>NC_091987.1:181127937-182440856 GCF_044704955.1 Pristiophorus japonicus | reverse complement strand
AACAAATATGAAATAGCTGTGCACACCTGTGGAGGTAGGTGTGGCCGGTGGAGAGATAACACCTGGGGCTTTACGTTTGGCTGTCCAAAGAACATGATGAAATGAAAAGCATATTTGCATTTATAAGTCACCTTATCACAATTGACATGTCTCAAAGCACCTCACACAATGAAATACTTTCAAAGTGCAGCACAGATAGGATACACTGCAAACACCAGTTAATCTACTTTGTCCATGACTTTGAGGGAGGAAGATTGGTCAGATGTCACCAAAATGAACAGCCAGGACCTTGGGGAGTGGTGTAATTTAAACCTAACTAGCCGAGACTGAATCTATTACAATCAGTTAGGCCAGCAATTCACACTCCCCCCAATTTTACTGGCAAGTAGACTCAGGTAGGAGTGGGACTGAGCAAGTACTGGGGGAAATGGGTGGCAATGAGAGACAGAGAATATGAAGGAGATGGAAATTGAAGGAGAGAAAAGGAGAAATGGATAGTAATGAAAGGGAGAGGGACAGGGAATATAAAGCAGAGGGGAGGGGAAAAGGGAAAGTGAGCAATAAAGGAGAAATGGCTGACAGTGAAGGGAAGAGGACAGGCACTGGGATCAATGATTTGGGGTGAAGAGGACAGAATCTGGGACCAATGCTTTGAGGTGTGGGTGAAAGGAGAGTTCCTTCACTAATTGAGAGGGAGTGAGGAAAGAGAGTTACAGCACACCCTAGGGCAGTGGAAGAAAAACTGTGTTGGAGGGGATGAAGAGTGTCAGTATGAACTGAGAAGGTTGGAGGAAAAGGGAGTGTCTCTGTGAAAGGAGGGGGATTTGGATGGGCGCAGTGTCTCAGTGGGTCTGGGGTGGGTCGAGTGCCTTTGTGAACTGAGACTGTGCGTTGTTGGATTCCGGAGAGTAACTGTTGAGGTAATTTTTGGTTAAGTGATGGCCTGGTTGGTTTGCTGAAAATCCAAATGTCACTTTGTTTTTCTTTAGATGTCAGCTGTGGCTCAGTGGGTAGCACTCTTGCCCGAGTTAGAAGATTGTGGGTTCAAGTCTCACTCCAGAGACTTGAGCACAAAGGAAAAAATCTAGGCTGACACTCCAATGCAGTGCTGAGGGAGCACGCACTGTCGGAGATGCCGTCTTTCGAATGAGACATTAAACCAAGGCTCCGTCTGCTCTCCCAAGTGGACGTAAAAGACCCCATGGCACTATTTCAAAAAAGAGCAGGGGAGTTATCCCCGGTGTCCTGGCTAATAATTATCCCTCAATCAACATAACAAAAAAACAGATTATCACATTGCTGTTTGTGGGAGCTTGCTTGTGCATAAATTGGTTGCCGCGTTTTCTATATTACAACAGTGACTACACTCCAAAAGTATTTCATTGGCTGTAAAGCATTTTGAGACATCTGGTGGTCGTTAAAGGCGTGATATACATTCACGTCTTTCTTTCTTTCAAGATTAAACTTCCATAACCGTGAAGTATAAAAATGCTTAAATGAACCAGAATACATCACCAATTTTGGGCTTTCAACATTTGGTTTTCGTCTTCAGGCTATCGTGTATTTAGTTTTTTTCACCCTCAACACAAGTGAAAGAATGTTGTGTACATTCACAGCTTAAGTTACAAAGCCCATATAACTATTGGTTTTCAAATGTCAGGGCCTTTTCGGAGATGGTGTCGGCCTTTGTCAGTTTTAAGAACATAAGAACATAAAAAGTAGGAGCAGGAGCAGGCCATACATAGAAACAGAGGGCCCAAGTTTCCACACGCGCCTAGAACGGTGCAGTCCCGACCTGGATGCCCATTTTTCGCGCCACAAAGTGCGCCCAAAAAAAACATCCGTATTCTCCACCTCCCTGTAGGTCCTCTGGCCCTCGGCGCAGCGCAGCACGAGCTGTGGGGGGACGGAGCCAGGTCCCTGCGCTGAAAACAGTGCCGGGACCTCTGCACATGCGCGCTACAGTGGGCATGCAAGTGCAGTAGCTCCAGGCGCCGAACTGTGTGGGAGGGGCCCAAAGAACGCAGCCCCTAGCCCAGGCCAAATGGCCTCACTGGGGCTGCGTGAATAAGGCTCCTCCCACGGCCAGCTCCTGCTTCCCCCCCCCCCCGCCCCCGGACCAGACCCGACACCCACTCCCCCCCCCCCCCGACTGGACCCGACCCGACCCGCGCTCCTGTTCCCACTCCCCGCCTCCCCGACTGGACCCGACCCGACCCGCGCTCCTGTTCCCACTCCCCGCCTCCCCGACTGGACCCGACCCGACCCGCGCTCCGGCCCCCCGACTGGACCCGACCCGACCTGACCCGCGCTCCTGTTCCCGCTCCCCGCCCCCCCGACTGGACCCAACCCGACCCGCGCTCCTGTTCCCGCTCCGCCCCCCGACTGGACCCAACCCGACACGCGCTCCTGTTCCCGCTCCCCGCCTCCCCGACTGGACCCGACCCGACCCGCGCTCCTGTTCCCGCTCCCCGCCTCCCCGACTGGACCCGACCCGACCCGCGCTCCTGTTCCCGCTCCCGCCCCCCGACTGGACCCGACCCGCGCTCCTGTTCCCGCTCCGCCCCCGCCGACTGGACCCGACCCGACCCGCGCTCCTGTTCCCGCTCCCCGCCTCCCCGACTGGACCCGTCCCGTGCTCCTGTTCCCGCTCCGCCCCCGCCGACTGGACCCCCCGCGCTCCTGTTCCCGCTCCCTGCCTCCCCGACTGGACCCGACCCGTGCTCCTGTTCCCGCTCCCCGCCCCCCCGACTGGACCCGACCCGCGCTCCTGTTCCCGCTCCGCCCCCGCCGACTGGACCCCCCGCGTTCCTGTTCCCGCTCCCTGCCTCCCCGACTGGACCCGACCCGACCCGTGCTCCTGTTCCCGCTCCGCCTGCCCCCCCCCCACCGACTGGACCCGACCCGAACCGACCCGACCCGACCCGACCCGCGCTCCTGTTCCCGCTCCCCGCCTCCCCGACTGGACCCGACCCGCGCTCCTGTTCCCGCTCCGCCCCCGCCGACTGGACCCGACCTGACCTGCGCTCCTGTTCCCGCTCCCTGCCTCCCCGACTGGACCCGACCCGTGCTCCTGTTCCCGCTCCGCCCGCCCCCCCCCCCACCGACTGGACCCGACCCGAACCGACCCGACCCGACCCGCGCTCCTGTTCCCGCTCCCCGTCTCCCCGACTGGACCCGACCCAACCCGTGCTCCTGTTCCCGCTCCCCGTCTCCCCGACTGGACCCGACCCGACCCGACCCGCGCTCCTGTTCCCGCTCCCCGTCTTCCCGACTGGACCCGACCTGACCCGCGCTCCTGTTCCCGCTCCCCGTCTCCCCGACTGGACCCGACCCGACCCGACCCGCGCTCCTGTTCCCGCTCCCTGCCCCCCCGACTGGACCCGACCTGACCCGCGCTCCCGCCCCCTGACCCGACCCGACCCCCCCCCCCCCACTGGACCCGACCCGACCCGACTCCCGCTCCCGGACTGGATCCGACCTGACCTCCCCTCCTCTCTCTCCCTCCCCCCATCTCTCTCTCTCTCCCTCCCCCCCTCTCTCTCCCTCTCTCCCCCCCTCTCTCTCCCTCTCTCCCTCCCCCCCTCCCCCGACCCGAACCGAACCGAACCGAACCTCCCCGACCCGACCCAACTCAACGCCACCTACCTGTAAATCTGGTGCTGGGGACGGGCCCTGCCCGAAGTCTCGGGCCGGCCCGTTCAGCCTTCGGTCCCGAAAGGCCTGCCTGAAGCATTTTCACACAGGTAGGAAGATAGTTTATTTAATCTTTTCTTTGCTTATAAATGTTTATTCAGGTTGGATTTATTTGTATAATATTTGTATAAGTATAAATAAGGATTTATTATAGAATTTAATGACTTCCCTTCCCCCCCCCTCCCCCCCGCCCACCTCGTTCTGGACGCCTAATTTGTAACCTGCGCCTGATTTTTTAATGTGTAGAACAGGTTTTTTCAGTTCTACAAAAATCTTCACTTGCTCCATTCTACTTTAGTTTGGAGTACGTTTTCACTGTGGAAACTTTCAAATCAGGCGTCAGTGGCCGGACACACCCCCTTTTGAAGAAAAAATTCTGTTCCAAAGTAGAACTGTTCTACCTCACTAGAACTGCAGAAAAAAAAATGTGGAGAATTGCGATTTCTAAGATCGTCCGTTCTCCACCAGTTGCTCCTAAAAATCAGGCGCAAATCATGTGGAAACTTGGGCCCATAGAAACATAGAAAATAGGTGCAGGAGTAGGTCATTCGGCCTTTCGAGCCTGCACCGCCATTCAATGAGTTCATGGTTGATCATGCAACTTCAGTACCCCATTCCTGCTTTCTCGCCAAACCCCTTGATCTCCCTAGTAGTAAGGACTACATCTAACTCCTTTTTGAATATATTTAGTGAATTGGCCTCAACAACTTGCTGTGGTAGAGAATTCCACAGGTTCACCATTCTCCGGGTGAAGAAGTTTCTCCTCATCTCGGTCCTAAATGGCTTATCCCTTATCCTTAGACTGTGATCCCTGGTTCTGGACTTCCCCAACATTGGGAACATTCTTCCTGCATCTAGCCTGTCTAAACCCATCAGAATTTTAAACGTTTCTATGAGAACAATTCTCATTCTTCTGAACTCCAGTGAATACAAGCCCAGTTGATCCAGTCTTTCTTGATATGTCAGTCCCGCCATCCCGGAAATCAGTCTGGTGAACCTTCGTTGCACTCCCTCAATAGCAAGAATGTCATTCCTCAAGTTAGGAGACCAAAACTGTACATAATACTCCAGGTGTGGCCTCACCAAGGCCCTGTACAACTATAGTAACACCTCCCTGTCCCTGTACTCAAATCCTCTCGCTATGAAGGCCAACATGCCATTTGCTTTCTTAACCGCCTGCTGTACCTGCATGCCAACCTTCAATGACTGATGTACCATGACACCCAGGTCTCATTGCACCTCCCCTTTTCCTAATCTGTCAGGAAAAGTAGTCTGTCTCTCTGTTTTTACCACCAAAGTGGATAATCTCACATTTATCCACATTATACTTCATCTGCCATGCATTTGCCCACTCATCTAACCTATCCAAGTCACTCTGCAGTCTCATAGCATCCTCCTCGCAGCTCACACTGCCACCCAACTTAGTGTCATCCGCAAATTTGGAGATACTACATTTAATCTCCTCGTCTAAATCATTAAGTACAATGTAAACAGCTGGGGCCCCAGGACAGAACCTTGCGGTACCCCACTAGTCACGGCCTGCCATTCTGAAAAGTACCCATTTACTCCTACTCTTTGCTTCCTATCTGACAACCAGTTCTCAATCCACGTCAGCACACTATCCCCAATTCCATGTGCTTTAACTTTGCACATTAATCTCGTGTGGGACCTTGTCGAAAGCCTTCTGAAAGTCCAAATACACCACATCAACTGGTTCTCCCTTGTCCACTCTACTGGAAACATCCTCAAAAAATTCCAGAAGATTTGTCAAGCATGATTTCCCTTTCACAAATCCATGCTGACTTGGAACTATCATGTCACCTCTTTCCAAATGTGCTGCTATGACATCCTTAATAATTGATTCCATCATTTTACCCACTACTGATGTCAGGCTGACCGGTCTATAATTCCCTGTATTCTCTCCTCCTTTTTTAAAAAGCGGGGTTACATTGGCTACCCTCCACTCCATAGGAACTGATCCAGAGTCAATGGAATGTTGGAAAATGACTATCAATGCATCCGCTATTTCCAAGGCCACCTCCTTCAGTACTCTGGGATGCAGTCCATCAGGCCGTGGGGATTTATCTGTCTTCAATCCCATCAATTTCCCCAACACAATTTCCCGACTAAGAAGGATTTCCCTCAGTTCCTCCTTTTTACTAGACCCTCTGACCCCTTTTATATCCGGAAGGTTGTTTGTGTCCTCCTTAGTGAATACCGAACCAAAGTACTTGTTCAATTGGTCTGCCATTTTTTTGTTCCCCGTTATGACTTCCCCTGATTCTGACTGCAGGGGACCTACATTTGTCTTTACTAACCTTTTTCTCTTTACATATCTATAGAAACTTTTGCAGTCCGTCTTAATGTTCCCTGCAAGCTTCCTCTCGTACTCTATTTTCCCTGCCCTAATCAAACCCTTTGTCCTCCTCTGCTGAGTTCTAAGTTTCTCCCAGTCCCCGGGTTCACTGCTATTTCTGGCCAATTTGTATGCCACTTCCTTGGCTTTAATACTATCCCTGATTTCCCTTGATAGCCACGGTTGAGCCACCTTCCCTTTTTTATTTTTACGCCAGACAGGGATGTACAATTGTTGTAGTTCATCCATGCGGTCTCTAAATGTCTGCCATTGCCCATCCACAGTCAACCCCTAGAGCCTGCTCTGCCATTTAATACGATCATGGCTGATCTGGTCATGGACTCAGGTCCACTTCTCTGCCCGCTCCCCATAACCCCTTATTCCCTTATCGGTTAAGAAACTGTCTATCTCTGTCTTAAACTTATTCAATGTCCAGACTTCCACAGCTCTCTGAGGCAGCGAATTCCAGCTCATCTCAGTTTTAAATGGGCGGCCCCTTATTCTAAGATCATGCCCTCTAGTTCTTGACTCCCCCATCAGTGGAAACATTCTCTCTGCATACTCCTTGTCAAGCCCCCTCATAATCTTATACGTTTCAATAAGATCACCTGAATCCCAATGAGTTGAGGCGCAACCTCCCCAACCTTTCCTCATAAGTCAACCCCCTCATCTCCCGAATCAACCTAGTGAACCTTCTCTGAACTACCTCCAAAGCAAGTATATCCTTTCGTAAATATGGAAACCAAAACTGTACACAGTTTTCTAGCTTGTATGAAAGCAATGGTGGTGGAGCGCAGCCAAATCAAACATGGGCTGAGGACTCGCAGAAATGTTCATATCAGGAACCCAGAAATGCTGCACTGAAGGAGTATGGACTCAGTGGTGCAGAACGGACTTGCTTAGTAACCAAATGCCTGAAGGTATGAGGCGTGAATTGGCTGAGATGGATTGGCGAATGATACTTAAGGGGTTGACTGTGGATGGGCAATGGCAGACATTTAGAGACCGCATGGATGAACTACAACAATTGTACATTCCTGTCTGGCATAGAAATAAAAAAGGGAAGGTGGCTCAACCGTGGCTATCAAGGGAAATCAGGGATAGTATTAAAGCCAAGGAAGTGGCATACAAATTGGCCAGAAATAGCAGCGAACCTGGGGACTGGGAGAAATTTAGAACTCAGCAGAGGAGGACAAAGGGTTTGATTAGGGCAGGGAAAATGGAGTATGAGAAGAAGCTTGCAGGGAACATTAAGACGGATTGCAAAAGTTTCTATAGATATGTAAAGAGAAAAAGGTTAGTAAAGACAAATGTAGGTCCCCTGCAGTCAGAATCAGGGGAAGTCATAACGGGGAACAAAGAAATGGCGGACCAATTGAACAAGTACTTTGGTTCGGTATTCACGAAGGAGGACACGAACAACCTTCCGGTTATAAAAGGGGTCGGGGGGTCTAGTAAGGAGGAGGAACTGAGGGAAATCCTTATTAGCCGGGAAATTGTGTTGGGGAAATTGATGGGATTGAAGGCCGATAAATCCCCAGGGCCTGATGGACTGCATCCCAGAGTACTTAAGGAGGTGGCCTTGGAAATAGTGGATGCGTTGACAGTCATTTTCCAACATTCCATTGACTCTGGATCAGTTCCTATGGAGTGGAGGGTAGCCAATGTAACCCCACTTTTTAAAAAAGGAGGGAGAGAGAAAACAGGGAATTATAGACCGGTCAGCCTGACATCGGTAGTGGGTAAAATGATGGAATCAATTATTAAGGATGTCATAGCAGTGCATTTGGAAAGAGGTGACATGATAGGTCCAAGCCAGCATGGATTTGTGAAAGGGAAATCATGCTTGACAAATCTTCTGGAATTTTTTGAGGATGTTTCCAGTAGAGTGGATAAGGGAGAACCAGTTGATGTGGTATATTTGGACTTTCAGAAGGCGTTCGACAAGGTCCCACACAAGAGATTGATGTGCAAAGTTAGAGCACATGGGATTGGGGGTAGTGTACTGACATGGATTGAGAACTGGTTGTCAGACAGGAAGCAAAGAGTAGGAGTAAATGGGTACTTTTCAGAATGGCAGGCAGTGACTAGTGGGGTACCGCAAGGTTCTGTGCTGGGGCCCCAGCTGTTTACACTGTACATTAATGATTTAGATGAGGGGATTAAATGTAGTATCTCCAAATTTGCGGATGACACTAAGTTGGGTGGCAGTGTGAGCTGCGAGGAGGATGCTGTGAGGCTGCAGAGCGACTTGGATAGGTTAGGTGAGTGGGCAAATGCATGGCAGATGAAGTATAATGTGGATAAATGTGAGGTTATCCACTTTGGTGGTAAAAACAGAGAGACAGACTATTATCTGAATGGTGACAGATTAGGAAAAGGGGAGGTGCAAAGAGACCTGGGTGTCGTGGTACATCAGTCATTGAAGGTTGGCATGCAGGTGCAGCAGGCGGTTAAGAAAGCAAATGGCATGTTGGCCTTCATAGCAAGGGGATTTGAGTACAGGGGCAGGGAGGTGTTGCTACAGTTGTACAGGGCATTGGTGAGGCCACACCTGGAGTATTGTGTACAGTTTTGGTCTCCTAACCTGAGGAAGGACATTCTTGCTATTGAGGGAGTGCAGCGAAGGTTCACCAGACTGATTCCCGGGATGGCGGGACTGACCTATCAAGAAAGACTGGATCAACTGGGCTTGTATTCACTGGAGTTCAGAAGAATGAGAGGGGACCTCATAGAAACATATAAAATTCTGACGGGGTTAGACAGGTTAGATGCAGGAAGAATGTTCCCAATGTTGGGGAAGTCCAGAACCAGGGGTCACAGTCTAAGGATAAGGGGTAAGCCATTTAGGACCGAGATGCGGAGGAACTTCTTCACCCAGAGAGTGGTGAACCTGTGGAATTCTCTACCACAGAAAGTTGTTGAGGCCAATTCACTAAATATATTCAAAAAGGAGTTAGATGAGGTCCTTACTGCTAGGGGGATCAAGGGGTATGGCGAGAAAGCAGGAATGGGGTACTGAAGTTGAATGTTCAGCCATGAACTCATTGAATGGCGGTGCAGGCTAGAAGGGCCGAATGGCCTACTCCTGCACCTATTTTCTATGTTTCTATGTTTCTAAAGATACATTATTCATATAGAACAATAATCCAATTTTTTTTTGTGTCGACAGGGTATTGTTTTGCTTGCATGTTGCATATATGTTTTTTGTATATACATGATATTTTCAAATTCATTTGGAATTAACTCATAACTGTGTAGGAAGAGTCTCCATGCCGTGTTACCAAATACAGGTCACTAACTGGATGGCTATCCATCCGAATGATCTGTAAATCTGATGCTGCACCTTGCAAAAGAAGTGTGCCTTACAGTTAATGTCTACTTCCTCTAAGTATTTACAAGAGAAAACTTGTGCAACATGCCCTCTCCAGACAAAGATGTCTAAATAAAGTCAATGGGCTGGATTTTTGGTCTTTTGCCGTCCCTGTTAGCACCCTGGAGGGGCGACAATGGTGGCAGAAAGAACTTCTGAGCAGACGGCTAGCTTCCAGCGCCTCACCGGGACATTCGGTGCTGGGTTTGAGGGGGCACGGAGCAGTACCACCCAGGGAAGGCGAGCCAGTGTGCAACGCTCTTGGTTGTGATACCGGCTCGAAATTGGAAACTCAACCAATCCATAGCTCCCCATAGCGCCCCCTAGTGGGACCACCTGTGAAAGCTGGCGGTCCGAGCTGTACCGGCTACAGTGAGTGAAGTAACGTGGACCTGAGGTAAATGTGATTGTTTTTTTTAAATTTTAGCGATTTATGTTGTTATGGCATCAGTAATATATTGGAAATGTTTTTGGTGGTTTTATTCAGATTTTTTTTTCCCAGGGAAACCCCTGTTAGGGGGTTCAGAGTTCGACTGTTTAGCTCGGGACTTTCAGTTGCTCAGCCATGCTAGTGCCATAAGAGAGGTGTGCAACGCCTTCCTTTGCGTCCCACTCCACACTCAGGGCTCAGCTGGTGAATTTTGCGGCTGGAGACGCAAACCATTTCCCAGCGCAAAATTTACCACTCCGCCTAGGTTAACAATGCAACAGTGGCGTGACCAAATTTCCACCTCAATGACTTCATTATGAATGAGTTAAAATTCAAGACAGGCTCAACCTGCTCAAAACAAAAACATCTCCAGGGATTGATGGTATTTCGGTCAGAATGTTGAGAGACTGGGGAGTAGATTTGTGAGACATATACAGCCATTACGAGGGACTCTGTAGATACTGCCCAGGTACCAGTAGATTGGAAACAGGCTAATAGGGTGCCTGAATTCAAAAAGGGTTGCAAAGCAGACATAGGCCACTACAGACCCATTAGTATTAGTTTCATCACATGCAACATAATGGACTTTATTATCAGGAGTAAATTTGTGGATCATCAGATCAGCAATAACTTAATTACCTTGTCAGCATGGATTCAGAAGGGGTGGAGCCTGCCTGATGAAGCTATTCGACACATTATGCTAAACCTGTATCGAACCTTGGTTAGACCACGCTTAGAGTATTGCACAGAGTTCAGGTCACCATATTATAAAAAGGATATAGAGGCACTAGAGAGGGTGCAGAGAAGATTTACAAGGAGGATCTCTTTTATCTTGAAAAAAGAAGGCTGAGGGGTGACCTAATAGAGGTCTTTAAAATTATGAAAGGTTTTGATAGAGTGGATACAGAGAGAGTGTTTCCACTTGTCAGGAAGCGCATAACTAGAGGCCATCAATATAAGATAGTCACCAAGAAATCCAATAGGGAATTCAGAAGCAAATTCTTTACCCAAAGAGTGATGAGAATGTGGAACTCGCTACCACAGGGAGTGGGAAGCGAATAGTACAGATGCATTTCAGGGGAGGCTAGACAAGAATATGAGGGAGAAGGGAATAGAGGGTTATGCTGATAGATTCAGCTGAGGAAAGACAGGAGGAGGCTCGAGTGGAGTATAAACGCTGGCATGGACTGGTTGGGCCGAATGGTCTGTTTCTGTGCTGTATATCCCATGTTTGAGGAAGTGACAACCCAAGAAGACTGGTATGTGCTGATTTGATGTGCTGCATTTCGACCATCAAAAGACTTTTGATAAATTACTACTTGAAAGGCTATTAATTAAACTTAAACCTGTGGAGATTTAGAGTAAACCCTGTGAATGAATAAAAAACTGACTGATGGGTAAGAAGCAACGAGTACTCTCTATAGTTATGTCAGACTGGGCAAAGTACTGAGTTACGTACCTGAGGGTTCAATGCTGGGTGCCGCTACTGTTTTGAATTTACATCAATGACCTGGTTCAGACACAACGCAAAGTGATCAAATTTGCAGAAGATTCCAAACCAGGAGGACCAGTGGAGTCAGAGCAAACAACTCAGAAATGGCAAATTGAATTGGACAGAACAATGTCAGATGAAAATTTAATGTGGACAAATGTAAAGTGTTACACAATGGAAGGAAAAATAGACAACACACGTATTTCATGGAGTTGAAATACCCAAGGATGAAGCTAAAAGAGATCTAGTAGTCTTAGAAGACTTGATGCTAAACATGTCCTACCAATTCAGAGCAATGTTCAACAAAGTCATTAAGATGTTGAACTACAGAGCCCAATACAAGTTAGAGGAAGTCATGATCAAACTTTCTATTGCTCTGGTCAGACCACACCTTGAATACTGCATTCAGTTCTGGTTGCTAAGATATAAAAGAGACCTTTAAGTGCTTGAGGCAGTGCAATATAGAGGTACAAAACCGTTCATCAGTGTCAGGGGCCTGAGTTACATGAAAACATTGGAGAAACTTCGGCTTTTTAGCCTAGAAAGGAGGGAGTAGATTTTCATCTGCGGCCACCTGTGAAGGCAGTGCACGCCTGAAGACAATGGCCCAAGGACTGCTGGAAATTGGTCCTTGGACCTCCAAAGGCAGGTTGCCTGAGGGGAGAATTCAATTTAATGAAGTTACAAATCTATCCCAAGAAGTCAAAGTGGAGAACAAGTTGTGCAGTGGTGATGTTCTGGACTTCATGTCTTTACAACAACTTGTATTTATATAGCACCTTTAACATAGTGAAACATCCCAAGGCGCTTCACAGGAGTATTCTGAGATAAAACAATTTGACACTGAGCCGCACAAATAGAAATTAGCGCAGGTGACCAAAAGCTTGGTCAAAGAAGTATGTTTCAGGAGCGATTTGAAGGAAGGAAGAGAGGTAGAGAGGTTTAAGCAGGGAGTTCCAGAGCTTGGGGCCCAGCAACAGAAGGCACAGCCACCAATGGTTGAGCGATTATAATCAGGGATGCTCTAGAGAGCAGAATTAGAGGAGCGCAGACATCCTGGGGGTTTGTGGGGCTGGAGGAGATTACAGAGATAGGGAGGGGTGAGGCCATGGAGGGATTTGAAAATTAGGATGAGAATTTTGAAATCGAGTTGTTGCTTAACTGGAAGCCAATGTAGATCAGCGAGCACAAGGGTGATAGATGTGTCGGACTTGGTGCAAGTCATGGGCAGCCAAGTTTTGGATCACCTCTAGCTTACGTAGGGTAGAATGTGGGAGGCCAGCCAGGAGTGCGTTGCAGTAGTCAAGTCCTGAGGTAACAAAGCAACAGTGACACTTTGCTGGCCTTAAAGTGCTTTGGGATGTGCTGAAGATGTGAGAGGTACTATATAAGTACAATTTCTTTCTTTCTAGTATACTAGAGTTAAGAATTGAGTAAGTGCCTAATGATGAGAGACAACATCCTGTATACCTTTTACCATAACTCTTGGAGAAGATTTTGCAGTGCCAGGGCTAACCTCTGACCAGATGTAGCGAGGGACTGGCCGACCCACTGTTGAGCTGCACGCTAACGTCACATTGTTTCCGATGTAGGGTTTTCCAATCACTTTACACTCTGGAGTGGATGGAGGTACTGTCCAATTTGAAAGAAATGACATGCATCAGTATCACTACCTAAATATATTGCAGAATTTAACAATGAATTCATAAAGCAATGACTGTCGGTTTGATTATTGGGCGTAGAGGAACACAGGTTCAAAGGGACCAAGACACAAGCAAAACATGAGATATTATCAATTATCTTTGTATCCTAACCAGTCTACATCTTTGTTTTCCACTGTTTGAGCTCAGCATCCACAAATTTCCTGCACCATGCACACAGAATGTAGCTCATTACTATGTATTCTAAAAAGGATGAAATGGCTCTTATTGAAAAATAGATTTGTTTTCTCAGAAATCCCACATCTTCTAGCAGTGAGTCCCCAGAGTTTTGTTAGCAGGTCAATAATTATGAGAATGCAGGCATTTTTAAGTGCAATTGGAAATTTGTCTCTCAGTGTTCCGAATTAAGTGCTGCGATACAGGATGCACACTCAAGCCCAGCAAGCCCCCGAGGCCACTCAGGCCATTACAGGGAACTACGGAGTGACAGGAATCGAGGAATCAATCAGAGTGCAGTGCAGACACCTGCCACAAAGCCCTCTGGCCTGTCACTATTGGCCAGGAAATGGTGTGTGTCTGTGAGGGATCCTAAAGATAGGAGAAAATCATTCCACAAAATGGTCACTGACTGTCAGCGCGATTATATCGATTGCAGCACACCTTCATCCTCACTTCTCAGTAATAGTCGTCCAGGGATCCATTACCTTCACATTAAAATATTTTTGTTAGGTAAATATATATTTATAAAGATAACAAGGCCAACAATGAAGGAATCATTTATATAGGAAAGTACTTGCTGATTTCACTCTCCATTTCCATTGAAGCTATTGCATCTATTTATTAAACATTAATTCTAAGGGTCATTTTGTTGAAATATTGCATTTTTCTACATTATATACTTTTTGTTTAAAGACATATCTAATGCATTTAACAAAAAAAAATGTTTTAGTTTAAAAAATATTTAGCAATTAAATATTCCCAGCACTAAGGAGATGTAATGGTGGCCCAGTGGGTATAGCTGAACAGGAAAAAAACAAGCAAAGTATCAACTGCTCCTTACCTTGGACTATTAAATTGACAAATGCCTCGCTGGACCCAGACAAATCTGGAGGATTGTTTATATCACAAGTATATCTGCCAGTGTCTGATGACTTGGTGCTTGTAATTTTAATGGACGCGACTCCACTGGTTGGACGCTGATCTATCAATTGGATTCGATTAGCTTGAGGCCCAAGTTTGTAAGTGTTTCCATCAGTATAGTAAAGAATCTAAGCAGATAGAATTGTGTTAAAAATTTATCAGTTAGAAAAGAGTGAAAGATAGTACCTTAGGGCTTAAAATTGCCCGTTTAGTGAGGCATGTCAACGCCTCCTGGGGGCTCTAATGGGGCGCGAAAAAGTTTTCACCGGAGGAGTGGAGATCTGCTGGCTCCCTGTCGGTAGCGCCCCGAGCCGCTGCACAACCAGCGATGACATCATTGCTGTGCGCGGTGACCCCTTTGCGCCCCGCAACGGATATTGCCCCGCGCCTCGGGAGGCTGACGCGAGCGGTGTCAACGCCAGCCTCACGGGTCGCGAACCGGGCCGACCCCCCCGCTCGCGGGTTGGAAGTTAAAGGGGACGTCAGGAGTGCCCTGCTTGTCGACTCACCAGTCGGCTCGACTTCTGCCTCCCTTGCATGATCCGGGCTGCCGTAGTCCAACCTGGAACTCCATTTTGCACCACGCCGCCCTGGTGGCCCAAGGGAGGCCATCAGAGGCCGTGCACAGTGCACAGCGCCCCTCCCCTTTAGCCAAAGGGGAGGGGCATTGAGCCGTGACAGCGCTACGTGGAGCAGCTGACCAACGCGCACCAATAGCCCCCCCCAGAACCCGCCCCAAGAGGAAGTAGTGCACACGAGATTACGCTCCACTTCCTCTGAGGGGCAGTAACCGCAATTTCGCGGCCGGGAGCAGAAACTCCTGCCACAAGTCGGTTACCGTCCCCAATCGGGGCACTGGGAAATTTCTCCCTCTTAGTTCCTTAAATCTGAGCTACGCACGTGTGATATCACTAAGCCAGGCTTCACCCATGCCTATCAGGTTAAGGAATCTTCTCCCAAGCTTCTGCTCCTAAGCAATCACAGCAGCCTAAAGCTTTCCCTTTGATAGTCCCTCCTCTTTGTAAGAGTTTTCCAGTCATTCAATTAGTGACTTTCCATAGTAGGTTGGAATAGAGAACTCCAACAGATTAGGAACCAGGCTTGTGCCTTCCAACAAAAAGTAGAATTGTGGATTTTAACTCCCTCCATCCGACAGGAACCAGGCAGTGCGGAGGTTAGACCAAAGCAATCTATTTACCGCTCTTTTCCACAGGGAGGTTACCAAAAAGCCGGGAAGCTGAGGCACCCACCAGACTCATGCAGGAGCCTAATAACTGTATGCTAATCAGAGTCCTAGTATGTATTTCGGACCCCAAAGTCTCCTTTACAGCTTACTGAGCAGAGTATCTACAGCTCTGCGCTTAGTAGAAGCTGATGGGCCTGAAGTGGAGGCCCTCCTACGTCAGTAAAAAAACTCATTATTGTGGGGCCACGAGGATCGGAAGTGATCCTCTGCTCACCATAAAAATAGTTTACGTCGCTGCCACCCACGGGCTCCGTGCCAACACCTCACGCACCACCCCCCCACCTCCTCACATTCCTGAAATTCTCCCGAGCCCCCCACCATTCCCGATGGCTTACCTTACTGGCTGGCTGGGAAGCTGCTGAGACACCCAATATTGAACCAGCACTAGTCTGCCGAGCTGCCACTGATGGACAGGCAAGTAACGGGCTCCAGTCAAATCAGTTTCAGCCATGAAAAGGGACTGATTCTGCACTGCACCTACCGGACAGTCTTCCCATGCATTGCAACAGCTGACCACACAAGACTTGAAATTCCCCGAGAGTAACTGGTCACTCGTCTCTTTGTTTGTGGGATCGTATTGTATACAACATGACTGCTGCTTTTGCCTACGTAGCAATCACTACACTTCAAAAATAATTCACTGTATCTGAAATGTTTTGAGATGAAAGAAAGAACTTGCATTTATATAGTGCCTTTCATGATCTCCAGACACCCCAAAGTTATTTTCAGCCAATGAAGTACTTTCTCACTGTTGTAATGTAGGAAATACAGCAGCCAATTTGTGCACAGCAAGCTCTCACAAACAGCAATGTGTTAATGACCAGGTAATCTGACTTTAGTGATGTTGCTTGAGGAATGAATATTGGCCAGGACACCAGGGAGAACTCCTCTGTTCTTCTTTGAAATAGTGCCATGGGATCTTTTATATCTCATCTAAAAGACGGCATCTCTGACAGTGCGGTGCAAGAGCGCTACCTGAGCTGACCCCTATGAGTGAGAGACAGCATTACTGCAGAATGATTTGTGAGCAGGAAATAAGTACATTTTAAAATGTCGAGAAATGGAGCACCACCAACTCTTACCTTCTCTGCTTCTGCATTTGCTGTTGGGCCTGCTGTAAAACGCCATTCAAGGGAAAAGTAGGACTCAACATTTGTGCTGTAAGTGCAGTCAAGCGTAGCATTGTTGCCAATGTTCACTACCACAGTTGGCTGATCTGTTGTTACATACATTGATTGTACTGCATCTGTGAAAGTAAATTAGAAAGAATTATATTTCAAAGTAGGTTTTTTAAAAATATATTAATTCTCAGGATGTTAGTGTAGTGTTGCTGGCAAGGCTGGCATTTATTGCACATCCCCAGTTGCCCAGGGAAGCTTGTGGTGGGGGTGGGCTATCTTCTTGAACTGATAGCAGACCACCTGGTATTCATCTTGGCAGTTTGATACAACTGACTTGCTTACTAGGCTACTTCAGAGGGCTATTAAGAGTCAGCCATGTTCGTGTGAGTCTGGAGTCACATATAGGCCAGACCGACTAAGAAGAGCAGGTTTCCTTCCCTAAAGGACATTAGTGAACCAGATGCGTTTTTACGACAATCCGACAACTTCATGATCTCTTTGTTCTAATGCTAGCTCTTTTCCCCCAGACATTTTAAACAGAATTAAAAATTCTTAAGCTACCACAATGGGATTTGAACTCATGTTCGGTGGATGCCTAGTTCAGTAACATAATCACCACACTGCCGTACCCCTATGACTCCAATTGCCTCCTTAAAAAAGAATTAAAAGTACTCGATAGAGCCTACATGATGAGGACCATCTATAGAGACCGTCAAATATTCCCAACAATTGACAATTCCCATTCCCTCAAAACAATTTGAGGAAAACATATCACACACTTGTACAACTCATTGTCTTTCTTGTCACCAATGGAAGCACCAACAATAATCAGCCATGTTTAGAATGTTGTGTTCTTCCACTTTCAGCTACTAATCAATGGCCAAACTTCAGTTGTTTCTGAAGTTGATTTTGAGCTCAATTTCCACTCGTTAAAACTACGGAACCAGGTGGAGTAATTTACCCATGATCCTGGTTAGGAGCCGCCATTGTTTTGAGATCCAGCGCATGGATCAGGTGCATTGATTGGACTGCTAGCATGAGGTTACCTACACCCTCTCCACTTACCCATCAGGGATCAGATGACCACACCATTAAGACAGGGCTGCATCGCTCATTCCAATATGATTATCAGGAATCGGACATACACATTGTATAACATTATGGGGGAGAATGCGGTGTTAATCCAGGCGGAGTGGTACCTTTAGTGCCTCCCGCCCAGAAATTCATCAGAATCGGTCGAAGAGCGGATGGGGCACTAAATCAGCCATTGCACACCAGAGCTGGGGGACGCTAACAAAAGTTTGGTCGGTACATTTTGCAGACCCACTGCGTATACGTGGCAATCCAAATCAGATCCCGGGAAAAGCTGAGTTATGCACCCATTAAAGTTTTCAAAATCACTTGTTTTCAAGCTGTACTGTTATGTCTGTCTGCCACTGCAAACTCAGAGTCTCACGCACCATGCTGTGTGTGAATATTGCACTGACTGTGACCCCCGAGGGAAGCGCTTCCTCATCCCTTTAAGTAGCCACCAGGTAACGACTCTGCAAGCCTGGACCGACTGTTTCTCCAGTCGTTGTTATTGGCGGGCACTCAATGAGGCGCACACACCAAATTTACCAACCGGGGCACAAGCGTGGGTGTTGCACCGGGAATACGTCATGATCGGAGTAATCTTCAGCAGCCAGGCGCAAATGGTTTGCACCCCCGGTGAGCCTGGAATGAATTTTCGGTCGGGCTGCTAAACACTGTGCTCCCGGTCGGTATACTCTTACGCTTCCATTAATGCCCCCACTGCTGCTTACTGAGGTGTTAGACAACCCAAAATCCAGCCCATTCTCTTTAAGTTACCATTGACTGGACATGCAGATCATGGATTTGGATGTCTCTCACCTGCGGGAGTGCTAGCTGTCACATCAGTTTATGAAATAAATCGACTTATGATGCAGAAATTCCAGCTGTGAATGGTCACTGAACCATCACAGCACAGAACCTTGCAGCCATTTGCTAGCTACCTGGATCTCCGATTTTGCTTTCAGTCTTGAAGTGGTAGACCAGTATCCCATTTCTTAGCAACCATTGCTCTGTTATGGCTTCGAGCTTATTCCTTAGTGCTCAATTTTCACAGAAGAATGGAGCAGTGCCTTCCCTTCAAGTGCAATGTACAGAAGCAGTGAAGCATCACAGATTGATGACATCATGTGAAGTGGCCCACAGTTCGTGGGAAAATAGATAAAAAAATCTTTTGTGAAATTTATTTGATTGGAGGGTATGGAGTGCATTTGCATCATCACCAGGTTTTGATATCCTGGATTTCCATTTTATGACAAGATCAAATGAATAAGGCCCTTTAGCAAATTATTTGTATTGTTTCTCATGACGTGCACGATGCTGGCAAAGGCCCATTCCTAGTTGTCCTGAGAAGCCTTCTCCTTGAACCGCTTCAGTCTTTGATCTGAACCTTGCAGAATACCAGCCCTCCTAGATCTCAATATAGCATCCGGGAGAGGGCTCATTTTGATCTAACCGGATTGGTGGAAAACTGACGCAATTAGAGCGACCGTCCATTTGATACGTATCTGACTTTACTTTCCATCAGGCGTCCTGTAAAACAGGCGGACAATCTGATCACCTCAGTTTCCCATCGGGTGGGTTAGGTTAAAAAGACCTTCCTTCCCCAACTATTTCTTAACTGAGTCCAGTGGCCTGTGCTGGTGTGAGCGATGTTTTGTTGTATGACTGTCCTGTTCTTTATATCAGCACAACCCAACCTATAATTTTAAACAGTATTTGCCCTGGTGCTTCTACAGTAACCTCTCAGTTTGTCCTGACACATTGTGGAACAGGTCAACTCATTCCCATGGCTTTGGCCGTCAGGACTGACCTATACAACGTAATGTATGCACTGAGGGAGGTACGTCCAAATCTTCTGGGGCTCCCTGTAGATCTTACTATGGTTTTTCCAATACTTGAGATCTGGTCTTAACTGCTCTGTAATGTGCAGTCCTTCTGTAATGTATACATACAGTGAAATATGGGGATATTAATTGCCATAAATTAATAGTAAGAAAAATGGCCCATATGCCAACAACAATCCCTGTACTTCTCCACCGAGAAGTATGACTAATATGATTGCGACGTGATGATGAATTTCTCTCCCAGTTTGTGACATTGTCCAATCCCCCCTTCAGATACACTACATAATCACCCCCAGGCATCCATTCACTCATTGCTGTCTGGTTATACTGTGAGTTCATATACTCTCAGCCATTTCAAACAACCTTCAGCAGAAACTGTGTGATCTCACCTCGCTGATAAGTGCTCAAATAATGCCCTGTTTATATAGCACCAGAACCATGCTATCTGTGACTTACTTCAAACATAATTCCCTCCACCACCCCCCCACCCCACCGCCGCCCAGAGATGGCGCTTTGTTATTCAGTCATGTTTGTTCCTTTCTGCTTTCAAAGTTCACAAGCACACAGCCTGGGGAAGGTTTTGAAACCCGGAATGGATTTCACAAATTATATTTCCTGTAAACTTAATTCATTCGCCCAATGGCTCATTTTGTATTGGGTTAAGTGCGGTGGTACCTCCAAAGTTTCATATTTGCATGTTGCAAAGCAGCAGTACTACCGTGACTCACATCAGCACTAGCTCGGGCCACACCAGCAGCATTCGCATGGGTCTACATAAGAACATAAGAACATAAGAAACAGGAGCAGGAGTCAGTCATTTGGCCCCGCGAGTCTGCTCCGCCATTCAATAAGATCATTGATCTGATCTTGGCCTCAACTCCTCTTCCCTGCCCGATCCCCATAACCCTTGACTCCCTTGACTCACCAGCACTAGCACATAAGAACATTAGAATATAAGAAATGGGAGCAGGAGTAGGCCATTCGGCCCTTCGAGCCTACTCCACCATTCAATGAGATCATGGCTGATCTTCTACCTCAACTCCAGTTTCCTGAATTATCTCCATATTTCTTGATTCGCTTAATGTCCAAAAATCTATCAATCTCTGTCTTGAATATACTCAAAGACTGATCCTCTACAGCCCTCTAGGATAGAGAATTCCAGAGATTCATCACCCTCTGAGATGTTTCTCCTCATCTCAGTCCTAAATGGCTGACCGCTTATTCTGAGACTGTGACCTCTGGTTCTAGATTCCTCAGCCAGAGGAAACATCCTCCCTGCATTTATCCTGTCGGGCCCTGTAATAATTATGTCTGTTTCAATTAGATCACCTCTCATTCTTCTAAACGCTAGAGAATATAGGCCTAGTCCACTCAATTTCTCCTCATAGGACAATCCCCCATCCCAGGAATCAGTCTGGTGAACGTTCATTGCACTCCCTCTATGGCAAGTACATCCTTCCTTAGGTAAACAGACCAAAACTGTACACAATACTCCAGGTGTGGTCTCTCCAGGGCCCTATGTAATTGCAGTAAGACATCTTTACTCTTATATTCAAATCATCTTGTAATAAAGACCAACATTCCATTTGCTTTCTTAATTGTTTGCTGTACCTGCATGTTAACTTTCAGTGATTTGTGTACAAGGACACCCAGGTCCCTCTGAACACCAAAACTTCCTAATCTCTCATCATTTAAAAAACACTTTATTTTTCTATTTTTACTACCAAAGTAGATAACTTCACATTTCTCCACATTATATTCCATTTGCCATGTTCTTGCCCACTCACTTAGCCTGTCCATATCCCCTTGAAGTCTCTTTGCATCCTCCTCACAACTTACATTCCCACCTAGCTTTGTATCATCAGCAAACTTGGATATATTACATTTGGTCCCTTCGTCCAAATCATTGATATATATTGTGAATAGCTGGGGCCCAAGCACCAATCCTTGTAGCACCCCATTCGTTACAGCCCGCCAACTCAGAAATGACTCATTTATTCCTACTCTCTGTTTTCTGTCCATTAACCAATCCTCAATCCATGCTAATATATTACCCCAATCCCATGAGCCCTAATTTTGTTTAATAACCTCTTGTGTGGCACCTTATCGAATGCCTTCTGAAAATCCAAATACACCACATCCACTGGTCACGGGTCACACCAGCACGATCAGCTCGGGTCACACCAGCAGGATCAGTTCAGGTCACACCAGCAGGATCAGCTCAGGTCACACCAGCAGGATCAGCTCGGGTCATATCAGCAGGATCAGCTCGGGCCACACCAGCAGGCTCAGCTCAGGTCACACCAGCAGGATCAGCTCAGGTCACACCAGTAGGATCAGCTCGGGTCATATCAGCAGGATCAGCTCGGGCCACACCAGCAGGATCAGCTCAGGTCACACCAGCAGGATCAGTTCGGGTCACACCAGCAGGATCAGCTCAGGTCACACCAGCAGGATCAGCTCGGGCCACACCAGCAGGATTAGCTCGGGTCACACCAGCAGGATCAGCTCGGGTCAAACCAACAGGATCAGCTCGGGTCACATCAGCAGGATCAGCTCGGGCCACACCAGCAGGATCAGCTCGGGTCACACCAGCAGGATTAGCTTGGGTCACACCAGCAGGATCAGCTCGGGTCACATCAGCAGGATCAGCTCGGGCCACACCAGCAGAATTACATGGATGCTGTGCATTATAAAAGCCGCTTTTGTCGTCCAGTGCCGAGTTGAGTGTATTTGTCAGGAGGACAGGCCAGGCATTTGTCCCTAATGAATTATGTGGAAATAGGAAATATTGTATTTGGTCACAACACTCCATCGCTGCCCTGTGATGCTGGCTGGGAAATGCACATTGGAATTGGGAGGTACACTCAGGATTGGGAGCAGCTATGATTCCTCTCACCACTCTTCACACACAAAATAGCCTCTCAGTATTCACTGTCTGGAACGCACATGTAGCAGGATCATGTAGGCAGGTATCGGAGGACAGCCTTTGCCCATGTCCCCCAGTTTGAGTCACGACTCTCAGGCAAAGAAAATTGAGAAGACGGGAATAAGAACTGTGATTGCATTGCAAATGTGGCAGTGTAACCTGTATCTGTACTCAACTCGGCAGCTGAGTGTTGGTGAGGTACAAAGTATTACTGTCCCTGATAGGACCCAGTCACATTCACACTGGAACTGTTTCACAGAGTGAGTATTTTTAGAGCACTGCTCGGGTTAAATCCGTGCTGCAGCAAACTGACTGAAGGGCAGTGCCACTTTAGTGGTGAAGTGAGCAGACTCTGCTCTTGACAGCAGGATGTGCCCCAATTCTGCCAGGCAACATTCTGTGCTGGAGAAATATTTATAGCAGTTCAGTTAAGCAGAGACGGTTCCACCCCTCAGTATTCTAGTTAGTCATACTCTCCGGTGCAGGGAATTGAAAGAAAGACTTGCATTTATATAGCGTCTTTCACGACCACCAGGCGTCTCAAAGCGCTTTACAGCCAATGAAATACTTTTGGAGCATAATCACTGTTGTAATGTGGGAAACGCGGCTACCAACTTGTGCACAGCAAGCTCCCACACACAGCAACGTGATAATGACCAGATAACCTGATTGAGAGATAAACATTGGCCAGGACACCGGCGATAACTTCCCTGCTCTTCTTGGAAATAGTGCCACAGGATCTTTGACGTGCACCTGAGAGAACAGACGGGGCCTCGGTTTAACGTCTCATCTAAAAGACGAAGGTACATTACTAATGACATCGGGCTCCACTGATAGCTCAGTGTGGTACTGAGGCATGCAGGCCAAGGTCCTAGGTTCGACCCTGGGCTGTGCTGAATTAGTTGATCCCAGAATGAGAGCCAGTGGGGGGGATGCAAGAGAGCATGAACTCGTTCCTCATCGCAGTGTCAAGGACAAACACTTCATATCTAATGAACTACTTTTGAAGTGCAGTTACTATTGCTATAAAGGCAAATTAGCTTTAGTGTAGGTCTTCCAGGATCAACAACAACAACAACTTGTATTTATATAGCACCTTTAACGTAGTGAAACATCCCAAAGCTCTTCACAAGCGTACTATGCGATAAAAATGTGACACTGAGCTGCATAAATAGAAATTAGTGCAGGTGACCAAAAGCTTGGATAAAGAGATATGTTTTAAGCAGCATCTTGAAGGAGGAAAGAGAGGTAGAGGTGGAAAGGTTTAGGGAGGGATTTCCAGAGCTTGGGGCCTAAGCAACAGGAGGCACGGCCACCAATGGTTGAGTGATTATAATCAGGGATGCTCATTAGGGCAGAATTAGAGGAGTGCAGACATCTCGGAGTGTTGTGGGGCTGTCGGAGATTACAGAGATAGGGAGGGGCGAGGCCATGGAGGGATTTGAAAATAAGGATGAGAATTTTGAAATCGAGGCGTTGCTTAACCGGAAGCCAACGTAGGTCAGGAAGCACAGAGATGATGGATCAGGCGACAAGGCTCCAAAGCCAGGCTGCTACTCTACGGAAAGCACAAATGTATTGAGGCAAGAGAGGCTCACACTTGCCTCAATGCTCCCCACAACCTGCCAATACCATCTATGCTCACACATGAAGGTGGCTATTTACATGGGGTGTTGGTGACCTCCTGGAACCACAGCCCATCATAAGGCATCACCTACAGGAGAGAAGGTGGAGATTTACAAAAAAGGAAAGCAATGAATAGCTTCCTGAATACTAAGGGCAGTTATTTACGTGATGCTCAAGGGCTTGAATATGTAACCAGCCCAGACTCTATAGTTGGGGCTAGTGAGTATTTAGATTCACAGAATACCAGGGACGATCATTGATTATCTGAAATCTCTGTGGATCTGAATGAAAACTCCAAGGAATTTCACCCCCCCCCCTAAATTTCTGCTTAAATGGCCTCTTGCTGAAGTTTGCTTGCACAATAACCTCACACATGACTTTCTTCCTCCATGAACAGCTTGTCAGAACGCATAATGATAGTAGTTTCTGCTATTGACACTGTGCTGATGATTGCTGTCTCTATTCCTAACCACTGCCCGCTAACCCCAACACCCTAACCCTAGTCCTAACCATAAATCTAAACCCTAATGTGTGCAGTGTTAATAGTCATTGTAATGTCATGGTTGATGCAGGTCTGCGACATTGTCAGTAGTCACTTTGTCAAAGGGAAGGTATAATTAAATAACATATATGGCATGTCATGTCATAGGGAGTTTAAGGCACAGGATACATAGAACTACAGCAACAACAACAACAACTTTTATTTATATAGTGCTTTTAATGTAGTAAATGCCCCAAGATGCTTCATAGCAGAGTTATAAGATAAAACAAATACATTTGACACCAAGCCACATAAGAAGAAATTACAAGAGATGACCAAAAGCTTGGTCAAAGAGCTAGGTTTTAAGGAGCGTCTTAAAGGAAGAATGAGAGGTAGAGAGACAGAAAGGTTTAGGGAGGGAGTTCCAGAGCTTAGGGCCCAGGCAGCTGAAGGCATGGCCACCAATGGTTGAGCGATTATAATCAGGGATGCTCAAGGGCAGAATTCGAGGAGCGCAGACGTCTTGTGGGGTTGTGGGGCTGAAAGAGATTACAGAGATAGGGAGGGGCGAGGACATCGAGGGATTTGTAAACAAGGATGGGAATTTTGAAATCGAGACGTTGCTTGACCGAGAGCCAATGTAGGTCAGCGAGCACAGGGGTGATGAGTGAGCGGGACTTGGTGCGAGTTAGGACAAGGACAGTGAGTTTTGTATCATTTCTAGTTTACGTGGGGTAGAATATGGGAGGCCAGCCAGGAGTGCATTGAAGTAGTCAAATCTAGAGGTAACAAAGGCATGTATGAGGGTTTCAGCAGCAGAAGAGCTGAGGCAGGGGCAGAAGTGGGCAATGTTACGGAGGTGGAAATAGGCAGTTTTAATAGTGTAACTAGATAGAAGTTACAACACAGAAACAGGCCAATTAGTCAAACCAATCCATTTCGGTGTTGAGCAAAATATGTGATACATGTTTACGATATATATGATATAGGTATTGTATATACGTGATATATGTGATGTATGTGATATATCTGATTATATGTGAATATATGCGAAATATATGATATATGTGATCAATGTGATATATCTGATATATGCTCCTTGTCGTGCACAATTGAAATTTTGAATCTACGAGATAATAAATCAACTAGAACCTGCTAACAATTTCAAACTAAACATTGGAGCGAGCCGCTCTCACCATCAGCAATGGCCAGCTGTAACCATAGCAACTCTCTCATAAAATAAATCTCAAAAAGCAATGACTCAGAGGGGGCCTTATCCATACTTAACATGATGGAGAAGGTAAAACCAGAACAATACCTTCACACACGCCAGTACAGCAAGGCAAGAGAGAGTCAGGGTAGGGCAAATGTAGGGCAGACATCTGGAGGGCGTTCTGTACTCAAAGGGTAATCAACAGCTGGAACATGTTACCAAGGTGAGCAGCTGAGGCCAGCACACTGGATTCTTTTCTCTCTCTTAGGCAGTCCCTCGTATCGAGAATGACTTGTTCCACACGAAAAAGGGATGAGTTCACAGGTGTTTCAATGAAGGTTCTGATATTCCAGGTCCCGAATTACATCCTGAAGGATGGAAGATGCCTGTGCGTGGATTTTTTTAACATGTGGTGGCCGTTGCACACCAGCCACCACATGGGCTTGACAGAGCTAGGCTTGGTCCAGTGGCAAGGATTAACCAAAACGATTGGAGACCTGCTCTGCTGCGCGGACCTAGTGCGCACACACATCGCAGTGTGGGCCGGCCCGTGCTGCCCCATGGCATGCATGGCAGACCAGTCTCGAGGGTCTGTATGGCCTTCTCCCACTCATGTTCTTATTGCTAGTAGAACTGGGTGATGAATATCATGGGCCAAACTTTCACCTCCATTTTCGGCGGTTAGGAAATAGCTGGAGGCTTAATGAGGAGATGGTTAGGTTGTTATTCTGGGAGAGTGAGATCAAATGGGCCAAAGGGCTTTCTTCATCCAAACCTTCTCATGCTCTCGTGATCAGCCCAAAGCAAACTACTCTTGCTGCACATTGACTTCTCCTGCCCCTCACTCCCCGCCCAAAATAAAAGTCCAACCCCCATGAAAGCGCCGTCTGACTAAACTGGAGCCAGAAAACCTTCCAACCCTGATCACTCTCTAACAGCTGTCAGGAAGACCCACTTCACTCTTTCCATTGACCAAACATCAAGTGCTTGTGATCACTACATTACTTGCCGCCAATAAGAATTCTCAGGCGTCAGCAACACCAGAAGATTTCCTCTGTATTGTGACCAAACTTCTTTTAGAATGTTTTTACTTTGTCACTGGAAATAGAGACCAGAGGAAAATATTCACCCTCCGGTGTACAATTGATGATGACTGACCAAATGGCAATTTGTGACCCTTTAGCCCTGCTTCTACTGTCAACAACGCTGTGACCTTGTTGTTAGAAATGGCAATAGTCTGACCACGAATTACTAAAAGCGACTTACTCACCGAAATACGAAGTGAAAAGGGCAGAAAGACAGATCCGAATGAGGTTCCGCAGCATTCTGAGGGATAGCTTGATCCGATGTGGTCCCGCTCTCAGACCTTGCCCTTTCACAGTCGAGTGGGGTAAAAGAATGAAAGTGATTTGCGTCGTGATAAGGGCCTTTATCTCTCCCAGGCCTTGAGCAAACATTTTGCTAAATATTTTCATCAGTCTGACACAGTAATCAAACAGAATGAAACCAATGGAGAAGCCAGGTACTCATTCACCGATCCCTAAATTTGGAAACTCCCGATTAATCATTTTATATTTTCATATAAAACGTGAGGTGAAATAATTTCCAACACTTAAAAATATTATTTACAGTTACCAACTAATAAATTGAAATCTGGTTCCGGTTTAACCTGCTACAGCTACTGTTTGTGAGGCGTGATTAATCTTAGTAAATAGCAGGAGTGATATGGATCGAAACTGCCTTTCATCACTTTAATGGGTGAATCACTTTACTAATTACAGTGCTAATGGTCGAACTGTGTTTAGGGTTACCTAATAAAAGATCAGGCATTTCACCTTCTATAAAGTAACCTATTTATGATGGCTTTCATTTATAGGGAATCAGCTCTACCTCACAGGGGCTGTGTACAGTCTCGATGGATCCGACAGCCTGAAAGATACGATGCAAACAAGTGTACGTCCTCAAACCCAGGTATACCCACAATCCAGGCCGACACTCGAGTGCAGTACTGAGGGAGTGCTGCACTGTCGGGAACGGCAGTACTGAGAGAGCGCCGCACTGTCGAAGGGGCAGTACTGAGGGAGCACTGCACTGTCAGGAGCGGCAGTACTGAGGAAGCACTGCACTGTCAGAGGGTCAGTACTCGGGGAGTGCTGCCCTGTCAGAGGGTCGATACTGAGGGAGCGCTGCACTGTCAGAGGGGCAGTACTGAGGGAGCACTGCACCTTCGGAGGGGCAGTACTGAGGGAGTGCTGCACTGTTGGAGGGGCAGTACTGAGGGAGCGCTGCACTGTCGGAGGGGCAGTACTGAGGGGGTGCTGCACTGTTGGAGGGGCAGTACTGAGGGAGTGTTGCACTGGTAACTTCTTTCGCATGCGACGTTAAAGCGAGGCCCCGTCTGCCCTCTCGGATGGATGTAAAAGATTCCATGGCACAATTTAGAAGGGGGAGTTCTCCCCAGAATTGTGGGGCCAATATTTATCCTAAAAACAGAGTATATGGTCATTTAGTTCATTGCTGTTTATGGGCCACACCGACCTGCAAGAGGACACCACCGCAAGCCGGGATGATAAAAGAGCTGGATTGCAGGCCCTGGAACATCGTGGGCATACCACTACAACGTCCAGCGCGAGTCATCCCAAGTGTACGACGACTTCAAAGTGGGCAACTGGATGACATCATCAAGGCCCAGGTCACCGGTTAGAGCGTGGACAGGAACTTTCGCGGGGCCCAGGCACAGCGGAGGAGCAGGAAGGTTGGGACGGAAGTGCGGCAAATGTTTTGTGGCGGAGGAACGTAAGAGATCGTGGCAGAGGTGTGGTGAATGTTTGTGGTGGAGGAACAGTGAGAGATCAGCAGCGAGAGATCGTGGCGGAGGAACGGTGAAAGATCGTGACGGAGGTGCGGCGAATGTTTATAGCAGAGGAGCGGCGAGAGATTGTGGCGGAGGTGCGGCAAATGAGGGTATGGGGCCCAGAAGAGCCGAGGGCCCAGAGGCAGCATGGGCTAGCCCACACTGCGATATGTGTGTGCACTAGGTCTGTGCAGCAGAGCAGGTCTCCGGTCATCCTGGTTAATCCTTGCCACTGGATAAAGGCCTAGCTCTGTCAGGCCCATGTGGTGGCTGGTGTGCAACGGTCACCACACATTAAAAAAATCCATGCACAGGCATCTTCCACCTCTGGAGTTCAAAACTGGAATATCGGGTCCTCCATTGAAACATCTGTAAACACATCCCTTTTGGTGTGAAAGCAAGTCATCCACGTTCGAGGGACCGCCTATGATGATGATGACATTTATAGAGGAAGGTACATATATGGGCAGCACTTGCTATTCAATGTTATTTCCCCATTTTGATCAAAAAGTATGGTATCTCTCTCCATATCTTCTCCCACTCTCTCTCTCTCTCTCCCTCCCCCAACACTGGATGCTAACTGAGGCCCAGATGCACAGCCCAGTGTAGAGGCCCACGCATCCCAGGAGAGTACACTTATCCTGGGATCACGTGGGCCTGGACCACAATCACAATGTAGTATTCTGCCCCTAAAATTAAAAAAAACACAAACTGTAAACGTGTTGCATTGCTCAGCACTTTCCCACCCCTTCTCTTCCTTCCCTCATCTCTTCCACAAGAAGCTCTCTTTCCCTTTCTTTTGACCCATCAAAAGGGTGTCTCTCCCTTTCCTATCCCACATCGAGAGGGCCTCCCTCCCATAAGAACATAAACAATAGGAACAGGAGTAGGTCATTTGGCCCCTCGAGCCTGCTCCACCATTCAATAAGATCATGGCTGATCTGATCATGGGCTCAGCTCCACTTCCCTGCTCGCTCCCCATAACCCTTTCTCATCTCCTCCTCAAGAGGGTCTCTGTCCCTTTCCTCTCTCTCTTTTCCAGGGTCTTTCTCCCTTACCCCCTCTTTAAAAGGGTCTCTTTCCCTTTCTCCCCAGGAAGCACCTTTTCTTTCTTTTCTGCTGCTCCTTGCCTAAACCATCAGAGTCGGGTGTCCTTACATGAGACCATCGTTGCTTCTATTCCATAGTTCTCAAATGTTGAACCCCTCCAATAAGTTCTTGTGGTCTCCCTTTGCTGACACTGGGCTGTTGAACATACGCCCAGAGATGGAGGCCTCAGTCTGCACAGAGAAGGTTCCTGGAGCTTCAAGCTTTACAGAATGAGTACACAACTAATATTTTCCCTGCTGATCTCATAGTTCAGGAAGAACGGGGTTAGGGTTGGTTACTGGGTGGAACACGGGTTCTTTTATAAGAACTGGTCCTAGTTTCTGAGGATCATCAAACCCTCAATGACCCAATACCAAAAATGGGTTTTGCTTGGCTGAAAATATCACATAGTTTTAAAAGGAGTCATATTTTCAGGCTCATGATAGCGTGTGACAATATTGCAAGCCCAGCTCTTCTCATCAACAAAACACTCAATAAACAAATGCAGGAAAAAGGAATTGAAGGTTATGCTGATAAAATTCGATGGAGGGGGTTGGGAGGAGGCTTGTGTGGAACATAAACACCAACATTGACCTGTTGCACTAAATGGTCTGTCTCTGGGCAACATTTTTTTAATGAAAGTCCCTGGTGATCCCGGAGGAACAAACACTTACGATCCGAGGCCCAGATGCACAGCCCAGTATAGAGGCCCTTGCATCCCAGAAACGTACACTTATCCTGGGATCACCTGGGCCTGGACCACCAATCACAATGTAGTATTCTACCCTAAAATCAAATAAAACACAAACATTAATTAAAAAAAGCACTTCACTTTTTAAAAATTAATAGAAATTGCATTAAATTAAATGTTTTCAAGAAAAATGTGTTTTTTTGAATAAAAAAAAAATGTTTTAATAGCGTTAAAAATAAAATTACCTTCATTGACAGGGTTTTTAATATAAAAATAAGTAACAACATTTTTTTTCTATCTATTAAAACGTTTACACTGGTAAAAGCAGGCCTTACACCTGCTGTTACCAGCGTAAGAGTTTGAAGGACATTCGTTGGGCTAGAGTTGGGCAAATAGCACAAATCTCCACCCGCGAAGGCCCTTCTCCGGGGGATGTGCACGATTGACAGATCACAAGTGCCGGGTTCAGGCGCATGCGCCTCGCACGCCCAAACCCGTAACTTGTGGGGACTCTTCAGGCGTGTGCGCACATCGTGCGATAAGTGTACGCTTCTGGGATGCAAGGGCCTCTATACTGGGCTGTGCATCTGGGCCTCGGAACGTAAGTGTTTGTTCCTCCGGGATCACCAGGGACTTTCATTACCAATTTCAGGGCCTCTGTGTTGTCAATTCTATGTAATTCTATGTAAAACAGGCTCCCTCTGGTGGATCAAGAGCAGAATTGTAGGAGAGAACAGCCCACAGTTCTGCCAATCAGCAGTCTGCATGCTGATGGTTTGACACTAAATATTTTTCGGATTTCTCCTATCTATTGTTTGTGCCATTAGTCGGCGGACTTCATTGCAACAGACAGCCTAGTTCAATCATCATTGCAGGCACAAGATGGTGAAAGCCTAATTCACCGAGCTGTGCTGTGACCGCTGCACTCACCGATACTCATTTCAGGAACTTGAGTATTCAGGTTCAGAAATACGAAGATGACTTGTAATTAATGCGTACCGTTCTCTTTGGAAAAATTTTACGGTTGTCATCATCGCCACTTTACTTTTGGCCACTAGGGTTGGTCACTATGATTGGTCACTAGAATTGGTCACTAGGATTGGTCACTAGGATTGGTCACATGGTTGGTCACTAGGGTTGGTCACTAGGGTTGGTCACTGGGGTTGGTCACTAGGATTGGTCACTGGGTTGGTCACTAGGGTTGGACACTAGGATTGGTCACTAGGATTGGTCACTGAGGTTGGTCACTATGATTGGTGACTGGGATTGGTCACTAGGGTTGGTCACTTGGATTTGTCACTCGGGTTGATCACTAGGGTTGATCATTATGATAGGTCACTAGGATTGGTCACTGGGGTTGGTCACTAGGGTTGGTCACTATGATTGGTCACTATGATTGGTCACTAGGGTTGGTCAATATGATTGGTCACTAGGATTGGTCACTAGGGTTGGTTGCTATGATTGGTCACTAGAGTTGGTCACTAGGGTTGATCACTGGGGTTGGTCATTAGGATTGGTCACTAGGGTTGATCAATATGATTGGTCACTATGATTGGTCACTGGGGTTGGTCCATTGGGTTGGTCACGAGGGTTTGTCAATATGATTGGTCACTATGATTGGTCATGAGGATTGGTCACCAGGGTTGGGCACTAGGATTGGTCACTGGGTTGATCACTAGGGTTGGGCACTATGATTGGTCACTGGGTTGTTCACTAGGAATGGTCACTAGGGTTGGTCACTGGGGTTGGTCACTAGAGTTGGTCACTAGGATTAGTCACTAAGATTGGTCACTAGGGTTGGTCACTGGGGTTGGTCACTAGAGGTGGTCACTAGGGTTGGTCGCTAGGGTTGGCCACTAGGATTGGTCACTATGATTCGTCACCAGGGTTGGTCACTAGGATTGGTCACTGGCGTTAGTCACTATGATTGGTCACTAGGATTGGTCACTAGGATTGGTCACTATGATTTGTCACTGGGGTTGGTTACTAGGATTGGTCATTAGGGTTGTTCAATAGGATTGGTCACTAGTGTTGGTCACTAGGATTGGTCACTGGGGTTTGTCACTAGGGTTGGTCACTAGGATTGGTCACTGGGGTTGGTCACAATGGTTGGTCCCTAGGATTGGTCACTGGGGTTTGTCACTAGGGTTGGTCACTAGGATTGGTCACTGGGGTTGGTCACTAGGGTTGGTCCCTAGGATTGGTCACTGGGGTTGGTCACTAGGGTTGGTCACAATGATTGGTCACTGGGGTTGGTCACTAGGGTTGGTCGCTAGGCTTGGTCACTAGAGTTGATCACTATGATTGGTCACTCGGGGTGGTCACTAGGATTGCTCACTAGGATTGGTCGTTAGGGTTAGACACTAGGGTTGTCACTAGGGTTGGTCACTATGATTGGTTACTGTGATTGGTCACTAGGATTGGTCACTATGATTGGCCACTGGGTTTGGTCAATATGATTGGTCACTGGGGTTGGTCACTAGGGTTGGTCACTATGATTGGTCACAAGGGTTGGTCACTAGGGTTGGTTATTATGATTGGTCACTATGATTTTTCACTAGGATTGGTCAATAGGGATGGTCAATATGATTTGTCACTGGGGTTGGTCACTATGATTGATCACTATGGTTGATCACTGGGGTTGGTCATTAGGATTGGTCACTAAGGTTGATCACTAGGATTGGTCACTAGGATTGGTCACTAGAGTTAGTCACTATGATTGATCACTAGGATTGGTCACTAGGATTGGTCACTATGATTGGTCAGTGGGGTTGGTCCGTAGGGTTGGTCACTAGGGTTGGTCAATATGATTGGCCACTATGATTGGTCACGAGGATTGGTCACTAGGGTTGGTCACTCTGATTGGTCAATAGTGTTGGTCACTAGGATTGGTCACTGGGGTTTGTCACTAGGTTTGGTCACTGGGGTTGGACAGTAGGGTTGGTCACTATGATTGGTCACTAGGATTGGTCACTATGATTGGTCACTAGGATTGGTCTCTAGGTTTGGTCACTGGGGTTGGTCACTATGATTGGTCACTGGTGTTTGTCATTTTGATTGGTCACTGGGGTTGGTCATTAGGGTTGGTCACTAGGGGTGGTCATGAGGGTTGGTCACTATAATTGGTCACTAGGGTTGGTCACTAGGATTAGTCACTAGGATTTGTCACTATGATTGGTCACTAAGATTGGTCAGTAGGATTGGTCAGTAGGGTTGGTCACTATGATTGGTCATTATGGTTGGTCACTAGGGTTGGTAACTGTGATTGGTCACTAGGGTTGGTAACTAGGGTTGGTCACTATGATTGATCAGTAGGGTTGCTCACTAGGGTTGGTCACTATGATTGGTCACTAGAGTTGGTCACTATGATTGGTCACTAAGTTTGGTCACTCGGGTTGGTCACTATGATTGGTCACTATGATTGGTCACTAGAGTTGGTCAATATGATTGGTCACTATGATTGGTCACTATGATTGGTCATTATGGTTGGTCACTCGGGTTGGTCACTATGATTGGTCACTATGATTGGTCACTAGAGTTGGTCAATATGATTGGTCACTATGATTGGTCACTATGATTGGTCATTATGGTTGGTCACTAGGGTTGGTAACTGTGATTGGTCACTAGGGTTGGTAACTAGAGTTGGTCACTAGGTTTGGTCACTCGGGTTGGTCACTAGGATTGGTCACTGGGGTTGGTCACTAGGTTTGATCACTGGGGTTGGACACTAGGGTTGGTCACTATGATTGGTCACTAGGATTGGTCATGATGATTGGTCACTCGGGTTGGTCACTAGAATTGGTCACTATGATTGGTCACTCGGGTTGGTCACTATGATTGGTCACTAGGGTTGGTCACTAGGATTGGTCAGTAGGGTTGGTCACTAGGGTTGGTCAATATGATTGGTCACTATGATTGGTCACGAGGATTGGTCACTAGGGTTGGTCACTATGATTGGTCACTGGGGTTGGTCACTAGGTTTGATCACTGGGGTTGGACACTAGGGTTGGTCACTATGATTGGTCACTAGGATTGGTCATGATGATTGGTCACTAGGGCTGGTCTCTAGGATTGGTCACTGGGGTTGGTCACTATGATTGGTCACTATGATTGGTCACTGGTGTTGGTCATTTTGATTGGTCACTGGGGTTGGTCACTGGAGTTGGTCACTCGGGGTGGTCATGAGAGTAGGTCACTATGATTGGTCACTATGATTGGTCACTGGTGTTGGTCATTTTGATTGGTCACTGGGGTTGGTCACTGGAGTTGGTCACTCGGGGTGGTCATGAGAGTAGGTCACTATGGTTGGTCACTAGGGTTAGTCACTAGGGTTGGTCACTGGGATTGGTCACTAGGATTGGCCACTTGGGTTGATCACTGCGGTTGGTCACTAAGGTTGGTCACTAGGATTGGCACTAGGATTTGTCACTAGGGTTGGTCACTAGGATTGGTCACTATGATTGGTCACTGGGGTTGGTCACTAGGTTTGGTCACTGGGGTTGGACACTACGGTTGGTCACTATGATTAGTCACTAGGATTGGTCACGATGATTGGTCACTAGGGCTGGTCTCTAGGATTGGTCACTGGGGTTGGTCACTATGATTGGTCACTATGATTGGTCACTGGGGTTGGTCACTGGAGTTGGTCACTCGGGGTGGTCACTCGGATTGGTAACTGTGATTGGTCACTCGGGTTAGTCACTAGGGTTGGTCACTATGATTGGTCACTAGGTTTGGTCACTATGATTGGTCACTAGCATTGGTCACTAGGGTTGATGACTCAGGCTGGTCACTAGCGTTGGTCACTAGGGTTGGTCACAAGGATTGGTCACTGGGTTGGTCACTAGGGTTGGTCACTAGGATTGGTCACTAGGGTTGGTCATTAGGATTGGTCACTGGGGTTGGCCACTAGGATTGGTCACTAGGATTGGTCACTATGAGTTGTCACGAGATTTGGTCACTTGGATTGGTCACTGGGGTTGGTCACTATTATTGGTCACTGTGATTGGTCACTGGTGTTGGTAACTAGGATTGGTCACTAGGATTAGTCAATAGAATTGGTCGCTAGGGTAGGTCACAATGATTGGTCACTAGGGCTGGTCACTAGGGTTGGTCACTAGGATTGGTCACTATGATTGGTAACTATGGTTGGTCACTATGATTGCTCAGTAGGGTTGCTTAGTAGGGTTGGTCACTATGATTGGTCACTATGATTGGTCACTAGGGTTGGTAACTGTGATTGGTCAGTAGAGTTGGTCACTATGATTGGTCACTCACATTGGTCACTAGGGTTGATGACTCAGGTTGGGCACTAGCGTTGGTCATTAGGGTTGGTCATTAAGATTGGTCACTGTGTCGGTCACTAGGATTGGTCACTAGGATTGGTCACTGTGTTGGTTACTAGGGTTGGTCACTATGATTGTTCACTAGGGTTGGTCACTAGGATTGGTCACAGGAGTTGGCCACTAGGATTGGTCACTAGGATTGGTCACTATGATTTGTCACCAAGGTTGGTCACTATGATTCGTCACTGGTGTTGGTCACTAGGATTGATCACTAGGGTTGGTCACTAGGATTGGTCACTAGGCTTTGTCACTAGGATTGGTCACTAGGGTTGGTTACTAGTGTTGATTACTATGATTAGTCACTGTGTTTGGTCACTTGGGTTGGTCACTAGGATTGGTCACTAGGGTTGGTCACTAAAGTTGGTCAATTGGTTTGGTCACTAGGGTTGGTAACTAGGATTGGTCACTAGCATCGGTCACTATGATTGGTCACTGGGATTCATCACTAGGATTGGTCACTAGGGTTGCTCACTAGGGTTGGTCACTATGATTGGTCACTATGGTTGATCACTAGGGTTGGTAACTGTGATTGGTCACTAGGGTTGGTCACTAGAGTTGGTCACTAGGGTTGGTCACTAGGATTCATCAGTAGGTTTGGCCACTCTGATTAGTCACTAGGATTGGTCACTAGGGTTTGTCACTATGATTGGTCACTAGGATTGGTCACTAGGGTTGGTCATTATGATTGGTCACTAAGGTTGATCACTAGGGTTGGTCACTAGGATTCATCACTAGGATTGGTCACTAGGGTGGATCACTATGGTTGGTCACTAGGATTGGACACTAGGGTTGGTCACTAGGACTGGTCACTAGGGTGGATCACTATGATTGGTCACTAGGGTTGGTCACTAGGGTTGGTCACTATGATTGGTCACTAGGATTGGTCACTAGGGTTGGTCACTATGATTGGTCACTAGGGTTGGTCACTAGGATTGGTCACTTGGGTTGGTCACTCAGATTGGTCATTATTATTGGTCACTGGTGTTCGTCACTAGGGTTGGTCACTGGGGTTGGACACTCAGGTTAGTCACTATGATTGGTCACTGGGATTGGTAACTGATTGGTTACTGGTGTTGGTCACTAGAATTGGTCACTATGATTGGTCACTATGATTGGGCACTATGGTTGGTCACTATGATTGATCACCAGGGTTGGTTGCTATGATTGGTCACTAGGATTGATTACTGGAGTTGGTCACTAGGAATGGTCACTAGGGTTGATTACTATGGTTGGTCACTAGGATTGGTCACTAGGGTTGGTCGCTAGGGTTGGTCACTAGGATTGGTCACTATGGTTGGTCACTGTGATTGATTACTACGGTGGGCCACTATGATTGGTAACTAGGGTTGGTCACTATGATTGATCAGTAGGGTTGCTCACTAGGGTTGGTCACTATGATTGGTCACTATGGTTGGTCACTAGGGTTGGTAACTGTGATTGGTCACTAGGGTTGGTCACTAGAGTTGGTCACTAGGGTTGGTCACTGTGATTGATTACTACGGTGGGCCACTATGATTGGTAACTAGGGTTGGTCACTATGATTGATCAGTAGGGTTGCTCACTAGGATTGGTCACTATGATTGGTCACTATGGTTGGTCACTAGGGTTGGTAACTGTGATTGGTCACTAGGGTTGGTCACTAGATTTGGTCACTAGGGTTGGTCACTAGGATTCATCAGTAGGTTTGGCCACTCTGATTCGTCACTAGGATTGGTCACTAGGGTTGGTCACTATGATTGGTCACTAGGATTGGTCACTAGGGTTGGTCACTATGATTGGTCACTAAGGTTGATCACTAGGGTTGGTCACTAGGATTCGTCACTAGGGTTGGTCACTAGGATTGGTCACTAGGATTGGTCAGTGGGTTTGGTCACTATAATTGGTCACTGGAGTTCATCACTAGGGTTGGTTACTATGATTGGTCACTAAGATTGGTCACTGTGATTGGTCACATGGGTTAGTCACTATGATTGGTCACTAGGATTGGTCACTAGGATTGGTCACTAGTGTTGGTCACTATGATTGGTCACTGGAGTTCGTCACTAGGGTTGGTCACTATGATTGGTCACTAAGATTGGTCACTGTGATTGGTCATGGGGGTTAGTCACTAGGATTGGTTACTATGATTGGTCACTAGGGTTGGTCACTAGGGTTGGTCACTATGATTGGTCACTGAGGTTGGTCACTCGGGTTGATCACTGGGGTTGGTCACTAGGATTGGTCACTAGGGTGGATCACTATTGTTGGTCACTAGGATTGGACACTAGGGTTGGTCACTAGGACTGGTCACTAGGGTGGATCACTATGATTGGTCACTAGGGTTGGTCACTAGGGTTGGTCACTATGATTGGTCACTAGGATTGGTCACTAGGGTTGGTCACTATGATTGGTCACTAGGATTGTGCACTAGGGCTGGTCACTATGATTGGTCATTGGATTGGTCACTAGGATTGGTCACTAGGGTTGGTCACGCGGGTTGGTTACTAGGTTTGGTCACTGTGGTTGGTCACTAGGGTTGGTCACTAGGGTTGGTCACTTGGATTTGTCACTAGGGTTGGTCACTATGATTCATTACTCGAGTTGATCACTAGGATTGGTCACTCGGGTTGGCCATTGGGGTTGATCATTAGGGTTGATCACTAGGGCTGATCACTTGGATTGATCACTCGGGTTGGTCACTAGGGTTGGTCACTAGGATTGGTCAGTAGGGGTGATCACTAGGGTTAATCACTAGGATTGGTCACCAGGGTCAGCATTGAATGCTCTCGAAGGCTGGGTATGGCACAGCTAGGTATCAATAGCTAGTCTGACATGCAGTACAGGCATTCACACATGTGACAGTAACACTGTGTAACAGATACCAGGAAGTGGTTCTTCTCCCTCCTGAAGGTCCTGCGATACAGTCTGTAGGTGATGTAATAATATTTCCCATTCTCAACATAGCCAGCCACTGACCACATTCCAAAATGTAAAGTGCTTTAGGATATCCTGAAGTTATCATAGAATCGTGAAATTGTTACAATACTGAAGGAGGTCATTTAGCCCATCATGCCTGTGCCGGCTCTTTGGTGGAGTTATCCAATTAGTCCCACTCCCCTTCTTCCGAGGGACTGCCTATGATGATGATGCCCGGGTTTGAACACAATACTCTACTTCCATGTGCTTTTTTAACAGCCTTCTCAATTTGGCCTGCCACCTTCAAAGGTTTGTGTACCTGCACCCCCAGGTCTCTCTATTCCTGCACCCTCTTTAAAATTGTAACATTTAGTTCAAATTGCTTCTCTTCATTCTTCCTAGCAAAATATATCACTTTATACTTCTCTGCATTAAATTTCATCTGCCATATTTTTGTCTATGTCCTCCTGAAGTCTATTATTATCCTCATTGTTTGGTACATTTCCAAGTTCCGTATCATCTGCAAACTTTGAAATGATGCCCTGTATGCCGAAGTCCAGGTCATTAACATATATCAAAAAGAGCAGTGGTCCGAACACTGCCCCCTGGGGGACATCACTGCGCACTTCCCTCCTGTGTGAAAAACAACCATTCACCACTACTCCCTGCTTCTGACCCTTTGCCAATTTTCTATCCATGCTGTTATATGAATGCAAGTCTTTTTTTTCCCGCTTTGTTTCTGCTTCATGGTGACTCTATCTCAACACTGTGTCTGAGAACCGCTTCAATCCAGGTGTGCACTTAACTGATATAAATTTGAATTTTTAGTGGGCCGTAATTTGCGGCCCCTATGGGCACGTACGAGGTGCACAAGTGCCTGTCAGGGCCGCGCAAGTTCCAGGTTTTCGAGTGCGAAGCGCATGCGCAGAAGCCCGGACCTTGCGAGCAGTCAAGAATTTTCTTGACTGATCCTCCACATCCCTGGGAAAAGGGCCTCTGCGGACGGAGAGTTGGGCTATTTGCCCAACTTCTGCCAGTGAAATTCTTACGCCTGGTAAAAGCAGGCGTAAGGCCCGTGTTTACCAGCATTTTTTTTTTAAATAAAAATAAAATGTTATCAATCATTTGTACATTAAAACCCTGTGCAATAAGGTAAGCTTATTTTTAGCCCCTTTAAAAGATGTAAATTTATTTTTCAAAAAATAAAATTTTTGTTTTAAACATTTAATTAAATGGCATTTAAATTAATTTTAAATATGTAATGTTGTTATATTTATTTGAAGTATAGGGGGTCATACGGAATCCATATAAGCATGCATGGGGATTCTCTTCTTTCATTGGTAGGGTCAACCCATGTGATCCCAGGGGCGCTTGCGAACCGCCTGCGCATCTGAGATATGTGGGCCTCTGCCCACTCGTACCCAGAGAGACCCAGGACCGCGAATCTCCGTACCTCCTGGATCACCAGGTACGTGGGTACGTTATTTGCGATCGGAGGCATTTTCTCACGGGAAGCCTCCGACCGCAAAGTCAGGGCTAGTATTACAGAAGAGAGCATCCATTCAGTAGCTCCCCCTAGAATGAGCCCATCAATTTTTGTTATTATTCATTCACGGGATGTGGGCGTCGCTGGCAAGGCCGGCATCTATTGCCCATCCCTAATTACCCTCGAGAAGGTGGTGGTGAGCCACTTTATTGAATGCAGCTGAGTGGCTTGGTAGGCCATTTCAGAGGGCAGTTAAGCATCAATCACGTTGTCAGAACATAACAACCTAGATCAGTCCCCTCCCCACCAAATAGTCACCCAGACACAGCTCCAATGGGGAGCTGCTGCATATCAGGGGCAGGAATCCTGGCTGATATTCTCCTTAACCTCCCTTACCATCAGAATGGTGAAGGCAGTTGCAGCACTGAGATCGACTCGCTACGCAGTCCGGGATTGCATTTGAGATCTTAGTCATAAGAAAGCAAGAACATAAGAAATAGGAGCAGGAGAAGGCCATTTGGCCCCTCGAGCCTGCTCCACCATTCAATAAGATTAGGGCTGATCTGATATAGGCCTCAACTCCACTTCCCCGCCCGCTCCCTTGCCTCTCCTATCGTTCAAAAATCTATCTCCACCTTAAATATATTCAATGACCCAGCCTCCATAGCTCTCTGGGGTAGAGAATTCCATGGATTCACGACCCTCTGAGAGAAGAAATTCCTCCTCATCACTGTTTTAAATGGGTGACCCCTTATTTTGAAACTATGCCCCCTAGTTCTAGATTCCCCCACGAGGGGAAACATCCTCTCTGCATCTACCCTGTCAAGCCCCTTCAGAATTTTACATGTTTCTATAAAATCACTTCTCATTCTTCTAAACTCCAATGAGTATAGGTCCAACCTGCTCAACCTTTCTTCATAAGACAACACCTTCATCTCAGGAATCAACATCGTGAACCTTCTCTGAACTGCCTCCAATGCAAGTATCTCCCTCTTTAAATATAGAGACCAAAACTGTATGCAGTACTCCAGGTTTGGTCTTGAACAGTTGTAGCAAGACTTCCCTACTTTTATATCTGTTTGCATTGATACAACGCACAGTGTATTTACCCTAAGCAGCCCAGAGAGTTTTACAACTGCAATTAAACCTCAACTGCCTTGTGGTTATAAACCTTGTTTTTATGGTTTGACACCTTCTACATTTCTTGACTTCATCATTATTCCCAATCACTCCCAGGTAGCCATTTATTTGTCTATGCCACAGTTCTTTATTCCAGGCCATGATCCTAATGTGATTAATAGATGCTCAAGACCATAACTCTGATCTTTCAGTGACTGGATAGCAGGGTGTATTAAATCACTCATGTATTCTCTAGGGCCAGGGTTTGAATTGATCCCGGCTCTCTTTAATGCACATAACTCGTTGAGCGAAATGTAGCATTTATGGAATAGGACACCACAAAGGAACTCAGCACCAACATCTAACATGTGTAGTGTTTCCAAATCCCAAATATCCCCCATTGCTTTCTGTAACTGTCTACTCTGTAACGACTAACCAGTTTTGCTCATTCTTCATGGAATATAAAGGGGTAGTAGCTCATTTAAATAGAAGTATTGATAGAATGATACAGCACAGAAGGAGGCCATTCGGCCCATTACGCTTGTGCCAGCTCAAAGAACAATCCAATTAATTCCATTCCCCTTCCCTTTCAGCATAACCCTCCAATTTTTGCCCTTCTAGTATTTATCCAATTGCCTTTTGAAAGTTACTATTGAACTGCTTCCACGATGCTTTCAGGTAGTGTATTCCAGATCATAATAACTCACTGCTTAAATAAAATCTCAACGCATCTCTGGTTCTTTTGCCAATTATCTTACATCTGTGCCCTCTGGTTACTGACCCTTCTGCCACTAGACAGGTTTTCCTTATTTACTCTTTTAAAACCCTTCATAATTTCGACCACATATATTAAATCTCCCCATAATCTTCACTGCTCTAAGGAGAATAATTCCAGCTTCTCTAATCTCTCCACATAACTGAAATCCTTCATCCCTGGAAGCATTCTAGTAAATGTCTTTGGCACTCTCTCTTCTAAAGTGTGGTGCCCAGAATTGGAGACAATAGTCCAGCTGCGACCTAACCAATGTTTTATAAAGGTTTGACATAACTTTCTTACTTTTATACTTTGGGCCGGATTTTCAGCTCATTTGCACCTCGGTTAGCTCCCCGGTGGGGCGTTAAAAGCTGTTTTTGGGCGTTATGCCGAGCATCCAGGATTTACCGCCAGGCCAGAAGATTCAGCTATTGGTTTGTGCAAAAATTTACTGTCTCGCCCTCCGTTTTTAGCGTGATGATGATATCAATTGTCGTGCAACGCTGCGCTAGCGCCCCGGATGGAACATTTGGCCTTAACGTCTCATCTAACACCAGCCCCAGGAAACACCTGAAAAAAACAGGCGGTCCCAGGGTGTGGCAGGCGGTATTGGCAGCATTTTTAAATGGAGGGATGAGGATCCTACATCGCAGGTCGTATTGACTACAACGGTTGCGCACATAATGCTGTGTGAAGCTCCAACTTGTAAACTTCACTTTTATCTGCCATTATAGTGCCCTTATAACTTCAGTGAGAGAATGTAATGGGGGCATTGCCAGGCGGTGTCAAGCCAGAGGAAGGACTCTTGGCCATGTCGGCCCACGGATGATGAGAGGACAAAGACATCCGAGGAGGAGGGCTTACCCCCCATGGGTTTACAGGCACCAACGCTCAGACCTCCAGCTCCCTGAGGAGCAGTGTGTGAGAAGGCTGCGCTTCCAAAAGGAATTGTTGACAGAGATATGCGATCTCCTGCAGGCAGACCCATGCCTGCACCGCTCTGGAGGCAGCCTTCAATATTCCCCTCAACAGATTTCCAAATTCATTGTGGTGTGCTGCATGTTGCACAGCTTGGCCATCATGTGGGGCCAGGCATTGCCCATGGGGATTGCAGGCCCATCTCAGGAGGAGGAGGACGACGAAGAGGAGCCTGGCGAGGCCCCCATTGGATAGCCCCCCCCCCATGCACGGGGGGGCAGCATGGAGATGCTGACAGATCAACACTCGCACTTCACCAGCTCATAATGGACCGGCTCCTAAATGGAGGAAACTGAGGGATGGAGCTAATATTGGACCCGCTATGTGCCCCCATAAAGGTACATCTCTGGTAACTGTTGGAATGATGCACAAGACACCAATGGCAAATGATGAGTCATAACTTTTACTGCAGCAAAGTCACAAAAACACAACCCACCAAAATAAAACCTTACAATATACAACGTTATGTTGCAGCGCACTAAACAACAATGAAACTTCTTTACCACCGCAAGTTTCGGCTCGGGCGCACAAAGTCCGTTGTGTAACGCCTGACTTAACGTCAACGCTCCTCCAACTTACATTTTCATTGAACCTTGCAGTCAGAGGCGCAAACTATTTTCAGGAGCTAACTTTAACGCCCAGCCACGATTAACGCCCCTAAATCCAAAAAAACCCAAATCCAGCCCAATGCCTCTATTTATAAAGCCCAGGATTCGGTATGCTTTCTCAACTTGGCTTGCTACCTTTAAAGATTAATTTGGGCAGCAAATTGTAAACAACACTCGTTCTCCATTACACCCACTCAGGAGTATAGTACACTCCTTTTAACTCGTGCCTCCCAAACAAACTAGCAACCCAGAGGTAATGAGGGAAATTTTAGCTGAACCCATCTGCCGGCAAACTGACGGGATCAGGAGCAATGCTAGTTTTACACCTCGCCTGGGTTTTCCGCCTGCTGAGATCGGTTACAATGACCCCCAATGAGTTCAAATCTCACCATGGCAAGTTGGGAGACTAAATTCAGTCAATCGGGTCATTTGTAGACGAGCAGCAGACAATGTGACCATGAAAGTTTCCAGATTGTTGTAAAAACCCAACTAGTTCAGAAATGGCCTTCAGGGAAGGGAACTTGCTACCCCTCACCCGGTCTGGCCTAAATGTGAGACCAATACCACGTGACTCTTAATGGTTAGCTAAGGATGGGCAATAAATGCTGCCTCGCTAGTGTCACCCAAAACTCAAGAACAAATATAAAAATGTAGCTCGTCTAACCCAAAGATAAATGGGTGGGTGCATTTCTTCCAATGTCCTGATATTTTCCTGAAGCAGATAAGGCCCACAACATGCCACAGTAGCACAGCGCCCTTTTCAGGCATAAACATTTGTTGGAAAACTACTGAACCAAAACACTATCGCCACCCAATGTCTGTGTGTGAAAAGCCCTACAATTATATTTCCAGTGGAAATTCTTGCAAAAAAATAGTAATTAATATCTTTGGTTTCACATCCTTTATTAAATAGCTAGGGCTCAAAATGGAGGCTTCTCCCTTGTTAATTACAAAATGGCAGCTTGGAGGCACTCGGGTCTAGGATTTCCATTCCGACCTTTAAAACAGGTGGATCAGGTCCTGCCTGCCCAGACTATTCCCTTGTGCACAATTTAGTACTTGGCCTATGTCTTATAAATAATTTTTAGATGTGGGTTGAGTAGTTTATTCTATACAAAGTCATCTCGAAGATGATGATATGATGATGATCTAGTAATTTCACAGGAGATACACTGGATGTCCTGCATGTTCACCAGTAAGCAAGTTAATGTGATTGGGGGTACACGGTTAGGCACTGGGCTGAGAATAAGGATTTCGGTTACAGTTCATATGGTTCAAATCCCAACGCTGTTGTCTTTCACTCAAGAAAAGGTTGTTGGGGAAATTCCACCAATAACAATCTGATCAGCAACTGGTGCAGTGTGTGCATTATATAACTGAACAAATAAAACAAGCCACGAATAGAAATCCGATAAACTTTATTGCAAATCATTCTTATCCATTTCAAGAGAGGCATACGGGAATATTAAAATAACAAGGACTCCGCAACCTTCAAAGTTCTCACGGGATGCATCCAGTCACATTTGTCTTAAAGCTTTTCTGTTAGATACAAATATCAATAAACTATCATGTACAAAAGAAAACTATTGATAAAAATATGAATAAAATTTGTCAAACTCATTGCACGCAGAGGTATGTAAAATCCATCCTTATCGTATGTAACAGAGACTAACATGCAGCAGTATAAGCAGAGTGCAAAAGGCGTCAGACAGTGCTGTGTGATCGGCCTCAGGCCAACAGCATCATCCATGTACAGGTGTAGGAGTGTCTCACGCAATGGGTCACTCTTTCCTATCTCACCACGCCTCATGAATTTTCCTGCATATTTATACGTTTTTATATTTAGATTTCCTTTCTTGTCCACTTTTTTAAAATCGGACACATGAAGCCATGCCTTCTGCTGCCTCGGACCCAAGCTCTGGAGTTCCCTTCCTAAACCTCTGCACCTCTCTCTCCTCCTTTAAAAATCTTCTTAAAACCTACCACTTCCTGTCCTAGGATCTTCTTATGTGCCTCAGTGTCACATTTTGTCTGATAACCTTCCTGTGAAGCGCCTTTGGATGTTTTACGATGTTAAAGGTGCTACAAAAAATGCAAGTTTTGTTGTTGAAGTAAAAATGATCCTCGGTTGTCAGGTTCCACTGTGATATCTCACTATCTTTCACACAGACACTGCTGCAGGATATGTTAGTAGGTCTCCGCTCTTTGGCAACTCACAGTTTGATCTGTACATATCATACAAATGTAGTCAGCCCACATGCTCTAAAAATAACTAGAAGAGATTAAAAGTATAACTATTTTTATAAGTCTGGTCAATGAAGATAAATATTTCCCCCAGCATCTCAAAACTGTGGGACTCCTCTCCTTTGCTTCCCAGTTTTACTTTGGGCTTTCGAAGTTTGGCATAATTTAACATCAATTTACTTCACTTCTTTTCAGCCTGTCCTGCACAGCAAATCTTGGCCTCTCGCTGTTGGCTTTCAATTAAAATCCCAGTAAAGATTTTAATTAATCCCAAAGAACACACTCTGGTAAGAATAATTAGATCCAATCCCACAAACAGGACTCTGGCAGGATCACGATTAGTTTTCCTGTCAGTTTTATTTGCCCATGGGTTTAGGATATAATAAGAGCAGTGAGGTCTTGTAGCACAAATGGATCCCAATAAATATAACAACTTTCAAGTAAAAATCACAACTGAACGGACACTGAATTAACACTGGTTGGTGGTATCTGAGATAAAATCCTTTTCCAGGAATTAAATAATATCCAGCATCTCCTTGCAGGTAACAATTCTTCTCTGGGTCCACTAACCAGAGCATCTACATCAGTGGTGGCCAAAATACGGCCCGCCAAATCATTCTATCCCGCTGGATGGGACAGAAATAGAACAGGAGCCAGAGCTGAAGCTGCGCATTCGTCTATCCCTTCTCATGGGTCAGAGACAGGTCTGAACTGCAGCCAACGAAAAAACATAGTAATACTTCATTAAAATTAATAATTCGCAAAAGCAATTCTCCCTGGCCCAATCTTAAAAGGATGCTTTCTATAATTCTGGGCCCCAATGGCGTACTCGAATGTGCCCTATATATTTTAGAGTGGAGTCATGGCTGCTCATCTCCAGAAATCTTTGACCGAAGAAAGTGCATCTGCATCTTCCCTCTCCCGGTATCCAGAGTACGACTGCAGGAGAGTTCTCATCTGGCACCAATTGGAACAGCATTAGTAATCTTTGCAGAGGGGCATAAGAATGACTGAGGTGGAAAATCGATGCGGACACAGGCTCTAAAGAGGGTACAGTTCTATTTCACAGCACTGATTTACAGAGACCAGAAGATACCACAACATTTTCAACTTATATCTTTGATTCATTTCTAAGGAGTATCAAGTACATGTTGTGTATGTAAGATAGCTTCTGACTACTATCTGAAGTTATGTTTATGTTTATGCGCATGTTCCCTTTAATTTTTTCATGCTCGGTCCCTTTAAATTTGTTGTGCGGCTGGCCGCTATGCAGCTGCGCATGCACAGTATCGTTTCCAGCGGCAGGAGCTGAGGAGCGTCCTGCATGGGACCACGTGATTGGTGGAACATTGGTGGGCGGTCCTCAACAGTTCACCAAAACTTGCTAAGTGGTCCTCCACCTCAAATAATTGCCCACCCCTGATTCAACAAAGGAAGTTCCAGCATTACTTTCTCTTGACTACATGTACCCAGTCCTTAAAGACACTTATGACCTAAGAAGTGACGGGATGGAATAGATAGAAATAAACTATTTCCAGTGGTTGAGGGGTCTAGAATAAGGGGCCATAGATTGAGGAGATTTCAGATGGAGAGCAGGAGAAATATTTTTTTACACAGAGTTGCAAGACAGTGGAATGCAATTAACCATGGAGTTAGTGATTAAAACAGAGACCATATCAACCTTTAAGAATAGGTTGGGTAGAGGGCCTCTCGAGCCTGTTCTGCCATTCCATGAGACCATGGCTGATGTGCGACCTAACTCCATATAGCTGCCTCCCATATCCCTGAATACCTTTCATTAACAAAAATCTATCATACTCAGATTTAAAATTAACACTTGACCTAGCATCAATTTCCTTTTGCGAAGAGAGCTCCAAACTTCTACCACCCTTTATTTCAGAAGTGCTTCCTAACTTCAATCCTGAAAGGTCTAGCTCAAAGTTTTAGATTATGTCCATGAGTCCTGGACCATCCAAGCAGCTTGAGAATATTCGCTATTAGCTAGCTGTAGAAAATTGCTAATTTTCAGATCATCTGTGGAAATATTCAGTTCTCAATTTTCATTTGTCTTTTCCAGTCACAGTAAGGGCCTTTATGTATATGGTACAGTGTAGACTCAGACTTGCTCCCAGAGAATCATATAATTTACAGCACTGAAGGAGACCATTTTGGCCCATTGTCGGCCGGAGCGGACAGAGAGCTATCCAGCCCCTCCCACACTAGCAGTCAATCATACTATGGACTGCACAACAGAATTCTTTCCACCACATCACACACTATCAGTGTGCGCTCACCCTCTCTAATGCACTTACTGCCATGGGGTAACCATTTATGGGGGTCATCAGTGCCAAATCCAGAGTTTGGAGTAGGCAATAGCTCGGGACATAATTCATGCCTAAAAGATTCCCCATTTTCTCCCCCATTGGATTCACCTATGTGTGCTGTCAATTCCAGGTCTCTCAAGCCTCAATTCTTTGAAATGGGCCGAATCTATTTTGGATTAAAAATATCACTCTTAAATATAAGCACAGCTCCGTGTTTGAATGGCTTTCAATGTGATGGTTCGTTGCTTGGGCACTTCTGCAACCAGTGTACAGCTCGCCATTTTGAGCGCTGTTTGGGCACTGCAGTTGCAATATGGGGAGGCCTCTCATGTGCAAGTTTTGTGAGCCTTTTACACTGCACACTCGCCTGACCACCTTCTGGTGCGCTGACTTTTGGCTTGGTATGGGCCTCTGTGCCCAAACATCATGTTGCGTGCCATCGTATCATCAGCCTCATTTAATTATTTGGGCTTTCAGTCAAACACACTCCTGACACTTCCCTAATGGAGCAGCCATGTCATTTCCCCCTCCCGCATTCACTTCCTCCCACACAGTCATTATCAGAGGACACGAGACCCATTCTCTGACACAGCCAGAGTCAGTACTCGCATAGTCAGTACAGAAGCTCAAACTCACATTCCATCAATGCCGTCACACACTAGGATTGCCAAGTCTGGTGGGACGTATTCTTGGAGCTCTCATCACATGACCTCCCACCTCCAACTGCCCCCCAGGCAAACAGCCTAGTTATAAGTAATAAACTGAAGTGTTCAACTGAAATGAAAATAGAAACACACTTGTTTTTAATGGCCCTTGGAGTTTTCTCCTCGGTTTCCCACAGCGGTGCCCTGGAGATTAATCTTGAATTCCTGGGAACTCCAGGGCAATCCTGGAGGGTTGGAAACCCTATTACACACACACACACACACAGATTCGACACAGGCCACTTGCTCACATTATGATTGGCAGCAGCTTCAGCCTCCCATGTTCCTCATGACCGTACGCACGTGCACGCCCTGTTGTATGGATAGTCTTTGTCCAAAAGATTGGCGTTTGATTTTAGATGATGTTTGAAGTGTTGACGACTGTTTGACTGAAATACCCAAAGGATTAAGTGGGGCTGATGATACGATGGCACGTAACATGATGTTTTGGGCACAGAGACCCATACCAAGCCAAAAGCCCTCAGCGCACCAGGAGGTGGTTAGGCCAGTGTGCAGTGTGCTGAAAGCCTATGCACAACCTGTGTGTGAAAGGCTCAAAAAACACGCACAAACAGGGTCTCTCCATATTGCAACTGGAGTGCCCGAACAGTGCTCCAAAGGGTGCGCTTTAGCGGTTGCCAAGTGCCCGAGCAGCCAGTCACTGGCGGCTGAGCAGTGCCCTGGTTACCAAGTACCCAAAGAACGTTGCAGCCACTGACCATCCGTCAAACACTGGCAATCGGGGAGGTTTGTGGGCATGATCCTGGTTGGCCTTTCATCAACATTGGGCTATCCTAACCTGATTATAATCGCTCAACCATTGGTGGCCGTTCCTTCTGTTGCCAAGGCCCCAAGCTCTCCGCCTCTCTTTCCCCCTTCAAGATGCTCCTTAAAACATACCTCTTTGACCAAGCTTTTGGTTATCTGATGCCCTAATTTCTACTTATGCGGCTCGGTATCAAATTTTTAATCGCATAACACTCCTGCGAAGCACCTTGGGACATTTCACTATGTTAAAGGCGCTATATAATTACCAGTTGTTGTTGTTGTTGACCCATTTCTACTCTGGCTTTCCACAGCACAGTTCTACAATTGGCCTCAATTCCCCAGTGGCTGCAGTGCAAGGAAACAATGCATGGACAATGAATCGGTGGCCCTTCCATTGCTGCTGGTGCCGGATATCCGAGACCCTGACCCCTGTGACCCTCTTACTGTATCATGCGTTACTCATTGGGCCGCACTGTCAAATGATGTTAATGGTGTGCTATGATTGCAAGCTCAGCCCGTTTGGGTGCTATCAGGCCAGCATTGGCAGAGCAGCAATCCCAGTGCATCGTACAAGTTGGCTTCAATGCCTTTGGGCTACAGGAAGGAGATACTACACTTTTGGAAAATGCATGTCCACGAGGACAGGGTGGATCCCCAGGGTTGAATAGTCACTGCCTAGATGCACATATGAAGATTGGTCAGATTGGTGAGGTTTTGGTATACAGTTGACATACAACAGCAAGAATTAGTGCCTTGAACAGAAATGGAAAGAGAATGGGTTTGCAGGGAAGAAGGAAGCTGTACCTCTCAATATTATTGGAGCACTGCCCTCATCCACTCCTACTCTCTTTCGCAGATAGCAAAGCAAGCCAGGATAATGACTTTGCTCAGTACATATCAGGGTCACATATAGTAAACACCCTTAAGCTTGGATAATCTTCACCTGTTTAGAGTTATACAGGCCATTAACCTTCTGTTGTCTCCCTTGCAAGAGATATTTTGGTCAAATGTCAAATCTTGCATTTATTGAGTTATTTGATATGATCCAGCTTCCTCGGTCACTCTTCCCACAGGGCAAAAAAATGCACACAATGCAACACAATATTCTCGTAAAGCAGAATCCACTAACCCAAACACAACTTGTCTAACAGCCTTTTCTTGAAGATGGCGCGCAGATTTCTTCAGGTTGGGCTGCTGCCTGCTCAGTTTCTGAATGAACTTTCCGAGCAAGCTGCGTGGAAATGTCTAAAAGTTGAATCATTCAGCAAGAAAATTGTGTGTGTGTATGTGTAAAAAACTCATCTATGTCCAAACAAGTGAAGGTATTTAGTTATTTAAGTTTTCAATTAATTTTCATCGTAAGGAAGGAAAACACCAAAGGACACATTTTATAAATGTGTGTTCCAGGTTCAGGTCTTTGTTGAGAATCTCGTGTGTCAATCCTTGATCGGCAATTCTAAAAGCTTTAAAGGGTGGGTTGCAGGGTAAAGCCAGGATTCGCGAGACTCCTGTCGTACTGCCATCCTCAGGAACTTGCTTGACTGCTTTAGAGGGTCAAGGGGGAAGTTCCTACAGTTTGTTTCCTGAATTGGCTGTGGGTTTTTGCCAGTCGCAGGAGATGGGGAGGTGGATCAATGGTGCTCAGTTACGTGGAGCGACTAAAGAAGCTGGGATTGTTCTTCTGGAGCAGAGAAGGATAAGGGGAGATTTAAAAGAGGTGTTCGAAATCATGAAGGGTTTTAATAGAGTAAATAAGGAGAAATTGTTTCCAGTGACAGAAGGATCGGTAACCAGAGAATACAGATTTAAGGTAATTAGCAAAAGAACCAGGTAGTGATGAGGAGATTATTTTTTACGCAGTAAGTGATGGTAATCTGGAAAACATTGTCTCAAAAGGTCGTGGAAACATATTTAATAGTAACTTTCAAAAGGGAATTGGATGAATTCTTGAACCAGAGAAAATTGCAAGGTTATTTTGAAAGGGCTGGGAAATGGGACTAATTGGATAGCTCGTTCAAAGAGCCATCACAGGCATGATGGGCTGAATGGCCTGTTTCTGTGCTGTAAGGTTCTATGGGCCCGAACTTGGTGGCCTTCCCGCCCGCTGCCGCCGAGTTTTTTCGGCGGTCTCCCCTTGGTGCCAGTTTCCACTCGGCCTCCCGCCGGCAGGAGGGGAGGGCCGCTGGGATCCGCCCGCTGACGGCCGCTAGCGCGCAAGGTGCGTAAGGGTCCTCCCGCCCGCCGAGCTGGCAGAATCCTCCGGGCGGGAGTAGGCGGCAGCAGGGGGAAGGACCGCTACGTGGAGGCAGATCTAACCCCGACGGTAAGTACGAAGACCTGCAAAAAAAGATGAGTGAATTTTTTTTTTCAGCGATTTATGTGGATGGGGTCCCCTGAAGGTCTTCCAGTGTTTTTTTTGTGTACATTTTTATTTTTGTGTGTTTCCCCCCTCCCTGGGCCTGACTCAATCCTCGGCGGCACTTTGGTGAGGATCGCATTTGCCACCGAGATTGGGAGCTCCCGTCCACTGCTGCCCAGATGCACGGCGTAAGTCCCTTTATTGCCGCCGGGCAGTCCTTCAAGGTTTTTTTTACGAAACTCCCGCCCAAAGTACCATCGGGTATCTCGGTGGTCCTTTGGGCAGCACTTGGGCGAAACTTAGCTTCCACCAAGTTTGGGCCCAAGTATCTGGCATATGCTCTCTGGGGACATGAAAATACAAAGTTAATCCACCATGGCAAACTGCTCTGAGATCTTTGGATTAGCAGATTGTATTCCATAAATAACCATGAATAATTACTAATGTATTAAGCCAAATGCCAAGTAAAATGTCCTTCAGTTTAATAAGCCACAAAAATCCTAGTTTAGAGATTCCACCTTGGGATGTTAGCTGTTCAGCATTTGTTGCATTTTTCTGAAATCTCTGCTGTATTTATAGGGAGGCACTAACCTATTTAAAATAAAACAGGCTGACATCACAGTTAATGTAGAGACAAAAGTTCAGATGTACACGTTAAACATTTGCCCTAGTATTCCACAGAGAATTTCGATGGCCTATATTTCTTGGGCCGGAGGCTAACAGCGTTCCCCATTATTTATGCGCAAATTGGAGAGCAACTTCTTAGTGAGTGCACATGCGCAGATAAACACTGAAATCCGGAAGTTGCTGTCCGAGATGTGCCCCTCCTTTGTAAACTGCACGAAAATGGCATCTCACCGTCTGGCTCCCCATGCAAATGTAATTGAATGGTGTGAATTTCCTGTATTGACGTCATAGATACGCACTAAACCCACCACAAAAAGTCTAAATATCCTTTTGACAACATGACAAGTCTTAATTACTGCCAAAACAACCTCCCTGACACTGAAAATAAACTTTAACAAGTGTGGAGTCTCATTCCTTCAGTTTTTTATTATTATTGGAGATTCATTTTTTTAACTTGTTCTTTCTGTCTCTTTCATCTCTCTCTCCTTCTCAATCCAATCTTTCTTTCCCTTTCTTTATTCTGTTTTCTGTGCCTGATTTGGCATTGAATTCACTATTCTAACTTACACTTTTTAGTTCCAACTCTGCTCTAGTCAGTAACGATTCTTCAATCCGATTGGCTAAGGAGCTACATAGTTGCTTGTCCTGTTCGCTCAGATCCCAGTAGCCCTGTCTCTCTCACAGCAATGTTAGCAGCTCGCACTTTGAGGAAAATTGTTTTGATCTGAAGGGTCCAGGGCAAGTGTAACTAAGGGCAGACACCATTAGATGCCCTGCTGCAGCAAATTCTGGCCCAATCTTTTTGAACACAAAGCAAAATACTACAGATGCTGTAATTCTGAAATAAAAACAGAAAATGCTGTAGACGCTCCTTAAAATCTACCTCTTCGACCACCCTTACATCTCCTTATATTGCTCGGTGTCATTTTTTTTTATAACACTCCTGTGAAGCGCCTTGGGACATTTTATGTTAAAGGCGCTATATAAATATGTTGTTGTTGATGTTGGAAGCACTCGGCAGGTCAGGCAGCATCTGAGGAGAGAGGACGGTAGGGTTAACAGTTCAGGTCATGAGCCTCTTCTGCTCTGGTCTCAGACCTAAAATCTTCACCCTGCATTCCACTTTCCAGATTCCAGCATTTTCTGTTTTTAGTCCTTTATGATCACATATACCATGTTGCTACACATACTGACCAGAGCATTTCCTCCCCCTCCTGGTTTATCTTTTATCTTCTTGTAACATTATGTGACATCTCACAGTACACCATTATGGCAGTAATACCACCCGTCACGGCGGGAAAGAAAGTAATGAGGCAATGGAAGAAAGGAACTTCCATTATAAAACTCCCTCAGGAATACCTCAAAATGACTTTGTTCCTCAACTACACAGAAGAAACTGAAAAATAGCTGGGAGGGTGTTCAAAGTTGTAGCAGTCTCAAAACGCACTTGTTAACTATACCACTTATTTATATGGTGGATGATTATAGCCTTAAGAATCAAAAGTATGTACACAAAGTAAAAAAATTAAAGATAACTTCACCACAGCCTGATGCTAGTTTCATAGTAGCAGCATTTCAGTATGTGAACGTAACCAGTGTCATCATCATCATCATAGGCAGTCCCTCAGAATCAAGGAAGACTTGCTTCCACTCCTGAAGTGAGTTCTTTGCTGGCTGAACAGTCCAATATGAGAGCCACAGACCCTGTCACAGGTGGGACAGACATTGGTCGAGGGAAGGGGTGGGTGGGACTGGTTTGCCGCATGCTCCTTCCGCTGCCTGTGCTTGATCTCTTCACGCTCTCGGCGTTGAGATTCGAAGAGCTCAACGCCCTCCCGGATGCACTTTCTCCACCTAGGGCGGTCTTCAGCCAAGGACTCCCAGGTGTCAGTGGTGATGTCGCACTTTATCAGGAAGGCTTTGAGGGTGTCCTTGTAACGTTTCCACTGCCCACCTTTGGCTCATTTGCCATGAAGGAGCTCCACATAGAGCATTTGCTTAGGGAGTCTCATGTCTGGCATGCGAACTATGTGGCCTGCCCAGCAAAGCTGATCGAGTGTGGTCAGTGCTTCAATGCTGGGAATGTTAGCCTGGACAAGGACACGGATGTTAGTGCACCTGTCCTCCCAGGAGATTTGCAGGATCTTGCGGAGACATCATTGGTGATATATCTCCAGCGACTTGAGGTGTCTTCTGTACATCGTCCATGCCTCTGATCCATATCGGAGGGTGGGTATTACTACAGCCCTGTAGACCATGAGCCTGGTGGTAGATTTGAGGACCTGGTCTTCGAACACTCTTTTCCTCAGGCGGCCGAAGGCTGCACTGGCGAACTGGAGGTGATGTTGAATCTCCACATCAATGTCTGCTTTTGTTGATAAGAGGCTCCCGAGGTATGGGAAATGGTCCATGTTGTCGAGGGACACGCCGTGAATCTTGATGACTGGGGGGCAGTGCTGTGCGGCGAGGATAGGCTGGTGGAGGACCTTTGTCTTACAGATGTTTAACGTAAGGCCCATGCTTTCATATGCCTCGGTGAATACATCGACTATATCCTGGAGTTCAGCCTCAGAAAGTGCGCAGATGCAGGCGTCGGCCGCGTACTGTAGCTCAACAACAGAGGTTGGGGTGATCTTGGACCTGGCCTGGAGGTGGCGTAGCTTAAACAGCTTCCCACTGGTTCTGTCGTTTAGTTCCACTCCAGCGGGGAGCTTGTTGACAGTGAGGTGGAGCATGGCAGCGAGGAAGATTGAGAAGAAGGTTGGAGCGATGACGCAGCCCTGTTTGACTCCGGTCCGGACGTGGATTGGGTCTGTAATGGATCCGTTCGTCAAGACCACGGCCTGCATGTCATCGTGGAGCAGGCGAAGGATGTTGACAAAACTTTTGGGGGCATCCGAAACGGAGGAGGACGCTCCATAGACCCTCGCATTTGACAGTGTCAAAGGCCTTTGTAAGATCGAAAGTGTCATAGTAGCAGCATTTCACGAAGTGAACATAACCAGTGTAGGAGTTACTTATAATTACGTATATCCAGAGACTGTTTCCTCTAAAATAAAGGAGAAGATGCCTTAAAAATTGTGAGCTCTTCCTTCATGTCCTGTAAGAGGACACTCCCCAAACATATTCTCATACAAAAAAGATACCAAAAGATATGCAGGATGTGAGAGCACAAGAAAGGATGATAGACCTTCAGCCCATTTGTCTCATTCGAGTTTAGAAGAATGAGAGGTGATCTTATGGAAACGTATAGGATTCTGAGGGAGCTGGACAGGGTAGATGCAGAGAGGATGTTTTCCCTCATGGGGGAATGTAGAATAAGGGGGCATAGTTTCAGAATAAGGGGTCACCCATTTAAAACGGAGATGAGGAGGAATATCTTCTCTCAAAGGAACGTGAATCTTTGGAATTCTCAACCCCAGAGAGCTGTTAAGGCTGGGTTATTGAATATATTTATGGTAGAGATAGACAGATTTTAAACAATAGGGGAGTTGAGGGTTATGGGAAACAGTTAGAGAAGTGGAGTTGAGGCCAAGATCAGATCAGCCATGATCTTATTGAATTGCGGAGCAGGCTCGAAGGGCCAAATGGCCTACACCTGCTCCTATTTCTTATGTTCTAATGTTCTTATCTCATTCTTTCAGAACATCGAGCCGACTGTCCTTGCATCCCACTGACTTTCAGCTGTTTCTTAACTGAGTTCAGTTTCCTGGCCTCAACCACTTGTCCCAGCCACATGTCTGCCTGTTGATCACACTTTGTGCAAAGGAATACTTTATGCAGCTGCAGGGAAGATCCCGGCAAAGCCTTGTACAAATGCTGCTATTGGTTTCTGCTGTCGAGCTGCTTTGCTTTTCCTCCTTTGAAGTGGACAGTTCACGTTGACAGATTCTGGGAAGGACATATCTGATGGGGGATACTGTTTGGGGCTGATAAATAATTAACCTGCCTATATAACAGCTTAATATGCCAACAGAGTGTTACTCTTTTTATACTGGAGCTATCCAATCAGACATTTTGGTTTTAGCCAGCTGGTTAATTTATCTCTTTAAATTTGCATATTCAAATCAAGCCCTCACATTTCTACAACCGCGCCCCACACACCCAACCAGCCTCTGACAAGTTCATTTGTAGCTAGAGAAGGGCTGGCAGAGGAATCTGACATTTGAGCACAAAGCAAGTACTTCCGAATAAATGGTCAGAAGTGACCCACCGAGAAGTGTGTGTTTGAGAGGAAGGATATTGTTGTTACTGGCTTAAGGTGGCTGCTCCTCGGTCAGAGCTGAGCATCAACATACTGATATGTCCTTACTATACAGTATAAATGCACACGAGGCCCATACTTGAGAGAAGGTCACTCTGTGACCAGTTACCTTTATTACCAAGACCTCAAGTGACGAAAGTGGGTGGAGCTTCCCCTTTTATACCTAAAAGTCCAGGTTAGGAGTGTCTCCCACAAGTTCACCCCCTTGTGGTCAATGTTCTCAAGGTGTACAACTTAGGTCAGCTTATACATGGGTTACAATGATATTTGAATACATGACATCACCTCCCCCCCACCAAAGTCTTATTGGGATCACAGGTTAAGTCTCTCTGGTGGTTTACGCTCCCTTGTAGAGTGCCTGAGTTGGGGCTCCGGTTGTTGGGCGCTAGCCTGAGTGTCTGCTGTTTGCGGTGCCTCAGGCCTGTTCGGACTGCCCACAGTGACTGGGTTCTCCTCCACTTGGTTCCGGTGTTCGGTAACCTGTGATGGAGTAAACTCTACGTCGTGTTCTTCCTCTGCTTCTTCTATGAGGTTGCTGAACCTCCTTTTAGTTTGATCCACGTGCTTGCGGCAGGTTTGTCCATTGGTAAGTTTAACTACCAAAACCCTATTCCCCTCTTTGGCAATCACAGTGCCTGCAAGCCATTTGGGCCCTGCAGCGTAATTAAGGACAAAAACAGGGTAATTGACATCAATACATCGCGACCTCGCATTCCTGTAATGGTAGTCACATTGTGACTGACCCTGCTCTCAACAATTTCTTTCATAGCAGGGTGTATAAGGGATAACCTGGTTTTGAGCATCCTTTTCATTAGCAGCTCTGCGGGTGGAACTCCTGTGAGCGAGTGTGGTCGGGATCTATTGGCCAACAGGAGGCGTGATAAGTGGCTTTGTAGGGAACCCCCTTGGATTCTGAGCATCTCCTGTTTGATTATCTGCACTGTTCGTTCTGCCTGGCCGTTTGAGGCCGGCTTGAACGGTGCCGTTCTGACATGGTTGATTCCATTGCCTGCCATGAAGTCCTGGAATTCAGTGCTTGTGAAGCATGGGCCATTGTCGCTGACCAAGACATCCGGTAGACCATGGGCAGCGAACATTGCCCGTAGACTTTCTACCATGGCAGAGGATGTGCTTGAATTTAAAATGGCACACTCAATCCATTTGGAGTAGGCGTCTACTACAACCAAAAACATTTTTCCTATGAAAGGACCTGCGTAGTCCACATGGATGCGTGACCATGGCTTGGCGGGCCAGGACCAGGGGCTGAACGGGGCTTCCCTGGGTGCATTGCCCAGCTGAGCACACGTGTTGCACCTGCGAACACAAAGTTCCAGGTCTGCGTCTATCCCTGGCCACCAAACGTGTGACCTGGCAATTGCCTTCATCATGACAATGCCCGGTTGCTCATTGTGAAGTTCTCTGATAAACACCTCTCTGCCCCTCTGTGGCATGACTACTCGGTTTCCCCACAGTAGGCAATCGGCCTGAATCGACAGTTCATCGTTGTTCCTATGAAACAGTTTAAATTCCTCAGGGCATGTCCCGTACATGGCTGCCCAGTCCCCATTCAGGACACATTTCTTAACTAAAGACAGTAGCGGATCCTTATTTGTCCAGACTTTAATCTGACGGGCTGTCACAGGTGAGCCTTCACTTTCGAAAGCTTCAACAGCCAAGACCATCTCAGCATCATGCTCAGTTGCCCTCTCAGTGGTGGCTAGTGGGAGCCTGCTGAGTGCATCGGCGCAGTTTTCAGTGCCCGGTCTGTGCTGAATTGTGTCGTCATAGGCGGTTAAAGTAAGTGCCCATCTCTGTATGCGGGTTGATGCATTTGCATTTATGGCCTTGTTGTCAGCCAAAAGGGACGTTAGGGGTTTGTGATCTGTCTCCAGCTCAAATTTCCTGCCAAACAGGTACTAGTGCATTTTTTTTACTGCATATACACATGCTAGCGCTTCCTTTTCTACCATCCCATAGCCCCTTTCTGCCAGGGACAGACTTCTGGAGGCATAAGCTACCGGCTGTAACTGACATTCATATACTGCAACACTCACCCAACTCCATGGGACGACACATTGCACGTTAGAACAAGTTTCTTACATGGGTCATAGAACGTTAACAGTTTGTTGGAGCATAACAAGTTGCGTCCTCTATTAAAAGCTCTTTCCTGGCTGTCCCCCTACACCCAATCGTGACCTTTGCATAGGAGCACGTGTGGCGACAAAATAGTTCAGGAGCCCCATGAACGAACGCAGCTCCATCGTGTTATGGGGTCTGGGTGCTCTCTGGATCGCTTCCGTTTTGGACGCAGTGGGTCTGATCCCGTCTGCTGCTACCCTCCTCCCCAGGAATTCTACCTCTGGAGCTAAGAAGATGCACTTCGCCTTTTTCAGTCGCAGCCCTACCCGGTCCAGTCTGCGTAGCACCTCCTCCAGGTTGTGGAGGTGTTCTTCAGTATCGCGACCCGTGACGAGGATGTCGTCTTGAAAAACCACTGACCTTGGAATTGACTTGTGGAGGCTTTCCATATTTCGCTGAAAGATCGCAGCGGCCGAATGAATCCCGAACTGGCATGTGTTATAATCAAACAACCCCTTGTGTGTCGTGATGGTGGTCAGCTTCTTCGACTCACTCGCCAGCTCCTGGGTCAGATAAGCTGAGGTCAGGTCAAATTTTGAAAAAAGTTTGCCACCGGATAGCGTCGCAAAGAGGTCCTCCGCTCTCGGTGTCGGGTACTGGTCTTGGAATGACACCGGATTGATGGTGGCCTTGTAATCGCCACATATCCTGACTGACCCATCCGCCTTGAGCACCGGCACGATCTGGCTCGCCCAGTCACTGAATTCGACTGGCAAGATGATGCCTTCCCTCAGCAAGCGGTCCAATTCGCATTCTATCTTTTCCCGCATCATGTACGGCACCGCTCTGGCCTTGTGGTGTACTGGCCTGGCTTCTGGGTTTATGTGAATCACTACCTTGGCCCCCATGAAAGTGCCGATGCCGGGTTGGAATAATGAGTCAAATTTGTCCAGGACCTGTGAGCATGATACTCGCTCCACAGAAGAAGTTGCATTGACATCGCCCCATTTCCAGTTCATGACAGCAAGCCAACTCCTCCCCAGTAGTGCAGGACCATCCTCCGGGAGAATCCAGAGTGGCAAACTGTTCTCCGAATCTTTGTGGGTCACGACTACCGTGGCGCTGCCTAGCACCGGAATGATCTCCTTTGTATATGTCCGTAGCTGTGCGTCAATCGGCAATAATTTTGGCCTCCTGGCCTTGGACACACACAACCTTTTGAACTGTTTGATACTCATCAGGGACTGGCTGGCCCCCGTGTCTAGCTCCATTAATACTAGGATGCCATTGAGGAGCACTTTCATCATTATCGATGGCGTCCCGGTATATGAACTGTATATGTGCTCCACATGAACTCACTGAACTTCAGCTTCCAGCGATTTCCCCCAGTATTCATTTGGCCTTGTCGGGCTTACATCGGGCCCGTCCTCCTCGTACATCAACCTGGCTGCAGGCTTCCTGCGCATACGCGCCAAGTGACCGCTGACGTTGCAGTTTCTGCAGGTATATTACTGATACCTGCAAGCTCTGGCTGGGTGTTTGCCTCCACACCTCCAGCATGAGCTGGAGGCCCCATTGTTGGAAACAAAAGATCCATTACCAGTCGATCGTCTCTGACGGTCTCTGTAACTGGCCTTAAGCGCACCATTAACAGGTGTTGATGGCCCCATTACTGGCCGCATTGTCCATTGTGATGGCATGAATCGCGTTCAGCTAGCCATTGTCTCTGTTGACTTCCCCCTTTGGGTTCGACTACATGCTGGGGCATGTCCGATTGCCTTTGTCTGCCGAGAGAACGGTGTGCACGTTAACAATGTTGACTCCCTGGTCGTTTGTCGCATTTGAGCCAAGATTTTTATCATACATCATTCTGGTCTCTTCCTCCCCTGAAATAAATGCCTGGACTATCAGAGCTGCTGCTTCCAAGGTCAAGTCTTTGGTCTCAATCAGTTTCCTGAAAACCCCAGCGTGCCCAATGCCCTCAATAAAAAAGTCTCACAGCATTTCCGCTCGCATGCATCTGGGAACTTACATAGGCTCACCAGTCGCCAGAGATCTGCCACGAAGTCAGGAACACTTTGTCCTTCTCGCCGCTGGTGCGTGTAAAACCGGTGTCTTGCCACGTACATGCTACTCGTCGGTTTAAAGTGTTCCTCGATCAACTTACTGAGCTCTTTGAACGTCTTGTCCGCTGGCTTCTCTGGTGCTAGAAGGTTCTTCATCAGGGAGTACGTTCAGGATCCACAAACCGTCAGGAGATGAACCCTGCATTTGTCAGCCGAATCCTGTCCCAATCATTCCTTAGTGAAAATATTTTGCTGTAGTCTCTCAATAAAGTCGTCCCAATCATCACCAACACAGTACCTCTCTTCTTTGTTGCTAGTGGCCATGCTCGTATGGTTTAAATCCCAGTTTCTCGTCGCCAATGATATGTCCTTACTATACAGTATAAATGCACACGAGGCCTATACTTGAGAGAAGGTCACTCTGTGACCAGTTACCTTTATTACCAAGGACTCAAGTGATGCAGGTGGGTGGAGCTTCCCCTTTTATACCTGAGAGTCCAGGTTAGGAGTGTCTCCCACAAGTTCATCCCCTTGTGGTCAATGTTCTCAAGGTGTTAAGCTTAGGTCAGCTTATACATGGGTTACAATGATAGTTGAATACATGACACATACGGCAGCTGGTACCCAAAGTTACAGGGGCTTCCCAGCTGGCAAACTGTAGCAGCACTTTCCGTTAACAGAGAAAGCAGTGAAGCTCTCGGAAACAACGCTGATCCTGCTGCCCTTCCTTCAGGATGACTTCCACGAGAGAAGGCCTTGGCCTTAGCAGGAATATTGCCCAACTAATCCACCGCCCCTGATCTTCCAGTATATAGAGCGTTATTTTTCATTTTAGTTGCTTTTATGAAACTCCTTGAATCCTAATAGCTCTCCTCATCAATAAGGATGTGCTCTAGCTGAACAAATAACCACAGCATGAAATGATTGTGTTTGAAAATTGTGTTCATGTTACAGAAGGTTTCTGACAGTGTAACTGTGGTGTCTTTTAAAAGGTATTTTTTGGCCAGCAACAAAATGGATATGCTGATTTCCCCAAGGGGCCCAGGCTTTAGCCTCTTGGTCTCTTTCCGAACTATTCCACAGTGTTGCAGTAGCAGGCTCACTTTGGCATAGATATTAATTTTCGTTTGCTAGGTGGAAAACATTGAAGTCAATGGAAAGGGTTTGAGCTAATCTGCGATTGCCAGGATAAGATATTAAACCGAGGCCCCGTCTGCCTTCTCGGGTGGATGTAAAAGATCCCATGACTATTGTGAAGAAGAGCAGGGGAGTTATCCCCGGTGTCCTGGCCAATATTTATTTCTCAACCTACATCACTAAAACAGATTATCTGGTCATTATCACATTCCTGTTTGTGGGAGCTTGCTGTGTGCAAATTGACTGCCGTGTTTCCCACATTACAACAGTGACTACACTCCAAAAGTACTTTATTGACAAGTAAGGCTCTTTGGGACGTCCTGAGATCATGAAAAGTGCTATATAAATGCAAACATATATTCTTTGCAATTAAATTAAAATATTAAAGGCCCAAAATCGGTGAAACCCAAGGCCCGCCCAAGTGCCGCCCAAAGGACCGCCGATGGCCACTGAGAGACCGGGCAGTACTTTGCCAGGAAGATTCCACTAAAAGTGGTGGCAGTACCGCCCGGCAGCAAAATAACAGGTTACCCGCTGTCAATCTGGGCAGCAGCGGGCGGGAGCTCTCATTCTCGGCCGCCCAAGTGCCGGCGATGATATAGTCGGGCCTCGGGAGGGTGGAAGACCTGAAAATAAAAATCATTACAAAGAAAAACCCACCGGAACACCTTCAGGGAACCCCATCCAAGTAAGTCGCTGCAAATCTTTTTTTAAAGATGTTCACTAACCTTTTTTGCAGGTCTTGTTACCTACTGTTGGGGTTAGACCAGCCTCCACGCAGTGGTCCCTTGCCCCTGCTGGCACCGACTCCCGCCCCGCACCAATCTGGCAGCTTGGCGGGCGGGAGGTCACTTACGCTACTTGGCCGCCAGCAGCCGTTAGCGTGCGATTCCTGGCAGTACTCCCCTCCCGCCCGCTCCAGCCTGAGTGCAAACTGGTACAGAGAGGAGACCGGAGGCAAAACTCAGCTGCAGTCGGCGGCAGTCGGCGGTAAGACCACCAATATCGGGGCCTATAACTCCACCATAGATTGAGGGGAAACTGACTAATCAAGTTCATGGAAATGTAATTGAAACAAAACGACAGGTACAGGCCAGTCAAAAATATAACTGGAGAGTAAGCAGTTAACCACTTCATTCCGAGAGGCTCTTGAGGTCTCCCACAATGGTGGTCCAGAGCCCTTGTCTGTCATGTCCCACACAACAAGTTGCCAACCTTATATTGGCAGCCACCCCAATCTTGGCAGGCTGCTCCCTACAAATAGATGAAGAACTATCACAAATAGGAACAGGAGGAGGCCATTCAGCCCCTTGAGTTTGCTCCACCATCAGATCATGGCTGAGCTGTACCTCAACTCCATTTACTCACCTTAGTTCCCTTACCTAACACAAATCTACCGATCTCAATTTTGAAAGCTCCAATTGTCCCAGCAACCACAGCCTTTTGGGGGAAGAGAGTTCTAGATTTCTACTAATCTTTGTGTGAAAAATTGCTTCCTGATTTCTCTCGTAAATGGCTTGATATAATGTAAAGATGATATCCCCTGGGACTTGATCCCCCAATCAAAAGAAATAGTTTCTGTTTATCTAGCTTATTGAATCCTTTCAACATTTTATAACACCTCGATCAGATCACCCCTCAATCTTCTATACTCCAGGGAATACAAGTCAAAGGGGGTCATCTCCCAGGTTGGCTTCTTGCATAACCCAAAAGCTGAAGTGCCACTGACAAGAGGTTGAGGAGCTGGTCGCCTGGCTGTTGTCTCATCGGGGAATGTTGTGTGACTCAGAGAAAGTCCATCACAAGGGAGAAAATACTAACTAACTAAAAGAAAATGATACATTGCCACCTGTAATATAAATCAGTAGTCACATCTCTCCTGGGTTAAACCAGTCTGGATTTCGCTTCATTGTCAACTGATGAATGCAACAAACCACTACCTTGTATGGGCATAGCTTAAACTGCAGATTAATCTTCTTCAAAACGTGCCATATTTTGAACAGAGATGCTATAGGCATAGAAGCACAGAACCAGGATGAGATGGGAATAGTTTGAACCACAGCTGATACTATAAAGGATTCGGTCTCGAGCAACTGTGATGTTTGAGGTACAAGTGGGATGCCAGGTTAAAAATGGCCTCCGATTCATCAGTCCAACATATGGGCCAATTTTCTCATTTCAGGTTTTCTAGTTGAAAAAGTTTCAAGAAGTGGTTGCAGGACTTCGGGGTATAGTTTACACCCAATGTTGCATTCGTAATATTTCACCATAAATGGTGCCCGTCTGAAGCCCTATTCTTTGGTCATCAATGTTGCAGGATTTCCATGCGCCATGGTTACCGTTGAATTGCTCCTACACTAGTGATCCGGCTTGGCTCTGGGCTGGCACCATGACAGCCACAGCCCCCATTCTGGCAAGGTTTGATGGCGTCATCGAGGATAATGGGGCTGCCTCCCTCGGTGCCTGTGGCCGAGCTCCATTCTGCCACTTCGGGGAAGGATTAGAGTAGTGAGTGTTAATTGTCGATGTGTAAGGAGGCGCTGACTGGCCAGATGAGCTTCTCGTCAGGGTGTTGCCCTCTGACCTTTGGGCATTGTGCGGGCGCTTGTAACTTCCAGGGTTGCTAACACCCACAGCAGTGATGGTTGAAGCGGTGTCTGATAACGGCTTGGTGGGATACGCTTTGTACGCATGCATGGTGCTGTTCACTGACGACAGTGTGCCATTTTTTGAGATGATATCAGAGGTCCCATTCTTAGCCCATGTGTTTCCTGTTGGCGGTTGTGCATCCTCCCTGTGACCAAAAAAAGATTGATTTTATATTCAGAGAATTTTGTTTGTAACAGTCAAAGTATAACGCCCTCCACAGAGATGACCATTTGCCTCGATTCATTTGTTCTCATCATGACCCTCAATACACTCCACACATTATTCTATGCTTACATATCCAAACGAAACAATCTGAAAAGGTGTAGTTTAGTGACTGGGTTGCACCAAGAGCCAAGAGTTAGGACAGGAAAACCTCATGGGTTAAGCTTTCTTTTCTCTGCTTGCTAATAGCCGTCCTCATATTTCAGAAATGAAAATGTATGAAACTTCCATTTAGCATATGTATGTAATCAACGAAAGGGCAGTGTTGCCAGCACTCAATTCCTTGACTCTTCCCATGATTTTCAGGTGTGGATTCTTATGACTCATGCAAGAAATTGAATAAGAAATTGCAATGTTCTTAACTTCTTGCATGACTCACAAACTGTCCAAAAAAAATTCACTTCCAAAAACTTCAGGGCGATTAAGCGAGTCAAAATATGAATATAATCAAGCAAAGGCGTCAGACTTTACAGGACAGCTTCGATTCAAATCAGCTCGTGACTCACTGGCTGATAAGGCACAGTTTCACATTCAGTCGTTAGACTGAAGCTGACACAACTTTCATCACTGCCAGACGATGTGTGTTGGTAGAAGTGATCCGGCCAAAGTGAGGTGAGAGTTGGTGGCTTCACAGTATAGGGGTTTTTACTAGAGCTAGAATCCGGTTTGTTTTTTGCAGAATGTGGTACAAATCTTTTGTGAACATTCTACTGTAACCAGAACATGAACAGCAACAAATCATTCAGTGAGGTTATTGGTGTCTACAATCTCACAGTAAAATACTCTGGTGTGTATGAATGAATGGGATAGTCCATACTGTGGGCAACAGATGCATCCACAGGGCTACAATGTGTATATGTATGCAGAGATCCTCCGTGCAAGACCATTCAATGCAACTGCAATTCTCAACCATTGCAATTTTAGTATTTAAAGATCTTTACCATCTGTTTTCCTTTTATTGTCCACATTATTGCCTGGTCGGAGCGCGGACTGCTTCCAGTTAGTGCCGCACTGGGAGCTGAGGGTGAGTTGCTTTTTTAAAAGATATAGAAAATAATAATGAGGATGGATGTAAAATGCTGCAGAAGCCAGATTAAGTATCTGGTTCCATTCTGCTGAAAGTAGTAGAATGCTTCAGTATTCTCCAGCGTGGAGGCCCCGCCCTGCGTGAGAACACCAGCGGCAGGTTGGGACCATAAAAGGAGAGGTGAGCAGCCTCGGGAGCAGCGTGGATGCATACTACTCCAGGGAGCAGCGCGAGCTGGTGCAGGAGGGCGACGGCAGCGAAGAGTGATGTCATCAAGGTCCAGGTCGGTGATTGGAGCGTGGGCAGATACAGCGAGAGCGGCGAGATTAGGGCAAAGGAGCGGTGAGAGACTGTGGAGGAATGTGATCGGGGCCCAGGGGAGGCGTGAGTTCGGGGCCAGGGGCCCAAGGGCAGCATGGGCCAGACCACACTGCAATATGTGTGCGCACTAGGTCCGTGCAGCAGAGCTGGTCTCCGGTCGTCTTGGGTAACTCTTGCCACTGGACCAAGATCTAGCTCTATCAAGCCTGTGTGGTGGCTGGTGTGCAACGGCCACCACACGTTAAAAAAATCCACACACAGGCGTCTTCCACCCTTCAGGATGTAGTTCGGGTCCTTCATTCAAAACACCTGTGAACTCATCCTTTTTTGGCGTGGAAACAAGTCATCCTTGTTTTGAGGGACCGCCTATGGTGACGATTGCCCACATCCAATTGCTTGGTCTCGTGAGGCCCCTTGTATGTTTTTCCCAACTAATGGAGGAAGGCAGATTGATTCTGTGTCCTGGGCCCCGAAGAGTCTCTTGGAGATTCACAATTACTTACTTTATCTCATTAGCTATATCTTCCTCTTTTTCTGTTTTTCTCTTCCTTCGATACATGCAGAAGCAAACGACAATAGAAATAATCAAACATATTCCAAGGAGCACGGCAATAATGGCTCCGGCAATGATCCCAGCATTACTTGCTGCGGAAAGAAGAGACATTTAAAAGAAGATGAATTATTATTTTTTGACAGTATTCAAATCACAAGAGAAATAGTCAGGATCGTGTTGTAAATCCAATAATGGGTTGCCAATTTAAAGTTAAATACGTGATTGTGCATTCTTCGAGAGATAGAAGGCTGGAAATGACTATCTGCGATGGTGTTGAACGAATGCTTAGCATCTCAGAATCCCCATCATGCATGACATCCGATATCGCCAGGTATTGCGTTTTCAAACCCTACACTACTACCACCCAACCTGGGGGCAGGATAGAAGGGGGTAGGTAGTTGGGGGGGAGGGATGATTGGTGTTGGAACTTCATCTCACATCCCCAAAAATTCCTGCACAGTCACTCTTTCCCTCATGTGATGGCTAACAATCTATTCCATTGACCTCTCAATCCTTTATATTCAAGGGTCTGTGACAGACAGAAAGGAAAAGGAGGTGGGGTAGCTCTGTTAATAAAGGGTGAGATCAGTGCGTTAGTGAGAAATGATATTGGATCAAAAGATCAAGATATTGAATCAGTTTGGGTGGAGATAAGGAATAATAAGGGGGAAAAGTCGATGATGGGCGTAGTCTATAGGCACCCTAATAGTAGCTACACTATTGAACAGAGTATAAATCAAGAAATAATGGAGGCTTGTAAAAAAGGAACGGCAATAATCATGGGCGATTTTAACCTTCATATTGCTTGGACAAAGAAAATTGGCCAGGGTAGCCTTGAGGAAGAGTTCATAGAGTGTAACCAGGATAGTTTCCTTGAACAGTACATTGCGGAACCAACCAGGGAGCAGGCTATCTTAGATCTGGCACTGTGTAATGAGACAGTATTAATAAACAATCACTACTAAAGGATCCTCAAGAATAGCATGGTTGAATTTCAAATTCAGTTGGAGGGTGAGAAAGTTGGATCTCAAACCAGCGTACCAATCTTAAACAAAGGAGACCACAAAGGTATGCAGGCAGAGTTGGCTAAAATGGACTGGGAAAATAGATTAAAGTGTACGGTTGATGAGCAGTGGCAGACATTTAAGGAGATATTTCATAACTCTCAACAAAAATATATTCCAATGAGAAGGAAAGACTGTAAGAGAAGGAATAACCATCCATGGCTAACTAAGGAAATAAGGGAGGGTATCAATTTGAAAACAAAGACATACAATATGGCCAAGACTAGTGGGAGGCCAGAGGATTGGGTAACTTTTAAAAGCCAGCAAAGAACGACTAAAAAAATGATAAAGAGAGGGAAGATAGATTACGAAAGCAAATTAGCACGAAATATAAAAGAGATCGTTAAAGATTCTACAGGTACATAAAAAGGAAAAGAGTGGCTAAAGTAAATGTTGGTCCCGTGGAAGATGAGACTGGGGAATTAATAATGGAGAAAAGGGAAATGACAGAGACTTTGAACAAATATTTTGTATCTGTCTTCACGGTAGAAAACACTAAAAACATCCCAATAGTGGATAATCAAGGGCCTACAGGGAGAGAGGAACTTAATACAATCACTATCACTGAAGAAGTAGTACTCGGTAAAATAATGGGACTAAAGGTGGCCAAGTCCCCTGGACCTGATGGCTTACATCCTAGGATCTTAAAAGAAGTGGCTGAGGAGATAGTGGATGCATTGGTTGTAATCTACCAATATTCTCTGGATTCTGGGGAGGTCCCAGCGGATTGGAAAACCGCAAATGTAACGCTCCTATTTAAAAAAGGAGGTAGACAGAAAGCAGGCAATTATAGACCAATTAGCCTAACATCGGCCGTTGGGAAAATGCAGGAGTCCATTATTAAGGAAACGTTTGGAAAAGCATGATTCAATCAAGCAGAGTCAACATGGTTTTATGAAAGGGAAATCACGTTTGACAAATTTGTTGGAGTTCTTTGAGGATACAATGAGCAGGGTCGATAAGGGGGGACCAGTGGATATGGTGTACTTGGATTTCCAGAAGGCATTCGATAAGGTGCCACATAAAAGGTTATTGCATAAGATAAATATTCACGGGGTTGGGGGTAATATCTTAGCATAGATAGAAGATTGGCTAACTAACAAAAAACAGAGAGTCGGGATAAATGGGTAATTTTCCGGTTGGCAAACAGTAACTAATGGGGTGCCACAGGGATCGGTGCTAGGCCTTCAACTCTTTACAATCTGTAATAATGACTTGGATGAAGGGACCGAGTGTAATGTGGCCAAGTTTGCTGATGCTTCAAAGAAGGGTGGGAGAGCAAATTATGAGGAGGACACAAGAAATCTGCAAAGGGATATAGACAGACTGAGTAAGTGGGCAAAAATTTGGCAGATGGAGCATAATGTAGGAAAATATGAGGTTATCCACGTTGGCAGAAAAAAATAGAAAAGCAAATTGTAATTGCTGCAGTACAGAGGGACCTGGGGGCCCTTGTGCATGAAACACAAAAAGTTAGTATGCAGGTACAGTAAGTAATCAGGAAGGCAAATGGAATGTTGGTCTTTATTGCAAGGAGGATGGAGTATAAAAGCAAAGAAGTCCTGCTACAACTGTACAGGGTATTGGTGAGGCCACACCTGGAGTACTTTGTACAGTTTTGGTCTCCGTATTTAAGGAAGGATATTTTTGCATTGGAAGCTATTCAGATAAGGTTCACTAGGTTGATTCCAGAGATGAGAGGGTTGACTTATGAAGATAGGTTGAGTAGGTTGGGCCTATACTCATTGAGTTCAGAAGAATGAGAGGTGATCTTATCAAAACATATAAGATAATGAGGGGACTCGACAAGGTGGATGCAGAGAGTATATTACCACTCACAGGGGAAACTAAAACTAGGGGACATAGTCTCAGAATAAGAGACCGTCCATTTAAAACTGAGATGAGGAGGAATTTCTTCTCTCAGAGGGTTGTAAATCTGTGGAATTCTCTTCCCCAGAGAGATGTGGTGGCTGGGTCATTGAATATATTTAAGGCAGAAATAGACAGATTTTTGAGTGATAAGGGAATAAAGGGTTATGGGGAGCGGGCAGGGAAGTGGAGCTGAGTCCATGATCAGATTAAATAGCGGAGCAGGCTCGAGGTGCCAAATGGCCTTCTCCTGCTTCTATTTCTTATATTCTTATCTTATGTTCTTTTCTTCACACTAACTAGTCTGACTTTGAAAGGCACCACATACTGAGGAGAGATTAATTTTTTTGGGGGGGACAAAAATTTATTGACATTGTTATGGAAAAAAAATGTCAAGTTCATGTGTTTGAGTAGGCAGAGCATCAATCTTGGATCAACTAAATTCACAAATTTTCCCAGTATTTATAAAGAGACAACCCCTTCCAATATAGTACTTACAAATCATCACATCCATCTGTATTGAGCATGATGCATTCCCTGCCTTATTTGCAGATTTGCATGTATATACTCCAGACATCTCCTTGCTGATGTTGGCCAATGTCAGTGTTCCCATTCGGAGGTCTATAAAACAATCACTACAATTAAAAACTCATAAACCGACATAAACCCCAACTGTGTGACCGACTCAAGTGGCCAGCAGAGGCGAGGGGCAGCATGGACCAGCCCACACTGCGATAAGTGTGCGCACTAGGTCCGTGCAGCAGAGCTGGTCTCCAGTCGTCTTGGTTAATTCTTGCCACTGGACCAAGACCTAGCTCTGTCAAGCCCGTGTGGTGTCTGTGTGCAACAGCCACCACACGTTAAAAAAATCCAAGCACAGGCATCTTATCACAGCATGCTAAGTAGTTAGGGACCTGGAATGTCAGGTCCTTCATTGAACTCATCCCTTTTTGGTGTGGAAGCAAGTCATCCTCGATAAGAGGGCCCGCCTAAGAAGAAGATATTCCAGTGGGTCAGGTCACTTGTATCGAACCCAAGTGAACCAAATTTCTGTCTATTCATTCTCACTACAATGGCATTAGATTATGGATGAGAAACAATCCTTCTGTTCTATTTAGCTGCTTCCTGTTTAGAATCTATCACACAAGTTTCCTGGCCTGGTGAGCTACTCCTATTCAGGCCCAGGAAAATATATTTTATTGATCATTAACCTGCATGGATTAGGGCAAGTAAAAGTTATAGGAAATCTTGAGATCAGGGCTTTATGGCCACTGATGGAGGTCCTCACAGGCCTCGAGGTGCCCAGCAAGCAAAAACCCAGGAACACCTCCTCCTGCCTCATTTGCAAGCCTGCAATGAGCCTGTAACTACTGCGGCTGTGGAACCAGCTCTACCTCCAACCTGGAAAGCCATAGAAATCCTGGGGAAACAAAGGGAGGTTTAGAAATCCATCCCATTTACCTGACCTTTGCCCCAAGAGTTCCCCAGAGGTTAAAGTTCAAGTAAATCGATGCCCATAATCTGTGTTAGAAACGCATTTTTCTATTACTCGTTCACCAGGAACCAAGCCTACACCCCGCTATTACTTCATATTGTACAGAATTCCAATAGGCCAGCTCATTCCATTTACTCCCATTATGTTCAATTCTAGATAAACTTGTACTGGATCCAAAAGTCTTTGCCCAGCAGAGAATTCCAAAACACATATCAAATTGCTCAAAATTACAGAAATGACCCCCAATGTTTACAAAGTTCTTCTGCTGTTGGGTGTGGTTAACCAACCAAAGCGAGATCCGGATATCTGCGCTACAATATATCCTAGCTCCAAACTCGCAGTTATGGTGAACTTGCAGCTAAATTGTTTAAATTATTCTCATTGCATGTCACAGTAAATGCTCCCACCTTGGAACTGGTACAGATCTGGACTAGGCAGTTGGAGACTTGAGCTTGATATCAAAACCGCCTGATCCAAAATCCAATAAACCTAACCTAGAACAAATTTCAATATATGCATTGAATGCCAATGGTCTGTCAGTAAAGGCTTCCTTCAGACCCACAGGATTAACATTGTTTCCTGATTTTCCCGTGCTGAGCATTAGAGAAAAAAAATCTACTTTTTATTAGCTGGTCATTATCACATTGCTGTTTGTGGGAGCTTGCTGTGTGCAAATTGGCTACTGCATTTCCAACATTACAACAGTGATTACATTTCATTGGCTGTAAAGTGCTTTGGGACATCCTGAGGTCATGAAGAGGCAAGTCTTTCTTTTCTTTCATGATCAGTTACTGGATCATTAAGGAACATGTCTACAATGTCTACAATATCATCAACATCCTATGAAAAATTCTAATAGTTAACCTGAAGAATGCCTTCAGGGATTTTTCTGCAGATATTTTTGGAAATATACCTGAAGAGCAACTGATGAACGCATTAGAGGGGCTTTCTGGGTGGAGACACTTAGCACCCTGTGAGGGAGCTGCATTAATAACAGGAATCATTATCATGAATACATCAGAATCAATTGTGCAAATTGATTCAACTCCTCACACTGATGGGCCCTGAGCCAGCATACTTAAAAAAAATCTTGCAAAGTCGACAAAGAAAAGGAAATATTTATAAGTCTGCACTAGGTTTTAATTAAAATAGGATACCGATGGAGAGACTGCGGGGCTCTATACATCTGAATCATTGTACTAAACCACAACACGTAAGCAGTTGTACAGAACCTTTCGAAAAGTATCAAACAGGTTCTGACGAAAGGTCATCCACCCGAAACAATAGTTCAAGATGAAAAATGTTGGTGTTGGTGTTTTCTATGCCCCAATGTACAAAGTTGACATACCTCCTTTCTCCCATTTTGTCTATTTTCACCTGTTTTGAGTCAAGGAAGGAAACACAAATAGCGGTTTTGATAGAGTAAATACATTTTCAGTGGCAGAAGGGTCGGTAACCAAAGGACACGGATTTAAGGTAATTGGCAAAAGAACCAGAGACGAAATGAGGATTTTCTTTTAACGTATTACATAGAAACATAGAAAATAGGTGCAGGAGCAGGCCATTCAGCCCTTCTAGCCTGCACCGCCATTCAATGAGTTCATGGCTGAACATGAAACTTCAGTACCCCATTCCTGCTTTCTCGCCATACCCCTTGATCCCCCTAGTAGTAAGGACCTCATCTAACTCCTTTTTGAATATATTTAGTGAATTGGCCTCAACAACTTTCTGTGGTAGAGAATTCCACAGGTTCATCACTCTCTGGGTGAAGAAGTTCCTCCGCATCTCGGTCCTAAATGGCTTACCCCTTATCCTTAGACTGTGACCTCTGGTTCTGGACTTCCCCAACATTGGGAACATTCTTCCTGCATCTAACCTGTCTAACCCCGTCAGAATTCTAAATGTTTCGATGAGGTCCCCTCTCATTCTTCTGAACTCCAGTGAATACAAGCCCAGTTGATCCAGTCTTTCTTGATAGGTCAGTCCCGCCATCCCGGGAATCAGTCTGGTGAACCTTCGCTGCACTCCCTCAATAGCAAGAATGTCCTTCCTCAGGTTAGGAGACCAAAACTGTACACAATACTCCAGGTGTGGCCTCACCAATGCCCTGTACAACTGTAGCAACACCTCCCTGCCCTTGTACTCAAATCCCCTTACTATGAAGGCCAACATGCCATTTGCTTTCTTAACCGCCTGCTGCACCTGCATGCCAACCTTCAATGACTGATGTACCACGACACCCAGGTCTCTTTGCACCTCCCCTTTTCCTAATCTGTCACCATTCAGATAATAGTCTGTCTCTCTGTTTTTACCACCAAAGTGGATAACCTCACATTTATCCACATTATACTTCATCTGCCATGCATTTGCCCACTCACCTAACCTATCCAAGTCGCTCTGCAGCCTCACAGCATCCTCCTCGCAGCTCACACTGCCACCCAACTTAGTGTCATCCGCAAATTTGGAGATACTACATTTAATCCCCTCATCTAAATCATTAATGTACAGTGTAAACAGCTGGGGCCCCAGCACAGAACCTTGCGGTACCCCACTAGTCACTGCCTGCCATTCTGAAAAGTACCCATTTACTCCTACTCTTTGCTTCCTGTCTGACAACCAGTTCTCAATCCATGTCAGCACACTACCCCCAATCCCATGTGCTCTAACTTTGCACATCAATCTCTTGTGTGGGACCTTGTCGAACGCCTTCTGAAAGTCCAAATATACCACATCAACTGGTTCTCCCTTGTCCACTCGACTGGAAACATCCTCAAAAAATTCCAGAAGATTTGTCAAGCATGATTTCCCTTTCACAAATCCATGCTGACTTGGACCTATCATGTCACCTCTTTCCAAATGCACTGCTATGACATCCTTAATAATTGATTCCATCATTTTACCCACTACCGATGTCAGGCTGACCGGTCTATAATTCCCTGTTTTCTCTCTCCCTCCTTTTTTAAAAAGTGGGGTTACATTGGCTACCCTCCACTCTATAGGAACTGATCCAGAGTCAATGGAATGTTGGAAAATGACTGTCAATGCATCCACTATTTCCAAGGCCACCTCCTTAAGTACTCTGGGATGCAGTCCATCAGGCCCTGGGGATTTATCGGCCTTCAATCCCATCAATTTCCCCAACACAATTTCCCGGCTAATAAGGATTTCCCTCAGTTCCTCCTCCTTACTAGACCCCCCGACTCCTTTTATAACCGGAAGGTTGTTTGTGTCCTCCTTCGTGAATACCGAACCAAAGTACTTGTTCATTTGGTCCGCCATTTCTTTGTTCCCCGTTATGACTTCCCCTGATTCTGACTGCAGGGGACCTACGTTTGTCTTTACTAACCTTTTTCTCTTTACATATCTATAGAAAGTTTTGCAATCCGTCTTAATGTTCCCTGCAAGCTTCTTCTCATACTCCATTTTCCCTGCCCTAATCAAACCCTTTGTCCTCCTCTGCTGAGTTCTAAATTTCTCCCAAAAGGAAATTGAATAAATATTTGGAGAGAAAAAATGACAGGGCTATGGTGATGGAGCAGAGGAGTGGGAGTAATTGGATCGCTCAAACAAAGAGTCGGCACAGGCACAATGGGCCGAATGGCCTCCCTCTGTGTTGTATCATTCTATGATTCTATGAAGAGCTATGAAATGCAGTTGATTAAAACACTATCTTTTTATCCTTGGGACCAGGATTGAAATCCAGCCCAGAAAGATAGTATGAAAATCTTCTCTACCTCTGCTGTTGGACGAGGATCCATTTAAATGAGTGGGTATGAACCCAGAGTGCAAAATAAAATCTACTCATTCTTTGTCCCTAAATTCCGTCTTGCTCACAAATGTCTCGTTTGGGGATTAGAAAATTCTCAATGGAAATAACTCTTAGGTTATGGTTAAAGTACATAGTTGACGCAGGGTAGAGGGAAGTTAGTCTTGCACCTGGCCTGCGACATATCTGACCTGTGAGTGCTCGATGCTGCCATGAACATAAGAACATTTGAACATAAAAAATAAGAGCAGGAGTAGGCCATACGGCCCCTCGAGTCTGCTCTGCCATTTAATACGATCATGGCTGACCCGATCATGGACTCAGGTCCACTTCCCTGCCCACTCCCCATAACCCCTTATCCCTTTATCGGTTAAGAAACTGTCTATCTCTTTCTTAAATTTATTAAATGTCCCAGTTTCCACAGCTCTTTGAAGCAGCGAATTCCACAGATTTACAACCCTCTGAGAGAAGAAATTCCTCCTCATCTCAGTTTTAAATGGACGGCCCCTTATTCTAAGATTATGCCCCTTAGTCCTATACTCTCTGCATCCACTTTGTCAAGCCCCCTCATAATCTTATACATTGCGATAAGATCATCTCTCAATCTTCTGAATTCCAATGAGTAAAGGCCCAACCTACTCAACCTTTCCTCATAAGTCAACCCCCTCATCTCCGGAATCAACCTAGTGAACCTTCTCTGAATTGCCTCCAAAGCAAGTATATCCTTTAGTAAATATGGAAACCAAACTGCACGCCTCACCAATACCCTGTATAACTGTAGCAAGACTTCCCTGCTTTTATACTCCATCCCCTTTTCAATAAAGGCCAAGATTCCATTGGCCTTCTTATGAGTGGATACATTTCCTTTCAGTTGCTGGTTTTAGCAGACAAAGTTGGCATGAGAATAAAGCAAATTTCTCCTAATAATATTAGTAAGTGGAAGACAATGTCGTCATTGCTGACAAAAGCAGAAAACTGTTTTAGTCCCTGGCACTTAAACAAAGAGGATAGGTTGTATAAACTTAGTCCTTCCCTTCCCCACCAAAAAAAACATAGTACACAGAACAGCTTTTAGTATTAATGGTGTGTTGTCACGGAGTGTGCAACTCCAACAGATCGTGAACAAGGCTTCTCATGGTTACCCTTTCTCTTTCTCAAACTGATTGAAGCTTCGTGCCATTAAGAAAGGTCCAGGTGCATTGGTTCAATCAACCGTGAGCAACCCTTTGATATCATATCATCCTGAAACATTAACCTTCCTAAACACCATGCTGCATTATAGCATTCATATGGATATTAAGTTAACAGGGAAATATAAAGTGAAGACTTTTGGACCTATCATCTAAAGAAAAAAAGAATACATAAAGTAGCTGATGTTGGAAATTGAGGTCACACCTTTTATGTTTTGTGTTTTCTTGCCAACATACCACTCAAGAAGAATTCCTTTTACCTATTCACCAAGCAAGAACTCCGGTCTAGTTGTCCATTGATTATCATCTGCAGTGAAGAGGTGAGGGGTGGCAAGGTATTTGCCCTCCATGATGAGAAGTCTAGTAATGGGAGACTTGATCCTTTGGTGGCAGACTCAATAATCTAACCCCTGAACGAGGCAAGTCCCCCGTATTCCTGAATGCTGTTAATAATCGATCAACCAGATTCTTTCATGTATGGAACCTGGAGTAGTAAACCAGTTGATGGGGCCTGGGATTAATCCCACTCAGCTCCAGAAAACTCTAAGACAATGCCCTTAAAGTGCTCTGTGCTTCCAGGTTGTGTTTTCTCGCTAGATAAACTTGACTCTTGCCCACGTCCCACCCTCTGCACCCAAGTTCTCCAGACATGGGCGAGTGTGCTGTGTCACTCCAGGAGAAGGCACTTCATATTAGGCAATGGTAAGCTGCATGAATTTCTCGTTAGTTTAGTCTGGAGATTTTAGGCATGGGAATGGGTTTCTGCACTTGCCTGGTACCATGATGGCCAAAAAGTCTCAAGGACCCTCTCAAACTAAAACAACACATTTCTGTGCTTATAAGTTGTGAAAGGATGGGAGCTGTAAGAGGAGGGAAATGCAGCTAGAAGATGTCCAAGGAAGCATAAAATTAGTTCATTTCTCCAAGAAAAATCAAAAGAAGTGACTCCCCTCAGTGATCTTGTGCTCAGCCAAACAGATCAGGAAATCCCCAAATGCCATCCCTTGATCTCATGGACTTATTCTCAGATTCCAACTAATGCCATTTTATTATCAGAGCAGTTTTTCCGATCCCTTAAACTGCAGCACACCATCTAACCACCTTCCTGAGGACCAACGAAACTCACTCAACTGACTTTTCCTGAGTTTCCAGTTTGCAGTCTTTGATGTAAGCATCTAGCTTGTGACTCAGACGGGAGATAATCCTAAATCAAGAATCATAAGGTTCATCCCAAATGGTAAATGTTACAGAAAGGGATATATTCTAAATGGTATTAATTATCTTGACCAAGGTACTACATGTTTAAATCTTTCATTGACATAATCTGCTAATATATTTGAATAAACTTCACTTTGAAATGGTACTATCCTAGATTTGTGTTTGCAGCATTTACGTTTTTATACAATAGAATTTCTTTCTAATTTGTACTCATTAGGGTAAGGGATATTGGTGTTGGGGACTGGAACTCTTCCCCTTTCAGGTGTCAAGCACTCCCAGCTCAGCTATAGCATAGTTATACATAAACCTCCAACTTAAATAAAACACCATTTACTGCACCAGTGTGATTTCTGTTTCAATTCATACACCATCCATCTTGTGATGCTTCAGAGTGAGGATACTAATTTAGTTCCAAATTAGAGGCAATTTGGTGATATAAATTGGGATGAAGTTCACAAAATGGAAACATGCAGAAACTTTTTCAACACCCTCAGCAGTTACGCTTCCACAAATGATTTACAGATTATTACGATTGACTATAATAGATCATTAACATACTGAGCTGTAGGAGAGATTTAAGAAGCATTGCAGCACTATGTTCCTTACTTAAGGGGAGAGCATCTACGAGACTTTTATAGAAGGTGGTCAACCTCCTGTTGTAACCTGCCGCTTTGCGTAAATATACGGAAGGAAGAATGGTCGTGGACCTCAGACGTGCACATTGATTCTCTGTGAATCCAGTCAATCTCATCCAAGATTGTGTCCCGGGTTGGTAGGGTTACAGTGTGGTTCTTTTTAAACTGTATCTGACCGAGATACAGTTTAAAAAGAGGCAGCTCGTGCAGAACACGGAGTGCAGCAGCATAGAGTGGCATTTGTGAGTTTGGTAAGTGGGTGAGCTTTAAGGATGATTCTCTTTAAACCATTTGGAGGCTGGAGTAAATTGTTAATGGCAATTGGCAGTAGCTTCTAAGTAAGTAGCAGTTTAATTTAAAGGGGAAAATTTGGGATTCTTTCAGGTTTAGGCAGAGAAAAACAAGGTAACTCTCCAATAGGAGGCAATTAGCAGCTAGTTAAAACCAGTTCTGTAAACGACTGACCAGTGGTGAGTCATCTGACCTAGATACAGTTTAAAAAGAGGCAGTTCGTGCAGAGCACGGAGTGCAGCAGCATAGAGTGGCATTTGTGAGTTTGGTAAGTGGGTGAGTTTTAAGGGCAAGTGGAGGTGGCAGGTGCTGTTTTGTCTTGTTTTTCCAACCAGTGCTGAGACTAGAGCAGCTGATAAGGAGTGCGAGAGTAGGAGACGGAGGCTCAGAGACCAGCCCAACCAGCTGCAGACAAAGATAGAGGGGTGAGAAATCGAGAGGTGATGTCAGAGTGCGGGGAGGAGCAGCGTCAGCGGCAGTCCGGGGTCAGCGGCCTGCAAAGGCCCAGTGGCAGTCAGTGAGCGAGCAGTGCGGGGAGGAGGGACAAGAAATCGAAAAGTGACATCACAGCCAAGCTGGTAAGTGGTTGGCTGATCGGCTGGTGAGTATATCTCTTTGATTTTGTGTTCTAATAGATAAGAGGATAAATTACTAAATAGCTGTTTAGTATGTGTAGTGGGAGTCAGTGTTTTTGCTGGGTAATTTAAGGGTAACTAGTGGGATGGCAGGGCAGCTCGTTCAAACGGAATGCAACACCTGTGCCATGTGGGAATTCCTGGATGCTTCCCTCAACGGGGATGACCACATGTGCAGGAAGTGTCTCCGGCTCCTCCAACTCGAGCGCCGAGTCTCGGAGCTTGAGCGAGGACTGGAGGCACTGAGGAGCATCCGAGAGAACGAGAGGTACGTGGATAGCTCGTTTCAGGCGTTGGTCACCCCACAGATTAAAAGGGTACAGGAGGATAGGGAATGGGTGACGGTCACACACAAGAGTATGGCGAGGCAGGTAGTGCAGGAGTCCCCTGAGGCTATCCCGCTCTCCAACCGGTACTCTATTCTGACTACTAGCGAGGGTGGTGATGCCTCTGGGGAGTGCAGCCAGGGCCAAGTCCACAGCACCATGGGTGGCTCAGCTGCACAGGGGGTGAGGAAGAAGACGAGAAGGGCTATAGTGATAGGAGATTCAATAGTTAGGGGAGCAGATAGGCGCTTCTGCGGCAGCAAAAGTGACATCAGGATGGTGTGTTGCCTCCCTGGTGCAAGGGTCAGTGATGTCACTGAGCGACTGCAGGGCATTCTGGGGAGGGAAGGGGAACAGCCAGTGGTTGTGGTCCACATTGGTTGCAGGGTGACCAAGACTGGGAATTAAACATACAAGGGTATTTGACAATTCGGAAAGATAGACAAGAAGGGAAAGGAGGTGGGGTAGTTCTGTTAATAAAGGATGATATCAGGGCAGTTGTGAGATATGATATTGGCTCTAATGAACAAAATGTTGAATCATTGTGGATGGAGATTAGAGATAGTAAGAGGAAAAAGTCACTGGTGGGCGTAGTTTATAGGCCCCCAAATAATAACTTCAAGGTGGGGCAGACAATAATCAAAGGAATAATGGAGGCATGTGAAAAAGGAACAGCAGTAATCATGGGGGATTTTAATCTACATATCGATTGGTCAAATCAAATCGCACGGGGTAGCCTGCAGGAGGAATTCATAGAATGCATACGGGATTATTTCTTAGAACAGTATGTTACAGAACCTACAAGGGAGCAAGCTATCTTAGATCTGGTCCTGTGTAATGAGACAGGAATAATAAATGATCTCCTCGTAAAAGATCCTCTCGGAATGAATGATCACAGTATGGTTGAATTTGTAATACAGATTGAGGGTGAGGAAGTAGTGTCTCAAATGAGCGTACTATGCTTAAACAAAGGGGACTACAGTGGGATGAGGGCAGAGTTGGCTAAAGTAGACTGGTAACACAGAATAAACAGTGGCACAATTGAGGAACAGTGGAGGACTTTTAAGGAGCTCTTTCATAGTGCTCAACAAAAATGTATTCCAGTGAAAAAGAAGGGTGGTAAGAGAAGGGATAACCAGTCGTGGAAAACCAAGGAAATAAAGGAGAGTATCAAATTAAAAACCAATAAGGTGGCCAAGGTGATTGGGATATTAGAAGATTGGGAAAATTTTAAACGACAGCAAAGAATGACTAAGAAAGCAATAAAGAAAGGAAAGGTAGATTACGATTGTAAACTTGCGCAAAACATAAAAACAGATAGTAAAAGCTTTTACTGATATATAAAACGGAAAAGAGTGACTAAAGTAAATGTTGGTCCCTTAGAAGATGAGAAGGGGGATTTAATAATGGGAAATGTGGAAATGGCTGAGACCTTAAACAATTATTTTGCTTCGGTCTTCACAGTGGAAGACACAAAAACCATGCCAAAAATTGCTGGTCACGGGAATGTGGGAAGGGAGGACCTTGAGACAATCACTATCACTAGGGGGGTAGTGCTGGACAGGCTAATGGATCTCAAGGTAGACAAGTCCCTTGGTCCTGATGAAATGCATCCCAGGGTATTAAAAGAGATGGCGGAAGTTATAGCAGATGCATTCGTTATAATCTACCAAAATTCTCTGGACTCTGGGGAGGTACCAGCGGATTGGAAAGCAGCTAATGTAATGCCTCTGTTTAAAAAAGGGGGCAGACAAAAGGCAGGAAACAATAGGCCAGTTAGTTTAACATCTGTAGTGGGGAAAATGCTTGAAGCTATCATTAAGGAAGAAATAGCGGGACATCTTGATAGGAATAGTGCAATCAAGCAGACGCAACATGGATTTATGAAGGGGAAATCATGTTTAACGAATTTACTGGAATTCATTGAGGATATAACGAGCGTGGTGGATAGAGGTGTACCGATGAATGTGGTCTATTTAGATTTCCAAAAAGCATTCGATAAGGTGCCACACAAAAGGTTACTGCAGAAGATAAAGGTACGCGGAGTCAGAGGAAATGTATTAGCATGGATCGAGAATTGGCTGGTGAACAGAAAGCAGAGAGTCGGGATAAATGGGTCCTTTACGGGTTGGAAATCGGTGGTTAGTGATGTGCCACAGGGATCGGTGCTGGGACCACAACTGTTTACAATATACATAGATGACCTGGAAGAGGGGACAGAGTGTAGTGTAACAAAATTTGCAGATGACACAAAGATTAGTGGGAAAGCGGGTTGTGTAGAGGACACAGAGAGGCTGCAAAGAGATGTAGGTAGGTTAAGCGAATGGGCTAAGGTTTGGCAGATGGAATACAATGTCGGAAAATGTGAGGTCATCCACCTTGGGGAAAAAAAACAGTAAAAGGGAATATTATTTGAATGGGGAGAAATTACAACATGCTGCGGTGCAGAGGGACCTGGGGGTCCTTGTGCATGAATCCCAAAAAGTTAGTTTGCAGGTGCAGCAGGTAATCAGGAAGGCGAATGGAATGTTGGCCTTCATTGCGAGAGGGATGGAGTACAAAAGCAGGGAGGTCCTGCTGCAACTGTACAGGGTATTGGTGAGGCCGCACCTGGAATACTGCGTGCAGTTTTGGTCACCTTAAGGAAGGATATACTAGCCTTGGAGGGCTGGATTTACTAGCCTTGGATGATTCACTAGGCTGATTCCAGAGATGAGGGGGTTACCTTATGATGATAGATTGAGTAGACTCGATCTTTACCCGTTGGAGTTCAGAAGGATGAGGGGTGATCTTATAGAAACATTTAAAATAATGAAAGGGATAGACAAGATAGAGGCAGAGAGGTTGTTTCCACTGGTCGGGGAGACTAGAACTAGGGGGCACAGCCTCAAAATACGGAGGAGCCAATTTAAAACCGAGTTGAGAAGGAATTTCTTCTCCCAGAGGGTTGTGAATCTGTGGAATTCTCTGCCCAGGGAAGCAGTTGAGGCTAGCTCATTGAATGTATTCAAATCACAGATAGATAGATTTTTAGCCAATAAGGGAATTAAGGGTTATGGGGAGCGGGCGGGTAAGTGGAGCTGAGTCCACGGCCAGATCAGCCATGATCTTGTTGAGTGGCGGAGCAGGCTCGAGGGGCTAGATGGCCTACTCCTGTTCCTAATTCTTATGTTTGTTCTTATACTCCTGTGCATGCGCAGCCTCATACTTCTCGAACTCCACAGCCTGTAAATCTTGCCCTCAATCCAATCTTGCTAGGCCAAATAGGTAGGAGAAGGGAAACTGTTGTCTTGTTCTTTAAGGGTCAACAGTATGTATTATGCCATTATTGGCCGTTCCTTCCGTTTATATCACATTTTTCCTACAATACAACAGTGACTACACTCCAAAAGTACTTCATTGGCTGTAAAGCGCTTTAAGATGTTCGGTGATCATAAAAGGCGCTGTATAAATTCAAGTCTTTCTTTTTAACAGTTGAAAGCTCTCAAAACTTTCATTGGCTAATTTGGCTAGAAAGAATTACATTAAGATGAAGTTGTCCCAATTCTGAAGATTTAAAGAATGTCGCTAAAATTCTATCAAACTGGAATCCGTGTCACTAGTATGATTGTATGAGATCATGAAATTCTTTTGTTTTCGGAGAATGATGAAGCAGGGAACTAGTCTCTGGCCTTTCAGCTCTGACACCTGGCTTTGAATTCAGCCCTCCAGACAGATGGAGTGAAAGTCTCGTCTGCCTGCTGGCAGAAGGGGGCGGGGTGAAACTTTTTGGTCATGCTAAAGCCAGCTCTGAGTAGGCGACACACCACAAGATTGGAGGCTGAGGGCAAGATTTACAGGCTGTGGAGATGGAGAAGTACGAGGCTGCGAATGCACAGGAACCACACTGTAGGTTAAGCGGTGATTTTGCATGCTGCATCTGGAGGCAAGGTGCTACTGCCGCAAATGTAACTGGCAGGTGCAGGACTGCAGGCCGTAGGTGCCATTTTGTTCTGGTGATGGGTAGGCTGAGCAGTCCATCTATCTGTGAAGACCACTGTAATATATTTGTTTCGTGGGTTCTTTGCTTAAGAATTCATGGCAACCCCAATAAGAACCAATTGGTTTATTAACAAAGGTTTAACAATCACACTACACATTACCAGTTCATCCACTAGGCACACAACTGACTGCCTCATCGTGGATGTCCTAGACCCAACTTACTGGCGTTTTATTGAGTCTTGTGAACATCATGTGACTGACTAAGCCATTCACAATGCAACAGCTCTCACCATCATAGGCAGTCCCTCGAAATCGAGGAAGACTTGCTTCCACTCTCAAAGTGAGTTCCCAGGTGACTGTACAGTCCAATACAGGAATTACAGTCTCTGTCACAGGTGAGACAGACAGTCGATGAAGGAAAGGGTGAGTGGGGAGTCTGGTTTGCTGCATCTTCCGCTGCCTGTGCTTGATTTCTGCATGTTCTTGGCGATGAGACTCGAGGTGCTCAGTGCCCTCCCGGATGCTCTTCCTCCACTTAGGGCGGTCTTTGGCCAGGGACTCCCAGGTGTCGGTGAGGATGCTTCACTTTATCAAGGAGGGCTTTGGGGGTGTCCTTGAAATGTTTCCTCTGCCCACCTGGGGATCACTTGCCATGTAGGAGTTCCGAGTAGAGCGCTTGCTTTGGGAGTCTTGTGTCAGGCATGCGGACGATATGGCCCACCCAACGGAGCTGGTCGAGTGTGGTCAGTGCTTTGATGCTGGGGATGTTGGCCTGATCGAGAACATTGATGTTGATGCGTCTTTCCTCCCAGGGATTCTGCTCTACAAACCTGTGAGCATACTCACTAATGCATACATAACAACCACCATTGCATTTTTTCACATTGCATGCTTTTACAGACCTTCCCCTGGCATTGGGGCAGATCCTTGGCCAGAAATAAAAGTCACAAGCAGGACTCTTGAGCATGTGTGCGATTGTTTTGATGTTGTCTCCAATGGTCTGTTTATATTATGGGTAAATTTAGAGCACCTAGCAGGCTTAAAACGTTGTAGAGCTGTGTCCACTGGATGCAGTGCTGTAATATAAGTGGGACGTTCAATGTGGTAAGTTGGAAATTGCTGTTGCAAATTAGTTATAATCAGTTTTCAATAAGAACAGCTTCTGACAGAATGTTAGTTTTATGGAGAGACTAGAGCAGCTGGGATTGTCCTTAAAGCAGAAAAGTTTATGGCAAGATTTAATGGAGGTATTCAAAAATGATTCGGGGTTTTGATAGTGTAAATGGAGAGATACTATTTCCATTGGCAGGAGAGCCAGTAACCAGAAGACACAAATTTAAGGTAACTGGCAAAAGAATCAGAGGGGAGATGAGTAGAAATAGTTTTACACAGTGAGTTAGGATCTGTAATGCACGGCCTGAAAGGGTGACTGAGGCAGGTTCAATAGTAACCTTCGTAAGGGAATTGGATAAATACTTGAAGGGGATAAAAATTTGAGGGCTATGAGGAAAGTGCAAGGGAATAGAACTAATCGGATCGCTCTTTTAGTGAGCCAAATGAAGATACAATGGGCCAAATGGCCTCCCTCTGTGCTGTATGATTCTATGATTCAATGAAATGTCCTGTTCAGGAGCAAGTGGTTAAAACAGGACATTGTTCCAGTGGGAATGCTGATTTTGGAATTTACACAATAAATTGGCATGGTAGTGGTAGCGAACCTGAGCACTACAGAACCTTCTTCCAGCACTCATGAATATTCCGACATCCTCTAAGAAAGAAATACTTCCATTTATATGGTACATTTCATGACCTCAGGACATTCCAAAGCACTCTCCAGCAAATGTAGTACTTTTTGAAGTATAGTCACTGTTGTAAAGTTCTGCTAGAGATTAATGAAACTAACCAATTCTACATCACACATGGAGTAAAAGCACTTCAGTTTCTCATACTCACTGTGGGCTGGGTAAGAAAAGGATTGTAGCTTGGGAGTAGTCCGTTGCCATTTGTAGCTGGGGACTGGTTTGCCATTCGCTGAGCGACAGGTTAGGGTCACATTGCTGCCAACATATCGGCTTCCATTAATGCTACACCTTGGAGTAGAGGGTGGAACTGAATAAGACATAGGAAGAGAAAATGAATACAAATTAGGTGAGGTGGCTGTTCTAAAACTAGAATATAATCTTCATAATACCTCTTTAAAGGACTAATTTGTTTACAATAAAAGAGTTACAAAATATTGCTATCGCTACAGAACTCAGATGGACTTTCCGATCTCTTGTAGGAGCATAGGAATTGTTAAACAAAATAAGACCAAGGTCCCTTCAGTTTGCCTTCCAACATCCTGGTAGTGGCATAATACAGCAACATCATCATCATAGGCAGTCCCTCGGAATCGAGGAAGACTTGCTTCCATTCTAAACATGAGTCCTTAGGTGGCTGAACAGTCCAATACGAGAACCACAGTCTCTGTCACAGGTGGGACAGATAGTCATTGAGGGAAGGGGTGGGTGGGACTGGTTTTCCGCACGCTCCTTCCGCTGCCTGCACTTGATCTCTGCATGCTCTCGGCAATGAGACTCGAAGTGCTCAGCGCCCTACCAGATGCACTTCCTCCACTTAGGGCAGTCTTTGGTCAGGGAATCCCAGTTGTCAGTGGGGATGTTGCACTTTATCAGGGAGGCTTTGAGGGTGTCCCTGTAACATTTCCTCCGCCCACCTTTGGCTCGTTTGCCGTGAAGGAGCTGACCAATCACAATAATCAATCTCCATTACTAAATCTACAACAGACCCAGACATGAGGCGAGGCAAACCCCAGTGGTGGGGAGTTTTTGGAACCATAGGCCCAAAGTCACCTGTTCCTCCCCAGCATGCTACACTTACCACACGTGATGTCTCAACTGACTCATCTACAGTATCCCAAAATATTGGCCCTAAATTCGCGGCCCCTATTGGCACGTACGAGGTGTGCACGCACGCTTGGGCCCCGCAAGTTTCGGGTTTAGGTATGCAAAGTGCCTCTTGACAGATTGCACGCATCTGAAGGTAAAGGGTCTCTACGGATGGAGAGTTGGGCTATTTGCCCAACTTCTGCCCAGCAAATGCCTGTGAAATTCTTATGACTGGTAAAAGCAGGCATAAATGTCTTTTTCCGTCCTTTAAAAAGTCTTATGCTGATAAAAGCAGGCATAAGGCCTGATTTCATCAGCGTAAGACTTTTAAAGGACAGAAAAATACATTTTTTTTCAATAATTGAAACAGTTGAAATCCTATTAAATTTATTTTTCAACCCTTTAAAATATGTAAATTTATTTTTCAAAAAATTTAATTTTTATTTTAAATAATTACTTAAATTCCATTTTGATTAATTTTAAATATGTGATGTTTTTAAAAACAAAATATTTTAAGTGCTTGTGTGTTTTGGGGGGATCCCCATTCATACTTATTGTATATACGGAACTCACCACAAGTATGAATGGAGATCCCCCTATTTCGATTGGTTGGGCCGGCTCACATGATCCTAGTGACATGTCTGTGATACATGGGACTCTATGCAGGCCTTTGTGTAGAGGCCCAGGACCTGAAATCTCCATACCTCCGGGACCACCAGGTAAACTCAGAGAAATGTTTCAGGTCCGACCGCAATTTCTAGGCCGTTGTGTTGACAGTTCTCATATTATTTTCAGAACTAAATCTATCTAATTTGCATTTGAATTAATCATTGCTAACTGCTTCCAACACTTTCGACTGTAGTGTTGCTTAATGTGGGACTCCATGACGGTGCATAGAAGACACTCTACCAAAGGGAGGCAAGTGTCACCGCTTGTTAACTTCGAAATGTTGTCCTAATTTACTCTCTCCTGTCATCACCCATTCTCAAGCTGAGAGAACAGGACCGGCTGCACTATGTCCTGTAGGATGGTCCACCCATTGAGGGAGGGAAGTTTAAGGAAGGATAAAGACAATTTGTAGCAAATGGGAGCATTCAGCTTCCCTGCAAAATCGTAACCTAGCCAAGGATGGCAGAAGTTGATTCGAGTGTGGCAAACAGTCATGGTGCTTCAACCCACAGTTCTTTGACCATGATTGGATGACTTGCTACAAAATGCAGCATTTGATGGTAATCGAGTACACTGAAGAGTAAATCATGTTGTTCATTTTAAAGAGGCCACTTCGGGAAAACCACATCCGTCACTCTTTCTAATGCTAATAACCAAAATGTGATGAGACGCAAGGTTTGACGAGATTGGAACTAACACGTTACTACTGTACAGTGGCCTTCTGCACACTTCTTGAGCCCAACATCACGGAGCTCATTTCACTCGTTATCCTGAACTGCTTTAGAAGCAGTAAACTATTTTATCTAAACTAGACTCAAATCCAGAGAAGAAAGCAGGGCACATGGTTCTGATCAAGCCCAGAATTCCAATATGTGCAATCAGTTATTATATGAGTCTAATCTAAGCAAATAAAATGGGTCATAAATGCTATTGATGTCTGCAGTTCCCCAATTTCTCCCCTGCTCTCCTGAAAGATGCTGGGCCTGAAATTCTGGGGTGGAGGTGAGCGGAAATTTGGAATGGAACGCAGATCTGCCGGATGACAACCTAATTTTCCCTCCATCAGAAATACCGATGGGGTGGGAGGGGCCGAGCGAGTCTTCCACTCACACCTCCTATGACCCAATAACAATTTGAAAGTGCATTGCAGATATTGCTGGACTATCCCATGAATACCACCCACCACGTCACTCTTAGACCGAGCAGTTCCCACCCCCACTGAAAGCAGGTGCAGGTTTTGTACCAGGCCTTCCATAGGCCCAAAAGATATTCATGAGGCCTACATTTTAGGCATCCCAGCCACTTGCCTAAAACAGGTGTTAGGTGCCTCGAATATGGTAATGAGGGACCCAACTCCAGTTCAAGATTAACTCCTTTTCAAAATTAGTTCCCGATGACCGAGGGGGTAGGGATGAAAAAGCTCTCTGCTGCAGGCTTTGGACAGCTGCAATAGGGAGTGTGGTCTGCTGTCTTCAGGGCAGCTCAAGAGAAGAGCAGGAAGCTTAAAATAAAAATGTAAAAGTCCGGGCCCAGGAGTGTAAATTGATCATCCTGCGCTCGACTGGGGAGCAGCATTTCAATTTTTAAAACCCCAGAAACAGCCCAGGAATGTACTGGGATTCGTAGCATTGTTATAGTGGCGGAAAATACATGGGGGTAGAAGTTCAATTCATGACTGCCAGCCATGACCTGAAAAAATGGGCAGCCATTGGGGCGGTGGCGGGGGCACCTCAGGTGTCCCTTAGAAGCCCAGAGCCTGCCTGATGGTATATTCGGGCAGACCTGAAAATGGACAAGCAACACGTCCACCTCAAGGCTGCTTAAATATGCTTCTCGAGCTCTTACACAGACTAGTGTCAAATTCAAATTGTGCACCTCATGCACTCCCCCTACTTGTACCAGGCATTGAACATAAGAACATAAGAATTAGGGACAGAAGTAGGCCATTCGGCCCCTCGAGCCTGCTCCGTCATTCAATGAGATCATGACTGATCTTTTACCTCAACTCCACTTTCCTGCACTACCCCATTGCCCTGATTCCCTTAATATCCAGCGGCCTAACCAGCTGCTTGTAGGAACTGCTGGAGGCTGCTCCAAAAATGCCCCAAGAAAATGTGAGTACATTTAGAACAAACTTTTATCCACATAAAAACATCAAGCATATTGGCTGAAGGGGCTTAATGGAGTCTTGGACCCTGCAAATGGTGCTTAATCATCAACATCAAAGTTATAAATAATTCGATAATCCTGATTATTGGGCTTTTAATGAGATACATACTCAGCACGGATAGGTTGGTTTCTCCGTTGATCATTAACACGGGATTCACATAGACTACTGTGCACGTGTAGCGACCTGAATCAGTCAATTTGGTGTCGTTGATATACATGGAGACATCAGTGTTCGCCATCGAATGCATGAAACCTACACGGTTTTTGTATTGGTTTCCTATAACAACTTTCTTATCAACGTACATCAGTATCTTAGGGGAGAAAAAGCAAAATTCATCTTTGAAAAGAACAGTTAGCAGCATGGCACGGACTAGATAGAATACACTCAAACCAAATCAATACATTCCTTAACCCTGATATTAAATTAATGAGAATTTGATCTTAATCTGGGATTGAACATTGTTTTTTTGTGCTACTGATGATGGATTGGTGACAATTTAGCCCAGCAATTTGAGAAAAAGTTTGAGGGGCCAATTCTCCTGATCTTCGCCCCCTGGAATGCCCAATGTCCAGATGGAAAGGTCTGGGAAAAGGGAGCACAGATCCATTTCACAGGATAGAGCAATGCTGCACCTCCAATTGGCTCAGCCCCAGCAAATCGGGCCGGAGGGAGTGAACCCAGCCTCCGGCCTCCCCTTCCTGTCACTGTGACACAAGGGATCACGAAGAGGCTGATGGTGGGCTTGCAGGAGGAGAAGCCCCCCCCCCCGCCCCCCCCCGTCCCCCCAGTCAGACTGGATGTTCTGAGGGGTCGAGCAGCCAGAAATCCCTGATGCTAGCAGCCAGCAGCTACGTTCCATCATCCTACCCAGTATTTCGATGTTCGGTCCAGCAGGGACATTGCACATGCCTCAACGTGCTTTAAAGAAAAATTCATAGGATGTGGGCATCGCTGGCAAGGCTGGCATTTATTGCCCATCCTTCGTTGCCCTTGAGAAGTTGGTGGTGAGCCACCTTCTTGAACTGCTGCAGTCTGTGTAGTGAAGGTACTCCCACAGTGCTGTTAGGGAGGGGAGTTCCAAGATTTTGACCCAGATGATGAAGGAACAGCGATATACTTACAGTTTTTCCAACTATCAGTTGATGAATACGTTTTTTTTATGTACACAAGATGGTCGTGGAATTGCACATGCTAATGGCTAGAGATTTTAAAAAAGCAATTCTGGCTCACCTGGGCCTAGAAAGGTGCAGCACACTTCAGCTGCTCTGGACCTGCCAAGTGCCACAGGAGGAAATTAGAAAAATTGCCTCCCAAGTCTAGTGACCATATTGTTGTTTCTCGTGGGACCATCTTGATTATATTTTAAAATACTTTTCTCTTTTGTTCTTTGATTAATTTTTTTTATTTTGAATGTTTTCATTCTGTTTTCTTTCAATCAATATTTGTTAATCTTGAACATATTCAAAATCTTTATAGAGAGTCTCCTCCTCTTAATTTGAAGTTACTTCATTTGAATTATCTGTCAATTGGCATTTTTTTAAGAAAGAATCGTCACCTGTGTTATTTTATTTAAATGGTATATTTTAAGTTAATGATAAAGAAGTTTTTTTCCAGTAATAAATGACTTCAAATTAACAGGGGTAGGCTATATATATTTTGTCCATCTATATTGTAAACTGCAATGTTAATATATTCCATTCAATTTTCTTATGTCAACTGTCACAATGTAGCTGCACACTCTAATCACTAGATGGTGCTGTAGAACTAGTTCCTGAAATCTCTTCTGCAATTACATGACCATCTTGTGTACATAAAAAAACATATGCATCACCTGATAGTGGGTATATATAAAGACATATACACATATATACATTATTATAAACAAGATGCTAATGGTGTTGGGAGAGAAGCTTCAAAAACTCTGCAGGGCCACTTATATATTTATAACCACACACACACACACACACACACACACACATATATATAAAATATATATATATTTATTTTATATATATATAAATAAAACATTTTTTAAAGTATTGCAAGTATCATGCACCATCAGATATTTCTTATAACACTTTTGTGCAACAATTCCTGTAATGTTTGTGTCTTACTCGAAGGGATGTGCTGAGTGGATAGCCCTGGTACAGTTGGAAAAGTGGATGAAGGATCATTCAAACCGCTTATAAAGCATTACTGGCAGAGACAAAAAAGCAGCCAGGGAAATCTGTGGCATGAGAAGGTTGTAGGGGAGAGAATTGAATCCGAGCGAATGATATTCCATTGGCTGAAACTCCGTTTGGCCATCCTTTATCCCATCAAATCATTTAGATATCTCCCTCCAAACCCCCACTCCACGGGAAAACTTTTAAACTAAATCCAATTGGTGCATTTACTTCATGGCCCCAGACTTCACCTGCTGAATTGCAAGATGGCAGAAATCTCGTGACATGCCAGGTGAATCACTGCAGAGAGTCTGAATGCCCATGGCACTGCAATCGGTGGAACAGGATTAGACTGAGGCTTGTCAGAATTGTGACTTTATGAGATGTGCACAGTGACCCCTGAGGAACCTTCATTGAGGAACCCTGTGGCAACCTTTTCTGCTTGACTAATGGGATAAAATAGGATCAGAATCTGCCATCTGCCATTCAGAAAGAGTATAAGTGATATTTGTGTGTGTGGCATTTTGAAGTTTGAAATATAATGGAAAATCACTACACAAGACACATATCCAGGATATGACAAGTGGTGTTCCGCAGAGATCGCTTCTGCAGCCACAACCTTTCACCGTATTTATTAATGACTTGGATGAAGGAATAGAGAGTTGTATATCCAGGTTTGTGGATAATACTGTTAAGTGAGACAGTAAGTATTTCAGATGGGAGCAGGAAGTTGCAAAGGGGGCATTGATAGAATAAGTGAGTGAGCAAAATAGGCAGATGGAGTTCAATGTGAGCAACTATGAGGTTATCTACTTTGCAATATGTGTGCGCACTAGATCCGTGCAGCAGAGCTGGTCTCCAGTCGTCTTGGTTAATCCTTGCCACTGGACCAAGACCGAGCTCTGTCAAGCCCGTGTGGTGGCTGGTTTGTAATGACCATTCCACGTTAAAAAAATCCACACACAGGCATCTTCCACCCTTCAAGATTTAGTTTGGGACCTGGAATTTTTGGTCCTTCATTGAAATACCTGTGAACTTTTTGATGTGGAAGCAAGTCATCCTCGATTCAAGGGGCTGCCTATGATGATGATGATTTACTTTGGACTCAAAAAATATAAATCTGAGTATTTTTTAAATGGTGAGAAACTAGGGACTGTAGATGTAATGTATGCACCTGTGAGTATGCTCACAGGTTTGTAGAGCTGTTGACAATATTTGAAGGGGCTGCTCCTCAAATTCTGGTTGCACTTCAGTCCCACACTCCTGATCTTTGGGCACCCTGTGTGGAGGGGAGCGGGTAGGTCCGAGGGCCTCCTTGTAGGACTGCTCCTGGGCACGGCCAAGGGGGCCATCAGCCGGTCCAGGCAGCGGGCGGTCAAGGGGGTCGTTCAGCCCGACTGCCTGCCTCTCTTCCGCGCTTACATCCGAGCCAGGGTGTCCCTGGAGATGGAGCACGCGGTGTCCACCGGTACGTTTGTGGCCTTCCGCAAGAGGTGGGCGCTGGAGGGACTGGAGTGCATTATCACCCCCGGCAACCAAATTTTTATTTGATTTCAATTTCTGGTAAAAAGTTAATTTGATTAATTTGCCCGTTTTAGTGGCCCTTTCGTCAAGGGGCACTTGATTATTGTTCTACCAAAATAGTTGTAGAACTATTGGGGCCAAGTTTCGGCCTGAGTTGCTCCTGTTTTTTTTGAGCAACTGGTGTAGAACGGAATATCTTAGAAATTTGAATTCTCGGCATTTAGTTTGCTCCAGTTCTAGTCAGTAAGAACAGTTTCACTTTGGAACAGAATTTTTTTTTCAAAAGGGGGCGTGTCCGGCCACTTACGCCTGTTTTCAAAGTTTAGGCAGTGAAAACTTACTCCAAACTAACTTAGAATGGAGTAAGTGAAGATTTTTGTACGTTCGAAAAAACCTTGTCTACACTTTAGAAAATCAGGTGTAGGTTACAAATTAGGCGTAGGGAATGGGGGGGGGGTTAAAGGGAAGTTTACAAACATTAAACACTTCAGTTTTACAAATAAAGAGCCATCATCAATAGTACATGATAAATACATCAATAAATCAATTAAAAAAAATTAATAAAATGTTTTTTTTTAATTTAAAAATCAATAAATAAAAAATTTTCTACTTACCGACTGCAACACCGGGAGTCCTCCAACAGTGTGCTGGGATGCCCCCCCCCCCCCCCCAGTGTGTCTCTGTTAGTGACTCTATCTCTCTGTCTGTGTCTGTGTTCCTGACAGCGAGGGGAGGGGGAGAAGGGGGGTGGGAGGAGGGGTGGCGAGTGGGAGGAGAAGGAGAATGGGGGGGGGGAAGGAGAAGGGGGGGGAAGGAGAAGGGGGGGAAGGAGATGGGGGGGTAGGAGAAGGGGGGAAGGAGAAGGGGGGGAAGGAGAAGGGAGGAGTGGGGGAAGGAGAAGGGGGGAGAAGGAGAAGGGGGGAGAAGGAGGAGAGGGGGGGAAGGAGGAGAGGGGGGGAAGGAGAAGGGGGGGAAGGAGAAGGAGAAGGAGAAGGAGGGGGGAAGGAGAAGGGGGAGGAAGGAGAAGGGGGGGAAGGAGAAGGGGGGGAAGGAGAAGGGGGGAAGGAGAAGTGGGGGGAGGAGAAGGGGGAAGGAGAAGGGGGAAGGAGAAGGGGGGGAAGGAGAAGTGGGGGGAGGAGAAGGGGGAGAGGGAGAGGGGGGAGAGAGGGAGTGAGAGAGGGAGTGAGAGAGGGAGTGAGAGAGGGAGTGAGAGAGGGAGGGAGAGAGGGAGGGAGAGAAGGAGAGAGGGAGGGAGGGAAGGCGAGAGGGAGAGAGGGAGGGAGAGAGGGAGGGAAGGAGAGAGGGAGGGAGGGAAGGAGAGAGGGAGGGAGGGAGGGAGAGAAGGAGAGAGGGAGGGAGGGAGAGAGGGAGGAAGGAAGGAAGGGAGGGAGAGAAGGAAGCTGAACGGCCGGGCCCAAGACTTCGGGCTGAATTTACAGCTAGGTGGCGTCGGGTCTCGGGGTGGGGGGTGGGGGCGGGGAGAGTCGCAGAGGTCCTGGGGAGGGGGGGGAGTTGCGGAGGTCGGGGGGGGGGATAAGAGAGAGTCACGGAGGTCGGGTCGTGGGGGTGGGGGGAGCGGAGGTCGGGTCGCTGGGGGGGGCGGGGGGAAGCAGAGGTCGAGTCGCTGCGGGGGGGGGGAGAAGAGAGCGGAAGTCGGGTCCGGTCCGGTCCGGTCAGGTGGGAGGAGACTTATCCACGCAGCCCCAATGAGGCCATTCGGCCAGGGCTAGGGGCTGCGTGCTTCGGACCCCTCCCACAGTTTTGGGCGCCTGGAGCTACTGCACATGCGCACCCACTGTAGCGCACATGTGCAGAGGTCCCGGCACTGTTTTCAGCGCAGGGACCTGGCTCCACCCCCCACAGCTCGTGCTGCGCAGCGCCCGGCTCCAGAGGGCCTGGAGGGAGCCGGAGAACATGTACGGTTTTTTTAGGTGCACTTTGTGGCGCGAAAAACGGGCATCCAGGTCCAGGCTGCGCCGTTTTAGGCGCGACCCGAAACTTGGGCCCATTGAGTTGGGAATGGCTTAGCCAGTCACGTGATGTTCACAAGATTCAATAAAATCCCAGCTAGTTGGGTTCGAGGGATCCATGATGAGGCGGGTCGTTGTGAGCCTGGTGGATGAACTGGTAATGTGTAGTGTGATTGTTAAATCTTTGCTAATAAACCAACTAGTTCTTAATAGCAATGTGTTGCGATGCATTGTTAAACAAAGTACCCAGGAAGCAAATACATCACAGTCGAGAAGCAAAGAGGGAGTCCAAGTATACAAATAATTAAAAGCCAATAGATACAAAAAGCAATCAAAAAGGATAATGGAATGTCGACCTTTATCTCAAGGGGTCTGGATTAAAATGGGGAAATAGGTACAGTTGTATAGAGCCCGGGTCTGGTAAACTGTGATTAATTTTGTGCACCTCACATCAGAAAAGATATATTGGCCTTGGTGGGGATGCAGTTCAGATTCACCAGAATGAAGGGGCTTAGAACATTAAATTTTGAGCACAAGTTGCACAAACCTGGCTTGTATTCCCCTGAGTTTAAGAAATTGAAGGACGATCTGATCGAGATGATAAAAGCATTTTATAGGATTGATATGCAGAAACTATTTTTCTGGGAGGGGAATCAAGAACAAGGGGACATAATCTTAACATTAGAGCCAGACCATTGAGAAGCAAAATCAGGAAGCACTTTTTCACACAAAGGGTAGTGTTTCAGGAAATTGCAGCTCGGATAGAACGTGGCATGGTACAGGAAAAGCTTGATTGTCTTTGACTGAACATGAAGGTTATTCAAACCCATTCTTCACATGCTCCCAGCCAAAGACAGCTTTCAGATCTGCTTTCTTGCTCCCAAAAGACAGTTATTTTGCAACTGCTTCTCCGTGAGATGGAGTCTTGTTGTGCAATATTAGTCTCTTGCACCGCGTGATTGGAGTGAAATATGAAATTTCTTGGAGTACTATATGGTCCTTCTATCACGTTTGTACGACATACTTCTCTTCCAAACATAAAAGGACAAGGACAGATTTCAGCTATTGCCATTCTGAAATGGGCCACAAGGTGGTGTGTGAGCAGTTTGGTTCGACTCGCCCTCAAACATGCCACCCCATTCCTCCAGAATGCCCTTTAGTCTCCGCTTCGTGTCACCCTCTGGTAAAACCAAGATTAGAAACTTAAATTAACTTCCTATAAATGTGTGGCCCAACAAATTGGGCACTGAGCTGTTCAATAACTTCAAACTGAAACAAATTCAAAATGGAATTAAGCCACTTCAGTGTACACTGTAAATCATTGTTGTGATGCTGCTCGGGCGTCCCTTAACTTACCAGTCCTTCGGTGTTCTCTTTGTTCCAAACCACAGAGACAGGAGTGAGCTGTGCCAGGTTTGAGGGAATCCGACTGGTCAGGACAACTGTCTTGCCGACAGAGACCCATTGTTCTTTCTTACTCTCCAGCTGTAATCCTGCTGACCCTACACCTGCAACAGACAACAGAAGCCGATTAAAATACAAATAGAATGGCTCAGTTAGTATGCATCTGAGGCATGGCCACCAAAGGCCAGTCTATGCTGATCCCAGCCAAGGCACTACAATTGGGCTCGGTAGCCTTGGGCCATTGAGGAGAAGTCTGCCAAGGTGCCGGCTCCTGATTGCCAATCAATTGGCATTTCTAGAAAATGCATGTGTGTGGAGAATGGTTGAGGGCAGAATAGGGCTCAGCCACCATACACTCCAGTGGTGAAATAACCTACCAATTACTGCGATCAAGCAAACTGACCAATGCTGGAAATTTGGGTTTGGTGAGAGCAGGTAACCACATTTTAGGTGATGATGTTGCAAAACTGGGTGGCATAGAGAGTGGCCACTTGGGCAAGATTCCAGTGAGCGGCCATGTCCTCTAGTTCTGTAATCCAGCATTGGTACAGACAAAGAGAGCAAACATGGGCAAAAAACAAAATCCAAAGATGCAGCGAGGTGAGATCAAGTTTCTGTTTCAGCTTGTCCAGAGCAGTAGAACCAGAGGACATGGCCTCCCCTTCAAGCAGGGAAATTCAAAGCGAATCTGCAAAACATTATTTCAGCGAGCAAGTGGTCAATCTCGGGAACCAGCTCCCCAGAGAGACAGTAGAAGCAATTAGTAGCAGTTGATTCAATCAAGGGCAAATTAGATAGATTTATTTCAGAAAATAATATTTTGGGATACAACACATGAGTAATTTGAGACATGACGTGCGTTAAGTGCAGGATGCTTGGGAGCAACAGATGACATCGGTCTCATTGTTCCCAAATCGCTCCACCATTAGTCTTTTCCTCACTTCATGTCTGAGTCTGTTGCAGACTAATTGATAGAGATTGATCACGAGGATTAGTCAACAACTCCATTTACCATTGTATCATGCGGCTACCAGGATGGTAGAATGCGAACCAGATTACTAGGCCTAGAACTTGGCCTCCTTAACGCCTGCCATTATCGCCTGCAGGGGACGGTAACAGGGCGTTAAGCAATTACCGGGTACGGCGAGAAGATCGACTCTCGCCATATTTGGCGGGAGATTGCGGCAGCGTTATGGCATTGCACCCCGATCCCCTTCGCCCAGAGATCATGACATCATCACCGTGCGCATCACCCTGGTAGCCCCCGGACCCGAACATCGGTTCCGCCCCCTGCGGCATCACCGGGCGAAAACACCAGCATCTGCAGGAGGCGTCCATCGGGAGCCCGGGCACTCCAGGGGTGATGGTTAAAGGTGAGGTGGCCGAGGTAAGTAAAACATTTTTTTTTACATTGCTCTGTGATTTTTTTGTTCAAATTTCTCCACCGCGATCGATCAGCCCGGCACTTTGCTGCAGTGGATCGGGCTGATCGGGCCAAATCGCGGCTGCCGTTGAGGACCAGGTAAGTTCATCCCTTGCAGAGCCGGCAGCAATGGCCCCTCCCTTTGAGGGAGGGAAGGAGCCTTCCAACGTGGCAGCGCTGTACTGCCCAGTGAGCAGGTTTCACATCTGCCGCCCCGCCTGCTGCCTCTTGCGCTTCAGGAAGGAAGTGGAGTGCTTGATTTAGTGCTCCACTTCCTTCCTGGAGCGCAAACGCCACATTTTTTTAAAAGTTAGAAAACATTAGCGCCTGGCACTAACGTTTCCAACTTTTGAAAGTTAGCACCTCACGCGAGGCGCTCCCGAATTTCTCCCCGAGATCTTTTCTCATGTAGCAATTCCTATGTACCTACGACAGATATTTTTACTGGACCTGGCTGTATAGATCAGTCTCTTGTTGTAATTAATGTGCATTTGGTGCAATTTGAGCACAGCATTGCTCAGAATTCACTGGCCCAGAAATCCAGGTTTCTTCTTCCCACGGGCGTTCGATAAGAGTTGGAGAAAAGATGCGCACTTACCCTTTGGTCGAACGCCCGCCAGAGATCCCGGCCTCGAGGCTCCTCTTCTTGTGCAACGGAGTGCGTTCACGTTGGGGCGTCCGCAGGAGACACGTGGGCCTGGACACCCAATCACGGCAAAGTATTTTCTCATTCATAGTAATAGGAATTTCGTAAATCTGAAACTCTCATTACTATGAATGAGAAACACCCTCAAACATTACATAAAACATTATTAAAAAAACACCTCACATAAATACACTATAGAAATTAAAGTTGATCGAAATGTTTCTTTAAAGAAAAAAAATTGCTGATTTTTTAAAAAAGTTTTAATTATGGTTAATAATAAATGTAACGTAGTGGGCAGGGTTTTTAAAAATATGTGTTTTTTAAATTTAATTTAATTATATTTTTGTATGTTTTTAAAGTCTTACGCCTGTAAAAGTAGGCTATGCGCCTGTTTTTATCAGGTGCAAGAATTTTGAGGACATTTGCTGGGAAAGATATGGGTAAATCCCGCAATCTTGCCCTGGCAAATGTCCTCGCTCCCGAGATACGGAGGATCTGTCAAGTCAGAAACTTGACAGATCGGAAAGGCTGGTGTTCAGCGCATGTGCATTGCGTGCTGAAAACCAGCTTTTCCGATGCCTTCCCAACGCAGAAACTTCGTACGGATCCGGGGAGGCCGGGATTTCTGGGCCATAATATGATGGACATTAAACTGTTAACATCACTGAAGAGAAGCCATCATGATAGCTGGGCTGGGAAATGAAAAGGGGGTTAGATTGCCACATTAGGGGTGTTGTTCTATGAGTGGTGGCAGGGGTTTGAGATGCACTATTGGAAGAAGTAGAAGAAGTTTTATTCTGTAGCTAACCCATGCTATTCCTGACCTGAAAGTCTTTGATGGGGCGGTGCGGAGGGAGCATTACTCTGCATTAAATCATGCTGTACCTGACCTGGGAATGGTTGATGATGATGGTAGGTACTAAAAGTAGCGAGTGTTTTATTTCCACGACTGGCCTCCTTCAATCCCTCACCTTGACAAACACAAAAATGAGACATTTGAGAATGTTTCATGTAATAAATTATTAAAAATGTAGGATCAAAGCACAACCTTTTTTGGAGAGCGTGATGGCAGTTTAAACAGAGCAGCTCATCAAGAAGAAAGAAAAACTACAGTAGATGCTGCTTTATAGCTACTTACTGCTGCTATACTTTCTATTTGTGCCAGGATAGCTCCACATAATTGCATAATACTCCTATTGGCAAACACTATGCAATTATAAGTACAGTTAATTAGGCAGCCTCTGCTGAAATGCATAGGGGCTCTCCTATATCATTAGCCCTGTGTAGAATTAGTTCAGTTTACTTATTCAGGCAGTGACCATGAACAGCGCAATGAATTACCAAGCTACATTATTTATCTCATAAACAGAAGTTGTCAGCTTACATCTTGAATTCCAGAGGCAGGTCTCAGGCTGGTTCAATATACTGTGCAGTACAGGGCAGTTTGCAACCTCTTCTGCTCCATCACAACCTTTCTTGTGTCTCTAGTTTATCAATGCAACTGCAATCATCGTTGCTCTGAATTTACCCCTCATTCTTTTGTCCCAAGCGTTATCCTTCTGCCTGTGTGTGTTAAAATCAAGAAGAGCAGGAGAGTTCTCCCCATGTTCTGGCCAATACTTATTCCTCAAACCGCACCTAAAAACAAATGATCTGGTCATTATTATACTGCTGTTTGTGGGATCTTACTGTGTGCAAATTGGCTGGAACCTTTCCTACATTACAATAGTGACTGCACTTCAAAAGTACTTAATTGGTTGTAAAGTGTTTTGGGATGTCATAGATTCATAGAATCATAGAAATTTACAGTTCAGAAGGAGTCCATTCAGCCCATCGTGTCCGCGCCGGCCCACCAAGAGCTATCCAGCCTAATCTCACTTTCCAGCTCTTGGTCTGTAGCCCTGTAGGTTACGGCACTTCAAGTGCACATCCAAGTATTTTTTAAATATGGTGAAGCATTCTACCTCCAGCACCCTTTCAGGCAGTGAGTTCCAGACTCCCACCATCCTCTGTGTAAAGAAGTTTCCTCTCATGTTCCCTCTATACCTTCCCCCAATTACTTAAAATCTATGCTCCCTGGTTGTTGACCCCTCTGCCAAGGGAAATAGGTCCTTCCTATACACTCTATCCAGGTCCCTCATAATTTTATATGTCATGTATTCAACCAGCAACGTAACCCATGGATAATCTGATCTAAGTTGTACACTGAGAACAATGAGCACTAGGTGGGAGACACTCCTAACCTGGGCCTTCAGGTACAAAAGGGGAAGCTCCACCCACCTTCATCACTTGGAGTGCTAAGGAATAAAGGACAGGTCACAGACTGACCTTCTCTCAAGCATGGGCCTCGTGTGCATTTATACTGTATAGTAAGGACCTATCAATGGCGACGAGAAACTGGGATTTAAACCACGCGAGCATAGCCACTAGCAGAACAGACGAGAGGTACTGTGTTAAGGAATGGTTGGGACAGAGATTCAACATTGTTAAAGCAGCACACAGTTCTCCAGGCAGACAGGGGCAATTGGGCATGCCCCAACATGTAGTCGAACCCAGAGGGGGAGTTCGACAGAGACAATGGCAAGCTGAACAGCGATTCATGCCATTGCAAGGGACAATGCGGCCAGTAATGGGGCCATCAACACCTGTTAATGGCGCACTCAAGGACATTAACAGGGGCAGTCAGGGACGATTGACTGGCAAGGGACCTTTTGTTTCCAAAAACAGCTCATATTGGAGGCGTGGAGGCACACACTCAGCCGGGGGTTGCAGAGATGAGCAAAATACCTGCAGAAATTGCAGAAATGAACGTTGGGGGAAATCGCTGGAAGCTGAAGTTCAGCGAGTTCATGTGGAGCATGTATACAGTTCATACACCAGGACGCCACCGATAATGATGAAAGTGCTCCTCAATGGCATCCCAGTATCAATGGAGCTAGACATGGGGGCCAGCCAGTCCCTAATGGGTATCAAACAGTTCGAAAAGTTGTGGGCGTCCAAGCCCAGGAGGCTAAAATTATCGCCGATTGACGCACAGCTACGGACTTACACAAAGCAGATCATTCCGGTGCTAGGCAGCACCACGGTAGTCGTGACCCACAAAGATTCGGAGAACATGTTGCCACTCTGGATTGTCCCAGGGGACAGTCCCGCACTACTGGGGAGGAGTTGGCTTGCTGTCATGAATTGGAAATGGGGCGATGTCAATGCAATTTCCTTTGTGGAGCGAGTATCATGCTCACAGATCCTGGACAAATTTGACTCATTATTTCAACCCAGCATTGACACTTTCATGGGGGCCAAGGTAGTGATTCACATAAACCCAGAAGCCAGGCCAGTACACCACAAGGCCAGAGCGGTGCCGTAAATGATGCGGGAAAAGATAGAAGGCGAATTGGACCACCTGCTGAGGGAAGGCATCATCTCGCCAGTTGAATTCAGTGACTGGGCAAGCCCGATTGTGCCGGTGCTCAAGGCGGATGGGTCGGTCAGGAAATGTGGTGATTACAAGGCCACCATCAATCTGGTGTCACTCCAAGACCAGTACCCGCTACCGAGAGCGGAGGACCTCTTTGCTACGCTATCCGGTGGCAAACTTTTTTCAAAATTGGACCTGACCTCAGCTTACATGACCCAGGAGCTGGCGAGTGAGTCGAAGAAGCTGACCACCATCACGACACACAAGGGGTTGTTTGAGTACAACAGATGTCCGTTCTGGATTTGCTCGGCCGCCGCGATCTTCCAACGATTCCAGGGACGGTGGTTTTTCAGGACGACATCCTCATCATGGGTTACGATACTGAAGAACACCTCCACAACCTGGAGGAGGTGCTGCGCAGACTGGACTGGGTAGGGCTGCGACTGAAAAAAGCGAAGTGCGTTTTCCTAGCTCCAAAGGTAGAATTCCTGGGGAGGAGGGTAGCAGCAGACGGGATCAGCCCGACTGCGTCCAAGATGGAAGCGATCCAGAGAGCACCCAGACCCCGTAACACGACGGAGCTGCGTTCGTTCCTGGGGCTCCTGAACTATTTTGGTAACTTTCTTCCCAAATTGAGCACGCTGCTAGAGCCGCTACACGTGCTCCTACGCAAAGGTCGCGAATGGGTCTGGGGGGACAGCCAGGAAAGGGCTTTTAATAGAGCATGCAATTTGTTATGTTCCAACACTCTGTTAACACTATACGACCCATGTAAGAAACTTGTGTTAACTTGCGATGCGTCATCCTATGGTGTCAGGTGTGTGTTGCAGCATGTCAATGTCAAGGGTCAGTTACAGCCGGTAGCTTATGCCTCCAGAATTCAGTCCCAGGCAGAAAGGGGTTACGGGATGGTAGAAAAGGAGGCGCTCGCTTGTGTATATGCTGTAAAGAAAATGCACCAGTACCTGTTTGGCAGGAAATTTGAGCTGGAGACAGATCACAAACCCCTAACGTCCCTTTTGGCCGACAACAAGGCCATAAATGCAAACGCATCAGCCCGCATACAGAGATGGGCACTAACGTTAGCCGCCTATGATTATACAATTCGGCACATACCGGGCACCGAAAACTGCGCCGATGCACTCAGCAGGCTCCCAGTAGCCACCACTGAAGGGGCTACCGAGCATGCTGCTGAGATGGTCATGGCTGTTGAAGTTTTCGGAAGCGAAGGCTCACCTGTGACAGCCCGTCGTATTAAAGTCTGGACAAATAGAGACCGCTATTGTCTCTAGTCAAGAAATGTGTCCTGAATGGGGACTGGGCAGCCACATACAGGGCATGCCCTGAGGAATTTAAACCATTTCACAGGCGCAAGGATGAACTCTCGATTCAGGCCGATTGCCTACTGTGGGGAAACCGCGTAGTCATGCCCCAGATGGGCAGAGAGGTGTTCATCAGAGAACTCCACAATGAGCACCCAGGCATTGTCATGATGAAGGCAATTGCCAGGTCACACGTTTGGTGGCCAGGGATAGATGCAGATCTGGAACTTTGTGTTCGCAGGTTCAACATGCGTGCCCAGCTGGGCAATGCGCCCAGGGAAGCCCCCCTTAGCCCCTGGCCATGGCCCGCCAAGCCTTGGTCACGCATCCATATGGACTACGCAGGTCCTTTCATGGGAAAAATGTTTTTGGTTGTAGTAGACGCCTACTCCAAATGGATTGAGTGTGACATTTTAAATTCAAGCACATCCTCTGCCACGGTAGAAAGTCTACGGGCAATGTCCGCGGCCCACAGTCTACCGGACGTCTTGGTCAGCGACAATGGCCCGTGCTTCACAAGCACTGAATTCCAGGACTTCGTGGCAGGCAATGGAATTAACCATGTTAGAACGGCACCGTTCAAGCCAGCCTCAAACGGCCAGGCAGAACGAGCAGTGCAGATAATCAAACAGGGGATGCTCAGAATCCAAGGGGGTTCTCTACAAAGACGCTTATCATGCCTCCTGTTGTCCTATAGATCCCGACCACACTCGCTCACAGGGGTTCCACCCGCAGAGCTGCTAATGAAAAGGATGCTCAAAACCAGGTTATCCCTTATACACCCCACCATGAAAGAAATTGTCGAGAGCAGGCGCCAGCCACAATATGACTACCATGACAGGAATGCGAGGGCGCGATGTATTGATGTAAATGATCCTGTTTTTGTCCTCAACTACGCTGCAGGGCCCAAATGGCTCGCAGGCACTGTGATTGCCAAAGAGGGAAATAGGATTCTGGTAGGTAAACTTACCAATGGACAAATCTGCTGCAAACACATGGATCAAACAAAAAGGAGGTTCAGCAACCCCATAGAAGAAGCAGAGGACGAGAACAATGTAGAGTTCACTCCACCACAGGTGACCGAACACCAGAACCAAAGGGAGGAGAGCCCAGTCACTGTGGGCAGTCCGGACTGGCCTGAGGCACCGCAAACAGCAGGCACTCAGGCCAGCGCCCAACAACTGGAGCCCCAACTCAGGCGCTCTACAAGAGAGCGTAAACCACCAGAGAGACTTAACCTGTGATCCCAATAAGACTTTGGGGGGGAGGTGATGTCATGTATTCAACCAGCAATATAACCCATGTATAATCTGATCTAAGTTGTACACTGTGAGAACAATGAGCACTAGGTGGGAGACACTCCTAACCTGGGCCTTCAGGTACAAAAGGGGAAGCTCCACCCACCTTCATCACTTGGAGTGCTAAGGAATAAAGGACAGGTCACAGACTGACCTTCTCTCAAGCATGGGCCTCGTGTGCATTTATACTGTATAGTAAGGACCTATCATTATACACCTCAATCAGGTCTCCCCTTGGCCTCCTCTGTTCCAAAGAAAACAGACCCAGCATCTCCAATCTTTCCTCATAGACAAAATTCTCTCGTCTAGGCAACATTCTTGTAAATCTCCTCTGCACCCTTTCCAGTGCAATCACATCTTTCCTGTAATGTGGTGACCAGAACTGCATGCAGTACTCCAGCTGTGGCCTAACCAGTGTTTTATACAGCTCAAGTATAACCTCCTTGCTCTTGTATTCCATGCCTCGACTAATAAAGGCAAGTATTCCATATGTCTTCTTAACCATCTTATCTACCTAGCCTGCTACCTTCAGGGATCTGTGGACCTGCACTCCAAGGTCGCTTTGTTCTTCTACACTTTTCAGTGTCATACCATTTAATGTGTATTCCCTTGCCATGTTAGACCTCACCAAATGCACTACCTCACACTTATCCAGATTGAATTCCATTTGCCAATGTTCCGCCCACCTGACCAGTACATTGATATCTTCCTGCAGTCCGCAGCTTTCTTCTTCATTATCAACCACACAGCCTATTTTAGTGTCATCTGCAAAATTTTTAATCATACCCCCAACATTCAAGTCCAAGCCATTGATATATACCACAAAAAGCAAGGGATCCAGCACTAAGCCCTGCGAAACCCCACTGGATACAGCCTTCCAGTCACAAAAACACCCATCAACCATTACCCTTTGCCTCCTGCCTCTGAGCCAAGTTTGAATCCAACTTTGCCCCAGATCCCATGGGCTTTTACTTTTGTGACCAGTCTGCCATTTGGGACCTTATCAAAAGCTTTGTTAAAATCCATATACACTACATCATATGCAATGCCCTCATCGATCCTCCTGGTTACCTCCTCAAAAAATTCAATCAAGTTCGTCAGACACGACCTTCTCTTAACAAATCCATGCTGACTGTCCTTGATTAATCCATGTCTTTCCAAATGAAGATTTATCCTGTCCCTCAGGATTTTTTCCAATAATCTTCCCATCACTGAGGTTAGGCTGACTGGCCTGTAATTACTCGGTCTATCCCTTTCTCCCTTTTTAAACAAAGGTACAACATTAGCAGTTCTCCAGTCCTCTGGCACCACACCTGTAGCCAGAGAGGATTGGAAAATGATGGTCAGAGCCGCTGCTATTTCCTCTTTTGCTTTTCTTAACAGCCTGGGATATATTTCATCCGAGCCTGGGGATTCATCAAATTTTAAAGCTGCTAAGCCCCTTAATACTTCCTCTCTCATTATATTTATCTCATCTAATATTTCTCACTCCTCCTCCCTCATTGCAAAATCTGCATCGGCACTCTCTTTTGTGAAAACTGATGCAAAGTATTCATTAAGAATTCTACCCATGTCTTCCGCCTCCATACACAGATTTCCTTTATGGTCTATAATAGGCCCCATTCTTTCCCTAGTTATCCTCTTGCTCTTAATGTATTTTAAAAACATCTTTGGGTTTTCCCTGATTTTACTTGCCAACATTCTTTCATACTCTCTCTTTGCTTTCATGATATCTTTTTTAATTGCACCCCTGCACTTTTATACTGAGTTCTCGTATTGAGTATTGAGTATTTGCAGTATTGAGTTCTCGGTATCTGTCATAAGCTTCCCTTTTTTTCTTTATCTTACCCTGTATGTCCCTTGACATCCAGGAGGCTCTAGATTTGTTAGCCCCACCCTTTTTCTTTAAAGCAACATATTTGCTCTCTACCTTCAGAATCTCCTCCTTGAATGCCTCCCACTGCTCTGACACTGATTTACCATCAAGTAACCATTTCCAGTCCACTTTGGCCAAATCCCATCTCAGCTCAGCAAAATTGGCTTTACCCCAATTGAGAACTTTTATTCCTGGTCCACCTTTTTTCCTGTTCCATAACTACCCTAAATCTTACTGAATTATGATCACGAGCACTAAAATGTTCTCCCACTGATACCCCTTCCACCTGCCCCTCTTCATTCCCCAAAACCAGGTCCAGAACCGTACCCTCTCTTATTGGTCTTGTTATATATTGTCTAAAAAAGTTCTCCTGAATGCATTTTAGGAATCCTTGAGGTTGTGGAAGTCGCTATATTAATGCAAGTCTTTCTTTTTCAAGGACTGAATTCTACTGGCGTTTAAATCCCAAGCTTTTGCCTAATCATTATATTCCGATTTACCTCAGCTTCTCCCCGATGCTACACATATCAGCTCCTCGCCTGGATTTTAAAACAGAAAGAGTGCTATTTTTGATGGTCCAGTATGATGTATCATACAGGCCACACTGTAACAAAGTAATTAGTAGAAGCTCGATCCAAAAATCAAATGGTACTAGTCTCAGGGCACAGTCTCAGGATAAGGGTCAGCCATTTAAGACTGAGATGAGGAGGAATTTCTTCACTCAGAGGGTTGTGAATCTTTGGAATTCTCTACCCCAGAGGGCTGGGGATGCTGAATCATTTGAGTATATTCAAGGCTGAGAGCGATAGATTTTTGGACTCTAGGGGAATCAAGGGATGTAGGGATCAGGCAGGAAAGAGGAGTTGAGTTTGAAGATCAGCCATGATCTTCATGAATGGCAGAGTAGATTCAAAGAGCTGTATGGCCTCCTCCTGCTCCTGATTTGTGTGTTCTTGTGTGCTATACTACGCAAGTAATTAGACAGGCAACAATCTCATTAAGGGCATTCGACAGGTTTACAAAAAAAATGATGGAACAAAAATTAATACTTTATAAAGTCCTACGTGGTTTGAGTTTAGGGAATCAGAACTCAATTCATGCTGAACACAAATCTGCAGTTTAAAGCTGCCTCTGCTGCTTGTATCCTCCACGCCCCATGAACTTCAGCTTATCCAGATCCCTGCTGACCATATCCGAATATTCACCAAGTCCCAGTCGCCTATCATCCCTGTACTTGCTGACCTACACTGGCTCTTGGTCACCCATCGTCTCAAGTTTAGAATTCTCATCCTTGTGTTGAAGTTCCTCCATGGCCTTACCCCTTCCTATCTCTGTAACCTCCTCCAGTCTTACAATCCCCCCAACCACTCTTCCTCCCTCTGACTCCAGCCTCTTGTGCATCTCCCCCACCTTTCGCCCCACCACTGATGACTAAGCCGCAAGCCACCTAGGCCCCAATCTCGAGAATTTCCTCTCTAAATCCTTCCTTCTCTTCCCTTGACCTCTCTTAAAACATTTCTCTTTGACTCAGATTCTGGTTACCCTTCCTAATATCTCCTTTGTTGACTCAGAAGTCATTGTTCTCCCTGCCCCCCACCCCCCCCCCCCCACACACACACACACACACACACCTTCTTTACCCCCTTGCACTTCTGCAAAGGGCCTTGGGAAGTTCTTCTACATTGAATGGCGTTATATCAATGTTTTTGTCCACAGTTCTGCAATGCATCATCCGTGCTTCTCGAAAAGGCCATATGGATGGGTGGGGATAGAATATGAAGAATAGTGAGTCTGGAGATGGTTTCTGAGGAGCAGGAAGTAGCACATTTAACCTGTGTCTGATTCATGTTCAAGCTGATTTGGGGACGGTTCATGCTGATACCAGGTGGAAAAAGAAAAATTATCACGGAGATTTCCCGTTTAATACAGGAGAAATTGAATTCTTGAGAGGAAGAGGATACCAGATGTGAATTCCGCTCATATTGGCAAAAACCCATCGAAATTGCAGCAGGTCCTGTATCTCCTCAGAATAAGAGAGTTAACAAAACCATTCCTATTTGTTCAGTCAGGAAGGATTAAAAAGCAACACGAATCTCGCTGTCATTGAGGGATGGAAGATATGTTCTTACTTCGATTGGTGCTTGGATTAGAAAGATTATTTTGATGTAAAGGAACTGAATCCTTATTGTTTGGATACTTGAGTTATAATTCTTTCCAATAAAATTCTACAAGAACATTTTAATAATCTAGCCTTCCCATGCGCTTAAATATTATTTCCTACAGATAGTTTAAGTATGGCTGTGGCAATTTCTACAGTTGGTGCTAGGGCTTAGCAGGTCCGTGAACCTTTTTTAAAACTTCCGTAGAAAACATGTAGGAAGGGAATTCCAGAGCTTAGGATCTTGACAGCTGAAGGCACGGCCGCCAATGGTGGAGCGATTAAAATTGGGGATTCTCAAGAAGCCAGAATTGGAGGAGAGCGTATATCTCAAAGGGTTATAGGGCTGGAGGAGATTACAGAGATAGAGAAGGGCGGGACCATGGAGGGATTTGAAAACAAGGATGAGAATTTTTAAAATCGAGGCTTTGCTTAACCGCGAGCCAATGTAGGTCAGCGAGCACAGAGGGTGAGCGGGACTTGGTGCGAATTAGGACATGGGCAGCTGAGTTTTGGATGATCTCAAGTTTACGGAGGGTAGAACGTGGGAGGCCGGCTAGGAGTGCGTTGGAATAGTCAAGTCTAGAGATAACAAAGGCATGGATGAGGGTTTCAGCAGCAGATGAGCTGAGGCAGGGGCAGAGTCGGGCAATGTTACGAAGCTGGAAATAGGCAAAGAGGTGGATCTGGAACTACTAGTGATAGTTTGAAAACAAAGCCACTCCCAAAAGTGAACCAAGAACATTGGACAGCAGCATAAATGCAGAGTTTGGACAGCATAGTGTTTAAATCTGGAATTCCTCCTCTCTCCCCCTACCTCCGCCACCCCCCCCCATCTTAACTTAGGGAATAGCATCTGAGCAGCGAGTTCTACCAGTCAGTGTCCTGGTCAGCATCCGTTCTCTTCAAATACCACCATTAAATAGATTCCTGAATGGTTTGTTGACCTTATGACTGGATGGGAGATATTGATGCTACAGAATGGATGCCCCACTTGCCTCCATAACAACCGTCAGTACACTTCAATAACTAATTGTACAAACAGTTTCAACATGAACAGCGCCATATCAATGTAAAAATCACAACTGCCCTATGGCCCAGGGTGTAATTTTATAAGCATATCCATTAAGATGGAATTTAAGTAGTGATACAGCTGTTGGCTTCACTAACCTTTGACACTCAGTCCTGTTCACATTGTTTTTAATGTTCAATTGAAACCATTAATCCAATTCTTCATTAACTTTAACAGTTCTACGCACGCAATTAAAATTGAAAAAAGGAAGCAATGGAGATTTGTCATCATCATCATCATAGGCGATCCCTCGTATTGAGGATGACTTGCTTCCATGCCAAAAAGGGATGAGTTCACAGGTGTTTCAATGAAGGACCTAATATTCCAGGTCCCGAACTACATATTGAAGGGTGGAAGATGGCTGTGCTTGGATTTTTTTAACATGGGGTGGCCATTGCACACCAGCCACCACACGGGCTTGACAGAGCTAGGTCTTGGTCCAGTGGCAAGGGTTAACCAGGACGACTGGAGACCAGCTCTGCTGCACAGACCTAGTGCGCACACATATCACAGTGTGGGCTGGCCTGTGCTGCCCCTGGGCCCTCGGCTCTTCTGGGCCAGCACTCTCGCCTCTCCTGGGCCCCAGTCACATCGCTCCATGAACTCTCACCGCTCCTTCGCCCCGACCTCGCTGCTCCTGCTGTACCTGTCCACGCTCCAATCAGCGACCTGGATTTGGGTGACATCAAATCCAGTCGCCCTCTTCACAGCAGTCGCCCTCCTGCAGCCAGCAGCATGCGCTGTGTCTTGTAGTGGCACTCCTCTATGCTCTTTTAAGGCCCCGACCTGTCTCTGGTGTTCGTCACAAGTCGGGGCCGCGCTGAATGCTGGGTTCGCTGCCGGAGATCTGGGGGCGTGGCATGTTTGTGGGCAGGGCCTGATCCGGGCAAATTGAATCTTGAACCAGATTCAAAGATCATGTGCGCTGCTTCGGGCCGATTATGCCCGGATTATGCCGATATGATGAGTGGAAGTAGCTTAATAGATGTGTTTCCTCACCTCCAATCCCAACTATCTTAAAGGTGCCCAATGAACTTTAGGAGGGAGGTCTGGCCACTACAATTGTTTCAATCGATCTTCTGGAGGTTAATGTCACTGGGGCACATTCCTACTCGTGCTATTTTAGAGCAGGCATTAAACCATTCATTTTAAGTGGGTTAACACCTCCACTAAAGTCGTGCACAGAGCAACAAAGTATTAAATGTTCAAACCTGTTAAGCTCCTTCCTACCCCTGGAATACTGAATACAATTTCATTATCAACATCAAAAAATACAGTTTATGACTGTGGCCAGATTTCCTGTAGTTATTATCCATATTTCTCATAACAAATAATAAAACTCGTTATTGGAAATGTTAAAGTAAGATTGAATAAAAATATAATTCAGGAGTTTCAGGATTCAAATCTATACAGCCATTTATGGTGGGATTCTTTGAATTCTAAATCACTAAGCACATTCTGCCTATATGTGGCTTACAGACATTAAACATCATCTGAAAGGGATTAATCTACAAAAATAGAAAAATACTTCAATTTAAATTAAATCTCCTCTTTTTTTTAACCAGATCAGTTTCTTTGATTGCATTCTTAAATAGAATGTCATGTTAGGCTCTTAAATATGAAGCAGAAGTAATTTTTTTTATTGATCTGGAATGGTTTCAGCTCTCGGTGAAGTGAGGTAACGCACAAAGCACTGCTACCCTAACCTTTTAATCTCTATTATTGTACAGGTTGCTGTCTGGGAATCACACCAAGCCGTGCTCTTGATGCTCTGCTCTGTTCAGCCAATCACTTTGTACGGCCAATTGGGACTGAGATGAAGAGAAACTTCTTCACTCAGAGGATGGTGAATTTTTGGAATTCTCTGCCCCAGAGGGTGGTGGAGGCTCAATTTTTGAGTATATTCAAGACAGGGATCGATAGATTTTGGGATATTAAGGGAATCAAGGGATTTGGGGATAGTGCAGGAAAGTGTTGAAGTAGAAGGTCAGCCATGATCAGGGGTCAAATGGCAGAGCAGGCTCGAGGGGCCGAATGGCCGATTACTGCTCCTAATTTTTATGTTCTTATGTACACGATCTCCATTTAGAATCATCAAATGGTTACAGCACAGAAGGAGGCCATTCGGCCCATCGAGCCTGTGCCAGCTCTCTGCAAGTCATCAAATCATAGGCGGTCCCTTGAACGACGATGGGTTCACAGATGTTTCAATGAAGGACCCGACATTCCAGTCCTGAACTCCAATTGAGGGGGTGGAAGATGCCTGTGCATGTATTTTTTTATCGTGTGGTGACCAGTGCACATCAGCCACCACACGGGCTGGACAGAGCTAGGCCTTTATCCAGTGGCAAGGATTAACTAGGATGATTGGAGACCTCCTCTGCTGCACGGACCTAGTGCACACATGTATTGCAGTGTGGGCTGGCCCATGCTGCTCCTCGGCCCTCGACTCTTCTGGGCCCTGTACCCTCATCTGCCGCACCTTTGCCACAATCTCTCGTCGCTCCTCCGCCACAAACACTCACCACACCTCCGTAACGATCCCCCACCGTTCCTCCGCCACGATCTCTCGCTGCTCCTCTGCCACAAAAACATTCACCGCATCTCCACCACGATATCTCACCGCTCATCCGCCTCGACCTTCCCGCTCCTCCGCTGTACCTGGGCCATGCCGATGTCCCTGCCCATGCTTCAAACGGCGACCTGGGTTTTGATGACATCACACAGTCACCCACTTCGAAGCCGTCGGACACTTGTAGCCGCTTGCGTGGAAGCTGCAGTGGTATGCTCTTTTATCCTCCCAACCTGCAGTGGTGTCCTCTCGCAAGTCGGGGTGACCCTCTGTAAGTGTCCCTCAGCTAGTCTCACTCCCCTGCCCTTTCCTTTCAGGTATTTATCCAATTCCCTTTTGAAAGCCATGATTAAGTCTGCCTCCACCACCCTTTCAGGCAACGCATTCCAGATCCTAACCTCTCGCTGCATACAAAAGTCTTTCCTCATGTCGCCTTTGGTTCTTCTGCCAATCACCTTAAATCTGTGTCCTCTGGTTCTCGACCATTCTGCCAATGGGAACAGTTTCTCTCCATCTATTCTGTCCAGACCCCTCATGATTTTGAACACTATCAAATTTCCTCTCAACCTTCTCTGCTCTAAGGCGAACAACCCCAACTTCTCTAATCAATCCACGTAACTGAAGTCCCTCATCCCCAGAACCATTTTTGTAAAACTTTTCTGCACCCTCTCTGAGGCCTTCACATCCTTCCTAAAGTGCGGTGCCCAGAATTGGACACAATACTCTCGCTGAGGTCAAACCAGTATTTTATAAAGATTCATCATAACTTGTAAAAATTGGAAGAAATCGTATTTTTTTCCTCTTCATTTCAAAACTATTGGGGTAGAAATTGGATCGCGATGGGCCCATTTTACAGGCGTAAGTTGGGTCCAACAAAGACCAATTTCTGAAACCAATGCCTGAAAGATGTCACACTTTAGTGTCAGCTGAGGCTCAGTGGGTAGCACACTTGCCTCTGAGTCAGAAGATTGAGGGTTAAATTCTCACTTTAGGGACTTGAATACATAAATCTAGGCTGACACTCCAGTGCAGTGCTGAGAGAGTGCTGCACTGTCAGAGGTGCCGTCTTTCGGATGAGATGTTAAACCAAGACCCCGTCTGCTGTCATGGGACGTAAAAGATTCGATGACACTATTTCAAAGAAGAGCAGGGGAGTTATCCCCGGTGTCCTGGCCAATACTTATCCCTCAATTAACATAACAAAAACAGATTATCTGGTCATTATCACATAGCTGTTTATTGGAGCTAGCTGTGCGCAAATTGGCTGCCGTATTTCCAATATTACAATAGTGACTGCACTTCAAAAAGTACTTCATTGGCTGTAAATGGCTTCGGGACATCCAGTGGTCATGAAAGGCGCTATATAAATTCAAGTCTTTCTTCCTTTCGTAAGAATTAAGAGCAGGAGAAGGCCATTCAGCCCTTTCAACCTACTCTGACATTCAATAAGATCATGGCTGATTTTCTACCTCAACTGCATGTTCCCCCAATATACCCCCACCCTTGGTTCCATTAGTTTCCTAAAATCTATCGATCTCAGTCTTGAATATACTCAATGACTGAGCATCCACAGCCAGACAATTCCAAAGATTCACAACCCTTTGAATGAAGAAATTTCTCTTCATCTCAGTCCTAAGTGGCCAACCCCTTATCCTGAGACTATGACCCCTATTTCTAGACTTCCCAGCCTACATACAAGTGCAGCCCCTAAGGCTTCATACACCAGAGCACAGTTTGCCATCAGTACTCAGCAATAAAACATTCATTTGACAAAAGAAAAACTCTTCGCTGCATCTCACTCCCCAACAGCGTTAAACCAAACCCTATTGGACTTGGATTACCAGCGACAGCACAGGGGATTGAAACTCTTATGGACAGTGAAGCTCATGGTCTACAGGGCTGTAGTAATACCCGCCCTCCTGTATGGCTCAGAGACATGGACCATGTGGAGTAGACACCTCAAGTCGATGGAGAAATACCACCAACGATGTCTCCGCAAGATCCTACAAATCCCCTGGGAGGACAGACACATCAACATTAGCATCCTCGACCAGGCCAACATCCCCAACATTGAAACACTGATCACACTTGATCAGCTCCACTGGACAGGCCACATTGTCCGCATGCCAGACACGAGACTCCCAAAGCAAGCGTTCTACTCGGAACTCCTACACGGCAAACGAGCCAAAGGTAGGCAGTGGAAATGTTACAAGGGCACCCTCAAAGCCTCCCTGATAAAGTGCAACATCCCCCCTGACACCTTGGAGTCCCTGGCCAAAGACCGCCCTAAGTGGAGGAAGTGCATCCGGGAGGGTGCTGAGCACCTCAAGTCTCATCGCCGAGAGCATGCAGAAATCAAGCGCAACAGCGGAAAGAGCGTGTGGCAAATCTGTCCCACCCACCCTTTTCCTCAACGACTGTCTGTCCCACCTGTGACAGAGTCTGTGGCTCTCGTATTGGACTGTTCAGCCACCTAAAGACTCATTTTAAGAGTGGAAGCAAGTCTTCCTCGATTCCGAGGGACTGCCTATGATGATGATGATGATCAGAGGCTCTCAGTTAGATCACTGCCAACCTCGAGTGGTACACCAGGGGGCAGCATTGTGTTATACAGGCTCCTTGCAAAGAGCATTTGATTGTCAGCACATTTCAGTACAAAGCTGAGGATAACTTCCTTTCAAGGATGCACCTCACATCCCTCCTGCTAATGTCTGCATTGTTCTTTGTTGTATTCAAATCCAATCTGTGTGATCATTCTCCAAACTTAGATTATGAGGGGTTTTGATATAGTAAATAAGAAGAAACTGTTTCCACTAGCAGGAAGGTCAGTAACCAGCGGATACAAACTTAAGATCATTGGCAAAGAACCAGGGGGGGGTTTAAGAGACCTTTTTAAAACGCAGTGAGTTATGATGATCTGGAACATGCTGCCTGAAAGGGCGGTGGAAGCAGATTCAACAGTAACTTTCAAAAAGGAATTGATATATAGCGAAAAGGGAAAATTAGCCGGGAATGGGACTAATTGGATAGCTCTTTCAGAGAGCCAGCACAGACACAAAGTGTCAGCTGTGGCTGAGTGGGTAGCACTCTTGCCTCTGAGTCATAAGATTGTGGGTTCAAGTCCCACTCCAGGGCCTTGAGCGTGAAAAATCTAGGCTGAGGGAGCCCTGCACTGTCGGAGGTGCTGTCTTTTAGATGAGACGTTAAACCGAGGCCCCGACTGCTCTCTCAAATGGACGTAAACGATCCCATGGCACTATTTCAAAGAAGAGCAGGGGAGGTATTCCCAGTATCCTGGCAAATATTTACCAATCAACAAAATAAAAACAACAGATTATCTGGTCATTATCACATTGCTGTTTGTGGGAGCTTGCTTGTGTGCAAATTGGCTGCTGCGTTTCCCACATTATCATCATCATCATCATAGGCGGTCCCTCGAAACGAGGATGACCTGCTTCCACACCAAAAAAAAGGATGAGTTCATAGGTGTTTCCATGAAGCACCCGAACTACATCCTGAAGGGTGGAAGATGCCTGTGTCTGGATCTTTTTAACGCGGGGTGGCCATTGCACACCAGCCACCACACGGGCTTGACAGAGCTAGGTCTTGGTCCAGTGGCAAGGATTACCCAAGACAACTGGAGACCTGCTCTACTGCACGGACCTAGTGCACACACGTATCGCGGTGTGGGCTGGTCCGTGTTGCCCCTGAGCCCCTGGCCCCGAACTCGCACAGCAAAAGTACTTCATTAGCTGTAAAGCGGTTTGAGATGTCTGGTGGTCATAAAAGGCGCTAAAGAAATCCAAGTCTTTCTTTGTTTCTTCCACACTGTGATTCTATGAAAGCCACATGTCTGCATAAAAAGCCCACTGGGTGAAACTTTACAAAGACCCTTTATTAAATGATCCCATTCTGCAGGAGATGATGTATGGACCCTTCCTCCTCAAAATACACATACACTTTTATTTTTTTCTTCTTTAGCCAAGACTACCCAGCACCACAGACTTCCCGTATCTATAGGGACAAAGAACCTGCTTCCAGTTTTTTTGTGGATACACTCCGAACTGAGGCTGGCAGGTACAGAAGAGTTGCTGTGGATTATTTTGTTCATTTTCTCTCCCTCTCTGTTCATCAGCTCCGATGATGACATGACCGAGGTAGGGAATTAAGCACGTGGAATAACCACAGACCAGAACTCACCGTTGTAATGTATTTGCTTCATGGGTTCTTTGCTTAAGAATTCATAGCAACACATTGCTATTAAGAACCAGTTGGTTTATTAGCCAAAGGTTTAACAATCACACTACACATTACCGGTTCATCCACCAGGCTCACAACCACCTGCCTCATCGTGGATTCCCCCGAGCCCAACTGGCTGGGGTTTTATTGAGTCTTGTGAATATCACATGACTGGCTAAGCCACTCCCAACTCAACAGCTCTACCAACCTGTGAGCATGCTCACAGGGGCATAAATCACAACTATGACAGATAGGGAGCTTCAGTCTTAATTCTGGAATCCATCCGCATAGGAAACTGGAAGACTTTGGTTATTGCTTGAAACACATAAGCTGTTGCAGGCAAGATCCATGGTTTTCATATTCAATCAAATGAACAATAAATACATTTTATCTGCAAAGCTCATTCAGAGATGTTTTACAACTGAGAACCATTTGGCACATTAGCTGACCCCGCTTGACTATTCTTCCCATTGGAAGTTGAAAATTCCATCCATTGTAATCTGCTGTACTGTCTCGGTGATTGGTTATTATTGCACAACCTGCACTATTGTTTAGAACCGGAAGTTACGGTCTGAGAGAATCGTTATTGTACCACTTTGAGGGCAATGGGAAAGGACGGCATGACAGGGGTCATGACACGTGCAGTCCAGCTAAATACAGTAACAAAGGTTGCTGTTCAACCCCCTGGGCGTGCATTACTAGATTTTGCTTGAATAAAGGAACGTGGTTGGTGGAGAGCAAGGGCTCGCTTATGGAAATAGTCTTTGATGCTGTGTATGAGATAAGCATTTGAGTAGAAATCATAAGTGAAGCACCATGTCATGCTGCTCCGTGGCACAGAGCTCAACATTATGTCATCAAGCTGCTCCTTCCTCCAGCCACAGACAGAGAACTGCAACACGTGTCTAAACCTTGACATTTGTAAAATAGATTAGTTTCAGGATACCACATAAAGAAGTCACATTTCTGTATCAAATTTCCATGGCAATAAATCCATGGCATCAAGTACAGAGTCTGCCCCTGCGATTTAAACAAGCTCTGTTACATCGGGGGCTCATTTCCAGGGCCGGTTGAGGTTAGAACACCCTGCTGTGGTAAAACCATTTCGCCTTACTGGTCATCTTCCAAGTCACTGGATGGCGATCAATGGCAGGATCCCAAGCTGATGTTCCCCCTTTCTAAACCAGGGGCCACTGGTACTGTGCCAGCTCAGATCAGCCGACTCAACAGAGACCAGAGATCAAACTGGGGACCTTATTGGTCTGTATGGTTCATAACTCATCATTTACCACAGCGCCATCAGGAGTTGGATGATTTCTATCACTTATTTTCTGGTTCTGGGCCTTTAAAGGTCCTTGATGGGCTACAATGCAATGGGAAATTTTCTCCCATTCCTTTTGCCTTTTCTCCCTTCATTTGGAGATCTTTGTTATTCAAACTCTTCTTTCACCAAGGAAGTAACCTGCCCCGTTGTGTAGCTCTGGAACAAGCCACTGCTTCTATGTGAAAGGGTGACCTGCCCCTTCGATTTTCTTTCCTCCCTCTTGGAGAGGAAGCCTGTTAACCATAGGGTGAAATCTCAGCCTTGACCCAACATCCTACCTCCGCACAGTACAATACAACTGGTACATATACGTATGTGTGCCATTGTAGTAGATTGGGCTAGTTTCAGTCTCTTTGCAACTTAACCTTCTAACACACAAAGAGAAGCATGCATCTACCCATCCCCCACCCCACCAGGCATAACAATAGAACAGGCTTCGACCCATCCCCCAGCCCACCAGGCATAACAATAGAACAGGCATCTACCCATCCTCCACCCCACCAGGCATACCAATGGAACAGGCATCGACCCATCCCCCACCAGTCATCATTTTCATTCAGGTTCGAGTACATCCGAAAAAGATGACACCAACAGACGAGGAACATTTGCAAAATTCTTTATAAAATGCGAGTGTGCCAGCGCAATGGACTGTCAATAGGACGTCCATTCTCGAAGTCCAAATTCAGAGCGAGCACAGGGGGAGGAGAGGAAGCAGGATCTGGGACCATGACTGGTCTCTGATGTTGGCTTTGCTGATAAAAAAAATAATTGAAAAACGGCAGAACACGATGAACTACGGTCTCTATGACATAAAACACAGAGGTGGGAAACAAATGGACTGCTATTTATAAAAACATGGATTAGCCATTTTAGAGATTAGCAATTTCCAGGCCAGCTACTCAAAAAGCTGAAAGGTGCAGTAAGTACCTGGAGATCACAGGCTGGCAACAGAACGTGAGGTTAGCAGGGAGTAATCGGTGAGCACATGTGGGGCAATAAGATGGCAGTCAACCAGGAAACAGGCTGTAAAACATGCTGACCCGCTCAGACAACAAGTGATACAGAATAGCCAGGCTCAGAAAGATTACATAAGAAATAGGAGCAGGAGTAGGCCATTTGGCCCCTCGAGCCTGCTCCGCCATTCAATAAGATCACGGCTGATCTGATATTGGCCTCAATTCCACTTCCGTGCCTGCTCCCCATAACCCCATGACTCCCCTATCATTCAAAAATGTGGCCATTTCTCTTCTATTTTCCCTGTACAGATGCTCCAGCAGCTGCTTGCATGACGTAGAGATTGTCCCTGCAGGACAATGTCAGGATATGGGGCCATTGATTGGGCCTAGCATGTGTTGATAGTTTCCCACGCCACAAACACAGGCCGTGACCTCCAGCTCATAGACGCAAATAAAAGCCTTCTGAGAAAACTTCTCCCAGCTGAAAGGACCCAGTTTCCTGTTTAAGCCTCTGAGATTCCCCAGTAGCTGTGTTACATCAGCTTGTACGTTTGCCTCAAATTCCATTATTACAAAGCCACATGTTGAGAAGTACGGTCGAAGGAACAAAGATATTTGTTCAAAAATGCTTTTATGTTTGGGACAGCTCCTTCCACTTTGTACTAAATGCCGATTAATTTTAACACTGAAAATTGGTTTTAACTCCATTATCTCACCATTCTGGATCATATCAACTCGGCAAGCTCATAACAAGCTCATGGTCTACAGGGCTGTAGTAATACCCACCCTCCTGTATGGCTCAGAGACATGGACCATGTACAGTAGACACCTCAAGTCGCTGGAGAAATATCATCAATGATGTCTCCACAAGATCCTGCAAATCCCCTGGGAGGACAGGCGCACCAACATTAATGTCCTCGTCCAGGCCAACATCCCCAGCATTGAAGCACTGACCACACTTGATCAGCTCCGTTGGGCAGGCCACATTGTTCGTATGCCAGACACGGGACTCCCAAAGCAAGCGCTCTACTGGGAACTCCTTTACGGCAAATGAGCCAAAGCTGGGCAGAGGAAATATTACAAGGGCACCCTCAAAGCCTCCCTGATAAAGTGCAACATCCCACCAACACCTGAGAGTCCCTAGCCAAAGACCACCCTGAGTGGAGGAAGTGCATCCGGGAGGCCGCTGAGCACCTTGTGTCTCATTGCCGAGAGCATGAAGAAATCAAACGCAGGCAGCAAATCTGTCCCACCCACCCCTTCCCTCAACAACTATCTGTCCACCTGTGACAGAGTCTGTGGCTCTCATATTGGACTGTACAGCCACCTAAGGACTCATTTTAAGAGTGAAAGCAAGTCTTCCTCGATCCCGAGGGACTGCCTATGATGATGATAACATCAGCTCGGCCACACAAAGCACGACCCGGTTAGACTTGGCACACGTACATTTATAGACCCATATCAATGGCGGCCGGCAGTGAACAAATGCTCAATTATAGTGTGAGCTTGGTTAGGCACAAGTGAGGTGGTGTCATGCCAAGACTTTCCATTGGGTCAGATCACGCCTAGATGTACACCGTTCTGCACTGGTCACCTAACATACACCGTTCTGCACTGGTCATCTAGATGTACACCGTTCTGCACTGGTCACCTAGCATACACCGTTCTGCACTGATCACCTAGATGTACACCGTTCTGCACTGGTCACCTAGCATACACCGTTCTGCACTGGTCACCTAGATGTACACCGTTCTGCACTGGTCACCTTGCATACACCGTTCTGTACTGGTCACCTAGCATACACTGTTCTGCACTGGTCACCTAGATGTACACCGTTCTGCCACTGGTCACATAGACGTACACCGTTCTGCCACTGGTCACATAGACGTACACCGTTCTGTCACTGGTCACATAGACGTACACCGTTCTGCACTGGTCACCTAGACATACACTGTTCTGTACTGGTCACCTAGGTGTACACCATTCTGTACTGGTCACCTAAATGTACACCGTTCTGCACTGGTCACCTAGATGTACACCGTTCTGGTCACCTAGCATACGCCGTTCTGCACTGGTCACCTAGGTGTACACCGTTCTGCACTTGTCACCTAGATGTGCAAACTATGACCAAGAGGAAAAGACTCTTTGGTCCAGTCAGCCTGCCCACACAAGCCAAGTACCTTGTAGTGTCAGCCGTGGCTCTGTTGGTAGTACCTGAGTCGGAAGGTTGTCGGTACAATTCCCATCCCAGAGCTTGAGCACAAAACTCCAGGCTGACACTCCAGTTCAGTGCTGAAGGAGAGTTGTGGGGAAAACAGATTATCTGATCTTCATCATGTTGCTGTTAGTGGGAGCTTGCTGAGCGCAAATTGGAATCTGTGCTTACCACATTACAACAGTGACTACACTCCAAAAGCACTTCATTGGCTGTAAAGTGCTTCGGGATGCCAAAGGCACTATATAAATGTAAGTTCTTTCTTTTTTCTTTCCTTTGGTAACATTTAGGATTACATGACATTTCAGTGCAAAATATACTGTCCCTTTACGTACAAAGCTGGCCGCAGATTCAGACAGCAGGGGACAATAGCAATGGGAACCAATCATTTTCAAATTATGTTAGGTTAACTTGCTCCCACTTAAATGTGTTAACTTCGATGAAGAGCCCAATTAAAGCGATAAAGGTTTGTTGAGCGTCACTTTATCTCTGAGCTGCACACATGCTCAGGAGAGACTTAGGCATTTACTTTACTGGCTGATGAACCTCGGGATGTCTTGAGAAGGTGAACAGCGCGAAATAAATGTAAGTTCATTTTTCCTCTCTATCCAACATACCCCACCTGGGTGTGCTTGTTGTTGACACTGGGTGCCTGAAATGGGAGAGTGTTTCATTCTCCAATTTAATGAGCATAGAAATCATTAAACAAAAGTTTTTTAAAAATACACAAGAACGTTACAAGTCTGGCAAAATGACGTTTAATCACTGCCCTGAAAATGTCACTGTTATAAACCTGTAAATACCTTGTTTAACCACCAGAGGGCTCATCCGCTGGAGTCCCAGGGATCCCATAATCCCTTGGGAGCACCTGTACATAAGGAGGCCTCACAGGCTGGAGAGGCACTCTGGAGACCTGTAATAAAGGACTATGGTCACACCTTACTTTGAGCTCACAGTATCTGGTCAGACTCTTTATTCAATATATATCAGTCACCACATTTCAATCTTGCGTAAAAACACAGCAACCTATCTGCACACATGGCTCAGAAGTACTGCACCTCATGAAAAGGCTGATCTTTCAACAATTTCCTTATAAACTGCAGTACTAGGATGTCACTGTTCACTACAGACAGAACCTGCTGGAGAACCAGATCTGCAATGTGCTGAGCTTATGTCCCACTCACCCATCACTCCTCTGCTCAATGACCTACAAACGTTCCCAGTACCCTCCCCCCACGCGCCCCCCCCAAACACCATTAATTTTAAATTCTCATCCTTCTGTTTAAATTTCTTCATGGCCTCGCCCATACCCATCTCCGTAACCTCTCCCTACCCTACAAACCCCTCCCCCAATTCAGCTCTGCATTCCTCTGACTAGCACCTTGTGCATACCCTCCTCCCTTCGCCCCAGCATTGATGGCATGAGCCTTCAGTAATCTAGGCCTAACGCTCTCAAATCCCTTCCCTAAAGCCTTCCGCCTCTCCACCACTCACTGCTGCTTTAAGATCCTCCTTAAAACCCACCTCTTTGACTAAGCTTTTCACCCCGAATATCTCCCCTCTTCTCAATGCATCTGTGAAGCATCTTGTGTTTTTCCACGCAAGTTGGAGTCCTTTTTACTCCGATAAGCTACTCTGGTTTTAAAAACAAATATCCCTGCATACACGTACAGCTGTTTATCTTGGCTCTGATCATCTCTCCCGTATAAAAAATGGTTTTCGGGTCACATGCACCACTGGTGGCCGAGAAGACAGGAAGGTTGTCCTGCTCCCTGGCGATGTTACTCTTGATACGGCTACTAGGTGGTGAGCAAATGCACGTTGCTGATTACCGGCCTACCTTTCAGCACCACCCCGAAATCAGGAAGGGTTGTGGACAAAAGGCGTCGAACCGCATTCCACCTTGTGGGAAGTTGTGCCGATATTTTAACATCCAATTGCCAGAAAGCTGCTTTGCTGAACATTGCTGGTCTCTGGAGCAGTGGGAATAACGTTCTCTTTGCTCAATATTCCCAATTAAACATTAACCCTGCAAATCTATTGCCAAACACTTGTATGAGAAGATTGACATGCTCGCGACTGGTGCCTCGGTTAACTGTGTATTAACACTGTGATGCCAGGCTAAATCCAGCTGCCTCTTCAGTATGGTAGGTATTTCAGAAGGTTCTGCTACTCAGTAAATTCATTCCCTATTTACACCAGACCCATCTAAAAATGCCTATCAATGAATTTGCAGCTAAATGCTACTGTTCAATGGACGGTTAGCTCAGTGATCAGTGGAGAATGAGTTACCCAAGTGTGAGGCAGGAGATTGGGATCAGGTCAGTACAAACTAGCTCATTATGCCCTTTAGTTTTGATTCAGTGGGTCGCACTCTCGCCTCTGAGTCAGAAGGTTGTGGGTTCAAGTCCCACTCCAGGGACTCGAGAACAAAAACAAATCTAGGCTGACACTCCAGTACAGTGCTGAGGGAGTGCTGCACTGTCGGAGATGCTGTCTTTCGGATGAGACATTAAACCGAGGCCCCGTCTGCTCTCTCATGTGAACGTAAAAGATCCCATGGCACTATTTCGAAGAAGAGCAGGAGAGTTATTGCTTGGCCAATATTTATCCCTCAATCAACATAACAAAAATAAACAGATTATCTGGTCATTATCACAGTGCTGTTTGTGGGAGCTTGCTTGTGCACAAATTGGCTACTGCGTTTCCTACATTACAACATTGACTACACTCCAAAAATAATTCATTGGCTGTAAAGCGCTTTGAAAAGTCCGTTGGTCGTGAAAGGCGCTATATAATGGCAGCTGGTCATTATTCTGCCATTCACACCCTATCTTGACTAATGTTTTTCTAACTCCTGGCATTACCATTTGAATTTGGGCCATCATCCCTTTTGTCTCTCTAATCTCTCCTGTCTTCCACCCTATCACAGACCTTCCCTTTTGTTCCTTCTTCCCCTCCCCCTTTCACAGGACTTGTTAAGAATCCATTCTTTCCGAACACTCTCCAGTTCTGATGAAGGGTCATCGACCCGAAACGTTAACTCTGCTTCCTCTCCACAGCTGCTGCCGGACCCGCTGAGATTTCCAGCATTTTCTGTTTTTATTCTAGATTCCAGCATCCGCAGTATTTTACTTTTATATATTATATAAATTCAAGTCTTTCTTAAGAAAGTGCAACAAAGGAAATTAGGTCACCCACCCACTCTTCTGGACTCCCCAGAATCCATAATGATCCATTGTGCCAGGATAAGGGGGAAGCCATTTAGGACCGAGATGAGGAGGAATTTCTTCACCCAGAGAGTGGTGAACCTGTGGAATTCTCTACCACAGAAAGTTGTTGAGGCCAATTCACTAAATATATTCAAAAAGGAGTTAGATGAAGTCCTTACTACTAGGGGAATCAAGGGGTATGGTGAGAAAGCAGGAATGGGGTACTGAAGTTGCATGTTCAGCCATGAACTCATTGAATGGCGGTGCAGGCTAGAAGGGCCGAATGGCCTACTCCTGCACCTATTTTCTATGTTTCTATGTTTCTATGTTTCTATGTTTCTATTGAACTCGTGTTACCATTCTGTCGTCAATGCCTGGCCCTCCGAACATTGTGTGATTTTCAGGTAGCCGTGAGAGCACAGCGTTGGATCCTACAGTGCTCTTAAGTAAAACAAAACCATTTATACATTGCCGCTCCTTCCCCCATCACGCACAGCAGCAATGTGTGTGGGGGGGGGGGGGAGGGACTATTTATACCCCAGTCCTGGGGGTTCGTGGTGTGTGGTGTGCTCCCAGATATCAGCAAATATCACTTTGCAACTGAACATTGCAACCGACCGAGACTGACGTGGACTAAGCTAAAGGGGGAAGCAAAGTTAGTACGCAATGGTTGGGTTCAAGTGGATATCCGACACCTCAACTGGTTCCTGTTTCTGGGAAGGAGGGAAACCCAGTGTAGCTGCAGCAGCTTAAAGAGCCAAAAGAAACATGTTTTGATGGGGGAGGTGGGGGGGGAATGAGAGTAAAAAAAGGGCAAAAGATGAATGGAAGGAGAAAGGACAAACGGGGGAACGAAATGGAGAAAGAAAGGGAGAAAGAGCTAGTGCTGGAGCTCATTATAATTCTAATGGGCAGAGAGAGGAACACCTACATTGGCCAAATCCTCAAGATTTTCTGAAGTTACAATGGAGGCTAAGGGCAGGAAAGACCCTTTGGCCACAGGAAAGGAGGCCGCAGGAAAATAAGCTTCAGGCAGTTTGGACGAGTATACGAATCCAACGCAAAGATGCAGCAAACTGTGGGCATCCTGGGGAAGTTCTCGGAGGGCGAGGACTGGGAAGCCTATGTCGAACGGCTAGACCAGTACTTTGTCGCCAACGAGCTGGATGGAGAAGGAAGCGCTGCAAAAAGGAGAGCGGTCCTCCTCAAGGTCTGCGGGGCACTGACCTACAGCCTCATGAAGAATCTTCTGGCTCCGGTGAAACGCACAGATAAGTCGTATGAGGAGCTGTGTACACTAGTTCTGCAGCATCTTAACCAGAGGGAGAGCGTGCTGATGGGGAGGTATCGGTTCTACACGTGCCAACAATCTGAAGGTCAGGTTGTGGCGAGCTACATCGCCGAGCTAAGGCGACTTGCAGGACAATGCGAGTTTGATGGCTACCTGGAGCAAATGCTCAGAGACTTTTTTGTGCTGGGCATTGGCCACGAGACCATCCTACGAAAACTTTTGACTGTAGAGACACCGACCCTCAGTAAGGCCATTGCGATAGCACAGGCGTTTATGTCCACCAGTGATAACACCAAACCATCTCTCAGCACACAAGTGCGAGCAATGTTCATAAATTAACTGGAACTGTGTTTGCGAGCAGAAATGTACAGGGCAGAACCCATGAGTCTGCAACTGCCAGCAGGCCTCAGGTGACCCAGATGACTCAGAGTCCCCAACAAAGGATGAATGCAAGGCAATTCACACCTTGTTGGCATTGTGGAGGCTTCCATTCAGCCTATTCACGCTGCTTCAAGGGGTATGTTTGCAAGAGTTTTGGAACAATGGGACACATCCAACGAGCGAGCAGGCGAGCAGCAAGTTCTGCAAAACCTGCTAACCACCACGTGGCAGAGGAAGATCTGTCCATGGTAGATCAAAGCAATTTCGAGCCTCAGAGAGAGGAGGCAGATGCTGAGGTACACGGGGTGCACACATTTGAGACAAAATATCCACCTATAATGCTAAATGTAAAATTGATTGGCTTACCCATAGCCATGGAACTGGATATTGGCGTTAGCCAATCCATCATGAGTAAAAAGATGTTTGAGAGACTGTGGTGCAACAAGGCACTCAGACCAGACCTGAGCCCCATCCACACGAAACTGAGAACGTACACCAAAGAGCTTATCACTGTCCTGGGCAGTGCCATGGTCAAGGTCACCTATGAGGGCACGGTGCACGAACTGCCACTCTGGATTGTCACTGGCGATGGCCCCACACTGCTTGGAAGGAGCTGGCTAGGCGAAATCTGCTGGAACTGGGATGACATCCGAGCACTATCACATGTCGATGAGGTCTCATGTACCCACGTTCTAAACAAATTTCTTTCCCTTTTTGAGCCAGGCATTGGAAACTTTTCCGAGGCAAAGGTGTGGATCCACTTGGTCCCAGAGGCATGACCCATTCATCTCAAGTCGCGAGCGGTACCTCACATGATGAGGGAGTGAAAATCGAGCTGGACAGGCTGCAACGCGAGGGCATCATCTCCCCAGTGGAATTCAATGAGTGGGCCAGCCCGATTGTTCCAGTACTCAAAAGTGATGGCACAGTCAGGATTTGCAGCAATTATAAAGTAACTATTAATTGATTCTCGCTACAGGACCAATACCCGCTACCTAAAGCAGACGACCTATTTGCGACGCTGGCAGGAGGCAAGACATTCACCAAGCTCGACCTGACTTCGGCCTACATGACGCAGGAGCTGGAGGAGTCTTCGAAGGGCCTCACCTGTATCAACACGCACAAGGGACTGTTCATCTCCAACAGATGCCCGTGTGGAATTCGTCGGCTGCAGCGATCTTCCAGAGAAACATAGAGAGCCTACTCAAGTTGGTACCGCGCACGGTGGTTTTTCTGGACGACATATTGGTCACGGGTTGGGACACCGTCGAGCACCTACAAAACCTGGAGGAGGTCCTCCAGCGACTGGATCGTGTAGGGCTGCAGCTGAAGAGGTAGAAATGCATCTTCATGGCAACAGAACTGGAGTTTTCGGGGAGAAAAATCGCGGCGGACGGCATTCGACCCACAGATACCAAGACAGAGGTTATCAGGAACACGCCCAGGCCACAGAACGTCACGGAGCTGCGGTCATTCCTGGGACTCCTCAACTATTTTGGTAACTTCCTACTGGGGTTAAGCACCCTCTTAGAGCCCCTACATAGAAAATAGGTGCAGGAGTAAGCCATTCGGCCTTTCGAGCCTGCATGTGTTATTGCGTAAAGATGAGAACTGGGTATGGGGAAAAAAACAAGTAATTGCTTTTGAGAAAGCCAGAAACATTTTATGCTCCAACAAGCTGCTTGTATTGTATAACCCGTGTAAAAGACTTGTGCTAGCATGTGATGCGTCATCGTAGGGAGTCGGGTGTGTATCACAACAAGCTAACATTGCGGGGAAGTTGCAGCCTGTCACCTATGCCTCCAGGAGGTTGTCTAAGGCTAAGATGGTCTACAGCATGAGTAAGAGGCATTAGCGTGTGTGTTTGGGGTAAAGAAAATGCATCAGTACCTGTTTGGCCTCAAATTTGAGCTGGAAACCGATCACGAGCCCCTCACATCCCTGTTCGCTGAAAACAAGGGGATAAATATTAATGCCTCAGCCCGCATACAAAGGTGGGCACTCGCGCTATCAGTGTATAACTATACCATCCGCCACAGGCCAGGCACTGAGAACTGTGCGGATGATCTCAGTCGGCTACCATCGCCCACCACGGGGGTGAAAATGGCGCAGCCTGCAAACTTGTTGATGGTGGCGCAGCCCGCAGATTTGTTGATGGTCATGGAAGCGTTTGAAAATGATAAATCACCTGTCACGGCCTGCCAGATTAGGACTTGGACCAGCCAAGATCCTCTGCTGTCCCTAGTAAAAAAACTGTGTACTGCATGGGAGCTGGGCTAGCATCCCCGCTGAAATGCAAGAGCTAATCAAGCCGTTCCAGCGGCGAAAGGATGAGCTGTCCATTCAGGCAGACTGCCTGTTGTGGGGTAACCGCATAGGGCTACCCAAAAAGGACAGGGAGACATTCATCTCGGATCTCCACAGCACACACTTGGGTATAGTAATGATGAAAGCGATAGCCAGATCCCACGTGTGGTGGCCTGGTCTCAATTCTGACTTAGAGTCCTATGTACGGCAATGCAGCGTGTGTGCTCAGTTGAGCAACGCGCCCAGAGAGGCACCACTAAGTTTGTGGTCCTGGCCCTCCAGACCATGGTCGAGGATCCATGTCGACTCTGTGGGCCCATTTCTCGTAAAATGTTCCTGGTGCTGGTGGATGTTTTTTCAAAATGGATTGAATATCAAATAATGTCGGGAAGCACTGCCACTGCCACCATTGAAAGCCTGAGAGCCATGTTTGCCACCCACGGCCTGTCTGACATACTGGTCAGTGAAAACGGGCCATGTTTCACCAGTGCCGAATTTAAAGAATTCATGACCCGCAATGGGACCAAACATGTCACCTCAGCCCCGTTTAAATCAGCCTCCAATGGGCAGGCAGAGCGGTCAATACAAACAATCAAACAGAGCCTTAAACGAATCACAGAAGGCTCACTCCAAACCTGCCTGTCCCGAGTACTGCTCAGCTACCGCACGAGACCCCACTCGCTCACAGGGGTGCCCCAGGCTGAGCTACTCATGAAAAGGACACTTAAAACCAGACTTTCGCTGGTTCACCCCAACCTGCATGATCAGGTAGAGAGCAGGCGGCAGCAACAAAATGTAAACGATGGGCGCGCCACTGTGTCATGGGAAATTGATCTGAATGACCCTGTGCATGTGCTAAACTGTGGACATGGTCCCAAGTGGATCGTGGGCACGGTGATAGCAAAAGAAGGGAGTAGGGTGTTTGTAGTCAAACTAGACAATGGACAAATTTGCAGAAAGCACCTGGACCAAATGAGGCTCAGGTTCACAGACTGCCTTGAACAACCCATAGCAGACGCCACCTTTTTCGAGCCCACAACACACAACCAAAGGATCAACAACACCGCCGGACCAGGAAATCGAACCCATCACACCCAACAGCCCAGCAAGGCCAGGCTCACCCAGCAGACCTGCAGGGCCAACCACACGCCAGCCCAGCGAGGGCACAGCCAACACACCATAGGAAACATTTGTACCGAGGCGGTCCACCAGGGAAAGAAAGGCTCCTGACCGCCTCACCTTGTAAATTGTTTTCACTTTGACTTTGGGGGGGCGGGGGGGGGTGCGTGGGGGGGAGTGATGTTATGTATCTGTAAAGCATGCACTCCCATGTTCCGCCACCAGGGAGTGCATCCCCTGAGCATGGTATATAAGCCGGGCCCTACGGTCTGTTACTCACTCTGGAGTGTCTTAATAAAGACTGAGGTCACTGTTACTTTAGCCTCCCTGTGTGCAGTCTCATTTGTGTTAGGAACACAATAATGATCATGGCTGATCATGCAACTTCAGCACCCCACTCCTGACTTCTCTACATACCCCCTGATCCCTTTAGCTGTAAGGGCCACATCTAACTCACTTCTGCATATATCCAACGAACTGGACTAAACAACTTTCTGTGGTAGAGAATTCCATCGGTTCACAATTCTCTGAGTGAAGAAGTTTCTCCTCACCTCGGTCCTAGATGGCTTACCCCTTATCCTTAGACTGTGACTCCTGGTTCTGGACTTCCCCAACATCGGGAATATTCTTCCTGCATCTAACCTGTCCAATACCATCAGAATTTTATATGCTTCTATGAGATCCCCTCTCATTCTTCTAAATTCCAGTGAATATAAGCCTAGTCAATCCATTTGTCTTTCTTCATATGTCTGTCCTGCATCCCGGGAATCAGTCTGGTGAACCTTCACTGCACTCCCTCAATAGCAAGAATGTCCTTCCTCAGATTAGGAGGCCAAAACAGCACACAATACTCAAGGTGTGGCCTCACCTAGGCCATTTATTGGTTTATTAGCAAAGGTTGAACAATCACACTACACATTACCAGTTCATCCACCAGGCTCACAACCACCTGCCTCATCGTGGATCTCCTGAACCCAACTGGCTGGGGTTTTATTGAATCTTGTGAACATCACATGACTGGCTAAGCCACTCCCAACTCTACAGCTCTACAACTATTTTTGTAAAACTTTTAAAATAAATGCCCCTTTTTAAGGGCACCAAAACCCACAAATTAACAATTAAACATTAAAGGGAACTTTGTCAAATCAAATTAAATTAAAATGTTGTTCCCTGTTGAAATGATGCACTCCAGTTCCTCCGGTGCCTGCCTCTTGCGGAAGGCCGCGAGCGTCCCGGTGGACACCGCCTGCTCCATCTCCAGGGACACTCTGGCTCGGATGTAACCGCGGAAGAGAGGCAAGCAGTCGGGCTGAACGATCCCCTCGACCGCCCGTTGCCTGGACCGGTTAATGGCCACCTTGGCCAGGCCCAGGAGCAGTCCTACGAGGAGGCCTTCCGACCTGCCCTCTCCCTTCCGCACGGGGTGCCCAAAGATCAGGAGTGTGGGACTGAAGTGCAGCCAAGAATCGAGGAGCAGCCCCTTCAAATAATGGAATAGGGGCTGCAACCTCACACACTGTATATACACATGGAACATGGACACCTCCAGACCGCAGAAATCACAGGCGGCCCGGCAGTCTGTATTCAGAGAGTATTTGTCACTGCATTCAGTCAATAGTATTTGTTTATATGCATAAGATTATATTTGTTAATATTCAGCGAGTATTTGTAGCAGTAACCATGAGCATATGACTAGAGAAGATTGACGAGATAAGATATAGCAAGACTATGGAGGGATCTGAACACCAGAATAAGGACCGTGCAAATTGATATGCTGAGGGAGGGGGAACCAGAGGCTTGAAGGGTGACAGTGCTGGTTGTGCAAAAACAATAAATGGCTGCAATAAATATTAGAAAAGATTAGGAGGGTAAAACCCCATGAAAAATACACCTCTAGACAAGCGAGGAAACAAATATGAAGGATTAAAAAGGTCAGGAAACAAACCCATGTCACTCCCTGGTTAGTTATTCTGAGCTTGGTTGTCAAAGCTGGACATTGAGCACAGGATGGGTGGCAGTGGATGCTTCTGGTTTGAAGATGGAACAATTATTCTCTTTAGTCAGGCCTGCCAATTGGAATCTGCGTTGGGAGGTATAGTGGTTCAACAGAATCCCACCCCTTGTTCCTCCCCATACTCTGACCTCAGCTCCGAAACAACACACAGAACGCATCTGCCACACATATGAGCTGATCATTTGAAAGCCTGTGAAAAGTCAAGTGTGGCCATAAATAATATATTTAGAAACATTACTCTGTCCTGCATAACAAAAAGAGAGAGCACACTGCCATATATTATTAATATACCTAAAATTGTTCTTCTAAGTTGCGGTGTTTTGTGCAATGTTAAATGTTGGGTCTTGTTCCACTCTCCATCAGCCAGAGATGCAACTGCTGGAAATGTGTGTGTTGGAGAAGGGGCTCTGGCAAGCCTGTTGCCCCACAGTCACTAGTTACTGACACTGTTCAGCCTCACATGGAGAAAGAAAAAAATTGCATTCATATAATGCCTTATAATATCTCTCAAAAATTCCAAAGTTCTTCCCATACAATTAATTACTTTCAGGTACAATGACTGTTATATTGACAAATGTGGCAGCCATTTGCACACAAGGTCACACAAAGTGCAAAGCAATGAATAACCAATGTAAAAGATCCCAAGGCACGATTCGAAAAAGAGCAGGTGAGTAGGTAACCTGGCCAACATTTATCCCGCAACCAACAGAATTATAAAAGAGATTATCTGGTCATTATCACATTACTGTTTGTAGGAGCTTGCTGCGCGCAAATTGGCTGCTGTGTTTCCTATTTTATAACAGTGATCACACTTCAAAAGTACTTCATTGGTTGTAAAGTGCTTTGGTCATCCTGGGGTCGTGAAAGGCACTATATTAATGCAAGCTCTTCCTTGGTGGCATTGGTTGAGAGGGCAACGATGAGTAGGGCACCAGGAAAAGTTCCTGCCGTTCTTTAAATAACACCCAGAGTTTTAGTTAAAATCTGTCTGAGCCACTGGAACGAACAATCAGGGCCTCGATTTGATGTGTCATATGAATAGCCCTCGGAGAAGTACCAGAGGCCTGCTGACAACCTGAGGAACTGTACAACAGCATAAGTCATCATCATCATTATAGGCAGTCCCTCGGAATCGAGGAAGACTTGCTTCCACTCTAAAAATAAGTCCTTAGGTGGCTGAACAGTCCAATACGAGAACCACAATCCCTGTCACAGGTGGGACAGAGAGTCGTTGAGGGTAAGGGTGGGTGGGACAGGTTTGCCGCACGCTCTTTCCGTTGCCTGCGCTTGGTTTCGGCGATGAGACTAGAGGTGCTCAACGCCCTCCCGGATGCACTTGCTCCACTTAGGGCGGTCTTTGGCTAGGGACTCCCAGGTGTCAGTGGGGATGCTGCACTTTAACAGGGAGGCTTTGAGGGTGTCCTTGTATCATTTCCTCTGCCAACCTTTGGCTCATTTGCAGTGGAGTCCCGAGTAGAGCACTTGCTTTGGGAGTCTCTTTGGCATCACAGAGGAAGGAGGTAAGTGGGGCGGTGGGGGATGTAAATTGAAGGAAATAATGTAATCCTACTATGCTGTAATATGATGCAGGGGGGAAATAAATTGATTATTTATATTTACTGCACACAGTCTGAGTATAGGGTGCAAACATGTTTTGCAATCTGGGTGAAATGAGTGTTAGTCTGAATCCTCAGCCATCGTAGGAGTAGAACAGAGAGACAGTTTGTCAGATTTTTAAATTAAAATTGTTCCTTTAAGTCACAGATTGCCAGAATCAACAGGCACTCGGGACCCAGCAATGTGAGGGCAAGCAACAGCCAACTGATCGAGCTCTTGGCACCCACGGCTCGCTATTCACTGAGTATTTGCATTGTGTGAAGTGGGGGGATCACAGTTCAAGTAAACTATTTGCAGATTAAATAAACACTGAGCAGCAAGCTCGCAAGCCAGGCTCTGCCACAGAATCCCTGCATTGTGGACAGGTCCCGAGACCACTCTGCTCTGGTCTTCGAGCAGAGAGAGACGGGGTCACTGCAGACTAGTGCTCTACAGCGCATTCCAACTTTCAGCTTCCCACATAATCATCCAAGATCAGAGATACCCTAGCTGTGGTCTGATGGTATTTAACCTGATGAAAATGAAAGGGGATTTCCTGAGTGATAATGGATAATAAATATTTGCTCTTTAGTGACAGGATGTTGGAAAGATTCAAATGCTATAATGTGGGATGTGCCCCCGGGAACTAAAGTTAAGCAGAGATATAACGAGGAGGGAGAAATAATAATTGCAGGAAACCCATTCACTGTCCACATATAGTCTATTTAAGGTTATTAAATTTATCCTGAAAGACCTTGCTCTTTTCTCAAGCACCACGTTTCATAAAATCGTTTAGGAGTTGAACAAAGCAATGGACTGGCGTGTCGGGGCACCACTGTGCTGTGGCGAAGAGCGCTTGGGCACAAGGCCATACCATAGATGCCCACAATAAGTTACAACCTCGAGAGGACCAACAGAGGGTGTAGAATCCTGGAGGTGATTGATATACATCTGAAGCTTGAAGGTTTTGTTTAAGCAAAAGAGGGAGGTACAACAGATAATGTTGGATGCCCCTATAATCGCTTTACCTTCGGTGGTCGTGCCTTCTGTTGCCTGGGCCCTAAGCTCTGGAATTCCCTCCCTGAACCTCTCCACCTCTTTACCTCTCTTTCCTGCTGCAAGACGCTCCTTAAAACCTACCTCTTTGACCAAGCCTGCACTAATTTCACCTTGTGGGTTGGTGTCAAATTTCTTGTCTCATATTACTCCTGTGAAGAGGACATTTTACTGCGTTAAAGGCGCGATTGTTGTTGCGTGCTTCCTGTTAGTCATTTCCGGTACAAAAGCAAAATACTGCGGATGTTGGAATGGCAGCTGGTCATTATCCTGCCATTCACACCCTATCTTGACTAATGTTTTTCTAACTCCTGGCATTACCATTTGAATTTGGGCTATCATCCCTTTTGTCTCTCTAATCTCTCCTCTCTTCCAACTATCACAGACCTTCCCTTTGATTCTTTCATCCCCTCCCCCTTTCAGTGCTCGTTAAGAATCTGCTCTTTCCGAACACTCTCCAGTTCTGCCGAAGGGTCATCGACCCGAAACGTTAACTCTGCTTCCTCTCCACAGATGCTGCTGGACCTGCTGAGATTTCCAGTCATTTCCGGTATCTTGGCTAATATTTATCCCTCAACCAATATCAACAAAACAGATGATCTGGTCATTATTACATTGCTCTTCGTGGGAGCTTGCTGTGCTCAAATTGGCTGTAGCGTTTCCTACATTACATCAGTGACTGCACTTCAAAAGCACTTCATTGGCTGTAAAATGTTTTGGGATGACCTGAGGTTATGAAAGACGCTATATAAATGCAAGCAACATTCCCTATAAAGGTGCATGGCCAGTCTTGCGCACCCCGGGATGAGCTTTTCCAATGTGAAGCTTCGCACAAAACTATGAATGGGTCACGCACCCAAAAAAAAATAAGGGGGGAATATTGAACGCTATCTTTCTTTTTATTTCAGGATGTCACAGACAGGATCCTGGGAACCGCTTACACAGGTCCTGCTTGGGCATGAAAAGGGGACATTGTGCACATAAAAAGGAGACCTTTTTAAGCAGCTAACTTAAATTAGGTGCCGACTCCTATAATGGGTCAGTTACATAGAAACATAGAAAATAGGTGCAGGAGTCGGCCATCCGGCCCTTCGAGCCTGCACCACCATTCAATAAGATCATGGCTGATCATTCCTTCAGTACTCCGTTCCTGCTTTCTCTCCATACCCCTTGAATCCTTTAGCCGCAAGGGTCATATCTAACTCCCTCTTGAATATATCCAATGAACTGGCATCAACAACTCTCTGCGGTAGGGAATTCCATAGGTTAACAACTCTCTGAGTGAAGAAGTTCCTCTTCATCTCAGTCCTAAATGGCTTACCCCTTATCCAAAGACTATGTCCCATGGTTCTGGACTTCCCCAACATCGGGAACATTCTTCCTACATCTAACCTGTCCAGTCCCGTCAGAATTTTATGTATTTCTATGAAATCCCCTCTCATCCTTCTAAACTCCAGTGAATACAGGCCCAGTTGATCCAGTCTCTCCTCATATGTCAGTCCTGCCATCCCGGGAATCAGTCTGGTGAACCTTCGGTGCACACCCTCAATAGCAAGAATGCCCTTCCTCAGATTAGGAGATCAAAACTGAACACAATATTCCATGTGGGGCCTCACCAAGGCCCTGTACAACTGCAGTAAGACTTCCCTGCTCCTATACTCAAATCCCCTTGCTATGAAGGCCAACATACCATTTGCCTTATTCACAGCCTGCTGTACCTGCATGCCAACCTTCAATGACTGATGAATCATGACACCCATGCCTCGCTGCACCTCCCCTTTTCCTAATCTGTCATCATTCAGATAATATTCTGGCTTTGTGTTTTTGCCCGCAAAGTGGATAACCTCACATTTATCCACATTATACTGCATCTGCCATGTATTTGTCCACTCGCCTAACCTGTCCAAATCACCCTGCAGCTTCTTAGCATCCTCACAGCTCACACCGCCACCCAGTTTAGTGTCATCTGCAAACTTGGAGATATTACACTCAATTCCATCATCCAAATCATTAATATATATTGTAAAGAGCTGGGGTTCCAGCACTGAGTGCTGCGGCACTCCACTAGTCACTGCCTGCCATTCTGAAAAGGACCCGTTAATCCCAACTCTCTGCTTCTTGTCTGCCAACCAGTTCTCTATCCACGTCAGTACATTACGCCCAATACCATGTGCTTTGATTTTGCACACCAATCTCTTGTGTGGGACCTTGTCAAAAGCCTTTTGAAAGTCCAAATACACCACATCCACTGGTTCTCCCCTGTCCACTCTACCAGTTACATCCTCAAAAAATTCCAGAAGATTTGTCAAGCATGATTTCCCCTTCATAAATCCATGCTGACTTGGACCAATCCTATCACTGCTTTCCAAATGTGCTGCTATTTCATCCTTAATGATTGATTCCAACATTTTCCCTACTACTGATGTCAGGTTAACTGGTCTATAATTATCTGTTTTCTCTCTCCCTCCTTTTTTAAAAAGTGGTGTTACATTAGGTACCCTCCAGTCCATAGGAACTGATCCAGATTCGATAGACTGTTGGAAAATTATCACCAATGCATCCACTATTTCTAGGGCCACTTCCTTAAGTACTCTGGGATGTAGACTATCAGGCCCTGGGGATTTATCGGCCTTCAATCCTGTCAATTTCCCTAACACAATTTCCTGCCTAATAAGGATATCCTTCAGTTCCTCCTTCTCACTGGAACTTCGGACCCCTAGTACATCCGGAAGGTTATTTGTGTCTTCCTTTGTGAAGACAGAACCAAAGTACTTGTTCAATTGGTCTGCCATTTCTTTGTTCCCCATTATAAATTCACCCGAATCCGACTGCAAGGGACCTACATTTGTCTTCACTAATCTTTTTCTCTTCACATATCTATGGAAGCTTTTGCAGTCATTTTTTATGTTTCCGGCAAGCTTCCTCTCATACTCTATTTTCCCCCTCTTAATTGAACCCTTTGTCCTCCTCTGCTGTATTCTAAATTTCTCCCAGTCCTCCGGCTTGCTACTTTTTCTGGCTAATTTGTATGCCTCTTCCTTGGATTTAACACTATTCTTAATTTCCCTTGTTAGCCACGGTTGAGCCACCTTCCCTGTTTTATTTTTACTCCAGACAGGGATGTACAATTGTTGAAGTTCGTCCACATGATTTTTAAAGGTTTGCCATTGCCTATCCATCGTATCTGCACAGTTAATTCGTCCACCTTGTTCCGAATACTCCTCGCATTGAGGCACAGAGCCTTCAGGCTTTTCTTTTTAACACACTTTGACCCTTTAGGATTCTGCTGTAAAGTGGCCCTTTTTGTTTTTTGCCTTGGGTTTCTCTGCCCTCCACTTTTACTATTCTCCTTTCTATCTTTTGCTTCTGTCTCCATTTTATTCCCCTCTGTCTCCCTGCATAGGTTCCCATCCCCCTGCCATATTAGTTTAACTCCTCCCAGACACTCCCCCTAGGACATTGGTTCCGGTCCTGCCCTGGTGCATTCCGTCTGGTTTGTACTGGTCCCACCTCCCCCAGAACCGGTTTCAATGTCCTAGGAATTTGAATCCCTCCCTTCTGCACTACTGCTCAAGCCACGTATTCATCTGAGCTATCCTGTGATTCCTACTCTGACTAGCACATGGCACTGGTAGCAATCCTGAGATTACTACTTTTGAGGTCCTACTTTTTAATTTAATCGTAGCTCCCTAAATTCGTCTCGTAGGACCTCATCCCGTTTTTTACCTATATCGTTGGTACCTATGTGCACCACGACAACTGACTGTTCACCCTCCCTTTTCAGAATGTCCTGCACCCACTCCGAGACATCCTTGACCCTTGCACCAGGGAGGCAACATACCATCCTGGAGTCTTGGTTGCGGCCGCAGAAACGCCTATCTATTCCCCTTTCAATCGAATCTCCTATCACTATTGCTCTCCCACTCTTTTTCCTGCCCTCCTGTGCAGCAGAGCCAGCCACGGTGCCATGAACCTGGCTGCTGCTGCTCTCCCCTGATGAGTCATCCCCCTCAACAGTACCCAAAGCGGTGTATCTGTTTTGCAGTTACTAAAGTTGCTGCCCAGTTTCCAATTGAGTCAGACAGACCTGGACGACTCAGGTACCGAGTTAACTGATCTCGGCTGGGGTGCTGGCAGAGATGGCCTCCACACCACTAGGCTAGAGAGAAGAGCTCGGAGTCGGAGTTCCTATTCCCAATTACAATCCAGTGGACTGAGGAAATCTAAATGAATGAGCTCGGGTGTGGCGCACTCTGTCCAACCCACGGTTGGATAGCTGGTGACGCTATCAGGCTCGCAGAGGAGGCATGGCCACTGGGCTCCACCTAAAGAATTGCACCCCAGCCTGGGTCAGCACCTCAGAACAGGAGAAAATTGGGGCAAAACTATAAATGAACGTTGATTGAATGTCGGAGAATCTTTAAAAAAAACACTTGAATTTACATTGGGATTCGTCCAATATTTCCTGTCAATGTTTATAGAGCGTGAGATTACTATAAGCATACTTGCCCACAGCTCCTATGTGCAATGCATTGCGGGAAAATAGTCTTTAAAAAAAAGATCTATTGATGAGATAGATGGGCTTCAATCAGGTCGCCAGTTCCTACAGCATTTGGAAATATTAAGGGGGTTATTTTGGTGAAAACAGGCACTAAATGGGTGCTGTGCTAATAAGACATGCCTGGTTGAAAGTCTGGTTTTAGCTCAATTGCTGATTACTATCATTTGAACTTGCCTGGAGGTGTTAAACCAGACACCTGCAGGTTTAGCACTCAAGCGATGATCAGACGCAATTTTTGTGGCGCAGTATATATGGGCTCCGCGCACATAGTTCCACTGAAGTTGTGGAGTGCTCTGGCTGGCACACAGTGACATGTTGCAGGATGGCTCAGGGACCAAGGGCGCACAGGTTCTCAGACACAGCACTGGGGATCCTGCTGGAGGAGGTCCAGAGGAGGAGGGATGTCTTGTACGCAGGGGGCAAGGACAGCACCTCGCCCTCCTGTCCCTCTCTCCTATAGGAGCTGGTGCTGCTCTGCCTGGCCTCGTGTCCTCCTCCCATTTCTCCTGCAGACCAAGGGGAGTCCCTAGCAAGATGCCCTTTCTCCTGGTGACTCCTATAAGGTGTCCAGGAGGGTGGAGTAGCACAGCACTTTGTTTAGGTAGAGTCCTCAGAGAATTTCTGGAATAAATGTTGCTCGAATGTTGTTGAAGTCTTGACAATGTGCCCCAGGAAGTCTCCCAATGTGTTTCAAAAGTCCTCTTCAAACCTCTAGCAGTAATAGGTGACATACCTTTAAGTAGCGCTCAACATCCTCTGCAATGGCTTGTTTTCTCCCAATCAGATGGTCGCTGTTCGGAGAGGGCGTTAGGTCATGTGCTATCCACCAAAATGCCGTGCAGCCTCCTTGATGAGCAGGCAATTTAAGTGGCAACCAGCCCCCTAATGATCCTCCCATGGCATTTTCTAACACAGGCTTCAACTCCTTTACAAAGATGGCGTCTTGTACTAAACTCGGGCTGAACCGACATTTCAGCTCAAGACCCCATCTTGGCCACCTCGGAGGCTCTTTAGCGCCTGAAGGAGCCGTTGAAAATCACCCGCTAAAATACCAAAAAAATTTTAAGCATACGAGCAGTAAGATTGAAAAATCAGCTGACTGAGCCAGCAAATAACAACTTGCATATATATATACATAGTAACTTTAACATATATAAATGTCCTAAAGCACTTCACAGAGACATATAGAAAATGCACACCCATTCAAAGGTGGAGAAATTAGGAGGTGTGACCAAAAATGTGGTCAAAGAGGTGGTTCTTAAAGCAGAGGAGGGAAGTGGAGAAGCAAAAGGAGTTTAGGGATGGAGTTGCAGAAAGTGGGGCCCACACAGCTGAAAGCACAGCCATCAATGGCGGGGCACAAGGGCCTGAGCAATCACTTAGTCAGCACAACATTCAATTAGGCTTCAGATTTGATCTTAAAGGACATTTAATCATATTAATTATGTGCAAATATAGACATTGCAAGATAATCCATATCCGATCCAGATAGAACGCCTTCTGTGCGATTGTACATAATACAGACATTGGGCGAGGGTAGGTCTGAGCTCGGCAGTAGTCTGACTGCATGAATGAACTCAGTGTCTGGGCTCGCACATTTGGGAATGAGCACTTGTGTGATGGTCCAGATCACCGCTGTTCCCGTAAAACCACGGCCAAGCTTGAGCCAGCGGCTTGCAGGGGTGGTGGGGGCGAGGAATCAGAAAACAAAAGCAAATAGTTAACGGGAAATATCGTCCACTAACGTGTTGCGTAACTCCAAATGTTACCAAGGGGTAAGTCCGTAGCCTGAGAGCAGACATCTGGTGTAGAAATCTCCCAACATGAGATGATAAAGTTCCTTTCCACTGATACATGAGCAGGAAATACTGCCCGGAGCCCACTAACCTAATCGGTGTCACAATTAGAGCTGAACATCAAGATATTCCAAGGGGAGCTACCCACACACACACAGCTTACAATAACTTCCCACCACCCTGCCCCCACGCTCTTCCTTAAATAAATATTTAGGGCCTGAAATTGCCCCTTTTTTTACAGAGCAGTTACCGTCTCTTTGCGTAGCTCCCCTTGGAATATCTTGATGTTCAGCTCTAATTGTGACACCGATTAGGTTAGTGGGCTCCGAGCAGTATTTCTTGCTCATATGTCAGTGGAACGGAACTTTATCATCTCATGTTGGGGGATTTCTGCACCAGATGTCTGCTCCCAGGCTACGGACTTAACCCGGTAACATTTGGAGTTGCGCAACACGTTAGTGGACGGTATTTCCTGTTAATTATTTGCTTTCGTTTTCTGATTTCTCGGGGCGGAAATAACGGTTAGGGCAGACTCTCCGACGATCGGAACATTGCCCTAGTGATTTTTTGAGGCGGAGAAGGTATCTGCCCCGCTCCTGTGCGAATGGTGGTAGTGATGTCAGTAGAACGCGCACCGCCTTGTCCCTACCCGGTAGCGACATTGCCCTCAAATAATCGACTGACCGCTTGTCGGTGCCTCCGATGGCGTCATGCAGTGGGAAGCTGCCACTGGCTGGGCATTTATATATATTAAAAATCCCAAGGCGCTTCACAGGAGCATTATTAAACAAAATTTGGCACCGAGCCACATAAGAAGATAGAGGTAGGTTTTAAGGAGCGCCTTAAAGGAGGAGAGAGTGGTAGAGAGGCAGAAAAGCTTAGGGAGGGAATTCCAGACCCTAGGGACCAGGCAATGGAAGGCACGGCCGCCAAAGCTGGAGTGATTAGAATCGGGCATTCGCGAGAGACCAGAATTGGAGGAGCGCAGAGACCTCGGAGGGTTGTAGGACTGGAGCAGGTTACAGAGATCGGGAACGGCGAGACCATGGATACCAGCATCTTTGCTCATGCATCAACTTGACACTCCTTCTGTGGGATTGTGCTGAGGGAGTTCTTATTTTTCACGCCAATCACAGCTTTAAAGAAAAGTAACACGTGGTGACAGAGCTCCTGGGGTTCAGACATCTCCCTTGAGCATGTAATCCAGGCAGGCTACCTCTCAGGTGGATGTAAAATTTACCGTGGCACTATTTCGAAGGAGTGGATTGCATCTGCGTTTCCTATACTACAAGAGTGACTAAAGAAAGAAGGAAAGACTTGGATTTATATAGCGCCTTTCACAACCACCAGACATCCCAAAGCGCTTTACAGGCAATGATGTACTTTTTGGAGTGTAGTCACTCTTGTAATGTGGCAAACGTGGCAACCAATTTGCCCATAGCCAGCTCCCACAAACAGCAATGTGATAATGACCAGATAATTTGTTTTTGTTATGTTAATTGAGGGATAAATATTGGCCAGGACACCGGGGATAACTTCCCTGCTCTTCTTCTAAATAGTGCCATGGGATATTTGACGTCCACCTGAGAGAGCAGATAGGGCCTTGGTTTAATGTCTCATCCAGAAGATGACACCTCCGATAGTGCAGCACTGCCTCAGCACTGCTCGGGAGTGTCAGCCTAGATTTATGTGCTCAAGTCTTTGAAGTGGGATTTGAACCCTCCACTTCAAAAGTACTTTTGTTGGCTGTAAAGCATTTTTGGATGTCCAGAGATCATGAAAGACGCTATATAAATGCCAGTTCTTTCTTTATTCTTTCTCTTTGTAACATTTAGGATTACATGACAATTATAAAGCTGGCTGCAGATAGAGGGAACAGGGGCAAAAACATTTTCAAATTATGTTAGGTCTATTTGCTCCCACTTTAAACTTGTTTGCTTAGATGAAGAGCCCAATTATAGTGATAAAGGTTTGTTTAACGACACTTTATCTCTGAGCTACACACAGGCTCAGGGGAGACTTGGGCGTTTGTTGTACTGGGGTGATTAGTGGTGGTGAACTAGACCTCTCCTTGGAGGCCCAACAGACTGTTTACACAAAGCAGTTAACGGAAGGCAATCCTCATCATTAGCAGAGCTAGAAATAATTTACACAATCGTCCCAAGATTGGTCTCGTTTTTAATCTCAGGAAGCAGATATTTTTTTGTCTCATTCCTGACAGATGTCTCATGAATCTTTGTTGCTTTTCTTTCAACGTTCTCATAAGAACATAAGAACATAAGAATTAGGAACAGGAGTAGGCCATCTAGCCCCTCGAGCCTGCTCCACCATTCAATAAGATCATGGCTGATCTGGTCGTGGACTCAGCTCCACTTACCCGCCCTCTCCCCGTAACCCTTAATTCCCTTATTGATTAAAAATCTATCTATCTGTGACTTGAATACATTCAATGAGCTAGCCTCAACTGCTTCCTTGGGCAGAGAATTCCACAGATTCACAACACTCTGGGAAAAGAAATTCTTTCTCAACTCGGTTTTAAATTGGCTCCTCCGTATTTTGAGGCTGTGCCCCCTAGTTCTAGTCTCCCCTACCAGTGGAAACAACCTCTCTGCCTCTATCTTGTCTATCCCTTTCATGATTTTAAATGTTTCTATAAGATCACCCCTCATCCTTCTGAACTCCAAGGAGTAAAGACCCAGTCTACTCAATCTATCATCATAAGGTAACCCCCTCATTTCTGGAATCAGCCTAGTGAATCGTCTCTGTACCCCTTCCAAAGCTAGTATATCCTTCCTTAAGTAAGGTGACCAAAACTGCACGCAGTACTCCAGGTGCGGCCTTACCAATACCTTATACATTTGCAGCAAGACCTCCCTGCTTTTGTACTCCATCCCTCTCGCAATGAAGGCCAACATTCCATTTGCCATCCTGATTACCTGCTGCACCTGCAAACTAACTTTTTGGGATTCATGCACAAGGACCCCCAGGTCCCTCTGCACCGCAGCATGTTGTAATTTCTCCCCATTCAAATAATATTCCCTTTTACTGTTTTTTTTCCCCAAGGTGGATGACCTCACACTTTCCGACATTGTATTCCATCTGCCAAACCTTAGCCCATTCGCTTAACTTATCCAAATCTCCTTGCAGTCTCTCTGAGTCCTCTACACAACCCGCTTTCCCACTAATGTTAGTGTCATCTGCAAATTTTGTTGCACTACACTCTGTCCCCTCTTCCAGGTCATCTATGTATATTGTAAACAGTTGTGGTCCCAGCACTGATCCCTGTGGCACACCACTAACCACTGATTTCCAACCGGAAAAGGACCCATTTATCCCGACTCTCTGCTTTCTGTTCGCCAGCCAATTCTCTATCCATGCTAATACATTTCCTCTGACTCCGCGTACCTTTATCTTCTGCAGTAACCTTTTGTGTGGCACCTTATCGAATGCCTTTTGGAAATCTAAATACACCACATCCATTGGTACACCTCTATCCACCATGCTCGTTATATCCTCAAAGAATTCCAGTAAGTTAGTTAAACATGATTTCCCTTTCATGAATCCATGCTGCGTCTGCTTGATTGCACTATTCCTATCTAGATGTCCCGCTATTTCTTCCTTAATGATAGTTTCAAGCATTTTCCCCACTACAGATGTTAAACTAACCGGCCTATAGTTACCTGCCTTTTGCCTGCCCCCTTTTTTAAACAGAGGCGTTACATTAGCTGCTTTCCAATCCGCTGGTACCTCCCCAGAGTCCAGAGAATTTTGGTAGATTATAACGAATGCATCTGCTATAACTTCCGCCATCTCTTTTAATACCCTGGGATGCATTTCATCAGGACCAGGGGACTTGTCTACCTTCAGTCCCATTAGCCTGTCCAGCACTACCCCACCTAGTGATAGTGATTGTCTCAAGGTCCTCCCTTCCCACATTCCTGTGGCCTGCAAATTTTGGCATGGTTTTTGTGTCTTCCACTGTGAAAACGGAAGCAAAATAATTGTTTAAGGTCTCAGCCATTTCCACATTTCCCATTATTAAATCCCCCTTCTCATCTTCTAAGGGACCAACATTTACTTTAGTCACTCTTTTCCGTTTTATATATCTGTAAAAGCTTTTACTATCTGTTTTTATGTTTTGCGCAAGTTTACAATCGTAATCTATCTTCCCTTTCTTTATTGCTTTTTTAGTCATTCTTTGCTGTTGCTTAAAATTTTCCCAATCCTCTAGTTTCCCACTAACCTTGGCCACCTTATACGCATTGGTCTTTGATTTGATACTTTCCTTTATTTCCTTGGTTATCCACGGCTGGTTATCCCTTCTCTTGCCGCCCTTCTTTTTCACTGGAATATATTTTTGTTGCGCACTATGAAAGAGCTCCTTAAAAGTCCTCCACTGTTCCTCAATTGTGCCACCGTTTAGTCCTTGTTTCCAGTCTACTTTGGCCAACTGTGCCCTCATCCCACTGTAGTCCCCTTTGTTTAAGCATAGTACGCTCGTTTCTGACACAACTTCCTCATCCTCAATCTGTATTACAAATTCAACCATATTGTGATCACTCATTCCGAGAGGATCTTTTACTAGGAGATCGTTTATTTTTCCTGTCTCATTACACAGGACCAGATCTAAGATGGTTTGCTCCCTTGTAGGTTCTGTTACATACTGTTCTAAGAAACAATCCCGTATGCATTCTATGAATTCCTCCTCCAGGCTACCCCGTGCAATTTGATTTGACCAATCGATATGTAGGTTAAAATCCCCCATGACTACTGCCGTTCCTTTTTCACATGCCTCCATTATTCCCTTGATTATTGCCCGCCCCTCCGTGAAGTTATTATTTGGGGGCCTATAAACTACGCTGACCAGTGATTTTTTTCCCCTTACTATCTCTAATCTCCCCTCTTATCAAAGGTGCAGCTTTTGCTGGCTATACATTCCTTGCTCAATCCAACTCCACCAAAAATTGATTTAACTGCTTCATTATCTGTTGTTTCTGTGACCGTTCTGTATTCAAATTGGCTGCTGTATTTGTCATATATACCATTGGTCGCACTGTGTGTCTGGAGCACTTAGGAAAATCATTGGGACTTGATGAAAAAAATACAAATTCTTTTCTTTCCAAAAGCTCCACGGACTGCTGAAACCTTGCCCAAGTGACCAATCACCAACAAGTTGCATTTAAATAGCGCCTTTAAGGTAGTAAACATCACAAGGCGCTTTACAGGAGCGTTATCAAACAAAATTTGAAACCAAGCTACATCAGGTGCTTATAGTACTGCGCAGGCACAGTAGAAGGAGGTGGCCTGTGCAGTAAGTGCCAACTGTGTGGCAACTCCAGAGTCTTTAATGACCTTACCAGGTCAGGCAAAGCAAGAGAGTTAGTCACCTCATGCACGCTGGTAACAACTAGGAGGAACACTATAATACATCATACATCACACGCTTGCACCAGGGAGAAGCAAGAAACACGAGGGCAGACACATTATGAACTTTTAGTAAAATTATGGTTGCACTAATGTTGAGGTGCATGCAGATGTTGCTTATGGCAAGGTTTAGAAATGCTTTTTGATGAGCTGCATCAATGAGAGGCTACCAGAGCAGGTCAGAGGCAGGGTATTCTGCGGCGAGTGACTCACCTCCTGGCCAATATTCCTTCTAAGCTGCGCGCTCGCACGTGCGCATGCATGTAATAAGCTGCAAGGTCCCTCTCACAAGCTTTTACATTGGAAATACTACGCATGTGCAGAAATTTAAAGGGACCGCACATTGAAAGAAACAGGTCACGCAGAACATAGTGCAGCCTACAGGCAACATTGCTCCTGACTCCCCAAAGCCTTTCCACCATCTACAAAGCACAAGTCAGGAGAGTGATGGAATACTCTCCACTTGCCTGGATGACTGCAGCTCCAACAACACTCAAGAAGCTCGACACCATCCAGGATAAAGCAGCCTGCTTGACTGGCACCTCTTCCACCACCTTAAACATTCACTCCCTCCACCACCAGCACACCGTGGCTGCAGTGTGTACCATCTACAAAATACACGGCAGTAACTTGCCAAGGCTTCTTCGGAAACACCTCCCAAACTCACGACCTCTACCAACTAGAAGGAGAAAGGGGTTAGAGGTCACATGGGAACACCACAACATGTAAGTTCCCCTCCAAGTCACACCCATCCTGACCTAGAAAGATATTGCTGTCCTTTCATTGTCGCTGGGTCATAATCCTGGAACTCCCTCCCTAACAGCACTGTGGATTACCTTCACCACACATACTGCAGTGGTTCAAGAAAGCGGCTCACCACCGGGCAATTAGGGATGGGCAATAAATGCTGGCCTTGCCAGCGATGCCCACATCCCATGCATGAATAAAAAAAAGGGTGGAGTGTTACAATAGTTATGTCCCACTGTATGTCTTCTTAAAAAAAAGCAGCTGATATATTGTGCATGACCTGTCTAATATATTATCTACCTCAGCCATGTGCTTCAAGCTCACACCACCCACAAACAAAGCTTGTTCAAATCTGCCAAGCAGACTGCATGAGCCATAAATGGGAATGGTGGCACGACAGTGTTCATTGTGCGGATGTCAACATGCGGACAATCGAAGGCACATTGTGTGTTGGTTTCAATGCACCGACAACAACACTGTATGAATACAGCCAGAGGAAACATTTCTATCTGTCGTTTTACTCTATGAAGGTTGATATATAATAATAATTAATGTACTTTCTGGCCCAGAGCATATTCTGAACAATATCGCCTCATGAAATATGAAGAGTTTCCAAACATGTAAATGAATGTACAAATAACGTTATGACGTTCGCATGACAGTTCAGACCTTCAGGTTAAATATGACTAAATAAACAGGACAGGAGACCTCCTGGTAAAGCACAACATGCTGGTTTCACAACACTCAACATTGAGATGATTTTACTGGGCATAAACGATGGGTGGTCTTGCATGTTTCGAAGCAGCAACTCTAGTGAAAACCAGCATGTTGTGCATTCACAAGCTCACTGCATATTGCCGCATGTGGGAAGACCTTTTCTCTCATCCAAGTTGCTCCCCTTCTATACAGGGTATTGGTGAAGCCAAACCTAGAGTACTGCGTACAGTTTTGGTCTCCCTATTTAAAGAAGGATAACTTGCATTGGAAGCTTTTCAGAGAAGGTTCACTAGGTTGATTCCAGAGATGAGGGGGTAGACTTATGAAGATAGGTTGAGTAGGTTGGGCCTATACACATTGGAGTTCAGAAGAATGGGAGGTGATCTTATTGAAACTATAAGATAATGAGGGGGCTCGACAAGGTGGATGCAGGGAGTATATTTCCACTCATAGGGGAAACTAAAACTAGTTTTAGTCTTAGAATAATGGACCACGCATTTAAAACTGAGATGAGGAGGAATTTCTTCTCTCAGAGGGTTGTAAATCTTTGAAATTCTTTGCCCCAGAAAGCTGTGGAGGCTGGGTCATTGAATATATTTAAGGCGGAGATAGACAGATTTTTGAGCGATAAGGGAGTAAAGGGTTATGGGGAGTGGGCAGGGAAGTGGAGCTAAGCCTACGATCAGGTCAGCCATGATCATAATGAATGGCCGAGCAGGCTTGAGGGGCTAAATGGCCTACTCATGCTCCTATTTGTTATGTTCTCCTGGAGACACACTGACTCATGTTGGTACACAACTCCATGGGCTCCTGCCAATCCTCCAGTTACTTCACCCAAGACAACGAGGGTCACTGGATAGGGATCAGCAGCACTAATGCTGACTGACTTTTTCTTTCCCTAGACTGAACCTATTTGTAAGTTGTGCCCCGCCCCTACTCACCACACCCCACCACCCGACTGCCAGCTAGAATCACGTTAGTCAACACGGCACAGGTCAAGCATCAAACCTGGGAGCTTCCAAGTAGGTTTTGCTCAGGACTGCTCTGGATCGCCCATTTACCAACTGAGCTACTAGTGAAGCTTCTCTGGAGTTAAAAAATAACTGCTTTCTTTGTTAATCTTTTTCAAGAATCACCGGAAGAGCAACTCAGCTCGGTTCCTGTGAAAATCACATTCAAATGTGCTTGATATTGCAACAAGGGCAGGAAATAGGCAGAATCGAAGTTTATTTTGATACCATAAATTGATCTTTTGAACTCATTAGCGTTTACTGCAGCAAGAAAGTAAGTATAGAAAAGTTGGCACAATCAAAAGCCACCAGCAAGTTAGACCATGATTCCACAGACTGCTCTGAATTCCATGCGTTTTGAGGGCCACACAGGAGCCAAATCCTCCAACACTATTTTGTCACCTCGGCTCCTGTTTGCAAGAGGTTGGCTGAGACAAATGTTGTCTCACTGTCAGCAAACGAGCTCTGATTTGATGTACATGTCACCTCATCCAATCAGCAGCTCCCCTGCACCAAGTGTATTTGGTACAAAGTACCAATTTTTTAAATCAAGGTATAAAACATTTTGGCGCGTGGCCTCCCCAAGCCAGCATGGGTCTGTCACCTTATTCCTTAACTCAGTGTCTGCTATCAGCATATGACCCTACAAATACTGAGGCTGCTGCGATCCCCGCAGTTGCACTGACAATGTGTGTGCCGGTTCCCTCTAGCCCATTGAAGTTTGCGGGGTCAGTGAGAGGGAACCTAACCTGCACGGAGCAGGCAAGTGCAACTACCACTGCGAGTGCACCTCTGGTGCCCACCTGTCCCATATGGGCAGGAATATTGTGGCAGAATTCTACACTCAACAGTAAGCTGAAGGTGCAGGCACAGCAGCCTTCAAATCCCAATCTGTGTAAAGTGGCTTCTTTCTGTCCTGTTCTGCACCTTGGAATTGTCTGGGCCTGAATTCCCAGGTGCGCGGACTAGTACACTTCCTTTTACCTGGTGTGTTGGCCAGCTGGAGGATCACACGTACGCAGACACTCCTGGCGTATGAGCCTCAAACAACCCCCTCACCCCGACCTGGGCCCTGCTCTCTCTAATACAGAGGACTATGATTGGAATTGCGTTCAAAACTAGGCCCCGTGGATAGGTTCCCGACCAATTTATGGGCATCGCATTCCCGCCTGACTCATGGCAGGAATGTACCGGAAACTCGGGACAAATAACTCAACTAAGAGCAATTTGCATTTATACAGCGCCGTTAAGGTAATGAAACACTCCAAGCCACTTCACAGGAACAATTAATCAAACAAAGTTTGACACCGAGCCACATAAAGAGATATTAGGACAGGTGACTAAAAGCTTAATTAAAGATGTAGGTTTCAAGAAGCGTCTGAAAGCACGAGAGGGAGGGAGAGAGGCGGAGAGGTTTTGGCAGGAAATTCCAGAGCTTGGGGTTAGGGTTGGGGTTAGGGAGTGGAAGGCACGGACGCCAATGGTGGAGCGAAGAAAATCGGGGATGACCAAGAGGCCAGAATTGGAAGAGCGCAGAGATCTCGGAGGGTTCGAGGGACTGGAGGAGGTAGCAGAGATAGTGACGTTAAGAATTGTTGTATTGTTCCTTTTTTCCTTCCCCCTTTCCTTTTTTTCTTTGCCATACACCTTCTTAAATATGATTAAAAAAAGATCTGGTAATATAAACATGGACAGCACCTTATATGCCGGAAAATATTGCCTGATGGTCTGATTCTGTTGGTCTAGTGATGGTTCAGAAGTATTACAAGAGGAGTCTAAAGGGTTACATTATGTACAATGTAGTTTGAATGGAGCTTCTGTAACACCAGAACAAAAACAAGCTCTTCCTTGGTCTGAGCCTTGTAATTGCTGCAGTGACTGTCCCTCAGAGCGCTAGTGCTGCACTCCAGTTGCTGTGAGGTCCTCAGAGAGAGTGGTGACTCTTGTTTGCCTGCCCCTGGGGTTTGAAGGTTATTGACCTTCACATTCATCACGAGCATCTCCACCCCTAATGTGTTTCCGAAATCAATCCATTACTGCTGTCCCCTCAGGTTCCCCCTCCCTCCCCGGGGTCAGTTCTTTTCAATGTGCTCTGATGGATTAACCTCCCAGTGATAACTGAGGAACTCCCACAACGTTATATTAGTAATTGAACCTACAGCGGAATCAAACTCATTTCCAGATACGCACTTTTACTGAAACACCACCTCATTTAACCCCCCGTACTGCGCGACAGAAAGGAGACAGGCACTTCATAAATACAGTGTCACAAGACCACTCAGGATAACACCGATCAGCTAGTTACTAAGTTACATATATACATTGGGTCACATAGCATTCACAGCACAGAAACATTCATTGCCAGCACGGGCTCGACGGCCTCCTTCTGTGCTGTAACCATTCTGTGATTCATTCTGACCAACTGGATTGTGCCAGTGTTTAAGCTCTACACGAGCTCCCTCCCACCTTACTTTATCTAAACTTGTCAGCATATCCTTCTATTAATTTTTCCCTCATGTAACTATCATCATCAACATCATAGGCAGTCCCTCGAAGCGAGGATGACTTGCTTCCACGCCAAAAAGGGGTGAGTTCACAGGTGTTTCAATGAAGGACCTAATAATCCAGATCCCAAACTACATCGTGAAGGATGGAAGGTGCCTGTGCTTGGATTTTTTTAACGTGTGGTGGCCGTTGCACACCAGCCACCACACAGGCTTGACAGAGCTAGGTCTTGGTCCAGTGGCAAGGGTTACCCAAGACTAACTGGAGACCAGCTCTGCTGCACAGACTGAGCATGCACACATATCGCTGGCCCGTGCTGCCCCTGGGCCCTCACCTCTTCTGGGCCCCAGATTCACGCCTCTCCTGGGCCCCAGTCACTTCCCTCTACAAACTCTTGCTGCTTCTTTGCCCCTCCTGCCATGCCTGCCCGCACTGCAATCAGCGACCTGGCTTCGTAGCCATCGCCCTCCTGCAGCAGCAGGGCTGCTCCCTGCAGTCGTATGCCGCTATCAAGATTCTGATCAAATGCATCTATGCTATTCACCTCAACGATTCCATGTGGTAGTAGGTTCCAAATTATAACCACGTTCTGGGTAAGGAAGTTTCTGCAAAATTCCATGTTGGATTTATTATTGACCATCTTATATTTATGGCCCCTAGTTTTGGACTCCCCCACAAGTGAAAATATCTTCGCTACATCTACCCTATCAATCCCCTTCATAATGTTAAAGACCTCTATTGTGTTCCTAACACAGATGTGGTTGCACACAGGGAGGTTAAAGTAACAATGACCTCAGTCTTTAATAAGACACTCCAGAGTGAGGAACAGGCCTTAGGAGCTGGCTTATATACAGTGCTCCCAAGTGATGCTGGGATCCCTTGGGACTTCAGGGGATGAGCTCCCTGGTGGCAGAACATGGGAGTGCATGCTTTACAGATACACAACATCACTCCCCTGCCAAAGTCAAAGTGAAAACTATTTACAAGGTGAGGCGGTCGGGAACCTTTCTTTCCCTGGTGGACCGCCTCGGTACAAATGTCTGTTCTGGTGTGTTGGATGTGCCCTCGCTGGGCTGGCGTGTTGTTGGCCCTGCAGGGCTGTTGGGTGAGCCTGGCCTTGCTGGGCTGTTGGGCGTGATGGGTTCGATTTCCTGGTCCGGCGTGGTGTCGTTGATCCTTTGGGTGTATGTTGTGGGCTCGAAAAAGGTGGTGTCTGCTGTGGGTTGTTCAGGGCAGTCTGCGAACCGCAGCCTCGTTTGGTCCAGGTATTTTCTGCAAATTTGTCCATTGTCTAGTTTGATTACAAACACCCTACTCCCTTCTTTAGCTTTCACCGTGCCCGCGATCCACTTGAGACCATGTCCATAGTTTAGCACATACACGTCATTCAGATCAATTTCCCGTGACACAGTGGCGCGACCATCGTTTACATTTTGTTGCTGCCGCCTGCTCTCTATCTGATCATGTAGGTTGGGGGTGAACCAGCGAAAGTCTGTTTTAAGTGTCCTTTTCATGAGTAGCTCAGCCGGGGGCACCCCTGTGAGCGAGTGGGGTCCCGTGCAGTAGCTGAGCAGTACTCGGGACAGGCGGGTTTGGAGTGAGCCTTCTGTGACTCATTTAAGGCTCTGTTTGATTGTTTGTACTGACCGCTCTGCCTGCCCATTGGAGGCTGGTTCAAACGGGGCCGAGGTGACATGTTTGATCCCATTGCGGGTCATGAATTCTTTAAATTCGGCACTGGTGAAACATGGCCCGTTTTCACTGACCAGTATGTCAGGCAGGCCGTGGGTGCCAAACATGGCCTTAGACTTTCAATGGTGGCGGTGGCAGTGCTTCCTGACATTATTTCACATTCAATCTATTTTGAAGAAGCATCCACCACCACCAGGAACATTTTACCGAGAAACGGGCCCGCATAGTCGACATGGATCCTCGACCATGGTCTGGAGGGCCAGGACCACAAACTTAGTGGTGCCTCTCTGGGCACGTTGCTCAACTGAGCACACGCGCTGCATTGCCGTACACAGGACTCTAAGTCAGAGTCGATACCGGGCCAACACACATGGGATTGGGCTATCGCTTTCATCATTACTATACCCGGGTGTGTGCTGTGGAAATCCGAGATGAACGTCTCCCTGCCCTTTTTTTGTAGCACTACGCGGTTACCCCACAACAGGCAGTCTGCCCGAATGGACAGCTCATCCTTTCGCCGCTGGAACGGCTTGATTGGGGCTTGCATTTCAAAGGGGATGCTGGCCCAGCTCCCATGCAGTACACAGTTTTTTTACGAGGGACAGCAGAGGATCTTGGCTGGTCCAAGTCCTAATCCAGCGGGCCGTGACAGGTGATTTATCATTTTCAAACGCTTCCATGACCATCAACAAGTCTGCGGGCTGCGCCACCATCAACAAGTTTGTAGGCTGCGCCATTTCCACCCCCGTGGTGGGCGATGGTAGCTGACTGAGATCATCCGCACAGTTCTCGGTGCCTGGCCTGTGGCGGATGGTATAGTTATACTCTGATAGTGCGAGTGCCCACCTTTGTATGCGGGCTGAGTCATTAGTATTTATCCCCTTGTTTTCAGCGAACAGGGATGTGAGGGGCTTGTGATCAGTTTCCAGCTCAAATTTGAGGCCAAACAGGTACTGATGCATTTTCTTGACACCAAACACACATGCTAATGCCTCTTTCTCAATCATGCTATAGGCCCTCTCAGCCTTAGACAAGCTCCTGGAAGCATAGGCGACAGGTTGCAACTTCCCCGCAAAGTTAGCTTGTTGTAATACACATGTGACTCCGTACGACGACGCATCACGTGCTAGCACAAGTCTTTTACATGGGTTATACAATACAAGCAGCTTGTTGGAGCATAAAATGTTTCTGGCTTTCTCAAAAGCAATTACTTGTTTTTTTTCCCCATACTTACCAGTTCTTACCTTTGCGCAATAACACATGTAGGGGCTCTAAAAGGATGCTTAACCCTGGTAGGAAGTTACCAAAATAGTTGAGGAATCCCAGGAACGACCGCAGCTCCGTGACGTTCTGTGGCCTGGGCGTGTTCCTGATAGCCTCTGTCATGGCGTCTGTGGGCCGAATTCCGTCCGCCGCGATCTTTCTCCCCAAAAAGTCCACTTCTTTTGCCATGAAGATGCATTTCGACCCCTTCAGCCGCTGCCCTACGCGATCCAGTCGCTGGAGAACCTCCTCCAGGTTTTGTAGGTGCTCTGCGGTGTCCCGACCCATTACCAATATGTCGTCCTGAAAGACCACCGTGTGTAGTACCGACTTGAGTAGGCTCTCCATGTTTCTCTGGAAGATCGCTGCAACCGACCGAATTCCAAATGGACATCTGTTGTAGAAGAACAGTCCCTTTTGCGTGTTGATGCAGGTGAGGCCCTTCGAAGACTCCTCCAGCGCCTGCGTCATTGTGTTCCGAACACAGATGAGGCTGCACACAGGGAGGTTAAAGTAACAGTGACCTCAGTCTTTAATAAGACACTCCAGAGTGAGGAACAGGCCTTAGGGGCCGGCTTATATACAGTGCTCCCAAGGGATGCTGGGATCCCTAGGGACTTCAGGGGATGAGCTCCCTGGTGGCGGAACATGGGAGTGCATGCTTTACAGATACACAACAACCTCTATCAGGTCAATCCTCTTTCTTTTCGAGAGAAAAGAGCCCCAAGTCTGTCAGTGTTTCCTGATAGTTATAACTTTTTGGTTCTGCTATGATTTTTGTAAAACTTTTTTGCACCTTCTCCAGTGCCTCTATATCCTGTATCTAATTTGAAGACCAGAACTGTGCACAGTACTCTGTGTTATTCAGTCTTTGTTCATACATCTAGAGATCCCACCACAGCACCCAATTGACTTTTGTATGTTTCCAAGACTGTTGCCTCCCCTATAGATCCACTGTGAGTCTTGATCCTAACTCTGATGCTGCCACACTGGGAGTGTCTCCTTTTTTCCTTTCCAACTCGATCATAAATAAATACTTGTTTCCAGGTCAGCTAGGTCTTGGATTAATTCATCCAATAGCTATCACTGTTCACCGCACCCCTCAGCCTAACTCCTCCCCCTATTCAAGAAGCTTTTTGATGTGTATATCAATGATTTAGACTTGAATATAGGGGGTATGATTAAGAAGTTTGCAGATGATACAAAAATTGGCCGTGTGGTTGATAATGAAAATGAAAGCTGTAGACTACAGGAAGATATCAGTGGACTGGTTAGGTGGGCAGAACAGTGGCAAATGGAATTCGATCCATAGAAGTGTGAGGTAATGCATTTGGGGAGGGCTAACAAGGCAAGGGAATACACATTAAATGGGAGGACACTGAGAAGTGTAGAGGAACAAAGGGACCTTGGAGTACATGTCCACAGATCCCTGAAGATGGCAGGACAGGTATAATAAGGTAGTTCAGAAGGTATACAGGATACTTGCCTTTAGTAGTCGAGGCATAGAATATAAGCGCAGGGAGGTTATGCTTGAACTGTATAAAACACTAATTAGGCCACAGCTAGAGTACTACGTGCAGTTCTGGTCACCACATTACAGGAAATATGTGACTTCACCAGAGAGGATATAGAGGAGATTTACAAGGATGTTGCCTGGACTGGAATATTTTAGCTATGAGGAAAGATTGGATAGGCTGGGGTTGTTTTCTTTGGAGCAGAGGAGGCAGAGTGGAAACCTAATTGAGGTATATAAAATTATGAGGGGCCTAGATAGGGTGGGTAGGAAGGACCTATTTCCTTAGGCAGAGGGGGTTAATAAGCAGGGGGCATAGATTTAAAGTAATTGCTAGGAAGTTAAGAGGGGATTTGAGGGGAGATATTTTCACTCAGAGGGTGGTGAGGGTCTGGAACTCACTGCCTGAAAGGGTGGTAGAGGCAGAAACCCTCATAGCATTTAAAAAGTACTTGGATATGCACTTGAAGTGTCGTAACCTACAGGGCTATGGACCAAAAGCTGGAAAGTGGGATTAGGTGGATAGCTTTTTGTCGGCCAGCACAGACACGATTGGCCGAATGGCCTCCTTCCGTGCTGTAAATTTTGATAATTGTATGCGGTACAATGCCCAGTCTCCTCTTTATCACATTTCAGAACCAAATTTTGTGCTTCAGCTCAAAGTAAAAAGGTGGAAAGCAATATTGAGCATCCAATCCTAAATTTGCAACTGGTGATTTAAGTATTGATTTCAAGGTATTCCCCAACCCCCCACCTCAGTGTCTCCCCTCCTCAAGACACTGGCTCTTGTTGAGTACAACTCCACAGGCACCCGTGCAATGCCTCACCAAAGTGGGTTCTGTACATGTGTGAACCTAGAGTGTCAGCAGGCTGTTTGACCGTGGGGGCATCACAGGAAGATTCTATCCCCAACAAAGCTCACTGGATAGTGATCAGGAGCAGCAAACCTAGATAATGTTACACAGGGACACTGAGGTTAACTGTAGTTGCCATTGCCTCAACTGGGAATAGACTGGTGATCGAGCATGGACCTCCCAGTCCTGCATTCCTCACAGTCACACTGGCCAGTGCTTCAGCCAACTGATCCATCGGGGAGCTACATGCTTTAAGGATTAACAGTCCTGAATTACAACGTGTGGCGGTTCATGCTTATAATGAACATGAACATGAAACCAGAAGTCCAGCGTTGCTAAAACAAATATTTTTAGTTGTGATGAACTGGAGGAAAAGTGTCAAGACATCAACTTCCCTCTTTAAATAAGTAAAATTCGAATGCATTTGAACATGGCCAGGTTGGTAAGAGAGACGTTCAGTTCTTGTCAGAGTGAATTACTAACAGAAACGCTTCAGATTAAAATAGGCGATGACAGCTCCAAATGCCACTGTGTCCAGCAGCTCCTGTTCACCCTCAGCTTCCCTTTGTGTCAGCGGGAAACAGCTGGATCCTTTAAACTCCTATACACAGCTAAAACTGTACTTCCCTGTACTGTGACTCCCAGCAACACCAGGAAGGGCTGCTGATGGGCGATAAAAAGTTCTAAAAGATCAGACCAACAGAGGCCCAAACAAACAAAGATTAAACAAACACTGCCGATTCAGCACAGCGGGCAGCACTGTGATCTCCGCAGAAAGCTTTAGAGAGGGAAGAAAGAAGTGGGTTTCAAATCTTTGGTTTTTGTTCCGATTACCTCTGGTCTCCCCAGTTACACACAAATAGTAGTGCCCAACTGATCCTTGGTCCATACCAGTACCACTCTGAGCCAATCACTGGCAAGTGTGGAACGTAAGAATTAGAAGCAGGAGTAGGCCATTCGGTCCCTCGAGCCTGCCCCGCCGTTCAATAAGATCATGGCTGATCTTCTGCTTCAACTCCACTTTCCTGCACTATCCCCATATTGGAAGAGCAGGATGGTGAGGAAACTCCTCTGTTTTTTTTCCCCCTTGTTTGGAATGGGACAGTTGGCTAACAGGCCACAACTCTCCCTCTCAGTGGGTAGTACTGGCTTCGGAATCAGAAGGTCGTGGGTTCATGCCCCACTCCAGAGACTTGAGCATATAATCTAGGCTGACACTCCAGTGCGGAACTGCGGGCGTAGACGTTAAACCAAGGCGCGGTCTGCCCTCTCAGGTGGACCTAAAAGATCCCACGGCACTATTTTGAAGAAAGGCAGAGGAGTTTTCCCCAGTGTCCTGGCTAATATTTATCCCTCAACTAATATCACCCAAACTGGTCATTACCACATTGCTATCGGTGGAAATTTGCTGTGCGCAAATTGGCTGCCACGTTTCCTGCATTACAACAGTGACTGCATTTCAAAAGTACTTTATTGGCTGTATAGCGCTTTGGAACATTGTGGAGTGATGAAAGGCGCTACATAAACGCTAGTCCTTCTTTCTTTCGCTACAAGTCAGTTTCCCGGACTACGCCTGAGCACAGCATGAGCAGCCTGGAACAAGCAAGGAAGAAAATGTTAACTTTATGGATAGCGTGGGGGGATAAAGCACAGTGAAGGTGCAGCAATACACAGGCAACGGTCCCAGGGGAAAGATAAGTGATGGAAATGAAATCCTGCCTTCAGGGGACAGAATACTCAGCATCATAGGTGAACCTCCACATCTGCCATCAAGTTGAAATATCAATCGTTGCTAAACCCGCCGTACATTTCAAATGGAAAACTGTTGAAAAGTGTATGGATTTCCAGAACAGGGAAACGTGATCGTTTTTCTTGCCATATCATCTATGGGCCTTATTTTTTTTTAATCCATTCACAGGAAGTGGGCATAGCCAGCAAGGCCAGCATTTATTGCCCATCCTAATTGCCCTGGAGAAGGTTTACTCACCAGGATAAGAGTTAATTGGACTTTGGTGATAACTAGCTCCATCCCTAACTAGATACAGACAAACACAAACCATCGCCATGCCAGACACGAGACTCCCAAAGCAAGCGCTCTACTCGGAACTCCTTCACGGCAAACGAGCCAAAGGTGGGCAGAGGAAATGTTACAAGGACAGCCTCAAAGCCTCCCTGATAAAGTGCAACATCCCCACCGACACCTGGGAGTCCCTGGCCAAAGACCTCCCTAAGTGGAGGAAGTGCAGTTGGGAGGGCGCTGAGCACCTCGAGTCTCATCGCCGAGAGCATGCAGAAACCAAGTGCAGGCAACAGAAAGAGTGTGCGCCAAACCAGATTCCCCACCCACTCTTTCCCTCAACGACTATCTGTTCCACCTGTGACCAGGACTGTGTTTCTCATATTGGAATGTTCAGCCACCTAAGTTCTCATTTTAAGAGTGGAAGCAAGCCTTCCTCGGTTCCGAGGGACTGCCTATGATGATACCTTAGCCACATGGCTTGTGAATGAAAATCCTACACCCAGGATTTGTACAATGTGATCATTTTGGCTAGGCACCTTCTGTACCGTGGCTTCTTAAACTTCCCCCCTCCCCCGTCTTATCCTCGTTTGTCTACATGTCTCCTCTCTTCACTTTAATGATGTGATCAGTGCTTAGCTGATCAGAGGCAGTTCAGAGAAGATTCACTAGATTGATTCCAGAGATGAGGGGTTAACATGAGGATAGGTTGAGTAGTTTGGGCCGATTCTCATTGGAATTCAGAAGAATGAGAGGTGACCTTATTGAAATATAAGATAATGAGGGGGCTCGACAAGGTGGATGCAGAGAGGATATTTCCACTCATAGGGGCAACTAAAACTAGGGGACATAGTCTCAGAATAAGGGGCCGCCCATGTAAAACTGAGATGAGGAGAAATTTCTTCTCTCAGAGGATTGTAAATCTGTGGAATTCTCTGCCCCTGAGAGCTGTGGAGGCTGGGTCATTGAATATATTTAAGGCGGAGATAGATAGATTTTTGAGCGATAAGGGAATAAAGGGTTATGGGGAGCAGGCAGGGAAGTGGAGCTGAGTCCATGATCAGATCAGCCATGATCTTATTGAATGGCAGAGCAGGTTCGAGGGGTCAAATGGCCTACTCCTGCTCCTATTTCTTATGTTCTTATGTTCTTAGCTAGTATTCCTTGATCACAAACAGTCCTCCCCTACCTCACCCACATGGCCCTCCCTCATGCCTGAGCCCAGATAATGTCAGCAGCTTATTTTATAATGAGTGGCATCATAACCTCACCCAGTGATGTCCTTTCACAGAAGTATATTTGACATAGAATGATAATTGTAGAAATGATTTAAAATCAAGATATATTTTGCTTCGGAACTTTGTGTAATCTAAATCTGTTGACTTCAACTCAGTCGTAGCACTCTTGCCTCTGAGGAGACCAGGGTTCAAACCCCACTCAAATACTTAAGTGCTTTATATAGGCTAACGCTTCACTGCAGTACTGAGGGAATGGTGTTCTGTTCGGGATGTCGACTCTTCTAATGAGATCTTAAACTGAGGCCCCGTCTGCTCTCTCAAGTGGGCATAAAGATCCCGTGGCTCTATTCAAAGAAAAGCAGGGGATTTCTCCCAGTATCCTGGCCAATACTCATCCCTACTACTAACATCACCACAACAGATTATCTGATCATTAATCTCATTGCTACTTGTGGGACCTCGTTGTATGCAAAATTGCTGCCGCATTTCCCAACATTACAACATTACATTTCAAAAAGTACTTAATTGGCTGTACAGTGCTTTGGGACACCAAGCTCACAAAAGCCATTAAATAATGCAAGGTCTTTCTTTCTATTAGTACACTTTCACACTTCTTAAGCATCCAAATTGGCATGTAACTGTGAAACCTGACAGAAATTTATTCCAGCCTGCCAAGGAATTTACAAAGTATTGTCACAATGGCCCAACAGCGATCTTGGAAACCCCAAATCGATTACCAGTAACAGCCTCAACCCCGACATACGTCGCTCGTCTGCGAACCCCAACAACAACAGCTTGTATTTATATAGCGCCTTTAACATGATGAAACATCCCAAGGCACTTCACAGGAGTATTATGCGATTCGAAGAAATTTTCATTGTTCTCATTGGAACAGAGGAGGTTGAGAAGAGACCACATTGAGTGTACAAAATATTGAGGGGCCGAGACATAGTGGATAGTAAGGGCCTATTTCCATTGGTGGAAGGGTTTATTACAAGGGGGCATAGTTTTAAAGTGATTGGTGAAAGGTTTAGAGGGGATTTGAGGGGGGCTTATTTACGCAGAGGGTTGTGGGGATCTGGAACTCGCTGTTTGGAAGAGTGGTGGATGCAGAAACCCTCACCACTTTTAAGAGATGGTTGGATGGGCATTTAAAGTGCTGTAACCTGCAGGGTTACGGACCCAGAGCTGGTAATTGGGATTAGACTGAAATACCTTTTGTTGGAAGGCGCAGATATAATGGTAAGTATTGAAGGGAATTGAGTACAGCTAGGGTGATCTCCTGGACTAGTTTCGATCGCCTGGATGGGTCGGAGAGGAATTTTCCCAGATTTCTTTCTCCCAAAATTGGCCTGGGTTTTTATCTGGTTTTTGCCTCTCCCAGGAGATTGGAGTGGAGTATAAGGGGTGTCACAGTTGTGTGAGACTTTGCCGTTCCGTCATTGTTCATAGGTTTATATGTAACCTTTAGGGCTGTTGACCAAGGGCCTTGCGGCTCTTTGTCGGCCGGTGTGGACACAATGGGCCGAAATGGCCTCCTTCTGCGCTGTAAATTTCTATGTTTCTATATTTCTAGAAATAGAAATTAGCTCAGGGCTTGGTCAAAGAGGTAGCTTTTAAGGAGGAAAGAGAGGTAGAGAGGTGGAGAGGTTTAGGCAGGGAGTTCCAGAGCTTGGGGCCTAGGCAACAAAAGGCACGGCCACCAATGGTGGAGCAATTATAATCAGGAGAGCAGAATTAGAGGAGTGTAGACATCTTAGGCGGGTTGTGAGCTGGAGGAGATTACAGAAATAGGGAGGGGTGAGGTCATGGAGGGATTTGAAAATAAGGATGAGAATTTTGAAATCGAGGTGTTGCTTAACTGCAAGCCAATATAGGTCAGCGAGCACAGGGGTGATAGTCAATTGGAGAAAATTTCTGCTCATACAGAACTGGATGTCGGACAAACAGTCTGACAATTAAGAGATCGTGGAGGGGTCGAGAGAAGTGGTAGTGAAGTAGAACTTGGTGTCATAGAATCATAGAATGGTTACAGCACAGAAGGAGGCCCATCGATTCTGTGCCGGCTAATTTTATTTTTGTAACTCCTTATCAGTTTATTTAAAAAAACAATGTGCTCACAATTTTTTTCTCATTTTCTTCTCTCATAATTAGGCAGTGACATTGAACTTAATGTCACAAACATTCATTGGGTGAGTTGGGCCACCATTCATCAGCTTACAAGTGGAAACTAATGTTGTGTTTCCGGATGATGTCGCCAAAGGACAACATGTAGATAAGAAATAGGAGGAGGCCAAGGATACATGTCTTGATCCCCTTCCGTAGCTCACTCAAATCAATGAACTTACAAGTAACACGTCTGCCACACTCAACATGAAAAGCAGTGATTATATGGCCAATTAAGTTATAAGTGTTAAGACTTTTAAAATAGGAATTACATTTTCTCTCTCTCTAAAGGTTAAAAACTAATTTAAACTTGATTTTTTTTAGTTATGTGAACGTTCTCAATCAAACTGACCACAGATCAGGATTATAAGTTAACACTGCCCATCTTGAAACTGTTAGAGCTCACTTGTCGCACTTATTAATAATGGAAACAGCCCCATTTGTTGGGTAATATGTTTTTCATACACTCACTGTAATGCCCAACAAATTGGTACTGTCGTTTTAAGAATGTTCTGGGATTGCTGCATCCCACCGAGCAGTCAGAGTGGCAATCTTCACACTTTACTGAAATTCAGAACCAGAGAAAAGATCAAACCGGTTGTGGGGGGGATCGGGGGGCGTAAAAAGATGGACAGTTAAAAAATTCCATCTGCCACAACTTACGAACATAGGAACAGGAGTAGGCCATTCAGCCTCTCGAGCCTGTTTCATCATTCAATTAGATTATTGCTCATCGGTATCTTAACACCATTTGCTCACCTTCGTTCCATATTCCTTAATGACCTTGCCAAACAGAAATCATAGAATACAATGGAATCATAGAACGGTTACAGCACAGGAGGCCATTCGGCCCATCGAGCCCATGCCGGCTCTCTGCAAGAGCACCTCAGCTAGTCCCACTCCCCCGCCCTTTCCCCGTAGCCCGTTAATTCTTCGCCTTGAGGTACTTATCCAAATCCCTTTTGAAGGGCACGATTGAATCTCCCTCCACCTCCCTTTCAGGCAATGCAGGGAGCTTTATATCTTTGCCAATATGTTGAGCTGTCATTGCATTGCATTTTCATCTTTTTTGAAATGTTACTTTTAATCTGTGCCACTACTCATTTGTCATTCTTTCATTCATTTGTGCTGTTTTTTCCTTTGTTTTTAATTCTGTCTGCCTCCTTCTCTTTCATGCTCATGACGCATCTCACATTTAATAATGAATACGGAGATGAGAAGAAGACATTCTGTCTCTCTTCTCCCTTTGTGGAAATCTCTCTCTGTTTCTTCTCGAATATCATGTCTTATTCGCTCTGTGTGCTTTCTCTTTCTCTTTCTCTCCTTCCTTGCAGTCATCTCCATGGCACTGTTCTCAAAGTGCAACATCCCCACCGACACCTGGGAATCTCTGGCCAAAGACCGCCCTAAGTGGAGGAAGAGCATCTGGGAGGGCGCTGAGCACCTCAAGTCCTGTGGCCAGGAGCATGCAGAAAACAAGCGCAGGCAGCAGAAGGAGCGTGCGGAAAACCAGTCCCACCCACCCCTTCCCTCAACGACTGTCTGTCCCACCTGTGACAGAGACTGTAATTCCCGTATTGGACTGTTCAGTCACCTAAGAACTCACTTAGAGTGGAAGCAAGTCTTCCTCGATTTCGAGGGACTGCCCATGATGATGATGATGACTGTTCTCTTATGGTCAAAATCAAAGAAACCATCAAGGAGGGGATGGAGGAAGCCGGTCAGTTCAGCCACTAGATTTAAGGACAAGAGGGGATTTGATAGGAGGAAGGTCAGTTAGAAGAGGGTATTGGGAAGCTGATCCCTGCTTGACCCTACCTGAACCTTCGTGTAACCAGTTTCTCTGGTCCCAGCCAACTATGAAGGTGGAGAGTAAATACTGGGTAATCTTAAGTTCTACTGAAAGAAAAGTATTGCTTATTTCTATCTATTATGTGGTTTGATTGGGCAGAGCGGTTAGCGGCAGGAGGTCATGTAATGGAACCTCCGAATATGTCCAACCACAGTTGCCAACCCCTCACTGGTGACAGGTGAGAATCAGTGCTGGTTACTCAGAAAATTCCCCCTATTATGAGCAGTGAATACCCAGTTTACTCCACATCCAGGAAGTCACTTAATGTTCTCATAGATTTTACATCCATGGGCTATTATGTCCTTCTTAGTTTTCAAACAAAAATGCCACTCCTCTCTGCATAACCTCTATATAGGAATGATGCTTCACAGACAATATCGGTCAGTCATAGGGTGTTACACAGAAGAAAATGGTCCAACACAAGGCCAATGCACAAAAGGCTATAGCTAGGCTCAAGTGTCGAATAAGGTTGTTACATGCTCAAAGGGTTTGAATACATAAACCATGATATTAATTTTAGAACAGTGCACACCTTAAGCATTTTTGTTTAAAGAATATACTGTTTCTAGGCAAGTCATATTTGTAATAATTAATTAGCAGCATTCAATTTGAAGAGAAACTGCACCATATTAATGAATGTTGCCGTGGAGAATTCGTTTGCCTTTGTCCCTTCATTTCACAGGCTTGCAAGGATTGGTAACTATTAGTCTTTCAATTGGAATGTGCAAGTAGTAAATAACGCAGTAAATCTGAGGTCATGTCAATCATGGGTGTATGGGCGAAGTCATTTACAAAGACCAGTTTGTGTGTGTTGGTACACAGTGAATGTTTAGATAGTAACAGATGGTCCCGTTTGTTAGAAAGGGAACAATACACTTTCCTTAGGAAGTGAAAAATTACTGCTTGGAAGAGGTTTCTGAAACTGCTGGTTGAATTAATCAATCTAAGTTTGGCCACAGAGTGTGATTTACAAGTTGAAACTTGGGACTTTAGCTCTACAAGTGTTTGCTAGGTGTTTGAGGTCAAGTCTATTGCCATTCTCCAGTCTCAACTGGACACAGCCACTCAACTGAATTCTAATGAGCCACTTGAAGTAAAAAGAATTGAAGGTATAAGGGCTTGGGGTGGTTATACCTGCATTATTAGCCACATCATCTTAAACCTAGCATTAAAATCCCTAGAGAACAAACACACAGAGGGTTTAGGGTTAAACAGTGAACATTTTTCTGAATTTCATGAATCCTAGTATGATCTAAATTTGAAAATAGGATATTCCAGCATCGGATTAATCCATCTTTTAAAAATATCAATGATACACAGAAAAGATAGCAAACAGTTTGTCGTGAATTCACACCTAGCCAAACAACTACCCAAGGGGAAAACCTAATCACTTTCCAACATTGCCCAAAGATCATTCATCTTTCCATCTCTCCTCCATCCAGCACTTCTCCAGAGAGAGTCAGGTGAGTAATTCAGTATGTATCCTCGCAGGGGGTTCCTTATCTTATGTTCCTGCTTCAATTCTGTACAGCCCCACCTCGCTGCCACGAGAGCTCTCACTTGGCCTTGTGCTAATAACCAGTTGCAAAGCTGAACTTGCAAATTAAATAAAGTTGTAGCTGGTTAGAGACATATTACATCTGAAAGTACAATGAGTACAGATTTGCACGTACAATTCGTCACAATGGCTCCTTGATCTCCGCTTAAGCCATCCAGGCAGAGCATCAAACCGAGGTGAGGCATTTCCCCACAGAAGTGGAGGGGAAATATGTTTGTGTGTGTCGGAGAGAAGGTTTCACTCTGGGTCAATCTCAGGCACCGCTCAGTGGCTGGTTCAAGATCAGTATAGCAGAGGCCTGGTTAAAGGTACTCGACCCTCTCAGGTAGACAATGGCCCAAGAAACCATAAAAAGCGGGAAATTTACAAAACTCCAGAAAATCATTAAATAAACAGAAATTACAACAGAAGTAGCCATTTACAGGCATTTGCAGAACCAAATACCTGTGATTTCTCATTAATCTGGATGGCAGAACGTTATACTCGTGAAAGCCTGTGGATCACAGTAAGAGTTGGATAACACAGGACTCTTTTGAACACTTATGCTTTTCTTTAAAAGATCACAAATTCTTTATTTTGTTAATAACCTGTGTCATATATTCAACTGTCATTGTAATCCATGTATAAACTGACCGAAGTTGTACACCGTGAGAATACTAGGTGGTGAACCTAACCTGGACTTTCAGGTATAAAAGGGGAAGCTCCACTCACCTTCATCACTTCAGTGCTGAAATAAAGATTACTGATCACAGAGTGACCTTTTCTCAAGTATGGGCCTCTTGTGCATTTGTACTGTATAGTAAGGACATATCATTTGCGACGCAAAACTGGGATTTAAACCACGCGATCATGGACACTAGCAGCACAGACGAGAGGTACTGTGTTGGTGATGATTAGGACGATTTTATTGAGAGACTACAGCAAAGTTTCGTCACTATGGAATGGCTGGGACTCGGCCGACAAACGCAGGGCTCATCTCCTGACGGTTTGTGGATCCAGGACGTACTCCCTGATGAAGGACCTTCTAGCACCAGAGAAGCCGGCAGACAAGACTTTTGAAGAGCTCAGTAAGTTGATCGGGGAACACTTTAAACCGGCAAGCAGCATGCACATGGCGAGACACCGGTTTTACACCCACCGGTGACGAAAAGGGCAAAGCGTTCCAGACTTTGTGGCAGACCTCCGGCGACTGGCGAGCCTATGTAAGTTCCCAGATGCATGCAGAGCGGAGATGCTGCGAGACTTTTTTATTGAGGGCATCGGGCATGCTGGGGTTTTCAGGAAACTGATTGAGACCAAAGACTTGACCCTGGAAACGGCGGCTTTGATGGCCCAGACATTTATCTCAGGGGAGGAAGAGACCAGAATGATGTTTGACAAAAATCTTGGTTTAAATGCAGCAAATGGACAGGGAGTCAACATTGTTAACGCGGCACACAGTTCTCCAGGCAGACAAGGGCAATCGGACACGCCCGAGCATGTAATTGAACCTAAAGGGGGAATTCAACAGAGACAATGGCTAGCTGAACAGCGATTCATGCCATCGCAAGGGACAATGTGGCCAGCAATGGGGCCATCAACACCTGTCAATGGTGCGTTTAAGGACAGTTACAGAGACAGTCAGAGACGATCGACTGGTAATGGATCTTTTGTTTCCAACAACGGCTCATATTGGAGGTGTGGAGGCAAACACACAGCCAAAGCTTGCAGGTATCAGCAATATACCTGCAGAAATTGCAACGTCAGCGGTCACTTGGCGTGTATGTGCAGGAAGCCTGCAGCCAGGTTGATGTACGAGGAGGACGGGCCCGATGTAAGCCGTACGAGGCCAAATGGACACTGGGGGAAATTGCTGGAAGCTGAAGTTCAGCGAGTTCATGTGGAGCACATATACAGTTCATACACCAGGACGCCACCGATAATGATGAAAGTGCTCCTCAATGGCATCCCAGTATCAATGGAGCAAGACACGGGGGCCAGCCAGTCCCTGATGGGTATCAAACAGTTCGAAAAGTTGTGGGCGTCCAAGGCCAGGAGGCCAAAATTATTGCCAATTGACGCACAGCTACGGACATATACAAAGGAAATCAATCCGGTGCTAGGCAGCGCCACGGTAGTTGTGACCCACAAAGATTCGGAGAACAGTTTGCCAATCTGGATTGTCCTGGAGGACAGTCCCGCACTGCTGGGGTGGAGTTGGCTTGCTGTCATGAATTGGAAATGGGGCGATGTCAATGAAATTTCTTCTGTGGAGCGAATATCATGCTCACAGGTCCTGGACAAATTTGACTCACTATTTCAACCCGGCATTGGCACTTTCATGGGGACCAAGGTAGTGATTCACATAAACCTGGACGCCAGGCCAGTACACCACAAGGCCAGAGCGGTGCCATATGTGATGCGGGAAAAGATAGAAGGCGAATTGGACCGCCTGCTGAGGGAAGGCATCATCTCGCCAGTCGAATTCAGTGACTGGGCGAGCCCGATTGTGCCAGTGCTCAAGGTGGATGGGTCGGTCAGGATATGTGGTGATTACAAGGCCACCATCAATCGGGTGTCACTCCAAGACTAGTACCCACTACCGAGAGCGGAGGACCTCTTTGCGACTCTATCCGGTGGCAAACTTTTTTCAAAATTGGACCTGACCTCAGCTTACATGACCCAGGAGCTGGCGAGTGAGTCGAAGATGCTGGCCACCATCATGACACACAAGGGGCTGTTTGAGTACAACAGATGTCCGTTCGGGATTCGCTCGGCCGCCGCGATCTTTCAATGAAACATGGAAAGTCTCCTCAAGTCGATTCCAAGGATAGTGGTTTTTCAAGACAACATCCTCATCACGGGTTGTGATACTGAAGAACACTTCCACAACCTGGAGGAGGTGCTACGCAGACTGGACCGTGTAGGTCTGCGACTGAAAAAGGCGAAGTGCATCTTCCTAGCTCCAGAGGTAGAATTCCTGGGGATGAGGGTAGCAGCAGACGGGATCAGACCTACTGCGTCCAAAACGGAAGCGATCCAGAGAGCACCCAGACCCCGTAACACGACGGAGCTGCGTTCGTTCCTGGGGCTCCTGAACTATTTTGTTAACTTTCTTCCCAAACTGAGCACGCTGTTAGAGCCGCTACACGTGCTCCTATGCAAAGGTCGCGAATGGGTCTGGGGGGACAGCCAGGAAAGGGCTTTTGATAGAGCATGCAATTTGTTATGCTCCAACAATCTGTTAAGGCTATATGACCCATGTAAGAAACGTGTTTTAATGTGCAATGCATCGTCCTATGGGGTCGGGTGTGTGTTGCAGCATGTTAATGCCAAGGGTCAGTTACAGCAGGTAGCTTATGCCTCCAGAAGTCTGTCCCAGGCAGAAAGGGGCTACGGGATGGTAGAAAAGGAAGCGCTTGCATGTGTATATGCAGTAAAAAAAATGCACCAGTACCTGTTTGGCAGGAAATTTGAGCTGGAGACAGATCACAAACCTGTAACGTCCCTTTTGGCTGACAACAAGCCCATAAATGCAAATGCGTCGGCCAGCATACAGAGGTGGGCACTCACGTTAGCGACCTATGACTATCCAATTCGGTACAGACCAGGCACTGAAAACTGCGCCGATGCACTCAGCAGGTTCCCACTAGCCACCACTGAGGGGGCAACCGAGCATGCTGCTGAGATGGTCATGGCTGTTGAAGCTTTCGAAAACGAAGGCTCACCCGTGACAGCCTGTCAGATCAAAGTCTAGACTAATAGAGACCCGCTACTGTCTTTAATCAAGAAATGTGTCCTGAATGAGAACTGGGCAGCCACGTACAGGGCATGCCCTGAGGAATTTAAACCATTTCGCAAGCACAAGGATGAACTCTCGATTCAGGCTAATTGCCTACTATGGTGGAACCGCGTAGTCATGCCCCAGATGGGCAGAGAGGTGTTCATCATAGAACTCCACAACGAGCACCCGGGCATTGTCATGATGAAGGCAATTGCCAGGTCACACGTTTGGTGGCCAGGGATAGATGCAGATCTGGAACTTTGTGTTTGCAGGTGCAACATGTGTGCCCAGTTGGGCAATGCGCACAGGGAAGCCCCCCTTAGCCCCTGGTCCTGGTCCACCAAGCCATGGTCTCGCATCCATGTGGACTATGCAGGTCCCTTCATGGGAAAAATGTTTTTGGTTGTAGTAGACGCCTACTCCAAATGGATCGAGTGTGACATTCTCAATTCAAGCACATCCTCTGCCATGGTAGAAAGTCTACGGGCAATGTTCGCCGCCCATGGCCTACCGGATGTCTTGGTCAGTGACAATGGCCCGTGCTTTACAAGCATTGAGTTCCAGGACTTCATGGCAGGAAATGGTATCAACCATGTCAGAACGGCACCGTTCAAGCTGGCCTCAAACGAGCAGTGCAGATAATCAAACAGGGGATACTCAGAATCCAAGGGGGTTCCCTACAAAGCCGCTTTTCACGCCTCCTGTTGTCCAATAGATCCCGACCACACTCGCTCACAGGGGTTCCACCCGCAGAGCTGCTAATGAAAAGGACGCTCAAAACCAGGTTATCCCTCATACACCCCACCATGAAAGAAATTGTTGAGAGCAGGCACCAGTCACAATGTGACTACCATGACGGGAATGCGAGGGCGCGATGTATTGATGTCGATGACCCTGTCTTTGTCCTCAACTACGCTGCAGGGCCCAAATGGCTCACAGGCACTGTGATTGCCTAAGAGGGGAATAGGATTCTAGTAGTTAAACTTACTAATGGACAAATCTGCCACAAACATGTGGATCAAACACAAAGGAGGTTCAGCAACCCCATAGAAGAAGCAGAGGAAGAACACGATGTAGAGTTCACTCCACCACAGGTGACCGAACACCGGAATCAAGTGGAGGAGAGCCCAGTCACTGTGGGCAGTCCGGACAGGCCTGAGGCACCACAAACAGCTGACACTCAGGCCAGTGCCCAACAATCGGAGCCCCAACTCAGGCGCTCTACAAGGGAGACTTAACCTGTGATCACAATAAGACTTTGGGGGGGAGGTGATGTCATGTATTCAACTGTCATTGTAATCCATGTATAAACTGACCTAAGTTGTACACCATGAGAACACTGACCACGAGGTGGTGAACTTGTGTGAGACACTCCTAACCTGGACTTTCAGGTATAAAAGGGGAAGCTTCACCCACCTTCATCACTTCAGTGCTGGAATAAAGGTTACTGGTCACAGAGTGACCTTCTCTCAAATATGGGCCTCGTGTGCATGTGTACTGTATAGCAAGGACATATCAATCTGCATGCATTTCTCTCGGGAGGATAGCCCAAGAAGTGTTTGCGATCTCTGTCCAAACTGATCTCAGCTTGACTCACTCACTCGCTCAGCGTCAGGGCGCAACTGCCAAAGGTTGGCCAGTTGGGAGGATCAATCGAGAACGTGGGATTTCCCATCTTTTCCTGCTATTGGCCCCGAGACCAGACTGTTCCAGGTTTCAAATCATTCCCTGACACATTCCATCTCCAGTGTCGTACAAAGAACTAAACTCAGCCTTCTTCAGCTAAGATCCAGCCTTATTCAAAATGTACTATGCATGGCCTAATTAGCAGTGGCTGAGGACTATTGGGCTGTCTCTGTCATTAGACAATGATCAAATCAATATGAAGGCACCCTGTGAAGCTACAATGTTCATAACTTTCAAACTGAAGCAACTTTGTCTATAGGACATAAAAATTGCTAGAGGCTAAAAGACCAATGTCCATCTAGTTCACCGTCTAGTCACATTATACAGCGACAATGGCATTGTTAACTTACCACAGCAATCCATCCCCATCAGTTAGACTACAACAGACCCAGATATGACATGAAGAAAACCCCAGTGGCGGAGAACCATAAGCCCAAAGTCACCTGTTCCCACCGAGCATGCTACACTTACCACATGTCATGTCTCAAATTACTCATCTACTGTATCCCAAAAGTTATTTTCTGAAAGGAATCTATCTAATTTGCATTTGAATGAATCAATACTAACTGCTTCCACCATCTCCCCAGGGAGCCTGCTCCATAGATTGACCACTCGCTCACGGAAATATTGTTTGTGCAGATTAGCTTTGAATTTAAACCGCTTCAAACACAGGTCATGTCCTCTGGTTATACTGTCTTGCACAAGGTGGAACAGCTTGTCATGGTCTACATTATCTCGTCCCTTTAGAATCCTCAAAGCAGCAATCCTATCAACTCTCAACCGTCTCTTTTCCAGTAAGAAGATGCCCAATTTACATAATCAGTCCTCATAATCTAATCCCTCCATCTCCTCAATCGTTGTAGCTGTCCTCTTCTGTATCCTTTCAATAGCTGCAGTATCCTTTCTGTATGTGGCGATCAGAACTGTACACAGTATTCTACGGCTAAAAATTCCATAGCGCCCCATTTAGGGACAGTAACAGCCGCAAGGAGGGACTTCCTGTGCTAGGCGCGGAAGTCCCACCCCGCGAGCTGTATTGAGCAAAATCTCGCACTGCACTTCCTCTCGTGGGTGGGCGCGATGAGGAGGGATGCGTAGCGCTAGCGTGTACACAGGGCCCTCCCCTTCCATTAAAGGGGAGGACCACACTGCCAGCTCTGTAGCCGGGAACCGGGGCCACCTCTGGACCACCAGGGAGCAGGGTGCCGTAGTAGCGACCTGGCACACAAGTGCAGTGCCGGGCTGCAAGATCGCGGCACGGACCCCGCAAGCTACAAAAAAGAAAGCCTCAAGCGGGAAGTCGGCCATTTTTATTTTGCCGGCTGCACCTCCCCTTTAATTGAATAAGCCTGGTACCAGCTCCGTGTCATCGCCCACAGCTTCACGGAACTCGAACGAATTTTCGCTCCGGGGCGAAAAAGGTTTGTTGCGCACTGTGATGATGTCATCATCGCCGGTGCAGCAACCCAAGGCATGACCGGTAGGAGCGGGGCGCTACCGCTTACCGTTGCCGTTAAGCTCCTGCAAAATTTGGCGGGAGTCAGTAGCGGCGCGGCGCCCACAGTATTCTACATTGTTCGCACCCCGTTACTGCCTCCTTGGACGCTAACTGGAGGCGCAAACAGCCCAAATTTCTCCCCCTATGGCCATGATTTTTCCAACGGTGGTGAGTCTTGGGGTGGCCGGCATTGGTGGCCTGTGGCGAAGGCACTCCCGGCTCCAGCCGCCCTCCCTCAACAACCTTCCCTCGATTGGGCTTGTTAATCCAGCCCTGCGAGGTTCCCGGCCAATTAACAGGATGATGCAATTTGATGACATGTCATCAGCCGGTTTCCTTCAAGGGACCATGCCCAACTTTGTTTTGACAGTTGTTCCACTGAGGTGTTGCAAACACTGACAAGCACTGTACAACGGAACACAACTGCGCCCAGGCTCTCCCATCACTCCCTCCAGATGCTTATGGAGGCAGTCGCAGCAAGCAGGGAGATTCTCTTCCCTTCCCAAGGATGGAAGGGACCTCCCCGGGGCACCAACACAGCCTGGTTACACATTGCACAGGAGGACACAAGCAGGGATGTCGTCAAGAGAACCAGGCTGCAGTGGCACAAACCTTTCAATGATCTCAGTATATCACAAAACGTTACTGCAAAGCCACACTCAACCTCATCCTGCTGTGCCATTTATCCCATCCCCATCATTGTGCCTTCTCTACTCTACTCCTGCACATCCTTACTCACACCAACTTACCTTGCATCTCTACCCATCTCTCTCGCTCTCTCTATCTACATTCTCAATTCCCCATCTCACTAGCCACTCCAAACACCCCTCCTAGTGCAAGCATACCAACTAACAAAATACAAGGGTTGGCAATTGAGTATTTTAGCCAATATTCATGTAGAGTTTCTGCTAATGTGTTGTCAAACATTGAAATCTTTATTTTCAACACTTTATGTTTTTGGACAGGTTTTTGGGCACTTTTGGAAGTGGCTTAGTGAGTAGTAGTGAATGGTCAGACATAAGGATACCCCGCAAAATGGTGATGAGTGTGAAAGGAATGGCTTGGGCATTGCAGGGATGCTATATGGTGCTGGTGTGGGGTGGTGCCAACCTGGCACATCATGTGGCAGTCAGGGTGTACAGAGCATCAAGTGAAGTAAATGTGGCAATGGTGAGGCCATCCCTGGCATCCCGGGCAGCAATGTGGTCAGGTGCTGATGCCCTGTGTCCTGTGCAGCATCGGGTGATTGTGGAGAAGGTTGGTGATGTTGATGTGTTTCGTGATGTTGGTGTTGGGGCTGATTGTGGTGGGATTCTGAGGACCAAGGTGAGATTTTTTCAAGGGACCGATGCTGCTGGAATAGATGGCAGGTGAAGTTGAGATGACAGAAGCGATCTGTCAATGGTGAGAGGTTGCTCCAAGGAGGTGACAGTGGATAGAGAGTTCACTTCAAACTCTTCCAAACTGCATACAGCTCAAAAGTGTCTTCCAAATACTGGAAGCTTCAGATTCTGAAATTGGAAAGTGAACAGCTGTGAAACGGTAGCTTTTATATCACTTCTTCAGCTGTCAACTAGCCAAAGCAATGGAGAGTCACTTAGAATCCGACATACTTATTTGGTGTGAAACCCAAGGGGCAGAAAACTCATCAAAAACTAGGTAAAATGGTAAGTGCCTGGTAAAATTCATTTAAATTACCTTTAAAGTGCCTCTTAACGATGTTAATTGGCTGTCAATCAGGGCCATTTTGACAGCGGGCCCGTCTCCAAACTCGCACTTGCAGGATTGGGAAGATTCCAGCCTAATTGTGGTCACACCAATGATTTATAAAGTGGTAAGATTACCTTGCTATTTCAGCTCGATATCGAACAAGAAAATAAAGGAAAAAAAAACAATTGCCAGATTACAGAATTACACGTCACTAACCCCACCCCGCTCAAAAATAAGCTCTGGCACTCCGTTCCCACTGAGAATACAAAAGATTACTTCTTCTTGTAATTAGGCCAGACGAGTCTCCTGCGACACTTAGAAGATGAAGTTACCCTGTACAAAATGAGCAATGCTGAAGCATTTACATGGAAATCCTCTGTCCACAGTTTTAACAAAGGCATTAAACCATTTAACATGGTCATTAATTACAGACAAAAAAAATACATATCAGCCTGTATTTTGTGGCATAGGGGGTGAGTATGTGCCCATAAGGGCCGCACAAGTTCTGGGTTTTTGCGGGAATCTTCTTGACAGATCCAACGCATCCCGAGAAAAGGACCTCCTTGGGCAGAGAGTTGGGCTATTTGCCCAACTTCTGCCAAGCGAATGCCTGTGAAATTCTTATGCCTGGTAAAAGCAGGTGTAAGGCCTGCTTTTATCAGCATAAGAGTTTAAATGAATATAAAAATACACTTTTTTCAATCATTTAAACATTAAAAGACATGTTAAATTCAGTAAGGTTATTGTTAACTCCTTTAAAACATTTAAATTTATTTTTCAAAAAGTTACATTTTTGTTTTAAACATTTAATTAAATGGCATTTAATTAATTTTAAAAATATGATGTTTTTTTGATTTATTTGATGTTCAGATGTATCTTTTGGGGTAATCCCATTTATGATGTTGGGAATTCTGTACATACAGAATCCCCATAACCATGAATTGTGATCCCCTTCTTTCATCCGTTGGGCCGGTCTATGTTATCCCAGGCGTGCTTGTGAACCGCCTGCTCCCCAGGATACGTGGGCCTCCACCCGTGCATAACCGGCGAGTCGCCATTGATCCCGATGTCCCAGATTCGCGCGGAACTTCTTTGCGGATTGGAGGCGTTTCCCCGCGGAAAGCCACGACTGCAAATTCAGGGCCATAATATATGCTTGTTATTAATATCGTGCTGTGCATTTCAACCCACCAGCGTGATATGCAAATCTGAACCGACATCAAACCAGCTTCAGAGACCAGGTTTTAAATCCAAAAAAGCTCAAACCTTCTCGAGAATTACTGATAAGGTTTAGGGTCACAGATTTATAGTAATTGGCAAAAGTACCAGAGCAAAGATGAGGAGAATTTGTTTTACACAGCGAGTTATGATGATCTGAAAAGCACTGCCTGAAAGTGTGGTGGAAGTAGATATAACAGTAACTGTCTAAAGGGAATTGGATAAATAGTTGAAAGTGAAAAAAATTATGGTGTTATTTGGGGAAAGAGTAGGGGGAGTGAGACTCATTGGATCGTTCTTTTAAAGAGTTGGCACAGGCACAATGGGCCGAATGGCCTCCTTCTGTGCTGTATGGTAAACGAGCCAAAGGTGGGCAGCGGAAACGTTACAAGGACACCCTCAAAGCCTCCCTGGTAAACTGCAGCATCCCCACCGACTCCTGGGAGTCCCTGGCCGAAGACCGCCCTGGGTGGAGGAGGTGGATCCGGGAGGGTGCTCAGCGCCTCGAGACTCATCGGTGAGTGCATGCGGAAGACAAGCGCAGGCTGCGGAAGGAATGCGCGGTAAACCTGTCCCACCCTCCCTTACCCTCAACGACTGTCTGTCCCACCTGTGGCAGGGACAGTGGCTCTCATATTGGACTGTTCAGCCACCAAAGGACTCATGCTAAGAGTAGAAGCAAGTCTTCCTCGATTCTGAGGGACTGACTATGATGATGATGATTTGATGATTACACAATCCCCAAGACTGAAAACCTCATTAGCTGCCTTTGTCTCCAGTCAGCAATTCATTTATGACATGAAAAAAAATCACAGAAAGTTAATTTGTGTTCAATGAGGAGTGATGTTAGGACAGGGAACACGTTTTTTGCTTTTGCACTTGATGAGAATCACATACATGTAGATAAGGTATGGGAGAGATAAATGCAGAGCAAAGCTCTCTCCTTACTCACCCTTGACAAAGTACCTTTACCCATTCTCCATACATCACTCTACTCCATCAGTCTGTAAAAACACTGTTCCCACGACAGCCAGCTTGTGACCCAAGCATCAGGCTGCCAAAATATCACTGAAATCCCTCGTGTATTATACACGCAGCACACGCTCTCAGGCATCAATTATCGTCTGGGCAGGGAGATCTATTTCATTTTATTTACATTCTTCCTCCACATGTAGATAGCTTCAAGTCACATAAATGTATAGAATTAATTTCTACAAATCTCAAAGCAAGATGAAAACTTTCCAATATTTCCAACATGCCAAGCAGAGATTACTGTGGCCACACGGAGGGCTAACAGTGTCAAAGGTCATTAGGGGAGCCTTCAAACTGCACCAAATAAAGCAACCAAGATTCACAAACAGTGTTCGCTGCGAGCATTCTGTCCTTTTTTTTTGGTAGCGTCATCGCATTTGATCATTATCACAAAATTCCTGAATTCTGGGAATGCTCGCACTGTTACGAAGCAGTCGGAATTATCACACTGGATATTTTTAACTTCCTGGGAAAGAGGCGTGTGCACTTCGCAGGCATTAAAGGGGCCAAGCACTCAACTGGTAAACCGAAACAACTTGCTTCTCTTCGCAGCTCGTGGTCAGTTATGGACAAGAATGGGAGGGTGACTCGGTTCCACTTCTGAGTCGCTGCTAATTTGTTTCTACACTGCAGCAATACAAGGGGTCGTAAATTGCGGCCTCTCCGGATGCGTACGATGTTCGCATGTGCCCGAAGAGGCCCCGCAAGTTCCGGGTTTAGGCGCACAAAGAGCATGCACCTAAATCCGGCACTTGCGAACTGTCAAAATATCTTTTGACAGATCCAACACACCCCCGGGAGAAGGGCCTTCATGGGCGGAGATTTGGGCTATTTGCCGAACTCCTGCCCAGCAAATGTCCTTCAAACTCTTACGCCTGGTAAAAGCAAGTGTAAGGCCTGCTTTTACCAGCAGATGAGTTTTTAAAAATAGAAAAATTAAATTGAATCACTAATTTTTATATTAAAAACCCTGTCCATTAAGGTAAGTTTATTTTAACCCTAGTAAAATATTTTTAAAACATTTTCAAAAAATACTTTTTTTCCTAGAACATTTAATTTAATTCAATTTCAATTAATTTTAAATATGTGAGGAGTTTTTTTTAATTTATTGCGTTGTGTTTCTGTGTTTCTGGGGATATTCTCATTGATAGTAATGGGAGCCCGTACAAATGGAGCTCCCATTATTATCAATGAGAATACTCCATGTTCATTGGTGGTCCAGGCCCACATGATCCCAGGATGCCCGTACGCTCCTGGGATGTGTGGGCCTCTGCGCTGGGCTGCGCATCTAGGCCTCGGAGCCGAAGTGTTCGTACCTCCGGGACCACCAGGTACTTTCTTCAAAAAAATTTTGGTTGCATGCATCCGCCCGCGGGAAGCCTTCAGACGCAATTTTTGGCCCAAAACATTACAGTGGCAATGACAGAATCAGGTCCCAATCCAAGCTGGAGTGTGACAGGGCGAGACCTCCTGCAGGAGGCCACCTCGTACTGCTTGGGCCTGGCACCAACATGATGTATAACAACAGCACGGTGTTGAAGCCAAGCATGGTAGGTGCTTGGGGAATGTGCTGGTGCTCAACTGTACTTCGTCAACATAAGGAGAGTATTTTTTTTTTATTAATTTGAGAAAAATAGGCACTCCTCCTCTCCCAGCGCTTAAAGTTTACTGTCCAAAAACAGGTCACTGTGGGTTATCATGGGAAGAGCTCTCCCATGGTGGTGGGAGTACAAATCGCAGCTTGCAGTTTATAGGGTGCTGCCAGTCATGTATCAGTGGCAGATTGTTAGCGCAGTATAACTACAGCCCAAGACTGCGAAGCTCTCAGCACAAAAGTGAATCATAGAATCGTACAGCACAGAAAGAGGCCATTCGGCCCATCATGCCTGTGTCGGCTTTTCAAAAAAGCTATCTAATTAGTCCCACTCCTCTGCTCTTCGGATGAGACATTAAACCAAGTTTGCTCTCTCAGGTGGAAGTAAAAAATCCCATGACATTATTTGGAAGAGCAGGGGAGTTATCCCCAGTGTCCTGGCCAATATTTATCCCTCAATCAACATCACAAAAACAGATGATCTGGTCATTAACACATTGCAGTTTGTGGGCGCTTGCTGTGTGCAATATGGCTGCCTCGTTTCCCACATTACAACAGTGACTACAATCTAAAAGTACTTAATTGGCTGTAAAGCGCTTTGAGATGTCCGGTGGTCATGAAAGGCGCTATAGAAATCCAAGTCTTTCTTTCTATCCCTATAGGCCTGCACATTTTTCTTATTCAAGTAAAAACCTATTCCTTTGAAAGTTACTATTGAATCTGCTTCCACCACCCTTTCACTATTTATGTTACTATTTTTTTCAAGACTGATGGCTCTCCTGTGACATTGTTCATAAGTTAGAGGATATTCTATTTACCAATGGTTGGAGCACATTGTACAATAGAACTATTACATCTGCTTCCAGCACCCTTTGAGGTACCACATTCCAGATCACATCAACATGCTGTGTAAAAACATTTCTCATGTCCTCTGGGACTTTTATCAATTATCTTAAATCTGTGTCCTCTGGTTACCGACCCTCCTGCCCATAGAAACAGTTTCTGCTGGTTTAATTTATCTAAATCCCTCATAATTTTGAACACCTCTATTAAATCTCCACTTAACCTTGTCTCCTCTAAGGAGAACAATCCCTGCTGCTCCAGTCTCTGAAACAAAGGAAAAGAAAAGAAATGAGTGCTTTTGGTTTAAAATGAGAAAGTTGCAGTGTACGGATGGGGAAGGGTGACGATTAGTTTTGGCGGTCGAGGAAGGAACCACACCCAATAACTAATTGTGGAGTGCAGTTTCAGCCACACCCAATCTGTTCCCCACCAGAGAAGTAAGTGTTGTGACAATTAGTAGACCACAGCTTTAAGTGATCTTAAAAAGCAAAATAACTGATCTTAATGGAGGACAACTGAAATCAATCATGTCCGAGACAGAGCCACACAGTTCAGTACCTTACAATGGCTTTTAAAGAAGGATGTTGTAGTCTGCATGTGAATTTCAGTCAGCTTTTGGGTGCTACAAATCAATCAAACTTCTTTCATAAGCAACAAACAACAAGCTGAATTAAGCTGATATCAGACCACAGAAGAGCATTGTGTTAATAAAGCGCTTTACAGTGAAAATCCTATTAAGATCCAGGACTGTTCAAAGGGTGGCCTTTGAGGACGGTTAGAAGGATTAACTGCGATCAGAAGATTAATTCAGTGCTGCCCTGCCGAGTGATTCTATCCATCGCTCGTCTGTCTGCCTTGAAGTTCTACCATTTCAGCCTGCTCAGGCGCTGGTGGCTGATTGTGAAAATACTTGCACCGACAGAGAATTCTCCTTTAATAGAGGCTCAATAAAGATGTCAGACTCGACTCAGTTGGTAGCACTCTCACCTCTGAGGTAAAAGGTTGTGGGTTCAAGCCTCACTCCAGAAACTTTAACACATAATCGAGGCGGACACTCCTGTGCAGCACTAAGGGAGTGCTGCACTGCCGGAGGTGCTGTCTGGTGGATGAGATATTAAGACAAGGCTCTGTTTGTCTTTTCAGGTGATCGTAAAAGAATCCATGGCACCATTCGAAGATCAGCGGGGGAGTTCTTCTTCTGTCCTGGCCAAGATTTATCCCTCAACCAATATCACTGAAAGAAATAGCAGATTATATGGTCACTTATCTCATTGCTCTTTGAGGGACCTTGCTGTGTGCAGATGGCTGGCCCATTTCCCTATATGGCAACAGTGACTACACTTCAAAAGTACAGGGTACTACAGTGGCTTTAAAGCATTTTGGGTCATCCTAAAGTTATGAAAGATGCTAGAATATGCATAGTATTTTTACAGCACAAACAGATCATTCGATCCAACATGTCCATGCCGGTGTTTATGCTCCACACGAGCCTCCTCATACCCTTCTCCATCTAACTCCATCAACATATCCTGCTGTTCCTTTCATTCTCATGTACTTATCTAGCATTCCTTTCAATGGATTTATGCAACAACTGCTCCTTGTGTTAGCAAGTTCCACATTCTAACCACTCTCCAGGTAAAGAATTTTCTCCTGAGTTCCCCATTGGATTTATTAGTAACAATCCTATATTAATGGCACCTAGTTTTGGTCTCTTTCGCAAGTGAAAACATCTTCTCTACGTCTAACCTTTCAAACCATTTCATAATCTTAAAGACCTCTATCAGGTCACCACTCAGTCTTTTTTCTAGAGAAAGGAGTCCCAAGCTGTTCAATCTTACCTGGTAGGTTTAACCTTGTAGTTCTTGAATCATCCTAGTAAATCTTTTTTGCACCTTCTCCAGTTCCTCTATATCCTATTTATAATATGGAGATCAGGACTATGCACAGTACTCCAAGTGTGGTCTAACCAAGCTTCTATACAAGTTTAACATAACTTATCTGCTTTTCAATTCTATCCCTCTAGAAATTAACCCCAGTGCATTTTTTTTTTAAATGGCATTATTAACCTGCATCACTACTTTTAGTGATCTGTGTATCTGTGCCCCCAGATCCCTCTGCTCCTCTACACCATTCAGACACTTATTCTCCAAGGAGTATGTGGCCTCCTTATTCTTCCTCCCAAAACGAACAACCTCACATTTATCTATATTGAAATTAATTTGCCAATTACACACCCATTTTGTAACTTTATTAATATCTTCCTGCATTTTCCAGCAATCCTCTCTATTAACTATATCCCCAAATTTGGTGTCATCTACAAATTTTGCAATTGTACTTCCGATTCCTGAGTCCAAACTGTTTATATAAATAGCGAACAATAGTGATCCCAGCACTGATCCTTGTGGAATATCACTTCGCACCTATTGCCAGATTAAAGGCTAGAAATTCCATATTTACCGCCACCGCCCATATCTCAGTGGCACTCCGGCCATATACACTGATCGAGTTTTTAGTATCGCCGTAATACCGCTAAGAACCAAAGCCACTAGTTTCGGCAAAATCTGCCCGGTGGTGATGGTAGCGGTAAGTATCGGATGGTGGTGTTTTTTTCCTCGTGTAAGGCTGGCGTCCTTGACAATGGCCCTTCCGCGCATGCGTAAATATTTTTTTTAAAGCAAAGTTTTTCCCGCAGTCTGAGAAACTACTACAATTTCATCAATTTCTGTACATCTTGCTTGAATTTTTTCAATTTATTTCGAGTCTATTTATTTCTGCATAATCTTAGAAGATTTTCAATCACAAAATAATAGAGAGAGAAGGAGAGGGAGGGGGAGAAAGAGAGGTAGGAGGAAGGAAGAAAGCTAAAAGATTCTCATGGGAAGCCCAAGAGGCTCTTGTCCATGAGGTGGAGTCAATTTGGAGTCAACTGACCCGGGGTGGACGTAGGAAACCCGCCCCAGCGGTCTACCAACGAATCTGGTCGGCGATTTCGGAGACGGTGTCCTCGGTCACCCAGGATTTTTGGGGGGCAATCTAGTGCCAGAAACGATGGAACGACATAGTTTTGTCCGCGAGCATAAATAATAACTTTAATCATGCACTGGCTCATTACTTAAAACGTAAATCAGTCACATTTTAATCTTGGTAAGCTTGGTGTCACGCAATATTTCCCATCAATGATCTAACTGCAATGGTTTTCGGCACTTGGATTTTTTCATCATGCATCACTTGCATCATAATAGTACATTAATGGGACATTGAGGAAAGGATTGGGGATAGCTAATTGGGGATGTCTATCTGTGCGTTCCGTAATCGTAGCAGGGCAATTAGGTTATACACTGCTACTGTCATCTTTGCAGAAAAAAATATCTAGCAATCGGGCATAGTGTCAGCGCACGGGTGGGAGGGCCACCAAAGCTGGTAGATCTGTCCGAGCTGGAGGAGCACACCGCAGCCCTCATTGGAGCACGGAATCGCTCGGCTGCCTGTGGTGGTGCTAATCCGGTGGTAGTGGAGGGCAATTCCTGCATATTCCGCGGGCCATGCTACAGTCATGTAATTTAATGCTATGTGAATATAATGTAGAAATAATGTAATGCTTGGACCACGAAATCTAATGTCATGCAGCTTCTGTCCATTCTGTTTATGCTAATTTCATGTAATGTCTCTCAATGATTATATAAGGCTGCCACTGTCACTCCCCACTCTACAGTAGCAGTGCTCGAGGTGCTCTGCTGCACGTGTTGGTCCCAATGCGGGTAGAGCCAGGGGTAGGGGTAGCGGGAAGGGGGAGAGAAAAGCAGGGTAAAGATCGGATGGGGGAGGGGGAGAAAGTGGTGGGAATGGTGGCCGCAGGTAGAATTTTCACCGGGTGGGGTGGGGGGAGGGAGGGGGGGGGTGTTGTGGGTTTTTGTAGTTGTTGCTGTTTTTACTGTTTGTTGTTTGGTTTGTTATAGTTGTAAGTTGTAAGAAAACATTTCATTGCAAAAGAATGATTTATTATTTTATTTTACTTTCAAATTTCAATTTTCAAAATTTATTTAAAATATTATTCAACCACTCTTGTGCAGTGTCTCACTCACTTTTTGAAAATGAGGGTTAACGATCATTATAAGGATTACATACATGGCCATACAAGGGTGAAACGTAACTCTCACCGTTCAAGCAAAGCGTTCATTTATGAGCTGCTGACATAGCAGTTTTGCAGTTGCTAAAGCACCACAAGGCTTCCCCTGTGGTGTTGGGGGAGGGTTGGTGGCATGGGTTCATCGCCAGGCTGCTCATCCTCCTCCTCCTCTTCCTCCTCCCCTCTCTGCTAAGGTGGTCCTGCAGTACCAGGTGGCAATTCCTGCCTCCTCATGATGGCTAAGTTGTGCAACATGCAGCACACCACAATAAACTCAGCGACCTGGTCAGGGTGGTATTGTAGGTTGCCTCCAGAGTGGTCCAGGCATCGGAAGCGCTGCTTCAGCACTCCAATTGTCTTTTCGACGATATTGTGTGTGGCTATATGGCTTGCGTTGTAGCGCTACTCGGCTTCTGTCTGAGGCTTCCGGAGGGGAGTCATGAGCCAGCTGGCGAGGCTGTATCCTTTGTCCCCTAGCATCCAGCAGTGACCTTGTGGCTGACTCTTAAACAGGTCTGACACAGTGCTCTCACACAAGATGTACGCATCATGGATGCTCCCTGGAAAATTGGCATTATGTGGTCGATGACGAGCTGCATGTTTAGGGAGTGGAATCCCTTTCGGTTTCGGTACACCTCAGGCTCCTCTAAAGTTGCTCGCAGGGCGATATGCATATAGTCTATGGCACCCTAGATCTTGGGGAAGTTTGCAATTCTTGAAAAACCCAAAGCCTTCTCACTCTGTGCCCCCCTGGTCATTGGGAAGTTTATAAAGTCCATCCTGCATGCGTAAAGCGCTTCAGCTACCTGGCAAATGCAACAATGTGTGGCCTGCTAAGAGATGCAGCATATGTCGCTAGCTGATGCCTGAAAGGAGCCGGATGCATAGAAGGAAAGTGCCGCAGTCACCTTCACCTCAATGGGCAGTGCGATCTTAATGGTGCTTGTAGGCTGCAGGTCTGCCTTAATGAGCTGGCATATCTCACTGATGACCTCTTTTCTGAAGCGAAGCATTCTAACGCACTGTGTATCGGACAGGTGCAGGTATGAGAGTTTCTCCCTGTAAATTCAATGGGGTAAGGCTTCCTCCTCCTTAGGAGTCTGCGTCCTCTTTGATTGGGCATATAATGCTCTGCATTGAACTTTCTTTCAGCTCTATTCCGCAGCATGTAAGTAGTTAGCAATATTGGTAGAGAAATTACAGGCCCTATTCCTTTTAATGTCCTGAAATGTCCTAAAAAATTTTCAAATGTGCTGAAACAACCACAATTGTACTTTAAATTGACCGCAATGTGCTCAGATAATCTCCAATATATTCAAACACCCTTACAAACTATTCAAATAATGTTTATGCTCCCACCAACTTCAAACAGCCTTTTCTTCAAGTTTCTCCGATTTTGAAAATGGCATCCATATCACTGGGTTAAGGTCAGGTAGGTGATGCGTTTTCCGGGCGGTATTTTAGTCCGGCGGTAAAAATGGGCTATTTGCTGAATTTACTGCAGACGGTAATTTTGGGCGGCATTTGGGCAGCGCACGAGAAATGACGTCAGAATCCATTAAAAAAAATGGGCGGGCGGTATCGTTTACCGTCAGTGGTAATTGACTGCCGAATTTACCGCCAGCGATATATGGGTGATAAATTCCACTTTGACCATCATTTGGATGGTAAACTGTTTCCCAGCAGTAATTGGGTGGTAAAATGGGTGGCATGTTGCTGAATTTCTAGCCCTGAGTAATTATCCCTACTCTCGGTTTCCTGTTTTGTAACCAGCTTGTTATCCATTCTGCTACCAGTCCTCTGACTCCACATGTTCTGACAGTTATGGGTCTACTATGCGGTTCCTTATCGAAGAGCTTTTGAAAATCCAGATATATTACGTCTACTCTATTACCCTTATCTACCCTTTATTACTTCTTCAAAGAATTCAATAAGATTAGAGAAGCATATAAATGCTACTTTCTTTCAATAACACAAGGGTAAGTTTTCCGCTTGTGTTCTCTACCGTCAATGAAGCCCAAGCTTAAGAAATTCCAATGTCGCCTTATTCTGGTAGCAGCAACAGCTGCTGTCCTGATGTTCACGTTCCACTTTGCAATTAGGAGTGGTTTAGGCTAGAATTAGACTTAGATGACCAAGCCTTAGCTCACAGCTTCACCTCCAGCCCAAGCTCTCACATCTCTATCGTGAGCGGGCCAATACGGCTCTCGTACGCATCTCATGCATCAGAGACCTTATTACAGCTCTGTATCAGGAGTTCTTACTTGAAGAAAGCAACTGATGTTGGTAAACGATTGCTTGCTGCACACTGATCCTCATGACTGCAGTATATTCAGGCACATTCCGTTCCATGTTTCGTTATAGATGAAATTAGCGGGGGGATTGGCAAGGGATGAGTTCAGACAATGTATAAGCCTGGGCCATGTGACTGAATATCATGTACAACATGCCGTTTCATACAGAAGGGCCCTTTTCTCACCGTAGCTATTTACAACAGGATGTGCAGCATATACAGCACCTGTCAGGATTGCTGTGACAGTGGAAGTGTATTGGACAGTGCCTCCATGGAGGAGTGCTCCAGCATTGCCGAAAACGTGCGCACCGTGTCATTTATGGAAGGTTTTCTTTAAAAAGATCGGGGATCATGTGAGAAAGTTAGAAGCTGGAAAAATCCAAATTTAATTCAAGGCCGCAAGCATTGCGATCAGCAATAAAATGTTCTGAAAATCACGAGGTTCCTGTGTGAGCCAGGTGTGTTGACAGGAACTGTTTCTAGTATGGTTGAAGATAAATTATTTGGGCAATAATGGGCATGTGGGAGACATTTCCCAAAGCAACATATAGCTATCTATAAAAAAGGTTTCAAAGCATCTGCCACATCAAAAAGGTCAAATATATAAAGATAAAAAAAGATAAATTTAATTACAGGAAGAAATTTACATAATCCAATGTCCATCCATCTGCAGCTAAACTCTGATTAACCTCAACCACTAGAATTCGGCTTTGGGGCCTTGAAAGGAGAAGCCCTCTTAGACACAGACCCACCTTAGCAGCAGAATAGTACGTTGTGCATTATGTAACTGTGAACTGTGAACTGACAATTCACTGTGAACAATGCCACACAAAAAAATCCACTCAGGTATTTGAAATAGATCCCGATTTTAAATGAACCACAAAGTTGATCTATAACTTGCAGTCTGAGCTGGCGCAGAGATCTCTACAGAAGATAGACTCGAGTTATTTTGAAACTGCAGAAGTCAGGTTTGTGATACTGAATCACACCAACTTGGAAGGTGCCTCACACCATCATCTCTTTTGTCATTTAATCTCTCCTGCCTTCCACTCAATCACAAATCTTCCTTTTTGTTCTTTCCCTCACTCCCCCACCCTTTCCATGCCCCTGCACTTACTTAAAACCTCTTACATCGCCAACCTTTTTCCAGTTCTGACGAAACGTTAATGCGGTTTTTCTCTCTCCACAGATGCTGCTTGAGTATTTCCAGCATTTTCTGTTTTTATTTTAGATTTACAGCACTGGGTCACCCCTCAGCCTTCCCTTTTCAAGAGAAAAGAGACTAGGTGTGTTCATCCTTTCCTGAGAGTTAGATAAGGACGGACAGAAGGGAGGAGGCTCAAGTGGAGCATAGACTCCTGCGAGGACTGGTTGGGCCGAATGGCCTGTTTCCGTAATGTATATTCGATATAATTCTATTTTGCTTTTCTTTTGGAAGGTGTGAGGTTTGATCACCGATCTGCATTGCTGATCTCAGCCAGTGCAAAGGTAGATTTGTTAAATTTGAACTTATCGCCTCTGGCTAGAGACTAGAAAAATCAATCAAATGTCTCCACACCTAATCAACATCCATGGACCCCCCACCTGTGAGAATTGTGTCTATGTGGATGTCTGGTGAGGACAGGAACGAGCTCAGCGGTGAATCCCCAAGGGTTGAATAGCCCATTGATACTCTTTGCACATACAGAATAGCTATCTCAATACTGGACTGTGTGTTGGAAGTTAGCCTCCCATTCAAGTCGTACCAATGCCAAGGGCTGCAATAAATCTAAACTGTCTGGGCGGGAAAGAGTTAATGGCTATAATTCAATCAAGGGCTTTGAATATCATACACATTAAAAGATTGAATCAGAGTTGTAAGCCCTTCTGCATATGGGCATAATTTTTGAAATATAAATATTTTACAAATCATTCAGTTACGGCTGACCTACGAGAGCTTGCGAGATTGTCAGCTGCTAAACCTAATCTCATCAGACATTCCCAGCAGGAGCATAATCACCTGTGAAGATGAGGGCAAAATCATGTAGGCACGAGGATTAATGGAAGGGTATAATCATGTTGTATTTTGCAGTGGATTAGCAAGGCATTAACTCAGCAGTATATATTATGCAGCATTAACTGTAGGCTACTCAAGTGTATTTTCTCCCGTTCCCCCCTGCCCAGATTTAAAAGTCACACACAGCTACATACTGGAGTTGGCCAGCACCGACTAGTCTTGCAATGTCTCACCGAGGATGCTTGCCAGGAAAATCCTGTGGTTGGGACGATGTCTGTAGGGACCAGCTCCATTTAGAATTAAAGTGCATTGCCAAATGTATTCTCCCCCATTTCAGTAAGTGTTTCATTTTAATCTGTTAAATATTTTTTTTAAATTATTTTTTAAAAAGGGTCCATGAGGCTGAGTGATATTTTTGCAATCACTACCTCATCCCAAGAATTGTTATCTTTTGCAAAGTTCTACCACAGGTGGTGAGATAGGAATGGGACAGAGGGTGGGATCAGGGCTCATGTTCTGCCATTCGCTTCATCAATTCATTGAAAACCGCAATACTTAATGCTGCAACATCACACGATGCAAATTCAAGTGTGAAACCAGTAACTGTTTCTGCTTTATATTTGTGGAATTTCTAGACCACCTATTAAAAAAAAAATCAAACGATTGGTACCAGTCTGAACAGTTGCAGCCCCATATTCCATATTCGGGAACTTTGCATGAGCTGACCATGTTAAATCAGCAGAAATATGCCACAACCTGTCGTGGAAACCAAAGGAATAACATTGTTCTGCCGAACTAGATTTAGAATCATAGAATCATAGACATTTACAGCACGGAAGGAGGCCATTTCGGCCCATCGTGTCCGCACCAGCCGACAAACAGCTATCCAGCCTAATCCCACTTTCCAGCTCTTGGTCCGTGGCTCTGCAGGTTACAGCACTTCAAGTGCACATCCAAGCACCCCTTAAATGTGAGGGTTTTTGCCTCTACCACCCTTTCAGGGAATGAGTTCCAGACCCCCACCACCCTCTGGGTGAAGACATTTTCCCTCATATCGCCTCTAAACCTCTTACCAATTACTTTAAATCGATGTCCCCTGGTTGTTGACCCCTCTGTCAAGGGAAATAGGTCCTTCCTATCCACTCTATCTAGGCCCCTCATAATTTTATACACCCCAATAAAGTCAGCCTCCTCTGTTCCAAGGAAAGCAATCCCAGCTTATTCAATCTTTCCTCATAGCTAAAATGTTCCAGACCAGGCAATATCCTCATAAATCTCCTCTGTACCCTCTCCAGTGCAATCACATCTTTCCTGTAATGTGGTGACCAAAACTGCACATAGTACTCTAGCTGTGGCCTTACTAGTGTTTTTTTTACAGTTGAAGCATAACCTCCTTGCTCTTATTTCTATGCCTTGACTAATAAAGGCAAGTATTCCGTATGCCTTCTAAACCACCTTATCTACCTGGGCCTGCTACCTTCAGGGATCTGTGGACCTGCATTCCAAGGTCCCTTTGTTCCTCTACATTTCTACACTAGAATGAATGTCACAAAAAGAAAAGCCGACACAATAGAGTGAATGAACAAACAGATTTTGAGTTAGATATCACTTTTAACACCTTCACAATATCCCAGAAGAAATTCATAAGCAATGGATTACTTTTGAAGTGTAGTCACTGTTGTTTTATGGGAAAACGCAGGAGCCAAATTGTACAATTTGTCCCACAGGCAGCAATGACATGTCATCAGTTTATTTTAGTGGTGATGGATGAGGGTTGAATGTTGGCCAAGATACAAGGAGAAGCCCCCAACTGGTCTTCTTCGAATAATGCTGTAGGATCTGTTGATTTTTACCACCATGTTTTTGTTTAAACAGGGAATGATGGATAGAAAGAAAAATGTGCAACCGGAAAAGGCTGGAAATAAACAGCATCTGAAAGAGAAAAGACAGATGACTTGGATGGAAATCCTTCATCAGAACTGGCTTTGCACGAGTTGCGACAAAGAATCTATACCTGAAAATATTAACCTGCCTTTTCCCTTTTAAGATCAACCATTTGTTCCTTTCCCCGCCTCCACTCCAGACCCTCGCTGTGATCTACATTAAGATACTCTAAGCCCAGTAAATCAGCAGTGTGGTACCACCTCTTGCTCTGCCCAGCCCTGCTGAACTACACACCTGACAATGCGACAGAAAATAAGGAGAAATTTTTTTTTTTATTTTTTTTTTTTAAAGTGTGCACATTTCAGTCATAATGCAAGTGATTCATTCTCAAGAGGGAATGTTCAATTTTTCTTCCCCCCCCCCCCCCCCCCAAGAGTTCACACAATGTGCAGCAGGGGAGGGGATGTGAGGTTCAGCTTCCCGGACAGCAGTTGGCCTCGGCATTCCTGGGTTAAGTGAAGGGAGGAGGTGAAACAGCCCATGTTCGCAATCCTGGTCTCAATCCAGTAACTCCCTGCTGGAAGGTGCACAGGTGGACATCAGATCGCAGCAGAGTCATCCGTGATGCTCCCCGTGGCCAAATAGCCCGTTGACATAGAAACATTGGGAAAACGGCTACTTCCATGAGGACTGCTAGTGTGTGACTTTATGCGACGACGCCAGCGGAGAACACCAACCTTTTGTTCCCTATTATGCAGCACTCAAGCCTCAGATTCCTAAACTTTGCTCCTCGCAATTTTTCCTCATAGTTGTTCCCCTATTCTCCAACCTAGTCACTGCTTAAACAACTACCAGATAACCAACCAATCACTGCTTAAACAACTACCAGATAACCAGCCAATCACTGCTTAAACAACTACCAGATAACCAACCAATCACTGCTTAAACAACTACCAGATAACCAACCAATCACTGCTTAAACAACTATCAGATAACCAACTAAAGATGTGGCACTGAAGATAAATAGCCCTCCATCTAAGTTGGTGCCAGCCTATCTGCCCATTCCTTTCCTCCTGCACCACCATTTACCCCCATGGAATCCACTGAGCCCACATCAGCAGGAGTGGCTCAGCCTATGAACAGTGCCAACTTGCATGTACATAATGTAGCACAAGACATGTCATAGATGAGAACACAACCTAGATGGAGCATTTGTGTGATACTTGGTATATGGGCTCAATATGGAACTGATTGCCATCTGCGTTTATATGTGAAACCCACCAAAGTAAATACAATTTGCCTATCTACTGCTTCCCACATCTTATTTTCTGGGTATTGTGAGTGAGGTACAAGCGTGCAGCATAGGCTTGCAAACATCGTTCAACCTTCTCGGGTAGACAACTTCCTCTATCCACTATTCAATGAGTTAGCAACTTCATTAAAATAGTACTTTTAACACAAATACAGTCAGAAAGCCTGTTGAGTAAGACTGGACAAAATCCATTTGGTTTAATTGGGGGCTAACAGCTTTAGTACAACAGTGTAGATCAGTTAACATGTTTGCGTTAAATTCCAATGTGTAAAATATACTGCACTGTGGAAATTAAACCCGAAGAGAATTGTTGTTTGTACCCTCTTAAAAGTACTCAACAATCCCCAACAAAGGATTCCAAGTTATTAATTTACTAATAGTAGCTAAATAGCTGTAACTAAGCCAATTACTTGGTTAACAATTAAACAGGAGGCAGTGGAGGTTGGTAATACTGACTTCAATGACTGCTGATAATATCACACCAGTGCTCAGTGTCAAAAGAAGGTTAAAAACCCCAGTCATAAAATGGTTCATTATCGGGCCTCTTTTCTCTGATCATTAATTCAAACTAATTAGTAGCTTAAACCTGCATCAGAATCACTTTGCTCAATTCAATCCTGTTTAAATCAATCCCTTTTAAAGCCTTTTACTGAGTTACAAAACACTTCACCAAACCCAGTGACTGGCCACAAGCTGCACTTGCGGGGAAAGTTTTGATAGATGTAATCGGGAACAGCTGTCTGACCAACATCAAGAGAGTCTCATCAATCATTACATCATCATGAGGGGGGGGGTTAATAGAATTTTAATTGGGCAGAGAGCAAAACGACCAGATTAATGTGAAGTTTTTTTTCTCTCAGGCCTTGGCAGGAAGGACAGAGGAAGAGATGGAGGGAAATAAGCAAGTCCTTCAAATCCTTTGGCCTGCAGTATTATTCAATTATTATTGTCAAGTGCTGGGCCAGGATGCATCCAAAGATGGAGTTCATACTTACCAGTCATAAAAAGCTTTTATTACAGGAGGTAAATTGAGCAAGCTAACTATATATACACATCAACAAAACACTTGCAGACTTCTTCACCTCCTCTCCTGAAGGTGCTGGGTCGGGCTGGGTTATAAGAACATAAGAACATAAGAAATGAGAACAGGAGTAGGCCATACAGCCCCTCGAGCCTGCTCTGCCATTCAATAAGATCATGGCTGATCTGATCATGGACTCAGCTCCACTTCCCTGACCGCTCCCCATAACCCTTTATTCCCTTATCATTTAAAAAACTGTCCATTTCTGCCTTAAATTTACTCAATGTCCTAGCTTCCACAGCTCTGAGGCAGTGAATTTCAGAGATTTACAACCCTCTGAGAGAAGGAATTTCGCCTCATCTCAGTTTTAAATGGGTGACCCCTTATTCTAAGATCTTGGCTCTAGTTCTAGTCTCCACTAGTCTATGGTTCCCCGGGAGCCATTCTTTGTCCAAACCAAGGTCGCGGGTGTCCAGCAAGGGGTCAGAGCATCTGAGCGGAGCCGAAACCTGTCCGCACCTTATGCGCAACACGTTTGTTTTCCAGCAGAGCTGACTGAAGTGGAACTTTCTTGCTGCAAATTGCTCTGTACCGCAGGATGCACTTAACCTACTAAACCAACTGTAAGCATGCAATGTTCACGTTCTGATAATCTAACTTCAGCACATGAGCCCCGATAGTCCAGTTAATGGAGACAGACAATCCTCACCAAGCAATCTCATTCATACGTCCTACGTGGAGATCTGGCCGGGCTCGACACCCCATTTAGGCCTCCGATCCCCAACTCTAGTAACGGCTCTGCAATTTTTCCTGCCATGCTGTGTTGAGCAGATGGAGCCTGTTCCTACGGTGATCTCTGTGACGTGGGTCAAACCTTACTGGCCTCACAGGGCTACCATACTTATTAAATGGAGGCTACTTCCTGCAGAGTCATTATAAACAGTGTCCAGTCTGCATTTATTCAGGTGAAGGGCTGCCGATCCACAAGGCTCCATTTACTGTTTTGCCAACAGCTGGTTAGCACCTGGTGAAAGCAGCAGCTGGTCTATGGGACATTTGAGCCGCTGGCACCTCCAGCAGGGATCTCCCTCAGCCGACAACAACCTCAACCACAAACCTGCCAGATTCACTCAATCTGGGAAGAAACACCAGCCTGGGGTTCCTGTCCCTCACTGTTAGCCGACAATCTGATGCTCGGCAGGGCACATCCGTGAGTGCCGGACAAGGACAGGATCACATTTTGTCCTTCTCACTCCGACTTCCCTCCACCCCCGCCCCCAACCCCCGGTTGAACAGCCTGTCAATACTCGCTGTCTAGGTTCAGAAACGAAAGATGGCTGCTTGGGTAATGCAGCACAAAAAGGGGGAGAAATTGGAAGAACACAAGGATAATTTTCAGCTTAGCGCTGGAGTGTAAAACTGGTGTTGGAGGCTGGGAGCCCGTTATAGAAACCTCATGGTATTCCTTCCCATGGATTTCAGTCACAACGTCAGTTTTACACAGCAACGCAATTAAACAGAACATATCGACAGAAGAAATAGGAGCAGGAGGAAGTCATATGGTCTCTTGAGCCTACTCCGCCATTCAATAAGGTCATGTCTGCTCTTCTACTTCAACACTTTCCCGCCCGTTCCTCATATCCCTTGGTTCCCTTAGCACCCAAACATCTATCTATCTCATTCTTGAATAAACTCATCGACTCAGCATCCACAACCCTCTGGGGTCGAGAATTCCAAAGATTCACAACCCTCTGAGTGAAGAAATTTCTCCTCATCTCAATTCTAAATGGCCGACCCCTTATCCTGAGACTATGCCCCCTAGTCCTAGACTCTCCAGCCAGGGGAAACAACCTCTCAGCATCTACCCAGTCAATCTCCCTCAGAATCTTATATGTTTCAATGAGATCACCTCCAGAGACTATAGGCCCATTCTACTCAGTCTCTCCTCATTGGACAGCCCTCTCATCCCAGGAATCAACCTAGTGAGCCTTCGTTGCACCCCCTTTAAGGCACACATATCCTTTCTTCGGTAAGGAGACCAAAACTGTACACAGTACTTCCAGTGTAGTCTCACCAAAGCCCCATATACTTGCGGAAAGACTTTATTACTGTTACACTCCAACCCCCTTGTAATAAAGGCTAACAAACCATTTGCCTTCCTAATTGCTTGCTGTACATATCTATAAATATAAACAATCTGTCGCTCGTTGTTCCGAGTGTGGTGGAGTCCCACGGTTCCTTTGGTCTCATGGGTTGTTGCTGGGTTTTGTGTCAATGGAAAGCAGCGGAATTTAAAGAAAAATTATTTTGGGGATGTGGGCATTACTGACAAAGCCAGCATTTATTTTCCATCCTCAATTGCTCTTGCCGCCGCCTTTAACCGCAGAGAGCAGTTAAGAGTCAACCACATTGTTGTGGGTCAAGGAGTCACGTATAGGCCAGACCGGGTAAGGACAGCAGATTTCCTTCCCGAAAGGACATTAGTGAACCAGATGGGTTTTTACCAACAATCCGAAAGTTTCATAGTCACAATTACTGATGCTAGCTTTTTATTCAAGATTGATTTAATTAACTGAATTTAAATTCCCCAGCTGTTGTGGTGGGATTTGTACTACTTGTCTCTGGAGCATTAGTCTAGGCCTCTGGATTACTAGTCCAGGAACATAACCACTATACGACCGTACCCCATTCTCTCATTTAACGGGAGTCATGGATTTCCAGCTTCCAACAGGTCTTCATTATGAATGGCGGCATCAGCTTAGAGCAAGAGGCAACAGAAAGGTACCAAGTATCTGTTTGAGTGCTTTCACCACCCCCACCTGCCCCGCACCCTACAGAAATCCCCATAAAAATGTTCCATTCCAACAGTGTGTGGTATTTACTTTCAGCTGTTAACATCTCTGTTGGCCTTGCTCCTGCTCCACAACCCTTTCCCACCCTCAAGTAGTTACACATTTTAATGCTATAAACACTACTATAAAGTGCATACTAAAGGCCGCAGGATGAATGAGAATGTAATTCAATCGTTCAGATTTCCCTGACTCCCTTACAATGCTCGTGTTTCACTCCCGTGGCTTTGTGATTCCACGAGTAATTACTGCCAGCATATCAGTTATCTTTTGAGTATTGCACCATTTCCAGTCTTGGCAGCACATGTTGTTCATAGTTGTTTTTTCTGTGAAGTCCTTTCCCTGGGACACTGAAGCATCCAATTCCTCTCCCTTTCCCATTAGATTGGACAGGATCAAGAAAGTCGAGAGCCAAGCAGATCTGAGTGTATAAATAAGATGTAATGGACACTCCAACTGAGTCGCAACTCCCCGTGTCATTTATGTGCTTGAATATAAAGCAAAAAGCAATGAGAGCCACTTGTGCAAACAAATCCCATTCCTTAGGAGAGAGTGAAAGTCTAGAGGGGGCATTTTATATTGGAATCACTCCCTCCCCCACCCATCTGTACCTGAAAATAGAATTTTTTACTTGTATGGATACAATGCTGATCCGTTATTTTTCAGAGACCCATAATTTTAAGCTCTGTTTGGCCAGTTACAGGGAGAGGACGCTGCGTGCATCCCAAGAGCAGAATCACGGAGGCTCAAAGTTTGATCTATTCTCTCAGCTGCTGTAGACTGGAGACTGCTGCACGATCGGGGGAGAGCCTTCCAAGGGTAGGTGGTTCTGCTTTAGGATCCCAGACCAGTCCGAAGTGCTGGCTTCTATTAAAAGGAATAGACCCTGTCTGCTATACAAGTGGTCCCTAACCAGAACGAATATCTTTGAAGCAACTCTGGAGGGAAGATGATTTTAAAAAATCACATTGTTTCCATTTTTGTCCATAATTTTGGGGGGATAGAGATGGGAGAAATATGAACTTTCCCTTTACCACGCTCTCAAACTGAATTCTCCTGAATCTAGTAACGAGACGTCAGAACCCAGACATAATACGATGCGACATACCCAGAAAATCGTTGCTCCATTCTTAAAAAAAGTGACAAGTCGAGCTGATTAAATGCAGTGAACTCATCGACATAACCACATTTAGACAAGGATTTCACCCCCTTCAGAACTATTCTGAGAAGTGGAATAGAAAGTAAAGTAGTATAAAAAAAGGAATTACTAGCCTGTCAGAGATTACCCAATCCTTTCTACTAATCAAGAAATCAGCACAGTACAAAACATCGCAAGCGCCTCTCAATCCCACCCATTCCCAATCCTAGCCAACACCATCAAATGAGCTATCATTCCTCTCCCCTAATCCCAGCAGGTGTGAAGTTCTATCTCACAGAACCATACACTCAGTATTAAATTCCCAGTAGACCCTACTGTACATCACAGCACCCTCCCTGAAGGAAGCAAATCACTTCTTTTCACCTTTAGTTATAACTGCCTTGTAGTATAGTATAAGCATTAAACTCCATGTCATGTAACACTGCCATTGAATGCTGTTCTCAATCATACACTGACACAATCCTTTGACAGCTCAGGACAACGTTATTAAAAATACAATGAATTTTTTCTCTCCTCCTCCCCGGACACATGCTTGGGTCCGATTCCATGGACATCAGGAGCCCTCCAGTAGCCTACCCATGCGACCATTCTTCATGTGGTCCTAGATATTGACCGTGAGCAAAAGCCCAAGTCAGTCTTCGCCCAAAGTCCGCACATTCATTTTTTAACAGGAGTCACTGAATAGCAGCGAGGAGTGCGAACATTAGCTAAGTGTTTCCCTTCCCATTAATAGAGTCAATGACACCGACTACTGAGATAAGCTAACTTGGCCATGATCAATGAGTGGACCAAGGCCCTTCCTAGTCTGTATGCCTCACTACCACATTGTATGGTGCAACAAGCAATCTAAAGGCTAATGGAGTGTTGGCCCTTATCTCAATGGGGTTGGAATGCAAAAGTGAGGAGGTTATGCTTCAGTTGCACAGAGCCTTGTCCAGCTCCCATCTGGAGTCTTGTGTTTAGTTTTGGGTGCTGCACCTCAGGCAAGATATATTGGCCTTGGAAGAAGTACAGCACAGATTCACTAGAATCGTACCGGGTTAAATTATGAGGACAGGTTGCATAAACTTGGCTAGTATTCCCTCAAGTTTAGAAGGTTGAGGGGTGATCTAATCGAGGTGTTTAAAATGATGAAGGGATTCAATAGGTTGGTACAGAGAAACTACTTCCTCTGGAGGGGAAATCCAGAACAAGGCGGCATAATCTTAAAATTACAGCTAGGCCATTTAGGAGTGAAATCAAGAGGCATTTTGTCACACAAAGGGAAGTGTAAATCTGGGACTTCCCCCCCCCCCCCACCCCCCGCCCCCAAAAGACTGTGGATGCTGTATGAATTTACATTTTCAAGTTGGAGATCGATAGATTTTGTTCGGTAAGGGTATCAAGGATTATGGAGCAAAGGTGGGTAAATGGAGTTGTAGTACAGATCAGCCATGATCTAATAAAATGGTGGGACAAGCTTGAGGGGCTACATGGCCTACTCCTGTTCCTACTTATCAACTGGAGTCACTGAGCAGCCTTTAGCTTTATTCGCATGGTGGAGGAAATTAGACATCATTGGTTCAGGTTCAGTTTCCAGTGAACAACTAGGATGAACATCAATCTTCTTTTCTTGATATTTTGCCAGGTTGATGTCACTTTAAGAAGAACGGAGTAACGCCCACCACCTCTCCCGCACTCCCCACCACCTCCCTCATTCCCACACTCCTGCCAAAACTCCATTCCATTATAGGTTTAGCACTGAAATTAGAGCTCATTGAGATATTCTGATCTCCTTTCATTTTATTGGCTTCCCCCCACTACCCCGGAAATGTATTTCATGACCTCCTTCCCACAACAATTCGATGTCAACCAGGAAGTCTGAGGAGGTGTCTATCCAGGAGGAGAGAAGGGGCAAGGAGCATTAGGGAATCCCCTAGGAACTGGCTTGAAATTGCAATGATCAGACGTCTGGGAATAGATTATGTGGTGTCTCGTTGGAGGGAATTTCAAAAGAGGGGAAAGGAATCAAAACTCAGAACTATAATATACATAAATAAAAACATAGATAATATATACATATAGATAATATATACATGTTCTACATTAAGCTTTCATCCATCAGATAAGAGTATATTATCTAGTGGCTTCGCTGGAAAGTTTTGGTTACACATTCTGGCTAAAAGATAAGAGACAATGATCGCTCATTCAAATCTCATTAAAACATTCAAGATTCTGAAGGGGATTGACAGGGTAAATGCTGAGAGGTTGTTTCCCCTGGCTAGAGTGTCTAGAACTAGGAAGCATAGTCTCAGGATAAGGGGTAGGCCATTTAAGACAGGGATGAGGAAGAATTTCTTCACTCAGAGGGTTGTGAATCTTTGGAATTCTCTGCTCCAGAGGGCTGTGGATGCTGAGTCATTGAGTATATTCAAGGCTGAGATAGACAGATTTTCGAGATTAGGGATATCAGGGATATCGAGATTAGGTGGGAAAGTGGAGTTGAGGTCAATGATCAGCCATAATCTTATTGAATGCTAGAGCAGGCTCAAGGGGCCGTATGGCCTACTCCAGCTCTTATTTATTATGCTCTTAAATATTTTTACGACAAGGGTTGAACTATGAAGGTTCCCCCGCCCAGCAGCTGAACAGCCTACCAACATTCACACGGCGCGCACACGAAGAATGCCCAATGAGGCAAGGTATTACTTTGCATCCCCTTTAAAATCCAATGGCAATCTTGTGGTCTAGCTGATTAACTAGTCTAAGAATGTTATAAATCTCCCTTCTGGCAACACAGTTTGTCTTCATCAATAGATTTTAGAATGGTACGAGAGGTAAGCGACTCATATTATTTATGAATAGCGGGGCGAACGGGAATCCGAACAGACCCCCGTAGTCTGGTGTCAGATACTGAACCATCAGTCAGAAAGGGGGGAACCTACATCCTGGCACTGGCTACTCTCTTGGGGGATCAAGTCCCACACCAGAGACTTGAGCACAAAATCTAGGCTGACACTTCAGTGCAGTGCTGAGGGAGTGCTGCACGGTCAGAGATGCCGACTTTTAGATGAGACGTTAAACCGCGGTCCCATCTGGATGTAAAAAATTCTATGTCACTATTTTGACGAAGAGCAGGGGAGTTCCACCCAGTGTCCTGGGCCAATATTTATCCCTCAGCCAACATCACTAAAAAAAACGGATTATCTGGTCATTATCACATTGCTGTTAGGGTGACCTTGCTGTGTAAATTGGCTGCCATGTTTCCTACATTACCACAGTGACTACACTTCAAAAGTACTTAATTGGCTGTAAAGCACTTTGGGACATCCTGAGATTGTGAAATGCGCAATATAAATGCAAGTCTTTCTTTGTGTATAGTTTCTGGAATTCTGTCCAACATATTTTATCCCATGGGTCCTGCTTTCATTAATATAATCCTATAAAAGGTGTCTTGGCTTGTGCCAGCTAAAACAACGTTTTTCAACTCTCCCGACAAAAATATTAAAATTACAAACTTTTCTTTCAGTGCCTTTCAGAATCACGCAGTTTTCCAATGTTGTAGCCTCACCATGTGTGATGTTATTGTACAAACTCTCGACATGCTCACATCAAATTCCTCTGTCCACTTTGAAAGGCATCAATCCATTTATTTGAAACAGTTGAATACCTCCATTAAAATGACAGAGAAAAGAGTTTGATATGAATGTGCTAAGTGCTCATATGATTATATTACACAATGTAATTTTAAAATTTATGTTACTAAAAATAGAAGAAAGAATTTATCTGGTTAGGTATGGAACTGAAAGTTAGAAAGGAAATGTTTGTACTTGTATAGTGCCTTATCACATCATCAATACATGTCAAACCATTTTAAACAATTAATCACTCTGAGTGAAGTGACTGTTATAATTTAAGCACACAAAGTATCCTTTGGATGAGATTAAACCGAGGCTCCATCTGCCTGTTCTAGTGGTTCTGGTGAATGCTGAAGATCCCATGTACCATTCAGAGGACAGCATGGGGTCCTCTGTGACTATAAGCGTGGTACAATAACCCTTAAAGATGTTGGATAAATACAAGTTATTGTTGAAGTTGATGTGTTGTCCAATATTCCTCCCTTAACCAACATCATCATCATAGGCAGTCCCTCGGAATCGAAGAAGACTTGCTTCCACTCCTAAAGTGAGGTCTTTGATGGCTAAACAGTCCGATACGAGAGCCACAGACCCTGTTACAGGTGGGACAGACATTCGTCAGAGAAAGGGGTCGGTAGGGCTGGTTTGCCACACGCTCCTTCCGCTGCCTGCACCTGGCATCTTCATGCTCCTTGCATCGAGACTCAAAGAGCTCAACGTCCTCCCAGATGGATTTTCTCCACCTCGGGCGGTCTGAAGCCAGGGTCTCCCAGGTGTCAGTGGTGATGTTGCACTTTATCAGGAAGGCTTTGAGGTTGTGCTTATAACGTTTCCGCTATCCTCCTTTGGCTCGTTTATCATGAAGGAGCTCCTCAAAGCATTTGCTTAGGGACTTTCGTATCTGGCATGCGTACTATGTGGCCTACCCAGCGAAGCTGATCGAGTGTGGTCAGTGCTTCAATACTGGGGATGTTAGCCTGGTCAAGGACACTGATGTCGGTGCACCTGTCCTCCCAGCAGATTTGCAGGATCTTGCGGAGACATCATTGGTGATATATCTCCAGCCACTTGAGGTGCCTTCTGTACATCGTCTAAGCCTCAGACCCATACAGGAGGGCGGGTATTACTACAGCCCTGTAGACCATGAGTTTGGTGGTAAATTTGAGGGCCTGGTCTTCAAACACGCTTTTCCGCAGGCGGCCGAAGGCTGCGCTGGCGCACTGAAGACGATGCTGAATCTCGGCATCAATGTCTGCCTTTGTTGATAAGAGGCTCCCGAGATATAGGAAATGGTCCACGTTGTCCAGGGCCTCACCGTGGATCTTGATGATTGGAGGGCTGTGCTGTGCAGCGATGACAGGCTGGTGAAGGACCTTTGTCTTACGGATGTTAAGCGTAAGGCCCGTGCTTTCATATGTCTCAGTGAATACATTGACTTTATCCTGGAGTTCAGCCTCTGAATGTGCACAGACGCAGGCGTCGTCCGCATACTGCAGCTCAATGACAGAGGTTGGGGTGGCCTGGAGGCGGCGTAGGTTAAACAGAATCCCACTGGTTCTGTAGTTTAATTCCACTCCAGCGGGGAGCTTGTTGATTGTGAGGTAGAGCATGACGGCAAGGAAGATTGAGAAGAGGGTTGGAGCGATAACGCAGCCCTGTTTGACCCCAGTCCAGACGTGAATTGGGTCTGTAATGGATCACAGCCTGCATGTCATCGTGAAGCAGGCGAAGGATGTTGACAAACTTTTGGGGGCATCTGAAACGGAGGAGGATGCTCCATAGACCCTCACGGTTGACAGTGCCAAAGGCCTTTGTAAGATCGAAAAAGGCCATGTATAAGGGCTGGCGCTGCTCCCTTCATTTTTCTTGCAACTGTCGCGCTGCAAAGATAATGTCTATTGTGCGCTGTAGGGGATGAAATCCGCACTGTGACTCCGGGAGGAGCTCCTCGGCCACAGGGAGAAGACAACTGAGGAGAACTCGAGCGACAACTTTCCCAGTGGCTGAAAGCAGGGAGATTCCCCTGTCGATGCCGCAGTCGGACCTGTCCCCCTTGTTAAAAATGGTCACAACCACTGCATCTCTGAGATGCAGTGATTGTGACCATTTTTTAAACCAACAAAAAAAACTAACAGTTCACTTATGCTGTTTCTGCCACAGAATGGTTGCTATGGTTGCCTGTGAAACAATAACTGAATTTTTAAAAATTGTATAAAATGCCTTTGAGATGTTTCAACAATATGATAAGCTGCTGTATAAATTGAAGTGTTTTTTTATTTGATTAAATATTTAGGGAATACAATGATCCTGGGCTACTGGACCATGGAAATGTCATGCAAGGGAAATGAACCTGTCAAAACAAATAATGCACATTGTATGGTCAGAAGAACATTCTGGAGTTCCACTTTATTACTTGTAGGGATTGGGGGTTTGAGGAGGGGCGGGGGGCGGGGAGGGCAAGGAGAAGGTTTGGCTTTGTAGAATGTTTCTTCATAAGGCAGGGTTGTCTTTGTGGACTGCATACTATGGAGCCCAAGGCGTCTACAAGTGAAGCTTAAACTCATGTTTGCATTATTTTGCATATTTCATGTTGCTGATGCTGACAAATCTCAGTGTTCTGAGGCAACAGCACCAAGAAGAGTCCTTTCTAATGCTCAAAATTCAAACAGAACAAACCAGGCTACAAGAAATATCGGTACAAATAGTTGATTGGGGTTTGGGAGTTGGATTGTGAGGGCTCAGGGCTGCATGTATGAGTAGTAGTCGGGACTGAGTAATATTGAGTCGAATGCTTATTGTTTAGTTTCCTCAGTATACATTCACTGACAACGTCACTTTTCTAATTATTGTTACGGATTTTCATTTTTGTCTGAACTTTTTGGACCTGAACTGCATAAATTTAAACTCCCCCCACCCCACCCACCTCATGAGTCAGGCTCCAAGTGTCTGGGATATTTCCTAAGAAAAGATCTAAACTTCCTGACATTGTATGGAATACAAAGCTTCAGAGTTGACAGGAGTCACCATGATCTCATTAACTTGATGAGATCACATTGTTGGCCACCATCCTTCATGTTATGGCCATTAAAGGCCGCTGTGCTTAACCTTCACCTTCACCGGTGAAGTGTAATATACTGTTGGGAGTGAACACATGGGTCTGCTGCATTGTTTGAGATCAGGACCTCGTCATCTGCCAAACCATTGGCCCCCGTTCAGGCTGGAGTCTATTGGAGGAGGAATGATTGGAGGCGCAGTTCCAGGATGTGACGAGATCACATGTCGGTTGTGTTGTTAGCGCTCATTAGATATTTACGATAACATACAGGCCGTGATCCTTACCAAAACAGATTCATTACAGACCCAATCCACGTCCGGACCGGGATCATACAGAGCTGCGTTATCGCTCCAACCCTCTTCTCAATCTTCCTTGCCGCCATGCTCCACCTCACAATCAACAAGCTCCCCGCTGGAGTGGAACTAAACTATAGAATCAGTGGGAAGCTGTTTAACCCACGCTGCCTCCAGGCCAGGTCCAAGAACACCCTAACTGTAAAGTCCTGTCCCTGCAGTACAGACTCACACGAGGCACATGCTGAAGTCAAGGTCACTCAGAACCTGCACCTTTATTACACAGCTCTCAAATGGCACACTTGCCTGAGACCTGTCTTTATATACCTGTGTGGAACAGGTATATCCAGTGTCTCCTGCAAGTGCACCCCTGGTGGTAAGGTAAACTTGTGGTTACAGGTCATCTCTGGTTACAGTCATGTATAGCATGGTAAGATACAGTTATGTACAGTAGTGTGAGATACATGACATCACCCTCCCCAAGATCTTATTGTCTTTATAGGTTCAGTATCTCAGGTGGTCTACGCTCTAGCGTGGAGCGTCTTAGTTGTGGTTCAGTTGTTTGCCTTGGTGCCTGTTTTTCTTTCGGTATGATTGCTGGTATCTCGCCTGAGCTGTCTGTTTCGTTCAGTGTGATTGTTGGTGTCTCGCCTGGGCTGTCTGTTGGCATTGCCCTTTCCTCAGGTTGTTCCCTCTGTCTGTCCACCAGGTGTGGTGCGAGTTCCACATTGTAGTCTGCCTCTGGTTCAGCAGTGTTGTTGGTGAATCTACTTTTGACTTGGTCTACATGCCTCCGGCAGGTTTGGCCATTGTCCATTTGTACCACCAGTAGCCTGTTTCCTTCCTTTCCTGTTACTGTCCCTGCAAGCCATTTGGGACCCCTGCCATAGTTTAGCACAAACACTTTGTCCCCTAGCTCATTCCATCTCCCCCTCGAATTTCGGTCATGGTACTCAGTTAGCTTACGGCGCTTTGCCTAAAGGATTTCATGCATGTCTGGGAGGATTAATGAGAGCCTTGTTTTTAAAGTCCGTTTCATTAATAGTTGTGCGGGGGGGACTCCAGTCAATGAATGCGGATGAGATCTGTATGCCAGCAGCAGTCGCGACAGGCAGCCCTGCAGCGTGGGACCTTTTATTTTGAGCATGCCTTGTTTAATGATTTGCACTGCTCTCTCCGCCTGGCCGTTGGAGGCCGGCTTGAATGGTGCCGTCTTAACGTGGTTTTTGCCGTGGTCACTTATGAAATCTTGGAATTCTGCACTGGTGAAGCACGGACCATTATCACTGACCAATATGTCAGGAATGCCGTGCGTTGCAAACATAGCTCCAAGGCTCTCCACAGTGGTGGAGGTGGTGCTCGAGTTTAAAATGGTGCATTCAATCCACTTTGAAAATGCATCTACAATTACAAGGAACATTTTTCCCATGAATGGGCTCGCATAGTCTATGTGCACCCGCAACCACGGTTTGGTAGACCAGGGCCAGGGGCTCAGGGGGGCCTCCCTGGGGGCATTACTGAGTTGGGCACAAATGGTGCACCGTCGGACGCAGAGCTCCAAGTTCGCGTCAATGCCAGGCCACCAGACGTGGGATCTGGCTATGGCCTTCATGAGAACGATTCCCGAGTGCTCGTGGTGGAGCTCCCGGACAAATGCCTCTCTGCCTCGCAGAGGCATAACTACTCGGCTGCCCCACATCAGGCAGTCTACTTGTAGGGACAGCTCATGCATGCGCCTATGGAAAGGTTTAATCTCCTCGGGGCAGGCATCGCGAGCCTCTGCCCAGTCACTAGTTAAGACACATCTTTTTACTAAGGATAATGTGGGGTCGCTGGTCGTTCAGGCTCTGATTTGGTGAGCCGTCATGGGCGAATCTGTGGACTCAAAGACATTGATTGCCATGACTATCTCACAGTCCTGTTCGTCAGACCCTTCTGTGGTCGCCAGGCATAGCCTGCTAAGCGTGTCGGCACAGTTGTCTGTGCCTGGTCTGTGCCTTATGGTGTAGTCATAAGATGCCAGCATGAGTGCACGCCGAGGCGTTGCCGTTTATTGCCTTGCTCTCGGATAGTAGGAATGTGAGGGGCTTGTGGTCGGTTTCTAATGCGAACTTGGCACCGAAAAGGTATTGGTGCATCTTTTTGATGCCATACACGCACGCGAGCGCCTCCTTCTCCACCATACCGTACCCACGCTCCGCCCGCAAAAGTTACCTGGAGGCATAAGCCATGGGTTGTAATTTACCCGCACCATTGACATTTTGTAAAACGCACCCGACCCCGTACGCTGACTTATCACATGTGAGAACTAGCTTTTTACCTGGATCAAAGAAAGCCAAAACACTGTTGGAACACAGAAGGTTGCCTGCCTTATTGAAGGCGCGTTCCTGGGCGTCCCCCCAAAACCAATCGCACCCCTTTCTGAGTAGCACATGGAGAGGCTCCAGCAGCATGCTTAAGTTCTGCATAAAGTTCCCAAAGTAATTGAGTAGCCCGAGAAAGGCGCACAGTTCCGAGACATTCCGGGGCCTGGGTGCCAGGCGAATTGCTTCGGTTTTGGACTCTGTTGGGCGGATTCCATCAGCGGCAATCCTTCTGCCCAAAAATTCAACCTCGGGTGCGAGAAACAGGCACTTGGATTTCTTAACTCTTAGGCCTACCTGATCGAACCGCTTTAGTACTTCCTCCAAATTGCGGAGATGGGAGTCGGTGTCCCTGCCCGTGATAAGTATGCCGTTTTGAAATACAACCATCCCCGGGATGGACTTGAGCAGACTCTCCATGTTCCGCTGGAATCTAGCAGCTGCCGACCTGATGCCGAATGGGCATCGATTGTACATGAAAAGGCCTCGATGTGTGTTGATGGTGGTGAGTAGCTTAGACTCTTAAGTCAGTTCTTGCGTCATATACGCAGATGTGAGATCTAGTTTTGAGAAAAGTTTTCCTCCAGCCAATGTGGCAAATAGGTCTTCCGCTCTGGGCAGCGGGTAATGGTCCTGTAGGGAGACTCTGTTTATGGTAGATTTGTAATCCCCACAGATTCGTACGGATCCATCAGGCTTCATGACTGGGACGATGGGACTTGCCCAGTCGCTAAATTCCACAGGTGAGATAATGCCTTCCCGCAGTATGCAGTATGCGGACGACGCCTGCGTCTGTGCACATTCAGAGGCTGAACTCCAGGATATAGTCAATGTATTCACTGAGGCATATTAAAACATGGACCTTACGCTTAACATCCGTAAGACAAAGGTCCTTCACCAGCCTGTCACCGCCGCACAGCACTGCCCTCCAATCATCAAGATCCACGGCGCGGCCCTGGACAATGTGGACCATTTCCCATATCTCGGGAGCCTCTTATCAACAAAGGCAGACATTGATGCCGAGATTCAGCATCGCCTCCAGTGCGCCAGCGCAGCCTTCGGCCGTCTGAGGAGAAGAGTGTTTGAAGACCAGGCCCTCAAATCTACCACCAAACTCATAGTCTATAGGGCTGTAGTAATACCCGCCCTCCTGTATGGGTCTGAGGCATGGACGATGTATAGAAGGCACCTCAAGTCGCTGGAAATATATCCCAATGATGTCTCCGCAAGATCCTGCAAATCCCCTGGGAGGACAGGCGCACCAACATCAGTGTCCTTGACCAGGCGAACATCCCCAGTATTGAAGCACTAACCACACTCGATCAGCTTCGCTGGGCAGGCCACATAGTACGCATGCCAGATACGAGTCTTCCAAGCAAATGCTTTATGCGGAGCTCCTTCATGGCAAACGAGCCAAAGGAGGACAGAGGAAACGTTATAAGGACACCCTCAAAGCCTCGCTGGTAAAGTGCGATATCACCACTGACACCTGGGAGACCCTGGCCGAAGACCGCCCGAGGTGGAGAAAGTCCATCCGGGAGGGTGTTGAGCTCTTCGAGTCTCAACACAAAGAGCATGAAGAGGCCAAGCGCAGGCAGCGGAAGGAGCGCATGGCAAACCAGCCCCACCGACCCCTTCCCTCGACGAATGTCTGTCCCACCTGTAACAGGGTATGTGGCTCTCGTATCGGACTGTTCAGCCATCAAAGAACTCACTTTTGGAGTGGAACCAATCTTCCTCGATTCCGAGGGACTGCCTATGATGATGATGATATCGCTTATTCCAAGACATTCCAAGACAAAAGGCAAAGGGCAAAGGGCGCAGTGCGCCCACAGCACCCACACAGGGAAACCCTAGTCGGCCAATCGGTTGCGGGGAAACAGAGAGGGAATAAAGCACACAAGAGGAATTGTCAGTCAGGGCACAGTAGGTCATCTACCCAAAGATCTCAAGTTGGCAAAGAGTACAAGGCAGGTGAATATGAGTCGGGAGAAAGAAGCTAAAACAGGAAGGAATCATGTATTAAAAATGAATATTGAAAATTACATAAAAAGGGTATAATGCTGGAACCTAGATCAGATCTTTAAGAGGCTTCAAATACATCAAGGTTATGATGGACCAGCTTCCCTGTGACTCACTTGGTAATTCAATGTGGAACTGAACCATACGGACCAGGATAATTCCATGTTAAACATCCCATCTGTGGTGAGTTACCTGATCTTAATGGAGACGGCAGAAGTGGGTGTTAGTAATTTTTTCAATATCTCTGGGCAAGGAAGAGGAAATCAAGTCAGGGTTTGTGATGCTCATCATTATCCAGTGACTACTGTTGGAAAATATATGTGTGCGGACAGTGGAGAAGGGCAGGGTTTAAGCTTGACAATGACAACACCCGCTCCACTCTCCCTCCCTCCTCCCACCGTTTCCTCTCTACCATCCAGCCACAGAGCCTTCAAGCACTCACTGTCCAATCGTATAGATGAAGAACGGACCCTTGGGTGAGAGACCAGAGAATGTCAGTAGATCTGTGGGACCAGCAAGCGTTAAGAGTTGGAACGAAGAAGACTGGAGAGAAATAATGTTCTTCTCTTTCCCGTCGTTCCTCCCTCCACTTCAAACATGCCAAATGCTTTCAAAATCCAGTTGACTATACGAAGCTTCTATCTAGCATGATACAGTCCCTTTACGTTAAATCTCTTTCACTGCTTTGTCCTATGCCCTGACAGAGCAGCACGAAAACAAGGTTAAAACAGAACTCATAGCCAAGCTCTTGATTCAGCTCCAAAGCCTTCAGGCTTCCACAGTGAATCTGTATGGGTTAACTTTTCTTTAAAATTTTCAACACGTGGGACTGTTGAGCGAGCCAAGGAGTCGCTGGCAATAGCAGAATGATTCAGTAAATACTATGAACTGGATTTCAGGCTTTTATGATTTTGGGACGGTAATGGCGGCAGGGCAGGAATAGTCGGCACTTTACTAGTTAAGTTGGGGCCGGACAGCCACCTCTGCCTCTTCCTTTCCTTCCCCTAGCCCACCAGGCCAAACGTCCTCTAAGGATCCCCCCCGCCCTAGCCCTGGCCTCACATTCCAGTTTCTCTCCGAGCTCATCCTATCCATGAGACCCACGTCCTGCTCCCTTGACCCTATTCCCACCAAACTGCTGACCACCCAACTTCCTTTTCTGGCTCCCATGTTATCTGACATTGTTAACGGTTCCCTCTCCTCAGGTACTACCCCCCTCTGAAAACTAGGGAGAGGGGAGCTGAGGGAGGGAGGGAGGGGATCAGTAGGAATATGTGTGTGTGTGTGTATGTGTGTGTGTGTGTGTGTGCGCGCGCGCTAGGCCCATGCAGCAGAGCTTGGTCTCCAATTATCTTGGATCCTCTTGCCATTAGACCAAGACCTTGCTCTGTCAAGCCCGTGTGGTAGCTGGTGTGCAACGGCCACCCCACGTTAAAAGAATTCATGCACATGCATCTTCCACCCTTTAAAATGAACTTCGGGACCTGGCCTGCATTTGGTCTCACCAGTCACCTTAGAACTCATTTTATTGTGGAAGCATTGCCTAAGAAGAAGTTGTTTGGGAGTGCAGCACTAAGGGAGGCGTTGTACACCCCTCCGAGCTAAAGAGCCGGGCCGTGTGCTCCGAGAGATGTCTGGGGGGAGGGGGATTGGGGGGGAAACCTAAAAAAAAAAACCCTCAGAAACATTCCCAAAACATTGCCCATACCACCACAACACAAATTGCTAAAAAAATTAAAAGAAAAAACAATCACACTTACCTCAGGAGTCCATTACTCACCTCTCCGCCGACGGGATGGTCGGACCGCCCTGATTTACCAGGCGGTCATTGCGAGATGTACTTCGGGGCAAGAGTCAAATCTCGCGGCGGTGTCGCACCCAGGGGCATTGCACACCGGTGCAGCTCTTTTGGGCAGTGCTGCTCAGCGCCGTCGCAAAACCGGACCCGAGGATCGCTGTGAGGCGCTGGAGGCTGACCGCCCGCCCAGAAGACCTCACCGCCGCCATTGTGGTAACCAGAGCACAGAAGACCGGAAAATCCAGACCAACATCTTTCCACTGGGCAGACAAGCAATCCTTCCATGTGATTGAGAAACTCTACCTGGGTCAGTGGCTGCTGAACTATTGCCAAACCTGCACAATCCAACACACAGGGCGAACAAAGAGCAGGAGGAGGGGCTACTTTCTCAGGCAACACTCAGGTCAATGGGTATGTTGTTCAAATCCTTTGTACTCTACCCTGAATTAGAATTTTGTGAAGTTGGCACACCTTCATCTGTTTGGAATGAGATTTCCTTTCCAAGTAGATCTCGTTTCTTTCTCTAGCCCCACAATTTTCTCCCTTTCATTCCTTAAGGTGCTGACTCATGATGGGCTCCATTACCTCATCCAAGTGGCTATTCTTCATACACTTCCAAATAAATATGTTGACCTTAAAGGGCAACTTGACTGAGCGAGGTCAAGTTTTTGCTCAACATTCACATACATATAGCTAGTGTCAGCCGTGGCTTAGTGGGTGGCATACTCGCTTCTGAGTTAGAAGGTTGTGGGTTCGAATCCCATTCCAGGAACTTGAGCACATAAATCTAGGCTGACATGCCAGTGCAGTGCTGAGGGAGTGCTGTACTGTCAGAGGTGCTGTCTTTTGGATGAGACACTAAACCGAGGCCCTCTCAGGTGGATGCAAAAGATCCAATGGTACTATTTCGAAGAAGAGCAGTGGAGTTATCCCTGGTGTCCTGGCCAATATTTATCCCTCAATCAACATCATAAAAACAGATTATCTGGCCATCATCACGTTGCTGCTTGTGGGAGCTTGCTGTGCGCAAGTTGGCTGCCGCGTTTCCTACATTACAGCAGTGAGAACACTCCAAAAGTACTTCATTGGCTGCAAAGCGCTTTGAGATGTCCGGTGGTCGTGAAAGGAGCTATAGAAATGCAAGTCTTTCTTTACGTGTATTTTGCAGCAGGGGTCACTAGATGGCGATCAGGAGCAGGACTCCTGGTTGGTTTGTTCCCTCCTGCCCCTCACCACTTACTGTAGTCCACATGCATGCACACCAATTCTAGCCCAAGTAGAGATCAGTTAACTCAAACACAAAGCAGGGATCAAACCTGGTGTCTTGTGGTCTGTATGGCTCAATACTACACTGATCAGTGCCTTACCCTGTAATCCAGCAAGATAGCTTACCTGTTTGCAGTATTAATGATCAGTTAGCATGCTCAGATGTTGTTCCTTTGCCCACTACTTTAATATAAATACTATTTATTATATCCTAACATTGTCAACAGTCATGTTTAGGCTTATAAATGGACTAGTCTAGAGAAAGATCATAAGAAATCATATTTGTAGGCCTCATCTTGTTGGAGAGCTTCATGTAACAGAAGAACCAGTAATGGAGACAGTCTGTTTTTAATATAAAAATATAAAAATTAATTTGTTACCTCAGGCCTAGTTGCTCTGCTTGGGTAACATCTTCTAGAGAGATAGGGGGAAGCTGGGTTTAGTCACCTTGGTCTCATCTGACAAAGTGGAAGGTTCACTAAGGACACGTATGTTCAGGTGATGATTTGGATTCAGGTTTGTATGGGTGTTTTTTTAATAAATAGATAAATACATGAGCTCAAACCTGCAATTCATTGCCTTGAGCACGACAGTCCTGGGGCTGAATTAGTGGTAGAGCCTGGATTGCCAGTTGGGAGTAGAGGGTCGAGATCAGAAAACAGCTATGATCATCACACTGTTCACAGCACCTCACATTTACACTGAGTCACTCCATGTTGACCAGGAGAAGGGAATCAAGTTCCCTTCTAGCTTGTATGCTGGTTTTGCTAGTGTACAGGGAGCAGAGACTTTGAGCTGCCGTGCAGGGTGTGTATTCACTTTTCCCGTCTATTTTGGGCTACTGCAGTCTCCTTTTCTTTTGCGATGCAAAAAGCTATTGTGCCTCCTCAGAGCACTGCTCTGGCACTCTTCCCAGGATAGGATAGGAATTACTTGGGCAGATTTATTATGCTCCAGGAAGGGCTCATGTTCAAACCACGCTCGAGGCTGAGTTAGCAGAAACGCTAATGTTGGCCTCAGTGCCTCTGAGCTTGGGGGAGGGAGGGGGGAGGGTGGGCGGGGAGGGGGAAGAATCATCTAGATTTTCCAGTAAGTGCAATGTGTGGTCCAGAATATATTCACCTGTGATGCCCCTCATGATTGAATAGCCTGTCAACAAGTCCATGCTCAGATGTTAAAAATGACTATTTAGGCAAAGTATCAGAAAGCTGCCGTTGACTGTGGATTCACTCCATTGGGAGACAGCTCTTCAGCAGAGAAGGAAAAAAAAGTACTTTGAAACAAAATGCAGTCCACTCCTCTTAATTCAACATTGTTCAATTCCAATTTACTGATAAATAATTATTTTGGCAGCGCTAAAAGCCTACGTTGTCTCTATTATTTCTGTTTAATTCAAACATTTGTATTAAGAAATGACTGAATTATCAGGAATTTACAAATTCAGTCATGTTTCTAAATCTCACAGTAACACAAACTTTGGCCTAGTACTTTAGCATATCATTTTAGAGCAGAGTAAAGATTGCAGCTTTAAATTGCAACAACATGGTGTGATCCTCACTGCTGGCTTTGTGATGTAAACACTGGTCCTTGGAGGATTAATAGAGGGGGCGGGCACTCCTGCTAATGTCACTTTTATGTACAGTAACATTATTTTTTTGCTTCCTTTCTCTGGAGTAAAATGCTGCCCCCTGCCCTGGGGTCGTGAGAAAAACAGTGGGTAAGTTTCTCAACAGTAACGCAGCTCATGTCCGTACAAAAAGCAAACATACCAGTGTCAAGCAGAAACTTTCCATAATCTGTCACAAGTATGTACTGGAGACACGCACAAACTCAGCTGTCCCTAACTCCAGACATCCCAAAGGCCGATACATTGGCTGAGGAACATGAGGATTTGCTACAAGAGCAGTCAAGCAATACCTTCAGGGTACATTTGAGGAAAACTCCTGTATATAAACATATAAACAGGAACAGGATAGTCAAAGGAAAGAGGAGGCCAATTAGGGACCAAATAAAGAGATCTTCTTGTGGAGGCAGAGGGTATGGCTGAAGTACTAAGGGCCCAACTTTGGCCATGACTTGCATCAAGATAAGTTAAAAAATGCCATTTTCCCCAAAAAATTTGATCCAGAGTAAGTCAGTTAGGTACGATTTCTTTTAGGTCAGTTTTTTTTTTCAAACACTTACGCCAGTTTTGGCCATTTATGCTACTTTGGCCAGCAAAATCTTATTCCAAATCGACTTAGGTCAGCGTATGTGGCAAGCTCTAAAAAAACCTTGTGGGCAGTGAAGAAAAAGCAGCACACATTCGGCAGACATTAGGGCAGGGATAGGGGAGGGAAGAGAACTGGAAAGGACCTCAACAACCAAGCACCAAACATTGCAAGGAAAATCTCAAACCATGAAAATACTAATAAAATTGAAGTAAATCCTACCGCGATGTCACCGGGGGGGCGGGGGGCCGCTACGCAGAGCGACCGGAGAAATGCGAGCTGCTGGCTGCGATGTCACTGGGGGGGGGGGGGGGGGGAGGTAGCCAGAGAGAGCGAGAGAGATGCTGGTATACAAAACACTCTTTCTCCCTCCCCCCCCCCCAAACACTCTTTCTCCCTCCCCCCAAAAACACTCTTTCTCCATCCCCCCCCCCCCCACCCCCACTGCCCCGCGCAAAACTCTCCTCCCCCCCCTCCCAATCAAAACTCTCAAGTGCAAGCAATAAATAAAAAATAAAACTCAGCGGGCCGGCCGGCTGGTGCAGGAGGCCACTCAGCCGGGGATAGGATGCAGCGAGATCGGGGCATCCCTTCGGCCCGGGATAGGGGCTGCGAGCATCGGGTCCTGCTCGCAGCCCGCAGGACATGCTGGGAGGGCAGGAGCATGCGCGCAGACTTCACTGCGCATGCTCGCAGGTGCCGGCACTGTTTTCGGCGCTGGCCTGTTGCTCCGTCCCCCACTTCAGAATGCACGCCACGCCGGGACTCCGGGAACTTGGAAGAGCGGCCAGAATGGGGCCCCTTTTTGTCCGGCGTCGTTTCCAGCGTGAAAAGTCGGCGCACTTAAGGTAAGTGCACCGAAAAAAGGGGTTGGGCAAAGTTGGGCCCTATATGAGTACTTTAGTGTCTGTCTTCACTAGAGAAGAGGGTGCTGCCAATGTAGCTATAAACACAAGAAATAGGAAATAGGAGCAGGAATAGGCCATTTGACCCCTCGAGCCTGCTCCACCATTTAATAGGATCATTGCTGATCTGATCATGGACTCAGTTCCACTTTCCTGCAATGATCCCCATAACCCTTTATTCCATTATCGCTCAAAAATCCATTTATCTCTGTCTTAAATATATTCAAAGATCCACCCTCTACAGCTCTCTGGGACAGTGAATTCCACAGATTTACAACCCTCTGAGAGAAGAAATTCCTCCTCATCTCAGTTTTAAATGGGCAGCCCCTTATTCTGAGACTATGCCCCCAAGTTTTAGTTTCCCCTATAAGTGGAAATATACTCTCTGCATCCATCTTGTCCAGCCGCCTCATTATCTTATGGGCTAGAACCTCCACTTTTGAGCTTATTGCCCAAAAATGGGCGTTATGTCTGGCGTGGGCGTTAAAAAAGGGTTTTCAGATCACCAGCTTCTCACCCATTCTCAAAACACCTACTATATATTTTTGAAAATGGCTCAAAAATCGTTACCGTGAGCGATATCAAATGGGAGGTAGCGTTACATTTTTCTGACCTTCTGCCGTAAAGTGTGCCCGTCCTTAGCAATGACATGGCAACGCTCGATTCCCGCGATTCAGGAGGTCAAGGGTCACCATGACATGCGCAGAAGAGGAGACAGAAAGAGAGGGAGCTCAGAGGGACTGAAGGCGTGGCTAGGTATGGTGTGGCTGCTTTGCAAGGAAGGAGTGAGACTTTAGAGCTTCACAGCATGTAGGCAAACAAAAAGCAGCTGTTAACAGCTACATATTTGACCGAATTTGCCCTATAATGGAGGGAGAGGAGGAGGCTACACATCACGCTGTGGAGACTGATGCTGGAGAGAGCAGTGAGGTGGGAGGCCGCAAAAGAACCAGGAGGATCTCGGACGAGGCAAATGCCTCCCTCCTGCAGGATGTTGAGTCACGCTGGGGTGATTTGACACAGGGAGGACGTGGGGAGTCCACCTCAAAGGCATACCAGAGGATATAGGCCGAGATAGCAGAGGTGGTCTCGTCGGCGACCAACGAAGTGTGTGAGGGCAACCAATGCCACAAACGATGGAACGACCTTGTGGGATCCGCAGGAGTAAGTATTACATTGATGTACATGTACTTATGTATTTATATAATTTGACTTGTAACAGTTATGAGTGACTATCAGCAGATGTGAGGTCTTGCACTTTTACCGGGAATGTTTTACTCAAAGCCTGCGGTCACGGTGTACGTTTTTAGGTAAAGAATGATAATAATCATAATAATCATGATTACATCTCTCGGTTATGTGTTGTATCAGTCTTTGTGACAGTACCTAGCAATGATATCATGCAATGATCTCATGCCATGTCAGCCTAACACCTTTTACAGAGAAGTTATCGACGATGAGCTCCATGCAGAGGCGAACGGGTGGGGGGCCACCAGTCCCCAGCGACATGGAGGAACGAGTGCTAGCGCTCTTGGGGAAGCACCCCCAGACAGCCACAGAGGCATCTGCAGACCCTGAAGGGATGCCACATGAGTAAGCTTACACCATTGTGTGATGTAAAGTCAATAGATTCCATACCAACTCATATATGATAGATGATCTCTAAAAGTGTCATAGAAATAATGCTGGCCTAATGAAAATCATTGCAATCCACAATGTGTTGATGGTCATGAAATGTGATGTCTGCGATGATTTTGAGAGCAGTGGTGCTTTTGTCGTGCATATGCTGTGTTTAGGGCTGGACTCACCTTGTGACCCTAGCATCCCCTTCTCCTCTAACAACCTCCTTTGTGTCTTGCAGCTCAGCCAGTAGCACGGCCACAGAGGTGAGAAGGTGGGGGCGCGGGGCAGGCGTTGGCAGATGATCCTACTACATCTGGTGCTGAGGAGCTCCGATTCTCGCCCGTCAATCCGCTGGATCTGTTCTCGACGGATGAGAGCGCGGACTTCGAAGAATCTGCATCGCCACGTTCCAGAACCCATTCCATCCCAAGGCCATCTATTGGTCCTCCGATCATTTCCGCCTCCACTCTGGAGGTGCCGGCCCCAAGCGCCTCTCCACAGGGCACCCCATTTATCCCCAGGACGGCGTCAACCCCGCAGAGGCCTCATGGATGCGGCAGGGCTGTTCCACGAGCGTGAAGAGATGACAGCAATGAGATGGTTCAGTTGTCCAGGAGGACTGTAGATATTGGTAACCAGCTCATCGCATCCCTGGATGCGATAGCCAGGAATACTGCTGCCACAACCCTCCCAGTGGTCCCAGAGCGCGGCACTCCACACCTAGGTTCCGCACCAACACTGCGAACGACAGATGTGAGCAAGGACCAAGATCCTGCTTCTGCATCAGAGAATGTTGCCCCCTCGGCACCTCCTGCTCCCGTACCCATCCAACCAACGCATCTGCCTTCAACCCCCCCAATGAGACAGCACCTAAGGAGTTCCTCGGCCAGGCGCCATGGAGCGAGGAGGGGAAGGGATAGAGATGGGGAGAAGAAAGAGAGGGCAGAAGGAAAGTGAGGTACATGTGCGCAGGTGATGGCTGTGTTATATCTCCATCTGGGTGTAGGCAATTTGTTGCAATGTTTGGGGGCTGGGGACCACGCTCCTGCTTTGCCTTTGTATTCTGTGTTGCTGGACATGTTGACCATGTGATTTATGTCAATGGTGGAAAAAGTGGGTTTTGGGCAGGGGTTGGGTGTTATTGGCTGTGTTACTTATGATTTCAGACCAATGTTGGTATTAAACATTTGTTATTGAACATAACCTTGTTGCACATTGTCTCAGATAGCTGGACCATTACACACCGGTGATTCCTTACAGTGAAAGGGTTAAATACAACTTAACATCAATCAACGCAAACTTTAACTGGCACCAAGGTGATGGGCACTATTGATGTCTGAGCTGCACACACACAGCAATGTGTCAGCGTTGTCACTCACATCAGCGCTCTTTCAGGCAAATCTTTCTGATATCAGCTCTTCACGTAAAAGTGGGATTTAACAAAGGCATCCGTCCCAGTTAGTTCCACTTTTTGTGGGCGGTTTTTGAGCGGGCGATATTCTGGGCGATATGTATGCGAGGTGGTGAAATTTACAGTGGGCGATCTCCATGGCCACTAGTTTGTGTAAATATACTCTTTACAAGAAAAAACAGTCGCCGGGCGTTATTGAATTTCGGCGTTAATTCCATGAGGAAAGTAACGCTGGACAATAATATGGGCGTTGAAATTACCCGTTCTGCTGATTCCGCCCCAAAAAAGTGGGCGGGCGGTAATATTTTTTCTCGGCATTATGCCCATTGGAAAATAATGCTCAGCAATAAGTATCCGAAAAAAGCTCGTCAGTTTCCACTTTGTACCAAAATCTGGACGTTATACATCATTTCAGCGGCTAAATGGCCGTTAAGTGGGTGTTAAGCAGGCAAAAGAAGCAGAGGTTCTAGCCCTATATGTTTCGATAAGATCACCTCTCATTCTTCTGAACTCCAATGAGTATAGACCCAACCTACTCAGCCTATCTTCATAAGTCAACCCGTTCATCTTCGGAAGCAACCCTAGTGAACTTTCTCTGAACAGTCTCCAATGCAAATATATCCTTCCTTAAATACGGAGACAAAAACTCTACGCAGTACTCCAGGTGTGGCCTCACCAATACCCTGTGCAGTTGTAAAAGAACTTCTCTGCTTTTAGGGCAAAGGGCAAAAAACGTTAGTGGGAGTTGTGTACAGACCTCCAAACAGTATTAGTGATGTTGGAGAGGGCATCAAATAGGAAATTAGGAGTGCATGCAATAAAGGTGCAGCAGTTATAATGGGTGACTTTAATATGCACATAGATTGGACTAACCAAACTGGAAGCAATACGGTGGAGGAGGATTTCCTGGAGTGCATAAGGGATGGTTTTCTCGACCAATATGTCGAGGAACCAACTAGGGGGGAGGCCATCTTAGACTGGGTGTTGTGTAATGAGAGAGGATTAATTAGTAATCTCGTTGTGCGAGGCCCCTTGGGGAAGAGTGACCATAATATGGTGGAATTCTGCATTAGGATGGAGAATGAAACAGTTAATTCAGAGACCATGGTCCAGAACTTAAAGAAGGCTAACTTTGAAGGTATGAGGCGTGAATTGGCTAGGATAAATTGGCGAATGATACTTAAGGGGTTGACTGTGGATGGGCAATGGCAGACATTTAGAGACCGCATGGATGAACTACAACAATTGTACATTCCTGTCTGGCGTAAAAATAAAAAAGGGAAGGTGGCTCAACCGTGGCTATCAAGGGAAATCAGGGATAGTATTAAAGCCAAGGAAGTGGCATACAAATTGGCCAGAAATAGCAGCGAACCCGGGGACTGGGAGAAATTTAGAACTCAGCAGAGGAGGACAAAGGGTTTGATTAGGGCAGGGAAAATGGAGTATGAGAAGAAGCTTGCAGGGAACATTAAGATGGATTGCAAAAGTTTCTATAGATATGTAAAGAGAAAAAGATTAGTAAAGACAAACGTAGGTCCCCTGCAGTCAGAATCAGGGGAAGTCATAACGGGGAACAAAGAAATGGCAGACCAATTGAACAAGTACTTTGGTTCGGTATTCACTAAGGACACAAACAACCTTCTGGATATAAAAGGGGTCAGAGGGTCTAGTAAGAAGGAGGAACTGAGGGAAATCCTTATTAATCGGGAAATTGTGTTGGGGAAATTGATGGGATTGAAGGCCGATAAATCCCCAGGGCCTGATGGACTGCATCCCAGAGTACTTAAGGAGGTGGCCTTGGAAATAGCGGATGCATTGACAGCCATTTTCCAACATTCCATTGACTCTGGATCAGTTCCTATGGAGTGGAGGGTAGCCAATGTAACCCCACTTTTTAAAAAAGGAGGGAGAGAGAAAACAGGGAATTACATACCGGTCAGCCTGACCTCAGTAGTGGGTAAAATGATGGAATCAATTATTAAGGATGTCATAGCAGCTCATTTGGAAAGAGGTGACATGATAGGTCCAAGTCAGCATGGATTTGTGAAAGGGAAATTATGCTTGACAAATCTTCTGGAATTTTTTGAGGATATTTCCAGTAGAGTGGACAAGGGAGAACCAGTTGATGTGGTATATTTGGACTTTCAGAGGCTTTCGACAAGGTCCCATACAAGAGATTAATGTGCAAAGTTAAAGCACATGGGATTGGGGATAGTGTGCTGACATGGATTGAGAACTGGTTGTCAGACAGGAAGCAAAGAGTAGGAGTAAATGGGTACTTTTCAGAATGGCAGGCAGTGACTAGTGGGGTACCGCAAGGTTCTGTGCTGGGGCCCCAGCTGTTTACACTGTACATTAATGATTTAGACGAGGGGATTAAATGTAGTATCTCCAAATTTGCAGATGACACTAAGTTGGGTGGCAGTGTGAGCTGCGAGGAGGATGCTATGAGGCTGCAGATTGACTTGGATAGGTTAGGTGAGTGGGCAAATGCATGGTAGATGAAGTATAATGTGGATAAATGTGAGGTTATCCACTTTGGTGGTAAAAACAGAGAGACAGACTATTATCTGAATGGTGACAGATTAGGAAAAGGGGAGGTGCAAAGAGACCTGGGTGTCATGGTACATCAGTCATTGAAGGTTGGCATGCAGGTACAGCAGGCGGTTAAGAAAGCAAATGGCATGTTGGCCTTCATAGCGAGGGGATATGATTACAGGGGCAGGGAGGTGTTGCTACAGTTGTACAGGGCCTTGGTGAGGCCACACCTGGAGTATTGTGTACAGTTTTGGTCTCCTAACTTGAGGAAGGACATTCTTGCTATTGAGGGAGTGCAGCGAAAGTTCACCAGACTGATTCCCGGGATGGCGGGACTGACCTATCAAGAAAGACTGGATCAACTGGGCTTGTATTCAGTGGAGTTCAGAAGAATGAGAGGGGGCCTCATAGAAACGTTTAAAATTCTGATGGGTTCAGACAGGTTAGATGCAGGAAGAATGTTCCCAATGTTGTGGAAGTCCAGAACCAGGGGTCACAGTCTAAGGATAAGGGGTAAGCCATTTAGGACCGAGATGAGGAGAAACTTCTTCACCCAGAGAGTGGTGAACCTGTGGAATTCTCTACCACAGAAAGTTGTTGAGACCAATTCACTAAATATATTCAAAAAGGAGTTAGATGAAGTCCTTACTACTAGGGGGATCAAGGGGTATGGCGGGAAAGCAGGAATGGGGTACTGAAGTTGCATGTTCAGCCATGAACTCATTGAATGGCGGTGCAGGCTAGAAGGGCCGAATGGCCTACTCCTGCACCTATTTTCTATGTTTCTATGTTTCTATACTCTATCTCCCTTGCGACAAAGGCAAACATTTCATTTGCCTTCCTGATTACTTGCTGTACCTACATACTAACTTTTTGTGTTTCATGCACAAGGACCCCCAGATCCCTCTCTACTGCAGCACTTTGCAATTTTTAGGCAAGGTAGTGGTGAAATTGGATAGGATAAAGAGGTTCTGATAATGTTGGCAGTCCTCAAAGTAGAAAAGTCACCTGGTCCAGATGGGATGCATCCTAGGTGACAGAGTAAAGTAAGGTTTGAAATTGCGGAGGCTCTGGCCACAATATTCCAATCCTCCTTAGATATGGAGGTCGTGCCAAAGAACTGCAGGATTGCAAATATTACACCACTATTTAATAAGGTAGGGGGATAAACCCAGCAACTATAGGCCAGTCAGCTTCACGTCGACTGTGGGAAAACTTTTAGGACAATCATCTGGGATAAAATTAATTGGCACTTGGAAAAGTATGGGCTAATAAATTAAAGTCAGAACGGATTTGTTGAAGACAAATCATGTTTGACTAACTTGATTGAGTTCTTGATGAAATAATGGAGAAGGTTGATGAGGGTAGTGCAATTGCTGTTGTGTATCTGGACTTGGGAGTGTATGTACACAAACCTTTAAAGGTGGCAGAACAAGTTGAGATGGATGTTAAAAAAACATATAGGATCCTTGGCCTTATTAATAGAGGCATAGAGTACAAAAGCAAGGAAGTTATGCTAAACCTTTTTAGTCCACTGGCTAGGCCTCAGCTATAGTATTGTGCTCAATTATGGGCACCACACTTTAGGAAGGATGTCAAGGCCTTACAGCGGATGCAAAAGAGAATTAATGGTACCAGGGATGAGGGACTTCAGTTATTTGGAGAGACTGGAGGACAGGGGTTGTTCTCCTAAGAGCAGAGAAAGTTATGGGGAGATTTGATAGAGATGTTCAAAATTATGAGTGGTTTTGTAACTAAGGAGAAACTTCCAGTGGCAGAAGAGTCGGTAACCAGAGGACACAGATTTAAGGAGGTTGGGAAAAGAACCAGAGGTGACATGAGGCAACATTTTCTTACATGGTGAGTTGTTGTGATCTGGGATACAATGCCTGAAAGGATGGAGGAAGCAGATTCAATAGTGAAAGGGAATTGGATAAATACTTGAAGGGTGAAAATTTACAGAGCTATAGGAAAAGAATGGAGGAAGGGGACTCGTTGGATGGTTCTACCAAATGGCCTCCTTCTGTGCTGCATCATTCTATGCTTCTACGATAAGAGCTTACAATGGCCTTAGTCTCAAGGATTCTTTATTAGCATATATATCCTTTCTTTTTTTCAATGTGCAATATAGAGGTCATAAGGAAATTAGATACCTCACTCAGAAAGGAAGGATAAATAATAAATAAATAAATACATACAGACCTAGTATTAACGTTGTGCCTTTCATAACCTCAGGACATCCCAAAACGCTTCACAACCAATGAGGTTCTTTTGAAATGTTGTCACTGTTGTAATGTAGGGCATCACAGCAGTCAATTTGGGCATATCAAGGTCCCACAAACAGCAATGAGATAAATGATTGGATAATCTGTATTACTGTTATTGGTTGAGGGACAAACATTGGCCAGGACGCTGGAAGAACTCCTCGGCTCTTCTTTGAATATTGGTTATGGTTATTTTTACGTTCACCTGAGAGAGCAGATGGGATCTCAGTGCATCGTCTCAACTGAAAGAGGGCACCTTAGCCAATGCATCACTCTCTCAAGTACTGCACTGAAGTGTCAGCCTCGGTGACATACACAAGTCTCTGGAGTAGGGCTTGAACCCATGACCTCCTGACTCAGATGAGAGTACTGCCACTGAGCAAAGCGTGGCAGCTTGGAAACAGATACGGGTGAGGCAGGGGTGAAATAAGACCACAAATTCACACGTTTGCTTAGCCACTGATAAAAATTCAGTGAAAACCTCAGCAGCCAATGCTTTTGCATCATAAAGGTAAATGGAAGAGAAAAATAGACTTGTATTTTGGAAAGCCGACTCCCAATTTTATGAATGCATACCCCAGGCAAGAGCCCTTTGATATCAGGAAGTGTTGGACTCGCTCCCCATAATTTCATGTTCATTATAATTAATGGGCTGAAAATCTTGAGGGTGCACCCAGAGTTTTCCAATATGAGCTCGCAGCGGGTATAGCTCCATTTCAGGAGTGTGCATCTGGAAACGGGAGTTTAATGCCTGGAAGGGAATTAGATAAATACTTGAAAGGGAAAAAAAATACAGAGCTATGGGAAAAGAGCAGAGGAGTGGGATTCGTTGGACGTTTCTACCAAAGAGCCAGCACAGGTACGATGGGCTGAATGGTCTCATTATATGTTGCATCATTCTATGCTTCTACGATAAGAGCTTACAATGGCCTTATCCTCAAGGATTCTTTATTAGCATATATATCCCTGTCTTTTTTTCAATGTGCAATATAGAGGTCATAAGGAAATTAGGTACCTCACTCAGAAAGGAAGGATAAATAATATATAAATAAATACATACATACTTACATATAGACCTAGCATGAATGTTGTGCCTTTCATAACTGGTTTATATTATGTGTATTGTACTCGTAAACCAGGCTGTTTAGTCCAAATCAAGATGGGTGATAACCATCGTTCCCGTTAAGCTGTGCGGCTGCCATCTGGAGGTCCCGTGCAAGTCACTTGCCGGCTTTACAAATGAAATAACCGCACTTGCGCGAGAAATTGAATGGACCGTGCAGCCAGTTATAGGGGTGGCGCACTCCAAAAAATGTGATCATTGGTGATAACCTTAATTTCTTTCCTACAGAAATGTTTAGGCAAATGCATCTTTTGGTGTTAGCTGTCTAATGTTAGAAACAAAAGAACAAGATGATGGTTGGAACTACTGTGAGGAAATGCACTGAGTATTATGATGTGGGAGCGCACAGACCAGAGAGGTCCCAAGTTAAGCCCTTGAGTTGTGCCAAGATCTCAATGGGTTAGCATTGGGAGGCACTACAATTGGCTTTAGTGTTGCTAAGCTTGGGAGCGGAGAGAGAGGTCAGCAAGGATTCTTGTTCCTAATCACTGTCAAGTGAGCTTGGCTATTACTTTGCTGGGCAGCACTGTTCTTGCTGGTAGATCCAGTTCCAAAATAGTAGTGCTGTCCAAAATATTATTGCATTTGTGTACGGGAGGGGGCGTGGTGGTAGTGCTACAGAGAAAAGGCGAATGATTGAAATAAGAGCGAATGGTATCAAAAAGCTGTAAGACATTGCTATCAATATGGGACTTAGTCTTATGTCATGACTGTAAATAGTACATTTCAAAACCATAAATTTATATCTGAGGGATTATATCTTATGTAAACACTTGGTTATTTCCCACCCAAAACTCAAAACAAAGAAGAGCTACATAATTCAAGTATGTCTTTCAGTCCAGTAATGTCATATATCTGATGGATCACTGCATAGAGTGCATTTCCAAATGAAAAAAAATTGTCAAACACATTTTCTCATGAAGATGGTGCCCCTTTAAAGGTACAAACAGATCATATAATACTCCAAGTGTGGGTGCCAATAGCATACAATCAGCATGGCTGAAATTAAAGGGACACCAATGTGACCATCTTCCACTTTCTTCAGCTGTCATATCATAGAATTATAGAAATTTACAGCACAGAAGGAGGCCATTTTGGCCCATTGTCTCCGCTCTGGCCGACAAAGAGCCTAATTCGACTTTCCAGCTCTTGGTCCATAGCCTTGTAGGTTATGACACTTCAAGTGCACATCCAAGTACTTTCTAAATGTGGTAAGGGTTTCGGCCGCTACCACCCTTTCAGGCAATGAGTTCCAGATGCCAACCATCCACTGGGTGAAAATTGTCCTCTCAAATCGACTCTAAACCTCCTACGAGTGGAAATATCCTCTCTGCATCCATCTTGTTGACCCCCCTCATTATCTTATAAGTTTCAATAAGATCACCTCTCATTCTTCTGAACTCCAATGAGTATAGGCCAAACTTACTCAACATATCTTCATAAGTCAACCCCCTCATCTCCGGAATCAATCTAGTGAACCTTCTCTGAACAGCCTCCAATGCAAGTATATCCTTCCTTAAACACGGAGACCAAAACTGTACGCAGTACTCTGGGTGTGGCCTCACCAGTACCCTGTACAGTTGTAGCAGGACTTCTCTGCTTTTATACTCAACCTCCCTTGCAATAAAGGCCAACATTCCATTTGCCTTCCTGATTGCTACTAACTGTTTGTGTTTCATAACAAGGAGATCTCTCTGTACTGCAGCACTTTGCAATTTTTCTCCATTTAAATTATAATTTGCTTTTCTATTATTTCTGACAAAGTAGATAACCTCACATTTTCCCATATTATACTCCATCTGCCAAATTTTTGCCCACTTACTTAGCCTGTCTGTATCCCTTTGCAGATTTCTTGTGTCCTCCTCACAATTTGCTTTCCCACCCATCTTTGTATCATCAGCAAACTTGGCTACATTACGCTCAGTCCCTTCATCCAAGTCATTAATATAGATTGTAAATAGTTGACGACCCAGCACCGATCTCTGCGGCACCCCACGAATCAGTTTGCCAACCGGAAAATGACCCATTTATCCTGATTCTCTGTTTTCTGTTAGTTAGCCAATCCTCTATCCATGAACTCCAAATGAGGGGGTGGGAGATGCCTGTGAGTGAATTTTTTTAACATGTGGTGACCGTTGCACATCAGCCACCACACGGGCTTGACAGAGCTACGTCTTGGTCCAGTGGCAAGAATTAAACAAGACATCTGGAGACCAGCTCTGCTGCACGGACCTAGCGCGCGCACATGGGCTGGCCTGTGCTGCCCCTGGACCCTCGGCTCTTCTGGGCCCCATACCCTCATCTGTCGCACCTCCGCTACGATCTCTCGCCGCTCCTCCGCCATAAACATTCACCGCATCTCGCCACAAAGATTCGCCGCTCAACCGCCCCGACCATCCCACTCCTCTGTATCTGGGCACTGCCGATGTTCCTGCCCACGCTCCAAAATGGCGAACAGGGTTTTGATGACGTCACCCAGTCGCCCATCTCAAAATCGTCGCACAGCTGGAGCAGTTCGCGCTGGAGGCTGAAGTGGTACACCGCTCCAGCTCTTTTATAGCCCGACCTATGGAGCTGTTCTCTCGCAGGTCGGGGGGGCCACAATGTCCCAGACCCGCCGCTCCAGCTCTTTTATACTGCGATCTATGGATAGTAGGAGCATGCGTGCGCACTAGGTCCTTGCAGCAGAGCTTGGTCCCCAGTCGCCTTGGTTAACCCTTGCCACTGTACCAAGACCGAGCTCTGTCAAGCCCGTGTGGTGGCTGATGTTAAAAGAATCCACGCACAGGCATCTTTCACCCTTCGGTATGTAGTTCGGGACCCAGAATGTCAGGTCCCTCATTGAAACACCTGTGAACTCATCCCTTTTTGGTGTGGAAGCAGGTCATCCTTGTTACGAGGGACTGCTTAATACTATACTATATCCATGCCTATATATTACCCCCAACCCTGTGAGCTTTTATCTTGTGCAGTAACCTCTTATGTGACACCTTATCGAATGTCTTCTGGAAATCCAAAAACATCACATCCACTGGTTCCACCTTATCCACCCTGCTCGTCACATCCTCAAAGAACTCCAGCAAATTTGTCAAACATGATTTTTCATTCACAAAACCATGCTGACTCTGCTTGATTGAAACATGCTTTTCCAAATGTCCCGCTACTTCTTCCTTAATAATGGACTCTAGCATCATCATCATAGGCAGTCCCTCGAAATCGAGGAAGACTTGCTTCCACTCCAAAAGTGAGTTCTCAGGTGACTGAACAGTCCAATTCGGGAATTGCAGTCTCTGTCGCAGGTGAGACAGACAGTCATTGGAGGAAAGTGTAGGTGGGGAGTCTAGTTTTCCGCACTCTCCTTGCGCTGTCTGCATTTGCTTTCTGCATGCTCTCGGCGACAAGACTCAAGGTGCTCAGCACCCTCCCGAATGCTCTTCCTCCTCTTTGGGTTTCAAGGGTTTCAAGGACACCCTCAAAGTCTCCTTGATGAAGTGCAACATCCCCACCGACACCTGGGAGTCCCTGACCAAAAACCATCCTAAGTGGAGGAAGAGCATCCAGGACTCTCTAGCATTTTCCCAACGACAGATGTTAGGCTAACTGGTCTATAGTTTCCTGCTTTCTGTCTCCCTCCTTTTTTTAATAGGGGCGTTACATTTGCGGTTTCCCAATCTGCTGGGACTGCCCCAGAATCCAGGGAATTTTGGTAGTTTACAACCAATGCATCCACTATCTCTGCAGCCACTTCTCTTAAGACCCTAGGATGTAAGCCATCAGGTCTAGGGGACTTGTCCGCCTTTAGTCCCATTATTTTACCGAGTACTACTTCATTAGTGATAGTGATTGTATTAAGTTCCTCCCTACCTATAGCCCCTTGATTATCCACTATTGGGATGTTTTTAGTGTCTTCTACCATGAAGACAGATACAAAATATTTGTTCAAAATCTCTGCCATTTCCCTGTTCTCCATTATTAATTCCCCAGTCTCATTCTCCAGGGGACCAACATTTACTTTAGCCACTCTTTTCCTTTTATATACCTGTAGAAACTCTTACTATCTGTTTTTATATTTCGTGCTTGTTTAATTTCATAATCTATCTTCCCTCTCAATCATTTTTTAAGTCGTTCTCTGCTGACTTTTAAAAATTTCCCAATCCTCTGGCCTCCTACTAGTCTTGGCCACGTTGCATGCCTTTATTTTCAATTTGATACCCTTCCTTATTTCCTTAGTTAGCCACGGATAGTTATCCCTTCGCTTACAGTGTTTCCTTCTCAGTGGGATATATTTTTGTTGTGAGTTATGAAATATCTCCTTAAATATGTCTGCCACTGCTCATCAACTGTCCCATTCTTTAATCTATTTTCCCAGTCCACTTTAGCCAACTCTGACCTCATACCTTTGCAGTCTCCTTTATTTAAGCTTAGGACCCTGGTTTGAGAATCAACTTTCTCACCCTCCAACTGAACTTGAAATTCAACCATATAATGATCACTCATTCCTAGAGGATCTTTTACTACGAGATCATTTATTAATCCTGCCTTATTATACAGTACTAGATCTAAGATAGCCTGCTCCCTGGTTGGTTCCGCAATGTATTGTTCAAGAAAACTATCCTGGTTACACTCTATGAACTCCTCCTCAAAGCTAGCCTGGCCAAATTGCTTTGCCCAATCAATATGAAGGTTAAAATCACCCATGATTATTGCCGTTCCTTTATTACAAGCCTCCGTTACTTCTTGACCCTCCTTGTTACCTCCTCAAAAAATTGAATCAGTTAGTCAGACACGACCTTCCCTTAACAAATCCATGCTGATTGTCCTTGATTAAACCTTGTCTTTTTAAATGAAGATTTATCCTAGAATTTTTTCCAGTGATTTTCCCACCACCGAGGTTAGGCTGACTGGTTTGTAATTACTTGGTCTTCCTAATAAAGTAATGCCCAGTGGATCTCACTAAACTGGGTAATAGTCATCATTTTATAGGATTCCTTTTGGTCTATGTCACTTCTTTGCAATGATGTTTACGCTGAAGAATTACCATTTAGACATTTTATCCAAATTTTTTGGAGATATCAGCAATTCTTTGGCTAGTATATATTAATGATTTACACTTAATTTCCCATCTTTTCTGGAATACATGCACATTTTTAAAATACTGACTAAATACACATGGAGACTATAAGATCAGACTGACTCCCAGTGCTGGGATAAACTTTCCACAGTGAGAGCCTGTTGTAGCCCGAGTCAGAGCACCGACTAGCATTCCTCCCACTATCTATACCTGGATAGCTAAGGTTAGAGGAACTGATGACAAATCAGAGCTCAAAACAGTGGTGAAGCATCACCTTAAAGCAACACCACCCAATAAGTCAGATCAGGTCTTGAAATCTCCTCCAGCCCAACAACCCGCCGAGAACTTTGCATTCTACCAACTCTGGCCGCTTGTACATCCACCACTTCCTTTACCCTACCATTGACATAAGAACATAAGAACATAAGAATTAGGAATAGGAGTAGGCCATCTAGCCCCTCGAGCCTGCTCCGCCATTCAAAAAGATCATGGCTGATCTAGCCGTGGACTCAGCTCCACTTATCCGCCCGCACCCCATAACCCTTAATTCCCTTATTGGCTAAAAATCTATCTATCTGTGATTTGAATACATTCAATGAGCTAGCCTCAACTGCTTCCTTGGGCAGAGAGTTCCACAGATTCACAACCCTCTGGGAGAAGAAATTCCTTCTCAACTCGGTTTTAAATTGGCTCCCCCATATTTTGAGGCTGTGCCCCCTAGTTCTAGTCTCCCCGACCAGTGGAAACAACCTCTCTGCCTCTATCTTGTCTATCCCTTTCATTATTTTGAATGTTTCTATAAGATCACCCCTCATCCTTCTGAACTACAATGAGTAAAGACCCAGTCTACTCAATCTATCATCATAAGGTAACCCCCTCATCTCCAGAATCAGCCTAGTGAATCATCTCTGTACCCCCTCCAAGGCTAGTATATCCTTCCTTAAGGTGACTAAAACTGCATGCAGTACTCCAGGTGCGGCCTCACCAATACCCTGTACAGTTGCAGCAGGACCTCCCTGCTTTTGTACTCCATCCCTCTTGCAATGAAGGCCAACATTCCATTCGCCTTCCTGATTACCTGCTGCACCTGCAAACTAACTTTTTGGGATTCATGCACAAGGATCCCCAGGTCCCTCTGCACCACAGCATGTTGTAATTTCTCCCCATTCAAATAATATTCCCTTTTACTATTTTTTTTCCAAGGTAGATGACCTCAAATTTTCCGACATTGTATTCCATCTGCCAAATCTTAGCCCATTCGCTTAACCTATCTAAATCTCTTTGCAGCCTCTCTGTGTCCTCTACACAACCCGCTTTCCCACTAATCTTTGTATCATCTGCAAATTTTGTTACACTACACTCTGTCCCCTCTTCCAGGTCATCTATGTATATTGTAAACAGTTGTGGTCCCAGCACCGATCCCTGTGGCACACCACTAACCACCAATTTCCAACCCGAAAAGGACCCATTTATCCCAACTCTCTGCTTTCTGTAAGCCAGCCAATTCTCGATCCATGCTAATACATTTCCTCTGACTCCGTGTACCTTTATCTTCTGCAGTAACCCTTTGTGTGACACCTTATTGAATGCCTTTTGGAAATCTAAATACACCACATTCATCGGTACACCTCTATCCACCATGCTCGTTATATCCTCGAGCATGGTGAATAGAGGTGTACCGATGGATGTGGTGTATCTGGGCCCTAAGCTCCGGAATTTGCTCCCCGAACTTCTCCGCCTCTCTCTACTCCTTTTAAGACACTGCATAAAACCTACCTCTTTGACTAAGCATTTAGTCACCTGTCCTACTGTCTCCTTCTTTAGCTCGGTGTCAATTTTTGCCTGATTATGCTTCTGTGAAGCACCTTGGAATGTTTTACAGGTACTACTTTAAATGTGCTATATAAATGCAAGTTGTTGTTGTGAGGGGGAGTATTAAACAGTCCCTCACTGAAATTTGTGCTTTCAAAATTGACGTTGCAACTCTCTCTTGCATCAATGCCTCAGAATATACAGAAGACTTTACTCTAAGTTGCACCAATGCTGCTAGCTCCTTCCTTTCACAGAGCTAATAAAATCCATCCCTGTACAACTCGGAAACGCCACATGCATCCTAAGGCAAATCTCTCTCTGCAACAGACTGAAGTATCTTCGAAAAGATACGAGATCTAGTTTACTGTTGGACTTTGTACAGTAGGTCACCTACATCCAGTTTCAAGAGATAAAAGGAGAGATCATTGCAAAGGTCAGATGCCAATACACATCAGAAACTCAATGGGTGTGGCACAGGTACTAACTTATGTTGCTTATCAGCCAAGAAATACTGTGGTAGTGTCCCCACGTCACAAGGCATGCCTTTGATGACCTCAGTACTATTAAAGGACAGCTACTGTTGTCATCACCATCATAGACAGCTCCTCAAAATCGAGGAAGACTTGCTTCCATTTTAAAAATGAGTTCTCAGGTGACTGAACAGTCCAATATGGGAATTACAGTCTCTGTCACAGGTGGAACAGACAGTCGTTGAAGGAAACGGTGGGTGAGACTGGTTTGCCGCATGCTCTTTCCACTGCGTGCCCTTGATTTCTGCATGCTCTCGGCGACGAGACTCAAGGTGCTCAGCGCCCTCCCGGATGCACTTCCTCCACTTAGGGCAGTCTTTGGCCAGAGACTCCCAGGTGTCGGTGGGGATGTTGCATTTTATCAGGGAGGCTTTGAGGGTGTCCTTGAAACGTTTCCTCTGCCCACCTTTGGCTCACTCGCCACGTATGGGTTCCGAGTAGAGTGCTTGCTTTGGGAGTATGGTGGTAAAAAGAGCAGCCAATTTGCACAGAGTAAGGTCCCACAAATAGCAATGAGATAAATGAGCAGATTTTGGTTGAGGGATAAATATTGGCCAGGGAATGAATATGCTGCTCTTCTTCAAATAATGCCATGGGATCTTTTGCATCCACCTGAGAGAGAAGACGGTTTAACCTCTCAGCAAAAAGACTGCAGCTCAGACATTGCAGCACTCCCTCAATACTTCACTGAAGTGTCAGTCTAGATTATATTCTGATGCAAGGTCATCGACCTGAAATATTAACTCTGTTTCTCTCCCCACAAATGCTGCCTGAACTGCTGAGTATTTCCAGCATTTTCTGTTTTTATTAGTCTAGATTATATGTATTCAGGTCTCTGGTATGGGGCTTGAACCCACCAACCTCTTTGAGTCAGAGGTGAAAGTGCTACCACTGAACCATGCCAGACAGCAGATTGTCACCTTGCTTTTTTGAAATAATGCAATCCTTGACAGCAAATATTTTTCACGTTATAATGAGGTTTGCATTAAATGGACTGTCATGGCTTTAAAAATAAAAAGAAAGGCTTGCATTTATATAGCGCCTTTCATAACCACCAGACGTCCCAAAGCACTTTACAGCTAATGAACTGTTGTAATGTGGGAAACGCGGCAGCCAATGTACACACAGCAAGCTCCCACAAACAACAATGTGATAATTGCCAGGTAATTTGCTTTTGTTGTGTTGATTGAGGGATAAATATTGGCCAGGACACCGGGGATAACTCCCCTGCTCTTCTTCAAAATAGTGCCATGGGATCTTTTACGTCCATCTGAGAGAGCAGACGGAGCCTCAGTTTACCGTCTCATCTAAAAGACATCACCTCCAACAGTGCAGCACTCCCTCAGCACTTCACTGGCATGTGCCTAGATTTATGTGCTCGAGTCCCTGGAGTGGGATATGAAAGGTTCAGTAAACCTATAACCAGGAGATATCATCATAACAGGTACTGACAAGAAGAGTGGGATGAGTCATTGCTCACTGAATAGTGTACAGACACACAATACATGTTTACAGTTCAGTTGCCTCTAAATAGAAAATTCACTTGTTACATTATTTGTACCTATGGAGCTGACATAGTATTAAGGTCAGTGCACTCATGTTTTTCTTTAAAGAGACCGGATCCAGTACTAAGGTCCACAAACCCTACTACATCTCTTAACCAAAAGTTTCCTGAATGTCAGGGTTGCCTTGTCGATCGCAGCAGCTTTGTGCTAGCCATGGCTCAGTGGGTAGCACTCTTGCTGTTAAGTCACAAGGTTGGGAGTTCAAGTCCCACTGCAGAGACTTGAGCACAAAAAAGCTAGGCTGACACTCCAGTGCAGTACTGTGGGAGTGCTGCATAGTCAGAGGTGCTGTCTTTCAGATGAGATGTTAAATCAAGGTCTCATCTGCCCTCTCGTGTATGTGAAATATCCCATCGTACTACCTGAAGAAAAACAGGCGAGTCCCCCTGTCCTGACCCCCTTCCCCCCCCCCCCCCCCCTGTGTCTTGGTCAATATTTTTTTTCATTCAAAACAAGATCATTGTAATGGGTTTTCTGGTCAGTATCACATTGCTGTTTTTGGGAGCTTGCTGTGTACAAATTGTGTTTCCTACATGACTGGACTTCAAAAGTACTTCATTGGCTGTAAAGCACTTTGGGACATCATGAGGTCGTGAAAGGCACTATAGAAATGCAAGCCTTTCTTTTTTTCTCCATCCTATTTACACAAAAGTCAGGATAAATCAAGCCCTACAAATTATCCCAAAGGGACATAAAATCGAATACAATAAGGTGAAAACGCCTTGAAATTCACAGCCGAACTGACATAGTGGTTAAAAGGTCTACTGTTCGTTCAATATTCAAGAGCTACTTTTGTTCCCAGCAAACAGGAGCTCTCCTGTGTCTAGAATAGTGCCAGATAGTGGGATCATTTCAGAAGCTCACTAACTGTTTTCCAATAGCAGAAGTCTAATAACTAGGACAGCGCAGTCCAGAAGCTGATGAACCCAACGCTTTGTATTGCAGGATATTATAAGATCAAAAATCTGTAACACAGGAAGGCCCTATTTTAAATAACCATGCTTCCATTTTTTGATATATAAGCTTATTATGTTTGAAAAAAGTGACATTTTTAGTGTCGGCATTATCCCCGAGTATCTCAATGCAAAATCGAATCCATTAGGTTGTTTTTTTAAATATATCTTTGCTAAATTTAATTTCCATATACAAGTTTTTAATCACCCATTTGCTACTGTTCTTATAAATGAATGTCAGCTATGCCTCAGTGGGTAACACACTCACTTCTAGGTCAGAAGGTTGTGGGTTCAAGTCCAACTCCAGGGGCTTGAGCACAAAAACCTAGGCTGAAACTCCACTGAGGGAGCGCTGCACTGACGGAGGTGCCATCTTTCGGATAAACCATTAAACCGGGGCCCTGTCTGCCCCCTCAGGTGGATGTAAAAGATCCCATGGCACTATTTCGAAGAGCAGGGGAGTTATCCCTGATGTCCTGGCCAATATTTATCCCTCAATCAACATAATAAAAACAGATTATCCGGTCAGCATCACATTGCTGTGAGTGGGAGCTTGCTGTGCGCAAATTGGCTGCCACGTTTCCCACATTACAACAGTGACTACACTTCATTGGCTGTAAAGCGCTTTGAGGCGTCCGGTGGTCGTGAAAGGCGCTATATAAATTTGAGTCCTTCATTTTTTCTTTTTAAATGAAAGATACATTTCTGACAAAAAAAACTAACAGTGGGCATCGGGAGAGCTCACGGCTCATTGAAACCAGCGGTAGGTTGGTGAAATTCACCTCCAAATCATTTGTGTGTCTCCCCGTGGGGGCTGAAAAAATTAAACGGTGTCGAACTTTCTGTCACTTATTGGTGTGGGGAGGGACTGCGAAAACTTCTCACCTTTTCCAGTGGAAAAGGATGTGCTCAAGGTGGCAATTGTTTGACAGTGGACGGAGTGGGAACGACCCATTCTCACCGATTCCACCTGCAGCATTCCTCCCCCGAACGTTTTCCCGTCACCAATGCAAACCTAAAATCCATGAACTAGACTGGATTTTTTTTGGTGATAAGCAAATACCCCAGGGAATCCACTGGCTTATTTTACTTTGTCAAATATTTCCAAAAGTTATTTTGAGAAGTAATTAGACTGTAACATTAGCAGAAATGAGTTTGCTTTATGTTTTCTGTTAATTGTCTGTACATTATATCTGAGTTGTAATTGTAACGCTGTTAATCTGTAAATTGAAATGCTGAAAGTAAAAGGCGTGTCCTGTAATTATAGACACAGATAATATGTTTAAAAGTTGCTTAGCAGAAACAAAACAAGTTTCGGTAAATAAAACACCCACCTCCTGCCAATAATGAAATAAAACTATGCTTACCGTTAAATACAGTCGGTGTTACCAGCAATGAAACCCAAAGTGTCAATTTCACTGCATCCATGGTGATTTCCCCCCTGTTTAATATCCAAATGTCTCGGTGGAAGAAAGAAACAGCTCCGGATTAGTTTCCCTCGAAAGTAATCTCTTGGACAAGAAGCTTGCAAACAGCCGACTTGTATTAATTCAGGACATCGACCTGCTGCACTGATGCGATTGTTTAATCTACGCTGCCCAGCGGAGGCTGAGAGCAGCGATGCGGAATATCAGCGCTGTCTTATCTGGCACTGGTGCCCTGGAGCACTTGCTGCACTCTCCGGTCCCCGGGAGCCCGCTGTCAATCAAACCCAGAAATACACTTGTCAATCAGCGCCAGTGCTTCGCCCGGAACAGTTGATTGGCTGCGCGACCTGTCAATCAAACTGCACCTGCAGCACGTCATTTTCAAATTTACAAGGATTGAGCCAAATCTCCCCGCCCTCCCAATTGGTCAACGGGACAAAGACTTGTATTTACATATCCCGGCTCTCGGAAAGTGTTTCCCATGCAATGAATCACTTTCGATTGCAGTGACAGTTCTTATGTAGAAACGTGAAATGCCATAAAAAATGGCCAATAAAGGCGTTACAACTATACCTGGCCCAACCCCAGGTAAATGATTTGACTTTTCAAATCATTTAAAGTACATGGTGACAAACTATTGCTTAATATTAAGAATTCTGGTTCATAGGTTACAAACAATATTTTATCATTTAATTAGATGATCGCTTGGCAACCTCCCATATCAAGGTGTCCTGGTTAGCATTTATCCTTCAATTAACATCACTAAAACAGATTATCTGGTCATTATCTCAGTGCTGTTTGTGGGAGCTTGCTGTGTGCAAATTGGCTGCTGTGTTTTCTACATTGCAACAGTGACTACACAGAGGTACTTTTTTGGTTGCAAAGGATGGACTGAGGTTGTGAACGGCACTATATAAATGTTTTGATTTATTTATAGTCTTCCTTTCATCCTAACATCTCCACTATCAACTGTAGCCCAAGGACTGGACAACCAGTCTTTCTCCACAGATGGTGACGGACCTGAAAGGGGCCACTATCGAGCTTTGTGCTTCCAGGACAAGTCTCACTGCCCAGAGAATATTGCGCATTGAGGGACGTCTGCACACCATTTCCCTGCTATTTAAATAGACTGAGAATCATGTATGCCCCAATTTCCAACATACTCTCCAAGAGGCGAGGGGCAATGTCACATCAGAAGCACAGTTTAAAAAAATGCCCCGATATGTATTTCTAGTATTTTCTGCTTTTATTTTAGATTTCCAGTATTTGTAGCATTTTTTAATTTTAATTCAATTGTACCTTCTGCTATTCCTATATTCCCATAACGATCGATCCCTGCTAGATATTTATCCAGCTCCTTTATAAATAAGATAAACATCTCGGTCTCAACTATTTTTCCTCGACACATATCCACCTCTCTTTGGGAGGAGGAGGTCCTACTCCTACAGTATGTGCTTACAGTCTATATCCAATAGCCTTTTTACCTCTGCCTTTTGTTTCAGCATTTTGAAGACCCTATGGGGGAAAATTTGGTTTGTTTGCACCTCCCATTGGCGACCCCGGGGCACTAACGGGACCCAAACGACTTTTCGGCCAGGCATGGCACCACGACTGACTCCCGCGAAACTCCGCAGGAGTATAGCGGCGGTACTAACCGGTAGCGCCATGTGAGGCTGCCGCATACAATATCCACGACAGCTTTGCGGGGTGCGTACCGGGCTGTAGTCCGCTTGCGGGGTGAAAATTAAAGGGGAGGTGCGCTGCTGAAAATGTTTTAAATGGCCGACTTACCGGTCGCGGCCTTCTTCAGTGCAGATCTTGGGGTCCGTGCCACAATCTTGCAGCACGGCACTCCCTTTGTGCGCTGGGCTACTGCCACGGCACCCCACTCCCTGGTGCTCTAGCGATGGCCCCTTCTCCCTTCTGCAGCTTGGCCCTCCCCTTTAATGGAAGGGGAGGGCCCTGTCTTCTCGCCAGCGCTATGCGCCCTTCCACCTAGTGCTGGAAATATCGATTTCTTAGCGCCCCTGTCCCGCTCCACTTCCTCTCGGGGGCGGTAAGCCCAAATTAGCGGGTGGGGCAGGACTTCTGCGCCTGGAGCAGGAACTTCCACCTCGCGGCTTTTACTGCCCCCAACCGGGGCACTACGCAATCTCGCCCCATAATTCTTTTCTTCTGTCTGCAATGAAACAAGTTCAGTTCCCTGAGTTCCCCCGCTCTCATAATTTAGAATCTTAAGTCCTGTAGTCTCTGTCTCAGTCTTTGAATGCTCACCAATGCATTAAAGCTTCAAGATATAGTGCTGAAAATGGCATTAAAAAGACTTGCATTTTGTATAGTACCTTTAACAACATCCCAAAGCACTTTACAGCCAATGAAGTCATTTTTGAAGTGCACTCAAAGTTGAAATGTCGAAAACCCAGCAGCCAATTTGCACACTGCTAGCTCCCACAAACAGTAATGTGATAATGACCAGATCAGTTGTTTTTCAATGATGTTGGTTGAAGGATAAATATTGACCACTACACCAGGGATCACACACCTGCTCTTCTTTGAAATAGTGCCAATGTCAAAGCCTTGGAGAGGGTGAAGAGGAGATTTACCAGAATTATATCAGGGATGAGGGACTTCCGTTATGTGGAGAGACTGGAGAAGCTGGGATTGTTCTCCTTCGAGCAGAGATAGTTAAGTGGAGATTTAATAGAAGTGTTCAAAATTAAGAGGTGTTTTGATAGATTAAACAAGGAGAAACTGTTTCCACTGGCGGATGGGTTGGTAACCAGAGGACACAGATTTAAGACAACTGGCAAAAAACTCACACTTACACACACACTTTCTCACAAAACTTAATCCAACTCTATGGATGCTGGAAATCATGATAAAGTATATAAGTGGTGATTGAGTGTTATCTGATCTCCTGTTAAAGACAGACAAGAAATTATTGGTAGATGTATCCATGGGCTTTTCAGTACTATTCACTGGTCTAGTATAGCATCAGTATAGTATTAGGCAATCCCTCGAGGTCAAGGATGACCTGCTTCCACACCAAACTTCTGGTCCCAAACTTCATTTTGAAGGGTGGAAGTTGCCTGTGCATGAATTATTTTTACGTGGGGTAGCTGTCACACACCAGCCACCACACGGGCTTGACATGGCAAGTTCTTGGTCCAGAGGCAAGGAAATCTAAGACGACTGGAGACCAAGCTCTGCTGCACGAGCCAAGAATACACACATAGTCCTTCTGTCCCTGGGATTCATAGGACACAGTGTGGGCCTCGCCTCGCTGCTGGCCCGTGCTGCACCTTCCCTGGGCCCCAACCCTGCCGCTCCTGTGCCCCGACCTTCCCCCACCGGACCTCGACCTTCCCACCCCCCCCCTCCAGGCCCAGACCTTCCCCCCTACCGCCCCCCTTGCCCCGACCTTTCCCCCCTCCAGGCCCAGACCTTCCCCCGCCCCCCGGGCCCCGACCTTCCCCCCCCGGGCCCCAACCTTCTACCCCCCCCTCGGCCTGGGCCCAGACATTCCCCCCCCCTTCCAGGCCCTGACCTTTCACCCCCTGGACCCAGACATCTTCCTCCACCCCCGACCCGGCCCCCACCTTTCCCCCCCCTGGTCCTGACCTTTCCCCCCCCCGGGCCCCGATCTTTCCCCCCCGGGCCCCAACCTTCCCCCCCACCTCCCCCGAGCCCCGACCTTCCCCCCCCCCGGGCCCCGACCATCCCCCGCGCACCCCCCCCCCGGGCCCCGGCCTTCCCCCCTCTGGCCCCCGAACTTCCTCCCCCGGGCCCCGACCTTCCCCCCCCTGGGCCCCAACCTTCCCCTTCCTGGGCCCTGATCTTCCCCCCGGGCCCTGAACCTTCCTACCTGGGCCCTGACCTTCTCCCCCTGGACCCCAAACTAGCTCCTGGGCCCCGATCTCATTGGTCTAACCTGCTGCTACAGTAATGGCATGACTAAATGCTATAAGTAAATAACTAAACAAAAAGCCATGATGTTGGGGATATTTTCAATGGAGAAAATACAGTTTAATAGATATCATCTCCAGGGCTGCAGGATTATGGGGGACTTATGGTGATCTCATTGAAACATACAAAATTCTTACAGGGCTTGACAGGGTAGATGCCGGGAGGTTGTTTCCCATGGCTGGGGAGTCTAGAACTGGGGATCGCAATCTCAGGATAAGGAGTCGACCAATTAGGACTGAGATGAGAAGAAATTTCTTCACTCAGAGAGTGGTGAATCTCTGGAATTCTCAGAGAGCTGTGGCTGCTCAGTCATTGAGTATATTCAAGTCAGAGAGCGATAGATTTTTGAATATTAAGGAAATATTAAGGGATATGGGACAATGGAGGAAAGTGGAGTTGAGGTAGAAGATCAGCCATGATCTCATTGAATGGTGGAGTAGGCTCGAGGAGCCAAATGGCCTCCTTCTGCTTCTAATTCTTATGTTCTTATGACTCTGTAAATCTAATTCTATTTCTATGTCATGGGTTTTTGCATATTTTCATTATGTTTTTGGTGATTCTATGGAAACGATTAATCAGTGGCCTCTGCATTCCAAACCTCAGGGGGAGGTGGAGCAGGACATCAAGGGTGAGATTGCAATTCAAATCGTCCCTTTAACTTTTAAATACGGCAATCTGCCCCTTCCTTAATATTTTTTGAATGAATAATTGGAATCTTCTGACAGTTGTTGGAATGGTAGAAAGGATCATTGACATCCTATCATTCGCAAAAGAAATGTTTGAAGTTTGATAGTTAATGAGTGTGCCGTGCTGGTTAACCTGTTCCCCTTGTTGGACTTTGGTCTCTGCATGTTAGGTTTGAATTTTTGGTTAATCATTTCCCCCTTTGTACTTCAATTTTCTCCATGGTTTGCCAGTCTCTGTCCTGCCGATGGGGGGTTAAGCTCATCGCTTTAAGGAAGACAAAAAGTTGACATTATCCTCGGTACTCTTGCAAACTTACTTTGACTTCTGACTCATACATTCTATTGGCAAAACCCCTTCACCCACCTTCTGAGCAATGAGGTGGGTGTTGGCACTGAGTTGAAGCAAAAATAGAGGAGGAAAGAATACATGGTACTCAAAATAGAGCTCACCGAATGGTGTCAGCTGTGGCTCAGTTAGCAGCACTCTCGTCTCTGAGTTAGAAGTTTGTGGATACAAGTCCCACTCCAGCGACTTAGACATAAATCTCCCTGTCAGAGGTGCTGGCTTTCAGATGAGACATTAAACCGAGGCCCCGTCTGCCCTTTCAGGTGCTTGCAAAACTTTCCATGGCACTACTTTGAAGAAGAGCAGGAGAGTTCTCCCCAGTATCATGGCCACTTATCTCTCAACCTAGATCACTAAAACAGATTATGTGATCGTTATCACATTGCAGTTTGTGGGTCCTTTCTGTGAGCAAATTGGCTGCTGTGTTTCCTACCTTATAATAGTGACACTACAACTTCATTGGCTTTGGGACATCCTGAGATTGTGAAAAGCACTACGTAAATGCAAGTCTTATTTTTTTTATGTGACTGAAAGCCTGAAAGGTCTCAGGTTCAATCCTTGATTTGTGCTGTTAGCAGATGTGATCCAGGGCATGTTAAGGGCGCAAAATTTGAATTAGTGCCATGGAGGGGAAATTCAGCCAGGGTTCCTGCTCCTAACCAAAGACTATGGTGCTAAAAAAAATGCACATACATGGCTGTAACACCACCCCTTCAGGGATGCATAGCCTACTGATTACTGGTCTCTAGGAGCACAAATGAAGATTAGGCGTGGTAATCTAAAATGCCCTCAACCGAAGAAGACATGAGTCAGTGTCATCAGAAGATAAGAGGAGAAAATTGGAGGTGGGGCAGAATGAAGGGAAATGTCAAAAATAATTAAATCTATTCTGATCCCATTAAGAAAATAGCTCTTGATTGTTATATAGCACCTTATCACACTTCGGAGAAATGAATCAGTGACTACTGCTAGATAAGCCTACCAGGATCATTTTAACCCAACAAGATCCTACAAATATCAATGAGATGAATGACCAGTTAATGTTTTTTTGATGACGAGGACACTTCTAAAAGTGTTTTGGGATTTTTTTCGTCCACCTGAACAAATAGTTTAATGTCTTATACAAAGAACAGCACCTCTGAGAATGTAGCACTTCCTCAGGTATCTGGCCAGATTGCAGGTTCACTGTATTAAGGGCGCTATAGAAATGTATATTGTTGTTTTTGTTCAAGATCCAGAGTGAGGCTTAAACCCATGACCTGACTCAGAGGCTAGTAGTGTCCTGGTCTGTGAAACTGAAAAGCAACTTGTCTGCTCATAACATCAATGCCTTCCCCTCTCTAACTGATGTTCTCCCACTGCCACCATTCCCCTTAGTACAACAGCTGCCTCCATGGTTTCTAGTCTGCAGCCTGGAGACTAGATCAAAAATGGTGCATGGCTGGCCTGGCTTATATCCACCATGGCCATTTCAAGCAGTATAGTATTTTCCTCCCTGTGGCCAAAGCCTCCCATTAGTCCAGGATCAAGAGTCCTGGAGGGCAATGGCAAGGATAACCCAATACAGCTGTTTGCTACCATCAACAGCCTCCTCCTATTATGCACCTTCGATTATCACTCTGATTCGAGACTCAAGAGTTCACAGACTTCTTTTGTAAACTCAAGGCTGCCTCTGCTTTCTCCACTTCCATGTCACTCCCTCACTCTGTAACTTCTCCCCTTTCCCCACTCCTAACATCTCCTCTCTTGGCTCTCGTGCGTTTATTTCTAATTGCGTCTCTATGTGGTGGTTTTCTATGTTAAGCCGCTATATAACTGTAAGTTGTTGTTGTCGGCGTCATCGGTTCAGCTTCTCACAGGTCCATGACACCAAGACCATCCTGGTCCAAGTCATCAATGACATTTCATGCCACCACAGCTAAATGCATCACCCACCCCTGAGCGTTACCACCATGTTTGAAACATGAGCGGAAGGGAAAGAGAGAGAAAGCCACAAATGACACTGGCTGGGAGCAGTGTTTAGGAGGGGCAAATAAACAGTAAGAGGAAGGGGGATGAGAATAAAGCACTGGGGATGAGAAAGCTCCAGAGTGGCATTGAGAAGGTGGGAAAAATAGTGTGAACTAGACTAGAGTCATCATCATCATAAGCAGTCCCCCGGAATCAAGGAAGACATGCTTCCACTCCTGAAGTGAGTTCTTTGGGGGCCGAACAGTCCTATACGAGAGCCACAGACTCTGTCACAGGTGGGACAGATAGTCGTTGAGGGAAGGGGTGGGTGGGATTGGTTTGCTGCACGCTCTTTCCGCTACCTGCACTTGATTTCTGCATGCTCTTGGCGATGAGACTCGAGGTGCTCAGCGCCCTCTCGGATGCACTTCCTCCACTTAGGGTGGTCTTGGGCCAGGGACTTCCAGGTGAGAGTGGGGTGCCCTCCTCACAACTTGCTTTCCCACCTATCTTAGTATCATGCTGCTACTACTCTAGTCTGAGCAGGGTGGGAAAGGAGAACCAGTAGATGTAGTGTATTTGGATTTCCAGAAGGCATTCGATAAGGTGCCACATAAAAGGTTACTGCACAAGATAAGAACTCACTGGGTTGGGGATAATATATTAGCATGGATAGAGGATTGGCTAACTAACAGAAAACAAAGATGAGGAGAAACTTCTTCACCCAGAGAGTGGTGAACCTGTGGAATTCTCTACCACAGAAAGTTGTTGAGGCCAATTCACTAAATATATCCAAAAAGGAGTTAGATGTAGTCCTTACTACTAGGGGGATCAAGGGGTATGGCGAGAAAGCAGGAATGGGGTACTGAAGTTGCATGTTCAGCTATGAACTCATTGAATGGCGGTGCAGGCTCAAAGGGCTGAATGGCCTACTCCTACACCTAGTTTCTATGTTTTTATGTAAATTTGGCTACAGTACATTCCGTCCCTTCATCCAAGTTGTTAATATAGATTGTAAATAGTTGAGGCCCCAGCACCGATCCCTGTGCCAACCAGAAAATTAACCATTTATCCCAACTCTCTATTTTCTGTTAGTTAGCCAATCCTCTATCCATGCTAATATATTACCCCAACCCAGTGAGTTCTTATCTTGTGCAGTAACCTTTTATGTGGCACCTTATCGAATGCCTTCTGGAAATCCAAATACACTGCATCTACTGGTTCTCCTTTCCTACCCTGCTCAGACTAGAGTAGTAGCAGCATGAATGGAGGGTGCGAGAGGAATAAGACTGCTGACGTAATCTGGTAGGGTTGGAGAGAGAGTGCCTCTGTGAACTTGGGGAAGAGGTGGAGGGAACAGTGTCTTTGTGAAGTGGAGAGGGCTGTTGGATGTTGAACATTTTTAAAATTAATAATTTTTAATGCATAAAATTAAACAAAATTCCAGGAAAGTATGGTTGCAAAAATAAACCAGCAGTTGGTGTGTGAGGAGAGAGGAAGGGGCAGTACTTGAAAAGTCGTGTACAATGGTACATTTTCTACTTACAAACCAGACTGTACTCAATAAGACCAGATTCAATCTTTCTATTTGCAATTTGATAATTCATTGATAAAACAAAATTAAGTAAACAATTTTACTTCTAGCTAAATATGGACTTGCATTTTGAGCTGCTGACCTCAAAGAACCCTGCCCACAAAGATCTAGCGACCTCCGTGACGTTGATTTCATCTCTCCCAACATTAATTTGAATCTGACACCAAGTCTAGGGGATCTTCAGTGTCCAGCCACAGTGATGTCATCAAGCTGGTGAAGCAGCCAATCACATTGAAAAACTCTCACAGGCAACAAACCAGGAAGTAAAATGCACTGATTTTTCTTCACTTTTTAATCATTTTGCAGAGAACGAAATAAAGATTGGGACATACACATGGGATTAAGCTAGAAGCTGAAATATCATAAACGTACTTATAAAAACATTATTATATTAAAAACCATAGAATTTTTATCATAATGGAAAAAATGACATGCCACAATTATAAAATTAGTTTTTCAGGGCCAGAATGGTCTTCGACCTGAAACGTTAACTCTGTTTCTCTCTCCACAGATGCTGCCTGACCCGCTGAGATTTCCAGCATTTTCTGTTTTTATTTCAGATTCCAGCATCCGCAGTATTTTACTTTTGTATTAATGGTTGTTTAGCAGTAATAATGACTCAGTACACCGCTAAAAACCCAGTAACACTTCATTCAACATGGGTTAATTTTTTGAGGGCTTTTTAACAGCGACATTCAAGCGTAAAAACTGAAGTTCTCGTCAGTCCAGTGATTTCATTTGATTACCGTCTCCGGAGAGTTGAACAGTGCGCCCTGTGGAGAAGCAGGGAATGACTGACAGCAACTTCTGGATGTCTGCGTTTAACTGCGCTTGTGCGTACTCGCGATGTTGCTGTCCGATTCGCAGGTGTGATGATGGTGAACGCTGACAGTTTCAGACCCAAATTCCGGGCCATTACCTGTTGTTACCAACAGAAAATAAGTTTTAAAGTAAAAATAAAAAATAATTCCCAAATGGTAGCATGTTATCACTAGACTATTGGGTCAGTTGTGGCTCTGTGGTACCATTCTCGCCTCTTGGCTCAGAAGGTCGAGGGTTCAATTCTCACTCCAATGATTTGAGCACAAACTCTTAAGCTGACGCTCCAGTGCAGTACTGATGGAGTGCTACTCTATTGGAGCTGCCATCTTTCAGATGAGATGTTAAACCGTGGCCTTGTCTGCTCTCTCAGGTCGATGTAAAAGATCCCATGACATTATTTGAAGAAGAGCTGGGGAGTTGTCCCCTGGTCCTGGCCATCATTTATCCCTCAACCAACACCTAAAACAGATGATCTGGTCATTTATTTCATTGGTGTTTGTGGGAGCTTGCTGTATGCAAGTTAGCTGCTGCATTTCCTGCATTAAAACAGTGACTACACTTGGAAAAAACATTCTTTGGATTCCTTCCCCCTCCTTCCTATGGCTATAATGACTAAGACGATTTTATCTACCAGTAGGAATGGCACTTCTCCATAGATCAGAACACCTAGATCGTTTTAAGAAACACTGTAACAGGTAGTGATCAGGCAGCTGCTGTATTACCCAAAAGTGTTTGACATTTGTCTTAAAGATCTACAAATTAGGCCATTGAAGGGAACTCATTGAGCGAGTTTGTATGTCTAACTCTTTAATAGACTGGTTCGAAGTTGCTGTGCTATTTGAACCGACTCCAACATCTGGCGGCTACTGTTTATTTCTGTGAATGGCTCGACTAATTAATAAATCTGCTCGTTAGTTTCGTATATTACAAAAGTGCCTGGTGCAATTGACATCAGCCATCCTCTGAAATGATATGGGTGCGCAGTGGAGATCCTGCACGTAATTCAGCGACAGTAAAAAGCTCAACTGTTATCATGCTATCCCAGATACTTTGTGCACAAGCTCTCGCTTCAGTTCATAGGAGGTGTGTTTTGCCTAAGTAGGGTTGAGTGTGAAAAAGAATATCTGGAGAAGTCTGAATCACCGTACTCTGCACCTGCTCCTGTCCACACGTGGGTTAAATGCCGTGCTCCTGTACAGTGGAACAACGGCCGCAACTATCCCAAGCAATGACACCGCCCACAATCACAAAGGGTGGAGATCCCTTGTGCTTTGAAAGCTAGTTTATTTGTTGCTAATTCCACTCATGAAAGGGGTAAAATTAATTCCAAAGTCATAGTGAGCAAACAAGGTGGATCTAAAGTAGACCAGATTTTTAAAGGGATTCATTTGTAGATTTTGTGACCATGTAGAAATAAATATCCACCCAGTTCAACAAACGAAAGTTTAGATCGAAACCACTCGAAGAATTTCCCAACTGATGACCAACTCTTAGATTTTGCCAGTAGTGTTCCAGAAACGAGATCCGAGGCCCCTGAAGGGGAAACTCAGCCCGTCCCTTTCCTTCATGCTTCTCGCCTTTAAAGAGATGGGAGAAACATCTGGCAGCTTAGAAAACAAATCCTCGATTCCAGGAGAGCTAGCTGTTACAAGTAGAGCCGCTATGTTTTCGGACTTTTGCCTCTGATGGTTTCCGCATGGTCAGTGCCAAAGATCATACTGCAAGCGAGCACTTGTTCTCTAGGAACTGGAGTGTGCCTTTGCACAACCAATGTCTGAGTAATTGTATTGTGGCTAAGGGCTAGAAATTCCACACTTAAGAATAACATTGTTTTTTGGTGCTATTTGTGAATAACGGCCAACTTTTTATGCCGAAATAGCACCATAAAAATAAGGCCTGAGTTTTGCCAAAAGTTTTTTAAATGTTGGCGTAGTGTTAAAATACCATCGTTTTTAAGGATGGAGATAAATTTTTTCGTGTTAAAAATAACGCCTGTTCTGCGCATACCCAGATGCTGGTGAATGGGGGTGGGGGGTAGTGAAACTGGAGTTATTGGGATTTAGTGCAGATCTGGAAACTGATCAGCAGAGTTACATGCCTCAGGCTGTGAAACACAATAGTTACATTACTAAATCAGTTTAAAAATGCAACCACACAGAAAACATAGTACACAGACTTGTTAATGACTCTACTGGGCACTTATTTCCAATTACATTGAACAACCCTGGAGATCCTCCAAAAAAGTCAGCACGCCAGTCGGCAGGTTCGCTCCCTCAGCCGGACACATGAGCTCGCCGCTCGGCTCCCACCTCCCCCCGGGCAAGTACCTCCCCTCCACGGTCTCGGTGCACGGACACTCGGGTAAGGGTCGGCGCGCCGGCCGGCAGGATCGCTTCCTCGGCCAGACACCTGAGCTCGGCGCTCATCTCCCACCTTCCCTCGGGCAAGTACCTCTCCTCTCACTTTTATCACATCCGCTGTCACCACTGTCAAATTCTACTTAATCTTCACCTTTGGAATTGGAGTTGTTGGGCAGTTTAAGAATGTGATTGGGGCAATCCCATCCCAGGCTTGTTCTTACCGGTGTAGTACAGTGTGTCCAGGACTGCAATGTGGACAGTTTGCACATGGCAGAGTTGGGCTATTACAAGCCACCCAACTTTTATCATCAAACTGCAACTGCCAATTATAATGCACAGGATTGTCATTCAATAGTAAGAGGCCGTACAATTTGAGCTTCAATTCCAGTAACAGGAGTGCAGGCATTTGTATCTAACATGGAATTGCAAACTCAAATCAAATCAAATCAAATCTCCTAAACTTTGCCCCATTCCATGGACGTTTATGTTCATATATCATCTGTTCTGTCTTGAAGATCATTCACTTAAAGTCAGGTTGAACTTGACAGATTGGGGACTAGATTAATTTAACCTCTGTGATTCCCAAGATGGTGCCGATTTCGATTGGATTCCACCAGATAAGGCAAGCATTTTCAAATCGGTATTTAGCACTGTTGTTAAAAATGTCCTCATTGGCGAGACTCTCAAAAACGCTGTTATCATTGGGTTTGACCCCGAGTGACGTCACAGTTTGCAGGTTATTGACCCCAGAGTTTCCACTTTGGGCGCAGTCGGCAATCTGGGCACAAATTCTGCTTCAAATTGCATTTGTTTTCCAAAGTAAAATTATTTTAAAAATATTCATTAATGTATTTATGAGTGGTAACCTGGTGCAGTTTTATTAATAGAGCTGAAAATGGGTTTATCACAAAAAAATAGGCATTTTTAATCAGAGTGACTAGTCCTTCATCTGTGAGTAACCTGATTTTAAACAATTAAAAACGACTTGAAAAAACTATGCTGAACCATTTACTAGTTTCATTGCTATACACTAGTCAGTTTCTTAGTAAATTAATATGTTTTAATATTTTAAAACTTTAAAAATACGCCTATTAGTGCCTTTGTGCCTCCAGCCAATGTTTTTTAAACCAGTTAAAGTGTGCAGAAACTCGATTGACGCTTGATGTAACTTGTGCATAAAATTCCGCAATCTTTTTTTTTATTCGTTCTAGGATGTGGGCGTCGTTGGCATTTATTGCCCAACCCTAAATGCCCTTGAGAAGGTGGTGGTGAGCCGCCTTCTTGAACCGCTGCAGTCCGTGTGGTGAGCGTGCTCCCACAGTGCTGTTAGGCAGGGAGTTCCAGGATTTTGACCCAGCGACGATGAACGGCGATATATTTCCAAATCAGGATAGTTTGTAACTTGGAGGGGAACTTGCAGGTGATGGTATTCCCATGCATTTACTGCCCTCGTCCATCTAGGTGGTAGAGATCGCAGGTTTGGGAGGTGCTGCCGAAGAAGCCTTGGTGAGTTGCTGCAGTGCATCTTGTAGATGGTACACCCTGCACTACGCCTCGGTGAAGGTGTTGACGATGGCTTGGAGTTCAGCCTCTGAATGTGCACAGATGCAAGCATCGTCCGGGTACTGTATTTCGATGACAGAGGATGGGACGATCTTTGATTTAGCCTGGAGGCGACATACGTTGAAAGGTTCCCATTGGTTCTATAGTTTTGTTCCACTCCAGCTTGTTGATGGTGAGATGGAGCATTGCAGCAAGGAAGATCGAGAAGAGCGTTAGTGCGATGATGCAGCCTTGCTTGACCCCAGTCTGAACGTGGATTGGGTCTGTGGTGGATCCATTGGTCAGGATCACAGCTTGCAGGTTATCGTGGAGCAGATGGAGGATGGTGACAAACCGAGGTGTACGAAAGCATAGGCCTTACACTAAACATCCATAAGACAAAGGTCCTCCACCAACCTGACCCCGCCACACAGCACTGACCCTCAGTCATCAAAATCCACGGCTTGGCCTTGGACAACGTGGACCATTTTCCATACCTTTGGAGTCTACTATCAGCAAGGGCAGACATCGACAATGAGGTCCAACACCGCCTCCAGTGTGCCAATGTAGCCTTCGGTCACCTAAGGAAGAAAATGTTTGAAGACCAGGACCTCAAATCTGGCACCAAGCTTATGGTCTACAGGGCAGTAGTGATACTTGCCCTCCTATATGGCTCAGAGACGTGTACTATATATAGCAGACACCTCAAAGTGCTAGAGAAGTACCACCAGTGCTGCCTCCGCAAGATCCTGCAAATCCATTGGGAGGATAGACGTACCAACATCAGTGTCCTCGCTCAGGCCAACATCCGCAGCATCAAAGCACTGACCTCATTCGACCAGTTCTGTTGGATGAGCCACATTGTCCGCATACCCGACACAAGACTCCCTAACTAAGTGCTCTACACGGAACTCCTACACGGCAAGCGAGCCCCAGGTGCGCAGAGGAAATGCTCAAGGACACCCTCAAAGTCTCCCTGATAAAGTGTAACATCCCCACCAGCACCTGGGAATCCTTAGCCCAAGACCGCACAAAGTGAAGGAAGAGCATCCGGGTGGGTGCTGAGCACCTCGAGTCTCATCGCCAACAGCATGCAGAAATGAAGTGCAGATAGCAGAAGGAGCGTATGGCAAACCAGACTCCCCACCCACCCTTTCCATCAACCACTGTCTGCCTCACCTGTTACCAATCCCTGAAAGTAGCAGACCAGGTGGATAAGGTGGTTAAGAAGGCATACGGAATGTTTGCCTTTATTGGCCGAGGCATAGAATATAAGAGCAGGGAGGTTATGCTTAAATTGTATAATACTTTTGTTAGGCCACAGCTGGAGTACTGCGTGCAGTTCTGGTCGCCGTACCATAGGAAGGACGTGATTGTGCTAGAGAAGGTGCAGAGGAGATTTACTAGGATGCTGCCTGGAACGACGAATTTTAGTTATGAGGACAGATTGGATAGGCTGGGTTTGTTCTCATTGGAACAGAGGAGATTGAGAGGAGACCTCATTGAGGTGTACAAAATATTGAGGGGCCTGGGCTTAGTGGATAGTAAGGGCCTATTTCCATTGGTGGAAGGGTCTATTACAAAGGGGCATAGTTTTAAGGTGGTTGCTGGAAGGTTTAGAGGGGATTTGAGGGGGGGCTTCTTTATGCAGAGTGTTGTGGGGATCTGGAACTCGCTGCCTGGAAGAGAGGTGGATGCAGAAACCCTCACCACTTTTAAGAGATGGTTGGATGGGCACTTAAAGTACAGTAACCTGCAGGGTTACGGACCCAGAGCTGGTAATTGGGATTAGACTGAATGATCTTTTGTTGGGTGGCACAGATATAATGGTAAGTACTGCAGGGAATCGAATAAGGCCAGGGTTATCTCTTGGACTGATTTTGATCGCCTGGCTGGGTCGGAGACGAATTTTCCCAGATTTTTTCTCCCAAAATTGGCCTGGGTTTTTATCTGGTTTTTGCCTCTCCCAGGAGATCACATGGCTCCGGTTAGGGTGGAGTGTAGAATGTTTCAGTTTAAGGGGTGTCGCAGTTGTGTGAGGTGGACTGGTTGGGCTGGGTGCTCTTTACCTTTCCGTCATTGTTCATAGGTTTATATGTAACCTTTAGGGCTGCTGACCAAGAGCCTTGCAGCTCTTTGTTGGCCGGCATGGCCATGATGGGCCGAAATGGCCTCCTTCTGCGCTGTAAATTTCTGTTTTTATGTTACAGAGACTGTAATTTCCGCAATGGTCTGTACATCCACCTGAGAACTTACTTTTAGAGTGGACGCATGTCTTCCTTGATTTAGAGGGACTGCCTATGATGATGATGATGATGATGACACTCTGCAGCCATGGTTTGCCATGATGGAGGGCGTGAATGTTTAGGGTGGCGGATGGGGTGGCAATCAAGCGGGCTGCTTTGTCCTTGATGGTGTCGAGCTTCTTGGGTGTTTTTGGAGATACACTCATCCAGGCAAGCGGAGAGTATTCCATCACACTCCTGACTTGTGCCTTGTAGATGGTGGAAAGGCTTTGGAGCGTCAGGAGATGAGTCACTCACCGTGGAATACTCAACCTCTGACCCACTCTTGTTGCCACAGTATTTGTGTGGCTAGTCCAGTTAAGTTTCTGGTCAATGGTGACTCCCAGGATGTTGATGGTGGAGGTTTCAACGATGGTAATGCCATTGAATGTGAAGGGGAGGTGGTTAAACTTTCACTTGTTGGATTTACGTTAGCGGATTTGAGGTGAATCTAGCAGAACTTCTAGGCCCAGATTTTTAGCAATATACATAGGATTACATAGGATATACAGCACAGAAACAGGCCATTCAATTCAACCTGTCCATTGTTTATGTTCCACTCGAGCCTCTTCCCATTTTTCCTCATCTAAATCTATCAGCGTAACCCTCCATTCCCTTGTCCCTCATATGCTTGTCTAGCCTCCTCTTAAATGCATCTATACTATTCACTTTAACCACTCCCTGTGATAGCAAGTTCCACATTCTCACCACTCTTTGGGTAAAGAATTTTCTTCTGAATTCCCCATTTGATATCTTGGTGACTATCTTATATTGATGGTCTCTAGTTATGCTATTCACCACAAGTAGAAACATTTTCTCTGTAGCCACTCTATCAAAAACTTTCATAATTTTAAAGACCTCTATTGGGTCACCCCTCAGCCTTCACTTTTCAAGAGAAAAGAGACCCATACAGAACAAAGCAATTCATTTTTGAAATATAGGGCTCAATTTTCCCCAAAGCTTTTTTTTTGGTGTACTTGAAGAGTGACGCCCGCTTTTTGGGGGCCCAAGTAAGCCAAAAATAAAAGTTCTCAGTTTCCCCGTTGGATTTCTTCATTTTGGTGTGGCCTAACCTGTCCTTTAGTTTTGAGGGTGGAGCCTTGAATTGTGCCAAAAAGATCGGGCTGCCATGGTAACCAGGGACACAATGCGAGCTGAGGCTGCAAAGTGAAACATATTAAAACACATTGAAATATATAGCAGCAACTCACCTCCAATGCCCCCAGCCGAAGGGCTTGCAGGTCAGATCCGGTCCACCGCCCGAATTGGTCCCCCAGTCTCTCTCTCTTTCTCTCTCTGGGCATCTGCTGCACTTACCTGCGCCAATTTCCTGAACTCTCCAGAAGGTTTTTCTGGAGAGGCCTAAGCAGAACTGGAGTAACTCTCTGCTGGTCAAACTTCCCTAAATGGCCAGAATTGGCGCGGGTGGCAGGTTATGCCCCCTTTGGCTGAAAAAATAACGAACCTAAAAAAATCGAAACTAACTAACTGAGTTATGTTGGTTCAAATTGTTTGGGGAAACTTTTTTTTAAACTTAGACCAAAAAAACGGCACACATCACTGGGGAAAATTGAGCCTGTAGAAAATAACAAAGAACCATGGGGGGGCGGGGGGAAGAATTTTAACCTAACAGAACGGGTGGAATAGGGGTGTAGGGGTAGTTAAAATGTTAAAATTGCAAATCCCGACCTAAACGCACCTCCAACCCATCAACTTCCGGTTTTATCAGAGGCAGATCAGGGGCATGCAGCCAATCCGCTGCCAGGAGGCGAGCTGTCTATTTAAATATTATGAGGGTGGAAGCCTCTTCTTTCATCACCATTTTGTATCTAACTTTAGCTGGTTGGGTTTTGTACACCTTGTGAAACCTGCCAGCTAATGGAAGGCAAGGACTGCTGGATTGAGACATAAGTGTTTTTACACTGACCTCCTGAATCCAGGATCCCTGCCTCACCCATCCCCTGCAATTGGAGACCCCCCCTCACGAGGCCTGCTCCCCCACCCCGCTCATGCTGCTCACGGCCCCCAATCCTTACCTGACCTTCCCCCCCCCTGCCCCCACACGAGCTGCTCCTCTGGCCCCTGATTCCTTCAGATACCCCCCCTCCACCCTCTCCCCCCTCTGCCCCCCCACCACCCGGCCAGCCCGCGATTGCGATGTTCTGGAGAACCCCCCCCTGTTGGTCCTGGCCTTCAATGGTAGTTTTCTGGACAGGCCCCTCACCCACCCCCACCCCCACACACCGCTCCTCAGGGCAGCCCGTGATGCTCTGGAGACCCCCCTCCCCCCATGTTGGTCCTGGCCCGCGATCGCTAATACACCCCACCCTCGCTCCTCCGACTGCCTCCGATCTTTTCAGCCTCCCCACCCCCACTCCTCTGGCCGAGCACAGCCCCCATGCAATCCCTCCCTTCCCCCTCAGCCGTCCCTGTCTGGAGCCAGCCAGCCTCTCACACTGGCTGGCTGAAGGTGAGAATCAGAGGCTTCCCATTCAAATCTGCTCCTGCCTTTAAATGCGCAGGGCCTGCAGGAAACCCTTTCTCCCGGGTTTTCCGGGGTGGAGCCTGTCACCCTGCTCCCCCACCCCGCCCTCCAACCCACCTTCCCCATTAAAATTCAGCTCATGTTTTTGCCACGTTGAAACTTACAGTTAAACTAGAACTAAAACAGGATCTCTGACTATAACTTTAAGTGGCAGTTCACTATTAAGCTTCCATGGAACCTCCTGTCTCTCTCCGCATGTCTCTATCTCGCTCTGTCTTTGACTGTCTTTACTCACACTGTTTCTCTGTCTGTCTCTCTATCACCCTCTCTTTCTCTTTGTGTCTCCCTCTCTGTGTGTATCTCTCTGTCTCCCTCTTTCTGTGTGTCTCTCTGTCTCTCTCTCGGTGTGTCACTCTCTCTCTCTGTCTCCCTCTCTCGGTGTGTCACTCTCTCTCTCTGTCTCCCTCTCTCGGTGTGTCACTCTCACTCTCACTCTCTCCCTCTCTCTCTCTCTCTGAATCCTCTCTCTCTCTGATGGCATTAGCATGCTGAAGTGGGACAAGTCTGATTGAGACATACTTCTTCACTCCTTTGAATTTCAACCAGGAACAAAGGAAATCAAATATGTTTCTCCCATTGTTACATTAAACTGATAAACATTCTTAGGATATCAAAGCTGAATCCAGCTGAGTTTCCAGAAACTATCCCCAAGTGATCACTCAGGAAATTACCCAAATATAATAGTGTGTGAACTGAGAACTGGTATTTTAAGCCCATACATACTGCAACAAGAAGATTGTATAAAGCACTGGCAAAAATACTGTTTCATTTTTGTCACAGGATCCCTGGTTGTTAGTGATGATTTGCTGACTCCTATCAATGTTGGTATTGGTGCTGGTGGAAAACTGAGTGGTGAAGTAATTGAACAGCGGTGACGAATTAACCAATTACTGGCAGAGATTTGGGATTGCTGATCCCATGTACGTTCCTTTAGGAAATCCAGAGGAGAAGGTTCTTCTATCAATAGGTTGCTGGTGTATTTGTCAGAGACTGAGCAATGCAGAGATTCACTCATTCAACTAATGTTTCTTGTTGTGTGTTGTAATCAGCGCCAGCCAGGTGCCCACCCACAATCAACTGTTTTGAACAATGTCCAAGTCCATTTTAGCAGTGACATCACCACAGTACCTTTGATCCCCCTTCGCTTCCGTTGCCCTCCTGCACCAGCTCGTACTGTACCTTGAAGTGGTACGTCATCACGCTGTCCAGGGCCGCTGCTCGCCGCTCCTTTTATGGCCCCGACCTGGAATCTCGGGATCTGGAATATTAGGTCCTTCATTAAAACACCTGTGAGCTCATCCCTTTTTGGCATCGAAGAAGTCATCCTCATTTCGAGGGACTGCCTATGATGATGATGACCTTTGATCATTCATCTTCATGTCTAGGAAGTGTGTCAGCTGACCCCTGGCTGAGCATTAAATCACAGAGGGAACGGGTTAATGATAGATGCTGGAATAGTTCCCTGAAAGCCCCAAGCCTTTCTCTCCAAACCTACAAGGAGATATGTAAGATCATTAGGCTGATGTATCGTTTGTGAGTGGCAACCAAGTCTTGCTCTCCAAGACTTCGAGAGTAAACTCCTGCAGAACTGAACCTCAAAGGGCCCACTGTTCCTGTCTTCACTGTCTGGACACCAGGCATCCAAAGTGCACTCCACCTACATAACCTCATCATCATCATAGGCGGTCCCTCAGAATCGAGGAAGACTTGCTTCCACTCTTAACATGAGTTCTTAGGTGGCTGAACAGTCCAATACAAGAACCACAATATCTGTCACAGGTGGGACAAACAATGGTTGAGGGGAAGGGTGGGCAGGGAGCCTGGTTTACCGCACGCTCCTTCTGCTGCCTGCGCTTGATTTCTGCATGCTGTCGACGACGAGACTCGAGGTGCTCAGCGCCCTCTCGGATGCACTTCCTCCACTTAGAGCGGTCTTTGGCCAGGGACTCCCAAGTGTCAGTGGGGATGTTGCACTTTATCATGGAGGCTTTAAGTTAGCTGTGGCTCACCCCTGAGTCAGAAGGTTGTGGGTTCAAGTCCTGTGCCAGAGACCTGAGCATAAAATCTCGGCTAACACTCCAGTGAATGCACTGTCGGAGGTGGTGTCTTTCGGATGAGACGTTAAACCTCTCAAGTAGATGATAAAAGATCCCATGACACCATTCTGAAGAAGAGCAGTGGAGCTCTCCCTGGTGTCCTGGCTAATACTTAGCCTTCCACTAACATCACTGAAAAAACAGATTATCTGGTCATTATCACATTACTGTCTGTGGAAGCTTGCTGTGCACAAATTGGCTACTGCATTTCCTACATTACAACAATGATAACACTTCAAAACAATTTGCATTTGTATAGTGTTTTTAATGAAGTAAAATGTCCCAAGACGCTTCACAGGAGAATAATCAGACAAAAGGTTTGGCTCCAAGCCAAAGGAAAAGACACTTGGTCAATGTTATGTCTTTAGATGCTCTGATAATGACTCAACGAGGCAAAGTATTGTACTTGAACTGTAGTGACCTTAGTCCATTTAATATAACTCCAGAGTAAGGATACCACATGGTGGGCTCTTTTTTTATACCTGGGTACCTGTGGTGTACAGGTGACCCCTGGGCCTCCACCAGTTGCACACTCTGATGGTGCCAGCATAGTGTATACAGTATGAACCTTGTTGATGGTACTTCCGGTAAACAAGCCTCCATCTTATGCAACTATACAGTGACTACACAGAGAGTATATCTATAGTATCGAAAAATAACATCACTCTCCCCCAAGTCTTTTGTGCCAATACCTTTGCACTATGTGCTCTGGCTTAGCTCTCCCCACACTTAAGTGCCAGTAGCCCTTGCACCTTGGCTGTGCTTTGGCTTGGCACTCTCCCTGTTAACCCCCAAGTCCTTATTACCACAATGTTGTGTAGTGGTTACGAGTTGGGATGGTTCAATGATGCAGTGGGGCTTCAGTGGGTTCTGGGTGTGATCCATGTGTGGGTCCATGGCTACATACATCCATTTTTCCCCCACATATAGATCATGCCCGTGGCTCATCACATTCATATACATTCAAGTCCAGAAAAGGAAATTTGCATTTACATCATTGCATTTGTGGTACAGTTGTGAGGTAAGTACATTTGACTGGTGAGATACATTGATGGTACATCTTTGGGATCAGTGTTGGGGTCAGCGCCGATGCATAAGGACAAGCTAGTTCCAGAGCTGCTGGATGGTGTCCAGGTAGCCTGGTGGCGGTGCAATGCCCGATGCTGACAGTGAGAACCCGGTTGGCTCAAGTTGCCTGCTCTCGGGGCCTTTGCCATTGCTCCTAGCTTTGGGCAGGTTCATAGATGCCTGTGACCTTCCTGTCCTCTCCTTGTGCCCCGGGTCGCTGCTGCACCCAGAGGGGCAGTTGTCTAGCAGTGCACAGGGAACTGTTAACTCGCTTGCCTGAGCGTTATTTGATTTGGGATCCTGGTTGGTCCCGGTCCTAATTGGGCAAACCGTTGCGGGTGACCCTTCATTCCCGGGTGTAGCCTTGGTGGCGATGGGGTCTGGGGGCTGCACTTTGCACAGTTTTCTCTTTCAGGCTCGTGGCAGTTGGTGCCATCGGCTACCTGAGAGGTGGAGCCGATCAGGGGCAGGGTCTCGATACCGGTACCGTTGCCCTCCTGAGATCGCTTGCTCTGCAGCTTGTCTATTTCAGCTGCTTGTGGCCACACTCCGTGGTGCATCACTCTGGTCCCAGGGGCGCAGGCTACAGCATCGGGTAGCCTGCTGGACCTGTGTGCTTCCGATGGGTGTTTGCCCGCTACGTTATCAGAATACAGTTGAAATCCTGCATTGCACAACGTTTCATTGCTTATTGTAGATAAACTGTAGATCCGATCGCAATCGCCTGATTTTTCTTTGCTTATTACATGTATAAAACTCTGATCATCAATTACAAGCTTTACATTTAGCTCACAGTTGTTATTACATTGAGTGAGAATGTGGGACTGTCCCTTTAAGTGTGGTGGGTTGCTGGCCTTCTTTAAGAGAGCCTTGGTATCTTTAGCCCAATCCTCTTCTTCGCTTGGTACCACGTGTTGCTCCATCAGCGCTGCACCTTGTGATCTCGCCACCGCCATCTTTTCCTTCAGCGCATCACCTCGTGGTTTGGGCGCCATCTTTCTTCCATCCACGATGTTGGCTGCTGTGATCCTCTTCTCCCCGGGTTCTGCCACCGAAGCCGGGAAGTCGCCTTTGGATCTGATTTTCTTCCTCCGGAGTCCTGCCACTGGAGCCTGGAAGGTGTGCTCGGGTCGTCTCAGCTGGATCATCTAAGCGCAGTCATGCTGAGCGGTCTCGGGTGCTGTGCTGGTCTGCTCTCTGGTGCCGGATCCAACCTCAGGTGAGGGCTTGCTTTGCCTCTGAGCACGGGGGACATCAATTGCTGGAGGGATGAAATCTTCTCAGCTCCAATGGATCTTCTCCATCCACCTTCTTCCGAGTAGCGTTGGTCCATCACCTGCAACAATCCACAGGGGTAACTTTTGTACTGCGGCATCATGGAGTACCTTAACATTCACACTACCAACAACTGGGATAAGTTCATTGGTGTAGGTGAGCAGCTTTGCTTGAACCGGGACCAACTTGGGTCGTTCAACTTGATTATCCCATGGCCTCTCAAAGGCTTCTTGATTCATTACTGACTGGCTCGCCCCCGTGTCCACTTCCATGAAGACTGCAGCGCCGTTTATCGCGACTTCCATTCTCAACGGGGAACATTCTATGGTGCAGGTAAACATTCTGTACACCTCATCGTGGGGCTGAGCTGCCTCTCTGACTGCCTCTTCATAATCCGTGCTGGATTCATGGCCCTCTGCAGACTCTTCATCAACACGGTGAGTCCTATTTTACACATTTGCTGGAGGTGGCCCTTTGTGTTGCATGCAGGACAGGTAAACATGTCTTTTTGTTAACAGTGACTGAAATAGAAGACACTTGACATGCACATATCCTGAACTAGATATATACTTTGACTCATTATGTAGATTAGTCAAAGTATTTAGCACAGAGCCTGAAACATTATAGTCCTTAAAATGGCACTGGTGAGCCTAGTGATTTCCTCCACAACGCCAGCATGGTGCTAACTGATTAGCCACCCTCGGTGGACTCAGAGTTAAGGGACTCGGGGGCCTGTTCTCTCTCCCCTGAGAAGATTCACGTTCTACAATTCTGCCTCTAAAAGACACCAGTCTGTTTACCGTACTTGCCAGGATTGAGTCCTGAGGATGAATCATCTGCCTAGAGCCGCAGGTCATGGTCATGAATGCCTGGCTCATGGTGATGGCCTTCTGCAGTGTGACTGTGGTATCCGCAGATAGTAGCCTGTGAAGAAGGCCCTCGTGGCTGATTCCAATGACAAAGACATCCCGCAGTGCTTCAGTGAGGTGTTCGCCAAAATCACACGGTGCCGCCAGCCTCCTGAGGTCTGCAGCATATTTTGTGATTTCCTGGCCTTCGGGCCATCGGTGGGTGTAAATCTGGTGTCTGGTTGTTAGGATGCTCTCTTTGGGCTTGAGTTGTTCTTGGATCAGCGTTACAGGCTCCTCGTACGTCTTGGTCGTTGTTTTCGCTGGTGCCAGCAACATAGAAACATAGAAATTAGGTGCAGGAGCGGGCCATTCGGCCCTTCGAGCCTGTACCGCCATTCAATAAGATCATGGCTGATCATTCAACCTCAGTACCCCTTTCCTGCTTTCTCTCCATACCCCAAGTCCCTGACGAGGCCATAGACTGTGGGCCCACAACTGGCGAGCAGGATAGCTCTGCGATTATCAGCCAGCGTGAACGGATCATCGCCTTCCAGGTAGTTTGCTGTGAAGAAATGGTCAAGCCTCTCCACAAAGGCATCCGAATCATCCCCATCGGTGAACTGCTGCAATGTGCCAAGGTTAGCCATTTTCGTGTTAAAGTCCGTAATCTCGTTGCCAATTGTTATTTCTTTAGATGCTCTGATAATGACTCTATGAGGCAAAGTATTGTACTTGAACTGTAGTGACTTTAGTTCATTTAATATAACTTCAGAGTGAGGATATCTCATGGTAGACTCCCTTTTATACCTGAGTACCTGTGGTGTCCAGGTGACCCCTGGACCTCCACCAGTTGTACCCTCTGGTGGTATATAGCGTGAACCTTGTTGATGGTACCTCCGGTAAACAAGTCTCCATCTTATGCAACGATACAGTGGCTACACAGAGAGTATATCTATAGTATATGTATATAACAGTCAAAGAGGTAGGTTTTAAGTGGCATCTTAAGGGAGGGGAGAGGCAGAGATATTTAGGGAAGGAATTACAGAGCTCAGGGTTTAGTCAGCTGGTACGATTTCATCGAAACATTTTCGACCATTTTAAATGTACAGCTGGACTGTGACATGTCAACTCCTGTTTCAACCTGCAATCTCTTTGCGTTCTTGAAATAAAACGTTGGAGTGCAGCGGAAATGGTTGATGACATTGGTGATGAAATGGCACAGAAGTCCTCCAGGGTCTCCCCCCCCCCCCCCCCGAGACTATTGGAACCCCGGGGAAAACAACATGAATGGCTGAAACGAGGTTACAGTGAGGGGGCGGGGGAATACACAGCCATAATATTCAAAGTCAATCTTTAACTCTGAAATGCAGTCTGATTATACTAAAGTGCACAATGGTTCTTATCTGTCTACCTCCTACTGGTTTGAGTGCAAAGTGGTTGGTACTGAAGCCCATTCAACATTTGATCTGTTCCACCTTCCACAATGTGCGTCAGATTCACAAGCCCCCTGTTTCTATGGAGCAAAACCTGAAAACTAATAGGGCAGCTGGATCACCCGAGTGAGGCATGGGTTATCCTAGGTGCACCCCTCGTGCTATGAGATCTTCCTTCCTTGTTCGACCCCTGGTATTTTTGGTCTACAACAGCCAAAGGGAGCTAAGTTTCCACCATCTGTGTGCAACATGGAATGGCGGCATTGTGTGGAATGCTAGCAACCTTCACAGGCTGAGTTGGCGCTCAGTATTACCAACATTACCAATGACAGACAGGAAAAGACTCTCTGGTCCATCCAGCCTGTCCCACACAATCGCAATGCCTTGTGTGTCACAACATATATATCCAAACCGAAACCCAGGTACTTTCCTGGGGGAGGTGAAAAACTAATAATAAAAAAAAGGCCAATTAGGGAAAGAAACTCTGAGAAATTCCTCTCCAATCCTTTATGTGACAGTGAGTAGTCCAGGAGATCACTCTGGCTCTTATTAATGTTAGACATTCTGTCCCTTAACATGTGTTACTCCAGGAGCACTGCAAAAATATATGTACCTGATCTCTTGCCGTGCAAGGTCAGTTCATCTGGGCACAGGCAAATGCAAAGCTTCAGGTGTTCTGTCAGCTGTGGCTCAGTGGGGAGCACATTTGCCTCTGAGTTAGAAGGTTGTGGGTTCAAGTCCCACTTGAGCATGAAAAATCTAGTCTGACACTCCAGTGCTGTGCTGAGGGAGCGCTGCACTGTCGAAGTGATGTCTTTTGGATCAGACGTTAAACCGAAGCCCCGTCTGCTCTCCCAAGTGATGTAAAAGATACCATGGCACTATTTCAAAGAAGAACAGGGAAGTTATCCCCGGTGTCCTGGTCAATATTTATCCCGCAATCAACATAACAAAAAAACAGATTATCTGGTCATTATCATATTGCTGTTTGTGGGAGCTTGCTGTGCGCAAATTGGCGGCCACGTTTCCTACATTACAACAATGACTACACTCCAAAAAGTACTTCATCGGCTGTAAAGCGCTTTGAGATGTCCGGTGGTCATGAAAGGCGCGATATAAATTCAAGTCTTTTTTCTGTGACCACATATTATGTAGCTACAAATGGTATATGTTGCAGTCTGTATCAATCCTGCCCTCTTGTGTCCTAGCATTGAGTTACAGCACAGATTTCCAGATCTGCAGGATTTTTATCGTTAAGACAGTTCCCCGACACCAAAACAACAGCTGGGAGTTAAAAACTGAAGATGCACAAAAACAAACAGCTCCTAGCGAATCATCGACCTCGTCTTTACCCTTTGAGGACAGCAGCAGTCTTTCTGCTGAAAAACCTAAAGCTTTAACAAGAAAGAAAATATATCATTTGTATTTCAATAACTCATTAACTTAATATAAGAACATAAGAACATAAGAAATAGGAGCAGGAGTAGACAAAACGGTCCCTCAAGCCTGCTCCGCCATTTAACACGATTATGGCTGATCCGATTATGGACTCAGGTCCACATCCCTGCCCGCTCCCCATAACCCCTTAATATAATGGCGATAAAAGAGAAACTGACTCAAATCTCTCATCAATTTAGTGGTTGCATTTTAAAGAACAACTTTGATCAATGCAATATATATATGACTAAAATAATGGATGACCAATATAATGGTCAGAATCTATATCTCCCAAGTTTAAAAAAATATATTTTCCGACTGTACAAGGGTAAACGATAACATTTAATAAGGTCCACAAGGCCAAGAGTGTAGAAGTGAGAGATTGTCACGGACAGTGCTATATTCTAATGACATCTAACTAGTGCTGACCATTTGTAGGATCATATTACAAAGTGCACCTGCATTTGGGGAGGGAGTGATTATCTGTTGCATAGTCTAAAAATTAGAGTCAGCCTTTCAGGAGTGAAATTAGGACACACTTTCTACACACAAAGTCCCTTCTGCAAACAGCAATTGATTCTGGATCAATTGTTAATTTTAAATCTGAGATTGATAGCTTTCTGTTAACCAAAGGTATTAAGGAATATGGGGAAAAGGCAGGCATATGGAGTTAGGGTGCAGATCAGCCATGAGATAATTGAATGGCAGAACATGAATGGCCTACTCCTGTTCCTATGTTCCCTCCATCCCCGCCCCATTCTGTGGGACTTCCACCTGCCAAGTAGATAGTCCCTGGCCTCAGCCAACTCTCTATCCTGGGCCTTCCCCACCCCTATTCAGCGGCATAGGTGGGGAAGAGGCATTCAAACACTCCACAAACTTTATATCATCTTTCAATAGTGTTTGCTGAAATGAAGTCGTGGGGTCAAAAGTGGCCAAATACAGCCGAAAAACCAGACTGCGATTTTGACACTTGCCTGCTGTGATCCACTGCTTTACCCAATGGTGCACAAGCTTCTGCAAACCTCACTTATCGGACCAATTTCAACCGCCGCCCAGAAAGATCTTTTTCCACGCTCAGGCAATTAAAGCCTTGCCTTTGCTATTCAACCAGTGAATACCCATTAGTTGGGCTGTTCACTGGGATAGTGCAATGTATAGTGTTGAAGTTATTGATAGACCAGCGACACATGCTCAACACTTGGACTTCACGCTTTAGAGTTTTTGTCCAACAAGATATTTTTTCTTTTCATTTGCTTTCTTAGAATTTTTAGATTCATGGAAGTAATAATGGGGCCGAAATTGGTGGATGTTCCGCCCGCATCTGCCAAGGTCCTGCTGCAAATGCCGGTTTTCTGGGCGATTCCTCCGGAATGCCTATCTGCCGTCGAGGTTCCGCCTGGCGGGAGATTGGTGGGGAAGGGTTCCACCGACATCAGATTGTGCCACCCGCCTATGCCAGATGTTGGAAAAGTGCCATTTTCATCAGTTATGTTGGCCTCCGGTCGGCTTGCCAGAAGGACCGATCGGGAAAAGCAGGTCTGACCTGGATGGCAGTCGGCCAGCAGTGAGATCGGGTGGGAGGGAGGGAGAGGTGGACAGCAGTCAAGCAGCACAGAGAACGGGAGGCTGGTGATCTGATGGCAGTCGGGCAGCACGGAGAACGGGTGGGAGGGAGTGCTGGAGGCCATCACATGACGGCAGCCGGGCGGATGCTGCACCATATGACTGGGACTGCTGGAAAAAAGTTAGGTGCATGTTGCATTATTTTATTGCTGATGGTGATGTTTAAATTGGATGCCATACAAGCAACTGAAATGTATCTAAGCTGATGGAGGCTTTTTTGTTGGACATTGCTGAAAGTCCTTCATTGAGATTTCTGGCCACTCATCCTCAATGATGAGAGGAATGGCTGCTGAAGAGTTTGTGGGTTTAAATTTCTCAGACTGCCCCCTCTCCAGTGCCACCTCTCTGCTCTCTAACCTCCAACTCTCCCCTCTCACACTCACAGGTGGAATAAAGTGCTCTCCCTTTATGCGCATACGCAGTTCCCCAATCAGCCTCCAAGGGCCACGAAAGAACATTGGATCAAGAAAATTACAAAAAAACCCGTAATCTCATGCATGCACAGTGGAGGACCTCCGAAGATCCCCGAGTGGAGAGGCCTCTAACTGAAGCATGGTAGTGACGTCGGTCGCCGAGTCCCGCTCCCGCCTGTCAACTGCCGCTCCCGCTGCCGCCCACACAACGGAGCCAAAAATGGCTCCCGACGGGACCCGATGGCAGTGGGCAGCAAAAACAGACCTCCCACCCAGGGACCGCCGAGAAATGGGTGGGCCGTAGCCGGGACCAAATTCGGGCCCAATGTTTCTGTTTGAATCTTATTGTGAAATTCCTATTTGAAGAATAAGCCTTTGGTAGTAGAGTTGATTGGTCTGGTACGTTCATATCCGAACACCCCCAGAAAAAAATCGTGCCTATGCCGCTGCCCAGGAATCCGGCTGATAAAATGATTGAGCCCTGATACAGAGGCCTTAGGGGCCTGCCACACTGTGGCGATGTGGGCAGCCTCTGTGCTGGGACTCATTTTTTTTATACAAGAACATTTCGCCTTCCCCTCTTCAGCCTGTTCAAGGTCACCCTCCGTGAGGGCTGGCACAGGCCCTGACTACCGGGGAAATATTTTTTTCCCTCTTCCTCCAACACTTAAATGCTGGTTGCCTGGGCCGCTCGGGTGGCCATTGTCTCCAGTGTTCCAACAGGATAAATGGCAGGCAACACGATGGAGGCCACAGTTGCATGCAGCCGCAAGCCGGGGGTGGCTCTGCGCTAACCTTGTGAAGTGGGTGGGTGGTTGGAGTGCTGTGGTGCCTGTTAGAACAAACCCTTTTTACTCAGTTCTGCAAACTGGCAGGACTCGACACCGTTAATGTTCTATAATCGTATGTTTTTGTTCTGCAACCAAGAAATAAGGCGACACAAGGACTTTCAAAGCAAGTTAAGTTAACCGCCCTGTAAGATAAATTCTATTCAACAAAGAACTGCTTTTAATAGTGGGAGTCGAAGTCCCCGGGGACAGCTTTTGGAATCAATCGTCATTCCTGTTATAGCTTCTTCTAATTGTTTTTTGACATTGGCAGGATGTGGCTGCCACCGATCACAGTTTGCCAGATGCTTGAGGTTGCACATACACAGCAGCTGTGAAACTGGGTGAAACAGTAGCTGTTGTTAAGTGGCCACACTGCTTTAGTAAAGGAACTCTACTTTCCTCCAATTGTGGCCTCTTGAGCATCCCCGATTTCCATCACTCCACCATTGGTGGCCGAGCCTTCAGCTGCCTGGGCCCTAAGCTCTAAAATTCCCTCCCTAAACCTCTGCACCTCTCTATTTTTGAGAGGCTCCTTAAAACCAAACTTTTTGGTCACTTGTCCTAATATTTCCTGATGTGGATTGATGTCAAATGTTGCCTGATTGCGCTCCTGTGAAGCGCCTTTGGATGTTGTATTACATTAAAGGCGCTATATAAATGCAGGTTGTTGTTGTTGCGTGAGGTCGGACCGATACAAAGTGAAATCCTGTTGCACACCTTTGAGTCTTCAAGGCAGTGAGCAGCTGAGCCCGACAGACCAGGAAGGTCCTGGCTTCAATCCTTGCTCTGTGTTGAGTCGGCTGATCTCAGCCAAGGTGGCGGCAGAGATGCTGCAGTTAGGCGCCATATCAATAGGCAAGAGCGGGGATTATTGGCCAGGGTTCCTGCTCTGGAATGCTTTCCAGTGACCCTTGCAGGGACTGCTCCTCTATTGTTACTGGGTGAGGATAAGAGCAAGCTCAGTCGTGATGCCCTTGTAGTTGAATAGCCAGCCATCATTCACCATCAACACCTTTCCGAAAGGAGGGGCAACAGTAAAGGTTGGCGGGATAGGAGTTCATAAAAGATTAAACCAGTTACCACGGGTTTGCTTTATGATCACTAAAAGCTTCAGTCAATTTATCAGATCTATTTATATTTGATCTGTAAGAAGGAATGATGTAACAGGTTCTGCTGACTCTCTGATAGTGTCAGCCATGGCTCAGATTGTCAGAAGGTCATGGGTTCAGTTTCCACTTCTGCGACTTGAGCACATAAATCTAGGCGGACACTCCAGTGCAATGCTGAGGGAATGCTGCACTGTGGGAAATGCTGTCTTTTCGATAAGATGTTAAACCGAGGCCCCTTCTACTCTCTCAGGCGGATGTAAAAGATCCTATGACACCATTTAGAAGGAGTTATCCCCGGTGTCCTGGCCAATATTTATCCCTCAATCAACATATCAAAAACAGATTATCTGGTCATTATCACTTGTTGCTGTTTGTGGGAGCTTGCTGTGCGTACATTGGCTGCCACATTACAACAGTGACTACACTTCAAAAGTATTTCATTGGCTGTAAAGTGCTTTGGGATGTCCAGGGGCTGTGAAAGGCGTTATATAAATGTAAGTCTTTCTGATTGGCTAGAGCTCTGCAGTGTTATTAGTCAAGTTACTGGCAAAGACCAGATTACAAAACCAGAAACACTGCATTGGCCGGCTTTGATAGAACGAAGGGGAGAGATATTACAAAAATCAAAAGATGTAAAAGTTCATAAAAACAACTGAACACATGGAAGTTCCTTTCTGGTGAGGTGATGGTGATCTTCTCAAAAGGATCGTGGCTGCTGAGAAGATGTGTAGGAAGAAAGGGAATAAAAGAAGTTGTTAACCTACATAAAAAGTTTGAATGACACGACAAACCATAAATTTTAGCCCTGAACCCACTCCTCTAATTCTGCCCTCTTGCGCATCCCTGATTATAATCTCTCAACCATTGGTGGCCGTGCCTTCTGTTGCCTACGCCCCAAGCTCTGGAATTCTCTGCTTAAACCTCTCTACCTCTCTTTCCTCCTTCAAGACGCTTCTTAAAATCTACCTCTTTAACCAAGCTTTTGGTCACCTGCCCTAATTTCTCCCAATGCGGCTTGGTGTCAAATTTTTTCATCTCATAATACTGCTGTTAAAGGTGCTATAAAGATACAAGTTGTTATTGTTGACTCCATTTACCTGTCTTGGTTCCATATAGCCTTACCTATCAAAATCCTTAAAACTTCAGTATTTAAATTTTCAATACACCTAGCCGTAACAGCTTTTTTGAGCGAGAATTCCAGATTTCCATTACGCTGTGTGTGAAGAAGTGATTCCTGACATCACCCCTGAATGGCCTAGCTCTAACTTTAAGGTTATGGCCTCTTGTTCTAGACTCCCCCATCAGAGGAAATAGTTTCTCTTTCTATCCTATGACCACCTTTAATCATCTTAAACTCCTCAATTAGATCGCCACTTAATCTTCTATACTCAGGGAAATACAAGCCTAATCTATGTAACCTTTCCTCATAATTTAACCCTTTTAGCTCCGGTATCATTCCGGTGAATGTGTGTGGCATTTCATCCAAGGCCAATACTTCCTTCCTACGGCACAGTGCCCAGATGCAAGCACATGAAAAAAGCAGTATTTACAACAACTGTGTCTTATGAGTTCTTTTATATATTTAGTTCTGATCTCATTCGAACAGAAGCCACAATGCATAATAATTCATCTTCACGCACGCCTCAAACAGAACATATAATAGAAAGACGAGGAATGTGGAATGGTGGCACTCACAAACTCCAGACGATGCCTAACTTGGTCAGTATGTAGCCAAGATAATGCTAAAGCAGTGAGGTCAACAGTTTGGTTTGGCAAAATCCAGCACTGAATGTCCTTGCCAGAAAGCAGATTCAGTCATTACAGAGCATGTTCCTGAAAGATGATTCTGATTTTCTCCATTCATCTGATGACTTGCTGTGATACAGATCCTCGAGTGTCAGCAGCCACCTGGAATCTCATCTACTCTATTTATTTGTCACAGCTCACTAGACAGGCATTAGGACCCTGCAGGAGCTATTCACAGTTGCTGTATTCATTCTGATTCATGCTGGTTTGGGACACCTTTTTGGGTTGTATAAAAGCACAGTTAAGTTACATTTCTCCTAGCTAAGTTTGTCAGTTACTTATGTACACAACATAATATGGTGATGAGGATGATTCAAATTAACCTCCGTACCGTACCGCCACCCCCCCCTCCCCCCCGTCTTTCCTCTCCACACCCAGGGACCCTCCAATTGCGTGGCCGAGATGGATAAAAAGGTTTTCTACATACATCACGGCGAGTGGGTTAGACGGCGACAACGTAACACGAGCTCATCGCCGTGCAATACTTATCCAATGCCTCGGCACCAAAGGCCAATGCATCTTTAGCCAAATCGAAGACACGGAGTCCTATGGCAAAGTGGTAAGTGACCCTGGAGAACTATTTTGGGCCAAAGAAAAGTATCGTGATGAAGAGATACCAATTCCGTCAAAGGGAGCAGGGGAACGGTGAACCAATCAAACAGTACATAATTTCATTAACTGCACTGGCCGCTACATGTAACTTTGAAGCACTCACAGAAGAAATGATCAGGGATCAAATAATTGAGAAAACAACGATCCCCTGCATTCAGGAACACTTGCTAATGGAGGATGATAAATTGACATTAGACAAAGCAACTAATTTGGCCATCCAAATCGAATCAGTGCTTTCCGACTCAAAAGCAATCAGATTCCCTACTCCCCCTGTGCAGCAGACTTCAGCTACAGCCCATGTGCAAGGCGTTCATCCAAAGTGGAAATCACAGCAGAGACCCAGGGCTAGTAATAAGCCACCCACTACGGATTGCGGGCTTAACTTCCACTGCTTTAACTGTGGGGACAAATCACACTCAGCAAAGTGTCCTAACTGCCCTGCACATGGGAAGAAATGCTCTGCATGTGGTAAAATGAACAATTTTGCTAGTGTCTATTGCTCATTGCAGCATATTCGACATGTGGACAACCCCAATAGTGATGGACCCAGTATGATTTACACCATTAGTGATATTTTGCACATCGGTTTGCGGAAATTCAAGGACCGTGAGGTAAGCATCGATGACACGCCCTGCTGCCTCCTCATTGACCTTGGAGCCAAAGTCTCCATATTGAGCGAGGCTACATAGAGGTCCAACACCCCTTCCAGTGCACCAGCGCTGCCTTCGGTCGCCTGAGGAAGAGAGTGTTCGAAGATCAGGCCCTGAAATCTGGCACCAAGCTTATGGTCTACAGGGCTCTAGTGATACCCGCCCTCCTGTATGGCTCAGAGACGTGGACCATATACAGTAGACATCTCAAATCGCTGGAGAAATACCAGATATAATGTCATCGCAAGATCCTGCAAATCCCCTGGGAGGATAGATGCACCAACGTCAATGTTCTCGATCAGGCCAATATCCCCAGCATTGAAGCACTGGCCACACTCGACCAGCTCCATTGGGCGGGCCACATTGCATGCCCGACACAAGACTCCCAAAACAAGCGCGCTACTCGGAACTCCTACATGGCAAGTGATCCCCAGGTGGGCAGAGGAAACGTTTCAAAGACACCCTCAAAGCCTCCTTGATAAAGTGCAGCATCCCCACCGACACCTGGGAGTTCTTGGCCAAAGACCACCCTAGGTGGAGGAAGAGCATCCGGGGGGGCACTGAGCAGCTCGAGTCTTGTCGCCGAGAGCATGCAGAAAACAAGCGCAGGCAGCGGAAGGAGCATGTGGCAAACCAGACTCTCCACCCACCCTTTCCTTCAATGACTGCCTGTCCCACCTGTGACAGAATAATTCCCGTAATTGGACTGTACAGTCACCTGAGAACTCACTTTTAGTATGGAAGCAAGTCTTCCTCAATTTCAAGGGATGCCTATGATGATGATTGAGCGAGGCGGTGTACAAAAATCACTTTACACACTGTCAACTGCAGCCCGCAACTTCCACTCTACATGCGTACTCCGATACCAAAATTGAGATACTTGGGGTCATATCTGTCCTGATATACTACAAAGACATAACATTGGAGAACTTTTCCTTTCAGGATGCGAAGGGACGAAGCCTCACAGGTGTTGACCTTTTTGACAAGCTTGGGTTCAAAGTTTACAACCCAACTTGCACACCTGTGTACACGGTGGACTTTGACAAGAGTATCCCTCAATCTTCACAGGGTTTGGAGTGACAACAAAATTCTGCCATTATCTTCATGTTGACCCTTCTGTCAAACCGGTTACGCAGCGACTTCACCATCTCCCATTCACAGATTCCCAGGCTCAGGCATTCATCACGCTACAACTGGATCTGGGCACAGATCACTATGAATCAGCCAAAAGTCAGATCATCTTCATCAGTATAATTTTGACATGTTCAACCACTTGACACCTGTTTCGGACTCTGGTGCTGACTTGTTCACAGATGACGACACATATGTCACGTCGATCATCACTCAGTCCATCAGAAACCTTGTCTCTCGAGACAAACTCAAAATCGAATCACAGAGTGATGCTACACTCCAGCATGTGAGACACTTTCTCCAGACTGAGTGGCCTAAGCAAATTCCAGTGGAGCTGAAAACATTCCACAGACCTTGCGATGAATTTTCCAGTTGGTTCGATGGCTGCCTAGCTCATGGTGATGAAGCGACTTGGGAATTACTGCTCTAACAGCACGTTCAGTCATTGGCACATGATGGACACCCTGGCATTGTCCGCATGAAACAGAGATGTTGCGATTCAGTATGGAGGCCTGGGATTGACACTCGCATTGAGGAATTTGTCTCACACTGCGGAGCGTGCAGTCTGAGCAAAAAGGCCACAAACATCCAACCAGCTCGAGTGAAGCCCATTCCATGGCCATAAAAACCATGGCAACAACTTCAGTTGGATATCTTCGGTCCAGTTGAAGCAGCTTCAGAGCACCAGCATTTCCTTGTTGTAGTACATGACCTGCATTCCAAATGGCCAGAAATCGCTACAAAAAGTTCAGTGACCTCATCAATGATCGTCACTATAAATGCACACGAGGCCCATGCTTGAGAGAAGGTCAGTCAGTGACCTGTCCTTTATTCCTTAGCACTCAAGTGATGAAGGTGGGTGGAGCTTCCCCTTTTATACCTGAAGGTCCAGGTTAGGAGTGTCTCCCACCTAGTGGTCAGTGTTCTCACGGTGTACAACTTAGGTCAGTTTATACATGGGTTACAATGCTGGTTGAATACATGACATCACCTCCCCCCCCAAAGTCTTATTGGGATCACAGTTGAGTCTCTCTGGTGGTTTACGCTCCTTGTAGAGCGCCTGAGTTGGGGCTCCGGTTGTTGGGCGCTAGCCTGAGTGTCTGCTGTTTGCAGTGCCTCAGGCCTGTCCGGACTGCCCACAGTGACTGGGCTCTCCTCCCTTTGGTTCCGGTGTTCGGTCACCTGTGGTGGAGTGAACTCTGCTTCTTCTATGGGGTTGCTGAACCTCCTTTTTGTTTGATCCACATGTTTGCAGCAGATTTGTCCATTGGTAAGTTTAATTACCAGAATCCTATTTCCCTCTTTGGCAACCACAGGTCCTGCGAGCCATTTGGGCCCTGCAGCGTAGTTGAGGACAAAAACAGGATCATTTACATCAATACATCGCGCCCTCGCATTCCTGTCATGGTAGTCATATTGTGACTGGCGCCTGCTCTCGACAATTTCTTTCATGGTGGGGTGTATAAGGGATAATTGGGTTTTAAGTGTCCTTTTCATGAGTAGCTCTGCGGGTGGAACCCCTGTGAGTGAGTGTGGTCGGGATCTATAGGCCAACAGGAGGCGTGATAAGCGGGTTTGTAGGGAACCCCCTTGGAATCTGAGCATCCCCTGTTTGATTATCTGCACTGCTCGTTCTGCCTGGACATTTGAGGCTGGCTTGAACGGTGCCGTTCTAACATGGTTAATTCCATTGCCTGCCATGAAGTCCTGGAATTCAGTGCCTGTGAAGCACGGGCCATTGTCGCTGACCAAGATGTCCGGTAGACCGTGGGTGGCGAACATTGCCCGTAGACTTTCTACCATGGCAGAGGATGTGCTTGAATTTAAAATGTCACACTCGATCCATTTGGAGTAGGCGTCTACTACAACCAAAAACATTTTCCCCATGAAAGGACCTGCGTAGTCCACATGGATGCGTGACCAAGGCTTGGCGGGCCATGGCCAGGGGCTAAGGGGGGCTTCCCTGGGCGCATGGCCCAGCTGGGCACACGTGTTGCACCTGCGAACACAAAGTTCCAGATCTGCGTCTATCCCTGGCCACCAAACGTGTGACCTGGCAATTGCCTTCATCGTGACAATGCCCGGGTGCCCATTGTGCAGTTCTCTGATGAACACCTCTCTGCCCATCTGGTGCATGACTACATGGTTTCCCCACAGTAGGCAATCGGCCTGAATCGAGAGTTCATCCTTGCGCCTGTGAAATGGTTTAAATTTCTCAGGGCATGTCCTGTACGTGGCTGCCCAGTCACCATTCAGAACACATTTCTTGACTAGAGACAATAGCGGGTCTCTGTTTGTCCAGACTTTAATCTGACGGGCTGTCACGGGTGAGCCTTTGCTTCCGAAAGCTTCAACAGCCATGACCATCTCAGCACCATGCTCGGTAGCCCCCTCAGTGGTGGCTAGTGGGAGCCTGCTGAGTGCATCGGCGCAGTTTTCTGTGTCCGGTCTGTGCCGAATTGTGTAGTCATAGGCAGCTAACGTGAGTGCCCACCTCTGTATGCGGGCCGATGCTTTTGCATTTATGGCCTTGTTGTCGGCCAAAAGGGACGTTAGGGGTTTGTGATCTGTCTCCAGCTCAAATTTCCTGCCAAACAGGTACTGGTGCATTTTCTTTACCGCATATACACATGCGAGCACCTCCTTTTCTACCATCCCATAGCCCCTTTCTGCCTGGGACAGACTCCTGGAGGCATAAGCTACCAGCTGTAACTGACCCTTGGCATTGACATGCTGCAACACACACCCGACACCATAGGACGACGCATCGCACGTTAACACAAGTTTCTTACATGGGTCATATAGCGTTAACAGATTGTTGGAACATAACAAATTGCATGCTCTAGTAAAAGCCCTTTCCTGGCTGTCCCCCCAGACCATTCGCGACCTTTGCATAGGAGCACGTGTAGCGGCTCTAGCAGCATGCTCAATTTGGGAAGAAAGTTACCAAAATAGTTCAGGAGCCCCAGAAACGAACGCAGCCCCGTCGTGTTACGGGGTCTGGGTGCTCTCTGGATCGCATCCGTCTTGGATGCAGTAGGGCTGATCCCGTCTGCTGCTACCCTCATCCCCAGGAATTCTACCTCTGGAGCTAGGAAGACGCACTTCGCCTTTTTCAGTCGCAGACCTACCCGGTCCAATCTGCGTAGCATCTCCTCCAGGTTGTGGAGGTGTCCTTCAGTATCATAACCCGTAATGAGGATGTCGTCCTGAAAAACCACCGTCCCTGGAATCGACTTGAGGAGGCTTTCCATATTTCGTTGGAAGATCGCGGCGGCCAAGCGAATCCCGACCGGACATCTGTTGTACTCAAACAACCCCTTGTGTGTCGTGATGGTGGTCAACTTCTTCGACTCACTCGCCAGCTCCTGGGTCATGTAAGCTGAGGTCAGGTCCAATTTTGAAAAAGGTTTGCCACTGGATAGTGTCGCAAAGAGGTCCTCCGCTCTCGGTAGTGGGTACTGGTCTTGGAGTGACACCCGATTGATGGTGGCCTTGTAATCGCCACATATCCTGACCGACCCATCTGCCTTGAGCATCGGCACAATCGGGTTCGCCCAGTCACTGAATTCGACTGGCGAGATGATGCCTTCCCTCAACAGGCGGTCCAATTCGCCTTCTATCTTTTCCCGCATCACGTACGGCACCGCTCTGGCCTTGTGGTGTACTGGCCTGGCGTCCGGGTTTATGTGAATCACTACCTTGGCCCCCATGAAAGTGCCAATGCCGGGTTGAAATAATGAGTCAAATTTGTCCAGGACCTGTGAGCATGATACTCGCTCCACAGAGGAAATTGCATTGACATCGCCCCATTTCCAGTTCATGACAGCAAGCCAACTCCTCCCCAGTAGTGCGGGACCGTCCCCTGTAACAATCCAGAGTGGCAACCTGTTCTCCGAATCTTTGTGGGTCACGACTACCGTGGCGCTGCCTAGCACCGGAATGATCTGCTTTGTGTAAGTCCGTAGCTGTGCGTCAATCGGCGATAATTGTGGCCTCCTGGCCTTGGATGCCCACAGCCTTTCGAACTGTTTGATACCCATCAGGGACTGGCTGGCACCCGTGTCTAACTCCATTGATACTGGGATGCCATTGAGGAGCACTTTCATCATTATCGGTGGCGTTCTGGTGTATGAACTGTATACGTGCTCCACATGAACTCGCTGAACTTCAGCTTCCAGCGATTTCCCCCAGTGTCCATTTCTGCAATTTCTGCAGGTATTTTGCTCATCTCTGCAAACTCCGGCTGAATGTATGCCTCCACACCTCCAGCATGAGTTGCGGTTTGAAACAAAAGGTCCCTTGCCAGTCGATCGTCCATGACTGCCCGTTATTGTCCTTGAGTGCACCAATAACAGGTGTTGATGGCCCCATTACTGGCCGCATTCTTCCTTGCAATGGCGCGAATCGCTGTTCAGCTTGCCATTGTCTCTGTCGAACTCCCACTCTGGGTTCGACTACATGTTGGGGCATGCCTGACTGCCCTTGTCTGCCTGGAGAACTGTGTGCTGCTTTAACAATGTTGAATCTCTGTCCCAACCATTCCTTAACACAGTACCTCTCGTCTGTTCTGCTAGTGGCCATGCTCGCGTGGTTTAAATCCCAGTTTCTTGTCGCCATTGATACGTCCTTACTACACAGTATAAATGCACACGAGGCCTATGCTTGAGAGGTCAGTCCGTGACCTGTCCTTTATTCCTTAGCACTCAAGTGATGAAGGTGGGTGGAGCTTCCCCTTTTATACCTGAAGGTCCAGGTTAGGAGTGTCTCCCACCTTGTGGTCAGTGTTCTCACGGTGTACAACTTAGGTCAGTTTATACATGGGTTACAATGCTGGTTGAATACATGACACCATAGTCATAAAAACCATGGCAACAACTTCAGTTGGATATCTTCGGTCCAGTTGAAGCAGCTTCACAGCACCAGCATTTCCTTGTTGTCGTACATGACCTGCATTCCAAATGGCCAGAAATCGCTACAAGAAGTTCAGTGACCTCATCAATGATCGTCACTATTCTGCAGCGTATGTTCACCTAGTGTGGCCTCCCAGAGGTCATAATCACTGACAATGGATCACAGTTTGTGTACGACCAGTTTGCGAATTTCCTCATTCATCATGCTATCGAGCATTGTCTTACGGCTCGGTACAATCTTCAAAGCAACGGAGGTGTTGAGCGTTTTAACCGAGTCATCAAAGAGGGTGTGAAAGCCAACCTCTCAGCATTCGACGAAGCAGTTCAAACCATTCTCCGCACACAGTTTGACAAAGCACTCGCTAACGGGGAAGTCACCCACTGAGCTCATGATTTAGCAGAATTTTCACTCGCTCCTGGACATTCTCAAACCCCCAGCCAAACCTAATTTGAACAGACCAGCAGGATGGAACAGAGGCACCGTTCTGTTTCCCAACCATAACCTAGAGCAAGCACCGCAAGCTCCACGCCGGTCTCAGCGTATCAGAACACGACATGGCTAGCTCAAGGACTTTGTCTGTACATAGACTGTGATTTTAAAAAGGGGGGGAAATATGTTGTGTTCCTACTCTATTTATTTGCTACAGCTCACTAGATGGGCATTAGGGAGCTATTCACAGTTGTTGTATTCATTCTTGTTCATGCTGGTTTGGGACACCTTCTTGGGTTTTATAAAAGCACAGCTAAGTTAAGTTACATTTCTCCTGGCTCAGTTTGTCAGTTATTGACACGTACACAACATGACCCAACTGGTTACTCATGTGTCGGCCTACAGAGTGTGTATGTAGGAAGACTATTCGACTGTGGGAGCCGCCAAGTCTAGTTCTGTCCTTGCCCGACCCACACAGCGCACATTCTAGCATGAATCACCAGAGCTGATCAAAGAACTTTAATCTAATAGACATGTTGGGCTGAATTGCCTCTTTCTGTGCTGTAAATACTATGTAAACTAATCTCAACAATTTATACCAATCGCATTTATATTAACTGTAAATTTATCATAAGAACAAAGGAATTAAGAGCAATAGGCCATACTGCCTTCGAGCCTGCTCCGCCATTCAAGATCATGGCTGATCTTCGACCTCAACTCCACTTTTCCGTCCGAGCCTCATATCCCTAGATTCTCCTCGAGTCTAAAAATCTATCTATCTTAGTCTTGAATGTGTTCAACGACTCAGCATCCACAGCTCTTTGAGGTCGAGAATTTCAAAGATTAACAATCCTTTGAGTGAAGAAATTCCTCGTTAGCTCAGTCTTAAGTGGCCAACCACTTATCCTGAGACTATGCCCCCTAGTTCGAGACTCTCCAGCCAGGTGAACAATCTCTCAGCATCTATCCTGTCGATCCCCCTCAGAATCTTATATGTTTCAATGAGATCACCTCACATTTTTTCTGAACTATAGGCCCAGTCTACTCAATCTCTGCTCATGGAACAACCCTCAGCCCAGGGATCAATCTGGTGAACAGCAAGAGATACTGCTAATCACTGTGACACCACTGAGCTTCCTCTGAAATCTGATATTTTGGAAATGACCTCTATAATTATTTGTATACTCACTGCTTAAATTTCAGGGCTGCTAACTATGATTTAAGGGTTAATAAACAATTGTTAATTCTTGACATTGTCGTTTGATTTTTGTTTTGGATAATTGACAAGAAATGGTTAATTCATTCACTTGATGGCTTGTATGGATCCTGCTGGGAGATCGTTCATGGAAATGCTAATAACAGACTCATTGATGTAACGTAGTTCAGTGAGCCAAGTTTACGCATCATTGAATCTCAGGCACAGACTGGATGGGTAAATGCTAGGCAGTTGCTTGACAGGGACTTTAGATGAAGAGTTAAAGAGTCTTTACATCTCTGAGGATGTTGAGTGGGGACAGATTCAGCTCCATGCCCCACGTCGCTCATTTGGTCCCCTTAATAAATATTGGTCAGGATATCAATGCCAGTATTCTTACACTTAATAGCTTCAGAAGTAAGCACCAATACATAATTTAAAGGAGCATTGGTGGGTTTTTACACTGGTGTGACCTTTCCTGATATTCCATTCCCTGGAGATGCCCCTTCCATTGCTAGCTTGCATTCCTTGAAGGGGTCATCTCAAAAGGCACTTGCCCATAAATGCTTCACAATCCTTGTTGAGTTAGAGTGATTTATACAAGCTTGTTCCCTTCCCCAGAGAGATGCTTCAAATAACCCCAACCCCACGACCATCTCTGCCCTATCTTACTTCATGCTAACACAACTCCCTGGAGTACTCAATTTTGGATCTTTTCCCACTCCCCCTCCACCAATTTTCTCCTTCCTATCTGAACTCTTGCTACTGTAGTTATGAGTGCTGACAGCCCCCCAGTGACCAATTTTCATGACAGCATAAACAATGAGTGTTGCCAGATTATTACACCACGGAACATTAGCGTTGTGCCTGTCCTCACTGTCGGAGGTGTTAACTCTCGGATGAGACATTACACTGAGGCCCCATTGGCCCTCTCAGGTGGACATAAAGGATCCCATGACCATATATCGAAGAAGAGCGGGGGAGGGTTCCTCTGCAGTATTCTGACCAATATTTAACCCTCAACCAACATAATTTTCTGGTCATTACCTCGTTTCTGTTTAGGGTACTTTGCTGTGTAAATGGTGTATTTCCGATACAACAGTGACTACACTTTAAAAGTACTTCATTGGCATTCAAATGCTTTAGGGCGCCCTGAAGTTGTGAATGGTGCTATATAAATGCAAGTCTTTCTTTTTACCTCAGTGACCCGTGATGGTCATTGTCAGCACACTGATCAACTGTAGAGTAGATCGGAGTCAAGTGCAAACTTATCCTCACTCAATGGTCACACACACACACACCTCCAGCAGGAATCACTGGAGACTGATCAACAGCAGGAACTCAGACCAATTTGTTTTGTTAGGTAATGAGCCAGAATTAGTCAACAGGCCATACTAGATTTAGTGTTGAGTAACGAGCCAGAATTAGTCAACAATCTAATGGTAAGGGAACACCTAGCTAACAGTGACCATATCATGATTAAGGGAGAGAAGTGTGAGTCACAAACTAAGGTTTTAAATTTAGGTGCAGTTGACTTTGGAGGGACGAGACAGCAATTGTCCATAGTAAACTGGGTGGAACTGTTAACAGATAAAGATACAGATGAACAGTGGGAGGTGTTCACAGAAGTATTTGGTATAAGACCTGTACATAATCCTAAAGGGCAAGAGCTCTACTAGTTTAATTTTAGACTATCTTTCACATTTTGTTGGTCAACAAAATGTGAAAGATAGTCTAAAATTAAACAGGTCTGCACAAATGCAAAGAATAGTGAAAACCGTTTAAACAACGAGCAATATAAAGAACATCAAAAGAGAAATTACTAAGAGTTACAAAAAGGGAATGAGAAAAAAAGTGGTGAGATATCAAGGATAACACAATTTGTTTCAACAGGTAAATTAAAATAGAGGGTGGCCAAGGGTCATGTGGACCCCTTAAAGACAGAAGCATATATTGTAATTGAAAATAAGGAAATGGCAGACTTGCTAAATAATTACTGTGTAACAGTCTTCATAGTGGAGGAAGAGGGTAAAGTAGCAGAGATACCAGGAAAAAAATAAATCAAGGGATCATACCAGATTTAATATAAGTAAAACTATGGTAATGGAGAAAATAGAGATTGAAGATGGACGAATCTCCTAGACCCGATGGTTTCCACCTCTGAGTATTAAAAGAAGTAGGTGAAGAAATTCCAGACGCCTTGGGTATGATCTTTCACAACTCTCTTGATTCAGGAATTGTCCCCTTGGATTTGAAAATTGCCAATGTCACTCCATTATTTATTAAGGGTGGAAGAGAGAAACCAGGAAATTATAGATCCATTAGTCTAAAGTCTGATGTGGTGAAGTTATTACAATCTATTATTAGGGACAGAGTGACTGAGCACTTGGACAAATATAAACTGCTCACAGAAAGCCAGCAGACTTGTAAAGGGCAAGTTATGTCTAATGAAGTTTTTGAGGTTACAAACATGAGTGTCTGTGGGTGTTATTTATATGGACTTCCAGAAGGCATTTGATAAGGCTCCACAGAGGAGACTGTTAGCAAAAATTAAAACACATAGAATTGGAGGCAACCTATTGACAGCAGTAGAGACTTCATAGAATCAGCCCATTGTGTCTGTGTCAACTTTGAGTTATCCAACTAGATCCATGCCTCTGCTCTTTCCCCATGGCTCAGCGAAAAAAATCTTTTTAAGTATATATCCAATTCCCTTTTGAAAGTTATTATTGAATCTGCTTCCACCACCCTTTTCAGGCAGTGCGTTCCACATCATAACTCACCATGTAACAAATTATTCCTCATGTCCCCTCTGGTTCTTTTGTCAATAATTCTGCCTCTTTGGGAGACTGGTTGATACTGTGGCACCTCACTTCACTGACTAGGGCATGGTAGTCACACCGTAACAACTTATCAGTCTCTGCAAAAGGTTAAAGCTACACTATATCACCAGTCAGCCTCTCAGCTAATCTCGATTCCAATTACTGTTAACTGTTTGGGTACCAACAGAAACTTGCAATGCCAATTAAAGTGGGAAATTGAAAGCAGTGCAATATCGTTGAGCCCTGTGCCACAGAATAGGTTTGGGGTGATATCAAGTGGAAGGTATGGCATTTCCCATCGAGGAGGAAAAATATCAGTGGTCAGTCACAGGATGGTCCCACATCCTATCATTGCCCCAGTTGCAAGGACATTGACCAGGGAGCAACCACCTTCCTTTGTCAATAGCAAGATGCAACACCAGACAAATTAACATATGACACATAACTACAAAGGAAAAATATTCTCGAAAAAAAATCCCACAGAAAAAAGGAAATCTGCAGTGAAAAGCAGTGTGTCTCTTCACCTCAATGACTGAGTCTTCAGCCATCACCCCCTTTGGAATTCCCTTCCTGAGCGCCTCTTGTTGGCGACCTGTCTCCCTGTTTTCAGAAGCTGTAAAACATACCTCTCTGACCATCACTTTGGTCATCTCCAATCGCTCTTCTCCCAACTCCTACTGAGCATTGATGCGCCCAGTGGCATTCTGCTGTTCAAGGTGTTATGGAAGTGTACACTGTTGTAATGTAATGATCCCTTATAGCTTCTAAACAGTAAAATCTAAGAGGTATTGTTTCACTATTCCAGGTATCCACACACAAACCAGAATAATAAAGTCATAATGGTCTTTAATATCTAATAATTTATAGCTTAATGCTGCATCAAGAGAATACAAGACATAGCTCACCAGAAGAGCCCGAAGCCGCTGGGAGTTCCCATTGAAAATAATGGAAAATCCCTAACATTCTTAAGTAGGGGCAGTGAGTGAGGATTATAGTCCCCAATTTTGTGAATCAAAAGATCTTATATCTCGCTCACTTGGAACCAACATTCTAATCCATATTTATTTTTAGTCACAAGCATTTGCTACTCAGCAGAGATGCCTTTTTCCTTCTTAAAAGGATAAATCATTTCATAAAGTATTACAATATAATCAATAACAGCAGGGATAAATACCACATAATATTTCAGTTAAGAAAAATGGAAAAAAACGTGTGTTTTTTTTGTTGCAAATTCGAAGTTAGGTTTTATTTCCACCACAAAATGTGGAGACTTGGACATCAGTGCAACCATCAGCCAACTGCTGATGAAACATCTTCACACCTTGTCCTGATCTGGCCGTCATACTGTCCGTGTGCATCATTGGTCAGCTATACAGTAAGAGGAATGGCTGCCTTGTTTAAAATTAAAGCCTTAGACAGCTCAATTACCAACAGGCAAAGAAACATCTGAAATAAAACTTTTTGGGAAAAAAAATTAAAACACAAAAATGTAAAAAATACATTTTTTTGTTTAAAGTTATCTCTAACTATATCTTCATCTTTATATGATCAACAGTGTCTATACTAAGAACGGTACAGTTCAGCCTGCTTGGTTGGTCACCAACAGTGGCTTGCTCTGGGGATTTTCTCCAGGGTTTTGTTTTGCTGACTGTTTCATTTGGTCTTCATTTATTTGAGAACACCAGTAGTCCTATGTAAATTAGAGAGCACTTAAAACTTCCACCTGCAAATGGCTGCACAATGCGAGAACTTAATGTTGCACCTTGGCAAGTTTCAACACTGTGTGCACGCAGGTGACCCGTGAGAGCAAGTGAGATGTATACTATTACTGTAGGTTCAGGGTCCTAAGCATTAGTGCCTTTATTGGCTAATACTTTGTACAGAGCAGTCCTGCGCTTTTTGTGGTGGGATTGGAATGTCTCCAGGCTGTCCAAATTGTGGTCTAGTGAAACTCCTCACCAACAGTTTGTGATTCGGTTGTGGGTGCACACTTACTGAACTGCATTTCTAAACAAAGGGATCACAGACCAAAATTAATAAAGTTAACCGGATAGCTGCTGAAAACAGAAGAGTTTAGTAGTTTACAAAGGAATGAGGCGTTGGAGATGTCTTCTAGAGTGGTACTAAATATAAAGTTGGAAACTCCCCCAATGGTCTTGTGGCTAAGGACACCATTAGATACATAGCTAAATTATACACACCGCAAGGTTCCAGATTGGATTCCTCGGCTGTATTTCATTAGCTGATATCCTGGGCAACAGCAGAATCTGTGAATGGTTTCAGTACCTTTAGATAAAGGAGGGGCCGGGGGGGTGCGGAATAAAAAGAAATCATCTTGATCACCATTGAGTGACACTACTGGAAAGTGAACACACTTGGGAGAGATCAAGCTTGAGCTCAACCATCACGCCCTCCAGTTATAACCTGCCGGTGTTCGCTGGTTAGGTTTGCAAACCAAGAACGGATGAGATACTAGAGGTCTACTGGCACCAAAAGAACTACGCCAGACAGGAGTCATCACCTTCAGGACACACGGGAGACAATTGAAAAGGAGTTAATACTACTTTTAGCTTGACTGAATCAAATCTATATAATTGAGCTGCTTTTGAAAGGACGATGAATCATTTCTAATTTGGATTTGATTTGGATGCACTTGACTCGTATTAATTATACGGTGCGTTTCACTTGGGGTCAAATCTGAAATCCGAATACCTTCACCAAACGGACTGCAGCGGAACAAGAACATGGCTCACCACCACCTTCTCAAGGGCAATAAATGCTGGCCTTGCCAGCGACGTCCACAGTCCATGAATGAATTAAAAAGTGAAAAGATCTGTGTGAATGCCCTACTTCGTTTGAGCAAGGTCGTTTGCATTGTTTTCTAGAACTGGGTTCATACAGTGATCCAGATTAAGCTTCTTCTCAACTATCTTGCTCAGTTTATACATAACATACTCTCAAGATCAGTTTCAATTTGATAACATTCTTATCATCTTCATAGTTAATTTCCATGGCAATTTTTAGCACTACTGAATGTATAGAAACTCTCGTTTGGGGCAACATAAAGTGGCATAAATAATTTCAAAACTTAGTGTCCAATGTAAGCTTTTTTAAAAAATCACTCCGTGGTCCAGGTGACCTCTGCAGTTATCCAGGATCAGATATTGAAATAAGGCCCAAGTTCTACCTCATATCACTGCAGGTAGCTAGCAACATATTGCCTCAGTCCCAAAAAGCATGGGCCAGGAAGAGTTTTTGAAGCACAACTTGAGTGTTTTCACTTTTTTGTTTTTCATATTAAAATAGCCAGCAGCTTTGTTAAAGCTAAATATTTGAAACAGCAATCTAATGTGCTCGGAGCAAGGTTCACCCTTTAAGGTTGAATGGTGTAATGCCGCTCATATACCCACAGCGGAGAGGCTGCCCCTTTAATATTTCTGCGAAACTGTTTCCCCAACACACGGTGCTTTGACCAACTGAAAGACAATTACAGAATTTGAGACTGCTCCACGAGATTGCAACAGGAATTTAAGAATGTTCCATAAGTTTTCAGGTGAAATGAGGAAGTTAAGTCATTGCCCTGAGTTCTGCTATTTAATGCAATTATAATTAGGTGTTCGAGGCAAGATCAACTAAGCAGATCGGAAATGTGATTAATACTAGAACAATCATATCTCTTGACGACATAAGAATGCCTTCAGATTAGACCACTTAGCAGAATAGCCAAGAAATTTACGGAAAGTTTAGAGGGTAGTTATTGTGGCATGTCAATGTCACCGTGCTTAACTCCCTGCAGTACCGGCCGTCAACGTCAAGGAAGACCTTCTGACTAAGGAAGACCTTCTGACTAAGTGGCACTGCTGCAATATTTTCAGGACGCTTCACTGTTTAAAAACATACGAGTGCTCCACACTTATCAATGAAGTCACCTTCTGTAGAGCAACAAAATAAAAAATCTGGGCTGTGACATTACTTTTTGATGTTCTTGGAAATTAGGTTTTCAACTTCAAGTGTCATGCCTTTTTGTCCCACAGCAGTAAAGCGATTCCACAGAATAGCCCCTAGGTTGGGGCTGCTCTATGCCAGCTGGAAACTTCTAACCAACACTGTATGGTCTTGGCTCCTCACTCAATGGCTCAAACTGGGTGATAGTTCCGGGGGAAAAGTTCCCGAGTACCCCACTCTACTGCAGTCACATAAATACATTACATGCTCTTTTTTAGGTCTTTTGAAAATAGAAAAGCCAATAATAAAAATGCTCTTATGAAACTTGGGAGCCTACTACAACATCTCACCAACATATCCTATATTGTGCCTAGTTTTCATTAGCATATTAAAATCTGCAACATGCCCTTGCTTTAATACTTATCGCTATGGCTTGAAGACATCTGTTTATTAAGTGCCTCAGTAATTTTTTTTTTTTTTAAGTCTTGGGTAAAAGAAAGGGTTGTAATGAAACTTTGCTAAAGAATCACTGCATCAACGCTTTTGGCAGGTTTGATGGATAATGGTAAATGGTGCAGAACACAATTGATTGCGTTTTCATCAATTATCAAGCATAATCTTGCCCAGCAACATGTCTCTGTGTCAACTTCAATGGGACAGACAGCTCTGGTGATTTCCTGAAAGCATGGGTGTAGACCTTGAGGTTTTGAACTTATTTCGATTTCTTTGGGTTCAGAGAGATTCGGGGCTTGTTTACTCTGAACAACTGATTGTGTCAGAGATGCAAAGGGGCTTGGTGTTTTCCATTAAGTTTTAATGCTCCTGCCTTCAGTGTAAATTGGACAATCCTTCACAGGACATGTCACAAATTAAAATAGCTGCATTTTGACTACAACATAGCACTGCTTAGAAACATAGAAAATAGGTGCAGGAGCAGGCCATTCAGCCCTTCTAGCCTGCACCGCCATTCAATGAGTTCATGGCTGAACATGAAACTTCAGTACCCCCTTCTCCTTAAAGTACTACACCAAGGAAAGTTAAGGGTCATATGTGTGGGGTAAAAGGAATGGAAGAACAGATAACATGGTGCAATGGCGTTTCACTGGACTCCAGATCGGAAAGGAATGAAAGATACAATTTTTGAGAGAAACTTCAGTGTGGGAGTGAGTACCAAGAATGATCTCTTGCTCTTTTGTTTAATATAATCCAAGTTTCAGCTGTTGTCGCACATAACCTTACATGCCCAAAACTTCAATTTCCCCGACACGACTGCCCAGACTAAGGATTTCTCGAAGTTATTCGGCTTTTTGCTATGCGCCCACTTGAAGGCGTCAACTTGAAGTACCGTTCACAGCAAGCTTTTGATCACAGGATGGGAGGAAGGAATAAAATTGAAGTATCACCTAGCCTGATCTAGTTACTGCAGCCTATCTAATGGCGTATGCTATCAATTGTCAGTGAGGGCATGACCGGACACCATGTACTTTTCAGTAACGAGCAGGAACCGAAGGCGCTGGTGATTTTTCCTTCTACCTGGTAAAGGGCCCAACTGTGACATTCCTACTGTCTCCCCATCTAGAATCAGCACAGACTGGGGATCTAACATGGGATTTTCCTCAGCTATTTGAGTCTGTTCTATAGTTTGCAGAAGAGTAACCAACTAAGCTATTAGTGAAGCCTAGACTTTGATCTTAAAAACTTCATACTATTGAAATGAAAGCACATTATTTTTAAAACTGGGAAATAAAACTTTGCGATTGCTGAAGTTCTGCCCATGGCCTGCAAGATGAATATTTTGATTGACAGAACTGTTCTTTTATTGGACCTGCCTTTTAATGTTTACATTTTGGCTCATGTCTGCTGCGGTCTATCTGCAGAAAACAGTAAACTTCTGAATTTTAAGGTAACTATAGTGCTATCTAATGAATAACCCATTTGAAGCCTCCCATGGGATTTTACCACAAGGTTATAGATGCCCAATGTTTTCAAATTGGGGACAATGTTTTTGACAAACTAGGGTTAGATTCTGAGACATTTCTGAGATCAGTGCTCTCTCTGGTAAAAATAACTGGCCCAAAGGGAGCAGAATGTGATGGCAGCAGTTTCTCCTCTCGTACGCTGTCGCCTGGGTCCTCACAGTATCTCAAACTCCAAAACTGCACTATAAAAGATGCCTCAGCTCATCGAACAACAACAGTAATTTAAAAACCAACGGGGGCACTGCAATTTAAAAAAAAACAGGAAAACTTAATGGAAATGGCCATGATTTGAAATTTTAAACAGAAAGGTTCTACTGGGCCCACGTTGCAGAGGGAAAACCGTGGCAGTTAATTTGTTTTGAACTCTACATTGAAAGTGCTCCCACATATCTCAAATATCACTCAATCGTGGTAGGTTTAATCCATGGTGCACAGCAACATAAAAAGCCCCAGCCTCTCCCTTCCTTCTCTCCTCTGCCACCTCGGTGACGTGACTACACACTGGGTAAAAGGTAGCCACAATGCACTGGAAACCCCGATGGATTTCACTCTCATGCACACAGGCAGAAACACTCAGTCACAACAGCAGCTCATCAGATGTAACTAACTGCAATGCACCACTGAGGTTATAATCTTCCACAAACTATTTGGTCCTAACACAGCATTTTACTTCCGATTGTAAAACGAGTGCTACTACAAGACAATGAATAAATACAACCCGATCGGAAAAGAAAATTGTAAAAAAAAGTGATCACTTTAAGGTTGTTTTAAAAGAAAAATCACCGAAGGTACAAATCATTCTGGGAAGCTTTGCCTTGAATCTCATTCCAGGGTGCTGCTTACACTCGAGTGTAAAGTTGGTAAATTGCATCAGTTACCTGTCCAGGTGGAGTGCACCACAGATTTTTAAATGCTCCAGGTAGGAATGGCCAATGTAGGGCCATCTTGTTACTTCAGTCACCTTTCATCATTAAACTTAGGGAGCCCAGCAGAGTAGTTTGCACCAGGGCTCTCCTCATTAAGGGTTCAACTACCCTCTGGCTCGACTCTTTCACACACATTTTCTTTCCAGCCATCCAGTTCCGTTGCATCCCCTGCTCCCCCACACACCCACCCCACCCCTCCCCCAGTAAATTGTTCAGTGTGTGCTGGAACCAACCCCCAGGATATTTTCAAGGCACTGCGCACATCACTAAGTGCCAGAACAATCGCAGCTGTGCAGGTTGGAGCTGGGTCAGGATCCAATATAAAATGAGGTTCACGGGGCCGTGTTTCTGCTAACGGGGAGGTTAATAATAGCTCGTCATAGCAAGGAGGTTTGATTGACACTTTGGCCCTCCGAGGCTACTCCAGAACAGCCTCCTGAACAACAGTGAAGCATCCACAGACTTTCTCCCACCGGATCAATGCTAATTTCAGTAGAAGAGGCATGCTTGCAGCAGACCGAGGCCCCCTTTCAATTCCAGCTTTTCCTTCCTCCTTTCTAACTCCCCAACCCCAATCGAAATGCACATTTGCCATTCAGCTCAGTTAGTAGCTTGGCCCCCAACCCAGTGAAATCACCACAAGAATGGCTGGTGGATTTGAGTGTTGGACAGCGCTAAGACCACAGAATACATGTTAAGTGTGCATCCCAATATACTACCAGAACAGTGTAACATGTAGGTGCTCTTACAGCTGGTATTCTTGTCCTAGACTGTAAACTGGACTGTACAGTACACCGCACATCACTAGGACTGTAGCCAAGACATCAGACCGTTAAAGCCTTGCTAAGGGCCCAACGCTCTAACGTTCACGTTCCAGGGTCGAACCTCTTTCCATCGAACTTATTAACTGCAACCTCCTCCTCCATGATTTCAGCTCCTGTCTTGTGCTTCCAATCCATTCCACCCATGTCTTGACCCTGGTGGTTCAATTTTGCTCCCCCCCAACCCCCTCCCTCAGCCACTACGGCCTCGAAATCCTTAGTGCGGCAAGTGTGGGAAGCGTCAAAATCAAAACCCGGACATTATTACAGCTTTAAGTGTGACCAGGCAGAACTCTTTGCACATCACAATTGAATACGTGCGCTACGAGTAGGGATTTACTTTGTGAATCGTAAAGAATACCCCATGGCTTTTTCCAAACACTCAAGCACGCAGCCTGCAGAGAGATACTCCTTTTCTACTTCTATAAATTTGATGTAAATCGATCTGGAGATGGCTCCCGCCCGACAGTTTTCAGAGAGGAAGCTGTTGATGGTACATGTCTCCATGCCCAGCATCTTGACAGGTGGTTGAAAGTGTTGCAGTATGCACTGGCGGATGGTCTTCTCCTCCGCCACGCCCAGGTAGCAGTAGCGAATTCTCGACTTCAGCTCACCGCCGTCGGTGAGTTCGTTTTCCAAAAGCGATGGCCCGGCGGTGGTGCCGCCGGAATCCCGCCGCAGCGAGACCCTCGGGAGCACCCGCACCCCGTAATCTCGCCGCGGGGAAAAAACCTCGCCCTCCGCCTCCTCGCAACCGATCACATAGAGCCCGTTGGTGTCCGGGATCCCGCCCGGAAGCAAATACTGTACAGTGTTGTCGCCGGCTGCTCGGGAAAGTGCGATGGGTATCCATTCAAACGCAAAGTGCAGCTCGAGACAGCGCGCCTCGCTTTTAGTGATCTCAAAAAGCTTGTAGTAGACTTTCTTCCAGTTCATTTTTTGACGCTTGACAGCTATTACTTTGCCCTCCGGCTTATCCGGGTTTAAATATTCCTTCAGTCTCTTTACAACCGGCACCTGGGAGCTGATTTCGGCATAATGATACCGGATGTCCTCGACCCACCTCGTATTGTAACCAATGGCGAAGATTCCAAGTTTATTTGTGACGTGTGTACTGCCGAGGTCCTCGTAACTTTGGATCTCCTGCCATCGTGGCTGGACGGATTCCATCAGTGCCGTGAGGGCCTGCAGAATCTCCGGCTTCCTTCAAAAGAGGAAATAGTAAAAAAGTGAGCAGAAAGTGAGTAGACTGTAACACTTGCAAAGAACCATAGAGCAGAGGAGGAGGCCCTTTGGCCCATCGTGTCTGCTCTTTGACCAATTAGTCCTATTCCTCCCTGCTCTTTACCCATAGCACTGCAATTTTTCCGTAAGCATAGATCAATTCCTTTTTGAAAGTTACTACTGAATCTGCTTCCACCACCCTTTCAGACAGCGCATTACACATCATAACCTGCTGCATGAAAAAAATGATCCTCATCTCCCACGGCATTTTTGCAAATGATCGTAAATCTGTGTCCTCTGGTTACCCACCCTCCAGCTAGTGGGAACGGTTTTCCCCATCGACTATCAAATTATTACATGTACCATAAAATCGGGCTAGAAAGTTGGATTGCAGGCTGACAACAGGGTCCGTCTCAGCAGTCAAGGCTCCCACTAGGCTCTGGTGAGGTAAAAGTGTGACTTTTGCACACCTGGACATTGCATCCCCAAACAAAGCACATAGAAGTTGTTGAGCATCATTCTCCCAACCACCAAGCTGCTCGATATTCCAACAATTGTGGCAATTCTTCCTCACTAGATGGAGCACTGCACTAAGCTGAAGATGCTCTCCTCTGGGAATGCTTCTTGGATAATAATGAGTGCAGTTAAATATTAATCAAGGATGGCCACATTAGGTAGTGAATGGATCCTCCGCACAGGGAGAAGTGGCAAAATACTGATTTAGGAGTAATTATTATAAAAGCACATTCATTAAGATATTTAGTTTGCATAAGGCCAATCAGATTGAATGTTTCAATTAATACACAGGAGGGAGTGAGATAGGAATTGGAGTACCAACGAGTTTTTATTAAGGGGGGGGGCATTGACCAGACAGCATGTTATCACTTGCCAATATAGGATCCTTCAAGTTGAGCATCGAGCGCCAAGCTTTTTGTCTTTTTAACCACTTAGTAAGTAGCACGAAGCTTTGGGTGCCACATATGGATTCCAGGTTTTCGTTCATTTGTATAGCTATGAACAGATCTTGGGAGTTAGCATTTAGGATTTATTCACCAATGAGGTACAAACTCTAAAAGTAGCCCGGTCCAAACCTACAGGCCCACAGAATTTAAACTGGACAAACCAGCAAGTAAGGAACAAGTGTAAATAGCATCGTGCAGCCAGGGCTTCAGGGGCTGACACACGAGGTTTGGATATCCCGATCGAGCAGGATAGGCATACACTTTTAGCAACTGATCTAAAAGGAATTGCATTCACTGAAACTTTCGCCATCAATTTTACATATTATAAATATTCTCAACTCGGTTTCATCAGAGTTGGTGCTACTGTCGGGTGTGCTATTTTAAATACAGAGCTCCATTAGTTTCAGTCCCGTACAGCTGTGAAATTGGATTGCTTAAACAAAGAGAACATAATGAGAGAGTCAACACACAGAGCAAAGCAAGGTCTGACACTGCACAGGATATCTGGCACTGGCTCTGCTGCTTTCCCAAATCTCCCCTCCTTCAGTCTGGAAGTTGCGACATTGCACAGCTCTGGCTCTGCAGAGGCAAACTCGTGCTTACAACAATAACTTGTACTTATGTAGCACCTTTAACGTAGTGAAATGTCCCAAGGCGCTTCACAGGAATATTAGGAGATAAAAATTTGACATCAAGTTTCAGATCAACATTCCTCACCTTAAGTGAGATCCTCTCCACACTGGGTTGCAGTGTTGGGCAGAGGTGCCGACCTTTGCAGTTCCGCGGACACCAGCGCTCCTCTGTTGGCTAGACAGTGGGTGTCCGCGGAGTATGCTACTGTGAATGGCATCACAGCTGCACCTTATTTACTCTGACAGACACAGACATTCGCTATCCAGCAGCAATCGCTGTAGAGTGCAAATCCCGGCTGATTTTTTCACTTCCTAGACCAAAGGCAATAGTAACACCCAGCAACACAGACCAGGGATCAAAACTGGCATTTTACATCTGGGGAGCAGGGAAAAGAATTCTATATTCTTTCATTGGTTACATGTTTTCAAATCCACCGCCCCTTCCAGTAACCTGCAAGAGTTTTACATTCGACTTACTGCATATTTTCTGTAGAATCGCGCCGTGCTGGTGGCTTCTTCTTCACAAAACTCATTTCTTCTAGGGAAAAAAAAAGAGAGGAACGGTGATTAAAAATAGAGGTGGCTAAGTTGACAACTTTAGTTTGACAAGAGAGAGGCGTTTAACTACTGTCGGAGAACGGTACATGTGCATAACGTTCCAGTGTTCTTGGTGGTATTTAATATGTTTGCACTGCTATTTTCAAGGAGACGCTGTATGTATGCCAATACACTTCAATGTTATGCAATATGCTTTTTGTGTGATACTCTTAATTCATTCCTTCAAATTCTTTCCGACACCAAGAACAGACCTGCACTTCACCCCAGCGTTATACAGCTCAAAATGCTCTCTCCAGACAACCCAAGTTTGAAATCTGTAACTGGGCTGCTTTTCATGGCTCGAGTGGCCATTGTACAGGAATTTCACACACCCACCATTACGCTTTACTGTTGTTGCTAGGATCTTAGTAAAGTGTTAAGGCGAGCATGTGAAATTTCTGTACTAAGATATAAGCACAAGTTAGGCGACAGAAAAAAGACAAGAGAGTTAGACTGTTGGGCCAAGCCTTGCCACACTGCTGAAGTAGGTTACTGGCTCAACATCTCTGCACCAGCAAAATAAAACACAGGAACTATTATTTAAGTGAGCAGGATGTTAAAGACTGAATGCAGAGATTCAAATTCATAAAATATTATTTTGTAAGTCAGACAATGATAATATCACATAACTGCATCATTTGTTGCTATAAAATTCCTTCATTAGTGCACTGTACAAAATATGTAGCATCTATAAATTTACCAATCTAGGAACAGTAGGTTACTGGAAAATAACTCAATGAGTCATAAGGAAGCATATAATCCAGACAACACTTCCCATTTAACAGGCAGCAGTACCTCATTAACAATGTGTCCTGTTATTCCCATTCTGGGTTTACACGATTCGGATTTCATTATCCTAGCTTAAGTCGCCCAGTTATAATCGGTAACTCAGAAATACAATCATGTGCTGGAAAGCAGTTAAACTTTATACTGTAAACACCATCAGATGCACAATCTTGCATGCAGTGAATGGAAACAGCTATTCCAAGCAAGTCAAGGCAAAGCAGCAAAAATGAGTAATGAGGTCAAGTAGAAAAGAGAAGCAGATTGATTTTCACCACATGGAAACATTAGAAAGATGCTACTGAACTTCAACATGTTTAATCATTCGACAATCGTAAAACAAAAGAGCAGGAAGCACCTGTTCATTTATACACACTTGGGACTAAATAGGCAGTCTTACTCAAAGGAAATAGAACAGATATAGCACTGCTTATTTAGTTGGATCTCATTGGTTCTCAGATAGACCACGGCTCCCTTCCCCACCTTCTCTCATGTAGAAAGTTGAACTTTGCCTGAAGGGCCCAACGTGCTTTTCTCTTAAAACCGAAACTGGTAGCCGGGGAGAACTCTACAAGCTGGAAAGTCAAAACAGGCCACAAGCAGATAAAGAAGCAGCCTTCTCTGGAGACAGGACAGCGGGTTCTTTCCCAAGGAGCTTGAAGCCGTAGGTGACAAATTGAAGACTCCCTAAAGCTCGAACAATGAGCCCAATGTGCGCAGAAGTGCCTGGCTGGAAAACTATAACATAATTGGAAGCCAGAAAATGTGCATCTTTGCTAGGACTTTAGGCAGGCCATTTACCAGCAGGGACACAGCTCCACAGTTCTAGGCCCAACAGTCAAGCCAACTATCAGGCAGATACAGCAGGGATGGTTATAATATAATGTTTCTACCTCAAATTTTTGTAAATTAAAAAGTATCACTACTGTGATCTAGCAAATGTATCATTGAATTAACGCGGTTCCAACCTTGCAGTGGCTTTCCTCCTCTAGAATTGTGTTACAATCCAATACCATCAACAATGATTGTAATGTATGTACATAAGGTCTGCCCACCAACAGGGGGCACTACTGTCAGAGGTCCTAGGGTCATAGGTACACTCATGCTGCGACCGGTATATAACCTGAACTTCACCTTTGTATCTTCACTTCTGGAAGCCATTAAAGACTGACCAGGTTACACCTGGTCACTGGCTCACAGTACGGAGTTCATTGTATCATTTCATACACAACAACTGGCGACGAGGCAAATACGAACCCACGCACAGCACAATCGAGTACTGTTGGAATTCTTGAGAGATTCAATGAGGGAGAGGATTGCAGAGATTTCACGGATCGTCTTGACCAGTATTTCGTGGCAAACGACCTAATCAAAGACAAGGATGCAGAGAAGCGCAGGGAAGTTCTCCTCACCATCTGTGGCTCCATGATCTATGCACTCATCAAGAATCTGCTCTCACCCACTCTTCCGACAGAAAAGGATTAAAGAACTGTGTGCTCTAGTTTGGGAACACCTTAAACCCACAGAAGGAATCCTCATTCAGATATCGCTTCTGTAGGCACGTTCGTCCAGAACGTTGCCGACCTGAGACGTCTTGCAGAGCCTTGCAAATTTGGGCCCGCGTTGGAAGACATGCTGCATGACTTTTTTCTGATGGGGGTCAATCACGAGGCGATCTCAAATAAGATGCTGGCTGCGGAGACGCCGGACCTCAGCAAGGTCATCACCATTGCCCAGGCTTGCATGTCCACGCAGAAAAGCACGAAGCAGATATCGCGACAAAACAGGAAATCCACGGCAAGTACTGTGCACAAAATTGTATCTACGGCCGGCAGAGATGCACATGGCAGGGCCTACCCGACTGCGTCTGCAAGACCGGGAGCCGCTCAAAGTTCGCCATCGAGGGCCTACTCAACTGCGTATGCGAGAACGGGAGCCACTCAAAGCCCGCCATCGAGTGCAAATCCGAGCACAACATGTTGGCGTTGCGGGGGCAATCATCAACCCCATCAGTGCCGCTTCAGGTAGTATGTATGCAGAGGGTGTGCGAAGACAGGACATCTTCAGTGGACGTGTCCACAGCAGAGCAAGCGAACATGCTACACACCAATTGGATGATGATCAATCCAGCGTGGATCTGGAGGTGCAGTCTGAGGCTTTTGAGAGCTCCGAGGAGGAAGTGTATAGCGTACGTGCATTCCTAACAAAGAGCCAACCGATAATGATGGAGGTAAAATTAAACAGCGTGCCGGTATCCATGGAATTAGACACGGATGCAAGTCAATCGATAATGAGTCTGAGGACTTTCGAAAAGCTGTGGGAGACCAAGGCAGAGACCCAAGTGGAGTCCGATAAATGCGAAATTGCTTACCTACACCAAAGAGCTCATACCAGTGATCATAAGAGTGTCGTACGAGGGAGTGGTTCATGATCTACTGTTATGGTTGGGAACCTATGCAGGGAGACAGAGGGAAGTAGAATGGGGGCAGAAGCAAAAGATAGAAAGAAGAAAAGTAAAAGTGGAAGGCAGAGAAACCTAAGGCAAAAAGCAAAAAGGGCCACATTACAGCAAAATTCTAAAGGGGCAAAGTGTGTTAGAAAGACAAGCCTGAAGGCTCTGTGCCTCAATGCAAGGAGTATTCGGAATAAGGTGGGAGAATTAACTGCGCAGACAGCAGTTAACGGGTATGATGTAATTGGCAATCACGGAGACATGGCTCCAGGGTGACCAAGGCTGGGAACTCAACATCCAGGGGTATTCAACATTTAGGAAGGATAGACAGAAAGGAAAAGGAGGCGGGGTGGCATTGCTGGTTAAAGAGGAAATTAATGCAATAGTAAGAAAAGACATTAGCATGGATGATGTGGAATCGGTATGGGTGGAGCTGCAGAATACCAAGGGGCAGAAAACGCTAGTGGAACTTGTGTACAGACCACCAAACAGTAGTAGTACGATTGGGGACAGCATCAAACAAGAAATAAGCGATGCATGCAATAAAGGTACAGCAGTTATCATGGGTGACTTTAATCTACATATTGATTGGGCTAACCAAACTGGTAGCAATGCGGCGGAGGAGGATTTCCTGGAATGTATAATGGATGGTTTTCTATACCAATATGTCGAGGAACCAACCAGGGAGCTGGCCATCCTAGACTGGGTGATGTGTAATGAGAAAGGACTAATTAGTAATCTTGCTGTGCGAGATCCCTTGGGAAAGAGTGACCATAATATGATAGAATTCTTTATTAGGATGGATAGTGACACAGTTAATTCAGAAACTAGGGTCCTGAACTTAAGGAAAGGTAACTTTCGTGGTTTGAGGTGTGAATTGGCTAGAATAGACTGGCGAGTGATACTTAAAGGGTTGACGGTGGATAGGCAATGGCAAACATTTAAAAATCACATGGATGAACTTCAGCAATTGTATATCCAGGTCTGGAGTAAAAATAAAACGGGGAAGGTGACTCAACCATGGCTAACAAGGGAAATTAAGGATAGTGTTAAATCCAAGGAAGAGACACATAAATTGGCCAGAAAAAGCAGCAAACCTGAGGACTGGGAGAAATTTAGAATTCAACAGAGGACGACAAGGGGTTTAATTAAGAGGGGGAAAATAGAGTACGAGAAGCAGCTTGTCAGGAACATAAAAAATGATTGCAAAAGCTTCAATAGATATGTGAAGAGAAAGAGATTAGTGAAGACAAACGTAGGTCCCTTGCAGTCGGATTCAGGTGAATTTATAATGGGGAACAAAGAAATGGCAGACCAATTGAACAAATACTTTGGTTCTGTCTTCACAAAGGAAGACACAAATAACCTTCCGAAGGTACTAGGGGACCGAGGGTCTAGTGAGAAAGAGGAACTGAAGGATATCCTTATTAGGCAGGGAATTGTGTTAGGGAAATTGACAAGATTGAAGGCCGATAAATCCCCGGGGCCTGATAGTCTGCATCCCAGAGTACTTAAGGAAGTGGCCCTAGAAATAGTGGATGCATTGATGACCATTTTACAACAGTCTATCGACTCTGGATCAGTTCCTATGGACGAGAGGGTTGCTAATGTAACACCACTTTTTAAAAAGGGAGGGAGAGAAAGCGGGTAATTATAGACCGGTTAGCCTTAGTGGGGAATATGTTGGAATCAATTGTTAAGGATGAAATAGCAGCGCATTTGGAAAGCAGTGACAGGATCGGTCCAAGTCGACATGGATTTATGAAGGGGAAATCATGCTTGACAAACCTTCTGGAATTTTTTGAGGATGTAACTAGTAGAGTGGACAAGAGTGAACCAGTGGATGTGGTGTATTTGGACTTTCAAAAGGGTTTTGACAAGGTCCTACACAAGAGATTGGTGTGAAAAATCAAAGCACATGGTATTGGGGGTAATGTACTGACATGGATAGAGAACTGGTTGGCAGACAGGAAGCAGAGAGTCGGGATAAACGGGTCCTTTTCAGAATGGCAGGCAGTGACTAGTGGAGTGCCACAGGGCTCAGTGCTGGGACCCCAGCTCTTTACAATATACATCAATGATTTGGATGAAGGAATTGAGTATAATATCTCCAAGTTTGCAGATGGCACTAAACTGGGTGGAGGTGAGCGCTGTGAGGGGGACACTAAGAGGCTGCAGGGTGACTTACGACAGTTAGGCGAGTGGGCAAATGCATGGCAGATGCAGTATAATGTGGATAAATGTGAGGTTATCCACTTTGGGGGCAAAAACGCGAAGGTAGAATATTATCTGAATGGTGGCAGATTAGAAAAAGGGGAGGTGCAACGAAACCTGGGTGTCATGGTTCATCAGTCATTGAAAGTTGGCATACAGGTACAGCAGGCGGTAAAGGCGGCAAATGGTATGTTGGTCTTCATAGCTAGGGGATTTGAGTATAGAAGCAGGGAGGTCTTACTGCAGTTGTGCAGGGCCTTGGTGAGGCCTCACCTGGAATATTGTATTCAGTTTTGGTCTCCTAATCTGAGGAAGTTCTTGCTGTTGAGGGAGTGCAGCAAAGGTTTACCAGACTAGGGTGGCTGGACTGACATATGAGGAGAGACTGAATCAACTGGGCCTTTATACATTTGAGTTTAGAAGGATGAGAGGGCATCTCATAGAAACATACAAGATTCTGACCGGACAGGACAGGTTAGATGCGGTTAGATTGTTCCCGATGTTGGGGAAGTCCAGAACCAGGGGACACCGTCTTAGGATAAGGGGTATGCCATTTAGGACAGAGATGAGGAGAAACTTTTTCACTCAGAGTTGTTAACTTGTGGAATTCCCTGCCACAGAGAGTTGTTGATGCCAGTTCATTGGATATGTTCAAGAGGGAGTTAGATATGGCCCTTACGGCTAAAGGGATCAAGGGGTATGAGAGGAAGCAGGAAAGGGGTACTGAGGGAATGATCTTATCGAATGCTGGTGCAGGCTTGAAGGGCTGAATAGCCTACTCCTGCATCTATTTTCTATGTTTCTATGTCCCGGGCAATGGCCCATCGTTATTTTCGAGTTGGCTCGAGAAAATAAAATGGAAATGGTACGATATCAAAGTTTTGTCATCAGCGGATGATGATTTGTGTGCTCAAGTGCTGAGCAAATTTCCCTCACTGTTTGAACCGGGAATTGGCAGCTTCAAGAGAGCCAAGGTGCAGATTCACCTAGGCCCAGACGCAAGGCCCATCCATCACAAAGCCAGGGCGGTCCCACACATGATGAGAGAAAAGGTCGAGCTCGAACTAGACAGGCTACAACATGAGGGGGTCATCTCACCGGTCGAATTTAATGAATGGGCCAGCCCCATTATTCCGGTGTTAAAGAGCGACAGCACGGTCAGGATTTGTGGAGACTACAAGGTTACGATCAACTGAATTTCAAAACAAGATCAGTACCCGCTATTGAAAGCTGATGACCTGTTTGCAACGCTAGCCATGGGAAAATCGTTCACCAAATTGGATCTAACATCGGCCTACATGACACAGGAAATGGTTGAATCATCAAAGAAACTTACGTGCATCAACACGCACAAAGGACTGTTTATTTACAACAGGTGCCCTTTTGGCATTCGTTCAGCGGCAGCCATATTTCAGAGAAACATGGAGAGTCTATTGAAATCCGTCCTCAAGACCGTGGTATTCCAAGACGACATCCTAGTGACAGGTCGTGACACCGCCGAGCACCTGCACAATCTGGAAGAGGCTCTACGTCTCAACTAAATTGAGCACAGTATTAGAGCCTTTGCACAAGCTGCTCAGGAAAGGAGACGACTGGATGTGAGGTGAACTTCAAGACAGAGCCTTGAGAAGACTAGAAATCTGTTGTGTTCCCACAAGCTACTGGTACTGTATGACCCATGCAAGAGTCTAGTTTTGATCTGTGATGCGTTGTCCTATGGGGTCGGCTGAGTACTCCAGCAACCAATGAGTCAGGCAAACTACAACCAGTTGCATACGCGTCTCGAAGCCTGTCCAAGGCAGAAGAGCCTATGGCATAGTAGAGAAAGAGACTTTAGCATGTGTTTATGGGGTAAAAAAAATGCACAAGTACCTGTTTGGGCTTCGCTTCGAGCTGGAAACCGGTCACAAGCCGCTTATATCGTTGTTCTCGGAACATAAAGGTATCAATACCAACGCGTCGTCCCGAGGTGGGCGTGGACATTATCTGCCTATAATGTCATTCACCATAGACCAGGCACCGACAACTGCGTTGATGCATTGAGCCGGTTACCGTTGTCCATACCGGAGGTGGAAACGCCAATGTATGCAGAGCTACTCATGGTCATGGATGCCTTTGAGTGTGACGGGTCGCCCGTCACTGCTCAACAAGACAAGACCGGGACCAACCAGGATCCGACCCTCTCGGTTGTAAAACGTTCTGTTCTTAACGGGGACTGGTCGACCATCCCCAAGGAAATGGGTGATGAAACCAAACCGTACAGCTGTCGTAAAGATGAGCTTTCCATCCAGTCCGACTATCATGTTCTAATTCCCAAGGCAGGGCGAGATTTGTACGGGAGTTATAGTACGCTACCCGGTATGGTCATGATGAAGGCCATCGCCAGATCCCATGTTTGGTGGCCTGACATTGACTCAGACTTAGTGCATCAGTGCAGCACTTGCATGCAGATAAGCAATGCCCCAAAGGAAGCTCCGCTCAGTCTGTGGTCATGGCCATCCAAACCGTGGTCGAGAATCCACATCGTCTTTGCGGGCCCCTTCCTCAGTAAAATGTTTTTTGTGGTGGTGGATGCATACTCCAAATGGATAGAATGTGTGATCATGTCATCCAGCACTTCCACTGCCACCATTGAGAACCTGAGAGCCATGTTTGCCACAGATGGTCTGCCAGACATCGTTGTCAGCAACAACGGACTATGTTTCATGAGCCTGGAGTTTCAAGAGTTCATGAAACGCAACAGCATAAAACACGTGAGGTCAGCCCCGTTCAAACCCGCGTCCAATGGTCAAGCGGAGCGAGCAGTTCAAACCATCAAGCAGAGCCTGAAACGCATAACTCATGGTTCCTTGCAGACACCAGAGTCACACATACTGTTCAGTTACAGGACAAGACCACATACGCTCACCGGGGTCCTGCCTGTGGAACTATTGATGGAGGCCTCAAAACCAGGCCCTCACTAGTCCATCCTGACCTTAACGATCATGTCGAAACCCGACATCAACGCCAGCAGTGGTATCACGACCGCGCCGCAGTGTCACGCGACATATCTGTAAATGACCCCAGTGTATGTACTTAACTATGGTCAAGGGCCCAAGTGGCTGCCAGGCAATGTTACGGATCAGGAGGGTAACCGGGTGTATATGGTTAAGTTCAAGAATGGGCAGATGTGCAGGAAACCCATTGATCAAATCAAGCTAAGACACACTGACAAACCGGAACAGTTGGAAGAAGACACTGCGAGCTTAGACGACCAACCAACTCATGTCCAGCCATCAGAAGAACCCACTGTGGTCAACGCCCAGCCCCAAGTTGAGAGAGACTCGGAAAGGACTGGAATTGTACAGAGGCCCACTGTTGTCAACGCCCAGCCCCAAGTCATGAGAGACTCAAAGCACTGGGATTGTACTGAGACAGTCAATCAGGGAGCGAAGGGCTCCGGACCGTCTAAACTTGAAATATGGACTTGTGCCAAGAACTGGGGCTGGGCTGTGGCGGGGGGAAGCTGATATAATGTATGTTGATAAGGTCTGCCCACCAACAGAGGGACTACCATTGGAGGTACTAGGGTCATAGGTACACTCGTGCTGGGCCCGGTATATAACCTGAACTTCACCTTTGTATCTTCACTTCTGGAAGCCATTAAAGACTGACCTGGTTACACCTGGTCACTGGCTCACAGTACGGAGTTCATTGTATCATTTCATACACAGCAATGATCCCTCAACCAAACATCAAAACAGATTAAGTGGTCATTTGTCTCATTGCTGTTTATGGGAGCTTTGTGTGTGCAAAATTGTTGCCACGAACAGAATGGCGCTGTACCATTACTATGTAAAGCACTTGGGAACTTTCAGAGACATGCTGAGCTGTATGCAGAATGAGAGAACGCACATTTATAATAGCACCTTTTATGTCCCCAGCTTTTTAAATGTAGTCACTATTGTTTTTCTGGCAAACCTAGCAGCCAAGTTGTGCACACACAGCAAGGTCCCCACAAGCAGCTTTGAGAAGAATGACCAGCTACTCAGTTTTAGGGATGTTGGTTGAGGGATAAATGTTGGCCAGAACTCTGTTCTTCAAAAATGTGCCACGGGATCTTTTATGTCCATCAGAATAGTCCTTGCTTTAGTGTTTCACCTGGAAAATGGGACATCCAATAACGAAGTACTCCCTCAGTACTGCACTGAAGTGCCAGCCTAGAATAGGTGCTCAAGTTCTGGAGTGGGGTTTGAACCCATGACCTTTCGACTCAGAATGCAAGTTCTTTCTTTAATATGAGACATGAAAAATGCAGTGTCAGGTGTGCTTCTGAGATTAGGGTTAAATCATTTAATTGGAGGCAGAGTAGTGGAAGCTTCACACTGCACCTAACTCATGCAATACTTAAATCTGGTTGTGCTTGATGGTGGCACCACATGACTGAAATGGGAAAATGTTCTAGTTCCCCAAACACTCACCTTGCTGAGCCACAAAACAGGCAGACAGGCGAGGACACACTGGGCTGTTGTGTAATGGAAGGTAGTAGACCCGCAGTGCGGCAGCTCACACCCACAACCCTCAATACAGCAAGTAACTCATTTTAGCCAAGTCTCTGCAACAGTGATAGATTACATAAACAATTCAAGAGTCACTGTCCAAGTCACTATGGGCTGCCTACCCTTGTACAACTCCAGTCAGGCTCACGGCATCAGTAAGAGGCCCAGGAGTTGGAGGCCTTAATCGCCTCCTGCAAGAAGAAATGATTGTAGAGATATAAATGGAGAAAATAACTTGCACATTTTACGAGCCACATCATTGGGTTAATCTTTTCTGAACTTGCATTTATATAGCACCTTTCACGAGCTCAGAACGCCCCAAAGCTCATTACAACCAATTAAATACTGTTGTAATGTAGAAAACGCAACAGCTAATTTGTGCACAGCAAGGTAGCACAAACAGCAATGCGCTAATCACCAGATAAGCTGTTTTGTTTAGTGATGTTGGTTGACGGATGAACATTGGCCAGGGCAATGGGGAGAACTCCCCTGCTCTTCTTCAAAATAATTCCATGGGATTCTTTACGTCCACCCGAGAGGGCAGACGTGGCCTTGGTTTAAAGTCTCACCTGATGGGATGAGTGCCACTTTAACCTATCAATAAAATTAGAAAGTTTCCTCTGATGTTGATAAACACAACGCTTTTCAGACTCTTACCCTCCCCAAATGGTCAGAGTGCCCCTTTAAAGACCCATGTCAATAAGTTGTTTTGCATTCGAGAGAGAGTAAGAGAGAAAAGCAGATGTGAATGTGGTCCAACATACTGCAGTAAAGAGGAAGTGTATTCACTTGAATGTAATTCACGATATAAAGGGATATATCTGTGGCTTTACTAGTTACTCTCAGGCTTTACCGTTGTGCTTTCTTTAAAATGGTCATCTGTATCAATCTATGCAGAGGTTTTGCATAGATCCTCTCCTCAGTGCCACCACTAATGGGAAACATAAAGCAGCTTCAAGAGGGGATAAAACACAAAATGGCTGCTCCCAGTCAAATAGTTCAATGAGTAGTTCAAATAGAAGACTGATGGCGTAGTTATGCTGCTTGATTTGAGCCAAAATGGCAGAGATCCAATTTAAAAAAAGTGCAGAATAATAGCCTGACTTTACACCTGCAATCCAGAACCATCAGAAAAAAAACAAAACAACCGAGTTTGGTTCCTGCTGCATGAGGATCTGTGTACAATCAGAAGCAGGAACGGAGGCAGCAAATTTCAAATTGTACACATTTCTACCAAATGCTGCTCTGTCCCTGAGGAAATGCCACATTTCCGTGGGAGGGGTGGTGATCTGGGCTTAATCCTCCTCCCCTCGTGTCAAAAAAGTAAAGTTTTATATTATAAACCATACATTCGGTTTAATGTTAAATCAATGCCAGCCATTGATACATTTTTAATCTAAATTGTTTTAATGCACGAGAGGTCGGTCATAATATCTTAGATTCAGGATGTTCAGAGACGGGCACGGACAGACGACACTTTGGCACAACTGATATTAAATTAAAATCTAAGTTTATTGCAAATTTCCTTGAATAAATTAATCTAATAATGCTGGCTTCTGTGCTTGAATTTACCAGGTTTCTGCTTTATCGCTGGACTGTAAAGAGATCACATTCTCCTACATTTGGTTTCCAGCATCTGTTGCTGTGGGAGATAAAACCATAAACTGCAACATGTAGCCCACAAACACTCAGATTAATAAAACACATTGAATTTCACCGTTCTTTAAACATATGATTTCTATCCAAATGCTTTATCGCTGTGCTACGGGTATCAAGTAAAAATTACATATTTAAAGGGGGTGCAGCAACAGAGGGGCTTGGGGGTGGACATACACACTCTTAAAAGGTGACATAACAAGTTGAGAGAGTTATTAAAAAAGCATACAAAATCTTTGGCTTTATTAGTGGTGGAAGAGAGTATAAAAGCAAGGAACACAAAAGCAAAATACTGCATCTGTGGAGAGAGAAACAGAATTAATGAAGGGTCATTGACTTGAAACATTAATTCTCGTTTCCCTCTCTCCACAGATGCTGCCTGACCCATTGAGATTTCCAGATTTTCTGTTACAAAAGCAAGGAAGTTGTGCTTTACAAATGACTGGTTAGGCCCCAGCTGGAGTACGGTGTCCAATTCTGGGTACTACACTTTAGGAAGGATGTCAAGGCCTTCGAGAGGACGCAGAAAAGATTTACTAGAGTGGTACCAGGGATGCGGAACTTCAGTTATGTGGAGACCTGTGCTCGCTGACCTACATTGGCTCCTGGTCCGCCAATCTCTTCAATTTTAAATTCATGTCCTCGTTTTCAAATCCCTCTATGGCCTCGCCCCTCCCCATCTCTGTAACCTCATCCAACTCTATAACTAATGTTCTCTGTAAGTTGTGTGGCCGCGGGGACACCACACAGTTGGCTTTTCAATGAGAAAAACCGCGCAGGCACAGTATTTCGAATGACCTGCGCAGCGCCTTAAAGGGGCCACGTGACGCCAAACAAAATTACAGAGAGCATTGCCTATAACTCTTTGTGATCTCTGCCTCCAATTCTGGCCTCTTGCGCACCCCTGATTTTAATCACCACAATTGGTGGCTGAGCCCTCAGCTGCCTAGGACCTAAGCTTTGGAATTCCCTCTCCAAACCTCTCTTTCCTCCTTTAAGACGCTCATTAAATTCTACCTCGTTGACCAAACTTTTGTTCTTCTGTCCCAATAACTCCTTATGTGGCATGCGTCAAATATCGTTTGATAACCACTCCTGTGAAGCACCTTAGGATGTTTTATTACGTTAACGGCACTATATAATTGCAAGTTGTTGAGATCCAGAGAAGCTGGAATTGCTCTCTTTACAGCAGAGAAGGTGAAGGGGAGATTTAATAGAGGTGTTCAAAATCATGGTTTTGATGGGGTAAATAAGGAGAAACTTGTTACCTACCCTCCTGCCACTGGAAACAGAGGATAGATTTGAGGGGTAATTGGCAAAATAAACAGAGGCATCTTGGAGAAATTTATTTAAGCAGCGAGTTGTCTGGAATACACGGCCTGAAAGGGTGGTGGAAGCAGATTCAATAATAACTTTCAAAAGGGAATTGGATAAATACTGGGGGGGGGGGGGATATTTGTAGGGCTGGGAAAGGGGTTGGGGGGACTAATTGGATAGCTCTTTCAAAGAGCCGGCACAGGCATAAAGGGCTGAATAGCTTCCTTCTGTGTTGTATCAGACTAGGATTTTGACTACAGGAAATGAAGCCTGCCTTGGATAAAAAGCTCAGCTCCTGAGAATGGTTGAATGTACCAACAACCAGATTGCCTGATATAGAACCCAGTTATGTTGCTGGGGTTTCTGTGATTTGGTGCTATATGATGTCATGTAGAACATGAGAATATCTGGTACGAATCCAGCCTTTCAAGTGCCTTTATGCCTCAGCTAGAATTGCAAAATATCGCTCTATGGGATTCACTGAATCAATAAAATCACTGACACTCCCTGGCCAAAGACCGCCCTAAGTGGAGGAAGTGCATCCAGGAGGGCACTGAGCACCTCGAGTCTCATTGCCGAGAGCATGCAGAAATCAAGCACGTGCAGCAGACCTGTCCCACCCACCCTTTCCCTCAACGACTATTGGTCGCACCTGTGACAGTGACTGTGGTTCTCGTATTGGACTGTGCAGCCACCTAAGGACTCATTAAGAGTGGAAGCAAGTCTTCCTCATTTCCGATGGATATGATGATGATGATGAAAAGTAAATACAGTAAGTGTTCTTTGGCTTATGCTCCTGCCTGTAGATTTGCTCACTGACTCTGCGATGGGTTAGTCTCTGCAGCATTACTGGGGGAGAGATTTCCAACATCTCACTCTTGCTCTGAAGGTCCGTCTTCTTTCTCCTCCTCCTTTCTGACTTCGGGTATCTCCCCATCTTTGTATTTTTAAACCTCCCTGCTCTCCAGCTCCACTTCCAGTATTTTTGTTCTTTTCCCCTCCCTGCACAAACCAGTCATGCTCACCTGCTGGCAGTGCCCTCACTTTCTCATCCTGTGCCTGCCCTACATTTCTGGGCTATTTTCATGCCAGCTTTACCCTATCCTCAAAAAAGATTTGTGGCAGCTGCTCTGAGCAGGCTGCACTGGGCTAACTTGGATCTGCCATTAGAAAACAGGGAAAAATCACTGAATGGGACAGGAGATAACTGTGGTCAGGAAATTGCTAACTTTCCTGCTCACACTGCCCCGAGGGGAAGAAATGCTTGCATTTATGCATGTATATGCTGATAATCAGAGAAAGATCCATCAGTCTCAAAAAATGGCATATCATAATTCAAAGTTGCTTAATTTGAATCACCTGCTAATTCAAAAAAAAGTTTCAAGCATAAACTACTTCCAGTACCATTTTATTTAAATTGCTTAATTTGAACAACTGGATAATTTGAATTTTTCCTCAAGCAAAAATGATTTTGAATTAATATGAAAATTGTACGTAAGCCGAATACAGATCTTCCGAGATAATTTTAATTCGCCCTTCAAACTGCTGCCTGGACCAGTGACAGACCTAGTTAGTACTTCACCCTCTTTTACACGGCTCAAAATGCTTGCTCCAGACAATGCCAGATCTGGTACTGCGACGGCTTTTACTTCAAAAGTTCCATAGCCATTAACCTTTATGAAATGCAAGAAACAATCGTGCACACAGTCCACTACATTTTAATGCAAATTTGTCTTTTGGTACAGCACAAACAGAACCAGAACCATCAAGTCAGTATAGCCGGGGTATGAGAAATACTGAGAGTACAACATGGAGGACTCTGTAGCTATCTAGATCAACGTACTTAAGTGGAAAAGAACAGCGCCTGCCGATTACCGCAGACATTTATAAAAATGAAGGCGGCGGGCTCCGCTAGCTCCAGTTTTGAGGTACATAGCCATGCCAAACTACTTGCATTTATGTAGCACCTTTAATATATTAAAATGCCCCAAGGCACACCACAGGAGCATAATCAGACAAAAATCAACATCGAGCCAAAGGAGACGACATTAGGACGGGTCACTAAATGCTTGTTATTAGGAACGTCTTAAAGGAAGACAAGAGAGGCCAAGCCAATGATATGCCTGTATTCATTAGTGATTTTATTAAATCAAACCAGACCAATGCGAATCCCAAGGCTAGTAGTAAAACTATAGGTTCTGCCAATACTAAGTTAGCAATGACAAAATCCACTGTGAAACTGGGCCACACAGAAAAGAAAGGTCCCGGCTTATATGTACACCGTGTTCAGTTAATCTCCGCCAGGGTGGCAGCAAGGACACCATGATTAGCTTGTGTCTCCTTGGGGGGGAAAAAAAACTTAAGCCAGAGATCTTGCTTCTCCTGCTGGAAAATGCACGTGTCTAAGTAGGACCTGCTTCAGCTGTGATTCCCTCACAGTTGAATAGCTGGTTGACACTGTCTAAGTTGAAGAAGAATGGCCGGTGCCTGTGTAACCCCAATTTATGTCAGTGCCTCCAGAAGCGTGGAGAAAACAAACAGAAAAATTATATTTCTTAACCCTTAAGGATGTGTAAAGAAGCACACAATGTGCAAATAAAGTGTGAAAACTAAAGACTAGTCAGGTGCCTGAATACCTTCTCCGGCTCAGATCTTGGACTCAGGTTTTTCTATGCATGCCTGCCATGTAAACAAGTCAAGGGGTTTGAAATTACAAATCGACAACGAGAGATTTTTTTTTAAACTGTCAGCACAAACTTGTTAACAGCTGCCCAGGTCACCAGCAATGGAGCAGCAAATCTGTTCAGTTCCACCAGGAGAATCCTTCAGTTCAGAATCCAAAAGATACAGTTCCACACTCACTTACCTCTTTGGTAACGCTTGCAAACTGCGACGGTGAAACTCGAAATGTTCTGGTCCCCCGTGAAAATGCTGCATGGGGTAGCTATCAACGCAATTACAGATTTCAATGGGATACGCTACATAAAATCCAACGGCTCTTGTTGGGTTGGTAAGCAGCTTTTCTTACGGAGGAGGTGAATCATTAACTAGATTACAGAGTAATTGTTGAATTAGTTAAGATACAAATCTTGAACACACAAACAACACCCAAGGTTCCTAAGGAGACAATCGACCAATTGTTGCAGCACATTAAAGGTGAGTTCACACAATCTACTTTTCCCGTGGGGTGGAAATCGGGTCTCTTTCCTTGCTGTTGGGAAATAGCAAAACCTGCAACATACAAAACTCTCCTGCAACTTTTAAAACAGCTAGCTGGATCTTCAGAATCATTTTCTCCAAAAGGAAACCTTATTTTGGTTACATTTTTCAAGCTAGGTGGCTGGTACCATGGCACCAACTGATAAGCAGACTGTTGAAGCCAAGATATAACTGCACAAAATGAGTTTGGCTGATACAGCAGATTGACAGCAGCCCATGTCAAAGGTCAGAGTTACACAGAACAAAAAGCCGTGCCCCTACATTCTGCTTCACCAGTGTTGCAACTGTTTTGCCTCAGACCCAGGTTAGGTAATGGAGCCACTGCCAAAAGAAGCAGTCTGCAACGAGCCAGCTCCCTCGTTCCTGAATTCATCCTGTTTATACTGCATACCTGCTCAGATTGTCACCCATAATTCTGGCCACAGACCCTCCCTGAAGTTGGGCGAGAAAAAGTTCTGCAGACCAATAATTAAGAAATGGTACTGCCGACACACTCAGGCAAACTGAATAAATCTGTTCCAGTCCACCCACAGCAGCACTTTTGAACTGTTTCAAAAACTCCACATGAGGAACATTACAAATATTCACTCTCCCAATGACAGCTGTCACCAAGTGAAAGATTAAACATTGTAAGAACTCTCTCCCATCTCCCTTCAAAAGCAACGTTTAGAGAATGCTGACATGATTTGTGGTCATTAGCAGGGAATGAAATAAGGGCGACAGAGTATTGGGGGGGGGGGGGGGGGGGGATTGGACAATATCAGGAGAGTAATTAAGGAAAGCATGCTGCAACAGCTGGATGTGAACCCATCTTCCTCACATGGCCAAGTTCATTAGCTCCTCCACAGCTTTCCCTCATCATTACCATATAAAACTATAACTAATTTCTACGGATTTTAAAACTTGAGAAAACCTGAGCAAAAGAATATTAAAGGAGAAGTGTAGTCTACAGAACATAATCTCAATATTATACTAGCTCCTATCAGGCGTCCAGGGCCCTGCAATCTGATGCTTTCAAACTGCTGGTAAAAGGCAAGCGCTCAACAACCTATTTGTGCAGAAGCTTCCCGCGTATCTGCCATTAGAATCATAGAAGGATTACAGGAGGCGGCCATTTGGCCAGTCGACCCTGTGCAAGAGCACTTCAGCCACACTCCCCTGCCCTTTCCCTGTAGCCCTTACAGATTTTTTTCCTTCATGTACTTATTCAATTCCCTTTTGAAAGCCACAGCTGAATCTGCCTCTACCATCCTTTGAGGCAGTGAATTCCAGATCTTAACCAAGTAATAATGTTGTTTCTCATGTCGCCTTTGGTTATTCTCCTAATAACCTTAAATCTCTGTCCTCTGGTTTTCGATCCTTCTGCCAATGGGAACATTTTCTCTATCTACTCTGTCTAGACCCCTCATGATTTTGAACACCTCTATCAAATCTCCTCTCAGCCATGATCTTAAGAAATAGGAGCAGGCCATTTAATATGTTATCTGCTCCAAGGAGAACAACCCCAGCTTCTCCAGTCTATCCATGCAACTGAAGTCTATCATCCCTGGAATAATTCTCGTAAATCTTTTCTGCACTTTCTCCAAGGCCTTCAAACCAGAATTGGACACAATACTCCAGTTGAAGCTGAACCAGTGTTTTATAAAGGTTCATCATAACTTCCTTATTCTCATCATCACTTTACAGGAGCCCAATCTAGTCAACGAAGAGGCAATCATAGAAACGTAGAAAATAGGTGCAACTTCAGTACCCCATTCCTGCTTTCTCTCCATACCCCTTGATCCCTTTAGTCGTAAGGACCACATCTAACTCCCTTTTGAATATATTTAGTGAATTGGCCTCAACAACTTTCTGTGGTAGAGAATTCCACAGGTTTACAATTCTCTGAGTGAAGATGTTTCTCCTCATCTCGGTCCTAAATGGCTTACCCCTTATCCTTAGACTGTGACCCCTGGTTCTGGACTTCCCCAACATCAGTAACATTCTTCCTGCATCTATCCTGTCCAATCCCGTCAGAATTTTATATGTTTCTATGAGATTCCCTCTCATTCTTCTAAATTCCAGTGAATATAAGCCTAGTCGATTCAGTCTTTCTTCATGTCAGTCCTGCCATCCCTGGAATCAGTTTGGTGAACCTTCACTGCACTCCCTCAATAGCAAGAATGTGCATCATCAGATTAGGAGACCGAAACTGCACACAATATTCAAGGTATGGTCTCACCAAGGCCCTCTGCAACTGCAATAAGACCTCCATGCTCCTAGACTCAATACTCCCATCGATACTCCCAGGCATTTGCATTCTTCTGCTTCCAAACTAGGGAGAAACTGAGGGGCAGCAGTAATTGTTCAGATATCGTCTGTATTAACAATTAGGATTAAGTGGCAACTCAATAGGTTACACTTCCTCTTGAATTAGAATTCTTTGCCATTGTTCGACTTTAGAAAAGAACAAGTGATGCACACTTTCCTGCAAATTGATACAGCAGCTTTATCCAAGTCGTTTATAACATTTTTCCATGCTTTCCCCACTCCACTTATAGGCCATAATTCTTCTCCTCAGCTGGCGAGAAACAAGTGTTGTTGAAAGGAACTCTGTCTGCCGACGCAACACTCCAGGGTCGGCTATATAAGGATTTCAGTAAGGATGTACTTGTGCACATAACCTTCGCCTCAAAGAAACAGCATAAAACATCTCCCAAATGAGATGCAATTACACGAGAGACAGGTCTCAACAAATACACGAGATGCAGTGTCAGAAATATGACCCGCTGGTACCCTCATCGGTGTCATGGGTATTGCACGTGATGCAGATGCACAGCTTCCCCTGCATCAGAGTGTATACACACATCAAGCTGGCATGCCCTGCTGCACTAGCAAGAATGTTTCCATTTCCCAATCATTACTGATCTCAGTCAGCAAAATGGATGGATTTAGATGCAGTGATATCAATAGGAGCAGTTTTTGCACTTTTAATCAGTAACATTATTTGCTTGGAGCAAGGGAGGGGAAGGAGAGGACACACACACACACACACACACACACACACACACAGGTAGTGACTGCGATCCCAAAATCTGAGTAAACAAAACCTAGGACCCTTGAGTACATTAACTAACCCACGGGCTCCACATTACCTAACTAGTGGGGTTAATTTCCATATATTAAAAACTGTAAAAGGCACACTTGTTAACGAAATGGTGCAGTGCAGTCACTGGGAATTTTTAGCACTGTTATGCCAATGGTCTGTAGAGCAAAAATCTAACAAGCCAGCGCTCTTCAGCGTTGCGTTATACTTTGTGGGTGATCCTCTCAATCTACCATGACCACCAGTGACAGACCTGTCACCATCACTAATTCACCCACAAGCCAAAATGCTCTCAGACAAAACCCAAGTTTAGAAACGCAGATTCTATAACTGCATTTACTGCCGGATGTTTCCCACAGTTTTAGAGATGCAGTATGAAAATTTCTCATGCCCATTATTACGGTTCACTAAAATCCGAGTGACAGCATTGGTGGGGATAAATGTACCAGCGGGCCTCCTGCCTGGACTCACTACAGCTATTGGTGCCATCAAGAGGTGCAATTTAGAACCACACTTTTGCAGAGGATAATCTGAATGTTCCATTTTTTTGGTGTTAAAATAATGCTGAAATCAGTTTAAAATAAAATAAAGCCTTTTGGAAAATCCATACGGGCTTTGAGCGAGATGGTTAAAAGAATGAGTGTCACTGGACAACTCACAGACTGGCCATGTTCAGCCTCAGGAATGACGACTTTTATATCCACCATGCTGGCCATATAATTTTATTACATGGCGCAGCATAAACTATTAAAATACACGACGTGTTTCCACCGAGGAAACAAAATGATAAGCCTTAAATGCCGGATTATCTGAAATTAATAGAAGAAAATGCTGGAAAAGCACAGCAAGGTCAGTCAACACATCGGAAAGAGAAAGAGCCCCCCCAAAAAAAATGTCAAGGAAGAGAAAGAGCCCACCCAATAAATGTCAACCTTTGTGCAGGATACAATTCCACAACGTGCTCATTTCCAGCATTTTGTTCTGCAGTATTTTAGCCCAGAATACAGAGGGAACTGCTGATGCCAGAAGATTTATGGTTTCATTTCAGATTTCTATCATAGTTTTTATTTTTATCACTACTGTGGAAATACATACTTGCGTTTTAATTTGAGGTGATGAATTAAGAGTAGCACACACAGAGGAAATGTATTACACAATACTAAAGAGTTTTGACCCATATCTCAAAAAAGAGTAATTACTGGCAATCCATTTGTCAGGCAAATAAAGCTTGCAATATTTTCGCACTAGTCATGTGAAGCTATAGATTGGTATTAAAGCCAATGAAAGGCACAATTTCTGCCAGTGATGTGACCTGGTCAATCTCCGACAAACAAACAAGTCTGTGGCACTATACGAGATACAGTATTGAAATGTTTTCTTTGATTAAAGGTGCGCTTCTAAGCTTCCATGTATGTAGATCAGTGTGCTGGAAACAGTTTAAAATTAAGCTTCTGTCTCAAAGGCTCGTTTCGGAAACTCACCTCACAGTAGGTTACGCAAAGTAACATTTTGCTGTTGGTTTTGGTGGCTCTTGAATATTTCTGACAGACAAAATAAAAAGTATCAATTTCTGCAACCTTGTGCTGCAGCAGCGATGGGAGCAGCAGCTGATGTAACATTACAACACTGGCACCAACACATTTGCATTGGTGACCTGCCTCAGCAGCCCCAGTCTGCAACAGTCATGGGTTTAAAAAAGACAAATGGCCCACAGAGACAGGCTTCACTGAGGTTGGCAAGTTTGGTTTGACCAGGGCCGACGTCCCATTTGAGACACCTACCTTAGTTTTATTTTAAATTGCACTCATTCTTACCCGCACTCCATAGTGGAAGTGGAGCCACCACTTTGTTGAGTGTTCTCACCTATTTTAAGAAATGTGGGTAAGCTGCTGCCAATTTGATTTGTGCGTCACAATCTCCTCAGAGAAAATACAATTTTATATAGAAAAACTAGAGTGGTGATTGGGGGGGGGGAAGAGGGAGGGGTGGGGGGAAGGGGAGGGGGGGTGGAGAAGGGAAGCTTGTCAAGAGAATTGTTAAGTGTAGGACCCTTTTAAAGTTTTTTTTAAACTGAGGTATTTAGGTAGGTATCCCTCTTTTATACTTTTAATTTCCTCTCAACAACCTAAAAAGGGCTCACAGCCAACTGCCACACAAGCATAACTCTTCCCTCCAATCATCCTTACTCGCACTAAGATGTTCACAGGCTCAATCTGTGATCTGTGCTGATTCAAGGACATGAAGGAGTACTAGAAATGTCCTTCACAATCCAGGGCACTGAATTGGGGAGGGGAGGGGAGGGGGAAGAAATTAGCCAAGGTTGTTGTGTGTGGCTATCAGGCGAGAACAGGATCAAGTTTGCTAATGGTGCCTCCCATAGTCAATCGGGGTGCTGCCATTCACTACCCAAGATATTTTTTAATTCATTCATGGAATGTGAGCGTCGCTTGCAAGGTCAGCATTTATTGCCCATCCCTAATTGCCCTTGTGAAGGTGGTGGTGAGCCGCCTTCTTGAACTGCTGCAGTCCGTGTGGTGAAGGTGTTCCCACAGTGCTATTAGGCAAGGAGTTCCAGGATTTTGACCCAGCGAATGAACGGCGATATATTTCCAAGTCGGGATGGGGTGTGACTTGGCTGGGAACTTGCAGTTGCTGGTGGTGGTATGATCATATATGAAAAATGGATGAAGTACTTGAGGACAATAACTCAAAGGTACTTCTGCAGGAACCAGCACCTTCAGGATCAGGGAGGCCACAATAGAAGGGAAAAGAGCGGCAGGATGGGTTCTGCATGGAAGTGTAAACTTTACCCCAGTTGGACACACATAGGCCTCCAGTACCCGATACCCAACTTCTAGCCATAAATTCAACCGCTTCTTCAGCAAGGCTGGTGGAGGAAGCACCCTGAATTAAGGGAAAAAGAATGTTGCAACTATTAACACACACACACACACATCACACACTCCTTCACAATGTCTATTTTTCACCAAAAAAAGAGAAGGGAAGACTCCAGTTTGGTTAAAATGCAGAGCTGCTCCAGACACCCCTCTCTACAGCTCAAGTTTAGCAAGTAACTGAAACATCTTGGGATCAATCCCTATTCTGTGCCGACTTAGTTGATCTCATTCAGAGGAGCAAGCATTACAATTAGCTTTAGCAACACCCTTGGATTAGGCAGGGTGGTATTGACAGGCCTACTCAGTGTTACAGGTGGCCAGAGAGTATTACTGACAATCCTATTCATGGGCGTCGATAATTATTGCCTCTGTCCTGATGGTGGTGATGCGCGATTGTGTAGAGTCTCCACTCCCAAGACAAAACTGTGACTTCCTGATCTTCATGGTTCGGTACCGTACAAAGGCAATAAATCAACCCACGGAGACATTGGAGAAAGTCTGACCAGACCTGAAGCGACGTCAGACAGAACCTTTCAATGCCAGCGATCCCATAGATATTATAAACCTCTGGTTATGCTACAAGTATGAAGCAAACAGGTTGCTCACCCACGTCCTCATCTGCGTCCTGGTAGACCGAGAGATCCGGCTTCTGGTAGACCTGCAGCTCCTGATTCGGGTTCACAAGCAGCTCCTGCTTGATGAGCAAATCCGGTTTCTGGATCTCCCAGTCTTCCAACTCAGTTGGCTGCGCCTCCCGGCTTTCGTCCAGGTTAATAGTGTGCGACTTTGTGTCCTGGTAGAGTCCACTGCTGTCGATAAGGACAGGCTGATAGGTGTGTGGTTCCCACACGACAGGCACGCGCCCGAAGACCTGCTCCAGTTGCTGAAACGTGTAGTTACAGGTTCTCTTCCCACGGCCTCGTTCCTTTACCCGACTATAGCATCTCTTTAGAGTCTGTGTGGGAATGAAAAGAAGTCAGGCCTTAGAAGCAGTTTTTAAATACTGCACTGAAATCACATCTCACCGTGACAACTCATTCTTTCTCAGGACCCCAGTACTGCGGAACTCACCTCCCTTTGTCTTCCCTCCCTCCCACCAGGCAGATTCGGAAACCCAAATTTTGTATCTCCTAATCACTCATTCTTGTTCGATTTGACCTGCTCTCCTGTGCTTGGTGCTGTCCTGCATTACAGGCCTTAGATTTATTTTGAAAAAGCTTGATTCACTCAGAATTATCCTTGCTCACCCAACACATGCCAAGATAAATCAGGAAAGACAGAAAAGGTGACATCGCTCTCCTGCGCAACATCAAATTTATCATACCGTGTTACACCATGGAGACGGAGATAACTCTTCCCACAATAGTGACAGAAGAAAGCCAAGCAATTTGCTTAATAGCCACCGCCCTTACCACCTTCTGTATGGAATGGAGCTGGAAGGATCAACAGCAAATTACAGTGGCATACTCTGCACCCTTATTTCCTCTTCGTACAGAATCCAGAACTAAATATTCACACCAGGATGATGATGTGGGCGCCCGTGACTAAAAACCCCTACATTTTGAGAGCAGAAGCCCCCTTTGAGATGGCACACAGTTGTGTCTGGAAGTGAAGCTCACACAAGATAATGGAAATCATAGAAGCTGTGTGTATTTGGAGCAATTTCCCATTAAAACTTTTTTAAAAATTTGTTCACGAGTTGTGGGCGTCACTAGCAAGGCCAGCATTTATTGCCCATCCCTAATTCCCCGCGAGAAAGTGGTGGTAAGCCGCCGCCTTGAAGCGCTGCATTTCATGTGGTGAAGGTACTCCCAGTGTTGTTATATTTCTTTGTAGAGGGAAGTTAAGAGTCAACCACATTGCTGTGGGTCTGCAGTCACATATAGGCCAGATCAGGCAAGATTCCCCTAAAGGGGCTTTTACGACAATCTGGTAGTTTCACCATTACCGACACTAGCTTATTATTCCAGATTTAGTTAATTAAATTTAAATTCCCCAGCTACCAGGGTGGGATTTGAATGAACTTCTCTGTCATTAGTCCAGGCCTCTGGATTACTAGTCCAGTAAGATAACCCAATGCTACAGTACACGGTTTTGATCTAGGGGATGTGGACAACATTGACAAGGTGCATTTTTGGCCAATCCCCAAGTGGCCTGAGAAGGTTGTTATGGGCCTTCTTGAACCACTGTGGTACTGTGCTCCCATCATGGTGCTAGATAGTTAATTCCAGGATTTTCACCCAGCAACGATGAAGTAATGGCAGCTTGGGCCCAAGTCAGGCTGGGGTACGACTTGCAGAGCCACTTTGGAGAGCATTATGTGCAGCCATTAAGTGGAACAAGGCACTGCTTATAGAACTGTTCAACACAACGGCCATTCTGTGTACAAATGAAAAGCAGAAACTGCTGGAGATACATACCAGGTCCATCAGCACCTCTGAAGAGAAAAGGCCAGGTAATGTTTCAGGTGCAGAGGTCTACACCTGAAACATTCCCCTTATGGGGGGTCATCACACAAAACATTAACCCTCTTCTCTCATTACAGATGCTCAGTAATCTATTGTGTCCTTCCAGTATATTCGGTTATTATTTCATTTGACATACATAGACCATACAACTAGTGATTTATACTGGTCTCCTTCACAAGGAGTAAATGGCACTCAACAGTGTCATCTGCAGTAGTTTATTTACACAACAGAAGTGCACAGCTTACATTTAAAAATAATTTACCTTCTAGCAGTGGAATGCTAGTCTAACATGACATTGTGGTATCTAATAATACTTAGAGCAATTGTCATTGTAGTGTTAACATTGCAATCAAATGGTTCGTATGATGTAGACCTTCTGCAGACCTCTACAAAAGTCAGTATTATTGTGAAAGGAAATTAAAAACAAGAGATATTTCAGCTCTTACATATCCTCTAGTTATGCTCGAAGTGGGAGTATAATGAGATCGATTTTATTTTTATCTCAACAGTTTTGATGCATTCTGAAAGATGTAACACATTAAATTTGAAATTGTAGGTGCTGCAACAACTAATGATGACTATGTTATGTATATTTATTTTTTAAATATGCTGATTATTTCACAGGCAGTAGCACCTCTGCTCCATTTTCAGAGCTGCTAGTTTGAATGCGGTTGTACAGAACACTCTGTTCCTGTCCAACAAAAAAAAAATCTAATTTCCAAGACAACACACATTACGGCTGAGAAATCTGGCATATATAGTTTCATATATCCTAAGGGCTAGGAGAGATTGGCCGGGGCGAGGGGACTGATTCCCTCTTCAACACAAAAATTGTTTGATTCAGTACCGAGTAGAAATGAGGACAAAAACTAACTTTAAAAAAACAAGTATCATTCAAAAACACTCCTTTTGCAGCATCTTCTGTCCCACAGCAGAAAAACAGCTCATAACCAATTTTAATGCCCCAACTCCCATTTTGACCGATATCACCTCAGCACAAGGTTAGGTTCGTAAAAAATAGAAACAGGAGTAGGCCACACAGCCCCTCGAGCTTGCTCCGCCATTCAATATCATGGCTGATCTGATCACGGACTCAGCTCCACTTCCCTGCCCGCTCCCCATAACCCCTTATCGCTTATGAAACTGTCTATTTCTGTCTTAAATTTATTCAATGTCCCAGCTTCCACAGCTCTCTGAGGCAGCGAGTTCCTCAGATTTACAACCCTCTGAGAGAAAAAATTTCTCCTCATCTCAGTTTTAAATGGGCGGCCCCTTATTCTAAGATCATGCCCTCTAGTTCTAGTCTCCCCCATCAGTGGAAACATCCTCTCTGCATCCACCTTGTCAAGCCCCCTCATAATCTTATACGTGTCGATAAGATCATCTCTCATTCTTCTGAATTCCAATGAGTAAAAGCCCAACCTACTCAAACTTTCCTCATAAGTCAACCTTCTCATATCCGGAATCAACCTAGTGAACCTTCTCTGAACTGTCTTCAAAGCAAGTATATCCTTTCGTAAATATGGAAACCAAAACTGCACGCAGTATTCTAGGTGTGGTCTCACCAATACCTTATATAGCTGTAGCAAGATGTCCCTGCTTTTATACTCCATCCCCTTTGCAATAAAGGCCAAGATTCCATTGGCCTTCCTGATCACTTGCTGTACCTGCATAATATCCTTTTGTGTTTCATGCACAAGTACCCCCAGGTCCCGCTGTACTGCAGCATTTTGCAATCTTTCTTCATTTAAATAATAACTTGCTCTTTGATTCAACCCTGGGACTATGCACCCCACTTCACAGTGCACATTACCTCAGAATCATTGGAAACTCTTACCATGTCCTAACTTTATCACCACCTTGCACTGGTTAGAGTTGATAAGGATCAGTATTATTCTTTTATAATATTTGTTCTCTTCTGTTTAAAGGTTCATGACTCCTTACTTTAACAAAAAGAGGATTTCCTTTCATAACCCAGCAAATCTAAACCACACAAGGGAAGGTTTTGAATCGAAAGGCAACTAACTAAACAGTGGTTGCAGCTTCCTTTCAAATGTCCTGCACCACAGCAAACCATTCTCTGACTGGACAAGAGGGTGCATTTAGGTTTATTTTTCCACTCTGATAGGAGTTGAGAGTTACACAGTATGCATGTATGGTGTTGGTACAGGTAGTATGGCCCAGGCTGGTATGGTGCAGGGTACTGGTGCAGTGTCGAAAATTCAGAATTCCGGAATCAGACCAATCGGTGCCAGGGTCATCTCCCGGAATCTGTAAAATATTCCGAAATCCGGACCCGCTGAATCGGGGTCCCGCCATTGCCCAACCTCGGGCCTCGCCTCACCGCCCCACCTCGGGGCCTCCTCGCTGGCCCGCCTGAACAGCTCCTCGGCGGAATGGTTTAGGTGGTTATTATGGCACCTCGAAGGACAAGGGTAGCAGGCGCATGGGAACACTACCACCTTCATGTTCCACTACAAGTCACACACCATCTGGACTTGGAAGTATATCGCCGTTCCTTCATCCTTGCTGGGTCAAAATCCTGGAACTCCCTTCCTAACAGCACTGTGGGAGTACCTTCACCGCATGGACTGCAGCGGTTCAAGGCGGCGGCTCACCACCATCTTCTCAAGGACATTTAGGGATGGGTAATAAATGCTGGCCTTGCCAGCAATGCCTATATCCGATGAATGAATAATTAAAAAAAAAACAAGGTACTAGTTACTGGTTTAATTGTTACTTGGTTCAGTTGGCAGCGCTCTTGCCTCTGAGTCAGAAGCTTGCAGGTTCAAGTCTCATTACAGCTGACACTTCATCGAGAGAGCTGAGGGAGAACTGCATTATTGGAGGTGCCATTTTTCAGTTGAGACATTAAAGCGAGACCCCATATAATTACTCAGGTGGATGTAAAAGGTCTCAGCCTTACAAGAGCAGGGAGTTTTGGGGCCATATCAGCAAATTGATTACTTTCTCATTCATTCACATAACAGTGACGCCATTCCAAAAAAGTAATCCATTATTTGTAAAGTGATTTTGAGTGTGGCAAGGTACTATATAAATACAAGTTTATTCTTCAAGTGGAGGATTACAGTGGTTCAAGCCACTGGGTGGGAACAGGAAGCTAGTTACTGGTCACTATTTTATTATTTTCCTATTTTAGGTGACGAGATAGTGATGTGCAGGGTACTAATTAACAGTTTAGGCAGAGGGCAAGTGAGATATAGGGCATTGGTTAATAGATCAGCGAGGTGCAAGATACAAGCTGTTCCTTGCAGGTTCTCATTTTTAATCGAAGAAGCAAAATGCTTTTTTGTATGCAGATCACAGTGATCATGGATTTAAATTACTGTTTGCTGCACTAATATAAAAGACTTGGATTTATATAGCACTTTTCACGACCACCAGATGTCTCAAAGCGCTTTACAGCCAATGAAGTACTTTTGGAGTGTAGTCACTGTTGTAATGTGGGAATAGAAAGGTTATCTATAATTTTCACCAATTAATTATGTGCCCATTATATTTGATTACACCTCTCCCTTTTGTCTGAAAAATTGAAAACCTTTGAGCATGAAAATGCACGTTGTTATACTGATTAAGAATCTAGTGGAGATCCATACTTGTACCAATATATAGATCCAGATATTCGTCTGCGTAGAATTTCAATTATATTTGGCAATGTAACCTTGTTAAATTTGTCACAAGATCGAACTTCAAATGAATTAAAGGGTTGAAAGCAGATCCCCAAAACATTAACTGTTCATTCTCTTTACAGATGCTGACTGACCTGCTGTGTGTTTCCACTGTCTGTTTTTATTTCTCCTGAACAGTACTCAAGTTCTTGCTTTCTCTGATAACAAATAAGACAAAAGGCTGTTTTTTAAAGTCCTCCGAGACATTTCAATAAATGTTATACTGATACCAGAATATGAAACCTAAAGATATCACCTCACCATTAACTTGTTAATCAAAACTAAAGGGGCTATTATATTTCTTCTGAAGTCCTTACAACGGCTAATTGACCCATTATAACTATTCTTACTGTATGCTTGTTTAATGATAGCACTGGTATTTGCCAAACTTTTGTGCCTCGCCTTTATTTAATTTAACTAAATATATTGGTTATCTGTGAAATTTGATCAAAAATTAATATTGGCCAAACCAAAATGAATTACTTGAAAGAACTAACTTGTATTTATGCATCATCTTTCTCAATCTCAGTACATCCTAAAATGCTTCAGAATCAATGAAGTACCATTGAAATGTCGCCGCTGTTGTAATGCAGGAGATTTGCACACAGCAAGGTCCCACAAACACCAATGAAACAGACCCAATCAGATAATGTGTTTTAGTGGTGTTGGCTAAGTAATAAATGTTGGTCAGACCACCGGAACAAAATCAGAATAGTACCAAAAGTCACCTTATGTCCACCTGAGGGCAGACATTGCCTTGATTTAATGTCTCCTTTAAAAAGACACTTCCGACAGTGTAGCGCTACTTTAGTACTGCACTGGTGCCAGCCTGGATTATGTGCTTATGTTTCTGCAGTGGGCCTTTTTTTAAATGAACCAATAGGCGTAACACTAAGTTGCCACCAAATGGCACCAAACAAACTCAAGTTCATTGTGGCAAGTGTCCTCGGGCACCACTAATATAACAAAAAAAAAATCCAGTTACACAATATGGTTAATAAAACAGAAAAAATACAACGTGCGTCTATAACACACTCTATACCCTGTGGTGTCCACCGGTCATGGAAGCTAGTTTCTTCTTGAACCTACAACCTTAGATTCAGAAATGCAATGCAAACTGCTTAAAGTTGCAGACAATAATAAAATAAGGGCAGCTGACTCTGAAGCACAAGCTCAGGAACTGCAAAAGGAGCGAGACAAAATACAGAAGTGGTCACAGCAGCAAGAAATGAAATTTAACATGGACATATTTAGAAAAAATATCACACATTAATGGTATTGAAATAACTGTGGGTGAAGCTGAAAGGAATCATGGCACAGCAGTAATCAATGCAAATAGCATGTTAACGACATAGGTAAAACATGGAAGTAGTAATTGTCAAGCTGTACAATACTCTAGTCAGACCACACCTTGAATACTGCAGTCAGTTCTGGATACCGTGACACGTGAAAATCATTCAAGTCCTGGATGCAATCCAGAAAAGAGGCATCAGGCTGATTTCTGGTGTTGAATGAATTAAAAAATTAGGACTGGAGAAACCTAGCCTTTCTAGCCCAAGAAGGATGCAACAGAGACAAGTATAGGAGAGAAAAAAGGTAGATCTGAAAAATTATTCCAAACTAAAACGTGGGAGTCAGATGGGGTCACGGGTTTAAACTTAGGTGCGATATCAGAAAATGCTTCACAAAAAAAAGTGTGATCAACATTTGGAGTGGACATGAAGATAGAGGAAAAAAATAAAATCATTTAAGGGGCAATTGGATGGTGAATCAACTGCAAGTTTTTTTTTGGGGGGGATGCATTGACCATAATAGACATGCCACATTTATATTAAACTTGTGAGTGTGTAGCACAGATCAAGAGTGCATTTAGCAAGGAAATAGATTACTGAAAGTAGTCTTTGTTAATCGACTGGTCCAGCAACTCTGGTAGGTACCATTTCCAGGTCAAAGGGAGTGAGACCACTTGCAGGAACTGTTCAATTTTCTAGAGGAACGGTTCTATAAAATTCCCAAACTGGATTAATAATGAGGTTTATGGTATTAATTGCATTAGTTATAATAAACTAGTTGCAGGATGATAGTTACTGACTGCAGAACATTACAGTCCTACATTTAGCAGTGACAACTACACTTCAAAAATACTTAATTGATTGTAATGTACTTTAGGACATCATAGGGTGTAAAAGGCGCTATATAAATGCAAGTCTTTCATTAGTTAGTTGCAGGTATTAGTTACTAGTTGTAAGGTAGCAACTTGCTACGTGGGGTGTTTGATTATTAATTATTGAATGTAGAACATTAGTTAGTTGCAGGTGCTGGCCCTAGTTATAGGATACTAAGTTGCAACATCTGATTACTAGTTAACACGCAGAGAACGCTAGTTACAAGGTACTGAATACTGGCTGCAAGGCGCTGGTTGCTCGTCACTGCCTCCAGAGTGCTGGTTACTAGTTAGTATGCTAGTTAAGAGTCTCTTGGGTACCTTGATCCTCTCCTTGCACTGGTTGGCGCTTCTCTCGTAGCCCATTTCCCGCAGGGCCTGCGAGATCCTGTCGAAGATGTGCGAGTTGCGCAGGTTGCCCTCCAGCACGTCCTGGAGCCGCTCGTCGCCCCAGACGGCGATCAGCGCGTTGGTCTCGGCCGGGGTCCAGGAGATGCCGCGGCAGGCGGACGGCCGGCTGGGGCTGGGCGCCGGGTTGTCGAGTAGCGGCGGGCCGGTCGTCCAGCCGGGGGCCTGGGAGTCGTCGGCGGCGGCTTGGCCGGCCGCCGACACCACCTCCGGCCAGGCGGGGGCCGCGATTTCGGGCGGGGCCGAGGCCGCCGCGCTCGGCCAGCTCGGGCTCGGGGAGTCCGCTGCGCTGGGCGCCGCCATCGTCCACCCATCCACATCCGGGCACCCCGCCCCGGGGCATGGTGGGACACAGCGGGGCAAGCCGTCGCCACACAGAGCAGGAAGTGGCACCCCGCCGCTGGGCGGTAATTACACCTCATCAAAACAATCTGGTCACCGCAACCGGCACGGGAACCGCTCGCGTTGCTTCACACCCACGAATAAGCGTTAACTTCGCTCCACAAGCCCGCAGATTTGCAGGAGGAAAGCGTATGCCCCGCACAAAGATGGCGGCGGCCGCCTCGCCTGGAGAATTGTGGGGCGGCACTCAGCCCGGCGCCCCGCTCCAAAATGGCGGCCTGGCGTGAACTTTCATCGTCATTCCGCCGCAAAAAGCAACGGACCAGAAAAGAGCTTCAGAGCAATATCCCCTTTCGTCAGGTCAAGGTTTCCTGTGATGTCAGACGCCATCACACTCCGGTAGGTTACACCCTTGGCCGAGCACATGGGGAGGCGAGGCGGCGTGCCCCCGCTGGAAAATGGCGGCCTTCACTCCACTTTTAATTAGGTTCCCGCTCCCAACCGTTCGACGACACTCACTGAGGCAAAAACTTCGCCCAGCGCTGGATTATAACCCCGCGGAGTGTGACCCTGATTGGGAAGCGGGCAGGCGGCGGGGTTGAGAGTATCTGGGGCGCGCGGCCCGGTGCCCCCCACAAAGATGGATTCTGTCACCGAAGTGATCCCCACCTCAGTCCCAGGGTCTCGGTGCATTCTAAATGCTCTCAGAAACTATTCTTCTAATAGACCCTTGCGCCGTTCAAATACATAGATATATTAAACAGTAACGTTAGCCCGAGCACATTTCAGAACGATATGTCATTTGAAAACGCAAGCGTACGTACTTTAGATTATGTGACAGCAGGTCATAGGGGGAGCGAGGCTCATGCCCCCTTCAAAGATGGCGCCTGGTGAATTGTGGGGCAAGGGGCACAACATGGAGTCTCTGCCCCCTTCAAAGATGGCGCCTGCAAAAATTTTTGCACACTCTTTTGATTGGAGAACAAAGTAAACAGTTAAATCAAGTGCCCCCCGATCTGGGAGACACTTATACCTGCCCTTTTTTTTTGTTTTCTTTTGTATTTTCTTTTGTTGTTTTTTTTGGGCACTAAAATCAAATTTTTTTTTCCAAGTGCCCCCTATAAAAGGGGAGGGGGACACTAAAAAACTCCGGCAATTAAAACAAATTAAACTTTAAAACATAAAAAATCTAATTAAAATTTGGTTGCCGGGGATGATGATGCACTCCAGTCCCAATACTTTGCACATAACTGGAGATAAGAACACACACGATAAGTTTACGTCATAACAATCAGTGCGGATCATTTTTAAATAGGTTTTATGTAGGTTGAATCGTTGTTGTACCATTTCCCCAACATATCTGTGGAAGGAAGGCTCATTTTTTTTTTTAAATTTCAAATTTCCCTCCTCAAAGATGGCCCCTATAATTGCTCCATGGGGAATCATGGGACAAAGAGGGACTTTAATCTTATGGTAAAGCATAACTGCTTTAGAATCATTAAAAGAGGAGCCTGCCCCAATAAATAATAAATTGCCTAGGCTCCGATAAATTATAAATGTGGCTTATTTTTCTAAAATATTAAGATATCAACCACAAATTCAGTTGAAGTAACCTTACCATTTCTCTGATGACAATTGGTTGACCTAAATACATATATTAGAAGTGTACTGTATTCTTCTGTTGACAACCCCACCATCTCATAAATCATGAGACAAACTCGTAAAAATCATGAGGTTTAGTAGGAAATTATGAGTTGCTGTTTTTTTTCAAACCGAAACCAATATAGATTGGCAATTTGTTTATAAAGAAAGACTTGGATTTCTATAGTGCCTTTCATGATCACTGGATGTCCCAAAGCGCTCTACAGCCAATGAAGTACTTTTGGAGTGTGGTCACTGTTGTAATGTAGGAAACCTCACTAGTGCCTTTATTTAATCTACCAGGTCATAGCTCTTTACAAAAACTGTACAGGTTATTACTGCATCTGAAAATGATTTACAAAAAACTTTTTAAAATTCCTATCACCATGCTGCCATGCATCTCAGTTTAAGTTTATGATGACTAATATAAATTAGTTATACAGTTAAGCATATATATTTATGGCTTGGGCCACCTAACAACAGGAAGAAGCAAGCATTCCACACACTGCCCACCTGTTTGATGCCTGATGTTAAAATCAGTCCTCAACTCTTCTATTGTACATGCTGTATCTGAGATAGTCCAGAAATAACAATACGTTTTATCATTGTCTTTGGCCACCACTGTAGACTCTGCTCCTTTTTGCTGACTCCATGCTCCTCCCCAGCCACTCATTCAGGCTGAACCAGACAATGCAAGATCTTGACCTCTGTCTGATCCAGACCGGAGCCCCAAACACCAAAACCACAACTTCTTGTTTCCATCTCTGCAACACTACCTGTTTCTGTTCCTACCTCAACTCCAGCACTGCTGAAACCCTTTATCCATCCTTTTGTCACCGACTGAATATTTTTCTCCATTGCCCTCTTTCTGGCTCTGTCGCGCCAACCTCCATAATTTCTGACTTGTCCAACACTTAGCCACTCTTACTCTTTTCTGCACCCAATCCTGTTCACCCATTATCCCCATTTTCACAAACTAACTTTGAGTGCCTGTCCTCCAACACTTTTTAAGTTTAGAATCTTTGTCGTTATCTTAAATCATGACCCCAAACCAACTTTCTGCAACCTCCTCCAGTTTTATACCCACACCTGCATCCTTTAGCCTTTTGACTCCAGACTTTTGTGCATTCCCAGTCCTTTCGCCTCACCATTGGTGGCAGAACCTTTAGCTGCATCATGTCTTTCCCTGGAACTCTCCCTCTAAACCTCTCCCCACCTTGAAAAATGAGCTCAATACACTATGTGCAATTTTAGCCAAGATAAAGCAAAGACAATTTGAGAAAATTAATGTCTGATGCTTTTGAACTGACAGATTTCACATTAGAAATATTTCCAAAGTATGAAGAGAAGGCATTACATTGATAATGAAAGAAAAGAAAGACTTGCATTCATATAGTGCCTTTAATGACCTCAGTGCTTTACAACCAATTAGTACTTTTGAAGACTAGCCACTGTTGTAATAGGAAACGCAACAGCCAATTTACACACAGCAAGTTCCCTCAAACAACAATGTAATAAATGTTCAGATCATCTGATTTAGGTGTTGGTTGACCGATAAATGTTGACCAAGAGACTGGAAGAACTCCTCTGCTCTTCAAAAAGTGCCATGGGATTATTTACAATAATGCCAACCCCACCAGCTCAGAAATCAAGAGACAAAATCTTTAAAATCATGAGATTTGGTACAGAAATCTTAAGTTGATATTTTCTTCTTGACCCGATCTCTCACTGACCTTTGCTCTCGGACAGGAAGTGCATTCGGCCGTTACTAACTCATTACTGACATAACAACGTAAGAAATAGGAGCAGGAATGGGTGGATCGATGGCTCCGCCGTCACATCACTTGCAGACCATACTCTTTCCAGAACATAACCTCGTGCAACACTCTGCGATCTCTGCACTCCTCCAATTCAGATCTCTTGCTCCATCATTGACGGCCATGCCTTCAGCTGCCTGAGCCCTAAGCACTGGAATTCCCTTCCTAAACCTCTCTGCCTCTCTACCTGTTTCTCCTCCTTTAAGACGCTTCTTAAAACCTATCACTTTGACAAAACTTTTAGTCATGTGCTGTAATTTCTCCTTGTGTGCCTCAGCATCAAATTTTGTTTGTTAATTGCTCCTGTGAAGCGCCTTTGGGATGTTTTACTACTTTAAAGGTGCTATATAAATAAAAGTTGCTGTTGTTGCTGTTAACTTCTGGCCAATTAATTTCCTTCTTCGAGGTAACATAATTTAGAAGCCAGTTTAAAAAAGAAAGTGCCTTTCATGACTGCCAGAGGTCTCAAAGTACTTTGTAGCCAATGAAATATTTTTGAAGTGCAGTCACTGTTGTATTGTGGGAATGAAGGTTACTCTTCATTGTAGCAGTCTAATTAAAGTACAACAGACAGGAAAGATTGAAATTAGATGTTAAAATAGCTGTTAATTTATTGGAATGTTGTTTATGCTACAAGCAGAAGCAAAATATAAACCGAAATAGCATCAATGTCTACAACCCAACTACATATATAGAATTTTACACAGTCAGTAGGCGATTTGCAAGTTCGAAATATTCTTTAGTTAAACTTCACTCTTCAGTTTCAGCATCTTTTATGGACTACTTACCTAGAACTGATGGCTAAAACCTGCAGAAGCCTAGCCAGTTTTAATGTCACATTTAGCTAGGAATGGTCAGATGCTGAAGCCATCAGCCAATGCTGGTTTACTAGAAGGCAGAAATTTGTCAGCTTTGTAAGCTGCTACGAGAAGACCCCTGTTAATGACCACTGAAAGGCCAGTTGGCTGGCATCAAGGGCTGGATTTTCATCTTTGATGTTTTGGGGCAATAATGGCGACGGGGCAGGAAAGTTAGTGCCCAGGAATAGTTTGCGCATCAGTAAGTAAGTTTGGGCAGCTGGGCCCTGTGTCCGGGGGCGCAGCGCTAAGGGAGGCATTGTACACCTCTCTTAGGGCGTTAGGATGGGAAAGGCCCGAGCTAAAGAGCCGGGCTGGGCTGGTACCACTGCGAGAGACGCCGGGGCGGGGGGATCCTTTTTACAAAAACATTACCCATACCACCACAACACAAATTACAAAAATAAATTAAAAGAAAAAACAATAACACTTACCTTAGGAGTCCATTACTTACCTCTTCGTCGACAGGATGCTTGGACAACCCTGATTTCCCAGATGGTCATTGCGAGGCGCGCTTTGAGGCTTACCTCGGGCAAGAATCAAAACTCATGCCGGTGTTGCAACCAGACCTGAGGATCGCTGCGGGGTGCTGGAGGATGACCGCCCGGAGTGGAGAAGATCCAAAAATCTAGCCCAGATATTTTAAGACAAATATGATAGCGAACAGAAGATCTATTGCTCTGGTCGCTATTTGTAATGGCATTGTAAATGCCCTCACAAAGATTTCCTCTGGCAGCCATTTCAGCAAAATTTCAAATGCAAAAGAACTTGTTTGTGATTTCACTAATAATATCAATCGGTGTATATTTTCTTTTGCCCATACACAAATCACGTATTTTTTCACGGATGCGCAAGTCGGCATATTTTCACAAGATTTACGCGTTCCATCGTGAGATCACGAGTCATGCTTTATTTCTCTTCGAAGTCACGCCTCTCGTGATGGGCTTGTGAGAATTGGCAATGCTGCGATTGCATCCACCTGAGAGGGCAAACAGGACCTTGGATTAATGTCTCATCCGAAAGACGGCACGTCCACCAGTGCAACACTCCCTCCCTCACTATACTGCACTGTAGTACCAGCCTAGATTATATGCCCACAACCTTTTGACTCATGGACAAGAGAGCTACCACTGATCCACAGCTGAGATTAGACAATGGGATACTAATTGAGGCCTACCACTTAACTCATTACAATTGACACTCAACTTGGTTCTAAATTGTGGTTTATTTCTATCGTGTATCACACACAAAATATTATTCACATGTTTAGATAAATAAGAAAACAATGAATTCTGAAATTTTAAAATAAAATCAGAAAGTAAAGGAAATACATTGCATGTTCTTCAGCATCTGAACTAGAAAAATTAGGTCGCCATTTTGGATGGGAATTTTGTCAGAATTCAAATGTAAGGACGTCCAACCCCATAGATCTTGCCCACTTCCAAATTTTAAATAGCCTGTCGAATAGTTCCTAATTGGTCAGATCTTACTCCAAAAAATGCCATCAGAAGTGCACTGTGCTGACATTTCCTGCTTCCAACAAGCATGCTTGTTCCATTTACAAAAGCAAAATACTGCAGATGCTGGAAATCTGAAGTAAAAACAGAAAATATTGGAAATACTCAGCAAGTCAGGCAGCATCTGTGGAGAGAGAAAAACACGAGTTAACGTTTCAGGGGTGGATGACTTTCTGGAAAAAGTTAGAGACGTAACAGATTTTAAGCAAGTACAGAGGCAGGGAAAGGGGGGAGGAGAGGAAAGAACAGAAGGAAAGGTCTGTGTTAGGGTGGAAGGCAGAAGAGGTTAAATGACAAAAGGGATGATGGTGCAAGGTAAAAGGAGATGATAATGGGACAAGTAAAGAAACAAAAGATGGGTATGATCTGATTGCCATTGCAGATATGTGGTTGCAAGGTGACCAAGACTGGGAAATATTCAGGAGTATTTGCCATTTCATAAGGATAGGCAGAATGGAAAAGGAGGTGGGGTAGCTCTGATAATAAAGGATGAGATCAGTGCAGTAGTGAGAAGTAGAATCAGTTTGGGTGCAGATAAGAAATAAGGGAAAGAAGTCACTGGTGTTAGTGGTCTACAGGCTCTCAAACAATAGCCACTCTGTAGTGCAGAGTATAAATTAAGAAATAATGGAGGCTTGTAAGAAAGGTACAGCAATAATCATGGGCAATTTTAATCTTCATATTGATTGGACACATCAAATTGGTAAAGGTAGCTTTGAGGAAGAGTTCATAGAGTATATGCAGGATGGTTTCTTGGAACAATATGTTGTGGAACCAATCAGGGAGCCAAACCTATTTTGGATCTGGTAATGTGTAACGAGTCTAGATTCATTAATGATTTTGTAGTGAAGGATCCTCTTGGGAAGAGTGATCATAGCATGGTAGAATTTCAAATTCAGTTTGAGGGTGCGAAAGCTAGTTCTCAAACTAGTGTCCTGAACTTAAATAAAGGTAATTACAAAGGTATGAAGGCAGAGTTGGTTAAAGTGGACTGGGAAATATATTAAAGGGTAAGACTGTAGAAAAGCAGTGGCAAACATTTAATGGGATATATCATAACTCTTCATAAAGATTTATTCTAGTGAGATAAAAAAGATGCTAAAAGAAGGATGAACCAGCCCTGGCTAACTAAGGAAGTAAAGGATTGAAAACAAAGGCATACAATGTTGCAAAGGACAGTGGAGGGCCAGAGGATTGGGACATTTTTAGAAACCAGCAAAGGACGACTAAAATAAAGGCAGAGAAGATCACATATGAAAGTAAACTAGCAAGAAATATAAAAACAGACAGAGCTTTTACAGGTATATAAAAATGAAGTGAGCAGCTAAAGTAAACGTTGGTCCCTTAGGGGATGAGACTGGAGAATTAATCATGGGAAACAGGGAAATGACAGAGAATTTGAACAAATATTTTGTATCGGTCTTCACGGCAGAGGACACTAAAAACATCCCAATAATTGATAATTAAGGAGCTATTGGGGTGCGGGACTTAAAACAATCACTGTCACTAGAGATAAAATACTAGGCAAACTAATGGGACTAAAGGTGGACAAGTCCCCTGAACCTGATAGCCTGCATCTTATGGTCTTAAAAGAAGTGGCTGCAGAGATAGTGGATGCATTGGTTGTTATCTATCAAAATTCCCTGAATTCTGGAGAGGTCCCAGCGGACTTGAAAACTGCAAATGTAGAAACATAGAAAATAGGTGCAGGAGTAGGCCATTCGGCCCTTCTAGCCTGCACCGCCATTCAATGAGTTTATGGCTGAACATGCAATTTCAGTACCCCATTCCTGCTTTCTCACCAATAGAAACAAATGTAACGACCCTATTTAAGAAAGGAGGGAGACAGAAAGCAGGAACTAATAGCCCAGTTAGACTAACATCTGTCATTGGGAAAATGCTGGAGTCCATCATTTAGGAAGTAGTAGCAGGACATTTAGAAAATCAAAATGCAGTCAATCAGAGTCAGCATGGTTTTATGAAAGAGAAATCATGTTTGACAGATTTGCTGGAGTTCTTTGAGGATGTAACGAGCAGAGTGGATAAAGGGGAACCAGTTAGTGTCATGTATTTGGATTTCCAGAAAGCATTCGATAAGGTGCCACACAAAAGGTTGCTGCACAAATAAGAGTTCACGGGGTTGGGGGTAATATATAAGCGTGCATATAGGATTGACTAACTAATACAAAACAGAGATAAATGGGTCATTTTCAGGTTGGCAAACTAACTAGTGGGGTGCCACAGGGATCAGTGCTGGGGCCTCAACTATTTACAATCTATATTAATGACTTGGATGAAGGAACCGAGTGTAACGTAGACAAATTTGCTGATGATACAAAGATAGGTGGGAAAACAAGTTGTGAGGAGGACGCAAAGAATCTACAAAGGGATATAGATAGGTTCAATGAGTGAGCAAACATTTGGCAGATGGACTATAATGTGGGAAAATGTGAGGTTATTCACTTTGGTAGGAAAAATAAAAAAACATTATTTAAATGGGAAGCTATTACAAAATGCTGTAGTACAGAGGGATCTGTGGGTTTTGTACATGAAACGCAAGAAGTTAGCATGCAGGTACAGCAAGTAATCAGGAAGGCAAATGGAATGTTGACCTTTATTGCAAGGGGGATGGAATATAAAAGTTGGAAAGTCCTGCTCCAATTGTACAGGACGTTGGTAAGATCATACCTGGAGTACTGCGTACAGTTTTGGTCTTATTTAAGGAAGGAAATACTTACAGTTCAGAGTAGGTTCAGGAGGTTGATTCCTGAGATCAAGGGGTTGTTATAAGAAGAAAGGTTGGGCCTATACTCATTGGAGTTTAGAACACTGAGAGGTGATCTTATTGAAACATAGATTCTGAGGGGGCTTGACAGGGTAGATGCAGAGAGGATGTTTACCCTCATTGGGGAATCTAGTACTAGGCGGCATAGTTTCAGAATAAGGGGTTGCACATTTAAAACAGAAATTAGGAATTTCTTCTCCCAGAGAATGGTGAATCTTTGGAATTTTCTACCCCAGAGAGCTGTGGAGGCTGGGTCTTTGAATATATTTAAGGTGGAGATTGTTGAGTCCTTAACTCTTAAACATAATCACACGAGGCAGGTACTGCAGACACAGTCACTCTGTGACCTTCACCTTCATTACCTGGACCAAGGAGTGCTGGCCCTGTGAGGGACCTCCCCTTATATACCTGAATCTCTAGGTAAGGAGTGTCTCCCACAAGTACACCCCCTGTGGTCAAGGTGTGCATTTCTAGTAAGTATGTACAGTATGTAGTGGTTACATGAGGGTTACAATTGAATAAGGGTTACAGTGGTGTGCTGGTTACATACATGACAACACCTCCCCCCTCACGTCTTTTTGACTCAAAGGTTAAGTCTATCAGGTGATCGACGTTCTCTTGGAGCGCCGCAGTTGAGGCTCTGGTGGCTGAGCTTTGGCATGCGTTTCTGTCACCTGAGGTGATTCTGGCCTATCTGGGCTGGCCGCAGGGACTGTGCATGCTGGTGATTGTCCTTGTTGCTCGTCCACCGGCAGTGGTGTGGTTGACATCTCAAGTTTTTCTTCATGTTCATCGGTGTCTATGCTGAACCTTTTCTTTACTTGGTCCAAGTGTTTGCGGCATATCTGCCCATTATTGAGTCTGACCACTATGACGCTGTTTTCCTCTTTACCAATTACGGCGCCCTCCAGCCACTTGGGTCCTAATGCATGCTTAATATACACCTCTCCTTTGAGTTATGATCGTGGCACTTGGTTTGGGACTGGCGCTTGCCCTCAACAATGTCTGCCAGGATTGGGTGAATGAGGGACAGCCGCGTTTTGAGCGTACGTTTCATGAGGAGTGAGCCAGTGCGGCCGGGACCTATAGGCCAGCAGGAGGCGCGATAGGCGGTACTGCAGAGAGAGGGTCCTTGGATGCAGAGCATGCCTTGCTTTATGACTTGGACAACACATTCCGCCTGACCATTGGAAGCCGGCTTGAATGGCGCCGTCCGGACATGTTTGATGCCATTACCCGACATAAACTCCTAGAATTCATGGCTGGTGAAACACGGGCCATTGTCACTGACCAGAATGTCCGGTAAGCTGTGGGTCACAAAAACCGTGCGCAGGCTCTCCACGGTGATGGATGTCGTGCACGAGTTTAATATGATGCACTCGGTCCATTTCGAGTATGCATCGACAATTATTAAGAACATTTTTCCCATGAATGGGCCCGCATAGTCCACGTGAATGCGTGACCAAGGCTTGGTGGGCCTCCCTGGGGGCATTGCCCAGCTTGGGCACACGTCGTGCACCTGTGAACTCAGTGTTCCAGGTCTGAGTCAATCCCCGGCCACCATACATGTGACCGGGCAATGGCCTTCATTAACACGATGCCAGGGTGCTCTCTGTGGAGTTCCCTGATGAATGTTTCCCTCCCTTTCTGGGGCATGACCACTCGGCTGCCCCATAACAGGCACATGGGGTGTATGCCCGTAGCTGTGTATTAATTCGTTCCAGTTTGGGCCTGCTAGCTCTGTGTGGCCGTAGTTTCTCAAATTGTTGTTCACTCATGAGGGACTGGCTAGCTCCCGTGTCCAGCTCCATACGCACCGGGATGCCATTCAATAAAACTTTCATCATTATGGGTGGCGTTTTGGTGTATGAGCTGTGGACGTCAGCCACATGAACCCGCTGAACTTCAGCATCTATGGCTTTACCCAAGGCATTGTCCTGCACTGCAAGCCCCTCGCCTGATTCCTCTGATTCATAAATTAGCCTCGCTACCGGCTGTTTGCAAACCCTAGCCAAATGTCCTCTGGCATTACAATTCCTACAGACGAACTGTTGAAATTTGCAGCTTTTCGCATAATGTCTGCCCCTGCATCTCCAGCATTGGCTGAGATTGTTGTTCACAAAAGGACTGTTAGCAGGCTCTCTGATTGTTCCCTTGGTTGTTTCTAAACACTCTGCTGGCAGGTGTTAATGGTCCCCTTAATGGCTGAATTGCTGCTCCCCTCTCCATTGTCCTTGTCGGGAGCCCACCTTGGAGATGGTTTCAGCTTGGGCAGTTACAAAATGCCTTTGTCTGACTGCTGCAGTTTCAAAATGCCTTTGCCTGACTGCGAGATCTTGAGCCGTGTTTATCACGTTAATTCCTTGGTCCGTCGCCACGTTGGACCCAGGACTACGCGCGTAAATTAGCTTGGTCTCTTCTTCCCCGGCTATGAAAGTTTGAGCTATCAATGCTGCCCCTTCTAGAGTTAAGTCCTTGGTCTCTATGAGCTTCCTGAAGATCCCGGCAAGGTTAATGTCCTCAATGAAAAAATCCCTTAACATCTCACCCCTGAAGGCGTCTGAGAACTTACAGAGGCTGGCCAAGCGCCCCAAGTCTGCCACGAAGTCCGAGATGTTTTGCCCTTCCCGACGTCGGTGTGTGTAGAACCGGTGCTGGGCCATGTGTATGCTGCTCCCCGGTTTTAAGTGTTCGCTGATCAGCTGGCTGAGCTCTTCAAAAGACTTGTCGGCCGGTTTGTGGGGTGCAAGCAGGTCCTTCATCAGCGCATACATTTTTGTTCCGCAGCTTGTTAGTAGATGCGCCCTCCACTTGTCAGCTGCATCCTCTCCCAGCCAGTCCTTCGTGACAAAGATCTGCTGGAGTCTCTCCACAAAATCGTCCCAGTCTTCACCCACACAGTAACGTTCCTCTGCGCTACCGGTGGCCATCCTCTGGGTTCAGTGATTCCCGTTTCCCGTCGCCAGGTGTTGAGTCCTTAACTCTTAAACATAATCACACGAGGCACGTACTGCAGACACGGTCACTTTGTGACCTTCACCTTTATTACCTGGACCAAGGAGTGCTGGCACTGCGAGGAACCTCCCCTTATATACCTGAATCTCCAGGTAAGGAGTGTCTCCCACAAGTACACCCCCTGTGGTCAAGGTGTGCATTTCTAGTAAGTATGTACAGTATGTAGTGGTTACATGAGGGTTACAATTGAATAAGGGTTACAGTGGTATGCTGGTTACATACATGACAGAGATAGACAGATTTTTGAATGATAAGGCAATCAAGGGTTATGGGGAGTGGGCGGGGAAATGGAGTTGAGGCCAGGATCAGATCAGCTATGATCTTATTGAATTGCGGAGCAGGCTTGAGGGGCCAAATGGCCTACTCCTGCTCCTCTTTCTTATGTTCTTATGGATGTAGAGGAGGTGTAAATGGGAATAGCAGAATCATCAACAGCTGCCGTCGGGAAAAAATGGTGGCATACGCTATGATCTGAAATTGTTGAACTCAAAAGTTGAGTCCAGAAGGCTGCAGAGTGCCGAATAGAAAGATGAGGTGCTGTTCATCAAGCTTATGTTGAGCTTCATTTGAACAGTGTAGGAGGCAGAGGTCAGAGTGGGAGTGGAGCGTAGCATTAAAGTGACAGACGACGGGAAGCTCGGGGTTATGCTTACAGATGGAACAGAAGTGTTCCGCAAAGCAGTCACTGCGTTTGGTATCCCCACTGTAGAGGAGACCGAATCGTGAGCAGCGAATACAGTATGCTAAATTGAAAGAAGTACAAATAAATCGCTGTTTCACCTGCAAGGAATGTTTGAGGCCCTGGACTTTGGGAACGGAGGAGGTAAAAGGGTAGGTGTTGTTCGGGATGATTGGGGAGTGGAGCAGGGTGTCACGGAGGGAAAGATCCCTTCATAATGATGAAGGGGGAGGGGAGGGGAAGATTTGTTTTGTGGTGGAATCATGCTGGAGGTGGCGGAAATGCTGGCAAATGATCTGGAGTGTGGTGGGGTGGAAGGTGAGGACAGGGAAACCTATCGTGGTTCTGGGAGGGAGGGGAAGGAGTGAGAGCAGAAGTGGAACAGGCACTAGACGGCCCTGTCAACCATGATGGCGGGGAATCCTCGGCTGAGGAAAAAGGAAGACATATTGGAAACATGGCTACGGAACTGATGCGACGGAGACGGAGAAACTGGGAGAATGGAATCGAGTCCTTACAGGACGCGGGGTGGGAGGAAGTGTAGTCAAGGTAGCTGTGGGAGTCAGTAGGCAATAGTGGATATTGGTTGATAGCCTATCCCCAGAAACGGTGACCGAGAAGTTGAGGAAGGGAAGGAAAGAGTCGGAGATAGACCATGTGAAGGTGAGGAAAGAGTGGACATTGGAAGCAAAGTTGATGACATTTTCCTGTTCAGGGTGAGAGCAGGAAACGGCACCAATGTACTGCAAAAAGAGGTGAGAGAGGGAACCCGAGTAGAACTGGAACAAAGAATATTCCACACATCCCACGGAAAGGCAGGCATAGCTGGGACCCATGTAAGCTCCCATAGCAACATCTTTTATTGGAAGAAAGTGATTAGAGTGAAAGGAGAACTTGTTCACTAAGAACAAGTTCAGCCAGGCAGAGGAGGGTGTTCGTGGTTGGGCCTTTGTTCAAGGAAGAAGTAGAGTGCTCTCATCTGTCCTGGTGAGGGATGGAGATGTAGAGGGATTGAACGTCCCTGGTGAAGAGGAGGCAGCTGGAAACTGGTAAAATGGCAGAGGGCGTCGGAAGAGTCGTGGATGTAGATGGGAAGAGACTGAACAAGGGAAGAAAAAATAGATGGAAAAAGGAAGAAATCTGTTCCGTGGGGCAAGAACAAGCTGAAACAATGTGTCTAAAAGGGCAGTCTTGTTTATGGATCTTGGGAAGGAAGTAGAAGCGGGGTTGGGAGACTATGAGCTTGGAGACCATAGAGGAAAGATCTCCAGAGGAGATGAGGTCAGTGACAGTCTTGGAAATTATAGTTTGATGTTCAGTAGTGCCAGAGGGAGGTAGGAGGAGGTGCCTCTGCAAGGTAGAAGATGGTTCAGCAAACAACAACAGTGTCACCCTTGCAGTAGGTTTAATGGAAATGTTCGGGTTAGATCTGAGCGAATGGAGTGCTGCAAGTTCAGAGGGAGGTAGGTTGGAATGAGTGAGAGGAGTAGAAATTCCACAGATTTACAACCCTCTGAGAAGAAATTCCTCCTCATCTCAGTTTTAAATGGGCAGTTCCTTATTCTGAGACTATGCCTCCTAGTTTTCGTTTCCGCTATGTGGAAATATCCTCTCTGCATCCACCTTGTCGAACCCCCTCATTACCTTATATGTTTTGGTAAGATCACCTCTCATTCTTCTGAACTCTAATGAGTATACACTCAACCTACTCAACCTTTCCTCATGGTCAACCCCCTCATCTCCTAGTGAATCAATCTAGTGAACCTTCTCTGAACATGCCTCCAATGCAAGTGTATCCTTCCTTAAATAGAGACCAAAACTGTACGCAGTGCTTTAGGTGTGGCCTCACCAATACCCTGTACAGTTGTAGCACGACATCTCTGCTTTTATACTCTATCCCCCTTGCGATAAAGGCCAACATTCCATTTGCCTTCCTGATTTGATTACTTGCTGTACCTGTTATGTCTGTAATGTACTTATGAATGACTCTAAGAGGCAATATGTTGTACTTAAATTGTAGTGACCTTGGTCTTTTATTCGTAATTCCAGAGTGAGCTAGTCGCATGGTGGCTACCTTTTAATACAGCCTCTGCCACCAGAAACCCCGGTCACCACCAGTTGCACCCTCTTGTGGTGCCAGCAAAGTGTATACACAGTGTAAACCTTATTGAAAGTACATCAAGTAAACAAGTCTCTATCTTATGAAACTATACAGTGACTACACAGAGAGTATAGCTATAGTCTGCATATATAACAGTACCTACATACTAACTTTTTGTATTTCATGCACAAGGACCCTCAGGTTCCTCTGTACTGTAGCATTTTGCATTTAAATTATAATTTTTTCTATTTTAATTTTTGAGACCTGGGAGTATATGTGCACAAATCATTGAAGGTGACGGCAGGATGTGAACACGGTTTAAAAAGCATACGGGATCCTGGGATTCATAACTAGAGGCATAGGGGCTGAAATTGCCCCTTTCTATAAAGCCTGTCCGTGGCTGCCTGAAAGCGGCGGCAATGGGTCGCTGCGGAATATCCGCAGAGGTACAGGTTTGGAGCGGTGTACGGGATCGTTCCTCCTGTTTTCCCACCACGGCGCGGACGGGCCGACCCCTTCCCGGCCAGGCGGCAACCACTTCCCGAAATTTGCCCGCGGGAAAGAACATAAGCGGGAGTAGGCCATATGGCCCCTTGAGCCTGCTCCACCATTTAATACGATCATGGCTGATCCGATCATGGACTCGGGTCCACTTCCCTGCCCACTCTCCAAAACACCTTATTCCCTTATCGTTTAAGAAACTGTCTACATATAGATTGGGCTAACCAAACTGGTAGCAGCACAGTGGAGGAGGATTTCCTGGAGTGTATAAGGGATGGTTTTCTAGACCAATATGTCGAGGAACCAACTAGAGAGCTGGTTATCCTAGACTGGGTGTTGTGTAATGAGAGAGGATTAATTAGCAATCTTGTTGTGCGAGGCCCCTTGGGGAAGAGTGACCATAATATGGTAGAATTCTTCAGTAAGATGGAGAGTGACACGGTTAACTCAGAGACTAGGGTGCTTAACTTAAAGAAAGGTAACTTCGATGATATAAGACATGAATTGGCTAGGATAGATTGGCGAATGATATTTAAAGGGTTGACGGTGGATAGGCAATGGCAGACATTTAAAGATCACATGGATGAACTTCAACAATTGTACATCCCTGTCTGGCGTAAAAATAAAACGGGGAAGGTGGTTCAACCGTGGTTAACAAGGGAAATTAGGGATAGTGTTAAAACCAAGAAAGCGGCATATAAATTGGCCAGAAAAAACAGAAAACCTGAGGACTGGGAGAAATTTAGAATTCAGTAGAGGAGGACAAAGAGTTTAATTAGCAGGGGGAAAATAGAGTATGAGAGGAAACTTGCAGGGAACATAAAAACTGACTGCAAAAGCTTCTATAGATATGTGAAGAGAAAAAGATTAGTGAAGACAAATGTAGGTCCCTTGCAGTCAGAATCAGGTGAATTTATAATGGGGAACAAAGAAATGGCAGACCAATTGAACAAATATTTTGGATCTGTCTTCACTAAGGAAGACACAAATAACCTTCCGGAAATACTAGGGGACCGAGGGTCTAGCGAGAAGGAGGAACTGAAGGAAATCCTTATTAATCAGAAAATTGTATTAGGGAAATTGATGGGATTGAAGGTCGATAAATCCCCGGGCCTTGATAGTCTGCATCCCAGAGTACTTAAGGAAGTGGCCCTAAAAATAGGAATGCATTGGTGGTCATTTTCCAAAATTCTATCGACTCGGGATTAGTTCCTATGGATTGGAGGGTAGCTAATGTAACCCCACTTTTTAAAAAAGGAGGGAGAGAGAAAACGGAATTATAGACCAGTTAGCCTGACATTGGTCGCGGGGAAAATGTTGGAATCAATTATTAAGGATGTAATAGCAGCGCATTTGAAAAGCAATGATAGGATCGGTCCAAGTCAGCATGGATTTATGAAAGGGAAATCATGCTTGACAAATCTTTGAGGATGTAACTAGTAGAGTGGACAAGGGAGAACAAGTGGATGTGGTGTATTTGGACTTTCAAAAGGCTTTTGACAAGGTCCCACACAAGAGAGTAGTGTGCAAAATTAAAGCACATAGTATTGGGGGTAATGTATTGATGTGGATAGAGAACTGGTTGGCAGACAGGAAGCAAAGAGTTGGAATAAACGGGTCCTTTTCAGAATTGCAGGCAGTGAATAGTGGGGTACCGCAAGGTTCAGTGCTGGGACCCCAGCTATTTACAATATACATTAATGATTTGGACGAAGGAATTGAATGTAATATCTCCAAGTTTGCAGATGACACTAAGCTGGGTGGCAGTGTGAGCTGTGAGGAGGATGCTAAGAGGCTGCAGGGTGACTTGGACAGTTAGGTGAGTAGGCAGATGTAGTATAATGTAGATAAATGTGAGGTTATCCACTTTGGTGGCAAAAACAGGATATTATCTGAATGGTGACAGATTAGGAAATGGGGAGGTGCAGTGAGACCTGGGTGTCATTGTACATCAGTCATTGACAGTTGGCATGCAGGTACAGCAGGTGGTGAAGAAGGCAAATGGCATGTTCGCCTTCATAGCGAGAGGATTTGAGTATAGGAGCAGGGAGGTCTTACTGCAGTTGTACAGGGCCTTGGTGAGGCCACACTTTGAATATTGTACACAGTTTTGGTCTCTTAATCTGAGGAAAGACATTCTTGCTATTGAGGGAGTGCAGCGAAGGTTCACCAGACTGATTCCCGGGATGGCAGGACTGACATATGAAGGAAGACTGGATTGACTAGGCTTATATTCACTGGAATTTAGAAGAATGAGAGGGGATCTCATAGAAACATATAAAATTCTGACAGGATTTGATAGGTTAGATGCAGGAAGAAATTTCCCGATGTTGGGGAAGTCCAGAACCAGGGGTCACAGTCTAAGGATAAGGGGTAAGCCATTTAGGACCGAGATGAGGAGAAACTTCTTCACTCAGAGAACTGTGAACCTGTGGAATTCTCTACCACAGAAAGTTGTTGAGGCCAGTTCGTTCGATATATTCAAAAGGGAGTTAGATGTGGCCCTTACGGCTAAAGGGATCAAGGGGTATGGAGAGAAAGCAGGAATGGGGTACTGAAGTTGCATGATCAGCCATGATCATATTGAATGGTGGTGCAGGCTCGAAGGGCCGAATGGCCTACTCCTGCACCTATTTTCTATGTTTCTATGTCTTAAATTTATTCAATCTCCCAGCATCCACAAATCTCTGAGGCAGAAAATTCCACAGATCCACAATCCTCTGAGAGAAGAAATATCTCCTCATCTCAGTAATAAATGGGCGGCCCCTTATTCTAAGATTATGCCCTCTAGTTCTAGTCTCTTCTATCAGTGGAAACATCCTCTCTGCATCCACCCCGTCAAGCCCGCTCATAATCTTATGCGTTTCGATAAGATCACACCTCATTCTTCTGAATTCCAATGACTAGAGGCCCAACTTACTCGACCTTTTCTCATAAGTCAACCCCCTCATCTCCAGAATCAACCTAGTGAACCTCCTCTGAACTGCCTCCAAAGCAAGTATATCCTTTCGTAAATATAGAAACCAAAACTGCAGCAGTATTCTAGGTGTGGCCTCACCAATACCCTGTACAGCTGTAGCAAGACTTCCCTGCTTTTATACTCCATCCCCTTTGCAATAAAGGCCAAGATGCCATTGGCCTTCCTGATCACTTGCTGTACCTGCATACCAACCTTTTGTGTTTCATGCACAAGTATCCTCAGGTCCCTCTGTACTGTAGCACTGTAGGGATATTGCCCCTTTCCCGGAATTGCCTCGCAGGAGTGGTGCCACTGACTGCTTTTGCTGTCGGTACACTCTCTGTGGCTTGGTGAGACGGCTGCCCTTAAAGAGGACCTCCCGCTTCCGGCGACGCCATGTTATTTTTTGGTTGGGGGTTCAGTTGGGCCGACAGCCTGGTGGCCCAGTGTTTGCCACTGAAGTGGCTGCAGATTTCACAGTGGTCCTTTCTTTTAACTGATGGGGAGAAACGTTATGATGCACCAGCGTGATGATGACTTCGAGCGTCAGCTGCTCAGACCTGCCCCCATTTCCGCCCTGCTATTGTTGGCCACTTCGCCCCGCCCCCACTTCTGCCCGATGATGAGGCCACTTCCGACCCGCTTCAAAAAAAAAAAGCACGAAGTGCTGAATTTCTCTGGTTTGGCTGCCCCATGCATTGGGGCTGCCGGAATACTTCGAAAACAGTAGATGCGACTCGTTTCAGGCAATGGCCAAATTCGGCCCCATGGAGCAAGGAAGTTATGATGAACCTGTATGAAACACTGGTTCAGTCTCAACTGGAATATTGTGTAAGGATCTGGACATTGCACTTTAAGAAGGATGTGAAGGCCCTAGAGAGGGTGCAGAAAAGATTTACAAGACTGATTCCAGTGATGAGAGACTTCAGTTACGTGGATAGACTGGAGAAGCTGGGGTTGTTCTCATTACAGCAGAGAAGGTTGAGAGGAGATTGGATAGAGCTGTTCAAAATTATGAGGGGTCTAGACAGAGAGAAACTGTTCCCATTGGCAGAAGGTTCGAGAACCAGAGGACACAGATTTAAGGTGATTGGCAGAAGAACCAAAGGCAACATGAGGAAAATCTTTTTTACGCAGCGAGTGGTTAGGATCTGGAATGTACTGCCTGAAAGGGTAGTGGAAGCAGATTCAATTGTGCCTTTCAAAACGGAATTGAATAAGTACCTGAAGGAAAAAAAATAATTACAGGGAAAGGGCGGGGGAGTGGGACTAGCTGAAGGGCCCTTGCAGAGAGCCGGCACAGGCGGAATGGCCTCCTGTGCTGTAACCATTCTATGAGTCTATGGGTCCAAATTTCACCAGCCGCTTAGAGTGGCGTAGTTAGCCGTGGTACACCGACTGCGTGGGGGAAAAACGCGCTGAAAACTTACCGGATAATTTGGTCGTTACTGGATCCCTGTGGTCCCGTGGCATATCGCTGAGAAACCTGCGGGGGTCGGAGCTTGGGTCGCGCTTGCTCAGCACAGCCGGTGGGAGGGGCGGGCCCCCAATGCTGGCAGGGGGACGCACATCCATTTCAGCGTGTGCGCATGCGCAATGGAGCAGGATGCTTGGCAATTGGCCAATTAAAGGGAGAGCATCCTTAGTGCCTCAGCAGCATTGGCAATGGACAATATATAAAGGTAAGGTGTGAATAGTGAATTTTGGGTGGCTGAGGGAGTGGAAAGGAGTGATGCATAGGTGGAAGAAAGGTGAGAACTGTGATTTTTCAAGATTACCTGAGTGTAAGTCCAATAGACGAATGACGTAAGAGCGTGCAACAAGAACAAAGAATTTCCTCCATGAGGAAGAGGAGAAACTAGTCACTGTGAGGACAAATGGCTGGAGCTGGATATCAGTAAGAGTGGTCCCACAAAAGTTCCACCCAAAGAAATGAGAAGACGATGGAACCTAGTTGCAGAAGAATACTCCGCAGGGGTGAATACCGCAAGATCGGGAAGCCAGTGCAAAAAGAAATGGCAGGAGGTTGGTCAAATAGTGAGCGTAAGTAATATCTTCATCTTTAAATGGAATTGCAATTGTAAATGTGACCATCTGTATATGTCCTACCCATCAGTGTGAAAAGTTATATTTTCATCTTTGCAGAAGAAATTGGCCCACAACAAAAGGGAAAGACTTAAAACAGGAGGAGGGCCGCCAAATCTGCACCAACTATCACCCCTGGAACAGAGGGTTGCTGCCTTGCTGAGCCACACCTGCAGAAGAAGAATCAGCTCTACATAAGCTGGACCCACACACGAGGGTGAGTGTGAGTCATTAAAATGCATCGTCGCCCTTCAAATCAATCTGCTTACTGGCCTGCTACGCGTGAGACGACTCATGCCACCCATCCTGCCCCCTCCTGTGCTGCTAACCATTTGATTGTTCTGTTGTCTTTTGCAGAAGAAGATGACAATCCTGAACATCCTGAAGATCCACCAGAAGATCCAGATGCGTGCGCTCCAGACCAAGGCGGGTGGGGGGGAGGAGGGGACATGGAAATGTGTTCATGGGAGAATGCTGATCGTGATATGGATCAGTCCATTACAGGGCATCACATGCCAGAAACCTCTATGAGCTCCGCGGTGACATTCTATGGTTTCACACCTTCCGAGGATGTGGGTCCCAGAGGCGGTGGTGAAATGCATGTTGGAACACCCAGTGCCCCAGCGTCCCAGCCTGCGCCTCACATTGGAGGGGTGCCACTAGGCAGACCCACGGCGAAGGGAAGGAGAAGCCAACCAGTCTCTCCTGAGATGCAGCCTTCATCAGATATTAATCAGGTTATGTCATTGGGTGAGGAGACTAATGCCCTTACAAGACCGTCAGTGGGGTGTGTGATGAGGTAGCGACACTGTCGTGAAAAATATCAGTACTGAGATGGAACCTGAGGGCGGCATTTCAGAGGATGTGCAAATGATGGCAGATGTCATGAGGGAGCTAGCTGCTGCAATAAGGCACAAAGGCCGGATACTCAAATGCCACTCCCACTTCAATCCATGCACCAGACACTGGTCAGACCCAAGCCGGGCTCCCACCCACCCCCCCCGCACTACCACCATCACCGACCTTATGAGGAAGTGCACTTTCCCGAGATGTGGGTGAGGGATGGGTGTAGCCTTTCTTTGCTATTGTTGATGTTGTTGAAGTGCATTGTAAAATATCCAATAAAAGATATTTTACATTCAAACTGAAACATGTTCCATTTGGACCACACAACATTTAAGAACAACTGTAATAAGTAAAAATCCCTCACCCCTACAGTCATCCATGCCTGCCGCCCCTAGCCCTGGCGGGAGGGCTAGCAGGTGCGTTCTGCAGTCGGCAATGTAGGATTGCTCTATTTTCAGTAGCTGATTTATCTTTGATGATGTTGTGCTGATGTTGTGAAGGTGTTTACTGCTTTAGAATCCTCTAACTCACCTTCCCAACCCCCCACCCCCCCCCCCCACCCCCATTTCTGGCTACCTGCGCTGATTTCTTAAATGTTGGTAAGGTTTGTCTGTGCCTACAAAAATAGCCACATACACTGGCCTAAGTTAGTTTGGAGTAACTTTTAGCTGGCCAAATTTGCTTCTATGGCCAAAACAGGCGTAATTGGCTGGTCACGTCCCCTTTTGGAGAGAAAAAAACTAAACTAGGAAAAAACCTAACTAACTGACTTACACTGGAACAAGTTAAATGGGGAAATTTGCGATTTTTAAGTTACTCAAAAAAAAAACGGGGCAACTCCTGGGGAAATTGATTCTATTCTAACATCTGCCCCATTTTTTCAGACTGCAGCTGTTGATGATTCGTCTATTCCCATTTGCACCTCTTCCAGATTGCACCATCATCCCGTTTGTCATTTAATCTCTCCTGCCTCCCCATCCTATTGCAGACCTTCAGTTTTGTTCTTTCCTTCCCTCACCTCCCCCTTTCCCTGACTCTGCACTTCCTTAAAACTTGTAACATCTCTAACTTTTTCCAGTTCTGCCGAAAGGTCATCAGCCTGCAACGTTAACTCTGTTTCTCTCCCCACAGATGCTGCCTGCTGAGTATTTCCAGCATTTTCTGTTTATGATGCTTGTTCCATATAGTGGATTATAAAAATATTTCTTCTTAGAATGTGGGCAAGGCTGCATTTACTGTCCATCACTTGTTTCTTGAGAAGATGGTGGTAGACTTAGTATTATTTGTACAATTGAGTGGTTTGCCAATCTACGTCAGAAGGCAGTAAGAATCAACAATATGGCATGGAACAGAGTCACCTGCAGGCCAGATGACAGGTTCACTGCCCCGAAGGACATTAGTGAACCAGTAGGTTTGCTTGACAGTTTTCAAGGTAATCTTTCTCGTACTAGCCCACAATTGCCAGGTGGATTGAATTGATTTTCACACCTTGCCATTGTGAGATTTGATCTCCAGCACCATAACCACCACACCACTGCGATTCATGAGGTAGTTCCTGACTGTAGAGTCAGAGCAGTGCTGCTGGGAGCAGAAAGTGAGCATCAGTTTATAGAATTTAACACTGGGATATAAATACAGTCAAGGAGCAAACCTGGAATTTATAAACAGTCAGTGTATAACACTGGAATGGTAAGACACGAGGGTGTTACACAGGAATTTAAAGACATTCGGTGAGTAACATTGAAATTCAGTGGGGGAGAAATTGGGCTCTGTCGTGCTCGATGTTGAGGTGCTACGTGCCCTCCTAGAACTCGAAAATGGCATCAGAGATGCGCGTGTACACTTCTAATGGGAAGTATGCGGACGCCATCTTGGTAAGGGCCTTTGTGCACATTCACCTTAACCATCACTGGCTAAATGTGAGGTAAAACATATGAATTGAAGGTTTGAATACTGATTGATAGAGATTGCTGGTAGGTAGGTGATGGGGGTGTTGTGAATTGAGCAGTGGATGAGGCTAGTGGTGCAGATAGTAGGATTTGCTATTTGAAGGTGAACTCACTCGCCTTGACTACTCATGTGAGATCATTAAACTTCTTCCTGCACTACATCCAAGTTCTTGGAGCAACACACCTGGCATGGATCTCCGCCGTTACTTGTTCCCACTGCCACCTAAGCATCTGTCTGGAGGGCCTTCTGCCCCTCTTTAGATACAGGACATCTCTCCTTCTCTCCACCTCTTCTGCCAAGTGCAGTGTCTTAAAGACTCGGAGGCCGAACTCCAAGCCATCGTCAACACCTTCACCAAGGAGTACAAGAGAATGGGCCTTACGCTAAACATCCGTAAGACAAAAGTCCTCTACCAACCTAACCCCGCCACACGGCACTGCCTTTGATTATCAAAATCCACGAAGAGGCCTTGGACAGTGTGGACCATTTTCCATACCTCGGGAGCCTACTGTCAGCAAGAGCAGACATTGGCGACGAGGTTCAACATCACCAGCGCAAACTTCAATCGCCTGAGGAAGAGAGTGTTTGAAGACCAGGACCTCTAATTTGGCACTAAGCTTATGGTCTACAAGGCAGTAGTGATACCCGCCCTCCTATATGGCTCAGAGACGTGGACTATATACAACAGATACCTCAAAACGCTAGAGAAGTACCACCAGTGCTGCCTCCGCAAGATCCTGCAAATCCACTGGGAGGATAGATGCACCTACATCAGTGTTTCCGCTCAGGCCAACATCCCCAGTATCGAAACACTGACCACGCTCGATCAGCTCCATTGGGCGGAGCACATAGTCCGCATGCCCAATACAAGACTCCGAAAGCAAGCGCTCTACGCGGAGCTTCAACACGGCAAGCGAGCCCCAGGTGGGCTTCAAGGACACTCAAATTGCAACATCCCCACCGACACTTGGGAATCCCTGGTCCACGACCGCCCAAAATGGAGGAAGAGCATCTGGGAGGGTGCTGAGCACCTCTAGTCCCTTCGCTGAAAACAAGCAAAAACCAAGTGTAGACAGCGGAAGGAGCGTGTGTCAACCCAGGCCCTCCACCCACCCTTTCATTCAACCACCTGTGACGGAAACTGTAGGTCTCGCATTGGACTCCTCAGTCACCTGAGAACTCACTTTTAGAGTGGAAGCAAGTCATCCTCAACTCCAAGGGACTGCCTATGATGATGATACACGCTCTCGCATGTTCAGACATTGCTCAATATATTAGAGCAAAGATTCAGTTTGAAAAAACTCCCACTCCTTCTTGCAGCCACAATGCACCTCTGCTTTAAGAGGTCTAGGCTGCCTTTAAGTAGCACAAATCAGTTGCGATATCGGGTCCCCTGTTAAGCGTGCAGCCAATGAACAGTGTGGGGAGTGCTGGCTGCATGCAGTAATCATTTAAAAGAGCAGACAACACCAATTTAACGTGCTACCTGTAAAGCATACAATGGGCGCAAGTTAATCGCATACTGCGATCCCCACGTCTTCGGGGATGAACCAATTTCTCCCCCTCAGATTGTAACACTGGGATTTCTAGACAGCATCTAAGACTGGGATTTGCAGTGAGGGTGTAACACTGGGATTTGCAGTGAGGGTGTAACACTAGGATTTGCAGTGAGGGTGTAACACTGGGATTTGCAGTGAGGGTGTAACACTAGGATTTACAGACAGTGTGTAACATTGGGATTTACAGACCGGGTGTAACACTGGGATTTACAGACAGGGTGTAACACTGGGATTTACAGACATGAAGTAACACTGGCATATTTACAGACAGGGTGTAACACTGGCATATTTACAGACCGGGTGTAACACTGGCATTTACAGACAGGATGTAACACTGGCATTTACAGACAGGGTGTAACGCTGGGATTTACAGTGAGGGTGTAACGCTGGGATTTACAGTCAGTGAGGCTGTAATGTGTTTTTCAAATACTGGAGGACAAAACATGAGCAATATGGCACCAAAGTTACTCGAGATAAATTTTGTAGTGCAGAAATAAAAATATTTTAGAATTGGTTCATCTTTAATTGTATGGTGATATATAATCTCGAATATTTATCCTTGAACAGAGTGCTTGAATGTGCTCTGGAAATTGGGGAAATTTCCTCTTGTCTGTGGGTACTCAAAACATATCCCCTTTTGCTTCACCTTTCTCCGATTTTATTCCCATTGCACAGTAGAGCGGTGAAACAGAAGGAGACCACTGGGTGGCAGTATTGGCGCTGAGTTGGCTCAGTCTAGCCTGCAGTAAGACAGCTTCAGACTGAGCTCCAAGACTTCCAACTTCGGTGTACAAGCTTTCTTTTCCTCCTGGATTCTGTCCAAATATTTGAGTGAAGTCGGCTCTGAGCAGGCCCGTGCTTTTCCAGGCCAAGAACAAAATCCAATGTTCCTTTAGGGGTTTAATCAGCGGAAGAATTTTGGAAGAAAAAATAGAATATTTTAAGACTTATAAACACAACTGTAGAAATAAAAATATTTAATAATAGATTTATCTTTAATTGTAAGTGAGTTTCACCAATTACCAATGCATATTCAAGTGCTGTGTTCAATTATACAGTTCTAGACAATGACCCTGAAATTCCAATGCCCCGGGTCCGTACGGAGTTTCTACGGACCCGGGAAGGCATCGGAAAAGCCGGGTTTCAGCGCGCGTTGCGCATGCGCTGAAAACTGGCTTTTCCGATCTGTCAAGTTTCTTGCTTGACAAATCTCGCGCATATCGGGAGCGAGGACACTTGCAGGGCAAGATTTACGATATTTACGAATATCGTGCCCAGCAAATGTCCTTTAAAATCTTGCGCCTGAAAAAACAGGCGTATAGCCTACTTTTACAGGCGCAAGTGTTTAAAAATACACAGAAACATTTTAAAATAAAGTTATAAAAACACATTTTATTTTTTAAAACCCTCCCCACTACGGCAAGTTTATTTTAAGGCTTAATTAAAAAAAACTTTTTAAAAAGTTGGGAAAATACATATTTTTAATAAGAACTTTAATTTAAATGAATTTTAAATGTGTCGTTTATTTTCTATTTTTTATTGTGTTTTGGGTGTGGGGGGGGGGGGTTGCGCGGTTGTCATTTATAGTAATAGGAGTTTTGGACTTATGGAACTCCTGTTAGTATGAATGAGAACATATACTAACCTGATTGGCTGCTGTCTCCAGATCCCGGCCTGTGCACGTCCTGCGACGCGCAGTCACCAGAGGCCTCAGGCTCGGAAGTTCGAACTGAGGCAGCAGCAACAGTTAAGTGCGCATCTTTTTTCCTTATTTCACTCCTTTACCTGCGGGAAGACCTCAGTCGGAATTTCAGGCCCATATATATGTTTTACAATTAAAGTTAAATCTAATATTAAAGATTGAGATTGACAGGTTTTTAACAGGTAAAGTTATCAAAGGATATGGCTCAAAGACAGGTAAATGGAGTTGAGTTACAGATCAGCCACGGTCCAATTGAATGATGTGACAGGCTTGAGGGGCTGAATGGCCTCCTCCTGTTTCTATGGTCACCATGGGCCCAAGTTTCGGTTCGAGTTGCTCCTATTTTTTTTGAGCAACTAGTTTAGTATGGAGTATCTTAGAAATCGCAATTCTTGCCATTTAGTTTGCTCCAGTTCTAGTTTATTAGAATAGTTTTGTTTTAGTACAGTTTTTTTTTCCAAAAGGGGGCGTTACCAGCCACTTACGCCTGTTTTGAAAGTTTAGGCAGCAAAAAGTTACTCCAAACTAACTTAGAACGGAGTAAGTGTCGATTTTTGTACACCCAGAAAAACCTTGCCTACACTTTATAAATTTGGCGCAGGTCGCGAGAGATGAGCGGGCGGGGGGGAATGGAAATTAGAAGGAAGTTAGGGGATTTTACAAAGCATTAAACACTTCACCTTTACCAATAAAGAGCCATCATCAATAATAAATGCTAAATAAATCAATAAATTAACCAATAAATCAATCGATTAAAAAAATAATTAAAAAATCAATCAATAAATAAAAAATGTAAAGTTTCGACTCACCTACTGCAGCTCCGGGAGCCCTCCAACTGCCGCCGAAGAGGAGTTCGGACGGGTCCCGCCCTCAACGAGATACTGATCGGGCGGGCTCCGCCGCCAAAGAGGAATTTGGGTGGGGCCCGCCCCTGACGAGATGCTGGTCGGGCAGGCCTCGCTGCCAAGGAGGTAAGGGCAGGCAGGCCACTCGGCCCGGGATAGGGACGATGTCGCTTTGGCTGGGGATAGAGACAGGACGGGCTGGGAGGGCTAGGAGCTACTGCGCAGTGCAGCTGTTGACACTCTTTTTGGCGCAGGGCTGGGGCTGGGGCTCCTGCTGCACCGCGCTGAGCTGCAAATGGGCCTACAGATATCGGAGAATCGCAAGGTAAGTATTTGGTGCTTTTTCAGTTCTAGAAATTATGCGGGCCTCTCTGAGGTGCGCCGTTCTACCGGGCATCTGAAACTTGGGCCCAAAGTGTGGCTGTGAAGGATTTGACGTGTATCATTAGCTGTATCCTCAATGTCTCCTTCCCCTCAGAACTTTGTCCAGTTGTCTATGTGATACAAGTGACTGAAGTCTGCCCTTTGCTTCGATATTTCTAGGCAAAATAAATGTTCCCTGTGCCGTGCTTGTGTGCATCACCCAGAATTGTAGATGGCAATTCTGACATGCATGGATTTTATTTGGTCAGACCCATTGTAGAGTTGGTCTTTCAGTGTTATTCAGAGTCAGCATTACTTATTGAGATAAACAAAAATGCTGGATGCACTGAGCAGGTCAGACAGCATATGTGGAGCAAGAAACAGAGTTTCTCTCAGCACATCAGAAAGCCATCATAAGTTGAGGATCAGTTTGACTTAATATACCAAGCTCCTCTTTTAAGCTGCATAGCTAGACCAGCACAGAAAAGGAAGACTTGCATTTATATCCCGCCTTCACGACTACCTGACTTGCAAAAGCACTTTACAGCCAATTTTGACGTGTAGTCACTATTGTAATGTGGGAAATGCAGCAGCCAATTTACGCACAAGTAGCTGCCACAAACAGCAATGTGAAAATGACCAGATAATCTGTTTTAGTGATTATGATTGAGGGATAAATATTGGCCAAGACACCGGGATAACTCCCCTGCTCTTCATTGCCGTAGGATCCTTTACGTCCATCTGAGAGGGCAGATGGAACCTCAGTTCTCATCCAAAAGACGCCTCCGACAGTGCAACACTCCCTCAGTACTGCACTGAAGTGTCAGCTAGATTTTTTTGCTCAAGTTGTCTGGAGTGGGACTTGAACCCACAACCTGCTGAGTCAGAGGGCGCTACCCACTGAGCCACAGCTGTCACAGGGCTGGAATACAGAGCTGGTGAACAGTCCACACAGCCTGGTGATGCAGATAGTACTACAGTTTGGTGTGACTAGCTTCAGCTGTGCTTTTCTAGCATGCTATTGTGCTGATAGTGGGAGTGTACAGAGCTAAATGGAACAGAGCTTCTTTCTAATGACACACACTGGCCATTGTGTCACAAAAGAAAAACAACCAGAGCTGGGTAAGGCAGAACCCGTATCCTGCGCCACAACAACTTCAATTTATTCTTTTGTTTTTCCCCGTCTTATTTATCGCTTTGTTTCTCAGGACATTGTTCTTTTGGCAATGATAAAAAAGAAAGTCTTGTATTTATAAAGCGTCTTTCACAAACTCAGGACATCTCAAAGTGCTTTACAGCCAGTGAAGTACTTTTGAAATGTAGTCACTGATGTAATATGGGAAACATAGTAGCCAATTTACACACAGCAAGGTTCCACTAACAGCAGTATGATAAATAACTAGATAATCTGTTTTTTAGGTGTTGGTTGAGGGATAAGTATTGGCCAGGACACCAGGGAGAACTCCCCTGCCCTACTACGAATATTGCCACGGATCTTTTACATCCACCTGAGAGGGTCTCTGTTCAACGTCTCATCCGACAGACAGCACCTCCGACAGTGCAGCATTCCCTCAGTATGGTGCTCAGGTGGCTTTTTGGATTTTATGCTTAGGTTTCTGAACCCATGATCTTCTGACTGAGGGGCAAGAGTGCTACCGGCTGAGTCATGGCTGACACATAAGTTGCCTTATTCCAATGGTACTATGCGTTTGTGCTCTTCCACCATTGATTTTTTTTCTGTTCCTTGCTTGAAGATGCTGGGGCCAAAATTCAGGCCCACCAGAAAGCTGGCAATTTGTTTTGAGCGGACCAGAGGTCGGTCATGATGGGAGCAGAAGTGCGACGGTAAGTGCTGGTGAGGGGCGGAAGTGGGGGCAGGACAGAGCGGCGGAGCAGTGGTGACGTCAGTGCGCGTGTGCTTCACCATGTCTTTCCCCTCATGTACACCGTAAGAAGGGCGCTCCCTGCCAAATCAACTTTACCCTCGCCATCTTCCGCCATCCGACAACTTTTCACCCTCAACCTCCCCCCACTCACTGTCTAAACTCCCGCAAGCCTTAATAGATCCTAATAAGGGGTCCATTTTCTTAAAGCTTACTTTAAACACTAATCCTACAAGTCCCACAAATTCGGGCCTACCTCAGGCGTGAACCTTCTCTCCAAACGCCCGTTCCTCTCATCGGCTATCAGCGACCGAGCCCCCTGCAATGATGACCTGGATCTGGATCTTTTCCACACCGACTCAGGTGCCCCACCCGATCCCCGATCCTCGATGACACCTGGCGAACCAGGTGAGCCTCCACCCAGGCGATCGGGCCCCATCCAACCACAATCGGACCCCCTCCAACAACGATCGGGCCCCTGAAGCGGCGACCAGGCCCCTGCAACAGCAATCGGGCCACTGCAACGCTGATCCGACCTCCACCACTCTAACAACAATCGGACCATTCCCAACGACAACTGGACCCCCTCCAGTGGAGATCGGGTCTCCGCCAGCGATGACAGCTGGGCCTCTCCTCCTCGGCGGCGATTAGGCCTCCTCCTCTTCAGCGACGACGGCTGACCTCCTCCTTCAATGGTGGCTGGACCTCACCTCAACGGTGTTCGGGCCTCCTCCCCTTCAGCGACGACTGGGCCTCTCCTTCCCCACTGGTAACGTGACCTCTTCTCCCCCAGCACAAGGTGAGTACCATGGATGTGACCACCCCGACCTTCAACACTGAACTCCAGTAGACCGCTGACCCCCTCAATGCCTGCCCCCAAAAAAGCAGCAGGCCACCTACCATCAAGGGTGCTACTCAGCGCCGAGCTCCAGCCAACATCTCGCCGTAGGCAACTAAGCTCATACAGCAGTGCCTGGTCTCTAATCTTGGACCCCCTTGCTACTGGATGAAGACCTTGGTCAGCTAATCCCGTGTGGCAGTCCGTGTGCAATGATCACCCCACCCTAAGAGAACTCATGCACAGGCATCTTCCACTCATCTAATGTGAAGCTCGGGACCTGGAATGTCAGGACCCTATTGGACTACTCCAACAGCGACAGACCGGAATGCCGCACCGCCATAGTTGCCCGGGAAGTTAGAAGCTTTGACATCGACATCGCTGCCCTAAGGCGGGCAGGGGAAGGCCAGCTCAAGGAACATGGTGGAGGTTAATGTCAGCGCCCAGCATTCGAAATAAAGTAAATGAGTTGACGGCACAAATCATTACAAATGGGTATGATTTGGTGGCCATTACAGAAACATGGTTGCAGGGTGGCCAAGACTGGGAATTAAACATACAGGGGTATCTGACGATTCGGAAAGATAGACAAGAAGGGAAAGGAGGTGGGATAACTCTGTTAATAAAGGATGATATCAGGGCTATTGTGAGAGACGATATTGGCTCTAATGAACAAAATATTGAATCATTGTGGGTGGAGATTAGAGATAGTAAGGGGAAAAAGTCACTGGTGGGCGTAGTTTATAGGCCCCCAAATAATAACTTCACGGTGAAGTGGGCAATAATCAAGGGAATAATGGAAGCATGTGAAAAAGGAACGGCAGTAATCATGGGGGATTTTAACCTACATATCGATTGGTCAAATCAAATCGCACGGGGTAGCCTGGAGGAGGAATTCATAGAATGCATACGGGATTGTTTCTTAGAACAGTATGTTACAGAACCTACAAGGGAGCAAGCTATCTTAGATCTGATCCTGTGTAATGAGACAGGAATAATAAACGACCTCCTAGTAAAAGATCCTCTCGGAATGAGTGATCACAGTATGGTTGAATTTGTAATACAGATTGAGGGTGAGGAAGTAGTGTCTCAAACGAGCATACTATGCTTAAACAAAGGGGACTACAGTGGGATGAGAGCAGCGTTGGCTAAAGTAGACTGGAAACACAGACTAAACAGTGGCACAATTGAGGAACAGTGGAGGACTTTTAAGGAGCTCTTTCATAGTGCTCAACAAAAATATATTCCAGTTAAAAAGAAGGGCGGTAAGAGAAGGGATAACCGTGGATAACCAAGGAAATAAAGGAGAGTATCAAATTAAAAACCAATGCGTATAAGGTGGCCAAGGTTAGTGGGAAAATAGAAGATTGGGAAAATTTTAAACGACAGCAAAGAATGACTAAGAAAGCAATAAAGAAAAGAAAGATAGATTATGAAAGTAAACTTGCGCAAAACATAAAAACAGATAGTAAAAGCTTTTACCGATATATAAAACGGAAAAGAGTGACTAAGGTAAATGTTGGTCCCTTAGAAGATGAGAAGGGGGATTTGATAATGGGAAATGTGGAAATGGCTGAGACCTTAAACAATTATTTTGCTTTGGTCTTCACAGTGGAAGACACAAAAACCATGCCAAAAATTGCTGGTGACAGGAATGTGGGAAGGGAGGACCTTGAGACAATCACTATCACTAGGGGGGTAGTGCTGGACAGGCTAATGGTAGACAAGTCCCCTGGTCCTGATGAAATGCATCCCAGGGTATTAAAAGAGATGGCGAAAGTTATAGCAGATGCATTCGTTATAATCTACCAAAATTCTCTGGACTCTGGGGAGGTACCAGCGGATTGGAAAGCAGCTAATGTGTAACGCCTGTTTAAAAAAGGGGGCAGACAAAAGGCAGGTAACTATAGGCCGGTTAGTTTAACATCTGTAGTATGGAAAATGCTTGAACCTATCATTAAGGAAGAAATAGCGGGACATCTAGATAGGAATAGTGCAATCAAGCAGACGCAGCATGGATTCATGAAGGGGAAATCATGTTTAACTAATTTACTGAAATTCTTTGAGGATATAACGAGCATGGTGGATAGAGGTGTACCGATGGATGTGGCGTATTTAGATTTTCAAAAGGCATTCGATAAGGTGCCACACAAAAGGTTACTACAGAAGATAAAGGTACGCGGAGTCAGAGGAAATGTAATAGCATGGATAGAGAATTGGCTGGCTAACAGAAAGCAGAGAGTCGGGATAAATGGGTCCTTTTCGGGTTGGAAATCGGTGGTTAGTGGTGTGCCACAGGGATCGGTACTGGGACCACACTGTTTACAATATACATAGATGATCTGGAAGAGGAAACAGAGTGTAGCATAACAAAATTTGGAGATGACACAAAGATTAGTGGGAAAGCGGGTTGTGTAGAGGACACAGAGAGGTTGCAAAGAGATTTAGATAGGTTAAGCGAATGGGCTAAGGTTTGGCAGATGGAATACAATGTCGGAAAGTGTGAGGTCATCCACCTTGGGGGAAAAAACAGTAAAAGGGAATATTATTTGAATGGGGAGAAATTACAACATGCTGCGGTGCAGAGGGACCTGGGGGTCCTTGTGCATGAATCCCAAAAAGTTAGTTTGCTGGTGCAGCAGCTAAAGAGGAAAGCGAATGGAATGTTGGCCTTCATTGCGAGAGGAATGGAGTACAAAAGCAGGGAGGTCCCTCTGCAACTGTATAGGGTATTGGTGAGGCCGCACCTGGAGTACTGCGTGCAGTTTTGGTCACCTTACTTAAGGAAGGATATACTAGCTTTGGAGGGGGTACAGAGATGATTCACTAGGCTGATTCCGAAGATGAGGGGGTTACCTTATGATGATAGATTGAGTAGACTAGGTCTTTACTCGTTGGAGTTCAGAAGGATGAGGGGTGATCTTATAGAAACATTTAAAATCATGAAAGGGATAGACAAGATAGGAGGCAGAGAGGTTGTTTCCACTGGCCGGGGAGACTAGAACTAGGGGGCACAGCCTCAAAATACGGGGGAGCCAATTTAAAACCGAGTTGAGAAGGAATTTCTTCTCCCAGAGGGTTGTGAATCTGTGGAATTCTCTGCGCAAGGAAGCAGTTGAGGCTAACTCATTGAATGTATTCAAGTCACAGATAGATTTTTAACCAATAAGGGAATTAAGGGTTATGGGGAGCGGGCGGGTAAGTGGAGCTGAGTCCACGGCTAGATCAGCCATGATCTTGTTGAATGGTGGAGCAGGCTCGAAGGGCTCGATGGCCTACTCCTGTTCCTAATTCTTATGTTCTTATGTTTTGGATGCGGGATGAAGCATTGGTATTGATACCTTTGTTTTCAGAGAAGAGTGAAATGAACGGCTTGCGATCTGTCTCCAGTTCAAACCGAAGACCAAACAGGTACTGATGCATCTTTTTAACCACATACACACAGGCTAATGCTTTTTTTTCTACCATGCTGTAGGCTCTTTCTGCCTTTGACAAACTTTTAGAAGCATATGCAACAGGTTGTAGTTTACCCGACTCATTAGCTTGTTGGAGTGCGCAACCAACGCCATATGACGAAGCATCACAGACCAATACTAGACGCTTACACGGATCATAATGTACCAGCAGCTTGTTAGAGCAAAGCAGATTAGTAGATTTCTCAAAAGCTCTATCTTGAGATGCATCCCAAACCCAGTTGTCACCTTTTCTTAGCAGCATGTGCAGTGGCTCTAATGAAGTACTCAATCTAGGTAGGAAATTACCGAAGTAGTTGAGTAGACCAAGGAACGAACGCAGCTCCGTCACATTCTGAGGCTTGTGTGCATTTTTGATAGCCTTGGTTTTCGAGTCCATAGGCCTGATGCCGTGTGTATGTGGTTAAAAAGATGCATCAGTACCTATTTGGACTTCCGGTGCCATGAAGACGCACTTCGATCGTTTCAGTCTGAGTCGCACTTTGTCCAGACGAAGTAGGACCTCTTCCAGGTTGTTCAGATGTTCGGCGGTGTCACGACCTGTGACCAGGATGTCATCTTGGAACATGACGGTTCTAGGGACGGACTTCAGTAGACTCTCCATGTTCCTCTGAAATATAGCTGCAGCCGAGCGAATTCCGAAAGGACACCTGTTGTAGATAAACAGTTCTTTGAGTGTTGATGCATGTAAGTTTCTTTGACGTTTCGATGTCAGATCCAGTTTAGTGAACAACTCCCCCCACTAGCGTTGCAAACAGGTCATCAGCATTTGGTAATGGGTATTGATCCTGTTTCGAAACTCGGTTAATTGTAACCTTATAGTCTCCACAAATCCTGACAGTGCCATCACTTTTCAACATGGGAACAAAGGGGCTGGCCCATTCGTTAAATTCGACCGGTGATATGACCCCTTCATGCTGGAGTCTGTCCAATTCGATTTCGACCTTTTCCCTCATCATGTACGGAACCGCCCGAACTTTATGATGGACGGGTCTTGCATCCGAGTCCACGTGGATCTGCACCTTGACTCCTGTGAATTTTCTGATGCCTGGTTCAAACATCGAGGGGAACTTGCTCAGCACTTGAGCACATGGAGTATCATCCGCTGACGACAATGCTTTGATATCGTTCCAATTCCATTTGATTTTTTCTAGCCAATTCCTGCCGAACAGCGTTGGACCATTGCCTGGAACAATCCATTACGGTAAATCATGAACCGCACCATCATACGACACCTTGACTACTGCACTGCCAATCACCGTTATGAGTTAAAACATAGAAACATAGAAAATAGGTGCAGGAGCAGGCCATTCAGCCCTTCTAGCCTGCACCGCCATTCAATGAGTTCATGGCTGAACATGCAACTTCAGTACCCCATTCCTGCTTTCTCACCATACCCCTTGATCCCCTGAGTAGTAAGGACTACATCTAACTCCTTTTTGAATATATTTAGTGAATTGGCCTCAACAACTTTCTGTGGTAGAGAATTCCACAGGTTCACCACTCTCTGGGTGAAGAAGTTCCTCCTCATCTCGGTCCTAAATGGCTTACCCCTTATCCTTCGACTGTGACCCCTGGTTCTGGACTTCCCCAACATTGGGAACATTCTTCCTGCATCTAACCTGTCTAAACCCATCAGAATTTTAAACGTTTCTATGAGGTCCCCTCTCATTCTTCTGAACTCCACTGAATACAAGCCCAGTTGATCCAGTCTTTCTTGATAGGTCAGTCCCGCCATCCCGGGAATCAGTCTGGTGAACCTTCGCTGCACTCCCTCAATAGCAAGAATGTCCTTCCTCAAGTTAGGAGACCAAAACTGTACACAATACTCCAGGTATGGCCTCACCAATGCCCTGTACAACTGTAGCAACACCTCCCTGCCCTTGTACTCAAATCCCCTCGCTATGAAGGCCAACATGCCATTTGCTTTCTTAACCGCCTGCTGTACCTGCATGCCAACCTTCAATGACTGATGTACCATGACACCCAGGTCTCGTTGCACCTCCCCTTTTCCTAATCTGTCACCATTCAGATAATAGTCTGTCTCTCTGTTTTTACCACCAAAGTGGATAACCTCACATTTATCCACATTATGCTTCATCTGCCATGCATTTGCCCACTCGCCTAACCTATCCAAGTCACTCTGCAACCTCATAGCATCCTCCTCGCAGTTCACACTGCCACCTAACTTATTGTCATCCGCAAATTTGGAGATACTACATTTAATCCCCTCGTCTAAATCATTAATGTACAGTGTAAACAGCTGGGGCCCCAGCACAGAACCTTGCGGTACCCCATTAGTCACCGCCTGCCATTCTGAAAAGTACCCATTTACTCCTACTCTTTGCTTCCTGTCTGACAACCAGTTCTCAATCCATGTCAGCACACTAACCCCAATCCCATGTGCTTTAACTTTGCACATTAATCTCTTGTGTGGGACCATGTCGAAAGCCTTCTGAAAGTCCAAATATAGCACATCAACTGGTTCTCCCTTGTACACTCTACTGGAAATATCCTCAAAAAATTCTAGAAGATTTGTCAAGCATGATTTCCCTTTCACAAATCCATGCTGACTTGGACCTATCATGTCACCTCTTTCCAAATGCGCTGCTATGACATCCTTAATAATTGATTCCATCATCTTACCCACTACCGATGTCAGGCTGACCGGACTATAATTCCCTGTTTTCTCTGTCCCTCCTTTTTTAAAAAGTGAGGTTACATTGGCTACCCTCCACTCGATAGGAACTGATCCAGAGTCAATGGAATGTTGGAAAATGACTGTCAATGCATCCGCTATTTCCAAGGCCACTCCTTAAGTACTCTGGGATACTGTCCATCAGGCCCTGGGGATTTATCGGCCTTCAATCCCATTAATTTCCCAACACAATTTCCCGACTAATAAGGATTTCCCTCAGTTCCTCCTCCTTACTAGACTCTCTGACCCCTCATATCCGGAAGGTTGTTAATGTCCTCCTTAGTGAATACTGAACCAAAGTACTTGTTTAATTCGTCCGCCATTTCTTTGTTCCCCGTTATGACTTCCCCTGATTCTGACTGCAGGGGACTTACGTTTGTTTTTACTAACCTTTTTCTCTTTACATATCTATAGAAACTTTTGCAATCCGTCTTAATGTTCCCTGCAAGCTTCTTCTTGTACTCCATTTTCCCTGCCCTAATCAAACCCTTTGTCCTCCTCTGCTGAGTTCTAAATTTCTCCCAGTCTCCGGGTTCACTGCTATTTCTGGCCAATTTGTATGCCACTTCCTTGGCTTTAATACTATCCCTGATTTCCCTTGATAGCCACGGTTGAGCCACCTTCCCTTTTTTATTTTTATGACAGACAGGAATGTACAATTGTTGTAGTTCATCCATGCGGTCTCTAAATGTCTGCCATTGCCCATCCACAGTCAACCCCTGAAGTATCATTCGCCAATCAATCCTAGCCAATTCACGCCTCATACCTTCAAAGTTACCCTTCTTTAAGTTCTGGACCATGGTCTCTGAATTAACTGTTTCATTCTCCATCCTAATGCAGAATTCCACCATTTTATGGTCACTCTTCCCCAAGGGGCCTCGCACAACGGGATTGCTAATTAATCCTCTCTCATTACACAACACCCAGTCTAAGATGGCCTCCCCCCTAGTTGGTTCCTCGACATATTGGTCGAGAAAACCATCCCTTATGCACTCCAGGAAATCCTCCTCCACCGTATTGCTTCCAGTTTGGTTAGCCCAATCGATGTGCATATTAAAGTCACCCATTATAACTGCTGCACTCTTATTGCATGCACCCCTAATTTCCTGTTTGATGCCCTCCCCAACATCACTAGTTTACGTACTTTAGTATATGTACGCAACTTGACATTGACTGGACTCAGCTTAGGCCTCACAGTCTTTGTATCCCACTCTGGCTTATTATTGATTGACTTGCACCCAATTCCATCGGTCCCGGCACACCATTAAGTTTCACGTTAATCATTATCGGTTGGCTCTTTGTTAGGAATGAATACAGTCCATACACTTCCTCCTCTGGTATCTCGGATTGTATATCCGGATCCACGCTATACTGGTCATCATCCTCTACGCGGTGTGTCGCAGCACACTTGCTCAGTTGCAGACATATGCGCTGGAGAAGCCCTAGTCTTGAACAGCCTTTACAAATGTACTGTTTAAACCGACACTGATGAGGCCGATGATTGCCCCCACACCGCTAACATAGTGAAATCGGATTCATTCCCGTTGGCGGACTTTGGGCAGCCACAGGTTTCGCATACGCAGTCGAGTATGCCCTGCCATATGCAGCTCTGCCAAACGATGATATAATCTTGTTTACAGTACTTGCCGAGTTCCGATTTTTCGATGATACCTGCTTTAAGTTTTTGTCCCTCGTCATGCACGCCTGGGAAATCGTGATGGCCTTGCTCAAATCCAGCGTCTCCGCTGCCAGTAGCTTACGCAGGATCACCTCGTGGTTGATGCTGATTACAAAGAAGTCCTGCAGCATGTCTCCCAACGCGTTTTCAAACTTACATGGTCTGGCTATAGACGTCTTAGGTCGGCAACGAATTCCGACACATCCTGGCCCTCAAAATGAATGTGCTTGTAGAATCGATATCGTGAGATAATGATACGGCCTTCTGGTTTGAGAACGTCACATACGAGAGCACACAATTCCTCATAGTCCTTGTCCGTTGGACTTGCAGGCGAGGGAAGATTCTTTGAGTCCATAGATTTTCGGACCGCAAACCGTTAGGAAGACCGCTCTGCGCCTAACTGCGTCAGTGGGTTCCTCCATTTTGTTGGCCACAAAGTACTGGTCCAGGCGAGCTACAAAATCTGCCCAGTCCTCATCCTCCACGAATCTCTCCAGAATTCCAATTGTGCTCAGTTTTGCATGCGAAGGTTCTTAAGTTACCTCGTTGCCAAATGTTATGCATGTAATAACTCGATAGACTGAATACTGTTCATTAACACAGATACAAACCTGGCTCTGCTTTATTAGGGCCCAAAGTGATTAAATTACATGATGGCTTGCCTTTTATATCTGGGCCGCACACACGTGCGTACAGCCCAATGACCTCTGATAGTGGTGCCACCTTATGGCTAGTAAACTCAAGCATACATACATGACAGGTTCATTCATGGTTACTGGGTCTAAATCCTGGAACTTCCTCCCTAAAAGCAGTGTGGGAGTACCTTCACCTCATGGACTCACCACCACCTTCTCAAGGGCAATTAGGGATGGGCAATACATGCTGACGCCCACAACCTCTAAATGCATAAAAGAAAAATTCAGGCAGGTAACTCGCTACCAAGCTCAAACACAGCGAGTTGTTATGATCTGGAATGCGCTGCATGAAAGGCTGGAGGAAGCAGATTCAATAATAACTTTCAAAAGAGAATTGGATAAATTCTTGAAGGGAAAACATTTGCAGGACCATGGGGAAACAACAGGGGAATGGGACTAATTGAATAGCTCTTTCAAAGAGCTGGCACAGGCATGATGGGCTGAATGGCCTTGTGTCATTCTATGATTCTGTTACGCCTCTTTTGGCTATGATTGTTTTTCTTAACAGAGAAGTTGCTTAATAGCATGTGAAAATATGTTATTTAAAAAACTAGTTGTTTCAAAAGATCTTCCATCAAAGTTTATTGTCAATTAGGAATACCTTTTGCAAATATATCTCCCCTTATCTCCTGAAGATACTGACATAATCCAGAGTTCCTAACCCAGTTGGACATTCTTCTTGCATGAACCGAGACAGTTATCACTGGAGATTCTTAAGCCTTGGATCTTGCCATTCTGCAGTGAAATTCTCTGAATTTAGGGGCTGTGTCACATCAGGGAGAACATATGTCCTCCACATCATTGAAATGGAGATCAGGTGTCAACCGTAGCACTCTTGCCTCTGAGTCAGAAGGTTTGTGGGTTCAAGTCCCACTCTTGAGATTTGAGCACAAATGCAGACTGACACTCCAATGCAGTACTGAGGGAGTGATGCACTGACAGTATGCGCCGTCTTTTGGATGAGACGTCTGCCCTCTCAGGTCGATGCAAAGATCCTATGGCATTATTTCAAAGAAGAGCAGGAGCTTTCTCTGCAGAGTCATGGCCAATATTTATCCCTCAACCAGCATTATTTAAAAAAAAGATAATCTGGTCATTATCACATTGCTGTTTGTGGGAATTTGCTGTGAGCAAATTGACTTCTGAGTTCCCTACATTACAACAGTTACTACACTACAAAAGTACTTCATTGGCTGCAAAGCTCATTGGAACATCCTGAGGTTGTGAAAGATACTATAGAAATGCAATTTTTCCTTGCCTTTTATTTCCTTCCTTTCTTCCCTTTTTTTCCTTTCCTTCCCTACGTGCATTTCTTGGCAGTTTGGTTTAGAGACTCTTAAGCACGATGTTCAAAGTCTATTCTCCCGTGGTGGAGAAGGAATCACAGCAGAGTCTGACCCTGCCCTCACCCGGTATTCACCCCTGTGCACTTTCCAGCAACACTCACTAGAAAATGAGCAGAAACCCAAATCCAAATTGATTTTACACCTCACCAGCCCAGGTAAGACCAAATGTGGCCATCTCCGGTTTATGAGATTGTGATTTATGTATAATTCCTGCCTCTGATTAAAAAGATGTTAAGGCACTTTGCAGAGAGCAGTAGTAATATGGAGAAAAGGAAGATAAAGAATCCGATCAGTCAAGTTATCTGACTTCGAAAAGAAAATGGAGCTTGGCATGTAAACGATAGATCAGATTAAATTCACAAATAAAATTACCAACTGCAAACTTTCTACCTCCCTGACACCTAATGAATCACTTATTAAAACTGTCAGAATCAAAAGTTAAAAATCCAGAATATGTTTAATTCATTGTCTCCCACCAGTCTCCTGCACTAATGTGTTTGCTAGCTCCCATATGGTCCTTACATTATCTGATCCAAATCATATCATTCTGTGGAATAGTTCATATGAAAAGGCAGGTGGCTCATTTTGACATTAAAATTGTAAGAACAGCCACTGGTTTTTAAGTTTTTGAATAGATGAGCAGAATATTAAAAGGTTTCTTCACCCACTCCCTCATTTCAATTTTCTTCCTTCCTGTCCTGCAGGCACTGGATACAGTTCTGTGGGTACTATTCACCTTCCTGTTTTTCACCCATAGGGTTTTTCTGTGTCAGTATAGACAGTGAGTCTCAATGGGTTTTTCGTCCATGAAAGGCATCTTTGCACAATGTGCACACTCACACTAAATCACACTCACTCTCACTCACTCTGCCTCTTACTCTCTCTGTCACTCTCACACTCTGTGACACTCACTCATGCACACTCTCACTCACTCTCATGCACACTGTCACTCACTCTCTCATTCACTGTCACTCACCCAGTCACTCACTTACACACTCTCAGCAACAACTTGTATTTATATAGCACATTTAATATAGTGGAACATCCCAAGGCACTTCGCAGGAGTATTATGCGATAAAAATTTGACAACGAGCCGTATAAGAAGAAATTAGCGCAAATGACCAAAAGCTTGGACAAAGAGGTATGCTTTATGGAACGTCTTGAGCGAGGAAAGAGAGGTAGAGGTGTGAAGAGGTATAGGCAGGGAGTTCCAGAGCTTGGGGCCTAGGTAACAGAAGGCACGACCACCAATGGTTGAACGAGTACAATCGGATGCTCAGGAGGGCAGAATTAGAGGAGCACAAACATCTCGGGACGGGGTTGTGGGGCTGGAGGAGTTTAGAGATAGGGAGGGGCGAGGCCATGGAGGGATTTGAAAATAAGGATGAGAATTTTGAAAGCGAGACGTTGCTTAAACGGAAGCCAATGTAGGTCAGCAAGCACAGGTGTGATGGGTGAGCGGGACTTGGTGCAAGTTAGGCCGAGTTTTGGATCACCTCTAGTTTAAGTAGGGTTGAATGTGGGAGGCCATCCAGGAGTGCATTGAAATAGCCAAGTCTAGAGATAACAAAGGCATAGTTGAGGGCTTCAGCAGCGGATGAGCTGAGGCAAGGGCGGAGATGGGCAATGTTGAGGTGGAAATAGGTAGTCAAAAGCTCATTTCAGGGTCAAATATGACACCAAGATTGCGTACAGTTTGGTTCAGCCTTAGACAGGAGTTGGGGAGAGGGATGGAGTCAGTGTCTAGGGAATGGAGTTTATGGTAGGGACCGAGAACAATGGCTTTGGTTTCCCCAATATTCAATTGGAGAAAATATCTGCTCATCCAGAACTGGATGTCAGACAAGCGGTCTGACAATTTAGAGACCGTGGAGGGGTTGAGAAAAGCGGTAGTGAGGTAGAGCTGGATGTCATCAGCGTATATGTGGAAACGGATGCTTTGTTTATGGATGATGTTGACAAGGGGCAACATGTAGATGAGAAATAGGAGGGTGCCTAGGATAGATCCTTGGGGGGCACCGGAGGTAATGATGCGGGAGCGGGAAGAGGAGCCAGTTGCAGTCGATTCTCTGGCTCCGATTAGATAGATACAAATGGAACCAGGCAACCTAGCTAGATGACAATGGAGATGCGTTGGAGAAGCATAGAGTGGTCAACCGTGTCAAAGGCTGCAGACACGTCAAGAAGGACGAGGAACAATAGTTTGCCTTTGTCACAGTCACAAAGGATGTAATTTGTGACTTTGATGAGAACCGTTTTGGTACTGTGGCAGGCGCGGTAACTGGATTGGAGGGATTCAAACATGGAATTGCAGGAAAGATGGGCAGGGATTTGGGAGGCGAGAACATGTTCAAGGACTTTGGAGTGGAAAGGGAGCTTGAAGATGGGGCGGTAGTTTGCAAGAACGGAGGGATCGAGGATTGGTTTTTTTTGAGGAGAGGGGTGATGATGGCAGATTTGAGGAAGAGGGGGACAGTACCTGAGGAGAGTGAACTGTCAACAATGTCAGCTAACATGGGAGCCAGAAAACGAAGTTTGGTGGTCAGCAGTTTGGTGGGAATACGGTCAAGGGAACAGGAAGTGGGTCTCATGGACAGGATGAGCTCAGCAAGGTCATGAGGGCTCACATACTCTCTCACTTACTCATACAGACTCTCACTCACTGTCACTCATGCGGACTCGCACTCATGCACACTCTCACTCACTCTCTCATTCACTGTCACCCAGTCACTCACTCATGCACTCTCAGTCACTCATTCTCTTACTATCATACGCTCCCTCTCTCTCTCACTCTCACTCTCTCACTAACACTCTCACTCGCTGTCTCACTTTCACTCACATAGTCACTCTCATGCACTCACTCACTTTCAATCACTTTCTCACTCACTCACTCTTGCACTCTCACTCACGCTCTCTCTTTTCAGCAGGGCTCACTCACTCACAATTCGGAGTCACAACATTGGCTAATTTTGCCCAACCTCCATTGTTTAGGGTGCTGACCCCGAATACTCCAGCTGGCTAACTAAGCACAGACCAAAGTTCACATATCTGGCCTGTATGGCTCAGTACCACATCAGGGAAACTAGATTTTTTTCAAATAGAAAAATATACATATTTTAAGGACTGTTTGTGACTAAGAGGAGCAAATTTACTGTTGATTTGCATGTTATGAGATCACTGAGCAGCAACCTATACACACTGAATGGAAATCATTCATTTTAGTATAGGAATTTTCTTTCTCCTTTCATTGTTGGGGAACTATCTTGCTTTAAATAGGTACTATACCAACACTATACTACACCACATAACCGGCATGAGCAAAATATTTTTCTGGCAATAAAAAAAATGTTTATTTTCATGCAAAATATATAGGAGAAACAATGGGGAGTCTGCAAGGTGATGGTGGAATGCTTGATTTTAAAATTCTCATCCTTGTGTTCAAATCCATCCATGCCTCGCCCCTCCCTATCTCTATAACCTCCTCCAGCCCTATAATCCTCCGAGATCTCTGCACTCTTCCAATTCTGGCCTCTTGAGCATCCACCATTGGCAGCTGTGCCTTCAGCTGCCTAGAACCTAAGCTCTGGAGTCCCACCCCCACTAAACATCTCCACTTGTCTACCTCCTTAAAGATGCTCCTTAAAACCTAACTCTAACAAAGATTTTGGTCACCTGTCCAAATAGCTCTTTATGTGGCTATGTCAAATTTTGTCTAATAATGCTCCTATGAAGCACCTTGTGACATGACGTTACAGCCGCTATATAAATGCAAGTTGTTGCTGTTGTTGGTCATGTGGATTGCTTTTCAAAGGATCGGATGTGTGTAACACTCCATCTGTGTTGCTTTCTAGTTCTCTAGATATTAGAAATACAGGTATGCAAAAACAGATAGCTTCTTTCATGCACCCATGTAGTAAGGAATTTTCTCCCTCAATCTCTTCCGTCCCATCTCCTCAAATGATCAACTGCTCCATGATGTTATGTAAAGGACTTCCAGTGTCCTTGTCTTTGAGACTGTCCTTGTAAGCCATTATTGCTGGCAGGAATTTATTGTGCATGTGTACATTGTGCAAGGGCAGAATTGGAATATAGGAACAGGAGTGGGCCATTCAGCTCCTCGAGCCTGTTCTGCCATTCAGTGAGATCATGACAGATATGTATCTTAACTCCATCTACCTGCCTTGGCTCCATATCCTTTTATACCCTTGTCCAGCAAAAATCTATTAACCTCAAATTTTAAATGATTAATTGAGCTAGCATATATTGCATTTTATGGGAGAGAGTTCCATATTTCCACCACCTTTTGTGTGAAGAAGTGTTTCCTAGCTTCACTCCTGAATGGCCTGGCTCTGATTTTAAGGTTAAATCCCCTTGGCCTAGACTCCCCAACCAGCGAAAGAAGTTTCTCTCTCAATGGGCTTGGCTGTGATGCCCTTCATGGGTGAAGAACCCATTGATATTAAAAGGAACGGGTTACATAGGCGATGAGGCGGTATTTCTGATGGGAAACGGATGCTGTGGTGTTTTAACTCCATAGCGTGCATCTTTGGCCTTGACGGGTCTCCCGCCCGGACGTCACCTTGATTGACGGGCTTGGCTTTCAATCGAGCGGGTAGGACTCTGGAGCAGGCTGCAGCCGCAGGTAGGTCCGATCTCTGACCCCGGGGGTCTGATCCCTGACCCTGGGGGTCTTTGTAGGGGGGTGGGGGTCTGATGGGTGGGAGCTTGGGAGGCTTGCTCCTCCTGGCCCACAAGCATTGCTGAAAAGATACTTCTCCCTGCCCCTGGTTGGTAAGGCCTCTCTGCTCCATTCCCGCATTAAGTCGCCACCAGTAAACGACTCTGCAAGCCTATACTGACTGATTTTCTAGACATTGTTCTTGGTGGTCGCTAAATGAGGTGGCTGCACCTAATTTACCGACTTGGGCGCAAGCGGCGCATTGCACCAGAACTGACGTCAGGATCGCACTGATCGTCAGCAGCCAGGCGTGACTGGTTTGCGCCTCTGGTGACCCTCTAATGAATTTTTGGTCGGGGCGCTAAAAGCTGCGCTCCTGGTCAGTAACCTCTTACGCTCCCATTAACGCCTCCTCTGGCCGCGAACTGAGGCATTTGGCAACCGAAAGCGAGAGGCAAACCGAGTAGGAGACATACAGAAAAAGAATGAGAAAGACATAAGGAGAGAGAGTGACATACCTCCAGAGACAGACTGTTAGGGGAAAACCCCGAGGTAGAAATAAATCTACTCCGAGACTACGTTAGAGAGTTGAAAACACACACGCTTTATTAATACAAGGTACCAAAGGAGTTGTATGTAGGTCCCTCAACCAGGCAACAACTCAACTTGGGTTTACAAAAAATGAGTATTTAAAGTCGTAAACTGCAAAGGTCACATGTCACTGCTTTTCCATCTGTCATTGCAAAAAGAGTCCACACAACGGATTCTAGAAACATAGAAAATAGGCGCAGGAGTAGGCCATTTGGCCCTTCGAGCCTGCACCGCCATTCAATGAGTTCATGGCTGAACATGCAACTTCAGTACCCCATTCCCGCTTTCTCGCCATACTCCTTGATCCCCCCCCTAGTAGTAAGGACTACATCTAACTCCTTTTTGAATATATTTAGTGAATTGGCCTCAACAACTTCCTGTGGTAGAGAATTCCACAGGTTCGCCACTCTCTGCGTGAACAAGTTTCTCCTCATCTCGGTCCTAAATGGCTTACCCCTTATCCTTAGACTGTGACCCCTGGTTCTGGACTGCCCCAACATTGGGAACATTCTTCCGACATCTAACCTGTCTAAACCCGTCAGAATTTTAAACGTTTCTATGAGATCCCCTCTCATTCTTCTGAACTCCAGTGAATACAAGCCCAGTTGATCCAGTCTTTCTTGATAGGTCAGTCCCGCCATCCCGGGAATCAGTCTGGTGAATCTTCGCTGCACTCCCTCAATAGCGAGAATGTCCTTCCTCAAGTTAGGAGACCAAAACTGTACACAATACTCCAGGTGTGGCCTCACCAAGGCCCGTACAACTGTAGTAACACCTCCCTGCCCCTGTACTCAAATCCTCTCGCTATGAAGGTTGCCATTTGCTTTCTTAAGCGCCTGCTGTACCTGCATGCCAACCTTCAATGACTGATGTACCATGACACCCAGGTCTCGTTGCACCTCCCCTTTTCCTAATCTGTCACCATTCAGATAATAGTCTGTCTCTCTGTTTTTACCACCAAAGTGGATAACCTCACATTTATCCACATTATGCTTCATCTGCCATGCATTTGCCCACTCACCTAACCTATCCAAGTTACTCTGCAGGCTCAACATCCTGCTCGCAGTTCACACTGCCACCCAACTTAGTGTCATCCGCAAATTTGGAGATACTACATTTAATCCCCTCGTCTAAATCATTAATGTACAGTGTAAACAGCTGGGGCCCCAGCATAGAACCTTGCGGTACCCCACTAGTCACTGCCTGCCATTCTGAAAAGTACCCATTTACTCCTATTCTTTGCTTCCTGTCTGCCAACCAGTTCTCAATCCATGTCTTTTTTCGTCTTTGTCCCGCTTACTTCCTCATCTTCGGCCAGCGTCTGGTGTGCTTGGTTTCTTTCTTGCTCAGCATCTTGTGACCTTTTCGCAATTGCTTATCTCATTCTGTCATAGTGTGAAATTGCTGTGCTTTGGAAAATGTACTGACGCGATTAACCCTTCAATCCCTCATTTGGATGAAATTTTTCATATACATAGTTCAAGGCCAACGTATACCCGGTCTTCATGCAGAAATTGCTGGTGTGATGTGCCGGTTCCTGAGCCCCCGGGGTCTCCACTCCGGGGTCCAGGTTCCTGTCTCCTGTCGCACCTCATTCTGCTGCTTGTAAAACCTCATCATATAGGTGTTTTGGGCATATGTACGCCACTTTCTGAGACACCGCTAGGTTCTCGTAGTTTGAGGGCGGTTGGGTTACAGGTCTGCTCGATAGTAAGGATGACAGTGCTTTGCTTATACAACATTTAAGTAACATACATAAGCAATACAGCATTATTACCACCACCACAAAGGTAACCAGACCTTGGATTAGTCACGTTCCCATAGATCCTAACCACCCTGAGAACCAGTCCCACGACGTGGAGGCTGGTGGTTGCTTAAGCTTTTTAACCTCTTCTTGGATATGCTCTGCTAGATTGGTAATTTCTTTCGCGCTATCCGGAATGTATGTACAACATTCGGCCCCGATGAGGGCACAGGTTCCCCCTTTTTCTGCCAACACATAGTCAAGGGCCATCCGATTTTGCAGAGCTACTGTGCGGAGGGCTACCATCTCTGCATTAACCTTAACTAGGGCTTCAGCTGTATCATTAGCCATCTGTTCCAGGATGGAAGCCATGTTAATGGATTCCCTTGCCAATTTACCCGCTCCATACCAGGGAAACGCAATGGCCCAGAATCTTTCAGTCTCCGTGATGGCTCGCCTGGCTCTCCGGTGGAGGTCCTTCAGAGAACCCAGGTGATACATGTAGGGTACGATATAAGCCAGATAACAAGAACCCGTCCATTCCTGGGGCAACCTGGGGTAGGCCCTGTGACCGCACACAAAATGAGTCCCGTTGTAGGGTGTATACTTATTTATCGCGGGGGGGGGTTTCCCATTGAATCGAAAAGTCACCGTTTCCGTTTAATGACGGGAGTGTCACCCTACCCCCTTCGGCAGATAAGGTAAGACTATATGTGCAGTTACTGTACCCCACAATAGGATCTTCCAGTCGTCCCTGCCTTGTGAGACATAGCCCCCTCCCTGTCCCTTCTTCCACCTTATTCTCAGGAATGGTGGTAGATCGGAATCATTATAGGTTGATCGTCTCCACCCACTACACTGTTCTGGATTATACCCATGACTTAAGTTTTATTATGGTGTTGCCGTCTGCCTCTATGGCATAAGAGCCAACGCGTGTGGATCCTGTTCTAAATCCAAACATCTAGCTGGCCATCTCATTATCACTAAATGGGATTGATTGTAGGGGGATTCCTTCCTCCGAGTGTGTGGGGACATGGGCACAGACCCAACAGCTGGCAACATTGGCTTTCTTGGCATAGGTGTATGACATGTACAAAAATGTGTTCACATACAACTCTCTCTTGGTCCGTGGGGGTACTCTGGCCTGAGTCCTCCCTAGGCTACATATTACAATTACACAAAAAAGCACACTGCACATAATATTGGGTAACACATTCATCTTGGATCGTCTTTATTTCTTCCGGCGTTTTCTGCTGATGTGTCCGCCTTCAGTTTCCTAGAATGTGTATGAAGGCAGGGTTATTTGTTTTGTTCGCTTGTGCTGGGGTCGTTGGATTCATATTCTTTGAGCTGAGACCAATGTTTCCATCGGCCAACCCCACCCATATCTATGCAGGCGCATATAGTATCTCCACTAATTAGGACTTCAAATGGGCCAGACCAACGGGGAGCAAACGCCGTTCGTCCTGGCAGACATTTTACCATTACCTCTGCGCCTACCTGCGGGACCTCCCCCGATCCTCCAATTCCTTCTGTTCGTCCCTGCCTGCTTGCCGTTCCCTCACTTCCTTCCTCAATTTCTTAAGTTTCTTACTCAGTTCTAAGACGTACTTTCTAATCCGATCCCTCAGGGGTCCTATGTCGGATCCCCCAATTATGATTCCTTCCAGCAGGTGCATCGCCCTGCCTGTCATCAACTCATATGGAGTTAATCCCTTCAGTCGGTTAGGAATTGCCTTTTGTCTCATCAAGATTGTGGGTAATAAATCCGTCCAAGCTTGTCCTGTCTCTTGGATGGCCTTTGCTAGGACTGTTTTAAGTGTCCTGTCCATACATTCTACCATCCCAGAGCTTTGCGGGTTGTAGGGGATATGAAACTTTTGTCTAATACCCAACATAGCACACACCTCCTTCATTATTTGTCCGGTAAAATGGGTTCCCTGGTCGGAATCGATTTGGATAGGGACGCCCCAACATGGGATTACTTCCTCTGACAATATTCGGGCCACCGTGATTGTGGTGCAGTTTGACATGGCGAGCACTTCTACCGACCGCATAAACTGACTATTATTACTAGACAGTACTTCTTGCCTCTTGAGGATGGTAAAGGTCCCATGAAGTCTATCTGTATACACTCCCACGGCCTCCTTGGTCGTGGTTGGTGAGCCATTCTAACCTTAACGGCCTTTCCTGGGTTGTGCTGGGCACACGTGACACATTGCTGACAGTACTTAGCTACGTCCCATCCCATTCCTGGTCACCACCCATCCCCAGTTATGTTTGTTATCATGACGTTCCGTCCAACATGACTGATGCCGTGGTGTAGTTCCATGAGCATTTGTCTAATACAAGCCGGGGCTATCAGCTTCCCATCTTTCCCCCATACGAAGTCATCACCCTGGATCCCTCCTTTTGTGCCCCAATCTTTCTTTTCTTCATCACTTATATCGGCATGTAATCTCACAATGTCTATATCTTCCCTGGTAATGATACTACATACAACTTCTTCCTGCACTTCTAAGGATATACTTGCTTCCTGTGCTGCTTTATCCGCTGCTTCATTGCCCCATTGGACATTGTTTACTACTTTCTGGTGAGCCTTAACCTTGATCACTGCTGCCTCTGTGGGTTTACTGGCAGCATCTAATAGTTGTCTGATTCGGCCCTCATGTTTGATAGCCTCTCCGCCCGAAGTGACAAACCCTCTCCTTGCCCAGGCAGTCATGTAGTCATGGACTACCCCGAAGGCGTAGCGGCTATCCAATATATTTGCCGCCGGCCTTCTGCCAGTTGGAGGGCTTCAGTCAGGGCAGTGAGTTCAGCTACTTGGGCCAACAGTCCACCGTCTAACCTTTCCTTTCGGACAGTGTTTAGTGCTTCGTCTACCACCGCCCATCCCGTATGCGGGGTCCCCTGAATATATTTCCGGGACCCATCCACGTACAGGATCAGCTCGGGGTTTTCAAGGGGAATCTCACTTATGTGTCCCAGTGAGTCCTCCCATTCCTGTGATTGGCACTCATGAGGCTCACCCACGGATAAAAGGCTCTCTGCCGGGTTCTCCCTCGTGTCTCGTACAATTTTTATGGACCCATCTAAGGGAAGTAATACTGCTTCCCATTTGGCCCAGCGGACGTTGGACATGGAGTGCAATTTCCCGGTGTTGAGCATTTCCACCAAGGTATGTTTGGTATGTAGTATAACCGCCCCTGTCATTACTACTGGCTCACTAACTTTCACCGCCCATGTTGCGCAGTCCAAGGCTGCTACACATCTTGACAGACCTCCTGCCACGGGCGACTGTTGGGTGGAATAGTACGTTGCTCTGCGGGCTCAGTCTCCATGCATTTGAGTAACTACTGCTCCGTAAAACCCGCCCTCGTTTTCACAATGAATGTGAAACTGTGTGTTCATATTTGGCAGTCCTAGGCCTGGTGCCGACATCAGGGCTTCCTTTATCTAGCCATATGCTGTTTCTTGTTCCGGGCCCCATTCCACACTTTCTAGAGCTGGTTTTCCTCCCTTAACTGGTCTCTGTATGGGTTCCGCGATTGCCGCAAAGTTGGCTATAAAGTTCCTACAGTAGTTAAAGAGTCCTAATACTTTGCGCACTCCTCGAACTGTTTTTGGTCGGGGCATAATGCGAATTGCTTCTTTTCTGTCGTGGTGCATTGTTTTTGTCCCCTGCGACAGTTGGTGTCCCAAGTACTGTACCTCCTTCAATCCTATCTGAGCTTTCTTGGGGTTTACCTTAAATCCCGTTTTCTTTAAGGCTTCTAGGATTTCTATTAGAGCCCCCGTATGTCCTCTCTCGTCCTCTGAGGCAGTCAATAGATCGACCACGTATTGGAGGATGGTACTTCGGTAGGGGGCTAAATCTACAGTCTCCAAGGCTCGACTGATAGTTCGGTGAAATATGGCCGGACTGTTGTGAAAACCCTGGGGCACTCGTGTCCAAGTCTACTACCTATCCCCGACTGTGAATGCGAATTTATCTTGGGACTCCTGGGCTAATGGTATGGACCAAAATCCATTAGCTATATCTAAGACCGTGAATATTTTATGTTCAGGTTTCAGTCCATTAAATATGATAGCTGGGCTTGCTACGATGGTGTGCTGGCGGGGAGTTACTTTATTTAACGCTGTATAGTCTATGGTCAATCGGTATGACCCATCTGGTTTCTTTACGGGCCAGGTTAGTGAGTTCATAGTGCTTTCAGCTTCCCAAAGGACACTGCTCCACAAGAGGTCCTGCACTATTTGTTTTATGGCCTCTCGGGCTTCAGGTTTAATGGGGTATTGCTTATGAAGAGTGTGTTCGGGCCCAGGAATGACCATTGGCTTGGTCTTTACCAGTCCACAATCCTGCTTTGATTGAGCTCACATTTCCCTCATTTGTTTGCATAATGGGCCGTTGTCTCCTGCTGTATCCCAATTTCAGGTGAGAAGTTGCACACTTCCGACCTTTGCGTGATTGTGCAAATTAGTCTGTTCCCCGTACATCGTGATTTTGCGTCCTCCCTTATTTCTCCAAACTATTCTCTTATTCTGTAGGTCTATTATTGCCCCAAACTGTTCCAGGAGATTGATCCCCAATATGATCCCTTCTGCATTTGGGCATACATAAAATTGTGCCGGGATCAGAATACCGGCTATCTCCAATAGAATTACTTCACTCTGGTGGGCTTTGGTGGCAAATCCTCCCATGCTAGTTATATGGACTACATGTTTAGTTGTGGGTAAGGGAATATCTATCATAGATACCGATGCTCCGGTATCCACTAACATATCACACTGCCGGCCCCCTAACAGCGCTGTTATGTGAATACGCGAATCCTCTCCCTGCCCCACGGGGGCCGCTCGCCTTCAGTCTCTTCCTAAGTCTCTCAGCGCTGTCGGTTCATCTCCTCTACTCTAAGGCCTGACTGACTATTTCTTTTCTCCTTGGGCGCCCAACATTTATCAGTGGCACGTCCCTTTTTCCCGCAATTGTCACATCGGGTGGTTGGTCTTTTGGGACCCCTACAGTCGGCGGCAAAATGACCCGTCTTGCCACAGTTGTAGCATTCCCCTCGGCCTGCACTCTTACTACTCTTAGCCGAGGCCACTTCTTGTTTTATTCCCCCAGAGTTAATGTGGCATGCCCACTGGACAGCTTGGTCATAGGTGTCCGCGACTACCACCCCCATTTTTAAGATCTTTTGATGGTCGGCCGATAGGCCGTCCTTAAAAGTTTTCACGAAGACTGGGTTGTCACTGTTCGGGGCCGCCTGTCTCGAGGATTCTTGGTATTGGACCCATAACCTCTCTCCTTAGTCATTGGCGTTTTCTCCCTTTTTCTGGCGGGTCTGCATTATCAATCCCCAATTTGGAGTGGATGCTCCCATTAAGGCCTGTACAGCTTGGACGAACCCCGTTCTGGCAGCGTCCCGTTGTGCCCTGGTAGGTATCCATGTGCTGTCACTGTGAGGAGGTGCTAGCCCTGTCCACCGGTCCTTTGGACACTTAGCCCGAACTATTTGGTGGACATCTCGATCATGCATATCATGGGTCTCATACAATTCTTCTAACTTTTGCCAAAATTCTACATATTTCTTCCGTGGTTGTAGACTCCCCAAATCCTGATTCATTTGTTTTTCTGTGGGGGTGAAAGTGTTGTATTGATATCGGGGGTTACCCTAAGAGGGGCTGCCCTTTCTGTATTTACTGAATTTGACCCTTCCATCTCGGTCTCCTCATCAAAGGGAGGAGCCGAGGCCGCTACTGTGGCAACATAAGTCGGAGAGAGGTCATAATCTGATCCCCCCCACTTGCCAGTTTGTTCATGCCGTTCTCTCCATTTCTTATTCTCGGCTTCTGTCTCCTTACTTTTCTCTACTAATTGTTTGGTTTTACTTTGTAACACACATAACTGATATACTAAAAGTACTCTGGCTTTCTTTGCCTTTTTCTGTTTCCGTTTCTCCCACCAATTCTTTTGCTCCTTGGGGACAGCCGAGGGATCATGTTATCTATTAAGCCCTTCTGGTCGTCTGCATAGAACCTACTAAGAGACCCTCCCAGCCCCCATTGAAGGTCTTCCCCCGCGCCATTATGTGATCTGACCTTCCCTTGCCTCCTCTGCGAATGAATCTCTACACGCGGGCCTTCTTCTACTCCGTCACTTGTTTATCGTGATGGGATTATCCCTCAACTCTCACACCAGTTCATGCGTATCACACAGTCACTCACAGGTTTCCGCCGTCACTTTGTCCTCCCGGTGTTCCCTTCGACCTTAATCCTTGGCCATCACGTGGGTCATTTGCCCTCTTAATTCTGGCTCAAGTTAGGTGATTGAGATAGTTTGTGACAATTGAGGTGACCGGGACACTCGTTTCTCTTACACACCACTTGTCTTACTTATATTCTACTTTATCTTAATTTCTACTCACTGTGTCTGTTATCAAACCTCTCCGAGTCTCACTTGTTCGTTGGGTGTCCGGCAGCCTCACCCCTGCCAGTTCGACATTCCAATTTCTGGGATGTTGTGAAATCCGACCTTATCCACGTACGTTCGAGTCTCGGTTAGGAGGGCTTACCGGTACACCTTGCTCACAGCGCCAAAACTGTTAGGTCCCTCAAACAGGCAACAACTCAACTTGGGTTTACAAAAAATTAGTATTTAAAGTCGTAAACCACAACGGTCACATGTCACTGCTTTTACATCTGTCATTGCAAAAAGAGTCTACACAACGAGTTTTTTTCATCTTCAGCCAGCGTCTGGTGTGATTGGTTTCTTTCTTGCTCGGCGTCTTGTGACCTTTTCGCAATTGCTTCTCATTCTGTCATAGTACATTTTCTAAAGCACAGCAATTTCGCACTAACGCAATTAACCCTTCACAGACAGACCGAGAAAGGCCAATTCCACGATGGTGGAAAAAAACTGCCCTGGAATCACTGCACACCCGAGTGCATGAGTGTAACTTGAGTGGAGAGCTGATCTTGCCAGATTCAGTGAGATCAGTGAACTTTGATCATTTACATCTGCTCTCTGCGCAGGTGGAAGAATTGGGCCCAAATATTTGCTCCTTTAAAAAATAAAAGATCACCATGTTTCCCCCTCATTTTTATGTTCCATCATGTGGAGGCACTACGAATTGAGGTTATTATTTCATCATCAGTAAAACAAACCTCTCGGAACTAAAGCCGTGATCTCTCCTTTTCCTTGTCCTTATACCATTCTTGTTTAGCGTTTCTGATTTGGTGAAAGGTGTTTAGCCGATTTCAAGTGCTTGTGCTTTTGGAATCAAGTAACTAGAGCTCTCTGTCCCTAATATGCCAATCTCATAATTCTCAGGCCAGCCAGTCGGTGCCACTCAGCAGAAAGTGACAGTGCCAATCTCACACAGCGAGTAGCATTGACAGCAGTGTTTATGGAAAAATCCACAGCCCCATCTGCCCTACCCAGGGAGCCAAGAAGCCTTTGGAGAGAAATAAAAAGGACTGTAGCCCAGCAGTGCAGTGTCAGAAGCAGAGAGGAGCAGGCTTCCCCACCAGATGGTTACTAGTTCGGGTCTCAGTGCTGTCTCTCAAACCCAGCAGCCACAACTGGGATGAGTTCCATCAACTCTCAGCTGGTTAAACTGCCTTCTGGAACTCCATCTTGAGTTAGGAAGACATGAACATTTCTTGCTTAATTAGCTCAGCTTCCTGTAGCCAGATGGCCCCAACAACCTGACCTAACCTGGGCCTTTCAGCCAGTTTAAAGTTGCGGGAGATTATACCCATTGCAGAGACCGAATAGAATGGTATGGATCTTTTCTTTTTAAAGGAATGTGAGATTGGTTACAGCACAGTCTAGGAATAATTCGCACTTTGGGGCAAGAGTATCTTTTTGTTTTTGATGTCTATTATTATTTTGAATCATACAACTAAAAGCAGAGTGTGTCATGTGTGCGCCTGCTTTGTGCGTATATATGCTTTGTGCATGTGCACGCTATGTGCGTCTGCATGCACGTGCATATAGTGTATGTTCATGCATTGTGTGCGTGCTTGCGCTGCATGCATCCTTCGCGCGTGTGCATGCGGTGTATGCATCCTTCGTGTGAGTGCATGCAGTATATGCATCCTTCGTGTGTCTGCATGCGGTGTGTGTATGCTTCGTGTGTGAGCATGCGTTACATCTGCATGCTTCGTGTGCATGCATTGTGTCTGCATGCGGCATGTGTGCATGCATTGTGTCTGCATGCATCATAAGAAGATAAGAAATAGGAACAGGAGTAGGTCATACGGCCCCTCGAGCCTGCTCCGCCATTCAATAAGATCATGGCTGATCTGATCATGGACTCAGCTCCACTTCCCTGCCCACTCCCCTTAACCCCTTATCTCCTTATCATTTAAGAAACTGTCTATTTCTGTCTTAAATTTATTCAATGTCCCAGCTTCCACAGCTCTATAAGGTAGCAAATTCCACAGATTTACAACCCTCTGAGAGAAGAAATTTCTCTTCATCTCATTTTGAAATGGGCGGCCCTTTATTCTAAGATCATGCCCTCTAGTTCTAGTCTCCCCCATCAGTGGAAACATCCTCTCTGCATCCACCTTGTTGTAGGATTGCAAAATTCGTAGGAACCCCCCCCCCCCCCCCCAGTGTTTGGACACATTGGAAAGGGAATTTAATTCGGAACTGTCAACCAGAAAGTTTGGGATCCTGAAGTGCACATGGAAGAAACTATGCGTTTTTATCCAATTTGGGATTTTTACAAGACAGATTGGGTCCGTGTGGGAAGGGCTAAAAACTAAAGGATAACTATCCTTCAAAAGAAATCAGTTTTGGGTATTGAAGCTGTCTGGGACATCGAAGCTAAACAAATTGTCTGGGGAATTGTGTAAACTCGAAAACCCTTCTCCCCGGGAGACATTAACATAGCAACAATCAACCTAGAAATAGCCAGCCATCACTCTGAGCAGGAAACCCATCCAGCACAAGCATAATGTTAATGGCTCATCCAGCCTGCATGGAAACCCAGGCCTAGGCAGACATAACAAATGCCAAAGCTAATTTTTCCCGATCGAGAAACAAATTTAAAAAGATTGGTTACCCTTAATGGGCCCACCACAATATGACAGAGAGATATCGAGCCCGCCAAAATTAAAACAAAGAATTGGGGCTGATTTGGCGCGTAGATTAGAACGGCCCCAAAAGTATAACTGGAGCCCGGTCTTAATGAAAAAGAGCGAGCAGGCATTCATCTATTCGAAGAAGGGAAGGACGGAGAAAGACCACCGCAACAGTTTGTGCAGCTCTTCTGAGCTCCAACCTCGGGACACTCCTAAGCCACACTGCCCTACTATTGAAAGAAGAAGGAAGAACATCATCACAGCAGAAAGCAGCTCTCAGTAACTTTGGACATCGCCATCGCGGCAACAACTGACCACAGCCAACGTGGTAACATTGAAAGCACCGCGATCAATCAACTCCAAAACCAAAACTCCTCAAGAAGAAACCGAAGATTGGAAAGTTTCCACTCTACAATCTAGTCCTAGCTACCAACAGGTGAAACATTACCTAAAGAGACTTTAAAACCTATTGCTGACGGAAGAAAGTGGGTGCTCACCCCATAAGTCCAATATGCGCCCTACCGCATCAGCGGACACCACCCAACTAAAGATTACGCAGTCAGAAGTCCTCTACGTTCGGGGTACGACAAGCAGAACTTAGAGTCCAGTGAACCCCGAAATCATGAACCACCGCCAATGGATAATAAAGGATTGGTGAGCATGATCCCTGTTTGCCCTGGAGTTTTAACCGAGCCAGAGTTAGGTATTGGGAGGTGGGAGGTGTATTATTTTCTGTAACCCCTTTTGAATGTGCGGTGAAGTGTTCTTTATTCTAGTCATTTCAAGCTTGACATTGTGCTTTTCTTGTCTGTAATAAAATCGAAGTTCTTTGCACCAAAACCAGTTGTCTCTTGCACTTTGTCACATCCCCAAATATATCCAAAGTCGAGAACCCAGTGAGTGGGAGTAATTTGAACCACTCAGAAGGTCAGAGGTGAACCTGACCCCACACACCACCCCTACATTGTCAAGCCCCCTCATAATCTTATATGTTTTGATAAGATCACCTCTCATTCTTCTGAATTCCAATGAGTAGAGGCCAACCTACTCGACCTTTCCTTATAAGTCAACCCCCTCATCAACCTAGTGAACCTTCTCTGAACAGCCTCCAAAGCAAGTATATCCTTTCGTAAATATGGATACCAAAACTGCATGGCGTATTCCAGGCGTGGCCTCATCAATACCTTATATAGCTGCAGCAAGACTTCCCTGCTTTTATAGTCCATCTCCTTTGCAATAAAGGCCAAGATTCCATTGGCCTTCCTGATCACTTGCTGTACCTGCATACTATCCTTTTGCGTTTCATGCACAAATACCCCCGGGTCCCCCTGTACTGCAGCACTTTGCATTCTTTCTCCATTTAAATAATAACTTGCGCTTTGATTTTTTCTGCCAAAGTGCATGACCTCACACTTTGCAACATTATACTCCATCTGCCAAATTTTTGCTCACTCACTTAGCCTGTCTATGCCCTTTTGCAGATTTTTTTTGTGTCCTCACACATTGCTTTTCCTCCCATCTTTGTATCGTAAGCAAACTTGGCTACGTTACACTCAGTCCCTTCTTCCAAGTCGTTAATATAGATTGTAAATAGTTGGGGTCCCAGCACTGATCCCTGTGGCACCCCACTAGTTACTGGTTACCAACCAGAGAATGAAACATTTATCCTGACTCTCTGTTTTCTGTTAGTTAGCCAATCCTCTAACCATGCTAATATATTACCCCAAACCCTGTGAACTTTTATCTTGTGCAGTAACCTTTTATGTTGTACCTTGTCAAATGCCTTCTGGAAGTCCAAATACATCACATCCACTGGTTCCCCTTTATCCACCCTGTTCGTTACAACCTCAAAGAATTCCAGCAAATTTGTCAAACATGGCTTCCCTTTCATAAATCCATGCTGACTCTGCCTGACCGAATTTTGCTTTTCCAAATGTCCTGCTACTGCTTCTATAATAATGGACTCCAACATTTTCCCAACCACAGATGTTAGGCTAACTGGTCTATAGTTTCCTACTTTTTGTCTGCCTCCTTTTTTTAATAGGGATGTTACATTTGCAGTTTTCCGATCTGCTGGGACCTCCGCAGAATCCAGGGAATTTTGGTAAATTACAACCAATGCATCCACAATCCCTGCCACTACTTCTCTTAAGACCCTAGGATGCAAGCCATCAGGTCCAGGGGATTTATCTGCGTTTAGTGTCATTATCTTACTGAGTACCACCTCCATAGTTATTGTGATGGTGTTAAGTTCCTCCCCCCCATAGCCCCTTGACTATCCACTCTTGGGATATTGTTAGTGTTCTCTACCGTAAAGACTGATAAAAATATTTGTTCAGAGTTTCTGCCATCTCCATGTTCCCCATGACAGGAGCTGACGACTGCTGGATGGACCACCGCCTAATCAGATTCATCATTGACATCAACATAGCCCCAAAGCAAAGGGGGCAGCAGAGGCAGTGTCGCCAAAAAGTCAATGCCGTGGCACTTAAGGACCCAGCTAAGAGAGCCCTTGAAAATCAGCGCCTCACAGCTAACCTGGTGTGCCTTGATGACCCTGAGACACAGAATGCCCACAGCGCTTGGTCTGCCCTCCAGACCTCCATAACCAGTGTCTACAAAGAAACGCTCGGTCACTCAACCAGGAAACACCAGGACTGGTTTGATGAGAATCAGGAGATTCAAGAACTAATAGACTGCAAACGCAGGGCATTTCTGAGCCTTAAACAACAACCCAACTCGGGAGCAGAAAAGCAGCATTACAGATGGCTAAAGGCTAAGGTCCAACAAAAAACCCGGGACCTAAAGAACAGGTGGATAGAGAAAGCATAGGAGATACAGCAGCTGGCCGACAACCATGATGTGCGAGGATTCTTCACCGCAGTCAAGGCCACATACGGACCAAACTCCCAAGGCCCCACCCCACTCCTGGCCAAGAACAGGGAAACACTCATCAAGGACACCAAGGCAGTCAGGGCCCGCTGGAAGGAACACTTCGAAGATCTCCTCAACCGAGACTATGCCTTTGACTCGAATGTTCTCGACTCCATTCCGCAGCATGCTACCCGCCACCACTTCACTGAGACCCCAACACTGCATGAAGTAGGAAAGGCCATAAGACAGTTAAAAAACAACAAGACTACGGGAGCGGATGGAATCCCTGCTGAGGCACTGAAGTATGGTGGAGAGGCACTACTGGCACGAATACACAACCTCATCTCTCTCATCTGGAGGGAGGAGAGCATGCCGGGAGATCTTAGAGATGCAGTGATTGTGACCATCTTTAAAAAAGGGCACAATTCCGACTGCGGCAACTACAGAGGAATCTCCCTGCTATCAACTACTGGGAAAGTCGTCGCTACAGAGTCCTCCTCAACCGTCTTCTCCCCGTGGCCAAGCAGCTCCTCCCAGAGTCACAGTCCGGATTTCATCCCCTCAGGGGCACAACGGACATGATTTTTGCAGCACGACAGCTGCAGGAAAAATGCAGGGAACAGCGCCAGCCCTTATACATGGCCTTCTTCGACCTTACAAAGGCCTTTGACACTGTCAACTGCGAGCGTCTATGGAGCGTCCTTCTCCGTTTCGGATGCCCCCAAAAGTACGTCACCATACTCCGCCTGTTCCACGACGACATGCAAGCCGTGATCCTTACCAACGGATCCATCACAGACCCAATTCATGTCTGGACCGGGGTCAAGCAGGGCTGCGTCATCACCCCAACCCTCATCTCAATCTTCCTCGCTGTCATGCTCCACCTCACAGTTGATAAGCTCCTCGCTGGAGTGGAGCTAAACTACAGAACCAGTGGGAAGCTGTTCAAACTTTGGCGTCTCCAGGCCAGGTCCAAGATCTCTCCAATCTCTGTCGTCGAGCTACAGTACGCGGACGATGCCTGCGTCTGAGCACACACAGAGGCTGAACTCCAGGACATAGTCAACATATTTACCGAGGCATATGAAAGCATGGGCCTTACGCTAAACATTAGTAAGACAAATGTCCTACACCAGCCTGACCTCACCACACAGAATTGCCCCCCCCCAAACATCAAGATCCACGGCGTGGCCCTGGACAACGTGGACCACTTCCCCTATCTCGGGAGCCTCCTATCAATAAGAGGCATTGATGATGAGATCCAACACCGCCTCCAGCGCGCCAGTGCAGCCTTCGGCCGCCTGAGGAAAAGAGTGTTTGAAGATCAGTCCCTCAAAAGTGTCACCAAGCTCATGGTCTACAGGGCCATAGTAATACCCGCCCTTCTGTATGGCTCAGTGACGTGGACCATGTACAGTAGACACCTCAAGTCGCTGGAGAAATACCACCAATGATGTCTCTGCAAGATCCTGCAAATCCCCTGGGAGGACAGACGCACAAACATTAGCGTCCTCGTCCAGGCCAACATCCCCAGCATTGAAGCACTGACCACACTTGATCAGCTCCGCTGGGCAGGCCACATAATTCACATGCTAGACACGAGACTCGCAAAGCAAGCGCTCTACTCGGAACTCGTCCACGGCAAACGAGCCAAAAGCAGGCAGAGGAAACATTACAAGGACACCCTCAAAGCCTCCCTGATAAAGTGCGACATCCCCACTGACACCTGGGAGTCCTTGGCCATAGACCGCCTTAAGTGGAGGAAGTGCATTCGGGAGGGCGCTGAGCTCCTCGAGTATCGTCGGCGAGAGCATGCAGAAATTAAGCGCAGGCAGCGGAAGGAGCGTGCGGCAAACCAGGCTCCCTGCCCACCCTTTCCCTCGTGACTATCTGTCCCACCTGTGATAGAAACTATGGTTTTCGTATTGGACTGTTCAGCCACCTAAGAACTCATGCTAAGAGTGGAAGCAAGTCTTCCTCGATCCCGAGGGACTGCCTATAATGATGAATACTAATTCCCCGGTCTCGTTCTCTAAGGGACCAATATTTACTTTAGCCACTCTTCCTTTTTATATACCTATAGAAACTCTTGTTATCTGTTTTTATATTTTGTGCTAGTTTACTTTCATAGTCTATCTTCCCTTTTTTAATCATTTTTTTAGTCATTCTTTGCTGGCTTTTAAAAGCTTCCCAGTCTCCTCTCCTCCCACTAGTTTTGGCCACATTGTATGCCCTTGTTTTTAATTGGATACTGTCCATTTTTTCTTTAGTCAGCCACGGATGGCTCTCTTTTCTCTTACACTCTTTCCTCCTCACTGGAATATATTTTTCTTGAGAGTTGTGAAATATCTCCTTAAACGTACCTCACTGTTTATCCACCGTCCTACACTTTAATCTATTTTCCCAGTCCACTTTAGCCAACACTGCCCTCATACCTTCATACTCTCCTTAGTATGCTGGTTAGGGATCCAACTTTCTCACCCTCCATCTGAGTTTGAAATTCAATCATGCTATGATCACTCATTCCAAGGGGATCCTCTACTAGGAGATTGTTTATTAATCCTGTCTCATTACACAGGACCAGATTTAAGATAGCCTGCCCCCTGGTTGGTTCCATTATATACTGCTCAAGGAACCCGTCCCTTATGCACTCTATGAACTCCTCCTCAAGGCTATCCAGACCAATTTGATTTGTCCAATAAATATGGAGGTTTAAATCACCCATGATTTATTGCTGTTCCCTTTTTACAAGCCCCCACTATTTCCTGGTTTATGCTCCGGACAACAGAGTTGCTATATAGACTACGCCCACCAGTGACTTTTTCCCCATATTATTCCTTTTCGCCACCCAAACTGTTTCATCATCCTGATCATTTGAGCCAATATCGTTTCTCATTATTGCAGTGATTCCATCCTTTAACAATAGAGCCTTTTCCTTTCTGTCTGTCCTTCCGGATTGTCAAATACCCCTGAATATTTAATTCCCAGTCCTGGACACCTTGCAACCACGTCTCTATAATGGCTATCAGATCATACACATTTGTCTCAATTTGTGCCGTCAACTCATCTATTTTGTTAGAAATGCTGCGTGATTTAGACAAAGTGCCTTTAAATTTGTTTTTTTACCCTTTTTTCTTGTTTGTTTCCTTTCTCCTTCAAACTCACTTTCTTTATTTTTGCTTTCTAATTCCAGCTTTACTCCCCTCCCTACTGAATGTATTTTCAGGTTCCATTCCCCATGCTAAGCTAGTTTAAACCCTCCCCACCAGCACTAGCAAACCACTCCGTGAGGATATTGGTTCCGGCTCTGTTGAGGTGCAACCCGTTCGGCTTGTACAGGTCCCACGTCCCCCAGAAGCGGTCCCAATGCCTCAGGAAACTAAAGCCCTCCAGCCTGCACCATCTCTCCAGCCACTTATTCATCTGCTTTATCCTCCTATTTCGGTACTCACTAGCTCTTGGCACTGGGAGTAATCCGGAGATTACTACCTTTGAGATCCTGCTTTTTAATCTCTCTCCTAGCTCCCTAAACTCTGCCTGCAGGACCTCATCCCTCTTCCTACCTATGTCATTGGTACCGATGTGGACCACAACCTCTGGCTTTTCACCCTCTCCCCCCAGAATGCCCTGCAGCCGCTCAGTGACATCCTTGACCCTGGCACCAGGGAGGCAACATACCATCCTGGAGTCACGTCTGCGGCCGCAGAGACGCCTGTCTGCTCCCCTGACTATCGAATCCCCTATTACTATAGCTCTTCCATTCGTCCTCCTCCCCCCCCGCTCTGTGCAGCTGAGCCACCCATGGTGCCATGGACTTGGCTCTGGATGCATTCCCTAGAGCCACCATCACCCCCACCAGTACTCAGAAAAGAGTACCAGTTGGAGAGCAAGATGGACTCAGAGGACTCCTGCGCTACCTGCCTCGTCCTCCTCTTCAGTCCGGTGGTCACCCACTCCATCTCTGCCTGCACACTATCAAGCTGCGGGGTGACCACCTCTAGAAACGTGCATTGCTCTCAGTCTCGCGGATGCACCGCAGTGACCCCAGCTGCCGCTCAAGCTCCAAAGCACAGAGCTCGAGTTGGTGCACCTGGAGACACCTCCTGCACACATGGTCGTCTAGGCTATGCGAAGCATTCAGGATTTCCCACATGCCGCAGGATATGCAATCCACGGCACTGAGTTGCACTGCCATCCCTCTTGTTACACTCGCAACTGTCGAGTAGAACTAAACTCTAACAACACACCCAGCTGCGACTCAACAAACAGCTGATTTAGTTAACTGGTTCTCCTTAGATAATAAGGATCACATATATTTAATTGTAGTTGCTAACTTACAACAATGTCCAAGGTTTCTGAAAGAAAAGAAAAGATAAATACTCACCAATCCATCAGCCAATCACTTACCTAGATAGGCATTTCTGCGGCCGCAACCGAGACTCCAGGATGGTATGTTGCCTCCCTGGTGCAAGGGTCAAGGATGTCTCGAAGCAGGTGCAGGACATTCTGAAAAGGGAAGGTGAACAGCTAGTTGTCGTGGTGCATATAGGTACCAACGCTATAGGTAAAAAAACGTGATGAGGTCTTACGAGATGAATTTTAGGGAGCTTGGAGCTAAATTAAAAAGTAGGACCTCAAAAGTAGTAATCTCAGGATTGCTACCAGTGTCACGTGCTAGTCAGAGTAGGAATTGCAGGATAGCTCAGATGAATACGTGGATTGAGCAGAAGGGAGGGAATCAAGTTCCTGGGACATTGGAACCGGTTGTGGGGGAGGTGGGACCAGTACAAACCGGACGGTCTGCACCTGGGAAGGACCGGAACCAATATCCCAGGGGGTGTGTTTGCTAGTGCTGTTGGGAAGGAGTTAAACTAATATGGCAGGGGGATAGGAACCTATGTAGGGAGACAGAGGGAAATAAAATGGAGTCAGAAGCAAAAGATAGAAAGGAGAATAGTAAAAGTGGAGGGCAGAGAAACCCAAGGCAAAAATCAAAAAGGGCCACATTACAGCAAAATTCTAAAGGGGCAAAGTGTGTTAAAAAGATAAGCCTGAAGGCTCTGTACCTCAAGGCGAGGAGTATTCGGTATAAGGTGGACGAATTAACTGCGCAGATAGCAGTTAATGGATATGATGTGATTGGCATCACGGAGACATGGCTCCAGGGTGACCAAGGCTGAGAAATCAACATTCAGGGGTATTCAACATTTAGGAAGGATAGACAGAAAGGAAAAGGAGGTGGGGTGGCGTTGCTGGTTAAAGAGGAAATTAATGCAATTGTAAGGAAGGACATTAGCTGGGATGTTGTGGAATCAAAATGGGTGGTGCTACGGAATACCAAAGGGCAGAAGACGCTAGTGGGAGTTGTGTACAGGCCACCAAATAGTAGTAGTACGGTTGGGGACAACATCAAACAAGAAATAAGGGATGTGTGCAATAAAGGTACAGCAGTTATCATGGGCGACTTTAATCTACATATTGATTGGGTTAACCTAACTGGTAGCAATGCGGTGGAGGAGGATTTCCTGGAGTGTATTAGGGATGGTTTTCTAGACCAATATGTCGAGGAACCAACCAGAGAGCTGGCCATCCTAGACTGGGTGATGTGTAATGAGAAGCGACTAATTAGCAATCTTGTTGTGAGAGGCCCCTTGGGAAAGAGTGACCATAACATGGTAGAATTCTTTAATAAGCTGGAGAGTGACAAAGTTAATTCAGAAGCTCGGGTCCAGAACTTAAGGAAAGGTAACTTTGACGGTATGAGGCGCGAATTGGATCGATTAGACTAGCAAATGATACTTAAAGGGTTGACGGTGGATAGGCAATGGCAAACCTTGAAAGATCATATGGATGAACTTCAACAATTGTACATCCCTGTCTGGCGTAAAAATAAAACGGGGAAGGTGGTTCAACCGTGGCTAACAAGGGAAATTAAGGTTAGTGTTAAATCCAAGGAAGAGGTATATAAATTAGCCAGAAAAAGCAGCAAACCTGAGGACTGGGAGAAATTTAGAATTCAGCAGAGGAAAACAAAGGGTTTAATTAAGAGGGGGAAAATAGAGTAGAGAGGAAGCTTGCCGGGAACATAAAAATTGGCTGCAAAAGCTTCTATAGATATGTGAAGAGAAAAAGATTAGTGAAGACAAACGTAGGTCCTTTGCAGTCGGATTCAGGTGAATTTATAATGGGGAACAAAGATATGGCAGACCAAATGAACAAATACTTTGGTTCTGTCTTCACGAAGGAAGACACAAATAACTTTCTGGGTGTACTAGGGGACCGAGGGTCTAATGAGAAGGAAGAATTGAAGGATATCCTTATTAGGTGGGAAATTGTATGAGGGAAATTGATGATAAATCCCCGGGGCCTAATAGTCTACATCCCAGAGTTCTTAAAGAAGTGGCCCGAGAAATAGTGGATGCATTGGTGATCATTTTCCAACAGTCTATCGACTCTGGATCAGTCCCTATGGACTGGAGGGTAGCTAATGTAACATCACTTTTTAAAAAAGGAAGGAGAGAGAAAACGGTTAATTATACACCGGTTAGCCTGATATCAGTAGTGGGGAAAATGTTGGAATCAATCATTAAGGATGAAATAGCAGTACATTTGGAAAGCAGTGACAGGATTGGTCTAAGTCAGCATGGATTTATGAAAGGGAAATCATGCTTGACAAATCTTCTGGAATTTTTTGAGGATGTAACTAGTAGAGTGGAGAAGGGAGAACCAGTGGATGTGGTGTATTTGGACTTTCAAAAAGCTTTTGACAAGGTCCCACACAAGAGATTGGTGTGCATAATCAAAGCACATGGTATTGGGGGTTATGTACTGACGTGGATAGAGAACTGGTTGGCAGACAGGAAGCAGAGAGTCGGGATAAACGGAACCTTTTCAGAATGGCAGGCAGTGACTAGTGGAGTGCTGCAGGGCTCAGTGCTGGGACCCTAGCTCTTTACAATATATATTAATGATCTAGAGGATGGAATCGAGTGTAATATCTCCAAGTTTGCAGATGACACTAAACTGGGTGGCGGTGTGAGCTGTGAGGAGGATGCTAAGAGGCTGCAGGGCGACTTGGACAGGTTAGGCGAGTGGGCAAATACATGGCAGATGCAGTATAATGTGGATAAATGTGAGGTTATCCACTTTGGGGGTAAAAACACGAAGACAGAATATTATCTGAATGGCAGCAGATTAGGAAAAGGGGAGGTGCAGCGAGACCTGGGTGTCATGTTTCAGCAGTCATTGAAAGTTGGCATGCAGTACAGCAGGCGGTGAAGAAGGCAAATGGTATGTTGGCCTTCATAGCTAGGGGATTTGAGTATAGGAGCAGGGAGGTCTTATTGCAGTTGTATAGGCCTCACCTGGAATATTGTGTTCAGTTTTGGTCTCCTAATCTGAGGAAGGACGTTCTTGCTATTGAGGGAGTGCAGCGAAGGTTCACCAGACTGATTCCAGGGATGGCTGGATTGACATATGAGAAGAGACTGGATCAACTGGGCCTTTATACACTGGAGTTTAGAAGCATGAGAGAGGATCTCATAGAAACATATAAGATTCTGATTGAGCTGGACAGGTTAGATGCGGGAAGAATGTTCCCGATGTTGGGGAAGTTCAGAACCAGCAGATACAGTCTTAGGATAAGGGTAGGCCATTTAGGACTGAGATGAGGAGAAACTTCTTCACTCAGAGAGTTGTTAACCAGTGGAATTCCCTGCCGCAGAGAGTTGTTGGTGCCAGTTCATTGGATATATTCAAGAGTGAGTTAGATATGGCCCTTACGGCTAAAGGGATCAAGGGGTATGGAGAGAAAGCAGGAAAGGGGTACTGAAGGAATGATCAGCCATGATCTTATTGAATGGTGGTGCAGGCTCGAAGGGCCGAATGGCCTACTCCTGCACCTATTTTCTATGTTTCTATGTTACACTTTGATTTTGATTTTTTTTACTTTTTCTTTTACCCTACCGCAGCTGGCTGCTCCCGATCTGCCGCTGCTCCAAACTGCCGCCACCCTTTGTACTCCCACGCCCTCTCAGGTCTTGCGATGCTGGCCGCTGCTCCCGATGTGTGCATGCTTCGTGTGTGAGCATGCGTTGTGTGCATGCGGTGTGAGTGCATGTGGCGTGTGCATGCTTCGAGTGTTCATGTGGTGTGTGCATGAGGCGTGCATGTGCATGCTTTGTGTGTGTGTGTTTACTTGGAAATGCAAATGATTTGGTGGATCTGAAAGCTGTAAATTTTCTAGTGCAGAGGCTATGGGACCAGACAGTTGCAGGTTTTGCACTCACGTAAGTTAGGAATGGCTGGGCCCACCAGATCTTCGACCTAATTATAAATTCACGAAGAGCTCCCAACCTGGACTTAGCCGGTTGCGGGGAGTTTACTGAACGGGGGCCGCAGGAGATGTGGTGCAGTCTTAAAGGGGCTGCTCTACCGTTACAAGGGGAGCTAATTTTTCAGGCAGCAGGAGAATCAAAGGCAGCAAGTGGATCACGGCAGCAAGTGTTGTGCATCATTGCAAAGCAATGGCACAGCGCCCATGAGGAACGCAAGCATTCAATGATGCAGCTGTGGAGCTGTGCCTTCAATACCTGGGCCAGAGGAGGGTCGTACTATTTGCCACTGAAGGCCTACAGTCGAGCTAACGTGCCCTACATCCAACATTGCAGATGAGGAAGAGACCTGGCAACCTCAGAAAAGCCAACACCATGCACCAATAGATGGATAATGAATGTGTGCCATAGCATTCTCACACTTTGAAGCCACCAGTAAAGCACTAAGGCAGCCTTACTGCTCTTCTCTAGACTGGCATAAATGCTCATAGAAAGAAATAAGGCAATGGAATGCACATTAAATGGTAGGAAACTGAGAAGTGTAGAGGAATGAAGAGACCTTGGAGTGCAGGTCCACAGATCACTGAAGGTAGCAGACCAAGTAGATAAGGTGGTTAAGAAGCCACACGGAATACTTGTCTTTATTAGCCGAGGCATAGAATACAAAAGCAGGGAGGTTATGCTTGAACTGTATAAAACACTGTATAAAACAATAGTTCAGACACAGCTCGAGTACAGCGTGCAGTTCTGGTCACCATATTATAGGAAAGATGTGATTGCATTAGAGAGGGTACAGAGGAGATTTACGAGGATGTTGCCTGGACTGGAGAATTGTAGTTATAAGGAAAGAATGGATAGGCTGGATTTGGAAGGACCTATTTCCCTGAGCAGAGGGGGTCAACAACCAGGGGGCATAGATTTAAAGTAATTGGTGGGAGGTTTAGAGGAGATATGAGGTGAATTTTCTTCACTCAGAGGGTGGTGGCAATCTGGAACTCACTGCTTGAAAGGGTGGTAGAGGCAGAAAACCTCACCACATTTAAAAAGTACTTGGATGTGCACTTGAAGTAACCTGCAGGGCTATGGACCAAGAGCTGGAAAGTGAGATTAGGCTGGATAGCTCTTTGTTGGTTGGCCTGGACACATTGGTCCGAAATGGCCTCCTTCTGTGCTGTAAAAAAAATTCTATGAAATACCTTGTGCCTTTCACAACATCAGGACATCGCAAAGCACTTTACAGCCAATTAAGTACCTTTGAAGTGTAGTCACTGTTATGTAGGGAAACATGGCAGCCAATGTACGCACAACTAGATCCCACAAACAGGAATGAGATAAATTACTGAATTATCTGGTTTTGTTAGATGTTGGTTTGGGGGGGATAAATATTGTCCAGGACACCAGAGAGAACTCCCCTGCTCTACTTCGAAAGAGTTCTGTGGGACCTTTCACATGCACCTGTGAAGGCAGATGAGGCCTCAGTGTGTGTGGGCACGCGCGCGTGTGTGCGTGTATTGGGTGAGGATAGGATTGGGGTCAGATGCAATATCCCATACTATCAAAACCACTGTTGGCTCTCACAACTAGAACGGTCTCATGTCTGAGATTCTGCAGGGCATTCTGCACCCATTGAACTGTAGCGCAATGGGAGTTGCCACCTTTCAGTGAAACGAGTTCCAATGAAAATGCATCGCAGTGCTTGGCCCTGAGCAGGTATTTGTGATAAAGGGTATACCTTCCTGGAGGCCAAACAGCTGTGGAAATAGAGGCTTCAGTACTGCTTGATCCAGGAGCTGAGCTGTTCAAGAGCTAACAATTTATTTTTAAGCTTCTGGACAAAATTACTGGTGACCCCCCCACCCCATAACCCCCCAACCCACCGCGAAACCCATGTAGGTTTACATCATCAGTAAAAGTGTAGCTTTGAATCTTGCTCCTTTGCATATTTGCAACATTGATTTTCTGTGAATAGCTAATCTTTAGTGTTTCACAGATTGCCGATGCTCCACACTGCAAGGTAGATTTGGAGAGGTTTAAGTAGGGGTCTGCTGCCGTTATTCGTTCAGATTATAACCTCTGTGGCCAGACTGATGACACAATGGAAACATTGGCTTGGAAGTAGAGTACAAGCCACGGATTTCAAATTAATGCTTGACCATCCTTCAGGATGGAATATTTGGGACTGAGCATTATTTTTCCGCTGCACTTCCACCAATGTAACACCAGCGGAGCAGGAGCAGCTCCGAGAAATTTCCTGGCCAAAGACTTTCAGATTGTTTGCTGTATGTTGCCATTGCCGTAAAATTGCCCTAATCTGTATTTCAATATTTCCAGCTCGGTCAGCAATTATTGAAAGACTGTGTAAAGTCTGCTCAGCAGAAAGTGTGTGTGTTTGTGTATGTATAAATATGCATATACTCGTGTGTGATAGGAGGTGATAAAGAATTATCTCGGTGCCTGCTTCCTTTCTAGCACCTGATCATAGCACCTCTGGGGAGGACAACTCAAGGTGAAGCACAGCCTCCTGAGATAGGCCTCAGCTGGGCCTAAACTAAGTAAGGACCACAAAACCCAGATGTGGCATGACAGGCACCAAACCAGACATCTGCACTTCACAGTGGTATTGAACCTGGTGAAATCAGTGGTCAATAATTTTGAAGTATACTAATCCATACCCTGAAAAGAGATTTCATTGCAGTCAGGAGCCCTGGGAAAGTGTTGCAAAAACCCAGAGCCTCCAGGATTAAATGACAAGTTGAAGATCAGCACATACTTGTGAGCAGTAGCCCTTTATACTTCATTGAAAAAAAATTCTCTGAAGCGCTGGCGATTCTCAAAGGCAGTCCTGACGCAACATCGAAGTAGGTGTCTTGAGGTAGCATCAAAATCCACTTACACGGGAGGTAAAAGGCTAAGTAGATGCCAAGACATAAAAAATAGAGAATGCTGAAAGCACACTGCATAAAAGGTGGGTTAATGTTTCAGGCGTTCATCTTTATCAGATCCTTCCTCAGAGAGGACCGACAGTGCCTCTTCTCCTCACACGTTTGACAGTTTATTGCGTACGCCAACAATTTGTGCTTTTAGTTCAGATTTTCAGCATTCAGGATGTTTTCCCCCTTTATATTTGTAACAGGTTTGTGTTTATCCAGAATCTGCAGTACCCAGGGCCAAAGAAAACAACGTTTGCTGAAAGAATATCTCCCGATAGTTATCAAAAATCATAACTCAAGGATTTAGGCTTGAAGCTGATTCTGGTACAGCACTGAGACTGGTACAGTTACCAACAGGTTGGAGACTGAATGCATTCAGACACCAATAAATGAGGTCTGTCATCTGGTGTGTGTGGAAGCAATGACGATTAGAGTGAGCAGAAGCATCCGTTTGTTGTGATGTTTTGTTAGAAGCAGCTGTCATCTTTCACATTTTGGTGTGTGTGTGTCTATTTGTCTGTAGAATGTTGGCAGTTGTACTGATTTTTTGTGGCTGTGTTTCTTTCCCCTTGTTTATAACGCTTCAGTTAGTGATGATGAGTAATTAGAGATAAGTACATGCTGCCGGCAAGGCACCTAGTCCACCTTAACCACGCACAGAAAATTGTGGGCAATGTGCCCTCTTTCGCCTTCGCCTTCTCTAAGCTCACCTCTTCTTGACGCACTTCAAGTTCTTTTCCTCACCAAGCTGATAATGTAAACGGTTCTCTTTCTTCAGATACTTTCCCTCTCCCCTTCAAAAACCAAGATCATCAACTGCTCAAAAAAAACACCCTCGCCCCTTCCGCCCATATCATCCTCATTTCTAATCTATGTTTCCTCTCTCCTAAGGTCCTCAAGCATATTGTCACCTCCCCGCTCCTAAATCTCCCTGATCAAATTCCTCCAGTCTGGCTCCTGCCTAAGTCACAACACTAAGACTGAGTTAAATGTTTCCCACATTACAAAAGTGACTACGCTTCAAAACGTACTTCATTGGCTGTAAAGTGATTTGGGACGTCCAGTGGTGGTGAAACACTGGTTCTCCTTTATTGCCCAGATCTTGGGGCGGCCCTTGCTTCTTTCCATTCACACATAAGCGGACATCACCAGCTATTTTTCACTTCCCTTTGCTTTCACCTCCACCCCCAGTGTTCCTCAAGGATCTATCCTTGTCCCTTTTTCCTCATCTAGATGCTGCCCCTCAGTGCCATCATCTAAGGACTTGAGAGGCTTTCACAAGCATGTTAATGACATCTAGGGGGCATAGTTTCAGAATAAGGGGTCGCCCATTTAAAGCGGAGATGAGGAAGAATTTCTTCTCGCAGAGGGTCGTGAATCTTTGGAATTCTCTGCCCCAGAGAGCTGTGGAGACTGGGTCATTGAATATATTTAAGGTGGCGATAGATAGATTTTTGAACTATAAGGGAGTCAAGGGTTATGGGGAGCGGGTGGGGAAGTGGAATTGAGGCCAAGATCAGATCAGCCATGATCGTATTGAATGGCGGAGCAGGCTCGAGGGGCTGTATAAAAACATAGAAAATAGGTGCAGGAGTAAGCTATTCGTCCCTTCGAGCCTGCATCACCATTCAATATGATCATGGCTGATCATGCAACTTTAGTACCCCATTCCTGCTTTCTCTCCATAGCCCTTGATCCCTTTAGCCGTAAGGGCCACATCTAACTCCCTTTTGAATATATCTAAAAGAACTGGCCTCAACAACTTTCTGTGGCGGAGAATTCCACAGGTTCACAATTCTCCGACTGAAGAAGTTTCTCCTCATCTCGGTCCTAATTGGCTTACCCTTTACCCTTAGACTGTGACCCCTGGTTCTGGACTTCCACAACATCGGGAACATTCTTCCTGCATCGAACCTGTCCAATCCTGTCAGAATGTTATATGTTTCTATGAGATCCCCTCTCATTCTTTTAAATTCCAGTGAATATAAGCCGAGTCGATCCAGTCTTCCTTCATATGTCAGTCCTGCCATCCCGGGAATCAGTCTGGTGAACCTTCGCTGCACTCCCTCAATAGCAAGAATATCCTTCCTCAGATTAGGAGACCAAAACTGTGCACAATATTCAAGGTGTGGCCTCACCAAGGCCCTGTACAACTGCAATAAGACCTCCCTGCTCCGATACTCAAATCCTTGCGCTATGAAGGCCAACATGCCATTTGCCTTCTTCACTACCTGCTGTACCTGCATGCCAACTTTCAATGACTGATGTACCATGACACCCAGGTCTCGTTGCACCTCCGCTTTTCCGAATCTGTCACCATTCAGATGATATTCTGCCTTCATGTTTTTGCTACCAAAGTGGATAACCTCACATTTATCACATTATACTGCATCTGCCATGCATTTGCCCACTCACCTAATCTGTCCAAATCACCCTGCAGCCTCTTAGCATCCTTCTCACAGCTCACACTGCTATCCAGCTTAGTGACATCTGCAAACTTGGAGATATTACATCCAATTCTTTTGTCTAAATCATTAATGTATATTGTAAATAGCTGGGGTTCCAGCACTGAACCTTGCGGTACCCCACTAGTTACTGCCTACCATTCTGAAAAGGACCCGTTTATTCCTACTCTTTGCTTCCTGTCTGCCAACCAGTTCTCTATCCACGTCAGTACATTACCCCCAATATCATGCTTTAATTTTGCACACTAATCTCTTGTGTGGGACCTTGTCAAAAGCCGTTTGAAAGTCCAAATACACCACATCCACTGGTTCTCCTTTGTCCACTCTACTAGTTACATCCTCAAAAAATTCTGGAAGATTTGTCAAGCATGGCCTACTCCTGCTCCTATTTCTTATGTTCTTATCCAGGTCTACCTTCCACCACTTCTCTCGACTCCATGATCCCCTCTGTGCCATCAGACTGCCTGTTTGACATCCAGTCTCGGGTGGCTTTGATCCTCGGAGCAGCTGCAGGCAGGTAGGAGCAGGAGTGTCACTGAGCAGTGAATTGGGACAGATTGTCTCTGTAAACTGGGCAGGAGGAAAGAGGAAACAGAAGAGTAGTGGAGGCCGAAGAGTACCAGCATAAACTAGGGAGGGGAAAATGAGTGCTGGCTTTAACTAGAAGGAAAGGGGGAGAAGAATGCTGGGAGAGAGATGGGGCGGGAACAGAAGAATGAAAAATGCCCCAAATTTTTGCCACAACCTGGAATGAAATGCCTGAAAGGGTGGTGGAAGCAGACTAAATAGTAACATTTGAAAGAGAATTGGACACTTTAAAGGTAAAATTTGTAGGACTATGAGGAAAGAGCAGGGGAGTGGGACTAATTGGATTGTTCTTTCAAAGTGCTGGCATAGGTACGATGGGCCGAATGGCTTCTTTCTGTGCTGTAAGACTATGAACCTCCTGTTACTTTCTAGTGACCATAATAACGAGCGAGGTGGTTAGTTCATATTTTTTGCAGAAAAGGCAAATGGAACCACAGAATGGAATCTTGAAAACATCCTGTACAAATCCTGAAATCCCATGCAATAAAAACAGAATTTTACTTATTCAATCACCATAAACCAGGAACCCTGTTGGTGATCTCTCTCATTTTACAGCGAGAGAGAGACGATCAAACTAATAATAAAGAAAAAGTAAAAGATTTTATGATGGTGGTTAAGACTTCGGCCCAATTTATTCCTTACTGTTATTTTCGCAGATATCTGATTCACAAAAAGCATGAATTGAAGCACAACCATAAGCGAGCGGTATGGACACTTTGCCCAACATCACGCACAGTGGGTGTGCAGACTACAATATTCCAATCAGCGCTTGTGGCAGGCAAACTGCCTCACCACCAGAATGTACTCGGAAAAATTACAACTACTTTGTATTGGTACATTTGTGCTAGATTAGGGCTCGGTGGTTTTTAGTGCTTAGCGGCAGGTCGGAGCCTTAAAAGGAGCTATGTCGAGGCGGCATGCCATTGCAAGGTACAGCGCGAGCCGGTTCAGGAGGGTGACGACTTGGAGAAGACCGAATGGATTGGATGTCACCATAATCCAGGTCACTGATTGGAATGTGGGCAGGTACAGCAGGAGAGGCGGGGCGAAAGAGTGGCGAGAGATTGTAGAGCGACGTGATCGGGGCCCAGGAGAGGCGTGAGTTCGGGGCCCAAGAGAGGCGAGGGCCCAGGGGCAGCCCAGGCCAGCCCACACTGCGCACGAGGTCTATGCAGCCGAGCTGGTCTCCAGTCTTGGTTAATCCTTGCCACTGGACCAAGACCTAGCTCTGTCAAGCACGTGTGGTGGCTAGTGTGCAAAGGCCACCACACGTTAAAAATTCCATGCACAGGCATCTTCCACCCTTCAATATGTAGTTCGGGACCTGGAATATCAGGTCCTTCATTGTAACACCTGTGAACTTTTTGGTGTGGATGCAAGTTATCCTCAATACGAGGGACCGCCTAAGAAGAGAAGTGCTTAGCAATTCCTTCCCATTCATTGTTGCTGGTCACGCCAGGTACAAAATCCTGACTAACAGCAGTTGCTTCTTGTGGTCTAGCTGGGCACTGCGGGGAAGGAGGAAAGATTTGCTCTGGTTCACTGTGTCGCGCTATTCCCAACAAAGCAGGAAGATTTCCTGGAGTTATTCGGGTAGATTGTGACTTTGTCTGATAGCATAAAATGGTTGATAGCGTATCGACATTTGTTTTGCATCTCTCCCCTTTTTTAATTCCACGGATGTCAATTGACTGCCGATTTGTGATCACCCATTTTACGCAATAGCACAAAGTCAAAATCTACCCTACTGTTTCTGGAGAAGCTGTAAATGCGTATTGAAGACATTCTCTTGCAGGCGCATTTCAGAGTTTACATTGCTGCTGGTGGAGCCTCACCCACAAGTGGCACATTTTGGCAACCAGCCACGTGCTGCTCCCAATTGTCCGTTTAGTGCAGCACAGCAAATTCCGAACATTGGCCCCTCAATATTTCACTAGCCTTATTGAAAGCAGAAAGAACTTGTATTTATACAGATCCTTTCATGATCTCAGGATGTCCCAAAGAGCTTTACAGCCAATTAAGTACTTTTGAAGTTTAGTCACTGTTGTAATGCAGGAAACATGCAGCCAACCTACACACAGCAAGATCCCACAAACAGCAATGTGCTAATGACCAGATAATCTATTTTAGTGATGTTGATTGAGGGATAAATATTAAAGATTCATGGCATGGCCTTGGACAACGTGGACCACTTTCCATACCTCGGGAGCCTATTATCAGTACTATGTCCTTACTATACAGTACAAATGCACATGAGGCCCATACGAGAGAGAAGGTCACTCTGTGACCAGTAACCTTTATTTGCCAGCACTGAAGTGGAGAAGATGGGTGGAGCTTCCTTTTTTATACCTGAAAGTCCAGGTTAGGAGTGTCTCCTACAACTTCACCACCTAGTGGTCAGTGTTCTCACAGTGTACAACTTAGGTCAGTTTATACATGGATTACAATGACAGTAGAATACATAACATCACCTTCCCCCCACAGTCTTATTGGGATCACAGATTAAATCTCTCTGGTGGTTTACGCTCCCTTGTAGAGCGCCTGAGTTGGGGCTCCGGTTCTTGGGCACTGGTCTGAGTGTCTGCTGTTTGCGGTGCCTCAGGCCTGTCCGGACTGCCCACAGTGACTGGGCTCTCCTCCACTTGGTTCCGGTGTTCGGTCACCTGTGGTAGAGTGAACTTTATATCGTGTTCTTCCTCTGCTTCTTCTATGGGGTTGCTGAACCTCCTTTTTGTTTGATCCACGTGTTTGCGGCAGATTTGTCCATTGCTAAGTTTAACTACCAGAATCCTATTCCCCTCTTAGGCAATCACAGTGCCTGCGAGCCATTTGGGCCCTGCAGCGTAGTTGAGGACAAAGACAGGGTCATTGACATCAATACATCGCGCCCTCGCATTCCCATCATGGTAGTCACATTGTGACCGGCGCCTGCTCTCAACAATTTCTTTCATGGTGGGGTGTATAAGGGATAACCTGGTTTTGAGCATCCTTTTCATTAGCAGGTCTGCGGGTGGAACTCCTGTGAACGAGTGTGGTCGGGATCTATTGGCCAACAGGAGGCGTGATAAGCAGCTTTGTAGGGAACCCCCTTGGATTCTGAGCATCCCCTGTTTGATTATCTGCACTGTTCGTTCCACCTGGCCGTTTGAGGCCGGCTTGAACGGTGCCGTTCTGACATGGTTGATACCATTTCCTGCCATGAAGTCCTGGAATTCAGTGCTTGTGAAGCACCGGCCATTGTTGCTGACCAAGACGTCCAGTAGATCATGGGCGGCGAACATTGCCCGTAGACTTTCTACCATGGAAGAGGATGTGCTTGAATTGAGAATGTTACACTCGAGGGGCCGTATGGCCTACTCCTGTTCCTATTTCTTATGTTCTTATGATCCATTTGCAGCAGGTGTCTACCACAACCAAAAACATTTTTCCATGAAAGGACCTGCGTAGCCCACGTGGATGCGTGACCATGGCTTGGCGGGCCAGGACCAGGGGCTAAGGGGGGCTTCCCTGGGCGCATTGCCCAGCTGGGCACACATGTTGCACCTGCGAACACAAAGTTCCAGGTCTGCATCTATCCCTGGCCACCAAACGTGTGACCTGGCAATTGCCTTCATCATGACAGTGCCTGGGTGCTCATTCTGGAGTTCTCGGATGAACGCCTCTTTGCCCATCTGGGGCATGACCACTCGGTTACCCCATAGTAGGCAATCGGCCTGAATCGAGAGTTCATCCTTGCGAGTGTGAAATAATTTAAATTCCTCAGGGCATGCCCCGTACGTGGCACATTTCTTGACTAAAGACAGTAGCGGGTCTCTGTCCAGACTTTGATCTGATGTGCTGTCATGGGTGAGCCTTCGCTTTTGAAAGCTTCAACAGCTATGACCATCTCAGCAGCATGCTCGTTTGCCCCCTCAGTGGTGGCTAGTGGGATACTGCTGGTTGCATTGGCGCAGTTTTCAGTGCCCGGTCTGTGCCGAATTGTATAGTCATAGTCGGCTAACATGAGTGCCCACCTCTGTATGCTGGCCGACGCATTTGCACTTATGGCCTTGTTGTCGGCTAAAAGGGACGTTAGGGGTTTGTGATCTGTCTCCAGCTCAAATTTCCTGCCAAACAGGGACTGGTGCATTTTTTTTGCAGCATACACATATGCAAGCGCATCCTTTTCTACCATCCCGTAGCCCCTTTCTGCCTGGGACAGACGTCTGGAGGCATAAGCTACCGGCTGTAACTGACCCTAGGCATTGACATGCTGCAACACACACCCGACCCCATAGGACGACGCATCGCACGTTAAAACAAGTTTCTTACATGGGTCATATAGCGTTAACAGATTGTTGGAGCATAACAAATTGCGTGCTTTATCAAAAGCCCTTTCCTGGCTGTCCCCCCAGACCTATTCGTGACCTTTGCGTAGGAGCACGTGTAGCGGCTCTAACAGCGTGCTCAATTTGGGAAGAAAGTTACCAAAGTAGTTCAGGAGCCCCAGGAACGAACGCAGCTCCGTCGTGTTATGGGGTCTGGGTGCTCTATGGATCGCTTCTGTTTTGGACACAGTAGGTCTGATCCCGTCTGCTGCTACCCTCAACCCCAGGAATTTTACCTCTGGAGCTAGGAAAACGCACTTCACCTTTTTCAGTCACAGACCTACCCGGTCCAGTCTGCGTAGCACCTCCTCCAGGTTGTGGAGGTGTACTTCAGTATCGCAACCCGTGATGAGGATGTCATCTTGAAAAACCACCGTCCTTGGAATCGACTTGAGGAGGCTTTCCATATTTCGCTGAAAGATCGCGGCGGCCGAGCGAATCCCGAACGGACATCTGTTATACTCAAACAACCCATTGTGTGTCGTGATGGTGGTCAGCTTCTTCGACTCACTCGCCAGTTCCTGGGTCATGTAAGCTGAGGTCAGGTTTTGAAAAAAGTTTGCCACCGGATAGCGTCGCAAAGAGATCCTCCGCTCTCGGTAGCGGGTACTGGTCTTGGAGTGACACCCGATTGATGGTCGCCTTGTAATCACGGCATATCCTGACCAACCCATCCGCCTTGAGCACCAGCACAATCGGGCTCGCCCAGTCACTGAATTTGACTGGCGAGATGATGCCTTCCCTCAGCAGGCGGTCCAATTCGCCTTCTATCTTTTCCCGCATCACGTACGGCTCTGGCTTTGTGGTGTACTGGCCTGGCGTCCGGGTTTATGTGAATCACTACCTTGGTCCCCATGAGAGTGCCGGTGCCGGGTTGAAATAGTGAGTCAAATTTGTCCAGGATCTGTGAGAATGATATTCGCTCCACAGAAGAAATTTCATTGACATCGCCCCATTTCCAGTTTATGACAGCAAGCCACCTCCTTCCCAGCAGTGTGGGACCATCCCCCGGGACAATCCAGAGTGGCAACCTGTTCTCCGAATCTTTGTGGGTCACGACTACCGTGGCGCTGCCTAGCACCGGAATGATCTTTTTTGTTTTTGTCCATAGCTGTGCGTCAATCGGCAATAATTTTAGCCTCCTGGCCTTGGACGCCCACAACTTGTCAAACTGTTTGATACTCATTAGAGACTGGCTGGCCCCCGTGTCTAGCTCCATTGATACTGGAATGCCATTGAGGAGCACTTTCATCATTATTGGTGACGTCCTGGTGTATGAACTGTATATGTGTTCCACATGAACTTGCTGAACTTCAGCTTCCAGCGAATTCCCCCAGTGTCCATTTGGCCTCGTAGGGCTTACATCGGGCCCGTCCTCCTCGGACATCAACCTGGCTGCAGGCTTCCTGCATATACTCGCCAAGTGACCGCTGACGTTGCAGTTTCTGCAGTTATATTGCTGATACCTACAAACTCTGGCTGTGTGTTTGCCTCCACACCTCCGACATGAGCCTCTGACTGTCTCTGTAACTGTCCTTAAACGCACCATTGACAGGTGTTGATGGCCCCATTACTGGCCGCAGTGTCCCTTGCGATGGCATGAATCGCAGTTCAGCTAGCCATTGTCTCTGTTGAATTCCTCCTTTGGGTTCGACTACATGCTCGGGCATGTCCGATTGCCCTGTCTGCCTGGAGAACTGTGTGCCGCGTTAACAATGTTGACTCCCTGCCCATTTGCTGCATTTAAACCAAGATTTTTGTCAAACATCATTCTGGTCTCTTCCTCCCCTGAGATAAATGTCTGGGCCATCAAAGCCGCCGTTTCCAGGGTCAAGTCTTTGGTCTCAATCAGTTTCCTGAAAACCCCACCGTGCCCGATGCCCTCAATAAAAAAGTCTCGCAGCATCTCCGCTCTGCATGCATCTGGGAACTTACATAGGTTCGCCAGTCACCGGAGGTCTGCCACGAAGTCTGGAACGCTTTGCCCTTCTCACCGCCTGTGCGTGTAAAACTGGTGTCTCGTCATGTGCATGCTGCTCGCCAGTTTAAAGTGTTCCCCGATCAACTTACTAAGCTCTCCAAAAGTCTTGTCCGCCGGCTTCTCTGGCGCTAGAAGGTCCTTCATCAGGGAGTACATCCTGGATCCACAAACTGTCAGGAGATGAGCCCTGCATTTGTCTACCGAATCCTGTCCCAACCATTCCTTAGTGATGAAACTTTGCTGTAATCTCTCAATAAAATCGTCCCAATCATCACCAACACAGTACCTCTCGTCTGTGCTGCTAGTGGCCATGCTCGCGTGGTTTAAATCCCAGTTTCTCATCGCCGATAATATGTCCTTGCTATACTGTACAAATGCACACGAGGCCCATACTAGAGAGAACGTCACTCTGTGATCAGTAACATTTATTTGCCAGCACTGAAGTGGAGAAGATCGGTGGAGCTTCCCCTTTTATACCTGAAAGTCCAGGTTAGGAGTGTCTCCCACAATTTCACCACCTAGTGGTCAGTGTTCTCACAGGTCAGTTTATACATGGATTACAATGACAGTAGAATACATGACAATCAGCAAGGACAGACATCGACGACAAGATTCAAAACCGCCTCCAGTGCACCAGCGCAGCTTTTGGCCGCCTGAGGAAAAGAGTGTTCGAAGATCAGGCCCTCAAATCTGCCACCAAACTTATGGTCTACAGGGCTGTAGTGATACCCGCCCTCCTGTATGGCTCAGAGACGTGGACCATATACAGTCGACACCTCAAATCGCTGGAGAAATTCCACCAACGAAGTCTCCGCAAAATCCTGCAAATCCCCTGGGAGCTCAGACACACCAACATTAGCGCCCTCGATCAGGCCAACATCCCTAGCATCGAAGCACTGGCCACACTCGACCAGCGCTGCTGGACGGGCCACATTGTTCGCATGCCTGACACAAGACTTCCAAAGCAAGCGCTCTACGCGGAACACCTACACGGCAAACTAGCCCAAGGTGGGCAGAGCAAACATTTCAAGGACACCCTCAAAGCCTCCTTGATAAAATGTAACATCCCCACGACATCTGGGAGTCCCTGGCCAAAGACCGTCCTAAGTGGAGGAAGAGCATCCGGGAGGGCGCTGGTCCCCTCGAGTCTCATCGCCGAGAGTATGCAGAAATCAAGCGTAGGCAGCGGAGGGAGCGTGCGGCAAACCAGTCCCACCCACCCTTTCCTTCAACGACTGTCTGTCCCACCTGTGACAGAGACCGTAATTCCCATATTGGACTGTTCAGTCACCTAAGAACTCACTTTTAAAGTGGAAGCAAGTCTTCCTCGATTTTGAGGGACTGCCTATGATGATGATGATGAAATATTAGCCAGGACACCAAGGGATAACTCTCCTGCACTTCTTTGAAATAGTGCCTGGAATCTTTTACATCCACCTGAGAGAGCAGACGCAGCCTTGGTTTTAATATCTCATCTGAAAGGCGGTGCCTCCAACAGTGCAGCACTCCTTCAGTACTGCACTGCAGTTTCAGCCTAGATTTTTGTGCTTAAGACTCTGGCGTTGGACTTGAACCCACAACTTTCTGAACCCACTACCAACTGAGCTACGGCTGACACAGAGAGAGCTGGATCTGCTTCTGGGTAAGGTGGAGAATGATCACCTCGTACAAGAGGTAGGTAATCAGTAATATAAATTAGGATCTATGTGGTCTCCAGGATATTTTGATAACCTATAGGGGTCAGAGAGAAATTTTCCAGATTATTTCCCCTCTATTTGCCTAGACTTTTAATCTGCTTTTTCATCTCTACCAGGAGACCACATGGCTTTCGGGTGAGCGGGGAAGTGTCTTTATCGCGATGCTCAAAGTATCACCACGGTCTGGGACAGGCTAGATGGACCAATGGGTCTTTGCCTGCCTGTCATTTTCTGCACGTTTGTACATATGTATGGCTGAATGCACTTTGCTGATGGCCCACACAGAGCCTGAATACTCCAGGTGCGATACCAGTCTGCTCTGAATCGGCTGACCTCAGCTGGGGGAGCGATGAGGCTCAAACAACTGGAGATGGAAGATAAGCTGAAGGACTAATCAAGATCTCCGGTGTCATCGCTGCAAGAAACGTGCATCTGTGGGCAGGCTCTGGCTCGGCTGTGATTGCACTCGGCTGTGGGAACACCATCACCTCCAAATTCCAGTCCAAGTTACACACCACCTGACTTGGAAATATAACGCTGGGTCAAAATCCTGAAAAATTGCCTCACAGCAGTGTGGGAGCACCTTCACCACACGGACTGCAGCGGTTCAAGAAAGCGGCTCACCACCACCTTCTCAAGGGCAATCAGGGATGGGCAATAAATGCTGGCCTTGCCAGCGATGCCTACATCCTATGAATTTATAAATAAAACTCTTTCCTCTGTCCCCCCAGCCCTATACTCCCTGCCAAGTTAGCCTGCTGACACTCCACCATGGCTGCAGCACGATCCTCTATCAGGGGCAGAGGGAATCAAGGGGGGAACCACATTTTCATCCCTCCAGCTATGTGAGAATTAAATCATTTTGTGTTAAAAATCCTAATCTAATGTTTCTTTAGTTACATTTCTGTCATTGTCATATTTCTAATCTGCAATAACTAATTGGTTTTACAGGAGTGAGACTTTGCTTAATGTGTTGTTATTTTCCTGTGCCTTAATTCATTGCCTCTGATGAGAGCATCTTTAAACAGATAACTTCTGTTTGTTCATTGTTTTGCAGTAATAGTTTCTTGGAACTTTACTTGGTTCCCTGTATTTAACTCTTTAATCCCAATCCCCGACCCACTCCTGCCCACTGTGGGGGCGGGGGGTTAATATCAAGGTCCATGTTTCAATTATTAGTTGTGCATCCTAAAAACAAAGGGACAGGTGCAAATGAGCTTCTCTGTTGATGATACTGGGGCATCCTGGTGTCATCCTTATGCATCAATTAAGAAGAGGTAACTGATTGAGTCTACGCCTGTAAATTCCAAGTCATTCTTGTTCAATTAATTCAGTCATTTGAATTCAGCAATTTTAGTAAAAACGGCACAGAAAACATTTTATGGCTCATAAACAATTGAATTAACAGTTACTTTGAATGTGCAACTTTGATTTATAGGGAATAGACTGTAAACAGCGTTTCAATGATAGTGTTACAGCACAGCAGCATTCATTTTCTCCTCATCTTATTTCCTTTGGTTAACTTAATCTTTGATTTTTGAGGCCAGCATCTAGGTATCAACCGATCGGAAATATTTCAGGATGTGCATGGAATAAAGTTGACAGGAGACTCTTGTACAGGGCCTCCTCGTGGTCGAAGTAGTTTGAGAATGACACGGGGTCAATTTCACCTTCTCCGACTGGGTGGTAATCTGGCGGAGTGGGTTGCCCGCCTGTTGTAGAACCTGCCTGATCTTCATTCTGTTAGTTTCAGTCAGGCAGCTTCTGCAATGGGCAGGCGAACTGGAGTGGGGCTTGATCCATTTCCAGGGAGGGGGGTGTCCAGGGTGTTCTCCCTGCCCCCTCCCCCTCCCACTCCCGAAACGTCTATGATTTTAAAAAATATCACCCCACTCCCTCATTCGAAAGATCACTTGACACAACACAGAAACAATGGACGTTCTTCTAGAGATGGACAATTCTACTATTCGACCAGTGAAAACCCATTAGTCGGGTTTGCTCTTCTAAATGTTTACTGGGAAGGATATTGCAATGTATCGTGGTGAGTTATTGATACACCAGCGATACATGCCTGACACTTAGACTTCACGCTTTAGAGTTCTTGTCGTTTAGAATGTTTTTTTTTAATTATCTTAATTGAATTATTAGTTTCATGGAAGTAATAATGTTTCTGTTTAAAGCTTATTGTGAAAAACCTATTTCAAAAATAGACCTTTTGAAGTAGTTTTGTTTGGTCTGACAAATTTATATTCAAAGGCTCCACTCCCCCTAAAATATCCTCCCACCCTCACTGTCCATTTCACGTTTAAAAGCTATTATAAATTCTGCTTCCACCACCGTTCTAGTAAGACATTCCATGTCATAGCAACCCTCCGAGTTAAAAATTAATCTAATCTTTGTTTCTTTCGGTGATCTTAAATTGATGCTCTCCCTCATTACCAAATTAAAAGTAGTTCTTTTTCTTTATCAAAACCTCTGAATTAGCCACTGGACCAAGAGGAAGTGTCAGAAAAGTCCTGTGTACTCAAGACAAGCAGGGACATTTTGTGTGAACACCACTGATCAATAGGGATTGTCCCAGTGCTTAGCATGAAGCAAATAATCTGAGCTTGGTAAAAACGATTTGAATTGGAGGTTGTATGGAACTTATTTCAGTGACAGTTTGATGCTATATTAGAGGAGACTGGGATGGGTCATATATTTTTTATGTGATTTTATTTTGATACAATTTGCTGAGAAAGTATCACCTTATAATAGTTTTTTTTAATCAACATGTTTTTGGTTAATATTATTTTTTTCACGTGAGACAGATGCCCAAAGTTGCCACAGCACTAATTGATATTTGTAATGTCAAAACACTTTTGTTTTACAATCATGCTGAACTTCAATGTACCAATAAAGAAAAACAAACTTGAAACGTAGCTTTGCAGCAGCTGGCAGTGTGTGGTACAGACAAGCTGTTTATTAACAACATGGACGGTGAAGGGTTAAGAATCATCTGCTGGACTGTTCCTCTTGAAAGAAGGAATGTTGAGATCCCAGCTAGGAACTCTGTTCTTTGCTTTTCCGTGTCCATAGAAATTTATGGAGTGTCCCTCATTCCTCCTGTCAGTGACAGCAGCGCGAATTTACACACACTTTCATCTTCATTGGCCTCAGTCCAAAACCATTACCCTCTCAGGAGCAGTTAGAAGCACTTCGATTGGGTAAACAGTGTCTCATTCACTCCCCAGAGGGAGACAATTCCCAGCCTAGAAACTCGAGCAATGACCACAGCAATTGGCTTTTTACAGCGATCCATCTATCAGGGAGATGTCTGCTGCCAGGCTCTCTCCATGGGCCTCCTTACCAAGTTCAGGCCCAGCTGAGGCCCATCCCTAAAGGCTGCGCTGGACCTTGAGTCTGCTTCCCCAGAGTCGCCAATGATCAGGTGCTGGAAAGGCAGGAGACACTGGAGTAATTCTCTATCACCTCGTATCACACACACGCACGTACACATAGACTGCTTAACAGACTTTACATTACACAGTCCCTCATTAGTGTGATGTGTAATGGGTGCATCTTAATGAGAGAATATGTAATACCAAAACAGCTGATCTTTTACTAACGATGAACAGAATGGCTGTCAGTTCAAGGGTGAGAAAAAGATGTCACTATATCTGACCAACCTTCAATCCTGAAGTAGGCTCCGAGACCTTAGTAATTTTTCTATCTTGACACGAAGTGTTGTGAGGTCATCATTGAAGCATATTTGTGAGGCCTAAACAAAGAGAATGAATAAAAACATTGACATTGCATTTTAAATGTATTGTGTAGGCCTCACAAATATGCTTAAATGATGACCTCACAACACTTCGTGTCAAGAAAGAAAAATTACTACGGTATCCGAATCTACTTCAGGATTGAAGGTTGGGATATATATGTATATATAAATTTTTTATGATGGTAATATTTTGTAACATAATAGACAAAGCACCAATGTATATTTTTATTTGCTAATTCTTCCCACTGCACTGAAGACACTGACCCATACTGAAGTGACCACAGCTTGGTGTATAACTCATGTGGCTATTCTTCATGTAGGGATCGAGACAATGAATGTTAGCATTGAGTGTTAGCAGGCTATTTAACCATGGCAGGCAACACAGCCAACCCCAGTCCTGTCCACACCCAACATCCACACACACACACACCTTTTCTTGCAGGATCAGGAGTGGGAATCCTTAGTCACTTTTGTCAATAGAGGTGCTATCTCCCAAGTATCCTGGTCAATATTTAGCCCTCAACCAACATCACTAATAAACTGATTATCTGGTCATTCTCACATTGCTGTTTGTGGGAGCTAGTTATGTACAAATTGTTTGCCACGTTTCCACCATTACAACAGTGACTACATTTCAAAAGCACTTTCGTGCCTGCAAAGTGCTTTGGGACATCCTAAGGTTGCTATATGAATACAATTTCATTCTCTCATTCACAATTTCAAAATTTGCAGCTGACACAAAACGTAGAAGTATAGTGAACAGTGAGGAGGATAGTGATAGACTTCAAGAAGACGTAGACAGGCTGGTGAAATAGGCAGACACATGGCAGATGAAATTTAATGCAGAAAAGTGGGAAGTGATACATTTTGGTAGGAAGAACAAGGAGAGGGAATATAAACTAAAGGGTTCAATTCTAAAGGGGGTGCAGGAACAGAGAGACCTGGAGATAGATGTGCTCAAATCTTTGAAGGTGGCAGGGCAGGTTGAGAAAGCTGTTAAAAAAGCATATGGGATCCGGGGCTTCATAAATAGCGGCATAAAGTATAAAAGCAAGGAAGTTATGATGAACTTGTATAAAACATTGGTTCGGCCTCAACTGGAGTATTGTGTTCAGTTCTGGGCACCGCACTTTAGGAAGGATGTGAAGATCTTATAGAAGGTGCAGAAAAGATTTACAAGAATGGTTCCAGGCATGAGGAACTTCAGTTACGTGGATAAATTAGAGAAGCTGCGGTTGTTCTACTTAGAGCAGAGAACGTTGAGAGGAGATTTGATAGAGTGTTCAAAATCATGATGAGTCTAGACAGAGTAGATAGAGAGAAACTGTTCCCATTTGCAAAAGGATCGAGAACCAGAGAACACAGATTTAAGATGATTGGCAAAAGTGCCAAAGGCAACATGAGGAAAAACTTTTTTACGCAGATTGGTAATGATCTGGAATGCACTGCCTAAAAGGATGGTTTGGCTTTCAAAAGGGAATTGGATAAGTACCTGAAGGAAATTGATGGGCTGAATGGCTTTGCTCTGTGTTGTAACCATTCTATGATTCCTTCCTTCCGTCCTTCCTTTGTCCTCAGGAGGCTGAGAAAGTTGAGGGGTGAAAAAAATTATGAAGAAATAAACGACCTGGACATGAGGTCAATGAAGGCAGGCAGAGCATTTCATACTGGGTTTGGCTGATAAGAGCATGATAAATGTTCAGAAAATTACTACAAGTTATTTAATAGTTGCAGAAATGGATATGCAATATCCATCGACATATTAATCCACCAAATCCAGTTCTCCTGGCTAGTGTCCGCTAAGAGGTTTGATTAGTTCTGCATCAATCTTGTGGACAATGACCACTGATTATTAACAAAAACTTTAATTAGGATGAATGGCTTGATTGCTCTGACCTTGCGCAATTCTTTGTCATTTACGTCTTTGAGAGGCTGTTTGCTGCCTCGTGAGCACTGCATTAAAAAGTTGTTCATTCTAATATACTCAACTGCTGCTTTGTGAGTAGGGGCTGACCTCTTGCCAGGCAGCATGAAATCCTTTGTACAAACCAGACTCAGAGATTCGTGTGAAGGGAAAGCATTTTGGTTGCACTTCAAAATAGTCAATCAGGCTTCCTAGATGATTCTGCCTGTAACTTCAAAAAGTGCTGCTGAACCATACAAACCAGAATATCCTGGGCTCAATTCAGTGGGAAGGTAGTTGAGCAGCCACTACATTCCAGGCTTAGGGACAGGAAACTTCAACCAAGTGTTCTTGCTATTGAGGTGTCAAGTGAGGGCACAACTAGACCCATCTACGATGCCTTCCAGATTTGAATGGCTGGAAAAGTCAGCAGAGCAAAAGAAACAAATATTTTGCGAAACAGATCGAGGTGTTTAAAATGTAAAATGGATTCGATAGGGTAGATACAGAGAAACAATCTCCTGTGGTGGGGCAATCAAGAACGAGGGAATATCATTTTAACGTTTGAGCTAAGCCATTTAGGATGGAAATCAATAAGCAATTTTCCACACAAAGGTCAGTAGAAATCTGGAATACTCCCTCAAAAGGCTGTGGATGCTGGTGGATAATTGGAGTTTTCAAGACTGAGATAAATTTTTCTTGGGTAATTTTTGTTTTGATAGAAAGAAAAAAAGAAAGACTTGCATTTATATAGCGCCTTTCACGACCACCGTACATCGCAAAGTACTTTACAGTCAGCCTTTTTTGAAGTGTAGTCGCTATTGTAATGTAGGAAATGCAACAGCCAATTTGCACACAGCAAGCTCCCAGAAACAGCAATTTGATAATGATCGGATAACCTGCTTTTGTTATGGTGATTGAGGGAATAAATATTGGCCAGGACACCGGGGATAACTCCCCTGTTCTTCAAAATAATGCCATGGGATCTTTCACGTACACCTGAGAGAGCAGACGGGGCCTCGGTTTAACATTTTACCTGAAAGACGGCGCCTCCCACAGTGCAGCACTCCCTCAGTACTGCACTGGAGTGTCAGCCTAGATTTTTGTGCTCTAGTCTTTGGAGCGAGACTTGAACCCACAACCTTCTGACTCAGAGGTGAGCCATGGCTGACACTGATATGGAGGTAAGGCGGGTAAACGGAGTTGAGCTGCAGACCAGCCATGATCTCATTGAATGGCAAAGCAGGCTCAAGTGGCTGAATGGCCTACTACTAATGTTCCTACATCTGTGCCTCTGTGTTTTGTTACTTTTTCTCCTGGCAGCTGTGAAGACTTTATTGTGTGACTAAGAAGGTGATTTCAATGGAGAAAGTTGGAGTGGGGTACTGGCATTCAAAGGAAGAGTAAACCTTCCTGAAACAGTTCTTTATTATTGGGCGGTGATAGAAATATAACTGCACCATATCTCAGTTTTACTCTGTACCTCAGCTCTCAATAGGCTGGCTCACGCTGATAACATCAGAGGCTGAACCTGGGTCATGCATTTTTTACGATAGCTAATTTTCTTCCTGAGGGATTGACTCTGTACTGGGGTACATTTTCATGGTTGGCAAGGCATCCGCCTATACCTCATCCATGTGCCACTCTTCATATTTGAGTTTTGACAGTGGGTGTTGCAAAGCAATTTAACAATAGGGACTCAACTTGGGCCTCACCCTCACTGTCCAGATATAGATGTCAGGCGTGGCCTAGTGGTAGCACCTTCATCACTGAGTCAGAAAGTTGTAGGTTCAAGTCCCACTCCAGAGACATGAGCACAAAATCTAGGCTGACACTCCAGTGCAGTACTGAGGGCGTGCTATATAGTCGGAGGTGCTGTTTTTCTGGGATGTAATGTTAAACCGAGGCTCTGTCTGCCCTCTCAGGTGGACATAAAAGACCCCATGGCACTATTTTCAAGAAGAGCAAGGAAGTTCTCCCTGGTGTCATGGCCAATATTTATCCCTCAACCAACATCACTAAAAAATGTGATCTGGTCATTTATCTCATTACTGTTTGTGGGAGCTTGCTGTGTGCAAATTGGCTGGCAGGTTTCCAACATTACAACAGTGACTACACTTCAAAAAGTACTTTATTGGCTGTAAAGCACTTTGAGGTATCCTGACGTTGTGAAAAGCTATATAAATGCAAGCCTTTCTTTTACCGAGCAGTGTTTACTAGATTGCAATCAGGGCACTAATGTCACCATCATTTATCAGACTGAGTTCAGCTAACTGAGCACAGACAAGGGAATGAACCCAGAACATTCCTGATCCTCACTGTCGAAATCCGAGCTCTCACTTATACTTACCAGTTCTCTGCATGACAGAACAGCTCATTATTGTTACAGTTTTGTGTAAGGAACAGCTTTTTCAACAGTTTCACTGTAATTCCTGTAAGCGGACCTTGTTTCTGATGATCCAGAAGCTGTATTTTTTCAGTGATCTGTTGTTGTAGAACTGAGCAACTCACGGTATTTACCATAACCTGGCCTGCAGTAATCTGCATATTGGACGAACCATGACCTCACACTATGTACTTCTGTTGCTCTGATCCAACTCCCTTTAATTTAGTGGAATGTTAAACTCAAATCAGAATTTGTACAGGCTAAAGTAACTAAAGTACTTATGGTAAATAAAAGATTAAATTTTTTAATTAAATTTTAAATTAAAATGCTAAATTAAATTTAAAAAAAATTAAACCTGTATAAATTTGGCAGAACTAAACAGTACAAAATGAAAATATGAAAGTAGTGAGAAAGAGTCTAAGATGGATTAGTTAACCCTTTCTGATAAATGTCTTTGGAAAGTGCTCGGAGATAATTTTGAGTGTGGGTGATAGTGTCAAACAGACGATAGCAGATCAGCCGCCGGTTATACATCTCTCCCCATTTCCATTTCCGTTGACTTCCAATCGAGGCGGCTGAATCGATATCGCCTGTTTTACAATTATCACCCAAAATCAAAATGACCCCCCATTGAGTCTTTGGGCTGCCACATTCCAAGAGTCTTTGAATACTTCTCCTCAAACAGTATTGCTATCGATTGCATGCTACAAAATGCAAGCCTCATGTTACAGCTCTGCGGATTCTGTCCAAATCTCACCTCAGAAATCAAGGGAAGAATTACAGCAAGCCGTTCTTATTCTTATTCACACAATTTCCTTTCATACCACATTTCCAAGCAAACTTAAAATTCATTTGCAAAAAGCTCCATTTGACAATTGACATAATTGGTATAAAGTTGTTAGCTTGATAGCACTTCTTGTGATTCAATCAGCAGGAACACATGCTGTTCTCTGCGAAAAATTGTTTCCAGACACCACCAATTGTTAGCTAGAGGGGGAATGAATTTCATGATAGAAAACAGAATCATTTTTGATAGAGTACAGGAAATCAAAGCAATTTATATTCAGGCAGCCATTAGCACTTTACAATCAGTGTTCCCACCTGGTCTGGGAACATAGAAAAGACCTCTTTGGTAACTGGACCTGCAGGCACCGATTGCTTCTTTGACATGATATACTTAAGAATTTGGGATACATACTTGAAAAGAAAATCAAAGCACTTTTGACAATAACGTGATGTGTAGTTTCAAAATATTGATCTTTTGAATACTTGAGTATAGCAGATATCAGAAAAGTGAAAAGATTGTGCATTCTTCAAACTGAGCTACACTGCGCTACGGTTAGAAATATAAAACTTTCAGAATTGATTGTTTTTTGCATTTACTGGGTTGAATTGTAGCATTCTCATCTGAGTCAGAAGGTTGTGAATTCAGGCCCCACTCTGGAGCACATAATCAAGGCTGACACTTCAGTGCAGTTCTGATGGAGAGCTGCGCTGTCAGAGGTGCCGTCTTTCGGATGAGATGTTAAACCGTGGCCCGATTTGCCCTCTCAGGCGGACATAAAATCCACGGCACTAATCGAAGAAAAGCAGCGGAGTGCTCCGGGTTTCCTGGCCAAAATTTATCCCTCAACAAATGTCACTAAAGCAGAGTCGTCTCATTATTGTTCGTGGTTTCTTGATGTGTGTAAAATTGGCTGCTGCATTTCTTATATTATAATACTGATTACATTTGAAAAATATTTAGATTGCTGTGAGAAATTTTGGGATGTCCTGAGTTTGTGAAATGTGCTATATAAATGCAAGTCTTTCCTTTTTATCTGTTCCTTGTCGCTATTCAGTTATCAGTAGTGCCATGATCTTATTGAATGGCGGTGCAGACTCGAAGGGCCGAATGGCCTACTCCTGCACCTATTTTCTATGTTTCTATCAAGCAATACCTATTAACCAGTAACCTGCTGAACAATGCTTTGTTTGGGTTATGCCAGAACCATTTGACTTCAGACCTCATCACAGCTTTGATCCAGAAGCATATCTGAAACATATTATCACACAGCTACAAGAGCAGGACAGATGCTGGTACTCGACGATGAGTGCTCACCTGCATATACCACCATCTACAAGCTCAAGTCAGGTGTGTAGTGGAATAGTCACCATTCATAAAGGATGGGTTCAGCTGCAACAACTCTCAAGAAGTTCAACACCATCCAGGATAGAACAGTTTGTTTGATTGGCGACCCTACCACTGGACTCAATATCCACCTCCTTCACCTGATGCACTGTATGATCATCTAGCCACAGTTACTTTGACAGCATCTCTCTCCCCTGTGTCCTTTCCCATCAAGAAAAACAAGAGCATTAATGTTGTGGGAACATATTACCTCCAAGTTCTCCTCCCAGCCGCACACCATCCTGACTTGGACATATGTCGCTGTACCTTTATCGTTGCTGGATCAAAATTCTGGAACTCCCTATCTCACATTATTATGAGAGCAACATCACCACAAGGGCTACAGGAGTTCACCTTCTCAAAGCAAATATAGATGGGCAATAAATACAGCCTTGCCAGTGTTTGTCACATCTAAAGCCCTGCTGAAAAATTTATACAGGTAAGGACAAGGTTAAGCTTCAAGTTTTGGATCCCATGAAAGAGTAACAATAATTGCCTTGGCTCCCACATGGAGAATGGTCACTTGGACAAGGTATCAGAGTATGGCCAGTGATCATGGGCTAAAATTTGGCCCTCCGGTTAAAACGGCGCACTTGCCTGAGATGTGCCGACTTTGTACTCCAAAAACGGCGCCGAAAATTTACCTCGGTATTCTTCCCGCTCCGTGGACCGTCGTAGGCCTTGGCATGATGTGGTAAAAGCAGTGGGGGGCGGAGCTACAGCCCTGCACTGAAAACAGTGCCGGCAGCTGCTCGCATGCGCAGCAGTTCCTCGCCCTCCCAGCGCGTTCTGCAGGCTGTGAGCCTGACCCGATGCTCGCCGCCCCTATCCCGAGCCGAAGGGATGACCCGATGCTCGCTGCCCCTATTCCTGGCCAAAGGGACAAACTGATGCTTGCCGCCCCATCCCTGGCCGAAGGGATGACTCAATATTTTTCAACAGCACTGCACTGGTAAACTATGCTGCACAACACAGAGCCATGGTTGAAGTAAGTTAGGGGTGCTCGCAGGAGTGGCATGTCTGTCAGACAGGTTCCCACGGAGTTCATGGAATCCTGTTGTTTAGAAGCACCAGCAGCCATTGTGAATCGCTTAGCAGAGTATGCATAGTTGCATACACGAGCTGTTAGGACTCACGTATAAGGAACTTTTTTTTGTAGCCGAGTGGGAAGAGGTAGCATTTTGTCTTTAAAGAAAAGTTCAGTTCTGATACAGTTAAACATATTTCTGTAATATTAAATTCTGAATTTTCGTAACAATAAGCTAGCAGGATAGAGTGGGGCTAGTGGTGATCTGAAACGTTAATATGCTATCCAAAGATGGAGGTCATAGCTACTCCAAAGACATGCTAGCATCGATGCTGCTTAATTTCAGTGAGAAACTCTCAGGTCAACCATCGTTTAACTAGATTTTGGGTGTCAATATGTTGAAATGGACAGAGCATTTCAGACTATAAAATATAGTTTTCATTTAATGTTGATAGGATAGCCAATCTGTGTGAACTAATGTACGTTGTTTGGTCCAGCCTTGAGCCCTTGGTGACTTAAGTTTTATTTTTTATTTATTATTGATGGTTTTTATGCTTCTTTAATGTTGTTGTGAAGGTGTTTAGTGCTTTGCAAGGTCCTCTCACTTCCCTTTCCCCATCCCCGCCCACCCCGCCCTCCATCTCTGGCTACCTGCGCTGATTTTTAACTCGCCGCAAGGGTTTTCTGTGTGGCCACAAGTGGCCTAAGTTCGTTTGGAGCAACTATTAGCTGTCCAAACTGGCTTAAGTGGCCAAAACAGGTGTAGGTGGCTGGTAACGCCCCCTTTTGAAAATAAAACGAAACTAAAACAAATTCCTAACTAACTCACTTACACTGGCGCAAATTCAATGTGCAAAATGGGGATTTTTAAGATACTGCAGAAAAATCAAGTTGCTCCAAAAAAAACAGAGCAACTCCTGGGGAAAGTTGGGCCCATGCATGAAACTACGCCAGCATCAGACGGTGCTTTCAGGAGAGGAGTGACGAAAATTGGGCAGCGGTGGAGACTGGAAATAGAAAAAAATATGGCATTTGCATTCTGTATTTATTACTGAGCGGAATCACAATGTTAACTAATTGAAGAAATATAACTGGTTGAGAAAAAGTTAAATAGTGTAGTGCAAATGTGCAGTCTCGCTTTGCAGTTCTTAATGAAGCCAGTGACATTTACCTCAGACAGAATTTACATGATGTCTATTGGAAATGGATGCTGACAAGAGCTGATCTAGTCATTCCAGGCAGAAAGGGCAATGCATGAGGTCACGAGGCTCACGGATCACCAGAGGAGGTCCAGTACCGGAGCTAGTGTCGATCGAACATAATTGCTTTATTAACCCTGTGTATTAAGCTGCTCTTATGTTACATGCCGTATCAGTGCTGTCGCCTTGCTCTGTCCAGGATATTGAACTTTTTTGAGGGTTGTGCCTGCACCCATCCAGGTGAGTACTGAGTATTCCATCACACTCCTGACGGGAGCCTTTTAAATAAAGAAATTAACTTGCATTTACATAGCACCTTTGAACGTCCCAAAGCACTTCACAGCCAATAAAGTACTTCTGAATTGTTGTCACTGTTGTAATGTAGGAAACACGGCTGCCAATTTGTGCACAGCAAGCAATTGTGATAAATGACCAGATAATTTGTTTTAGTGATGTTGGGCAATGGATAAATGTTGGCCAGGATACCAAAAGAACTAGCCTGCTCCACTTCAAATAGTGCTATGGAATCTTTGAAGTCCAGCTGAGAGGGCAGGCGAGATCTCGGTTTAACGTTTCATCTGAAAGATGGCTCCTCTGACAGCACAGCAATCCTTCAGTATCTCACTAGATTATGTGTTCAAGTCTATGAAGTAAGGGTTGAATCCATGACCCATGAGTCAGAGGCGAGAGTGCTACCACTGAGTTAAGGTCAACACCTTGTTTATAGTAAAACGACTTTGAATGATCAGGAGGTGAGACACTCATACAGACTATCCAGTCTCTGCCCTGCTCTTGTAGCCACAGTGCTGATATGACTGGTCCAGATAAGCTTAAGATCAATGGTAAACCCCTAGATTCTGATGGTGAACATCAGGAAAGGTGGTTAGGCTTCTGCTTGTTTCAGATGGTCATTACCCACTACTTGTGCAGTATAAATATCACCTGCTACTTGCCAGCCCAAGCTTGGATGTTGTCCAGAAATCTGTAGGCTAGCATGGGCTGCTTCATTTGAGGAACTGTGAATGAAGCTGAACATTAAGGAATCAATAGTGAATAAGCTTCACATCTGACCTTATCACAGATGATTGAGGAAGCATTTGAACATAGTTGGGTCGAGGATGCTTCCAAGCAATGATATCCGGAGGCCGTAAACTGGCATTCGACAACCACAACCATCTTCCTTTGTGGCAGTTGGATGTTGCCATGAAGTCGCAAGCATCTACTCTCATACCGCAAAGTGTTTCAAACCTGCTGAAGTTGAATGATGCCAAGTACAAAGCACCTAGGCAACTTTCCAGCTCTTTCAAATGAGCAACTTTACAGCTAGCACTGAAATATGCTGTCATTGCATTTAAATCTTTACAGTTGTGCCCACAAAGCAAGCTTCCAACCGACAGTAGGGGCATGACACACGTTTGTTGAATCATGCTCAATTAGGTGTGCGTGTTGGCCACTTGGGAGTCAATGTCTGTGCTCTTTCAAGCTTTCAACATCTTAACACTTTGTATCTGCTCGCAGCAGAAGGCTACCCATAACTTGTGGGCACCATAAATGTACTGGAGGAGCCGCAGGCTCTTAAAAAGATGCAAAAGCTCACTCTGCATCCTGGTCTAGGGCACCATAGAGGGAGTGGGATAGGGAGAGTTTACCCAACAACAACTTGCATTTATGTAGCACCTTTAATATATTAAAATGCTCTAATATGCTTCACAGAACTTGACTCTGAGCCACATAAGGAGATATTAGGACAGGTGACCAAACAATTGGTCAAAGAGGTAGATTTTAAGGTGCAGATTAAAGGAGGAGAGAGGTGGAGAAGTTTTGGGGGTGGAATTCCAGAGTTTAGGGTCTAGGCAGCTGAAGGTACGCTCACCAATGGTGGAGCAATGAAAATCGGGGATGCACAAGAGGCCAGAATTAGAGGAATGCAGAGATTTTAGAGGGATGTGAGGCTGAAGGAGGTTACAGAGACAGGGATGGGCGAGGCAATGGAAGGATTTGAAAGCAAGACTGATAATTTTAACATCGAGGCGTTGCTGGACTGGGTGTCCTAGTACTCCCAGGAGACCGGGAAAGCTGGTCTAGTACCATGCTTTGTTTATTCTTCCTCCCGCTCACCCATTGAGTAACATTTAGTAATATCAACGTGCTGGGCGCACTTACCACTGTCCCTGAATTCTCCATATCTGCTACCATCACAGGATACTCTAGGCAGGGGCACAACTGTGTAAAATCTATTTCAATACTATATGTTGTTGTGATAAACTGAAGGAGTTTCTTGCTGTCATCATTCCCAGTGTCCTGGCCAACATTCCTCTCTCAACCACCACAACCAAAAGCAGATTGTATGCTCGAAGTGGAGCCTTGCATTGGCCCACCGAGAGCCAGGGGGCAATTTTAACCTAACCCACCCAGTGGGAAACTGGCAGATTGTTTTGCATGCTGTTTTGACACCCCCAGCTCATTGTACTCTCCATTAAAGTCCCTAGAGAGTAAAGTGGGTGGCCTCTCAAACCAGCGATTGACTCGTCAGTTTCCCGCCAAACGGGTTAGACTAAAATGACTTCCCCCCCCCGCCCCGTTTTTATTTAAGTGTACAACTTGAACACCATGCCCAGATTACTGCACTGGGTTTCAGTGTAAACAAGATAATAACTGCGAATGGTCCATTATAGAGCCATTTGGAATGACTACTGTCATAAATGAAAAAATCCCCGTGCCAAGAACCTTCGCATCCGCCAAACTGGTCATTCGTCGGATTGCTGTCCATGAGGCATTGCTGGCACATGATGGCTGCTGTGTTTACCTACATAACAGTCAAGGCAATTCACTGTGTGGTGCTTTTAGACATTTTGACAGTGCGAAATATTTTCTGTTCATATATTTCTATTTCTGCTTATTGTGTGATGAGGATTGAAATTCTCACTTTCTGTTCATTTAGATGTCATGCACATTCCAATGATCAGTCTTAATTTTTAAAGTTTCTATTGATTTGAAAAAGTAATTTATACCCAATGTGTCTATTGAAAAGCAGAAATTAATTTTTTGTATTAACAGCAATATTGTGAATTCTGGCTAGTCCTAGATCATAGTATGTGCATATTAGTCATGACAAAACCACATGGACATGTCACCTGGGCTCTTAAAAAGGGCAGAAGATATCTCTATCACTTTGACCAGGTTATGACCTCAGGCCACTGAGGTCACATGATGAGTTGAAGACAATGAGCTGGCTGTGTGTGTGTTTGCATTGGCTTCCCACTGAGAATATAATTAAAACAGACGGAAAACAGAGGTGATAATGTGCTTTCTCTGAGGCTGGTTGCTGTAGTAGTTTGATTAATGATGCTGAGTAATACAGAGCCACAGATGCACTTGCAGGGTAGACACCACAATGGCCCACAGAGACCAAACTAAGGGTTACAGCCTTGATCGATGGGCCGACCCCAGGGGATTGTGGGATCAGCTGGGCAGCAGTCCACTCTCTAAGCATTCGCCTGGCTCCTGCCACACTTCAGGCATTCTTTTCAGTTTGACTTTAACCTTATGAATGTCACTGTGCCTTTGCCATCTCATGCACAATGCCAAGGCTCTTGACAAGGGCAATGTCTCATTTACAATAGTGAAGCCATTCCAAATAGCTCTATAATCCATCATTTATAGTTATTATCCTCTTTATACCAAAACTGTGCCATAATGTGGGCACAGAGTCCAAATCGGTGCAGGTGGAACGAGTGAAGTTGTCACACTTAGCAACAATGACTCTCAATGGGCCAATGTATACATTTAGAACTCTTGCAAGAAAGGTTGAGCAGGTTGGGCCTGTACTCATTGGATGTTTACAAGAATGAGAGGTGATCTTATCGAAACGTATAGGATTCTGAGGGGGCTGGACAGGGTAGATGCAGTGAAGATGTTTCCCCTCGTGGGGGAATCTAGAACTAGGGGGCATAGTTTCAGAATAAGGGGCTGCCCATTTAAAACAGAGATGCGGAGGAATTTCTTCTCTCAGTGGGTGGTGAATCATTGGAATTTTCCACCCCAGAGAGCAGTGGAGGCGGGGTCATTTATTTAATATATTTAAGGTGGAGATAGCCAGATTTTTGAAAGAGAAAGGAGTCAAGGGTTATGGGGAGAGGGCAGGGAAGTGGAGTTGAGGCCAAGGTCAGATCAGCCATGATCTTATTGAATGGCGGAGCAGGCTCGAGGGGCCAAATGGCCTACTCCTGCTCCTATTTCTTATATTCTTATGTAAGTTTATACTTTGTAAATGCTCCCATGAGATATTGTAATAGTGTGGGCAAACAGTATTGTAGGAATATTTTTCATAAAATCACAGAAGTTTCAGCTCTTGGTTCATTTATAGCACTCTTGTCTTTCATTCAGAAGGACATTGATTCAAGACCCATACCAAAACTAGAGCACATAATCCAGGCTGACCCTTCAGTGCGGCACTGAGGGTGAGCTACCTTTCCAAGGTGCCGTCTTTTGGATGAGACGTAAAACTGAGGCCCGTCTGCCCTCTCAGGTGGGCATAAAAGATCCCACAGCTCTATTAGAAGAAGAACAGTGGGTTCTCTCAGTGTCTTGATCAACATTTATTCTTCAACCAACACCAAAAACAGATGTTCATTGATGTTTGTGGGATCCTGCTGTATGCAAGCAACTGCCACATTTCCCTACATTACAACAGTCATTATTCTATAAAGTGCGTTGGGACATCCTGAGGCTGTGAAAGGCACAATATCAATGCAAGTTCTTTCTTTCACAAAAAGAATGGCTAGAGAAAAAAATAAAGTTGAGTGAATTCAGCCTGTCAAAGTCTATCCCTTTGATACATTATCACTTTCATGTTCATTAACAATTATATTGTAACAATTGAGTAAAAGGTGCAGAATTCAGCAGAGAGAATCTTGAGTCCATTGTTGGTTAGTACTGTACTGGCATGTGTCCACTTCTTGAGGAGTATGTGGTTTATGGCGATAGGCAGATATAGGTTAAATTGTTCAGTGGAAAGTAATGCGTTTTAAGTAGTGAGAAGATCAAGTCAGTGTTTCTACTGGTAATATTTGAATTTGCCACCTACTTGCATTCTGGACCCTGTATGGATAGCATGAAAAATCTAGGAGCGTGCTAATCAGGGGTGTACTGTCCGTATGGGAAATCAGGAGATATTCCAAGTGACCCCGTGAATGGTTCCAAACGCTGTGTTACAGGTGCCATATTTGACCGTGAGCATCCCAAAGAATCCCATGCCCTTTTGGAGCAGCCAGTCCTGCCTCTGGAAGTAGTGATTATATCATGCCAAGCCTTGGTTTTAAAGCCTAGTGATGGCAATTAACAGATGCATGCATGTCTGTTAGATTGGAAAAAATCAGCAAGGGTGGAATGCAGGAATCTGCTACGTGTGGGCGAAATCAGCAGCAGCACATGACTGAAAAGGACAAGGCCTAGAAAAGATAAATTTTTTAACAAAGTTTAACAGCTTAAGATTGAATATATAAGTGAAAGGAGGGTTATTCCAAACCTAGAGCGAGGATCATTGAACAGTGTATACACTGATACAAGTATAAGGCTATCTGACATGCTGTGTGTGTAAACTATACTGTAGTACGATGAGAGCTTTGTCTGTAAGAGATGATCCAGACCCATTTGAGGACCACCTGCTGATAATGTTATTGATTAGCACTGCGAAACTCTTGACCAGTGGGTATTTGAGAATATTCATAAGCAGAAATGGTCCTGTGGTTATATAAGCCTTTCATCACATTTAAAAAGTACTTGCATATGCACTTGAAGTACCGTAACCTACAGGGCTACGGACCAAGAGCTGGAAAGTGGGATTAGGCTGGATAGCTCTTTTTCAGCCGGCACATATGATGGGCCAAATGACCTTCTATGGGCTCAAATTTGGCCCACCCGTTTTTTCGGCACGCTCACGTGAGATGCGCCGACTTCCTAGGATTAAAACATCGCCAAAAAGATGTCCCTGGATTCTGGCCCCTCTGTGAACTCTCCCGGGGCTTGGCACGTGGTGAGTCCATTGGGGGGGCGGAGCTAGGGCCCTGCGCCTAAAAGAGTGCCGGCAGCTGTCCGCATGTGCAGTAGAGCATTTGCGCATGCACAGTAGCTCCTTCCATGATGATGCGTGCTGCTACAGCATAAGACCCAATGCGTCCCGCCCCTATCCCGGGCCGAGTGGCCTGCCGCACAGGCTGGCCCGCTACCTTCCTGCGCTGAGGATACAAGAAACAAGTTGGTGAGGGGAGACTTTTGATCGGGGGGGGGGGGGAGGAGGAGAGTTTTGATGGGGGCGGGGGTGAAGGAGGAGAGTTTCGATGGGGAGGGGGGTGAGTGGAGGTGAGGGTGTAATAACTGTGTAGCCAGTAATTTTAATGAGCTTACTCAAGACTTTCCTTAACCCTGTTGATGAAAATATTTTCCTACGAGCAGGAGGTACTTCTATTTTTTATTTGGATATTTTGAAATAATTATGTAAATATGTTTTGTTTCTTTACTTCATTTCTTTTTGTAGTTAAGCTTCCATGAATGCTTCTATTGTATAGTAAATTAACTTTGCGAAGTTTGTCAGTCCTGTATAGCTGTTTGATCCTATTCACATTCTTTAGTCAAGTCATTAAGTACCTACCTGCGCTGATTTCTTAACTCTCCACAAAGGTTTTCTGTGTGGCAACAAATGGCCACATATGCTGGCCTAAGTTAATTTGGAGCAACTATTAGCTGTCCAAACTGGCTTAAATGGCCAAAATGGGCGTAGGTGGCTGGTAACTCCCTCTTTTGAACAAAGCTAAACTAAACTAAAAAAATCCTAACTAACTCACTTACACTGGCGCAAATTGAATGTGCAAAATGGGGATTTTTAAAATACTCCAGATAAATCAAGTTGCTCCAAAACAAACGGAGCAACTCCTAGGCAATTTTGGGCCCTATGATTCTAACGCATCTTCAAAGTGAGTTTGTAGTCCAATAGGGTGCAAAGAAAACCCTTATCTCGATCTTAGGGGAAAGAAAGAAAGCCTTTCATGACCTCACGACTTCCCAAAGTCCTTTACAACCAATAAAGTCACTTTGAAGTATAGTCAAAGTTGTAATGTAGGTATCGTGGCCACCAATTTGCACACAGTAAGATAAATTACCAGTTCAACTGTTTTAGATGTTGGTTAAAGGATAAATGTTGACCAGGGCATTGGGAGAAACTCTCCTGCTCTTCTTCAAACAGTACCTTGGAATTTTTGTGACCACCTGAGAGGGCAGATGGGACCTTAATTTAATGCCTCAGCCGAAAGACAGCACCTCGGACAGTGCCGCACTCCTTCAGTACTGCAGTGAAGTGTCATCCTGGACTATGTGCTCAAGTGGTACTTCAATCCACAAACTTCTGACTCAAAGGCAAGAGTGCGATCACTGTGTCACGGCTGACACCTTAGTCTCAGAATGACCCAAAGCCATGTAATCTGGCAAAGGATAGTATGCTGCTATAATCCCAGAGCACACCCTCTCCAACATTAGGCAGGTGTGGTAGGGCTGTCAGTTACAAGACTGTATAACTGGAACAGAACCACAGTCTCTGACTTCACACCAGGGATACACGAGCCGCTTACAGCTGCACCGTCATGCTCTCTATCAATCTGAGACGCCAGCAGAGAGTACCAGCAGCGCAGCTTTATGCATGGATTCTCCCTCAGACAGCACGGCCACCTGGAACCTCGAATCCTTGGACACAGGAGTTGCAATGTGGAATTAACTTATCACTCGAACCAGGATTTCTGGAGCTCTGCATTAACCCTGAGACCACTGCAGCTTAAGGGCATTCCAGAGTTACTGAGGCAACCAGTTTGTTGGCATTTTCAGCCTGTGCACTGAACTTAACCCTACATTACATTAATGGAGATGCACAGATACCAGGAGTAGATTTCTCATTATAATATTGACATTATGTATTGTTAAAATTAGTAGCTATAAGGGACTAGACTTGCTACTTCACATCGCCCGTATATCGCCCAAAACTGACGTCTATCGCACATTTTGAGCAAAAAATGAAAACCCAGGTTGGAACATCGCCGGAAAATTAAGCCCCCAAGTTTCGGCTCACTTTGCCAAGCTGATCGCTGAGGTGATCGCCTGAACATCGCCGATTTGAACTTCTGGCACATCACCAGGCTGATCGCTTGCTGAGAACATCGCTGGATAATAGTTGTTTTTCCCGGGCCTTCCTCACCGAACTGGGCACTACGGACGCCATTTTCAATTTCGGAGAAAGGGAGGAGACAGCTAAAAAACTCGAGCTAAGATATTTGTGAGTTATTTAAGGATCTTTTAGAGATAGATCCACTCAGATTTATACTTAAATTTAATTGTACTAATAGTAGCTTAGTAGATTAGGCATTTTTTACTGAAAAGTGCATATAGCAAGTGAAAATAATTATTGATAGTGATGGTTTCTGTGCCATTACTCATAACTGCTCACACACTGGTTTCTGAAAGAATCAATCGAAGGGGTGATAGAGTAATGCATAGACAGAGACAGAGGAGGCAAGGGTACAGCCAACGAAGATACAAAGAAATGCAATCTTACCTCAACTTGTCTGAAAACACGTGTCTTAGGAGGCTGCACTTCCGGAAAGAGGTCATCGATGAGATTTGCCATCTCATCAGAGGAATCTGCAGCCTTCCAGCACCATCAGGACCTCACCGCCCGTTGAAGTGAAAGTTACTGCGGCACTTTCTGACGCGTCGGGATCCTTTCAGGTTTCAGCTGGCGACATCTGTGGTATCTCTCAGCACGCCACACACTGCTGCATTCGGCAGATGACTGAAGCCCTTTACGCTCGCAGGATGGACTTTATAAGCTTCCCTATGACAGGGAGGCACAGACTGGGAGGGCTTTGGGTTTCTCGAGAATAGCAAACTTCTCCAAGGTGCAGGGAGCAATAGACTGCATGCACTTTGCCCTGAAAGCCCCTTTACAGAACGTGGAGGTGTTTCATAACAGAAAGGGATTCCACTCCCTGAATGTGCAGCTTGTTGTCGACCACAACCAAATAATCGTGACAGTAAATGCTACATTTCCTGGCAGCATCCATGATGCGCAAATGCTACGTGAGAGAGCTATCTCTGACCTGTTTGTCAATCAGCCACGTTTAGATGCTGGGGGATAAGGGCTATGACGTTGCCAGCAGGCTGATGACCCCACTGCGTAATCCCGTCACTGAAGTAGAGAAACGTTACAACAAAAGCCACATAGCGACACGCAGCAGCGTCGAAAAGACAATTGGCATCCTCAAGCAGCACTTCAGATGCCTGGACCATTCTGGTGGCAGCCTGCAGTACCACCCTGACCAGATCGCTGAGTTTATTGTGGTGTGTTGCACGCTGCATAACCTAGCTAAAAGGAGAGGACAACAAATGCCAGATGGGGCTGCAGGTCCACCTCCAGAAGGAGGGGAGACGGAAGAGCCAGCTGGCGAGGAGCAAGAGGAGGAGGAAGAGGAGGCTGGTGAGGACCTCAGGGAGGATAATCAGCCTGGCGATCTAGCCATGGTTCCCCCACCCCCACTCCCCCCTCCCCCCGCAGAAGACCAGTACCCCATGGGATTTACGTGGCTGCAAAGCTGTTGCGTCAGCAGCTCATATAAATGAACTTACATTGGGGATAGTCACATTTACATTTACAGTTACGGTTAAACAAAAGTTGCATTTGCGTGGAGTTACATTTTTGCCTTGCCTGCACTGGCCTGGCCTTTGTTATACAACATTTGCATTCATGCTTAACTTTAACTAAACGTATGTTATTATAAGAGAATGCACAACAAATGCAGAACAATTGTTAAATTGTAAAAATTTTTAAATGATAACTTAACTATAAGAGAATGCACAACAATTGTTAAATTTTGTAAAAAATGTTATTGCAAACAACAAATGTAATTTTTTTTATCATCACAGGACATTACATTACTTTTTAATTCACATTACTCACGAGACGCATGGCTGGGCACCGCCAGACCGCGGGTGGTGGCCGAGTGGCTTTCATGTCCCAGCAGGGGGGCCGCACGATCCTCAAGGTCAGTTAATGGCTGTAACTGAGCAGAGCCCCCCACGCCCGCCCCGGTGTGCCTCTGCTCAGCACAGTTGCTAGATATCTTCTTCTGCAAACAAGAAAGAACATAGCATAAGCTAATTGACTAGGGAGTATCATGAAGTCCCAAAGTTTAAAATGTTACATGCTACAGCTTGACACATATACATCTCTCTATACTGCAGCAGCCAGACACTTCCATCTCATCAAACACTCCCAGGGCAGCTGCAGCATGGGGTTAGATGGCAGCATGGGCCAGCACACACTGCGATATGTGTGCACACGAGGTCCGTGCAGCAGAGCTGGTCTCCAGTCGTCCTGGTTAATCCTTGCCAATGGACCAAGACGTAGCTCTCTAAGGCAACGGCCACAACACTTTAAAAAAATTCATGCACAGGCATCTTCCACCCTTCAAGATGTCGTTTGGGATCCAGAATATTAGGTCCTTCATTGAAACACTTGTGAACTCATTGCTTTTCGTGGGAGCAAGTCATCCTCATTTCAAAGGACTGCCTATGATGATGAAAGCTCCCTCCACACTGTCCCATCAAACACTCCCAGAGCAGGTGCAGCACGGGCTAGATACAGAGTAAAGCTCCCTCCACACTGTCCCATCAAACACTCCCAGGGCAGCTGCAGTATGGGGTTATTTATAGAGTAAAGCTCCCTCTACATAGTCCCAGGTTCAGAGCCCTGTCCAGATCTTAACATGGAGTTTATGTAATACACTTATGAATGGCAAACTTAAATTCAATACAGGAGATTCATTATTATAATTAAAATTTGCATCAGTACAAAAGAAAATGCAACTTACTCTTGCTGCAGCTACCAAGCTGTTCCAGCGTTTGCGGCACTGGTCCGATCCCCTCGCCTCATGGGATGGGGAGGACACCATGTCCGCGATCTCGCCCCAGATTTTCCTATAAACATGGGGTGGGCACCCCGAGTCAATTGTCCCCACCGGGAATGCATCTCATTGACTATGGCCTCATTGGCCTCACCTTCTTCCTCTGCCCCTCAGCTTCCAGATGGTCTTCTGACATTTTTTAACTTTTATAAAGTTTAAAAGTTTGTAAAAGTATATATTGCAACAGTATATTATAATATATTTCTATTGTAGTTGCTTATCACTTTTTTTTGTTGATCTTTCCTCTCTTTCGTCTCTGCCTTCCTCCTCTCTCTCTATCCTCTCTCTCTCTCTCTCTGCCCCTTCCGGTGCCTTCTGTGCATGTGTGGATGACCCCTGACCTCCCAAAACAAGGGAAAGCCAGTCAGCAAAAAAGAAAACACGCATGCGCAGAAGTCTGTTGTTAGGGAAGCTTTTGCCTTCCACATCACTGGCCGTCGCTGGGCGCACGTCACATTGCCGACCTTTCGCATTACCCATTTCACATCACTGGCCTATCGCCGAGTGGAAAATCGTGATCCAAGAAATGGGCTATGTCCCAGCGATCGGTAAGGCTGAGACATCGAACATTGCTGGAACATCGCCCATTTTTTGAGCGATAGCCAGCAAAGTGGAAAACCTAGCCCAAGAAATTTGAAATAAATCGAAGACGTCGTGAACACTTGAATTCTACCTTCATTGTCTTTCCTCATTCCTTCTTTATTCTGTCTCTTCCTATTTTAACTTCATGTTTACACTATTTCTGAATAGAATTCATCACTTTTTTCATTTTTGAGTTTAAAGATTAAATTGATTCTTTTTTCCATACCTACAACACTCCAACTGTTCATTCTAGAGGCAGGAATCATAATTCTCTCAAAATTGGTTTCTGATTGCTTGAAGACCAGCTCTGACAGATCCATTTTCCAGGCAATCAAGGGTGAAAGCATGTCACTGGATTTACCAGATTAATCCTTTGACATCTTTTTGAGCCCGGAATTGACCACATCAGCTTCTCCGTGAGATAGCTTGTCTGCAGTCTGGAGGACTAGTCCCCACAGCAGCATCTTCGAGGTAATGACATGGATAATCTTCACTTGTCTGTTCGTACCCTTGAACAATGTGTCCAAGTTCTCCTGTTCCCACAGTAAAACCAGGGTTAACTTTGTTATCGCTCGCTCCACCACTAAGTCAACCTGCCCACAGTATTATAAAAGTCTTGCCTACTTGCACTCCTCTTTTGTCACACTTAACTTCCTGTTTCACGGTTTTGTCATACCTGTGTTGTTCCCTTCCCACACTTTTGCATGGCCTCACACCTGGTTAATGTCCAGAAATATTTTTAAACTTTGTTTATGCCTTCAAGAGGAAGCGAGAACAGTTCTTGACTGGGGCAGAGGTCACATCATATAGAAAGTAAGTGATTTCACAGATGGTTCGTGTGATCTCCTTAACAACAACAACTTGCATTTATATAGCGCCTTTAAAATGGTAAATCTTTCTACGGTGCTTCACAAGAGTGTTATCAAATAAAATTTGTCACTGATCCACATAAAGGGATATTAAGGCAGATGACCAAAACCTTAAGTTTTAAGGAGCGTCTTAACAACAACCACTTGTATTTATATAGCGTCTTTAACATAGTGAAACGTCCCAAGGTGCTTCACGGCAGTATTATGAGATAAAACAATATGGCACTGAGCCGCACAAGTGGAAATTAGCGCAGGTGACCAAAAGTTTGGTCAAAGAGGTATGTTTTAAGGAGCGTCTTGAAGAAGGGTAGAGAGGCGAAGAAGTATAGGCAGGGAGTTCAAGACCTTGAGGCCTAGGCAACAGAAGGCACGGCCACCAATAGTTGAGCGATTATAATCAGGGATGCTCAAGAGGGCAGAACTAGAGGAGCGCAGATATCTCGGGACTGGGCGGAGGGCGGGGGGGGGGGATTGTGGGGCTGGAGGAGATTACAGAGATAGGGAGGGCCGAGGCCATGGAGGAATTTGAAAATAAGGATGAGAATTTTGAAATCAAGGTGTTGCTTAACCGGAAGCCAATGTAGGTTAGCGAGCATAGAGGTAATGGGTGAGTGGGACTTGGTGTGAGTTAGGATATGGGCAGCCGAGTTTTGGATCACTTCTAGTTTACCGTAGGGTAGAATGTGGGAGGCCAGCCAGGTGTGTATTGGGATAGTCAAGACTAGAGGTAACAAAGGCATGGATGAGAGCTTCAGCGGCGGATGAGCTGAGGCAAGGGCGGAGATGGGCGATGTTACAGAGGTAGAAATAGGCGGTCTTAGTTCTGCTGCGATATGAGGTCGAAAGCTCATTTCCGGGTCAAATCTGACACCAAGGTTACGAACAGCCTGGTTTGGCCTCAGGGTTTGGATTTGGGGAGAGGGATGGAGTCAGTGTCTAGCGAATGGAGTTTGTGGTGGGGACCGAAAACGATGGCTTCGGTCTTCTCAATTTTCAATTGGAGAAAATTTCTGCTCATCCAGAACTGGATGTTGGACAAGTGGTCTGACAATTCAGAGACCAAGGAGAGGTTGAGGCAAGTGGTAGTGAGGTAGATCTGGGTGTCATCAGCGTACATGTGGAAACTGTCACCGGATGATGTCGCCAAGGAGCAACCTGTAGATGAGAAATAGGAGGGGGTCAAGGATAGATCCTTGGGGGACACCAGAGGTAATGATGCGGGGGCAGGAAGAAAAGCCGTTGCAGGTGATTCTCTGGCTGCGATTAGATAAAAATGGAACCAGACAAGTGCAAGTCCCACCTAGCTGGATGACGGTGGAAAGGCGTTGGAGAAGGATAGAGTCATCATCTGTGTTCAAGGCTGCAGATAAGTCAAGAAGGACGAGGGGGATAGTTTGCCTTTGTCACAGCCACAAAGAATGTAATTTGCGACTTTGATGAAAGCTGTTTCAGTACGGTGGCAGGTCCGGAAACCAGTTTGGAGGGATTGAAACACGGAATTGCGGGAAAGATGGGCACGGATTTGGGAGGCAAGAACACATTCAAGGACTTAAACACATTAAAGGAAGAAAGAGAGGTGGAGAGGTTTAGGGAGGAAATTCCAGAGCTTAAAGCCTCGCCGGCTGATGGTGGAGCGATTAAAATCAGGGATGCTCAAGAGGCTGGAATTTGAGGAGTGCAGATATCTTGGACGGTTGTAGGGCTGGAGGAGGTTACAGAAAGAGAAGGGCATCACCTGAGGGGGCTGAGGCGGAGATCAATTTTGTACAATATTTTTTCCCTAATTCGGCCTGGTTTTTCTATTTTTTTACTACTCCCAGGAGATTAAATTGCTGCTTGGGAGGGGGGTGAAAAGTGTCTGGTCATGATTGATGCTGCAGCCATCATGAATGGGGGGCGGGGGGCAAGCTTGATGGAATAGCCTGGCTTTCCTGCCCATCATTTTCGTATGCCCATATGTCTAACTAAAGTAAATGTTGGCCCCTTAGAAGATGAGAAGGGGGATTTAATAATGGGAAATGTGGTAATGGCTGAGACCTTAAACAATTATTTTGCTTCGGTCTTCACAGTGGAAGACACAAAAACCATGCCAAAAATTGCTGGTCATGGGAATGTGAGAAGGGAGGACCTTGAGATAATCACTATCACTAGCGGGGTAGTGCTGGACAGGCTAATGGGACTCAAAGTAGACAAGTCCCCTGGTCCTGATGAAATGCATCCCAGGGTATTAAAAGAGATGGCGGAAGTTATAGCAGATGCATTCGTTATAATCTACCAAAATTCTCTGGACTCTGGGGAGGTACCAGCGGATTGGAAAGCAGCTAATGTAACGCCTCTGTTTAAAAAAGGGGGCAGACAAAAGGCATGTAACTATAGGCTGGTTAGTTTAACATCTGTAGTGGGGAAAATGCTTGAAGCTATCATTAAGGAAGAAATAGTGGGACATCCAGATAGGAATAGTGCAAGCAAGCAGACGCAACATGGATTGATGAAGGGGAAATCATGTTTAACTAATTTACTGGAATTCTTTGAGGATGGTGGATAGAGGTGTACCGATGGATGTGGTGTATTTAGATTTCCAAAAGACATTCGATAAGGTGCCACACAAAAGGTTACTGCAGAAAATAAAGGTATGCGGAGTCAGAGGAAATGTATTAGCATGGATAGAGAATTGGCTGGCTAACAGAAAGCAGAGAGTCAGGATAAATGGTTCCTTTTTGGATTGGAAATCGGTGGTTAGTGGTGTGCCACAGGGATCGGTGCTGGGACCACAACTGTTTACAATATACATAGATGACCTGGAAGAGGGAACAGAGTGTAGTGTAACAAAATTTGTAGATGACACAAAGATTAGTGGGAAAGCGGGTTGTGTAGAGGATACAGAGAGGCTGCAAAGCGATTTAGATAGGTTAAGAGAATGGGCTAAGGTTTGGCAAATGGAATACAATGTCGGAAAATGTGAGTTCATCCACCTTGGAAAAAAAAACAGTAAAAGGGAATATTATTTGAATGGGGAGAAATTACAACATGCTGTGGTGCAGAGGGACCTGGGGGTCCTTGTGCATGAATCCCAAAAAGTTAGTTTGCAGGTGCAGCAGGTAATCAGGAAGGCAAATGGAATGTTGGCCTTCATTGCGAGAGGGATGGAGTACAAAAGCAGGGAGGTGTTGCTGCAACTGTACAGGGTATTGGTGAGGCCGCACCTGGAGTACTGCGTGCAGTTTTGGTCACCTTACTTAAGGAAGGATGTATTAGCTTTGGAGGGGGTACAGAGATGATTCACTAGGCTGATTCCGGAGATGAGGGGGTTACCTTATGATGATAGATTGAGTAGACTGGGTCTTTACTCGTTGGAGTTCAAAAGGATGAAGGGTGATCTTCTAGAAACATTTAAAATAATGAAAGGGATAGACAAGATAGAGGCAGAGAGGTTGTTTCCACTGGTCGGGGAGACTAGAACTAAAGGGCACCGCCTCAAAATACGGAGGAGCCAATTTAAAACCGAGTTGAGAAGGAATTTCTTCTCCCAGAGGGTTGTGAATCTGTGGAATTCTCTGCCCAAGGAAGCAGTTGAGGCTAGCTCATTGAATGTATTCAAGTCACAGATAGATAGATTTTTAACCAATAAGGGAATTAAGGGTTACGGGGAGCAGGCAGGTAAGTGGAGCTGAGTCCACGGCCAGATCAGCCATGATCTTGTTGAATGGCGGAGAAGGCTCGAGGGGCTAGATGGCCTACTCCTGTTCCTAATTCTTATGTTCTTATGTATGTTCTTATGTCTTCTCTACTTACAGTCCTTCGTATGCTAGGTGGCACTACTATTCCTTCAAGCTTCATCTCCCAACTCCACTTCTGCAGATGATACTGCAGTTAAATTTACTTTTTTTTTGTTATTTTCCTTAAATTTAAGTTAGCTTAAGGCCTCGCTAGTTTAATTTTTAGTTGCTTTGACATTCACTTTCACTTTTAAGTTACTTTAAGGCCTCAGCTTCTGCTCTTATCCCATTGCTTGCTCCCCTCTACACTGGCATCTGAATTGAATCTGGTCCTGCGCACCCTCCTACCAATCCCATTCTGCATGGCCCTGCTCGGGCATCGGGCATTCTTCCCGCCAGCAATGCCTCGCTTGGGACTCCTATTGTGCCCAACCGGCCTTGCATATTATGTCTCCAGCTTCCTCCCACGGGTGCTCGAAAAGTGCCTGAGCACCAGGTCAGGGCAGGATCAGGCTCAGCCGTGGCACTCCTCACTGTAAGAGACATTTAGAGAGAGTGAGAGAGATACAGAAGAGAGAAAAAGACCGGGAAGAGGAGACTGACAGAAAGAGGGAGAGAAGGTGTGCGAGAACAAAAGAGACATACGAACATATGAAAAATGACGGACAGGTAAAGACCATCTGGTCCATCGAGCCTGTCCCACACAATTGCGATACCTTGTGTATCGCAACATATACACGCCACCCCACCCAAAACCCTGTGATCTCCTGGGAGACGCAAAACATAGAAACATAGAAAATAGGTGCAGGAGCAGGCTATTCAGCCCTTCGAGCCTGCACCACCATTCAATAAGATCATGGCTGATCATTCACCTCAGTACCCCTTTCCTGCTTTCTCTCCATACCCCTTGATCCCTTTAGCCGTAAGGGCCATATCTAACTCCTTCTTGAATATATCCAATGAACTGGCATCAACAACTCGCTGCGCTGGGGAATTCCACAGGTTAACAACTCTCTGAGTGAAGAAGTTTCTCCTCCTCTCAGTCCTAAATGGCTTACCCCTTATCCTTAGACTATATCCCCTGGTTCTGGACTTCCCCAATATAGGGAACATTCTTTCTGCATCTAACCTGTTCAGTCCCGTCAGAATTTTATATGTTTCTATGAGATCCCCTCTCATCCTTCTAAACTCCAGTGAATATAGGCCCAATCGATCGAGTCTCTCCTCATATGTCAGTTGCCATCCCGGGAATCAGTCTGGTGAACCTTCACTGCACTCCCTCAATAGCAAGAACATCCTTCCTCAGATTAGGAGACCAAAACTGAACACAATATTCCAGATGAGGCCTCACTAAGGCCCTGTACATCTGCAGTAAGACCTCCCTGCTCTTATACTCAAATCCCCAAGCTATGAAGGCCAACATACCATTTGCCTTCTTCACTGCCTGCTGTATCTGCATGCCAACGTTCAATGACTGATGTGATGTACCATGTCACCCAGGTCTCGTTGCAACAGATTAAAAAACCCAGGCCAATTTGGGGGAAGAAAATCTAGGAAATCTCACCGACCCATCCAGAGGATCGAAACTAGCCCAGGAGATCGCTCTGGCCATTAAATTCCCTGCAGTACCTACCTTCTATAAGAGGTAATCTCTTCCACAGCCAAAAACAAATCAAGCTTTTACTTGAAGGAATTTTGTGAGTCTGTGTCCACCACATGAAATAACAGTTTGTTCCAGAGATCTATTATTCTCTGTGAAAAGAATATCTACAAATATCTAAAAAAGACAGATCTACAAATATGGAGGTGACAACATTAGAAAATGGAAGACATATGGTCAGAGAGATACACAATTAGGGAGCGGAACACAAGCAGGCGGACAAGAGAGCGGTACAATTTGTGAAATTTTGTTTGTGAGCAATTCCATGGCATTAATGAACAATGCATGGTTGAGCAATGTGACAGTATCTCATATTTCTTGTGCTGCTCCTTGACATGTTACTCACTGCCTCCACACAACAGTGCAGCAGGGTGTGTCATGCCAGTGTGTTGTGCCAGTGCCACCATACTAACCCCCAGTTAATGGCATCATGCAATTCAGAGCTTAGTTTTTCTTTAAATCTCACTAAAACCTATGAAGTTAGAATCAAATGGGAACAGTTTGTGTCAGCCATGGCTCAGTGGGTAGCACCTAACTGATTCAGAGGGTTGTGGGTTCAAGTCCCACTCCAGAGAACTTGAGCACAAAAATCCAGCCTGACACTCCAGTGCAGTACTGAGGGAGCGTTGTCTCAGGTGTCATCTTTCAGATCTGATGTTAAACTGAGGCCCCGCCTGCTCTCTCAGGTGGATGTAAAAGATCCCATGGCATTATTTTGAATAAGAGCAGGGAAGTATTCCCAGTATCCTAGACAATCTATTACAAAGTTGGAACAGCTAGACTGCATATGTCGACTCAACCAAGACAAGACATTAGAAAATTTCCGGGAAATTGGCAGTCTCACTCAGAAAGGCTGCAGGAATCTTAGGGGGTGAAATTGCATTGCGCTCCGTGCGGGGCGATAACTTTTGCGCAAAAATATCACCGGGAGCTACGCGAGGGAATCTGACATGAACTTCCGGTTTAGCGCTCCAAGAAGGAAGAGGAGCGCTAAGTCAAGCGCTATCACTTCCCTTGGAACGCTAAAGCTGGCAAAAGGGGTGGGGGTGGTGCAGCGCTGCCCAGTGTTGAGGGCAGCGCTAACAGGAACGGAGGCTCCAGGGATCGGAAACGAAGTTCGGGTCCAGGGCGCTACCGGGACGATGCGCAGTACGATGATGTCACGTCACTAGGGGTTCATCATAGGCAGTCCCTCGAAATTGAGGAAGATTTGCTTCCACTCGAAAAGTGAGTTCTCAGGTGACTGTACAGTCCAATATGGGAATTACAGTCTCTGTAACAGGTGAGGCAGACAGCGGTTGAAGGAAAGGGTGGTGGGGAGCCTGGTTTGCCGCACGCTCCTTCCGCTGCCTGTGCTTGTTTTCTGCATGCTCTCGGCGAAGAGACTCGAGGAGCTCAGCGCCATCCCGGATGCTCTTCCTCCACTTAGGGCGGTCTTGGGCCAAGGACTCCCGGGTGACGGTGGGGATATTGCACTTTATCAAGGAGGCTTTGAGCGTGTCCCTGAAACATTTCCCCTGCCCACCTGGGGATCGCTTGCCATGTTGGAGTTCCGAGTAGAGCGCTTGCTTTGATGTGGCCTGCCCAATGGAGCTGGTCGAGTGTGGTCAGTGCTTCGATGCTGGGGATGTTGGCCTGATCGAAAATAGCGCCACCGCAAATCTCCAGAGGAATTTAGCAGCCGTCGGTACTCTCGCTGCACCCGGTCACAGAGCCGTTAGCGTCCCTTTATCGCCGCCTGGAGGAGCTAACGGTCGGGGGTGGGGGGGGTGGCGCAAACGAGGCCAATTTCTAGCCCTAAGAGAAATGGAAAACCATAATGCTGGTGCAAGAGGGGTACTCTTTGGAGGTTGGGCCCTGACTCTGGCGTTGGAACCACGGAAGAGGAGATGTACTCTGAGCCTAATTGAGCTATACCCAGCCAAGGAGCACTTAATTCACTTGAAATGTTCCACACCACAGCACTTTCACCATGATAAGCACAAAATTGATTCAAGAAATTAAAATTTGATTCAATATTACCACAAAAGCAGGTCCAAACACTCGATTAAATCTACCCTAGGCATATCTTCCTAATGTGGTCTGTTTTCTTCAGGATGATAGCAGGATTGAGTGAAATGAAAGTGTTTAAAATAAAACATTAAAATGTTTCAAAAAAGAGACTTCCTTTTGCAGGAAATGCTCCAGAAAGATATCTGCGAAATCCCAGTCCATATAAAATGAATCAGAAATCTACTTGAACTGTGCCGTGACTAATTCCCACATCCTCTTTCTAATCAGTATTCATTTCCATACAAAATAAAATCTTTGGATGCTTACCTCCTCCTTTCGTATCTCACAGAAGTGACATAGATGTAGCCAGCTACACTTGGAATCTGTCTAACTCTACATCACCGCTAATCTATTCGGTTGCCTGCAGCACTCTCAATTTGTAATGCCATGATCATGGTAATCCTTGTAATTAGAATTGTACAATTAGATATCTGATTGCTCTCTTTTTCATTCCTGTGATATGGAGAATTGTTAATGACATCTGGCCTTCTGTGCACTAAAGCTGCATTTCATTTTGTACCGTTACCCTTCAGGCTGTAAGTAATTAAACTTTCATTGTACCAATAGTCAGCACCGTTGTCTCATGATCTGCCTGGTTTGTAAAGTAAAATGACTTCCCCTCTTTTCTTCGTTGAGCTGAATGTGTATCTGTTTAACAAAGAAAAGTAATTGATCTCAGTCAGAATTTTGCAAACGGAATGATCTAATTTAAATTCCACAAGAGTGCTGAAATAAAGCCTTTTTTTGCACACTTGTCTTACTCTGGAAAACAAGATGTACTTTTTGCACAGCGTAACATTGTCTCTGCATGCATGCCGGCCCAGAACACTTAAATAAAACACCGAGAAGTCCCAATAAAGCTGATAATTCAAACAGCAACCCAAAGCCGAAACTGCCTCGCATGTCGACATTTGACCAGGGCCACTGTTTTAAAAAGTTTGAATTCTGTTTTATTACATGAGATTGTAGGATTTTCATCAGTTTCTTGGGATTTTGTCTTATATTTTGGAATCTCTCTGTAAAAATAAAGGAACCTTAAGTGTTGTCCCTATCACATGTATCAAGTGTTTAGGCTGCGAATGCTGAAGGAGCTGAGTTTATTGTAACTTAACTTGACTTTGTACTGAAAAATACAAACAGATGAAAAATGACAGACAGAGAAAAGCCCACTGGCCCATCCAGCCTGTCCCATTTGATTGTGATATCTTATGCATCACAATATATACACTCCCCACCCCACCCGGGAGACACGTAATCTCCCAGATACAAACCCACGCCAATGGGAAAAAATCTGAAAAAATCCCCTCCAACCACATTAGGCAATTGAAAGCTGGTCCAGGAGATCACATCTGGCCCTGATTAACATTATCTTTAGTACAAGGTGATCTCCACCCCAGCCAGAAACAGGTCCAGCTCTCACGTGAAGGAATTCAGCGAATCAGCATTTACAACACGAGCCTGTTCCGCAGGTCCACTATTCTCCGGGAAAAGAAGAACCTCCAAACATCCAACCTAGTCACTGAAGTACGCAGAAATGTATTTTTCACGCTGATGGATGTAGAAATTTATGAAAGAGGATGCGAACAGGCTGTACGGCTGTACCCCTGCTCTTAGAAAGTCCAAAATCTGCATGTCTTTTCTATGCTTACAGGAGAAGGCTGTGCGTAACCTTAAGGAGAGAATCTGCAACAAACTGTCCATGGGTCATCTTCTTCAAGGAGGCTTCCTTCCAAAGCTAGAGGCCATTAAAGGGATGTTAGGGGAGATGAACTTGGTGGTTTCTATCACAAAAATTAAACATTCATATCTGGGATGGATCATTTATTGGATTCTTTTTTGCTGGTTTCAGTGGTCATTTGACCTGAAATTCCACAGGGGTTATCACAGTGTCCCACTGTAACTCCAGAGACCTGGGCCACAACTAAAATTGCTTACGGTTATCTATTTATAAGGCTGCAGATAATACACATCCCAAACTGGCTGTGTTGCGCACCTCAGATCAAGATCTTGATTTGCTGAGGTTGACTGCTGTCATCGTCCATGGATTGGGTCCTGTCTCACAGGCCATTCACAGTGTTTGAACTGAGCAAGGGAACAAGCCATTCCATTCAATTCTAGTATCCTATGTGATTGGCATCTTGGGATATTTTTAACCAAATATGTTTGATTCACAGCTGTGGTTGGAGACTTGAGTCAGGTGTGTGGGTGAATCTTTGTAGAACCTCTGACAGGCAGGAGCAGCAGGCTGTAGGATTATATGTGGCTGCCTGCGCTCAGTTCATTTGTTAATGTGAGTTTTCCAAGGCTACAATGCTAATCAGAGGGCTCCTTGGTCATGTGTGAAGCAGTGACTATGTTTCAAGGGTACAATTGTACATTGCCATTTAGTGCAGGAGAAATATCTTCGTTGTTTGGATATTTTAAGAAAATTAGTAAAGTTTGTAATTACAGTACTGTTCGTTTACCTGTTTAAAGTTACACAAAGTTGTCTGTTGGTTTCTAACCTGAGCCAGGCTCTGACAGAGTGCATATTCCTCCATCTTCCCAAATCAAGGAGATCATTTGACAGAATGCAATGTCTTCCAGTAAGCCGAATGCGATGATGAGGCTTCTCTTTATGACCTCTAGGTCTTGTTCAATTAACCTAGAAATTGGGTAGGTGAAGGCGCACTCTGGTTTGTAAGGGACATGCGGTCCATTGATGGGAGCAGCTAGTGACACTGAAACCAAGGAAGTATCTCGTGTAAAGACCCAAGCATGTTATCACTGTTGGAAGGCATTTATTGCTGGCACCATTGTAACGTGTTCTTTTCCCCTTTCATGTTCACCATGGGATTGTATGAGGGACCCGGATGGCCACATGAGTGTGTCTACATTTCCTTGTCACCTGATAAAAATTCTGTGCTCTCTGCAGCTCATATTGCCTTTCTACCAGGGAAGGTGCTGAACAAAGTTGACCCTGTATGAAAAAGACTTGCGTGATCCATTTGTCGACAGAATGATTTGGCATATTACTTATAGTGGCTTGGTAACAAAACAGTGGTGTAAAAGTTTAATAGAGTGGCGAACTTCGTGGCCACAGGGAGAGCCATCCCTACGGCAGAAGTTGTCTTCAGTTCAGTCATGAGCAGATGGCATAGCACTGTGACAGCGGAGGCACCAAAGTCTGGTCTCCTGTGACATGCCCAGGTTGGACTGTGTGGATCTGTAAATGTGGGTCCCGGGTGAGGCCTGAGATGTAATCATACCTAACTCTCACGTCACCTGAGGAACCAAACTTTCTCCTCCAAGTCTTGGAGCACTACTTGAACCCCCAAAGGATTCCCATCACGCCCATTCTGCATGTTGAAAATTAAATAACAACTAGAAGGAAGGCTTGTGTAGGAAACTATTGCAAGTGTATGTAATCAGAGGAAGTAACACACCAATAAAAATAAGAATAAAAGACATAGGGCTAGAAATTGAATAGCTTATCGCCACCTGCGTGGGGTGCTACAGGGGCGCTAAAGGGTTAACGCCCGCGAGCAGTGATATTAGTGCCGCTCGCCAACTTGATTGCGATTTAGCGGAAAAGAATGTTGCACCGGTGTGTAATGCCCCGGTAGCGCCACGGAAGCCAATTTCAATTTTTTTGCCAGCCTTAGCGCTGGCGCTAATCTCACCAGAGGAAGCTGGCGTGCAGATGTGCCGGGTCGCTAATGAAAGGGATTAGTGAACCAGGTAGGTTTTGGTGACTTTACTTAATTTTATTTCTGATGATATAACTTTATTTGGGGTGCTTGATGTTTAAAGTAGTTGATTTGTAATCTATTTAAATTTTTTTCTTTTCCAGCGATCCTATTCTTAGAGTGCTATGTTGCTCTTTATTTAGCGCCAGAACTTGAGTAGCGCTACCGGCTTAGCGCCTTAAGAGAAGTGTGAAATGCTTTCCTTAGCGCTCCATTCCACTCTTAGGATGCTAACAATCAATTTTGCTAATGCCGGCGCTAAAATTAGCGTCACGGTGATATTAGCGCCTTAAGACCACATTTATTCAATTTTTCCCCCATTAGGAGCAGGAGTAGGCCAAAGGGCCCCTTGAGGCTGCTCCACCAGTCAATAAGATCATAGCTGATCTTCGACCTCAACTCCACTTTCCCGCCCGATTCCCATATCTCTTGATTACCTTAGAGTCCAAAAATGTATCTATCTCAGCCTTGAATATACTCAACGATTCAACATTCACAGCCCTCTGGGGCAGAGATTTCCAAAGATTCACAACCCTCTGAGTGAAGAAATTCCTCCTTATCTCAGTCTTAAAAGGGCGACCCCTTATCCTGAGATTATACCCCCTAGTTCTAGACTCTCCAGACAGGGGAAACAATCTCTCAGCATCTATACTGCCGTCCCCCCTCAGAATCTTACATGTTTCAATAAGATCGCCTCTCATGCTTCTAAACTCCAGAGAGTATAGGCCCAATCTACTCAATATCTCCTCATAGGACAACCCTGTGACAATCCCAGGAATCAATCTAGTGAACCTTTGTTGCACCACCTCAAAGACAAGTATATCCTTCCTTAGATAAGGAGATCAAAACTGTGCACAATACTCCAGGTGTGGTCTCACCAAAGCCCTGTACAACTATAGCAAGAGTATAGCTACTCTTGTACTCCAATCCCCTTGCAATAAAGGCCAATATACCATTTGACTTCCCAGCTGCATGCTAACTCTCTGTGTTTCTTAGACTACGATGCCTAAATCTCTCTGAACACCAACATTTAATAGTTTCTCACTATTTAATAACAAATTTGTTTTCCTATTCTTCCTACCAAAGTGAATAACCTCACATTTCCTCAGATTATACTCCATCTGCCATCTTACTGCCACTCACTTAACCTGTCTCTATCCCTTTGCAGGCTTTTTGTGTCCTTACAGGTTACTTTCCCATCTAGCTTTGTATCATCAGTAAACTTGGATACATTACACTCGGTCACTTCATCCATGGCATTAATATGGATTGTAAATAGCTGAGGCCCAAACACTGCCTTTCAGTACCCTACTAGCTATTGGCTGCCAACCCATTTATTAAAATGCAGATAAAGCTCTTAATATAGCAAAAGAGGCAAATGCTCCAATCAACACTGAAAAGTTCAACACAACCTAAGAAGCCAACTCCTAAAGACCAGGCCATTGAAACAATCATACCCATTCTATATGGAGAAGTAATGCAATGGGGGAGGAGACCTCTGCAAAAACAGGAAGTTAGTGTGAGACAAATTACTATGCATTTGCATGGGATTGGCAGATAAAATGAGGTTCATGCTGGATAGCAGATTGACCTAAAAAAAACATTTTAGGTACTGAATTCCTGAAAGCATGCCCTACACCCGATCCCTCGACCCATGCTCCCATCCAGTGAGGCTCTGCGTCTGGGAACAGGGCCTCACCAAAATCAATCCTTAAAACATTTAATAATGAATTACAAGATTAAATTCCACTTGTTCTTTAGATGTCGCTTTGGCAACTTTTACACTGGCAACGTGCCACGAGTAAGCACATAGCAATGTCACATCTCCTAAGGAGTACAAGACCCCTTGTTTTACAGATTCCGATAGCTGCTGGTGAAAGATGATGTCCAATCCATTGGATCTGCGATGGACCCAATAGGGATCAGCGCCACATTGCAAGCAACATCAGGGAGAGTGGTGCTTGTAGGTTGTGGGTCTCAGTTTCAGAGTACTACCTTAAATCTCTTTATAAAATATTAACACCACTGTGACTTGTTAGATAGGCAAATGTGGCAGCCATTCCGTGCTAGCCATGAGATGAAGCACTGCCAGTAAATCCTTTTATTAAAAAATAAAGACTTACATTTATATAGCGCCTTTCATGACCACCGGATGTCTCAAAGCACTTTGCAGCCAATGAAGTACTTTTTGTGTGTAGTCACTGTTGTAATGTAGGAAATGCGTCAGCCAATTTGCACACAAGCATACTTCCACAAACAGCAATGTGATAATGACCAGATAATCTTTTTTTATTATGTTAATTGAGGGATAAATATTAGCCAAGACACCGGTGATAACTCCCTTACTCTTCTTCGATATAGTGCCACAGGATCTTTTCCGTCCACTTGAGAGGGCAAGCGGGGCCTCGATTTAATATCTCATCCGAAAGACATCACCTCTGACAGTGCAGCATTCCCTCAGCACTGTACTGGAGTGACAGCCTAGATTTTTTTGTGCTCAAGTCCCTGGAGTAAGACTATGAACCCACGACCTTTTGACTCAGAGGCGAGAGTGCTGCCCACTGAGCCACAGCTGACACTATATGGTGCTGGGTGGGGGAGGGATGTTGGCCAGGACATCAGGATAACTCCCTTACTCTTCTTTGAAATGTCATCCTGAACCATCAGAACAGGAGACAGGATCCTCACTTTAACATTTCATCACAAGGACAGTCATCCATCCAGCTGTGATAATAAGTTGCCCTTCGTGTTCATTGTTGGGTAATTCAGCACCAATTTAATGAACAACTCTGACTTAGAGGCCAGTTAGCACATTGTGCAATCTTAATAAAAACAGAAAATGTATTTTGCTTTTGTATTAATGAAATCTTAATAGTGTTAAGTGGATTTACTCAGTGTCGACTTGGCACCTTCAATAATGTAACAGGATGCAATAATTTAATATGGTTCCCTTGGCTTAGGAGTACAGAAAGGCTGCATATTACTGCCACTAATCCTCAGTATTTACTGGAAAGCCCTGAGTTTGCTGCCGCTGGCTGCTGCGAGAAATTCTTTGAAGTTCACTTGAATTTGCCGCAGGATGGATTTGATAAATAATTCTGTTCATAGCTTTGTGGGAATTCTTCTGACACCAAGTCTTCTTTGTATATAAACTGCCACTGAAGAGCTATTGTATTGATTGAACAAACAGCTGAACCTAGGCCATTCATAGTGTGTTTTCTTCTGGTCCGGCCGAAATCTGTGCTGCATGTATCACATTGAATTCATTCGGTCACGACGTCACTGACCCCGTTTTTCAGCTAGTACCCAGCTGTGTTCTGATAATGGCGAAAGAACATTGGAATAGGTAGAGTTACTTTAGTGAATTAAATCTGCTACCAAATGTATGGTGTTAAATGGAAGAAATACTTGAACTATATAGCACCTTTCACATTCTCAGGGTGTCCCAAAGCACCACACAGCCAATGAAATACTTTTAGTGCAGATACTATTAATTTGGAGGTAATCGCAGCAGCCAATTTGTGCACAGCACGATCCCATAAACAGCAAATTAGATACATGACCAGTTAATCCAGTTTTTGTGATTATTTGAGGGAACGAATATTATCACAGGATCTTTCAGGAACATAAGAAAAGGAGGAGTCCATTCAGCCCCTCCGGCCTGTTCCGCCATGTAATTAGATCCATTGTACCTTGATATGCCTTGGTTCCATATCCCTTCATACCCTTGCCTACGAAAAGTCTATCAATCTCAGTTTTAACATTTTCAATTGACCACCCAGCCTCAACAGCTTTTTGAGGGAGAGAGTTCCTGTTTTCCACTACCCTTTGTGTGAAGAAGTGCTTCCTCGCATCGCCCTTGAATGGCCAAGCTCTAATTTTAAGATTATGCCCCCTTGCCTTCCTTTCTTTAGGCAGACGGAACATCGGTGAGATAAACCACATCAATGTGTGACAGTATCGTTGCTCAAAGGCATCAACGTTCCTGGGCTAAGGAGAGGAAACAGGTTCCTGCCCTGATTGGAGTCCAGTGCCTGCCTGCAGACAGGATTGGACTTTGCTGTGATGCTGCCTATGGGCAAATAGCCTTTCAGTTGGCTGAGGTACCAGCAGTCTCCTGGTGCCTGTGGAACCATAACCGAGCAAGAGTGGGCACTTCCTGGGGAGGAAATAGGGGAAAAGTATGGGAAAACACTGAGGACAGTAAGATTACTGTCACTGAATGTCAGTCAATGGGTTAGTTGAAAACTAAAGCAGTTTTGAGAGGAACAGATTGGTCGAAATGCACTGTAAACTGGTTCGGGTAATTTTGACTTTGCGACAGTGGAAAAGGGGTGACAGCGAATCAGCAGCCAGTTTTATATCTCTTCCCATTGAAGTCCATGGAAAAAAAATAGGAAGAGGTGTAACAAGGCCTGCTGACTCGGTGTCGCCTGCTTTACACAATTACACAAAGTCAAAAATGACCCCTGTGGAGTCCGTGTTTTCATGTAACTAATAATATTAAAAAAGGACAAAAGTCACTCAAATAGGGCCGTGGTTTCATCTCCAGACAAAATGTGGGGAGAGGATTAAACGTTAACTAAGCAGAAGACATCACGAACAGCTGGACTTACTTAAGGGATGAGCTTCATTAATGACAAAATACTCATTGGCAGATGTCCTGCATAATATTAAGTGATGGTAATGGAATAATTTTGGACTGGACTGGAATTCTGATCCAATTAATCAAACTGCAAACAAGCTATGTGCATATTCTCAGACTGTCCCCCCACATTACTATATGTACCGTGGGTCTACTGACTACAATGTACAGGGCAACGTATGCTGCGTGTACACCTAGAGGTCAATGTTACAAATGCGCATTACCGGATGGGAGTCTTGCCACCGGCCTCCCATATATAAAATCAGCCCTGCACTGTCCTCTGACTGCATCGTGTCTTCTGTACCTATGCTGCAGAGCGAGCTCAGGGCAGGCCCCTAGCACCCTCTTTTTGCTATCAAATGTTGGACAGAGGTGGATGCAAATGTAAGAGATTGTAGGATGAAGATAAGCACTTTAGGTCTGCCGAGCTGTCTCCAGCTTATCCGTCGGTGGGTTAGGCCAGAAGCTGCATCATATACAGACCACCAAAGTCTCCAATACGGTCTCTAGTCTGTGTTAAATTGACTGATTTCAGCAGTGGGAGCGGGCGGGGGGGGGGGGGGGGGGGGGGCGGTGGGGTGGGGTGATGCAATTTGCCTGGGTCAGAAAGGGGAAAAATTAGCCTATCTGCTATCTGCTCCTGATTGCTATCGAGCGACCCCCTTGCTGAAAGTGTACCAGTATGGACATCGGGTGAGTCAGGGTTGTGCTTGGCTGTGATACTTTGCTGCAGTTGAATAAGCCGATGACACGCACTGTCAAGACTCACATAATGAATAAGCAGTGGATAATCAATGCCCCAGAACCTGTACCCCAGCAGAATTTCAACTTGCCCGCAGGGTGTAAAACTGGCAATAAAAATCGGGGCGGTTTCAATCACGAGTTCGATAGTGGGTAATGTCAGTTTTACACACCGGGAGCAACTTGAAAATCTTCCCAAAATATTCAGGAGAGGAGGGCAGGGGAGAAAATTAGAGCAAGTAGGTAAGGAAAGAACACAAGCCTTTTTATTTGTTTACCTATCCCATTTGCCTTTTCAGCAAATCACTCAATACTTCTCTGAAAAAAGGCATCCAATTGCCCTTTTATCTCCTTCAGTGCACTTCCTAAACGTGTTAACCTTTTGACTCCTAACTTTCTAGTTCTGAGCTGATGTCCCCAGTGTTTGAACAGAGCTGCCACACTGGACAAATCCATGGGGTGCAATTTTCTGTGGATAGCCTCACGCATGAGATGCCGCCTCCTGATGGAAGCACAGACGTGCCCATGTCACAGGGGCGGCCTGTTCCTGCTTTAACTGTTACTAGTGGTGCTGTCACTCCAAGCCACTGATTCCCTTCAGTTCCCCCTACAGGAAGTAGCACTGTCACCCAAAAGCCAATGAGATATCATCAGGAGGAGGTGGTCCTGAGCCAGCAAAGATCAGCCGGAGTTTTGTGTCTAGTTCTGGGCATTGCACTTAGGAAGGATGTGAAGGCCTTAGAGAAGTTGCAGAAAAGATTTACGAGAATAGTTCCAGGGATGGGGGACTTCAGTTAGGTGGATAGATTGGAGAGGCTGGGGTGGTTTTTGGAGCAGAGAAGGTTGAGTGGAGATTTGATAGAGGTGTTCAAAATCATGAGGGGTCTATAGACGGTATAGAATCATAAATTTATGGCCCATTATATCTGTGCTGGTTGAAAAAGAACTATCTAGCCAAATCCCACTTTCCAGCTCTTGGTCTGTAGCCCTGTACATTACGGCACTTTGAGTCCATATCCAAGTACTTGTTAAATGCGATGAGGGTTTCTGCCGCTACTACCCTCTCAGACAGTGAGTTCCAGACCCCACTACCCTCTGGGTGAAAAAAGTTCTCACCTTCCCTCTAATTCTTCTACCAATTACTTTAAATCTATGCCCCCTGGTTATTGAGCTCTCAGCTATGTAAAATCGTTTTTTCCTATCTCCTGTGTTGTAACCATTCTATGATTCTATAAAATAAGCTGGTGCAGAGCCAGGCCAAACTGGTCCTCTTTTTGAAGCTAAAATCACACTCAGCTGGTCTGATGTACTACCTGTTCCCACTGTAAATGAAGGGACCTAACTATCTATTGGGAGGCCTCTGTGGATAGATGTGCATCTATAGCTATGTGTATAGAGCTTCACCTGCTGCAAGTTCACATTCAGCAGTGAAAATGTAACTGTCAGTGCATTTGTAAAGGTGAATCAGCATAGCAACAGCAATAGGCCAATCAGTCTCCTGTGTCTGTTCTGCCATTCAATTAGATCAGGGCTGAACTGTACCTCCATTTACTCCATTTTTGAATCATCTCTCCTCATCTAAGTTACGGCGGGAGACTGCTGGAAATCCCATGGAATGTTAGTGCCATGCTGTCAGTCTTGGCTCAATTGGTAGCATTCTCACTTCTGAGTCACAAGGTTGTGGGTTCCAAACCCCACTCAAGGGACTTGAGCACAAAATCTAGGCTGACATTTCACTGAGGGACTGCTGCACCTCGCAGATGGATGTAAAACATCCCATGGCACTATTTTGAAGAAGAGCAGGGGAGTTCTGCCAAGTGTCCTGGCCAAGATTTATCCCTCAACCAACAATTTAGTCAATTGTCTCGTTTATCTCAAAAGCAAAATACTGCGGATGCTGGAATCTGAAATAAAAATAGAGAATGCTGGAAATCTCAGCGGGTCAGGCAGCATCTGTGGAGAGAGAAACAGAGTTAACATTTCAGGTCGATGACCCTTCTTCAGAACTGGCGAAACTTCGACATTAACAGATTCTTAAGGAGCACTGAAAGGGGGAGGGGAGGAAAGAACAGAAGGGAAGGTCTGTGATAGGTGTATCTCATTGTCTGTGGGACCTTGATGCATGCAAATTGGTTGTGATGTTACATTACAACATTTCAAAAGTATTTCATTTACTTTAAAGTGTTTTGGAACGTCCGGACAAAATGCAAGAACTTTCTTGCCTTTAGGCTGAGTGTTTTTCTGAAATACTGTGCAGAAATGCTGGTCGGTGTAAGCAGCTGAGAGCTCGACCCATCCCAGCCCTTCACCAGAATGGCAGCCAGTAGTGCCTGCTGCCACTGGAGGCAACCAGCTCTCTGTGACTCTGCTCGCACTTTTCCTTACGTAGTTCAGTTTGGGCTCCGACGCAGGTTCCCGGGCGTGGCCACCGCCTTGGCCTCACCACGTCTGGTCCAACGTGGTCGCCTTCCTCAAGTCTGGAAATAGAGAAGCGAAGGGTTTCAAATCCACACACTCCTGCTTTTAAACACAGATTGTGGAATGTGATTGTGGCATTCCCTCTGTGCTTAGATTCCTGTGTTAAGCCTCATGATGTATCACACTGTTTAACCCCGCTCACTCCAATCTGCATATAGATTAGAATTTGCATGTCGTATCCCCATTCCGGCGAGCTGGAATATCTGTGCTGTGTGTCTGGCTAAGTATAGCAGATGTCACCGGACACAATCTCATTAATCTTGTTGACATGCTCTCTTGTTTTAATAGACAAATCACTTTTCCACATCTGAAAGTGAAGAGACCTCGCCCTCCCTTCCCATTCTAAGGCGCTCAATTATAAATCGATCTGCTGGACCCTGGCTCCCACCTTTGACCAGGTTGTGTTTGATGCCTGTTCATGGGACTGGCATCCCTGTCCACACCTGGCTCTCACAAAGACCTGAGGGTGTAGTCCGACAACTAACTTTCGGAGGTGTCACTGTAGTCGAGGTCAGGGGGCATAATTATATTTTGCTGAGCTTCAATCTGTCTCTGCTCATGTCGGGTATGAAATCAATACTGAGTCCTTGTTAGTCCCACATATTGGAGTGTTAGTGCCTCCACTGAAGTGGACTAAGGTAAAACTAAATAAAAGGAGTGAAATGAATATGCTGCAAATCTGAAACTTTAAAAAACTGAAACTGCGCAGCAGATCTGCCCCGTGTCTGAAAAGGGTTAACGTTTCGGGTGGGACTCCCTCCTCAGAACCCCTCAAACTATTTTTCTCTTTCAGTTAATGTGCATCTCCAACACTATGCTGTGTGACTATTAGCTTACAAACATTAATATTTATTCTAAATGGGTTAACACCTCACATAAAACAAGAATTTGACTCAAAACACATTAAAGTATAAGCGAGATGGATAAGCGATAACGGACTGGCAGATCCTTACTGAGCTCCTTTGCTCTGGAACCGTCTCTCCTAATCATTGCCTTCCCTATGTAAACTCAGCATTCCTGTCTCCATTTGCGTGCACAGTTTAGCTCCCATTCCAGACTTGAGCCTATTATATCTATCTCTCTTTTTCTTTCTCTTCCCTTTACCCCTCTTGGGTTCTTCTCTCCTGTCTCCTCATCTTCCGATTCTTAAAACCTACCTCTTTGGAGAAGCTTTTGGTCACGTATCCTAACGGCTCCCTCTTACGTTAAGGACACTATATAAATGAAAGTTATTGTTGTTGGCCCAGAATTTCCTGCGAACCTCCGCTAATATGGCACATCTAAAGTGTATGCCTTTAATCTAGACTAGTGGTTCCTGGAAATTATGGCGTTTGTGAATTTATGCAATTCATTATTGAAGCTCTCCGATACCCCTCGCCCAAACCCCGAAATGTTCATTATCATAGCTCCGCTCACCAGTCAAGTTAATGGTGATCGCGAATTTGCTCGATTTATGCCAATTTTCGCTGGAGCCACTTCGAATATTTCCAGCTCTGCTTCACAAAAGAAAATAAACAGCAGGTCCACACTGCTGTCAGAAATTATCTGCAATTATTAACGATTCCATTAGCCAGGATTTCCAAATCAATTTACTTGCAATGGGTGGGGATGACTGTTGCAATAGTTTATATACTAATCTTAAAGAGACACAACAAATCACCAAGTAGCATTAGAAGGAAAAATTAATGCAATCCCCTTCATTAGAGTTAAAAGAGACGCTGGGTCTTAGTGGTTCAGCTCTGTCTCTGACACTACAGCTGCCTGGACACTAAGCTCTCTCCTCCTTTAAGATGCTCCTTAAAATCTACCTCTTTGACCAAGTGTTTGGTCACCTGTCCTTCTTTGGTTCGATGATAATGCTGCTGTGAAGCATCTTAGGACGCTTTACGACACTAAAGGCGCTGTATAAATGCAAGTTGTTGGTGGTTCTACCTTCGAACACAGTGATAGCTGTGTCGTCGCTTATAATGGAAACTAAAAGTAACAAGTTAAATACACTTGCTGACTGAGTGTAGTCGGAGAACAGGAATGAGCTTTCTCAACATTTGTAACAACTTTGGCGTACGTTCTTGGTTTTGTCAGTCCTTCACGCACTCCCTCAACTTTTAAGATGCCTGACCACCGTCCCAATTAATGAATACAAAGTTATTCCCTGCAAAGATGTTATCTAGAGGTCCCCTGGAAGAGAAAATGCATTCATGAAAAAAAATCACATATAAATAAATGCAACAATCACATTTAAGATAAAGCAGCAGGAAGATGGTGCATTTTAGACGGATTTAACTTGCAGGTACAGAAGGCCGGTAAATATTGGCGATCGTCTCTGACACTCCGGAATCTGTCACTGTGCTCGCTGCAGCGTATTCTGATCAGTTTTCCAGCAAATGTGGTGTAAATTCACCACTGGATGCACAACGGTCTAACTCACCGCCAATATCGGCATTACCAGAAATTCCAGGCCACCAAGGGTCAGTGCAACTATATTCCCATCGCCCAATTTCAAAGCCTCTATTGTTTTATTGAAGATAAAAATGAATAGTGGAAGACCAAGCCTGGTCATGTTTTACAACTCACGTGTTGTGCAAGTGATGCCACATTTCAATTCCCACAGTTCCTGTGCAACATATTCAAATAGAAAGACGAAACAACAACAACAACTTGTATTTGTATGGCGCGTAGTAAAACAGCCCAAGACAAAACAAATACATTTGCAAAAGAACTTGCATCTATAAAGCACCTTTCGTGCTCTCAGGAAGTCCCAAAGGGCTTCATAGCCAATGAGGTACATTTTTTGGAAGTGTAGTCGCTGTGGTAATGTTGACACAATGGAGTTAATATCTGTGGATAGCATTAATCGGGCATTGGGGAGCTCAGTCCTCCCACCTAAAGGAATCGACATGAGGTCTGCATCATTTTTGTGGCCAGGCTTAATTTAAATTAAATTGGTGAGCTGTCACTGTAAAACACGCTCCTTATAGGCAACTCGCTGATTGAGAAGCTGGGAAATCCTATGGAGCGGCCATTAGTTAAAGGGAGGTGCATTTTTCGATTGTGTAAAATTGACAGCGATATTGAGAAGCAGCAGGCAGGAAGACCCCGACCAGGGCCCCTAGATTCTTGGATGTGGCAGCGGAGGTGCTCATAGATGAAGTGAGCAGCAGGAAGGAGGTTCTTTCCACCCTCCAATGGTTGACGGATGTCAAGATGAGTTAGTCAGCAGGCAAAGAGAGAGGTGGCAGAGCATAGAGATGCTACAAGCATTGTCCCTGGGACCTGTGCAGGAAATAAATTAATGACCTGACCAGAACCTTCAAGGTAAGACACATCTTAACATCTCTCATACTTACTGCTCACGATCCTAGTTAGCCCCAGCACCATTAATCCTTCCCTCCCCCCAGCCCGGCTTCCCATTGCTCTCCTAAAATTCACAAGGAACCGTTCACTGTACCTCTTTTCTACTTCCACTCACACACCCAAGATCTGCTACTGCCCTCACACCTGTGCCCCCTGCTTGGCTGTACTTCTGCTTCTTCCATTCATCATATGCACTGACTTGGATGGATACTGATACTCCCCTTGTGGAAGAAACCGCAGTCCCAAGTAGTTCAGGACGCAGTGTCCCTCACGTGCAATAGGCAGTGCAGTGCCAGCCGCGGTGATTGGTTTCAGCTTTTGTTGCTATTTGCTACTCACTGTAGCTGCTCCCCTGGTTGCTCTTTCCTCTTGCTGTTGCTTCCCCTCCACTTGCTAAAGTGAAATTACGAGAAGGACCCCATGAAGAAAAAGTCACAATCCCTCTTCGACTTTCTTATCACAAGAGAAACCGTGAGCTTCAATATGGTGCCTTAATACGAACGTCTGGAATTCCCTCCTTAAACCTCTCCACCTCGCTACCTCCAATAAAACGCTCCTTAAAGCCTACCTCCTACCTGTCCTAATACCTCCTTACATGGCTCAGTATCAAATGTTCTGCGTGAAGTGCCTTGGATGTTTTAGTGCATTAAAGGCGCTATATAAATGCAAGTTGGTGTTGTTGCCTCACTCCAGTTAGGACAGGGGGAGGGATGGAGTCAGTCAGAGGATCAAGTGGCGATTGGGGTACCAGTACAATGCACTCTGTAATGGCAGGAGACACGGCTAGTTTCTGATTTCTACAACCTCTGGCTTAGGGTCAGGTGGTGAACAAAGGACAGGGGCTTCCCACAAGGGACAAAAACACACAGGATTCTTCAACTGATTCTAGTCCCACTCACCCATCACTCCTGTGCTCGCTGACCGACATTGGCTTCCGGTTAAGCAACTCCACGATTTCAAAATTCTCATCTTTATTTTCAAATTCCTCCATGGCCTCACCCATCCTATCTCTGTAATCTCCTCCAGCCCCACAACCCCCCGAGATGGTCTGCGCTCCTCTAATTCTGCCTTCCTGAGCATCCCTGATTATAATCGCTCGACCATTGGTGACTTCTGTTACCTGAGCCCTAAGCTCTGGAACTCCCTGCCTAAACCCCTCTACCTCTCTTTCCTTCTTCAAGATGCTCCTTAAAACACACCTCTTTGACCAAGCTTTTGGTCACCTGCGCTAATTTCTACCTATGCGGCTTGGTGACAAATTTTTATTGCATAATACTCGTGTGAAGCGCCTTGGGACATTTCACTATGTTAAAGGTGCTATATAAATACAAGTTGTTGTTGATAATAATAAACTAATAAAGGGATAGTAGAAGGGGAAATCACAACAAAAACCTTCCGTAGTTCCTGTATGTTCTTTAGCAATATTGCACAGTAATCTCCCAGGCTGGAGTCAGCGGACAGAAGGAGGGATGGTTGCGATTGAGGTGAGTGTGCAGACCCTCTCCCTCTTGATACAACCCGAATCCATCCAGGGGTTCACCTATGACTGCTTTGTCTCTGGCTCAGGCTTCGAGTAACCGAGACAGCCGTAACTGCTGCAATCTACAGCTAATCAGATTTGTGCACACAATGGATCTCTAATGAAGACCGTATATAATGGATATTGAATTGCTAACAATCACTTCATCAATTTGGACACGTACTAGTTAGTGTCATTAATATTTAATTAGAGTAATGAATACCTACTTAATTTTCTCTGAATTACCAAAGAGTTATTAGATTTTAAACTTTAAGCAAGTTAAGTGCCCCCACTCTTGTGTGGCAAAGCTTTGTTAGTCATCCTGCCTCCAGGGAGGGAGCTACACAGCCTGGAGTTTAACCTTCATCTTCAGTGAGTTGCTTCAGTACTAAGTAAGTAACCTGCTCATCATAAAATGGCATTCAGCGGGAATCTACATTTCATCCTTTTGTTTCTGTGATAGATATGAGATACTGACAGTCAGTAGATAGTTTCATTTTAGGCCAGAGATCAATAATTCATTTTCTTAATTTATTCCCTCTCGCCTCTCCTGACTATTATGGACATACAGTCCCAGGGATGTCAATAGCTCTACACAACTTTGCCCACATGCACCATCTTAATGTGTGCGTCATGAAAATGGGTATTTAACCATGGAGTGACATCACATCCCAGGCTGATCCGATCTTCACCAGACATCGTGCAAAAGGCACTTTCCATCAGTGTTTGTAATGTGTGCACCTGCGAGTTTGCTCACAGATTTACAGAGCAGTTGAGTTGGGAGTGGCTTAGCCAGTCACGTGATGTTCACAAGATTCAATAAAACCCCAGCCAGTTGGGTTCAGAGGATGCACGATGAAGCAGATGGTTGTAAGCCTGGTGGATGAACTGGTAATATGTAGTCTGATTGTTAAATCTTTGCTGATAAATCAACTAGTTCTTAAAAGCAATGTGTTGCTTTGAATTCTTAAGAAGAACCCTTGAAGCAAATACATTACAGGGCTCACAAGAGAGATGAGGAAATGTGAACTTCAGTTGATTCTTTACCCTCCTTGACCCAGGGCTCTGAGGCCAATTCTAGTGCCCCAATTGCTTCGCTCAGCTAACTCAACACAGTCAATAAAACATTTACACCCACATCTTCCTAACTACATGCCCTAAGTTTGTGGATTTTTCTAGCTTCACTCAAGTTATAAATAGACACCAGACTATCTTCAAAGGACAGAAATGACTGCTTTCATCCACTTCTTATTCATCCATTTAGTGCCTGGATAGCCTGTAACCAGAGACAATTCCTTTCTCCACCTTCTCCAATTACACAGCCAGTCCTACACTCCAAGTGTGTCTGTGTTTGCTGATCAAAATGAGTGTCTTAGAAAGAATGTCCATTTATATTGCACCTTTCACAATCTCAGGAGATCCCAAAGCACGTCACAGCCAATTAAGTATTTTTTTGAAGTGTAGTAACTGTTGTGATGTAGGAAATCTCAGCAGTCAGTTGGTGCACAGCAAGGTCCCACAAACAGCAATGAGATAAATGACCAGACACTATTTTTTGGTTATGTTGTTTGAGGGATAAATATTGGCCAGGACATCAGTAGAACTCCCAGCTCTTCTTCAAATCATACCCAGGGATCTCGGGATCTTTACACCCGAGTGGGTATACTGTGCCTCAGTTTAATGTCTCATTCGAAATACGGCACCTCCAACATTGCATAATGCACTGGAGTGCTGGCCTAAATTATTTTTACTTGAGTTTCTTGAGCGGGCCTTGAACCCAAAACCTTCAGAGGCAAGAGTGCTACCACTGAGCCATGGCTGACTCCTTTACAGCTTGTGGCTTTTTCTGTTAGTCACCCCACAGTATCCAGAATGTTTCTTCTGTGCGTGTGCGGAGTCTGGTAAATTTGTGTATCTGTGGAGTTCCGTGCCTGCATGGAGGGTGAAATTTGTCGGTTACTGAGTAACTAGTTTTCATAAAGTGGATTAATTATTATCCAATCTTTCCCAGATCACAAAACCTGTTCCAAGATCACTGACATTACGAAATTATGAAGGGTTTTGATAGAGCACAGATTTAAGATAATTGACAAAAGAAGCAGAGGGGAACTAAGGAGAATTTTATAAAACGAGTTGTTATAACCTGGAATACACTTCCTGAAAGGGTGGTGGAAGCAGATTCAATAGTAATTTTCAAAAGGGAATTGGATAAATACATGAGAAAGAAAATTTGCAGGACTATGGGGAAACAGCAGGGGAGTGTGACTAATGTTATAGCTCTTCCAAAAAGCTAACTCTGGCATGATGGGCTGAATGACCTCTTTCTGTGCTCTGTGACGAAAAAGGGACTAACATTTTCTTCAGTTTTGCACTTCCACATTACGGCTAACTATTGAACCACTGGGCGTCAGCTGAATAATGTCCCAGATTTTGGTGCAGCAGAACATCTAACGGTGTCTGCTGTTAGTTAGACTTGTTCGTGCACATTTAGATTTTTAAAATGTTGTCGTGGCAAGTTGCTGAAAGTGTGAGCTGATAACGGCATCTGGGATCAGTGAACAGGGAAAGCAACACGGTATCTCCGTAACCAGTCAGATTGAAGGGCTGGGAAATAAACAGCAGAAGGAATAAGGAGGGTGTAAATTAGAGTGGGTGAATTCAGTGTCAAATCAGGTACAGAAAGAGAAATAAAGAGAGGGAAAGAAAGATTGAATTAAGAGAGAGAGAGACAAAAGAGACAGAAAGGTAAAGTAAACAAAACAATTTTAATTTTAAATTTGACATTTTTAAAAATCTCCAACGACAATTAATACCTGAAGGAATGAGACTCCACACTTATAATAGTTAATTTTCAGTGCCAGAGTGGTTGATTGGCAGTAATTAACACGTATGTCATTAAAAAGGTGCTTACGCTTGAAATGAAAAGACCGTGGTGAGTTTAGCTTGAATCCACTGCACAAATATACACAAGATTCAATGCATGTTCGTGGTGGGCCAGACACTGAGAGGCCGTTTACGTGAAGCTAACAGCGAAGTGGCGCAACTCAGACAGCAACTTTTGCATATTGGCATCTAACCGTGCTCCTCGACTGAAGTTGCTGCACCATTAACGTCTGAAGAATGGCAAGCACCATTAGCCTCACCATTATTTTCACAGAACAGAATCTGGCCCATTAACTCCTTCACACAACTTCCTTGCAGTTACAGCCAACAGCAACCTAGCAGACCACACTGTGCCCAGCAGCAGTGAGTACCTTCCGCCCGGCTCTGCCCGCTTATAGCGAGCAGCTGTACGCTGGTTGTGCTGGTGGCGGAGGGGGGGGGGTAACTATTCAACAGCCTGCTCACTGCATTTGGGATAACTGAATAGAGTTCATGCAAAGGTGAAGCCCTGCCTACAAGACAGAAACAACAGAGTGACTCTGACTCAGCCGGGACACCTTTTGTTCTCCCCTGTTCACACGACAAAGGGTCGGTTTGAGAGATGGCTTGATGGGTGGCACCGGGGTTTGATTTATCAAAGCATTTCAGGGGACAGGAGCTTGGTTCATGCCTGTGATTGCCCATGTGGTGAGCTCCGAGTCCCAGTCAGACCATTATGGGAAGGTACTGAAGAGCCTTCGCACAGTAATAAGAGAGGTTGGTAAATGAGTTGTCCCAGACACACAAGTGTATCGTTCACAGTCAGTGTTGGCAGAGGCCACGGCGTACTTTGCCTGCCAGTAACTAAGTTCAGGCGGCTGCAATTAATTTCATGTAGGGCTGTGACATCCAGCAGAGAGAGGACACTTTCATCCTATCACTGACGGCTGGATTCCAGCCGACATCATGGATTTGGAAGTCGAGTCTGTTAACCCCTTGTACGACCCGGTCTGCTTCATAGGAACAGGAGTAGGTCATTCAGCCCCTCGAGCCTGTTCTGCCATTCAGTGCTGAACTGCATCTCAATTCCATGTATCCACCTTTACTCCATTTCCCATAATACTCTTACCTAACAAAAATCTATCAATACAATCGCAAAATACCGAGGATGCTGGAATCTGAAATAAAAACAGAAAATGCTGGAAATCTCAGCGGGTCAGGCAGCAGCTGTGGAGAGAAACAGAGTTAACGTTTCAGGTCGATGACCCTTTGTCAAAACTGGAAAAGTTTGAAATGTAACAGACTCTTAAGCAAGTGCAGGAGCACTGAAAGGGGGAGAAAAGAACAGAAGGGAAGGTTTGTGATAGGATGGGAGGCAGGAGTGATTTAAGAGACAAAAGGGATGATGGGCAAAATGAGATGGTAATGGCACAAGTTAGGAAACAATAGATGAGTCTAGATGGAGTGTGAATGGCGGAATCATCACCAGCTGCCATGGGAAAGAGAGAGAATAAAAAAGGTCAGCGAGTTTATAAAAAAATATCAGAGTGGGAGTGAATTAAAGTGACAGGTGACCGGAAGCTCGGGGTCACACTTATGGACTGAACAAAGGTGTTCTGCAAAGCGGTCATCTAATCTGTGTTTGGTCTTCCCCAATGTAGAGGAGACCACATTGTGAGCAGCAAATACAGTATACTAAATTGAAAGAAGTACTAGTAAATCGCTGTTTCACCTAGAAGTAGTGTTTGGGGCCCTGGATAGTGGGAAGGGAGGAGGTAAAGGGTCCATCATTCTCAATTTTTATATTTTTAATTGACCCTTAGCCTCAACAGCATTTTTTAGGGGGGAAGAGTTCTAGATTTACACTACCCTTTGTGTGAATAAATGAATAATTTGTTCAAGCTGAGGTTGTTGTGCCTATATTGTTGTTTATTCCTATAGCCCTAAAGGCATGTGATATTCATTTTCAAAACAAAAGATTAACTGGTCGTTAAACTGATTGTGTGTGAGATGTTACAGGTGCAGAATGGCTAGGTTTGCCTACTGAACAACACTCATTGCATATAAACTGAATGTGTGAAATGTGATGAGATGTTTTCACTAAGGAGATGGTACTCAGTAAGATAATGGGACTAAAGACAGATAAATCCCCTAGACCTGATGGCTTGCATCCTAGAGTCTTAAAAGAAGTAGCGGCAGGGATTGTGGATGCATTGGTTGTAATTTACCAAAATTCCCTGGATTCGAGGGAGGTCCTAGCAGATTGGAAAACTGCAAATGTAACGCCCCTATTTAAAAAAGGAGGCAGACAAAAAGCAGGAAACTATAGACCAGTTAGCCTAACATCTGTTGTTGGGAAAATGTTGGAGTCCATTATTAAAGAAGCAGTAGCAGGACATTTAGATAAGCAAAATTCGGCCAGGCAGAGTCAGCATGGATTTATGAAGAGAAAGTCACGTTTGACAAATTTGCTGGAGTTCTTTGAGGATGTAACGAATAGGGTGGATAAAGGGGAACTAGTGGATGTGGTGTATTTGGATTTCCAGAAGACATTTGACAAGGTGCCAGATAAAAGGTTATTGCACAAGATAAAAGTTCACGGGGTTGGGGGTAATATATTAGCATGGATAGAGGATTGGCTAACTAACAGAAAACAGAGAGTTGGGATAAATGGTTCATTCTCTGGTTGGCAACCAGTAACTAGTGGCGTGCTGCAGGGATTAGTGCTGGGACCCCAACTATTTACAATCTAAATTAACGACTTGGAAGGAGGGACTGAGTGTAACGTAGCCAAATTTGCTGACGATACAAAGATGGGAGGAAAAACAATGTGTGAGGAGGACACAAAAAATTTGCAAAAGGACATAGACAGGCTAAGTGAGTGGGAAATAATTTGGCAGATGGAATATAATGTTGGAAAGTGTGAGGTTATGCACTTTGGCAGAAAAAATAAAAGAACAAGTTATTATTTAAATAGAGAAAGATTGCAAAGTGCCGCAGCACAGCGGGACCTGGGGGTACTTGTGCATGAAACACACAAGGGTACTATGCAGGTACAGCAAGTGATCATGAAGGCCAATGGTATCTTGGCCTTTATTGCAAAGGGGATGGAGTATAAAAGCAGGGAAGTCTTGCTACAGCTAGACAAGGTATTGATGAGGCCACACCTGGAATACTGCATGCAGTTTTGGTTTCCATATTTACGAAAGGATATACTTGCTTTGGAGGCAGTTCGGAGAAGGTTCACTAGGTTGATTCTGGGGATGAGGGGGTTGACTTATGAGGAAAGGTTGAGTAGGTTGGGCCTCTACTCATTGGAGTTCAGAAGAATGAGAGGTGATCTTATCGAAACGTATAAGATTATGAGGGGGCTTGACAAGGTGGATGTAGAGAGGATGTTTCCACTGATGGGGGAGACTAGAATTAGAAAGCATGATCTTAGAATAAGGGGCCAGCCGCCCATTTAAAACAGAGATGTGGAGGAATTTCTTCTCTAAGAGGGTTGTAAATCTGTGGAATTTGCTGCCTCGGATTGTTGTGGAAGCTGGGACAAGTAATGTTCTACTTATAAGGTTATTTGATGATTGTAATCTTCATCATCATAGGCAGTTCCACGAAATCAAGGAAGACTTGCTTCCACTCTAAAAGTGAGTAAATTTAAGACAGAAATAGACAGTTTCTTGAGCAACAAAGTGAATAAATTTAAGACAGAAATAGACAGTTTCTTGAGCAACAAAGAGATAAGGGGTTATGGGGAGCGGGCGGGGAAGTGGAACTGAGTCTATGATCAGATCAGCCATGATCTTATCGAATGGTGGAGCAGGCTCAAGGAGCCATATGGCCTACTCTTATGTTCTTATGTTCTTATGTTCTTCTGTTTTAATGATGTGATAAGATGCTCAATAAATGTTCTACTTATAAGGATATTTGATGATTGTAATCATCATCATCGTAGGCAGACCCACGAAATCAAGGAAGACTTGCTTCCACTCTAAAAGTGAGTTCTCAGGTGGCTATACAGTCCAATGAGGGGACTACAGTCTCTGTCACAAGTGGGGCAGACAGTGGTTGAAGGAAAGGGTGGGTGGGGAGCCTGGTTTGCCGCATGCTCCTTCCACTGTCTGCGCTTGATTTCTGCGTGCTCTCGGCGACGAAACTCGAGGTGCTCAGTGCCCTCCCAGATGCCGTTCCTCCATTTTGGGCGGTCTTGGGCCAGGGATTCCCAGGTGCCGGTGGGAATGTTGCACTTTATCAAGGCTTTGAGGATGTCCTTGAAACATTTCCTCTGCCCACCTGGGGCTCGCTTGCCGTGTAGGAGTTCCGAGTAGAGCATTTGTATTATATATGTGGATGTATTTACTCTGTACATCCACCAGAGGGCTCTTCCCCTGGAGTCCCAAGGGATCCCATAATCCCTTGGTAGCACGGTATTTAAGGAGGTTTCACAGGTTGGAGAGGCACTCTGGAGACCTGCAATAAAAGACTAAGGTCACACATTACTTTGAGCTCACAGTGTTCAGTCTGACTCTTTCTCCATACACAACAGTTTGCTTGAGGAGTCTCGTGTCAGGCATGCCCAATGGAGCTGGTCGAGCTTGGTCAGTGCTTCGATGCTAGAGATGTTGGCCTGGATGAGGACACTAACGTTGGTGAATCTATCCTCCCAGTGGATTTGCAGGATCTTGCGGAGGCAGCATTGGTGGTACTTCTCCAGTGCTTTGAGATGTCTGCTGTATGTGGTCCACATTTCTGAGCCATAGAGGAGGGCGGGTACACAGGGTACATATGGTCTACAGCGAGTAAAGGTAATGCAATCCTGCTCTCTGTTAATCAAACATCTGGCCGACAACCACTAGTGCAAACGGCATCAATAGTGAAAGCACTACTAGGACCAGCAACATTAGTGCAAAGATTCATATCACAGCTGCATCACTACCACCATTAGTTCAAACACCATTGCTAGTGCAGAACTAGGCAGGGAGATCGATCCTTGCATGGGAACAACAGGTGGGCCTGAGGCCTGAGGCCCATCTGATGTTGGGCCACGGGCCTCATTTACAGGTGAACGCAAGCTCACCGGTGAAGACCATTTGAATTTCAGGCCGCTGTGTATCTGGCAGCAGCCATCAGGTAGGTCTTGTGAGAGACGTAAGCGACTGGGAGTGGGAGGGGGCGACAGTAATAGGGTGGCGAGCGGATAAGAGTTGGAGGTGGAACAACCAGGAGAAGGAGATGACTAGGAGGGGGTTTGAGACTGCGATCGGCATGGGGGTTATGGTGGGTGGTGCAAGCAATGGTCAGCAGCAGCCTGTGGTTTTAATATGGAGCCGACATCACCAACACATGAATAATTATCTGGCTTCTGGTTATGCAATGCCTCGGTTTCAAAATTCTCATCCTTGTTTTCAAATCCCTCCATGGCCTCGCCCCTCCCTATCTCTGTAATCTCCTCCAGTCCCACAACCCCTCGAGATGTCTGTGCTCCTTTAATTCTGCCCTCTTGAGCAACCCTGATTAAAATCGCTCAACCATTGGTGGCCGTACCTTCTGTTGCCTCGGCTTCAAGCTCTGGAACTCCATCCCTAAACCTCGCCACCACTCTACCTCGCTTTCTTCCTTCAAGACGCCCTTTAAAACCTACCTCTTTGACCAAGCTTTTAGTCACCTGCACTAATTTCTACTTATGTGGCTCAGTGTCAATTTTTTAAAATTTCATAATACTCTTGTGAAGCACCTTGGGACGTTTCACTACATTAAAGGCGCTATATAAATATAAGGTGTTGTTGTTGTTAACATGCAAGTTAGTACAACAAGGGAAACAGATTGAATTGGCTAGACGCATTTCGACAGATGTCACAAATATCAACCTTCAAGGCGCGGCTGCAAATCTCTGTTAGCGACTCACAGCATTGTGAACTCTCCCATTGGATGGCTGAGCCTTTAGATGGCTGCCCAGGTTAGGGACACTTCTTTCTCCCTGGGCCAATCTTGTTTGTTTTCAACTCACATATTATGGCACTGAAAAAATACTAATGAAACAAATCGATTGAACCAATAAGAATAGGTTTATTACCATAATAAAAATGGAAAATGCCAGAGACAGTCAACAGGTCAAGCTACATCTGTGGAGAAGTTGACGGTTGAGGCATAAACCCTTGCTCAGAACTGAAGTGCCAGCGATATGCTGATAGGGTTAGATGAAGAGGGGTGGGAGGAGGCTTGTGTGGTGCACAAGCATTGGCATGGACCAGTTAGAGCCGAATGCCCTGTTTCTATGCTGTAGATTTGATGTAATTCTATGTAAATGAAACAGCTGAAACGCAATCTGCACAAAAGTTCAAAAAATGTCATTATTTCACTTATAGTGAAATGTGTAACCTTTTGAAGGTCGGACATCCTGTGCTTTAAAAAATGGTGATAAAAATAAAAATAAGAAGGGAAGGGAAACTGAGCCACAAAGGAAGAGTTTAGGAGAGGGTTACTGAAAGCTTGGATGCGACAATGGGTTTTGAGATGGTTTTCAAAGGTAGAGAGAGAAGAAAAAAAGCAGGTGAGTTTAGATGAGGTATTCCAGAAAGTAACAGGAGGTGGCTGAAGGTGGGAGGGAGGGCACGCAGAGACGACAGTCAGATGGCTGAGGGATACGGAAGGGGATGCAAGGTTGAGGAGGCTGCAGATAGGGTGGGGTGAGATAATGACAAGGTTTTCAAATTTAATGTACTGTGAGGATGAGAAAAATGTAGGTCAGTGGGGACAGGGATTATGGGCAGGTGAGACTTGGGGGGAATTTTCACTTTTTAGACCCACCAGGAGTGGGGAGGGGGGTGATGTGTTATGTGCAGGCCCGTTTTAACTCCACAGCATGTATGTGATATCATCTACAGGTCCCTCACCCGGAAGTCAGCCCAATTGACAGGCTTGGCTTCCAGTCGGACGAGGAGCGCTGGACAAGTAGCTACAGCCCCAGGTAGAGGCAAGACCCAAATACAGGAGGCAGGGTCTGACCCCTGATCCCGCGAGGGGAACCAATCCCCTACCCTGGGGGTTGGATTGTCTGATTCCCCTGGGGAGTTTGATCCTGGGGGCGGGGTGGGGGGGGAGGTGGTGGGGTAGGGTTGGGTTTGTATGGGGGGATCCGGTGGTGAGGGAGCTTGGGGGGGCGGGGAAGCACTCTGCTCCTCCTCACCCACAAGGATTGCTCACTGCCACTGCCGCAAGCGAGCTGCGACACACCACATGGATGATGATCCATCCAGCATGGATCTGGTGATGCAGCCCGAGGTACTTGAGAGCTCCGAGGAGGAAGTGTATAGTGTAGGTGCGTTCCTAACAAAGAGCCAACCGATAATGATGGAGGTAAAGTTAAATGGCTTGCCGGTATCCATGGAATTAGACACGCATGCAAGTCAATCGATAATGAGCCTGAGGACTTTCGAAAAGCTGTGGGAGACCAAGGCAGAAAAACCCAAGCTGAGTCCGATAAATGTGAAATTGCGGACCTACACCAAAGAGCTCATACCAGTGATCGGTAGTGCAGCAGTAAGAGTGTCGTACAAGGGAGCGGTTCATGATCTACCGTTACGGATTATCCCGGGCAACGGCTCATCGATATTCGGCAGGAGTTGGCTCGAGAAAATAAAATGGAAATGGTACGATAATAAAGCTTTGTCATCAGTGGATGGTGATTTGTGTGCTCAAGTGCTGAGCAAATTTCCCTCACTGTTTGAACCGGGAATTGGCAGCTTCAAGGGAGCCAAGGTGCAGATTCACCTAGGCCCAGACGCAAGGCCCATCCATCACAAAGCCAGGGCGGTCCCGCACATGATGAGAGAACAGATCGAGCTCAAACTGGACAGGTTACAAAGCGAGGGGGGTCATCTCACTTGTCGAATTTAATGAATGGGCCAGCCCCGTTGTTTCGGTGTTAAAGAGCGATGGCACAGTCAGGATTTGTGGAGTATACAAGGTCACGATCAACCGCGTTTTGAAACAAGATCAGTACCCGCTACTGAAAGCTGATGACCTGTTTGCAACGCTAGCCGTGGGAAAATCATTCACCAAATTGGATTTAATGTTGGCCTACATGACACAGGAACTGGTTGAATCATCAAAGAAACTTACGTGCATCAACACGCACAAAGGACTGTTTATTTACAACAGGTGCCCTTTTGACATTCATTCGGCGGCAGCCATATTTCAGAGAAACATGGAGAGCCTATTGAAATTCGTCCTCAGGACCGTGGTATTCCAAGACGACATCCTACCGCCGAGCACCTGCACAATCTGGAAGAGGTTCTGCGGCGCCTAAACTCAGGCTGAAACGTTCGAAATTCATTTTCATGTTACCAGAGGTTGAATTCCTTGGACGAAAGATTGCTGCAGGTGGAATCAGGACTACAGACGTGAAAACAGAGGCCATCAAAAATGCATCCAGGCGCCAGAATGTGACGGAGCTGCGTTCGTTCCTGGGTTTTCTCAACTACTTCGGTAACTTCTTATCCAAATTGAGCACAGTATTAGAGCTTTTGCACAAGCTGCTCAGGAAAGGAGACGACTGGGTATGGGGTGAACTTCAAGACAGAGCCTTTGAGAAGGCTAGAAATCTGTTGTGTTCCCACAAGCAACTGGTACTGTGTGACCCATGCAAGTGTCTAGTTTTCACCTGTGATGTGTCGTCCTATGGGGTCGGCTGCATACTCCAGCAAACCAATGAGTCAGGTAAACTATAACCAGTTGCACACGCATCTTGAAGCTTGTCTAAGGCAGAAAGAGCCTACAGCATGGTAGAGAAAGAGGCTTTAGCATGTGTTTATGAGGGAAAAAAAATGCACCGGTACCTGTTTGGGCTTCGCTTCGAGCTGGAAATCGATCACAAGCCGCTTATATCGTTGTTCTCGGAACATAAAGGTATCAATACCAACGCGTTGTCCCGCATCAAGAGGTGAGCGCTGACATTATCTGCCTATGATTATGTCATTCGCCATAGACCAGGCGACGACAACTGCGCTGATGCATTGAGCCAGTTACTGTTGCCCACACCGGAGGTGGAAATGCCAATGCACGCAGAGCTACTCATGGTCATGGATGTCTTTGAGAGTGAAGGGTCACCCATCACTGCTCAACAAATTAAGACCTGGACCAACCAGGATCTGGCCGTATCGGTTGTAAAACGTTCTATTCTTAACGGGGACTAGTCAACCATTCCCAAGGAAATGGGTGATCAAACCAAACCATACAGCTGTTGTAAAGATGAGCTTTCCTTCCAGTCCGACCGTTTACTGTAGTCGGCAGGGCGAGATTTGTACGGGACTTACATAGTACACATCGTGGTATTGTCATGATGAAGACCATCGCCAGGTCCCATGTTTGGTGGCCTGGCATTGACTCGGACTTAGAGTCATGTGTGTATCAGTGCAGCACTAGCATGCAGTTAAGCAATGCCCCTCAGTCTGTGGTCATGTCCATCCAAACCATGGTCTAGAATCTACATCGACTTTGCAGGCCCCTTCCTCGGTAAAATGTTTCTTATGATGATGAATGCATACTCCAAATGGATAGAATGTGTGATCATGTCATCCAGCACTTCCATTGCCACCATTGAGAACCTGAGAGCCATGTTTGCCACACATGGTCTGCCAGATATCGTTGTCAGCGACAACAGACCATGTTTCACGATCCTGGAGTTTCAAGAGTTCATGAAATGCAACGACATAAAACACATGAGGTCAGCCCCGTTCAAACCCGCGTCCAATGGTCAAGTGGAGTAGGCAGTTCAAACCATCAAGCAAAGCCTGAAATGCGTAACTCTCAGTTCCTTGCAGACACGCCTGTCACGCATACTGCACAGTTACAGGACAAGGCCACACACGCTCACCGGGTCCCGCCTGTGGAACTATTGATGAAGAGAAGCCTCAAAACCAGGCTCTCTCTAGTCCATCCTGACCTTGACGTCATGTCTATTATGTATACAAGCACTCCACGAGGCTGAGTACTGTGAGCTAAACTTAGTGTGACCTTAGTCTTCTTCATTACAACTCCAGAGATCCTAAACAACATGGCAGACAACCTTTTATACTGGCCCTGCATGTGTGTGTAGGTGACCATTAGGACTCCAACAGTCATGCCCTCTGGTGGCAAGTATTATTTAGTTACATACATAACATCACTCCCCCCAAAGTCTTCGGTACAAGTTATTTACAAGTCGAGGCGATCCGGAGCCCTTCGCTCCCTGGTTGACTTTCTAAGTTCAAACCCTGGCATGTGTGAGTTGGTCGGACCATTGCTGCACTTTACCGCGGCTGGTCTAACCGGAATGTCAGGAACGGTGGGTTCATCCTCGTGATTGACAGCGAGGTCGATTGCTAGTTGGGTGTGTATTGGTGGATCGTCGATGTGATGTCCTCTTCAAGTCGTTCCTGCTTGTCAGTAAATCGCAATTTGGCCTGATCTAAATGCTTTCTGCATGTTTGGCCATTTAACAGTTTGATTATAAACACCCTATTCCCTTCCTTGGCCAAAACAGTGCCAGCAACCCACTTGGGACCATGACTGTAATTCAGGACAAATACCGGGTCGTTAACATCAATGTCATGTGAAACAGCCACGCGATCGTGGTACATGTTCTGCCGGTGTCGCTGGGTTTCCACGTGATCATTAAGATCAGGGTGCACTGGGAGAGCCTGGTTTTGAGGGCTCTCTTCATTAACAATTCTGCCGGGGGAACCCCAATGAGCGAGTGGGGTCACGTCCAGTAACTGAGCAGAATGCAAGACAAGCGGGTCTGCAGGGAGCCGTCCGTCACGCGTTTCATGCTCTGCTTGATTGTTTGGATTGCCTGCTCCACTTGACCGTTAGATGTGGGCTTAAACGGAGCAGACCTGACATGCTTGATGCCATAAACTCGTTGAATTTCGAGCTGGTGAAACACGGTCCATTTCGCTGACAAGGACGTCGGGCAAGCCATGGGTGGCGAACATGGCCCGGAGACTTTCAATGGTGGCTGTGGACGTGCTGGATGACATGATTACACATTCAATCCATTTAGAGTATGCGTCCATTATTACTAAAAACATCTTTCCTAGAAAGGGGCCAGCAAAATCTACGTGGATCCGGGACCATGGTTTGGAGGACCATGACCACAGACTCAGTGGAGCCTCCCTTGGTGCATTACTCAGTTGCGAGCAAGTGTTGCACTGATGCACGCATGACTCCAAGTCCGAGTCAATGCCGGGCCAGCAAACATGTGACCTGGAAATTGCCTTCATCATGACAATGCCTGGGTGGGCACTGTGTAGGTCGCGCATAAACGTTTCCCTGCCTTTTTTTGGCAAAACCACGTGATTACCCCATAAGAGACAATGCGACTGGATGAACATTTCATTTTTGCGTCGATGAAACGGCTTAAATTCATCTTACATTTCCCCGGGAACGGCCAACCAGTTCCCATTTAGGACTCAACTCTTTACTAATGATAGCACAGGATCATGGCTGGTCCAGGTCCTGACCTGGTGAGCTGTGATGGGTGACCCCTCGCTCTCAAAAGCATCCATGATCAGTAGCAGGTCTGCGGGCTGCGCCATTTCAACCCCAGTGGTGGATAATGGTAGCCGGCTGAGAGCATCAGCACAGTTTTCAGTGCCTGGTGTATGGTGGATAACATAGTCATAAGTGGATAATGTTAGTGCCCATCTTTGGATGCGGGACGAAGCATTGGTGTTTATACCTTTGCTCTCTGAAAACAGCGAAATGAGCAACTGTTCCAAGCGCAAACCGAAGTCCAAATAGGTATTGGTGCATTTTCTTAACCTCATGTCATCATCATCATAGGCAGTCCCTCGAAGCGAGGATGACCTGCTTCCACGCCAAAAAGGGATGAGTTCACAGGTGTTTCAATGAAGGACCTAATATTCTACATCGTGAAGGGTGGAAGATGCCTGTGCTTGAATTTTTTTAACGCTGCTCCCTGCAGTGGTATGCCGCCGCATACTGCTCCCTCCAATGGCTCCGGCCTGCTGATGATTTCCGGGCCCAGCCGCCATACAAACACACACACACACACACACACAGAAACACACACACACACACAGAAACACACACAGAAACACACACACACTCACACACACACAGAAACAGTCACTAATTTAAAGCATCCTCTAACCGTAAGCAGGCACCACTTGAGATCTTGAATATTCAGTGAGGAAAGTTGCTCAATGGCCGGTCAGAGATTTTAATAATCCCTCCCTACTGCCAGAACACACACGCACGCACACACATAGAAACTCAGACACACAAAGATGTTCACAGAACGCAAAGAAAGGCAGCGAGAAATCAAAAACAAAAATGATAAAATTGCAGAAACGCTTGGCAGCTGGGTTGGAGCAGTGTCACAGTCCAGTTATGTTTCTGGTCACCTGGTGTGGCTCGGTGTGAAATGCAATTTGATTTATCCTGCGAGAAGCCTTAGGACGCTGAAGACCTGTATGTAAATGCATGTTTCCGATATGTGTGAGCTGCTGCTCCGGGGGGAATACCAGAACATTTCGGAAGCCTGGTGTAAGCCAGAAATCTGCCCCTCTGCCCTCGATTCTCTAGCCACGAAAGCAAACGAGGAGGACAATGGGTGAGGGGAGAAAGCTGAAACTCCCATTAATTGCCCGCAGTCGCCCAGATGATTGGTTGGTGGAGATTTGCTGCGAGATTTATCCGGCAGTGAGGCAACGGTTGCCAAGAATAACCCTTTGCAAATCTCCAACCCAAAACATGGCACAGGAAACTGCAGCTAAAACCCAACTGGGCTGCCTCCGTGGGTCGGGGGTCGGGAGTCATGCATGTGGAAACACTGGGCCAGCGATTCAGGCGCACACCCTGAAGAATTCAGCTCGCAACCAAGAACTCCATATACACATGCTCTTTCTCAACCATACTATCGGCTCTCTCAGCCCTAGACAGACTTCTAGACGCGTATGCAACCGGTTAGAGGTTGCCCGATACATTGGCTTGCTGTAACACACAGCGGACCCCGTACGATGAGGCGTCATAAGCTAGCACTAAAGTGTACAAATAACTTACTTGAACATAGCAGGTTCCTAGCCTTCTCAAAGGCTGTGCTTTGAGATTTGCCCCAAACGCAGTCGTCACCGTTACGTAGCAACATGTGCAAAGGCTCTAACAACGTGCTCAATTCGGGGAGAAAGTTACTGAAATAGTTGAGGAGTCCCAGGAATGAACGCAGCTCTGTCACATTCTGTGGTCTGGGTGCATTCTTGATTGCCTCTGTCTTTGAGTCTGTGGGCCTGATGCCACCTGCTGCAATCTTTCTCCTCAAAAATTCGACTTCTGGCGCCAGGAAAACATACTTGGAGCATTTCAGCCTGAGTCTCACTCTGGCTAGGCGAATTAGAACCTCTTCCAGGTTGTGTAGGTGTTCGATGGTGTCATGTATGTAACCACAATGTAACACCACAATGTAACACACTCAACCTAGATGCACACCTTGACCACAAGGGTTGAACTTGTGGGAGACACTTCTTACCTGATCACACAGGTATAAAAAGGGAGGACGCAGGATCATCATTTTTGGAGTCCTGTGAATTAAGAGTTAAGGTCACAGAGTAACCTTGTCCTCAGAATGTGCCTCGTGTGGTTTCATACTGCAGAGTAAGGACTTTACATTGGCGACGAGAAACGGGAATTCATGACCCACGAGAATGGCCACTGGTCGCACAGAGGAACAGTACAGTGTTGGGGAAGACTGGGACGATTTTGTCGAGAGGCTTCAGCAAAGCTTTGTTATGAAAGAATAGCTGGGGGTTGCAGCGGCCGACAAGCGAAGGGCTCATCAACTGCGGACCAAAGACTTATGCGCTCATGAAGGACTTATTCGCACCCGAAAAGCCGGCAGACAAAACCTTTGAAGAACTTAGCAATCGGAGAGCACCTCAAACCGGCGAGTAGCATACATATGGCCCGACACAGATTCTACACCCACCAATGTCGTGAAGGACAGAGCATACCGGACTTTGTAGCGGACCTCCGGTGTTTGGCCAGCCTCTGTAAGTTCACAGACGCCTGCAGGAGATGCTAAGGGACTTCTTTATCAAGGGCATCGGTCATGCGGGAATTTTCCGCAAATTAATTGAGACCAAGGATTTGACCTTGGAAGCGGCGGCGTTGATAGCCCAAACTTCCATGGCGGGAGAGGAAGAGACGAAAATAATATACGCGGCGATGGATCAGGAAGTCAACATCATCAATGCGACTCAGAGCCCCGCAGGCAGGCAGGGGCAGTCCGACACTCCCCAGGCAGCAATAGACTCCAGAGTAGGACTTCAACAGAGACAATGGCAGGCTGAACGAACATTCACGCCATCACAGTGGACAATGCGGCCCAGGATGGGACCATTGACACCCACTAATAGGGTACTTAAGAGCAGTCAAAGGGACAGTCAGCGCGGAATGCCTGGCCATAGTCCCTTTCTTCCCAACAATGGAAACTTTAACGCATGCTGGAGGTGTGGGGGAAAACACTCAGCTAGATCTTGCAGATTTCAACAGTTTGTCTGCAGGAACTGCAATCTCAGTGGCCACTTAGCTCGAATGTGCAGGAAGTCTGCAACCAGACTAATATATGAGGCGGATGGACCAGAAGAGGGTTCTTTGAGGTAGGATGACTTTTGGGGCAAATCGATGAACGCCGAGGTTCAGCGGGTCCATGTGGTGAATGTTCACAGTTCATACACCAAAACGGCACCAATGATGATGAGAGTTTTATTAAACGGTATCGCAGTATGCATGGAGCTAGACACTGGGGCCAGCCAGTCACTCATGGGCATTCAGCAATTTGAGAAGCTATGGCCACTTAAAGCCAGTGGACCCAAATTAGCATGTATTGAGACACAATTACGGACTTACACTAAAGAAATCGTTCCGGTGCTAGGCAGTGCAATGTTGACTGTCACACACAATGGGTTAGTGAATCGGCTGCCGCTCTGTCCCAGGCAATGGTCCCGCACTGTTGGGGAGGAGCTGGTTAGCCGAGATGAACTAGAAATGGGGGGATGTTCACGCAATGTCATCTGTGGAGCGAAATTCGTGCTCACAAGTCCTACAACAATTCGATTCACTATTCCAACTTGGCGTCGGGACTTTCAAAGGCACTAAAGTAGTGATACACATCACCCCGGATGCCAGGCCAGTGCACCACAAAGCCAGAGCGGTGCTGTATGTGATGCGGGAAAAGATCGAGAGTGAATTGGACCGGCTGTTGAGAGAGGGCATCATCTCGCCTTTTGAATTCAGCGACTGGGCGAGCCCCATCATTCCCGTCCTAAAAGCAGATGGCTCTGTCAGGATCTATGTCGACTACAAGGCCACCATCAATTGGGTGTCCCTACAAGATCAATACCCGCTCCCGAGAGCGGAGGACCTCTTCGCCACGCTGACAGGCGGCAAGCTGTTCACCAAGTTGGACCTCTCTTCAGCCTATATGACCCAGGAACTGGCCGAATCTAAACTACTGACCACCATCACCACGCACAAGGGACTGTTCGTTTATAACAGGTGCACATTTGGCATTCGATCAGTGGCCGCGATTTTTCAACGAAACATGGAAAGCCTGCTTAAATCCATTCCTGGAACGATCGTATTCCAGGACGACATCCTCATCACGGGTCGAGACACCGAGGAACACCTCCACAACCTGGAGGAGGTGCTATGCCGATTGGACTGGGTAGGCCTGCGACTCAAGAAGTCTAAATGTGTGTTCTTAGCTCCTGAGGTTGAGTCTCTGGACAGGAGGGTTGCTGCAGATGGGATTCGGCCCACCGAATCCAAAACAGAGGCGATTTGACGAGCACCCAGGCCCTGCAACACATCGGAGTTGCGTTCATTCCTGGGACTGTTGAACTATTTCGGGAACTTTCTGCCGAACTTGAGCACGTTGTTGGAGCCGCTACACGTGCTCCTGCGTAAGGGTTGCGATTGGTTTTGGGGGGACAGTCAGGAACGGGCTTTTGATCGGGCGCGAAACCTACTTTGTTCAAATAAGTTGTTGACTCTGTACGACCCCTGTAAAAAATTGTTTCTGACATGTGATGCATCGTCCTATGGGGTTGGGTGCGCGTTGCAGCAGTGCAATGCTGAGGGTCAACTACAACCTGTGGCTTATGCCTCCAGGTCGCTCTCTCAAGCAGAACGAGGATATGGGATGGTCGAGAAGGAAGTGCTTGCATGTGTCTATGGTGTAAAAAAAATGCATCAGTACCTCTTTGGTAGGAAGTTTGAATTAGAGACGGACCACAAGCCATTAACATCCCTGTTGTCAGACAGCAAGGCTATCAATGCCAACGCATCAGCTCGCATACAGCGATGGGCTCTCACGCTGGCTGCTTATGACTACTCCATCTGCCACCGGCCCAGCACTGAAAATTGCGCTGACGCGCTCAGCAGGCTTCCACTAGCCACTACTGAGGGGGCAGCGGAGCAAAGCGTCGAGATGGTCATGACTGCCGATGCCATTGACAGCGCAGGCTCCCCCATCACAGCCCGCCAGATCAAAATCTGGACAAACAGAGATCCTCTCCAATCCCTGATTAAGAAATGTGTCCTGACTGGGGATTGGGTGCCCGCACACGGAGCATGCCCTGAGGAGGTCAGACCGTTCCACAGATGGATGGATGAGCTCTCCATTCCAAGCTGACTGCCTACTATGGGGCAGCCGGGCAGTTATGCCCTAGAAGGGCAGGGAGGCATTCATCAGGGAACTCCACAGCGAGCACCCAGGCATTGTGCTGATGAAGGCCATTGCCCGGTCACACGTTTGGTGGCCTGGAATTGATTCAGACCTGGAACACTGTGTTCACAGGTGCACGATGTGTGCCCAGCTGGGTAATGCCCCCAGGGAGGCCTCGCTCAGCCCGCGGCCCTGGCCCACCAAGCCATGGTCATGCATTCATGTTGACTACCGGGCCCATTCAGATGTTCCTTATCGTGATAGATGCGTATTCGAAATGGATCGAGTGCATCATTCTGAATTCATGCACGTCATCCACCACCGTGGAAAGCCTACATGCGATCTTTGCAACCCATGGCTTGCCAGACATCCTGGTTAGTGATAATGGCCCATGTTTCACAAGCTACGAATTCCGAGAGTTTTTGTTGGGCAATGGCATCAACCACATCAGGACTGCGCCGTTCAAGCCGGCCTCCAATAGCCAGGTGGACCGTGCGGTCCAAATCATTAAGCAAGGTATGCTCAGGATTCAAGGACCCTCCCTACAATGCCGCATATCGCGTCTCCTGCTGGCCTATAGATCCCGACCGCACTCGCTCACGGGGGTCCCGCCCGCAGAGCTGCTAATGAAACGGACACTCAAAACTCGGTTGTCCCTCATTCACAGTCCTGACCAACACAGTTGAGAGCAAGCGCAAGTCACAAAACGAGTACCATGACCGTAATTCAAGGGGGAGATGTATAGAAATAAATGATCCTGTATTCGTCCTCAATCACGCCATGGGGCCCAAATGGCTTGAGGGCACTGTAATTGACAAAGTGGGGAATAGGGTCATCATGGTAAAACTCAACAATGGTCAGATATGCCATAAGCATCTGGACAAAGTAAAAAAAAGGTTCAGCATCGACACGGAGGAATCTGAAGAAGACCATGAGATGGAGCTCACAACACCACCAGTGAACGAGCAACAAGAGCAATCAGAAGAATGCACAGTTCCTGCGGTCAGCCCAGACAGGCCGGAATCACTACAGGTGACAGACACTCACGTCAGTGTCCAACAACCAGAGCCCCGACTACGGCGCTCCACGAGGGAGCGTAGACCTGAAAGACTAAACCTATGATCCCAATAAGACTTCGTGGGGGGAGGTGATGTCATGTATGTAACCATAATGTAACACCACTGTATTACTGTATACACTCAACCTAGATGCACACCTTGACCACAAGGGGTGAACTTGTGGGAGACACTCCTTACCTGATCACACAGGTATAAAAAGGAAGGTCCCACGCAGGGTCATCGTCTTTGGAGTCGTGTGAATAAAGAGTTAAGGTCACAGAGTGACTTTGTCCCCAGAATGTGCTTCGTGTGGTTTCATACTGCAGAGTAAGGACTTTACAGATGGTGTCACGACCGGTGATCAGGATGTCGGCTTGAAAGACAACGGTGCGTGGAACAGATTTAAGCAAACTCTCCATGTTTCGCTGGAAAATGGCTATAACCAAGCGAATCCCGAAAGGGCACCTGTGGTATATAAACAGCCTTTTGTGTGTGTTGATGCACATCAGTCTTTTCGAAGATTCAGCCAGCACCTGTCTTATGTAGGCAGAGGTTAGGTCCAACTTGGTGAACGACTTCCCCCCCAGCTAACGTTGCGAACAGGTCATTAAGCCTTGGGCAGTGGGTACGGTCCTGCAGTGAGACTCCGCAGATTCTGACTGTGCCATCGCTTTTCAACACCGGAACAATTGGACTGGCCCACTCGTTGAACTTGACTGGCGATATGATTCTTTCGCATTGGAATCTGTCCAGTTCGATCTCGACTTTCTCCCTCATCATGTATGGAACTGCCCGAGTCTTCTGATGGACGGGCTGTGCATCGGGGCCTAGATGGATCTGTACCTTGGCCCCTGTGAAGTTGCCGTTGCCTGGTTCAAATAGCAAGGGAAACTTACTCAGCACTTGAGCACACGAGGCATCAGCCACTGAAGATAGTGCTTTGATGTCTTTCCAATTGCATCTAATCTTTTCTTGCCAGTTTCTGCCGAACAGCGTTGGGCCATTGCCTGGAACAATCCACAATGATAGATCTTGCACAGCTCCATCATACGATACCTTCACTGCCGCACTTCCAATGACTGGTATGAGCTCTTTGGTGTAGGTACACAACTTTGCATTAATCGGGCTCAGTTTGGGCCTTTGTGCCTTATTGCCCCACAGTTTCTCGAAAGCCTTCTGGCTCATTATTGACTGACTCGCACCCGTGTCCAACTTCATGGATACTGGAACTCCATTTAATTTGACTTTCAGCATTATAGGAGGGCTCTTGGTGGTGAAGGTATGTACGCCATACACTTCTTCCTCGGGCTGTATGATCTGCGCCGGATCGATCATCCTCTGCCACGTGGTATGTCGCAGCACGTTTGCATATTCGCTGGAGGTGCCCCATTGTTGCGCAGCCTTTGCACACGTAGTGCTTGAATCGACATTGATGGGCCCGATGATTACCCCTGCAGTGCCAACATGGTGCTAATGGATTCACATTCACCCCCGATGGCGGACTTTGAGTCATCACAAGTCTTGCAGCCGCAGAAGTATAGGCCCTGCCATATGCAGTTCGGCCTGCTAGCGACGTCATTTTATGCACAGTACTTGCTGGTGAGCTTCGATGTTGAGAAAATATCTCTTTGGTGTTATTGTCCGTGGCCGTGCATGCCTTGGCGATCGCGATGGCCCTGCTCAGATCGGTGTGAGCAGATTCTTGATGAGGCCGTATATTTTAGGCCCACAGACGGTGAGGAGAACCACTCTGCACTAGTGTCTCTTTCCAGCTCGTTGGCCACAAATTACTGGTCGAGATGCAAGACGAAGGCTTCCCAATCATCACCCTCTACGAATCTCTTTAATATTCCAACGACAGCAATGGTTGCATGAAGGTTCGTATTCTGTTACTCATCGCCAATTATTATATATACAAGAACTCCATGAGGCTGAGTACTGTGAGCTAAACTTAGTGTGACCTTAGTCTTCTTTATTACAACTCCAGAGTGCCTAAACAACATGGCAGCCAACCTTTTATACTGGCCCTGCATGTGTGTGCAGTTGACCATTAGGACTCCAACAGTCACACCCTCTGGTGGCAAGTATTACATAGTTGCATACATAACAATGTCGAAACCCAACGTCAACGCCAGCAGTGGTATCACGACCACACCGCAGTGTCACGCGACATATCTGTAAATGACCCAGTGTATGTACTTAACCATGGTCAAGGGCCCAAGTGGCTCCTGAGCAATGTTACAGATAAGGAGGGTAACTGGCTGTATATGGTTAAGCTCAAGAATAGGCAGATGTGCAGGAAACACATTGATTAAATCAAGCTAAGATACATTGATGAACTGGAACAGTTGGAAGAATACACCGCGAGCTTAGACAACCAACCAACTCATGTCGAGCCATCAGAAGAACCCACTATGGTCAACCCCCAGCCCCAAATCATGAGAGACTCGGAAAGCACTGGTATTGTACTGAGACCCACTATGGTAATGCCCAGCCCCAAGTCGTGAGAGACTCGGAAAGCACTGGGATTGTACTGAGATGGTCAACCAAGGAGCGTCTGAACTTGTAATATGGACTTGTGCCAAGAACTGGCGGGGTGGGGGGGGGGGCGGTGTGGGGGGGGATGATGTAATGTATGTACATAAGGTCTGCCCACCAACAGGGGGCACGACCGTCAGAGGTCCTATGGTCATAGGTACACTCGTGCTGGGCCCGGTATATAACCTGAACTTCACCTTTGTATCTTCACTTCTGGAAGCCATTAAAGAGTGACCAGGTTACTGGCTCACAGTACTGAATTCATTGTATCATTTCATACACCACAACTACATTTCATAAGAACATAAGAAATAGGAGCAGGAGTAGACCCTACGGCCCCTTGAGCCTGCTCCGCCATTCAATTAAGATCAAGGCTGATCATCGACCTCAACTCCATTTTCCCGCCCGATTTCCATATTCCTTGATTTCCTAAGACTCCAAAAATCTATCGATCTCAGCCTTGAATATATTCAGAGTTACTTCAAAAAGTACTTCAAAGGCCGTCAGACGCTTTGGGACATCCTGAGATCGTAGAAGGCGCTCCATAAATGCAAGTTCTTTCTTTGACTGCATCCGAACTTTTGCCTAGCGTTTGTAAACATTTTCATTTTTTTATCAAAACTGTTCAATCTGCCTTAGATGATGTCAGCACTTTGCCACTCGCCTCAGTGGGCTGATCTCCGCATATTAATGCAGTGAAGTGCAGTGCTCACCTGCAGAAATCTGCTACAGAGGCCTGAAATCAGCCTGGTCATCATTTAATTACCACAGCTCAATGTAATGGGATGTGGAGAGCCCATGTGTAGATAAGAATATATTCATAATTCTGCGCTGTTAGCTTTGCTCAGTCGGGATGCTCAGCCAGCCCTAGATTACAAGAAAGCCTTCACTCTCTCGCCATTACTGTCAGTGGCCAGCACTGGTATTTGTCCTTGTTTGTTGAATTGTTGGTTGTTAACATTTTACCAGCCGGGGCTAGTTTGAAGTAGTTCTGTTCCCATGGGGTGACAGCAGCTGATGTTCCTCTCGCTGCCCCAACATGCCCTGTGGTATGGTCCCAGGTGCAGGACAGTGATCGATAGGCTACATGACAAAACACTCGCTAATAAACTTGTCAGGGCTGGCCACACTCCTGTACTTTGTGCTTTTCTGTCTCTGTTCGCTATAAATCATCACTATTACCTGACCTACTTTTGACGTTTCAAAAAATTCACGCATCGCCCAACACAAAACAGAGTCCAAATTCATTGAAAACATTTTGCTAATGTAATGTGCAGTCTCTCCTTTTTGGTCTGAAGAATTGCATCAGTGAGCAACATTTTAAAATGAGTTTGAATCCCAGAGTCTCCTATTTGTTCTGCTTTCCCAGATCCATTGACCCCTTGCTTTCCAGAATAGACTGGATTGCTCCGATCCAATCCCTGACTAGAGGACAAATGCAGGGATGGTGCTCCAGATTCAGAATGAGAGCTGTTTCTTTATCTGATGGTTATCCACTATAGTTCAGTGGTAAAGCTGCCTTGTGATACAGGCTTTATTTTCTGTGCCAGTTTTATTCATAAGAATATAAGAACATAAGAAATAGAAACAGGAGTAGCCCATTTGGCCCCTCGAGCCTGCTCCGCCATTCAATAAGATCATGGCTGATCTGATCTTGGCCTCAACTCCACTCTCCTGCCCGCTCACCATAACCCTTGACTCTCCTAACATTCAAAAATCTGTCTATCTTAAATATATTCTGTTATATATGCATATGTTGTGTGATGTCTGTAACACCTTTATGTAGCACTGAATGTACCCTTACCCTGTACACACCTTACCTGTACACCAGAGGGTACTGCTGCTGAAGACCTTAGGATTATCTGCACACTGCAGGTAACCCAGTATAAAAGGGAACTCACAGCTCACTCGAGGAGCTGCAAATAAAGGACTACAATCTACACAGTTTAAGTATCATACCCTGCCTCGTCGAGTCATTACTAAAGGTGCCTACATACACTACAACTGGAGACGAGGATGGGAAGTCACGAACTACCCGCTCAGCACGTCTAATCTCAGCAACTTTCAGCAATTTACAGAAGGGGAAGATTGGGACGCTTTTGTAGAAAGATTGGAACATTTAATTATAGCCAACGACCTGAATGGGGACACACCGGCTACACGACCGAAAAAGCACAGGACCATCCTGCTTAGCAGTTGTGGGCCCACCATCCATGGTCTCAGGGTATTGGTGAGGCCGCACCTGAAGTACTGCGTGCAATTTTGGTCACCTTACTTAAGGAAGGATATACTAGCTTTGGAGGGGGAACAGAGACGATTCACTAGGCTGATTCCAGAGATGAGGGGGTTACCTTATGATGATAGATTGAGTAGACTGGGTCTTTACTTGTTGGAGTTCAGAAGGATGAGGGGTGATCTTATAGAAACATTTAAAATAATGAAAGGGATAGACAAGATAGAGGCAGTGAGGTTGTTTCCACTGGTCGGGGAGACTAGAACTAGGGGGCACAGCCTCAAAATACGGGGAGCCAATTTAAAACCGAGTTGAGAAGGAATTTCTTCTCCCAGAGGGTTGTGAATCTGTGGAATTCTCTGCCCAAGGAAGCGGTTGAGGCTAGCTCATTGAATGTATTCAAATCACAGGTAGATAGATTTTTAACCAATAAGGGAATTAAAGGTTATGGGGAGCGGGCGGGTAAGTGGAGCTGAGTCCACGGCCAGATCGGCCATGATCTTGTTGAATGGCGGAGGAGGCTCGAGGGGCTAGATGGCCTATTCCTGTTCCTAATTCTTATGTTCTTATGTTAGCAGTCGTGGGCCCACCATCCATGGTCTCGTCAGGGACTTGCTAGTCCCAGCGAAAACAACCACCAAAAGCTATGAGGAACTTGTGACATTCATACAGGAGCAACTAAAACCGAAAGAAAGCATCCTCACAGCCAGGCACAAGTTCTACACTTACCGATGACCTGAAGGCCAAGAAATTACTAAGTATGCCACACACTTAAGAAGACTAGCTGCACCGGGTGATTTTGGAGACCATCTTAATGAAGTACTAAGGGAAGTATTCGTCATTGGAATCGGCCACGAGGACCTCCTGCACAAGTTGCTCTCTGCCGATATCACAGTCACCCTGCAGAAAGCAAATCAAGTGAGCCAGGACTACATGGTTTCGACCAGCGACTCCAGGCGAATACTGACCCAGGACTCTAAACCGGCGAGTGCAGTGCACCGCATGGATACTTCGAAAGGCAGGAATGCTGTCTCGAGTCCAGCAACCCTGAGTCTGCCTTATGGGGCAAACTGGATGGCCCCGTGCTGGCGCTGTGGAGGAAACCACAAGGCCCACCAGTGCCGCTACAAAGACTATGCATGCAAAGCTGCAAAGAGAAAGGGCACCTTCAAAGAATGTAGAAAAAGCTGTACTCACCGCGTCTCTGATTAGTTGGCTGATCACCGGGGCTCCGACAGAGATGAAGTGAAGCTGCTCAAACCCTGGAAGAAGAGTACGGAGTTTATACCTGCTCCACCGAAAGTTTTCCATGAACGATGGAAGTAGACATCGACGGGGTCCCAGTTTCCATAGAGATCGACACAGGGGCGAGCCAGTCTGTGATGAGCCAAACGACCTTTGAAAAAATTTAGATGAATCCCGACACTCGACCAAAACTGTCTCCTGTCCAAGCGCAGCTGCTCACCTACAACAAAGGTAAAATCCAAATCGTTGGCAGCGTGGACGTCCAGGTCTCCCAGGGCGGCGTGTTGAACAAACTCCCCCTGTGGATCGTTGCCGGTGATGGTCCCACGCTGCTGGGAAGGAACTGGATGAACCCAGTCCAAATCAGTCGAAGTGGCGACGGCCCCTGGGTTCCAGCAATCGACATCGAATATGGATCCATCGCTACATCTAGAGATCCCACTGTCCAGCTCGACTGCACGGCAACGTCGCCAGAACACCACGGCGAAATCTCCAGGACTGAAAATCCAAACTCCACTTTCCGGGCCAGGGCAGGACTCCAAGAGGTGAACATCATCAAAAAAAGTGATTCCCAATGTCCAGGGACGAACCTGTGGAAGAAAAGACCACCACAGCCTACCTGAAGGAGAGCCAGAAGATGGCGGCTGCACCACGAGGAGAAGAACCTGCAATCATAATGGCCGCAGCCATACCACGAGGGGTAGAGTTGGAGGAGCAACACGTGGCATCGAGCGGCCAATCGGAATGGAAAGCTCCCTTAAAGGACACTGGTAACCAAAGAAATTTAAAGGGACAGTTTCAACTAAATGAGGACAAGGACTTTAAAGCTAAAGGTACAATAAAAGGGTGCAAGTACGAAAATGTATGCAATATAACCATGGATTGTGATGCTAATGTAGCTAATGTGACTAATGAGATGAATGCTTGTGTAAGTAAAGGTAAGAACAAGTTTGTTATGTTTGATAATTATGACAGAGAGTTTGAAATGCCTAATGTAACCATGTCTGGTGAGACCATGACACCCAAAAGTGATGCAAATGCTGCATTGTATAATGCAGGATCGACTATGTGTGATCAGAGCCAGGATGTCATGTATACTAGAATGACACTGTTAAAGGACATTGGGTCCTACAGGGACCATGCTGATGTTAGAGAAATCCCCCTGTGGGAGACCCCCAGGTCCAGCAGGCTACCTGACCATGTAACCTGGAACTTTGGAACAAATGTGATGTCCCTGGAAGGACACACACAGTCCCAGTGAGAGCAGACTCACTACAGGGACAGTGGTCAATAGGCACCACTGGCAACCTGCACCAGACCAGCCCTACTATGGCCCTGCCCACCACCATACAGCTACCCACATCACATGGAGTATGCACCCTACCTATTGCTGCTGTGGCTACCCCCCTGAGGGATCCCACAACAGTGACACCCATATGGTCTGTGTGTGAGGGAGGGAAAACGTATGAGGCCAGCCTCAAGCACAGGGATCACACCTGGCACCCACACAACCCTCACCACAACCTCTCATAGCCCACTACTGTTCGCCTCCCCAAATCATGACATAAGGATATTAAAAATGCTTAGAGGGAGTGTTGATATATATGCATGCTTGTTTGTTGTGTGAAGTCTGTAACACTGTTATATAACACTGAGTGTACCCTTAACCTGTACACATCTTACCTGTACACTAGAGGGTGCTGCTGCTGGAGACCTTAGGGTTACCTGCACACTGCAGGTAACCCAGTATAAAAGGGAGCTCACAGCTTGGTGTCCTCACTCGAGAAACTGCAAATGAAGGACTATGGCCTACACAGTTTAAGTATCATACCCTGCCTCGTGGAGTCATTTCTAAAGGTGCCTACAGACACGACATATTCAAATACTCAGCCTCCACAGCTCTCCGGGGTAGAGAACTCCAAAGATTCACCACCCTCTGAGAGAAGAAATTCCTCCTCAGCTCCGTTTTAAATGGGCGATCCCTTATTCTGAATCTATGCCCCCTAGTTCTAGATTCCCCACAAGGGGAAACATCCTCTCTGCATCTACCCTGTTGAGTCCCCTCAGAATCTTATATGTTTCAATAAGAACACATCTCATTCTTCTAAACTCCAATGAGTATAGGCCCAACCTGCTCAACCTTCCTTCATAAGACAGTCCCTTCATCTCAGGAATAAACCTAGTGAACCTTTTCTGAACTGCCTCCTAATCCCTTCTATTCCACTCTTCTCCTTAAGGTGCTGATGCATGTTGGTGTATAGTTCCACAGACATCTGGATTAACACATAATACTTGGTCCATTTGATCACCTGGATTGGTTTTGATTGCCTGAGGGGGGGTCAGATAGGAATTCTCCAGAGTATTATTTCTCCTATTGGTCCTGGGTTTTTCTGGAGGCTTTTTTTGCCTCTCCCAGGAGATTACATAACTGGGGGGAGAGGCTGGGAAGTGTCTGGTCATGATGCTCCAGCCTTAAGAACTTAAGAAATAGGACCAGAAGTAAGCTATTTAGCCCCTCAAGCCTGCTCCGCCATTCAATAAGATCATGGCCATCATTCGTGTGTGGGGTAGGCAGGATGGGGCAGCTGGTCTTTTCCTGCTCATTTTTGTATGTTCATATTGTCCTCCATTCACAAATTCAGCTGGTTATCCTTGTGCGAGTATCAGCAGGCCAAACAAAGCTGGTGCGATCGAAGTCTGATACAGTAGGCACCTTGGTTGATTTTACCTTCTCTTAGAGCAAGGGCACTAACCACAACAGGGTTGTGCCAACAGCTGGTCCACGTGCGATCAGTGAATTTAGCTCAAATCAGGATGTTCTGGTCTGTATGGAGGAGAAATTGGCTAATCGCCAAAATTGAACATGGGGATCACAGTGCGCGATTAACCCACACCAGTCTGTTGCTTGCAGGCAGCACGTTAAATTGGTGCTGACTGCTACTTTATATGATTACTGTGTGTGATCAATGCACCCCATGCTGTTCATTGGCTGCACGCATTAGCAGGGGGCTCTATATCGTAAGTGGGTAGTGCTACTTAAAGGCAGCCTGCACCTCTTAAGAGGAGGAAGAGGAGGAAGGCGGTCTGGTTATTATGAATTTAGCACAAATGAGGGTGTTCTGGTGTGTACGAGCACAAAAATCTAGGCTGACACTCCAGTGGAGTACTGAGGGAGTGCTGCACTTTCGGAGGTGCCGTCTTCCGGATGAAATGTTAAACCGAGGCCCCGAAGTGGATGTCAAAGATTCCACGGCACTATTTCGAAGAAGAGCAGGGGAGTTCTCCCCGGTGTCCTGGCCAATATTTATCCCTCAATCAACAACACTAAAAAAAACAAATTAGCTGGTCATTATCAAATTGCTGTTTGTGAGAACTTGCTGCACGCAAATTGTTGTCGCGGTTCCCACATTACAACAGTGACTGCACTTCAAAAGTACTCCATTGGTTGTAAAGTGCTTTGGGACATACTGAGGTTGTGAAAGGCGCTATATAAATGCAAGTTCTTTTTTTCTTTCTAAATGTTATAGATAAAGTGCCTGCTGAATATTACTTGAAGGATTTTCAATAAGTATCTCAAACTCTATTTACTACCTTGTACTTCATGTGTACATATTTAAAGTTGGCCCTGCAGCGATGACTATGGTCAGCTTTATTTCACTGGCAACAGTGGACAACTGTACAACTGTGGAAGCAGCATGTTTGGTGTGGGATACTACTTCTTCCTCTTAGGCAGTCCCTCGTATCGAGGATGACTTGCTCCCACACAAAAAAGGGATGAGTGTTTCGATGAGGACCTGATATTCCAGATCGTGAACTAGATATTGAAGGGTGGAAGATGCCTGTGCGTGGATTTTTTTAATGTGGGGTGGCCGTTGCACACCAGCCACCACACGGGCTTGACAGAGCTGGGTCTTGGTCCAGTGGCAAGGATTAACCAAAATGACTGGAGACAAACTCTGCTGCACGGACCCAGTGCGCACACATATCGCAGTGTGGGCTGGCAGTGTGGATACACTGGGTTATTACCATTTGGCTCAAGGGGGACCAGAAGCAACAGTAAAGTGCCGCACATGAATTAAGGCCTGCCTCCAGACCCCTCCAGCATTACAGTCAGGAGGTGGACTACTATCTCGCTGGAACTTAAAGGAACAATTCCTCAGGAGGGAGCGGCTATGCAGGGTGGTAGGTTTCACCTGTTGCGGGACAATCAACAGACACACTTCATTACCTGCACAGTACAGTCAGTGGTGGTGAAAATCACAATTATCTGAAACTGCTAAGCTACAAATCTTTCCAATCAAGTATATCGGCCAGCTGACTGCTGTTGAGCTTGAACCCACAGCATCAATGGGATAGGGCAATTATTTTTACATCACTGTTGCCTTCCCAAGCACAGCAGCATAGTACGACTATCACAACACTTGTTATCAGCCACTTGAGAAAGTCGTCACTAGAATCCTCCTCAACCGTCTTCTCCCTGTGGCTGAGGAGCTTCTCCCGGAGTCACAGTGCAGATTTTGTCCACTACGGGGTACAATGGACATGATCTTTATGGCGCGACAACTGCAAGAAAAATTCAGGGAGCAGCGCCAATCCTTGTACATGGCCTTCTTTGAACTTACAAAGGGCTGTGACACTGTCAACCATGAGCGACTATGAAGCGTCTTCCTCCGTTTCAGCTGCCCGCAAAAGTTTGTTGCCATTCTCTGCCTGCTCCATGATGACATGCAAGCCGTGATCCTGACCAACGGATCTATCACAGACCCAATCCACGTTCGGACCGGGGTCAAGCAGGGCTGTGTCATTGTGCCAACCCTCTTCTCGATCTTCCTTGCTGCAATGATCCACCTCACACTCAACAAGCTCTCTGCTGGAGTGGAACTAAACTACAGAACCAGTGGGAACCTGTTCAACCTGCATCGTCTCCAGGCCAGATCCAAGACTACAGTACGCAGATGACGCTTGCGTCTGCGCACACACGGTGGCTGAAGTGCAGGACATAGTCAACATCTTCACAGAGGCGTACGAAAGCATGCGCCTTACGCTAAACATCCGTAAGGCAAAGGTCCGCCACCAACCTGACCCCGCCCCACAGCACTACCCCCTCCCCCCGTCATCAAGATCCACGGCGCTGCCCTGGACAACGTGGACCACTTTCCATACCTCGGAATCCTATTATCAGTAAGGGCAGACATCGACGACGAGGTTTAACACTGCCTCCGGTGCAACAGTGCAGCCTTCGGCTGCCTGAGGAAGAGAGTGTTCGAACATCAGGCCCTCAAATCTGCCACCAAGCTCATAGTCGACAGGGCTGTAATGATTAATGATACCCGCCCTCCTGTATGGCTCAGAGACGTGGACCATTTACAGTAGACACCTCAAATCGTTGGAGAAGTACCACGAGCGATGTCTCCGCAAGTTCCTGCAAATCCCCTGGGAGTTTAGACGCACCAATGTTAGCGTCCTCGATCAGGCCAACATCCCCAGCATCGAAGTACTGACCACACTCGACCAGCTCTATTGGGAGGGCCACATTGTTTGCATGCCTGACACAAGACTCCCAAAGCAAGCACTCTACTTGGAACTCCTACATGGCAAGCGAGCCCCAGGTGGGCAGAGGAAATGTTTTAAGCACACCCTCAAAGCCTCCTTGATAAAATGCAACATCCCAACCGACACCTGGGAGTCCCTGGCCAAAGACCATCCTAAGTGGAGGAAGAGCATCCGGGAGGGCGCTGAGCACCTCGAGTTTCGTCGCCGAGAGCATGCAGAAACCAAGCGCAGGCAGCGGAAGGAGCGTGCGGCAAACCAGACTCCCCACCCACCCTTTCCTCCAAGACTGTCTGTCCCACCTGTGACAGAGACTGTAATTCCCGTATTGGACTGTACTGTCACCTGAGAACTCACTTTTAGAGTGGAAGCAAATCTTCCTCGATTTCGAGGGACTGCCTATAATGATGATAAGCACAAGGACTGTCATGTGCCCATGCGGCCTGAAGCACTGAGATGGCATTACAGTACAACCTCCAGAGAGTCATTGGTGTATGCTCTACAAATTTAAAGAGGCTTCACCACGGAATAATATGGAAAATACAGGTGAGCTGCATCTCCAACGTGTTGGCTGCCAAAATTATAAGGCTCACTTTCTCTCACACAACTCTCACATGTTTTGGAACTAACTGGCTCCTAAAATTAAGCTTTTGTACTTGGTCGAATAAGCTGCTCTTGCTTTATCTCCTAAAGGAGCTCTTTGCGCTCTTTTCATAGGAGACAACTGTGTGTCAACATCAGCACAGAACTCACTCTGGTGGGAGACTGGACAGCCTTTGATGCCCATTCCTCCACGAGGAGCAGGCTCATCCTCAAAGGAATAGGCAAAGCAGAATTCGGTGGCTTTTTGCCAGCCCAACAAGGTAACCGTTCTCTTAGACATCACCTTCCTTGTTCATGTTTAAAAGTCAGTGGCTAACAGGAAGCCACATCTGATCCATCTGCTGCAAGGCACTGAAGTGGCCTTCCTACTCTCTGCACAGTCATTGGCTGCATACCCTATGCTAACACATGCCACCTTTCTCCTTGAATCAGATAGGGGAATTCAGGAGGGAGCACCAGGTGAATCTAGGGTCAGATAGCTGGCTCCTGTGGGACCCCCATATTTGTACCTTACAGGGGCTACACACTGAGCTGCATTCATTGATCAGAAGCAATGTCCTGGCCAATATTTATCCCTTAACCCAACATCACTAACAAAACTGATTATCTGGTCATTTTCTCATTGCTGTTGTGGGAGCTTTCTGCGCGGTCACTAGCTGTCCTACATTACATCTGTGACTACAATTCAAAAGTACTTCATTGGCTGTAAAGCGCTTTGGAACGCCCTGAAGTAGTGAAAAGCGCTATATGAATGCAATTCTTTCTTCCTTCTTTCTTCTTTAATGCAGTCCTTTGGGAATCTCCAGAGTTCTCTGCGTGGAACGATGCAGAACATACAACAGTGCTGCTCCAGTATTGTGTGGGCAGGTGAGGGTTTCCGAGACCTACAGAGCACCATGGAGTGAATGGGAACTCCAAGGCTTCCTGTGGAGAAGCCCCCAAAGACAGAAGGACCAACCACTGATGCCATTTTAGTTATTCTGAGTCAGCTCGTATTGGGATCCTGGGCTCCGACTTACAAGTGGTCCTCACTTTTGCTCCACAGAGGCTAGGGGCTTGGTTCAAGAGCACGCAAGGATCTGTTGCCACTCAGATCACCATCCATCTGGAAGAATGGGAGTAGCAGGAAAATACAGATGACCACCTGATTGACCAGAATGATGAAGCATCTTCCGTTGCCAGCCAGCCCACTCAGAGGACTGCTGAAGCAGCAGATAAGAGAAATGAATGGCCAGCCAATGCAGACACCAAGGTCCTAGCAGAGCATTTGCTGTAGTCTTGAAGTCCCAATGGAGGAATATCTGTGTTTCGCTGTAATGTATGCACCTGTGAGTGAGCTCACAGGTTTGGTGGTGGTGCAGTGGTACACATGGTTGCCTTCCAAGCAGTTGACCTGGGTTTGATTCCCAGCCATCACATCTCTTATTTTCTACTTGAGGATGAAATGATCCTCTGATGACTCTGGTTGTAAGCTGTTCTTACAGTAGCAACTCATGGCTTTAACTAAAATAGTTGTAGAGCTGTTGCAAAAAACAAGAGAGCATTTGAAAAGTTTCTGGAGTGTGCCCCCCCCCCCCACCTTTAACCAGGGGGTACTTGATTATTAGTTTGCAACAAAATAGTTGTAGAGCTGTTGCATTTCTGCGGTCTAGAGGAGTCCGTGTTCCATGTATATGTTGAATGTGCGAGGTTGCAGCCCCTATTCAATTATTTGAAGGGGCTGCTCCTCAGATTCTGGTTGCACTTCAGTCACACACTCCTGATCTTTGGGTACCCTGTGCAGAGGGGAGTGGGTAGGTCGGAAGGCCTCCTCGTAGGACTGCTCCTGGGCATGGCCAAGGGGGCCATCAACCGGACTAGGCAGCGGGCGGTCGAGACCATCGTTCAGTCTGACTGCCTGCCTCTGTGCCACGATTACATCTGAGCCAGGGTGTCCCTGGAGATGGAGCACGCGGTGTCCACCAGTACACTCGCGGCCTTCCGCGAGAGGTGGGCGCTGGAGGGACTGGAGTGCATCATCACCCCTGGCAACCAAATTTTAATTTGATTTAAGTTTACCATCAAAAGTTTAATTTGTTTAATGTGTCGGTTTTAGTGCCCCCCTTTAATCAGGGGGCACTTGATTTACGTTTCAACTTAAAATAGTTGTAGAGCTGTTGCATTGTGGCTTAGCCAGTCACGTGCTGTTCACAAGACTCAATAAAACCCCAGTCGGTTGAGACTCGGTCATCCACGATGAAGTATGCAGTTGTGAGCCTAGTGGTCCTCTGCCAGGCTAACATCCCCAGCATTGAAGCACTGACCACACTCGATCAGCTTCGCTGGGCGGGCCACATAGTTCGCATGTCAGACATGAGACTCCCAAAGCAAGAGCTCTACTCGGAGCTTCTTCATGGCAAACGTGCCAAAGGTGGGCAGTGGAAACGTTACAAGGTCACCCTCAAAGCCTCTCTGATGAAGTGTGACATCCCGACCGACACCTGGGAGTTCCTGGCCCAAGACCACCCTAAGTGGAGGAAGTGCATCCGAGAGGGTGCTGAGCACCTCGAGTCTCAACGCCGATAGCATGCAGAAATCTAGTGCAGGCAGCGGAAAGAGCATGCAGCAAACCTGTCCCACCCACCCCTTCCCTCAACGACTATCTGTCCCACCTGTGACAGAGTCTGTGGCTCTCGTATTGGACTGTTCAGCAATCAAAGAACTCACTTCAGGAGTGGAAGCAAGTCTTCCTCGATTCCAAGGGACTGCCTATGATAATGATGACGGAGGATGAAGTGGTAATGTGTAGTGTGATTGTTAAACCTCTGATAATAAACCAATTAGTTCTTAATAGCAATGTGTTGCTTTGAATTCTTTAGCAAGAACATATGAAGCAAATACATTACAGTTGCCACACTTGCTTCTTCCACTGCGGTGACACTTAGAAGGAGCAGGAGTTAGGGATCAGATAACACACACCCTATGCTATGACTGAGAACAAGCAAATATTGACATGGACACACACATGGAAAGTTAAAATAAACTAGTTACGCGTTCCTTGGTGGGTCTGGTTATGATTTGTTGAGCAGAACAGGACATGTGAATGTTAGTGTTGAGGGCGAACATGTCGGAAATGTAGTGTAGCAGGGGGGGTTGGTATTGGGTGAGGGGAGTACAGAGATGACTATAGGACTGTTCAAGGACAGCTTTTAGTTAAAGGTTTTGCCAATCACACCTTGGAGCATTAGCCTGCCTGGCTGTGTGTCAGTCTCTGCCTCTTCTCCATCCTCCTCGTCCTTCCTCCTCTTTGCCCTCTGTAACCCAAGCCGCAGGTTCACGTTCCACATCTTCTGGCTGCATGGGTTCCCCTCTATGAATGGCAAATTGTCCCTGGGTCATGCCATGTAGTTTCCAGGCGCCTGCAGTGGGGACCACCTGCCTGATATGTTAGCATGCCTGCCTTTCTTCTCCCTGCCTCCACCAAATCCAACAAAACATTTAATTTATATAGCGCCTTTAACATAGTGAAACATCCCAAGGCGCTTTACAGGAGGATTATGAGATAAACAATTTGACACCAAGGCGCATGAGTAGAAATTAGGGCAGGTGAAAGAGGTAGGTTTTAAGGAGCTTCTTGCAGGAGGAAAGAGAGGTAGAGAGGCGGAAAGGTTTACGCAGGGAGTTCCAGAGCTTGGTGTCTAGGCAACAGAAGGCATGGTTGAGCGATTATAATCAGGGATGCTCAAAGGGGCAGAATTAGAGGAATGCAGACATCTCGGGAGATTGTGGGGCTGGTGGAGGTTGCAGAGATAGGGAGGAGTGTGGAGAGATTTGAAAACAAGGATGAAAATTTTGAAGTTGAGACGTTGCTTAACCGGAAGCCAGGGCTGCCATTGGCCGGCCCGGTGGAATGGGGATGCTGAGCGCTGTGCTCGCAGCCTCCAGGGGGCAACTGCTGGCACAAGAAAGGTGTGCAGCAAAGGAGTGCTGAACTGCAAAAGAAAGCAGCAAACAACCGAAAAATAAATACACTGGGCCTGAAATTCGGGTGCACCAGAAAGCTGGCACACCTATGATTTTTAGAATGGTACTTACCGCTGGGAGCCCCGATGCGGTCGGAAGAGCCATTTTTAGGACTTTGAAATGTTTTCAAAGTCTCACCAGAAATGACTCATAGTAGGGGCGAGCCATAGACTTAAAGCGGTGGAATAGTGGTGATGTCACAGCGCGGGCGGGTCACCACACTCTCTCCCTTCTGTTAAAGGGGAGAGATTCTGTTATTTTAATCTTCGGCCACCAGGGAAGGTTTCGGCCTGACCAGCGGCTTGGCACCCAAGAGGGGGTGAAAAACGTTACCCCCTGGAAAATCGTTCGGCCTACCTGCCTAATTCATTGTGAGTTGCCTGTGAGGGGCCACCCGAACTGCAACACTGGGGAATCAGCACTTATAAAATTAAAGAAAGAGAGAGACAGAGAACAACATAGGAACAGGAGTAGGCAATTCAGCCCCTCAAGCCTATTTTGCCATTCAAATAGATCATGACTGATCTGTATCTTAAGTCCATCTACCTGCCTTGGTTCTATGCAGCTCCAACAATACTCAAGAAGCTCGACACTATCCAGGACAAAGCAGCCGGCTTGATTGGCACCCCATCCACCACCTTCAACCGTCACACCCTCCACCACCGGTGTACCGTGGCTGCAGTGTGTACCATCTACAAGATGTACTGCAGCAACTCGCCAAGGCTTTTTCGACAGCACATCCCAACCCGCAACTACCTAGAAGGACAAGTGCAGCAGGCGCATGGGAACACCTGCAAGTTTCCCTCCAAGTCACACAGCATCGCGACTTGGACATATATCGCCATTGCTTCATCGTCGTTGGGTCAAAATCCTGGAACTTCTCCCTAACAGCACTGTGGGAGCACACGGACTGCAATGGTTCAAGAAGGCGCTCACCACCACCTTCTCAAAGGCAATTAGGATTGACAATAAATGCTGACCTTGCCAGCATACTGTGAGTGAATTTTTAAAAAACCTTAATACCCTTTCCTAACCACAATCTATCTCACTCAGTTGTGAAATTTTCAATTGAGCCCAGCCTCAGCAGCTTTTTGGGGGAGAGAGTTCCAAATTTCCACCACCCTTTGTGTGAAGAAGTGCTTCCTGACATCACCCCTGAACAGCCCAGCTCTAATTTTAAGGTTATGCCCCCTTGTTCTGGACTCTCCCACAAGAGAGAGAATGAAAATACAATAGAGTCAGAGCAGGGAGAGAGAGTTAGAATATACAATGAAAAATAACAGATACAATAGAGTGAATTAGCTAGGGAGGGAGTGAGAAAGAAAACAGGTAAATCATTAGAAAATAACATGGAATTGTGGAGTGAGACATAAGTATCAAACACTAAAGAAAGATGGACTTCAAAAATAAGTTAGCAGAAATCAGTGCTTGATATCTCACTACAGGCTCTCGAGCAGGTGAAGGGGTTAAAGGATATGCATGTAGTTTTTCACATGCATCTTAATGGAGCCAGATACACTGTCTCGCGCATACATAGTGAACACAAAGAGCAACTTGACATTGTTCTCAGGTTTCACCACTTCAAATTGCCTGCCTATGAGGAAATATAGACATGGAGTAAAATACTAAAAGGAAATCAATTTCAGTTCGAATGGCATTGTTCAGGATTGTGCAAAAAATTCAAGAGGACATCAAAAAAAAATCTTTCTGATTAACCCTGACATAAAGATTCCTGGTCCCCAGCACTGCCGTCCGCTCACCTTGATGAATAGACAAAAAAGAGAATAAGAGAGTAATTTCAATACATGATGAGTCCCCCAAGAACTATGTAAATGGAAAAAAAAATCTCCTTTTTTTTCTAAATCAGTATAGCAATTGGAGCTGTCAGTGAGTTATGTGTTGAGAATTCTAGATGGGGTCTGCAGGAGCTGACGGGGAATTAATAGACTGCATGATTATTAGGATTCACAGTTCTCTCTGCAAACATTATCATTCTGCGGACCTGAACACCATCTGCTATCTCACATTGTAATTCTGGGGCAATTTCAATCCATTTTATCAGTGAGCTATTTTCTTCCATCTCTCTCCTTTGCCTGGAGTCTGCCGATGCCGCCCTCCTCTGCCAATCGGGTTCCGCTCCTATGTCTCCACCAATGGCGCTCTACAATCAGCTCGGAGACCAGCTTTGGGTTAAACAGGCTCGCCTGTATTTCCCTCCCTGTGGGGAAATGGCTGCTTCCCCCACTCCCCCCGCAGGACAGCAATCCAACAACTTTTATTTATATAGTGCCTTTAAAGTAGTAAAACGTCCCAGAGCGCTTCACAGGAGTGTTAAAAGACAAAAATAATTTTTGACACCGAGCCACATAAGAAGAAATTACAGCAGATGACCAAAAGCTTGGTTAAATAGGTAGGTTTTAAGGAGCGTCTTAAAGGAGGAAAGAGAGGTAGGGAGGCAGAAAGGTTTAGGCAGGGAATTCCGGAGCTTAGGGCCCAGGCAGCTGATTGAGCAGTTATAATCAGGGATGCTCAAGAGGGCAGAATTTGAGGAGCATAGATATCTCAGGGGGTTGTGAGGTTGAAGGAGATTACAGAGATAGAGACGGGCAAGGCTATGGAGGGATTTGTAAACAAGGATGAGAATTTTGAAATCGAGGCATTGTTTAACTGGAAGCCAATATAGGTCAGCGAGCACAGGGATGATGAATGAACGGGAATTGGTGCGAGTTAGGACACGGGCTATCTAGTTTTGGATGACAAGTTTACGTAGGCTAGAATGTGGGAGGCCAGCCAAGAGTGCATTGGAGTAGTCAAGTCTAGAGGTAACAAAGGCATGGATGAGGGTTTCAGCAGCAGATGAACTGAGGTAGGGGCAGAGACGGGCAATGTTATGGAGGTGGAAATAGGCGGTTTTAGTTATGCTGCAGATATCTGGTCGGAAGCTCATTTCAGGGTCAAATATGACACCAAGGATGCCATCAGTTTGGTTCAGCCTCAGACAGATGCTAGGGAGAGGGATGGAGTCGGTGGCTAGGGAACGCAGTTTGTGGCAGGGACCAAAGACAACAGCTTCGGCCTTCCCAATATTTAATTGGAGAACATTTCTGCTCATCGGACAAGCAGTCAGACAACTTAGAGACAGTGGAGGGGTCAAGAGAAGCAATGCTGCAAATGGTATACCTCAGTTGGGAGCTGTTGGCACAGGTTCACCCCACCAATCTGGGGCACAATCTATTGGAGCTCCAATATCCTGTGCCACTTCGTTCGGTGCCAGTTTCAGTCTCACTATTCTGGAGAGGCACGCAATTAGCCATTCTGCTTCTAACACAAAACACAACTATTTACTTACAATGGATACAGTGATTGGTATACTTTGTGAAATAAAAATGCCACAACCAAGCAATTGCTGGCATTAAGGCAGTTCAAACAGTACACTGCAGTGAGTGCCTGCACTTATCACCTGTGTGCAAAGACTGCAAATTCCAAACTACATCTTCGCATTTTGCTGACGGTTACAGTGAGCTCCAGCATAGCCAGACTCTGTTTCCAGTGAGAAATTTCTCAGCTCAGGTGCTAATGATTAGCAGTGAAATTATTAATGCCCGCATTATTTACCTCAGTAATGGGCTGTGTCTCAACAATTAGTTGGAAAAATATACTGATATCTCTTACTCTTTCTTCATTTTCCCTCATTCATTAGCGGGGAAGCGGGTTGTGTAGAGGACACAGAGAGGCTGCAAAGAGATTTAGATAGGTTAAGCGAATGGGCTAAGGTTTGGCAGATGGAATACAATGTCGGAAAATGTGAGGTCATCCACCTTGATTAAAAAAAAACAGTAAAAGGGAATATTATTTGCATGGGGAGAAATTACAACATGCTGCGATGCAAAGGGACCTGGGGGTCCTTGTGCATGAATCCCAAAAAGTTAGTTTGCAGGTACAGCAGGTAATCAGGAAGGCGAATGGAATGTTGGCCTTCATTGCAAGAGGGATGGAGTACAAATGCAGGGAGGTCCTGCTGCAACTGTACAGGGTATTGGTGATGCTGCACCTGGAGTACTGCATGCAGTTTTGGTCACCTTACTTAAGGAAGGATATACTAGCTTTGGAGGGGGTACAGAGACGATTCACTAGGCTGATTCCGGAGATGAGGGGGTTACCTTATGATGATAGATTGAGTAGACTGGGTCTTTACTCGTTGGAGTTCAGAAGGATGAGGGATGATCTTATAGAAACATTTAAAATAATGAAAGGGATAGACAAGATAGAGGCTGAGAGGTTGTTTCCACTAGTCGGGGAGACTAGAACTAGGGGGCACAGCCTCAAAATACGGGGGAGCCAATTTAAAACCGAGTTGAGAAGGAATTTCTTCTCCCAGAGGGTTGTGAATCTGTGGAATTCTCTGCCCAAGGAAGCAGTTGAGGCTAGCTCATTGAATGTATTCAAATCACAGATAGATAAATCTTTAACCAATAAGGGAATTAAGGGGTATGGGGAGCGGGCGGGTAAGTGGAGCTGAGTCCACGGCCAAATCAGCCATGATCTTTTTGAATGGCAGAGCAGGCTCGAGGGGCTAGATGGCCTACTCCTGTTCCTAATTCTTATGTTCTTATGTTCTTATGTTCTCTGATCTCCTGAACGCAAAGCTTCTGTCAACATCCCTTCCAGACTTTATCCAAAATGATCCCTCTTCAATGATCGTTGATCATGAGGGGCTTTGCAGATGAGCCTGATATTGTCTAAACACAAAATCCACACACATGTACTTTTCAACCGGAGGCCCCTGGATAATCCTGGATCAGGACTGGGAAGCCCTTGTGGCATTTCCCCTCCTACGCCCAATCTTTCTTGGGCTAACTGTAGCAGCTCCCACTGTTTCGCTGACTGAGATTATCTAACATCACAGACCAGTGTTCCAATGATTCTCCTAGTCTGTATGGCCCAGTTCTAAACCATCCAGCACAATTATGCAATGAATTATCCACTGGAAGGCGACTGTACAGTTTTCATTCCTGTAATGTATCTTCTTCTTCTTCTTCTTAGGCAGTCCCCCAGAGTCGAGGATGACTTGCTTCCACACCAAAATGAGTTCTAAGGTGACTGATGAAACTAATGCGGGATCTACATTCTCTGTCACAGGTGGGGCAGATGTTGGTTGGTGGGACGGGTGGGTGGGGTGCTTGATTTGTTGTACACTCCTTCCGCTGTTTGTACTTAGCTTCCGCGTGCTTCTGGCGAAGAGACTTGAAGTGTCCCACATAAGAGATTAGTGTGCAAAATTAAATCACATGTATTAGGGGTAATGTACTGATGTGGATAGAGAACTGGTTGACAGACAGGAAGCAAAGAGTAGGAATAAACGGGTCCTTTTCAGAATGGCAGGCAGTGACTCGTGGGGTACTGCAAGGTTCAGTGCTGGGACCCCAGCTATTTACAGTATACATTAATGATTTAGACAAAGGAATTGAATGTAATACCTCCAAGTTTGCAGATGACACTAAGCTGGGTGGTAGTGTAAGCTGTGAGGAGGATGCTAAGAGGCTGCAGGGTGTCTTAGACAGGTTAGGAGAGTGGGCAAATGCACCTATTTTCTATGTTTCTATGTTCAGCGCCTTCTCAGATGCTTCTCCTCCACATTGAGTGGTCTTGGGCCAGGGATTCCCAGAGTTAGTGGAGATGTTACATTTTTTGCAAGCAGACTTTGAAGAGGTATGCACCTGTGAGTATTCTCACAGATTTACAGAGCTGTTGCATTGTGAGTGGCTTAGCCAACCACATGATGTTCACAAGACTCAATAAAACCCCAGTCAGTGGGGTCTAGGTTATCCACAATGAGGTATGCAGTTGTGAACCTAATGGATGAACTGGTAATGTGTAGTTTGATTGTTTAACCTTTATTAATAAACTAAGTAGTTCTTAATAGCAACGTGTTGTATGAATTGTTAAGCAAGTACCCATGAAGCAAATACATTACGTTTTCCATTAAGCTATTGGAAACACCTGCCACCATATATCTTACAATAGTAATTTCAAGTTAGGCTTACAACCTAAAGAGGCTGGGGTGCGGGCACAACGCTATGGCTGTTGTTCTAAGTTACACAGTAGATGAATTTTATGCTCCAGTCCGTAGCTGTTCTGCCCATAGAATTAAAGAAACCACAGAATTGATCCACGTTATCAATGCATTACTGGTTGTTTATGGATTACACCCGTGCCCTTGCAGGTATTGCTCCAAATGACCTGCTGTAGCGAATATTTTAAAAACTACAACACCCTTTCCATCTTCCTTTCAGTCATATACCCATTATCAGATACCTTTGATGAGCCATAGATTTGTAATAACAGTTCCAGGGAATGATACACCATTCAATATTAAGATGTGGTGTGTGCACTGGACAAATAGAGGCATTTGTTGCTTCGCTGCACTGGATATCCAACTGGCCAAAGAGTTGCTGCCTAGACACGTTCTACAAGTTCTAGGTATTAGCTGTGACTCAGTGGATAGCGCTCTTGCCTCTGAGTCAGAAGAGTTATGGGTTCAAGTCCCTACTCCAGGAACTTGAGCACATAATTCTAGGCTGACACTCCCCGTGCAGTGCTGAGGGAGTGCTGCCCTGTCGGAGTTGCCGTCTTTTGGAAGAGACGTTAAACTGAGGCCCCGTCTACTCTCTCAGGTGGAAGTAAAAGATCTCTTGGCACTATTTCGAAGAAGAGCAGGGGAGTTATCCCCGATGTCCTGGCCAATATTTATCACTGAATCAACACAACCAAAAAACAGATTATCTGGTCATTATCACATTGCTGTTTGTGGGAGCTTGTTGCCTGCCACATTTCCCACATTACAACAGTGACGACACTCCAAAAGTACTTAATTGGCTGTAAAGCGCTTTGAGATGTCCGGTAGTCGTGAAAGGCGCTATATAAATGCAAGTCTTTCTTCTTTACCAGGGAACCACGGCATGTGAAGAGAGAGGTCATTAAAACTGTAGACCACCTGGTCAAATGGGGATTGGAGAACCAGGATGGGTATTGAAGTGGTGAACTGCAGATTTTGAATCACTCTCTGCGGGAATGTAACTCCTGTTACTTGCAGTGTCAAGAATGGGCTATCACCAGTTTCACTGCGGAAAATAGCTAGATCAAGTTGGCGACGTGTGAGGAATGAAATCTGAAGAATGCTATCGAGCAATAAAAAGTCATTCAATCAGCACCAAGAATAGAACAAATTCAAAATGAGCTGGCAAGTGAACTTGAAATGGACTTTGGGTTTCATCAAAGTGCTAGTCAGTGACATTTGATCAATATGTTGTAGCAAAGGAGATTTCTCAATACAAGGTGTGTCGAAATATATGGATAGATGGAGCCTTGATATATCCAATAGTTTAAGACACTTAAATTGTTGATAATTAGACTATCATGAACAAAACAGCGGTTGACTAAGAAAGGAGTAAAATTAGGAGTTAATAACAATATCTATACACCAGGGGATTGCTGCAAAATTGCTTATGTTGGGTTTTTACATTACTGTCGTAGATTTAACTGCACACATTTATTTTGTACTCGCAGATCTCCCGTGGAATTGTCAGCTGAATCAGAGGCTATGTTAAAGAGTGATGACTTAAATGTGACATTTTAACAACAACAACTTGTATTTATATAGCGTCTTTAATGAAGTGAAACAACCCAAAGCACTTCACAGGAGTATTATGAGACCAAACATTTGACACCGAGCCACATAAGGAGAAATTAGGGGCTTGGTCAAAGAGGTAGGTTTTAAGGAGAGTCTTAAAGGAGGACAAAGAGGTAGAGAGGCAAAGAGATTAAGGCAGGGAGTTCCAGAGCTTGGGGCCTAGGCAACAGAAGGCACGGCCACCAATAGTTGAGCGATTATAATCAAGGATGCTCAGGAGGGCAGATTTAGAGGAGCGCAGATATCTCGAGGGGTTGTGGGGCTGGAGGAGATTACAGAGATAGGGAGGGGCGAGGCCATGGAGGGATTTGTAAACAAGGATGAGAATTTTGCAATTGAGGCGTTGCTTAAGTGTGATAAAATATGACAGGAAATAAGTATGATGCTTACAGGAAATGTGTGCTATACACAATAATTTTAACATATCGCGAGTCAATCTTCTATGGCATTGCACACAGAGAATGAAGACTGAATCTACTTTACAGGTGAAATGGTATATTTGAACCAACACCCATCAATGTATTTCAGGCCCCATTATAAGGTTATGTTGGTGCGCCTGTCCTCCCAAGGGATTTACAGGATCTTGCGGAGGCATCATTGGTGATATATCTCCAGGGACTTGAGGTGCCTTTTGTACATCGTCCATGCCTCTGATCCATACAGGAGGGCGAGTATTACTACAGCCCTGTAGACCATGAGCTTGGTGGTAGATTTGAGGGCCTGGTCTTCGAACACTCTTTTCCTCAGGCGGCCGAAGGCTGCACTGGCGCACTGGAGGCAATGTTGAATCTCCTCATCAATGTCTGCCTTTGTTGATAAGAGGCTCCTGAAGTATGGGAAATGGTCCACATTGTCGAGGGTCGAGCCGTGAATCTTGATGACTGGAGGGCAGTGCTGTGCGTCGAGGACCACACTCGATCAGCTTCGCTAGGCAGGCCACATAGTTCACATGCCAAACACGAGACTCCCTAAGCAAATGCTCTATGCAGAGCTCCTTCACGGTAAATGAGCCAAAGGTGGGCAGTGGAAACATTACAAGGACACCCTCAAAGCCTCCATGATAAAGTGCGACATCACCACTGACACCTGGGAGTTCCTGGCCGAAGACCGCCCTAGATGGAGAAAGTGCATCCGGGAGGGCGTTGAGCTCTTCGACTTTCAATGCCGTGAGCGTGAACAGGTCAAGTGCAGGCAACGGAAGGAGCGTGTGGCAAACCAGTCTCACCCACCCCTTCCCTCGACAACTGTCTGTCCCACATGTGACAGAGTCTGTGGCTCTCGTATTGGACTGTTCAGCCACCAAAGAACTCACTTCAGGAGTGGAAGTAAGTCTTCCTCGATTCCGAGGGACTGCCTATGATGATGATAACGTTATAAATTCTGGGCTGAGTTTTGTAACGCGATAATGTATAGTGCCCGCTAGCTAGGAGGTATTGATATACTGTATAGCACCGTCTAGCTAGGAGGTATAGGGAGCTGTATTGAGAGAGAGGGTCTGTGAAGGAACGCCATTTTAAAACTCCACATGGCTGTCCGAAATCTCCCAAATAAATAGAGTTAAGTTGAACTAAGAGTGTTCAAGAGTGTTCAAGACACTATAAAATACATGGTGTCAGAAGCGGAGACTTCTGATCTTTCGTCGAACACATTTACGACCAAAATATTGGAACTGTGAGACTTTATCGAGCCGATCGAAATCGACATTAAACAGTGCAGTGCATTGCAGAGCGTGCTTCTTACACATCGCGCGTGGATCCGTGAAGGGCGATAAATAGTCACAAACTTGTAAAATAATCTAGAGGTATTAGTAAAGTAAACTTAAAAAGTGGCATAAGTTATTGCAGAGCCTCGATTGTAAAAGTATTTCTACAATTACATGGCCACGATATTTTACTATTAGACTTGTTCTAGTCCTCTGGGTATTTGAACTGTATACATGTATGTGACAAACTCAAAGTCCTAAACTGTAGCGAGCTATCATGACCACCACGGTGCCAACTCCCGCGCACATTCCTCTACCACCTCCATTGCAGGTGACTGGTGATTTGAAAGCCAACTGAAAAAAATTCCAATAGCTGTGGGACAGCTATGAAATTATCACAAATATTATGTAAAAACCAGATAGAGTTAGGGCCGCAATGTTTATCACAGCGATTGGCAGCGATGCCCTAGATATCCATAATAATCTTCCCTACAAATCAGAGGAAGAACAGCAGGAAATTGAGATTATTTTGAAGCTCTGGAAAGAGCACTGTAAAGGTAAAACCAATATCATCTATGAACGGTACCAGTTTAGCAACTGTATAAAAGGAGACGAGCGGTTTGACAGATATCTCGTGAAAGTGAAAGAGCTAGCATCCTCATGTGATTTCGGCAATTTGAGGGATGATTTCATCAAGAGACCACATAGCCTGCGGAATATCTGATAACACTCTGCGTATTGTGTAATGCTCTGTAAAGCTACAGAGGCCACAGTTGCGAAAATGAAATCCATGAAGCTCACTAAAACAGACGCTAAAGAATTCAAAGCTGTCAGACACAAACCCCAACCCACAAAGAAAGAATTCACAGACAAAGAGTTCATGAACAATTGCAGATATTGTGGCAAAAGACATGATGAAAGCGATAGCCAGATCCCACGTGTGGTGGCCTGGTATCGACTCTGACTTAGAGTCCTGTGTACGGCAATGCAGCGTATGTGCTCAGTTGAGCAACGCGCCCAGAGAGGCACCACTAAGTTTGTGGTCCTGGCCCTCCAGACCATGGTCGAGGATCCATGCTGACTATGCGGGCCCATTTCTCGGTAAAATGTTCCTGGTGGTGGTGGATGTTTTTTCAAAATGGATTGAATGTCAAATAATGTCGGGAAGCACTGCCATCGCCACCATTGAAAGCCTGAGGGCCATGTTTGCCACCCACGGTCTGCCTGACATACTGGTCAGTGACAATGGGCCGTAATTCACCAGTGCCGAATTAAAAAAATTAATGACCCGCAATGGGATCAAACATGTCACCTTGGCCCCGTTTAAATCAGCCTCCAATGGGCAGGCAGGCAGTACAAACCATCAAACAGAGCCTTAAACGAGTCACAGAAGGCTCACTCCAAACCCGCCTGTCCTGAGTACTGCTCAACTACCGCACGAGACCCCACTCGCTCACAGCAGTGCCCCCGGCTGAGCTACTCATGAAAAGGACACTTAAAACCAGACTGTCGCTGGTTCACCCCAACCTGCATGATCAGGTAGAGAGCAGGCGGCAGCAACAAAATGTAAACGATGGTCGCGCCACTGTGTCACGGGAAATTGATCTGAATGACCCTGTGTATGTGCTAAGCTATGGTCATGGTCCCAAGTGGATCGTGAGCACAGTGATAGCTAAAGAAGGGAATAGGATGTTTGTAGTCAAACTAGACAATGGACAAATTTGGACCAAACGAGGCTGCGGTTCACAGACTGCCCTGAACAACCCACAAGAGACACCACTGTTTTCGAGCCCACAAACACACCCAAAGGATCAACGACACCACGCCGGACCAGGAAATCGAACCCATCACACCCAACAGCCCAGCAAGACCAGGCTCATCTAGCAGCCCTGCAAGGCCAACAACACGCCAGCCCAGCGAGGGTACAGCCAACACACCAGAACAGACATTTATACCGAGGCGGTCCACCGGGGAAAAAAAGGCTCCCGACCGCCTCACCTTGTAAATAGTTTTCACTTTGACTTTGGGGGGGGAGTGATGTTGTGTATCTGTAAAGCATGCACTCCCATGTTCCGCCACCAGGGAGCTCATCCCCTGAAGTCCCAAGGGATCCCAGCATCCCTTGGGAGCATTGTATACAAGCCGGCCCCTAAGTTCCAGAGTGTTCCTCACTCTGGAGTGTCTTATTAAAGACTGAGGTCACTGTTACTTTAACCTCCCTGTGTGCAGCCTCACCTGTGTTAGGAACACAATAACAACCATGCACCCATTCCAGTGGTCGGGACTTGTAATTGCCACTGGATAATACAAAGAACAAGCAAAAGTACATTGTGCCCTTTGTGATCATTGCGGACCAAAGTGCATCACTGATTGGCTCACTGCTCAACAGCTACAACTGATAAAAGTGCTGCATCAGAATATCGTGGTGATAAATGAACCATGCGAATTACAAACCATGAACAAGGCAAACATCTCGCGAGCATCAAAAACTGATGTCACCAATGCGTATCTGGATGTGTTTAAGTGACTTGAATACGTGCCAGGGACAGTTCATCTTGAACTTAATGAATCAGCAACACCAGCTGTAATGCCACCCAGACGGGTGCCAATAGCGATCAAACAAATGCTAAAAGAGGAATTCGATCGTTTGGAAAATCGACAAATCATTACGAAAGTTGTTGAACCGATGGATCGGATATCCAGTCTAGTGACAGTACAAAAAACAAAATGGAAAGATACGAGTATGTATCGACCCTCAACATCTGAACAATGCCCTGAAACATGGATGTAGTGTCTGCACCTTGTTACAAACTCACACGACGCATGTATTTATCAGACACGGTCACTCTGTGACCTTCACTTTATTCCCAGGACCAAGGAGTGCTGAGCCTGCGTGGAACCTCCCTTTAAGTACCTGGCTGACCAGGTAAGGAGTGTCTCCCACAAGTTCACCCCCTGTGGTCAAGGTTGTATTTCACAGTTGTATACAGTGTACAGTGTTGTTACGTATTGGTTACAGTTGTGTGAAGATTACAAACATGACATTATCTCCCCCCCAATGTCTTTGGGTCAAAGATTGAGTCTTTCAGGCGGTCGACGCTCTCTCGTGGAGCGCCGCTGTTGTGGCTCTGGTGGTTGAGCCATGGCATGCGTCTCTGTCGCCTGAGTTGATTCCGGCCTGTCCGGGCTGGCCGCAGGGACTATGCATGCTGTTGACTGTCCTTGTTGCTCGTTCACTAGCAGTGGTGTGGTTGACATCCCATGGTCTATTTCAGGTTCCTCAGTGTCCATGCTGAACCTTTTCTTTACCTGGTCCAGATGTTTGCGGCATATCTGCCCATTGTTTAGTCTGACCACTTTGACCCTATTTCCCTCTTTACCAATTACGGTGCCCTCAAACCACTTGGGTCCTAGTGCATGGTTAAGCACAAATACCGGGTCATCCATTTCTATACACCTCCCCCTTGAGTTTCGATCATGGCACTCGGTTTAGGACTGCTGCTTGCCCTCAACGATGTCCGCCCGGCTTGGGTGAATGAGGGACAGCCGCATTTTGAGCGTGCGTTTCATGAGGAGTTCCGCTGGCGGGACTCCCATGAGCGAGTGCGGGCAGGACCTATAGGCCAGCAGGAGGCGCGATAGGTGGTACTGAAGAGAGGGTCCCTGGATATGAAGCATGCCTTGTTTTATGACTTGGACCGCACGTTCTGCCTGGCCATTGGAAGCCAGCTTGAATGGTGCCATCCGGACGTGTTTAATGCCATTACCCGACATAAACTCCTGGAATTCATGGCTGGTGAACCACGGGCCATTGTCGCTGACCACAATGTCCGGCAAGCCGTGGGTGGCGAAAACCGTGCACAGACTCTCCACGGTGATGGATGTCGTGCACGAGTTTAATATGATGCACTCGATCCATTTCTACAATCAAGAATATTTTTCCCATGAACGGCCCTGCATAGTCCACATGGATGCGTGACCATGGCCTGGTGGGCCAGGGCCACGGGCTGAGTGGGGCCTCCCTGGGGCATTGCCCAGCTGGGCACACATCTAGCACCTGCGAACCCAGTGTTCCAGGTCTGAGTCAATCCCCGGCCACCATAAATGTGACCGGGCAATGGCCTTCATTAGTACAATGCCAGGGTGCTCGCTGTGGAGTTCCCTGATGAATGCTTCCCTTCCTTTCTGGGGCATGACCACCCAGCTGCCCCATAGTAGGCAGTCGGCCTGGATGGAGAGCTCATCCATCCGTCTCTGAAACGGTCTGACCTCCTCGGGGCACGCCCCGTGTGCGGGAGCCCAATCCCCAGTCAGGACACATTTCTTTATCATGGATAGGAGGGGGTCCCTGTTGGTCCAGAGTTTGATTTGGCGGGCTGTGATGGGGGAGCCTGCGGTGTCAAAAACCTCAACGGCCATGACCATCTCAGCGCTTTGCTCCACTGCCCCCTCAGTGGTGGCCAGCGGAAGCCAGCTGAGCGCATCAGCGCAATTTTTAGTGCCTGGCCGGTGCCGTATGATGTAGTCATATGCAGCCAGCGTGCACTGGTCTGGCATCCGACTTGTGATCCGTTTCTAACTCGAATGGTCTGCCGAAAAGATACTGGTGCATCTTTTTCACATCGTAAACGCAAGCGAGTGCTTCCTTTTCGACCATGCCGTACCCATGCTCTGCCTGGGAGAGCGACCTGGAGGCATAAGCCACCGGTTGTAGTCGGCCGTTGTCATTTCCCTGCTGCAACACACACCCAACCCTGTATGATGATGCATCGCATGTTAAAACTAGTTTTTTACAGGGATCATACAAAGTCAACAGTTTGTTAGCACAAAGCAGGTTCCGCGTCCTGTTGAAAGCCCATTCCTGACAGTCCCTCCAGAACCAGTCACAACTCTTAAGCAGGAGCACATGTAACGGCTCCAACAATGTGCTTAAGTTAGGCAGGAAGTTCCCGAAATAGTTCAAAAGTCCCAGGAACGATCGCAACTCCGATGTGTTGCCGGGCAGGGGCGCACGACGGATTGCCTCCATTTTGGATTCAGTAGGCCGGATCCCGTCTGCGGCAACCCTCCTGCCCAAAAACTCGATCTCTGGGGCCAAAATACACACTTGGCCTTTTTCAGTCGCATGCCTATCCAGTCCAGTCAGCGTAGCACCTCCTCCAGGTTGTGGAGGTGTTCCTCGGTGTCTCGACCCGTATTAAAATGTCGTCTTGGAATACGATTGTGCCGGAAATGGTTTTGAGCAAGCTTTCCATGTTCCTCTGGAAGATTGAGGCTGCTGAACGAATGCCAAACAAACATCTGTTGTAGATGAATAGTCCCTTGTGCGTCGTGATGGTGGTTAGAAGCTTGGATTCTTCAGCTGGTTCCTGAGTCATGTAGGCCGAAGTGAGGTCCAACCTAGTGAGCAGCTTGCCACCTGCCAACATGGCAAAAAGGTCCTCCGCTCTCGGGAGCGGGTATTGATCCTGCAGCGACACTTGGTTGATGGTGGCTTTGTAGTCACCGCAGATCCTGACCGAGCCATCCGTTTTAAGGACAGGAACGATGGGACTTGCCAGTCGCTGAATTCAACGGGTGAAATTAAGCCCTCTCTGAGCAGCCTGTCCAGTTCACTTTCAATTTTCTCACACATCACATACGGCACCGCTCTGGCTTTGTGGTGCACTGGTCTGGCATCCGAGGTGATGTGTATCATTACTTTGGTGCCCTTGAACGTTCCGACACCGGGTTGAAACAGTGACCCGAATTTTTGTAGGACCTGTGAGCATGAACTTCACTCCACAGATGAAATGGCGTGCACATCTCCCCATTTTCGGTTCATCTCGGCTAGCCAGCTCCTTCCCAAAAGCGCGGGGCCATTTCCCAGAACAATCCAGAGTGGCAGGCAGTTCTGTGATCCATTGTGTGTTACCACCAGGTTTGCACTGCCCAGCACTGGGATGATTTCTTTGGTGTACATGCGTAGCTGCGTGTCAATGCATTCCAGTTTGGGCCTGCTAGCTCTGTGTGGCCATAGTTATTCAAATTGTTGGATGCTCATAAGGGGCTGGCTGGCTCCCGTATCCAGCTCCATGCGCACCGGGATGCCATTCAATAAAACTTTCATCATCATGGGTGGCGTTTTAGTGTATGAGCTGCAGACGTCAGCCACATGAACCCTCTGAATCTCAGCATCCATGACTTGGCCCCAGGCATCATTCTGCATTGCAGACCCCTCGTCTGATTCCTCTGTTTCATAGATTAGCTTTGCTGCAGCCTTTTTGCACATTCTAGCCAAATGTCCTCTGGCATTACAATTCCTGCAGGTGAACTGCTGGAACTTGTAGCTTTTAGCAGTATGTCTACCCCCGCATCTCCAGCATTGGCTGAGATTGTTGTTCACAAAGGGGCTGTTACCAGGCATTCCTCTCTGATTGTCCCCTTGGTTGTTTCTAAGCACTCTGGTGGTGGGTGTCAATTGTCCCATCACGGGACGCATTGTTCCTCTTGATGGCATGAACTGACGATCCTCCTGCCATTGTCTCTGTTGCTGTTCCACCCTAGAGCCTGTTGCTGCCTGGGCGGTGTCAAATTGCCTTTGCCTGTCTGCGAGGTTCTGTATCACTTTTACAACATTAACTCCCTGGTTCATCGCAACGTTAAAACCAGGGCTGCTTGCGTAAATTATCTTGGTCTCCTCTTCCCCCGCCAAGAAGGTCCGAGCTATCAAAGCTGCCCTTTCCAAAGTCAAGTCGTTGTCCTCAATAAGCTTCCTGAAAATACCGGCATGACTAATGCCCTCAATGAAAAAATCTCTTAACATCTCCCCCCTGCAGGCGTCTGTGAACTTTCAGAAGCTGGCCAAGCGCCTCAGGTCTGCAACGAAGACTGAGATGTTTTGCCCTTCCCGACGCCGGTGTGTGTAGAACCGGTGCTGGGCCACATGTACGCTGCTCGCCGGTTTCAGATGTTCGCTGATCAGCTGGCTGAGCTCTTCGAAGGACTTGTCGGCCGGCTTGGGAGGTGCAAGCAGGTCTTTCATCAGTGCGTACGTTTTTGTCCCGCAGCTTGTCAGCCGCTTCCAGTCCCAGCCAGTCCTTTGTGACAAAGGTCTGCTGGAGTCGCTCCACAAAATCGTCCCAGTCCTCACCCACACAGTAGCGTTCCTCTGTGCCACCGGTGGCCATCCTTGTGGTTCAGTGATTCCCGTTTCTCATCGCCAGATGTAGTGTCTCTGCACCTTGTTACAAACTCACACGAGACATGGATATATCAGACACGGTCACTCTGTGACCTTCACTTTATTCCCAGGACCAAGAAGTGCTGAGCCTGCATGGAACCTCCCTTTAAGTACCTGGTTGACCAGGTAAGGAGTGTCTCCCACAAGTTCACCCCCTGTGGTCAAGATGTGTATTTCACAGTTGTATACAGTGTACAGTGTTGTTACATATTGTTTACAGTTATATGAAGATTACAAACATGACAGTGGTCACTATCCAATTCCTGTGATTGATGACATCTTGCCACAGATGTCAAATATAAAGTTCTTCACTAAAGCAGACTGCAAGGAGGGTTTCTCGCAATGTGAACTAGACACAGAGTCCTCCTACTTCACGACCTTCCAGACTCCATGGGGACAATATCGATATAACATAGTGCGATTTGGCATCAGTCCTGCCACGGAAATCTTCTGGCAAAAGCTAAACCAGAATCTCGAGAGTCGAGATGGAGTCTACAAGATTGCAGATGATATCTTGATCACTGGACGAGATGAGACACTTAAAGAAGCCAATAACGATCATGACGCAAACTTACGCAAATTCATGCAGAGATGCAGAGAGCAAAACATCAAACTTAACTTCGATAAGTTCAAATACAAGAGCTCCCAAGTGAAATACATGGGACACATATTGTCTAGTGATGGACTCAAAGCCGACTCAAGCAAAGTGGCCGCAATCAATGAAATGCAGATATCGCAGGTGTACAATGATTTGTCGGCATGACAAAGTACCTCGCAAAATTCTTGCCAGATCATTCAGACCTCCGTGAGCCGCTGTGATGGCTTACTCATAAAAACACGGTCTGGGAATGGACTGAAGAACAAGACAAAGCATTTGAAGCTATCAAACAACGTGCAACAGATTCTCCGGTACTCAGGTACTTTGACCACAAACTTGCAACCAAAGATCAAGGAAATGCTTCGAGCAAGGGTCTTGGGTTCGTCCTCCTGCAACAAGGAAAACTAATTGCATACGTGAGCCGAGCGCTCATTCCAACAGAAACGCGATACTCTCAAATCGAAAAGGAGCTGCTTGCTCAATTCTTCGGAATGGAACGAAACCATCAATATGTATATGGTTACAAGATCACACTATGGACAGACCATAAGCCATTGGTTGCTATACGACACAAGCCATTATCTGCAGCACCCAAGCGACTACAACGTCTGCTCATTCGGCTCAACCAATATGAAATAAAGTATCAACCAGGAAAAGAAATGTACGTAACAGACACTCTCTCACGCGCATACCTCGAAAAAGTGGAGAGATCACCGACAGTGGAATGCATCCACGTGATGGACTTTCTCCATACAATGCGCAATTGTAAGCAACTCCACACTACAATTGGTCATACAACAAATCACAACGGGATGGCCAGAAACAACACATGAATGCCCGCCTGAAACGCATGCATTCTTCAAAATTCGTGATGAACTCACAACACAGGATGGCATAGTCTTCAAAGGCTATCGCTGTGTCATACCAAAATCCCTGAGATCCGACATTCGTCAGCGACTTCATGCTGCTCACACTGGCGTCGAGAGCACTCTTCGACGTGCCAGAGAATCCGTTTACTGGCCAGGACTGAACAGTGACATAAAAGACTATGTTTCAACGTGTGAAACATGTAACACCTATCAATTGAGCCAACCAAAAGAACCATTGATAAGTCACAACCTCCCTCAGAGACCGTGGGAAAAGATTGGCTGTGACATATTCACAATCGATGACAAACATAGAAACATAGAAACATAGAAAATAGGTGGAGGAGTAGGCCATTCGGCCCTTCGAGCCGGCCCTACCATTCAATAAGATCATGGCTGATCATTCACCTCAGTACCCCTTTCCTGCTTTCTCTCCATACTCCTTGATCCCTTTAGCCGTAAGGGCCATATCTAACTCTCTCTTGAATTTATCCAATGAACTGGCATCAACAACTCTCTGCTCAGGGAATTCCACAAATTAACAACTCCCTGAGTGAAGAAGTTTCTCCTCATCTCAGTCCTAAATGGCCTACCCCTTATCCTAAGACTGTGTCCCCTGGTTCTGGACTTCCCCAACATCGGGAACATTCTTCCCGTATCTAACCTGTCCCGTCCCATCAGAATCTTATACGTTTCTATGAGATCCCCTCTCATTCTTCTAAACTCCAGTGTATAAAGGACCAGTTGATCCAGTCTCTCCTCATATGTTAGTCCAGCCATCCCTGGAATCAGTCTGGTGAACCTTCGCTGCACTCCCTCAATAGCAAGAATGTCCTTCCTCAGATTAGGAGACCAAAACTGAACACAATATTCCAGGTGAGGCCTCACCAAGGTCTTGTACAATTGCAGTAAGCCCTCCCTGCTCCTATACTCAAATCCCCTAGCTATGAAGGCCAACATGCCATTTGCCTTCTTCACCACCTGCTGTACCTGCATGCCAACTTTCAATGACAAAGACTACTTATGCACAGTGGACTACTACTCGGACTATTTCGAGATAGACAATCTGCACGGAAAGAAAGATGCCACTGTCATCATCAAACATTTCAAGAAACACTTCCCTAACCACGGCATTCCAGACAAGGTTCAATCCAACAATGGACATCCCTTCAACTCACAACAGTTTACAAACTTTGCCACAGACTATGGATTCGGTCACGCAACAAGCTCACCAGAATATCCACAAAGCAACGGAAAAGTTGAGAACGCGGTCAAGCTCGCAAAGTGGTTAATCAAGAAGACAAAGAAAGACTATGGTGACTTCTACATGAACCTTCTCATCTAGCAAAATACACCAGCTGAAGGCCTTGATAGTTTGCCAGCACAACACTTGCTCAGTCGCTGCACAAAGACAAACATCACAATCCCAAACAAACTACTCAAACCAAGAATCATACACGACTTCATCGTCAACAAAGTATGGAACCATGCCAAACAAGCACACTACTACAACAGAGGTGCTACAGCACTTCCTACACTGCAGGAAGGAGAAACAGTGAGACTCAAACAAACGCGAGAAAGCAAAGAGTGGCAAAAAGCTCAGGTTCAGAAACAAGTCGGCATTCGGTCATATCAGGTCATTACAGAAGATGGCCGTGAGTATCGCAGAAATAGGAAACATCTGAGAAAGAGCACTGAGACATTCATCAAAACTCTAGAGATCTCAGTGACCCCCTACAGACGATCCGCTGCCAACACAGCCAACTAATACACGAAACAGCACTTCAATGACAACACGTGAAATTTCCCCTCAGAGCACTCATAAAGGGACTAAAGCAATCAGTACACAGAACATCACTGAAACAACCAGTTTGAGGGCGAAGCAACAGAATCCGCACAACACCAAAGTACCTGGAGCACTATGTACAGAAATAAGAAATTGTGGACACTGGACACTTCATTAAAGAATTAATAAGACAAGAGTTTTTTTGTTGTTTGTTAAACTGGTAGTTGTTTAATACATGTATTCATAAGAAGTTAACTACCCATTTATATTGAAGCTAACTTTAATTCAATTTTGTTTCTTATAAAAGGAAAGGTGTAACGAGATAATGTATAGTGCCCTTTCGCTAGAAAGTATCGATATACTGTATAGTACCCTCTCGCGAGGTGATATAGGGAGCTGTATTGAGAGAAAGGGTCTGTGAAGGAACGCCATTTTAAAGTTCCACATGGCTGTCTGAAATCTTCCAAATAAATAGAGTTAAGTTGAACGAAGAATGTTCAAAAGACTATAAAAAATAAGTATATAATATTCTGATTTAATATTATTATTTTGGATACAGAAAAATAGAGTTGGTTGGCTTATAAGGGCTACTCTACAGTATATGCCAAGGAGCTGGGAGGCAAATAAATGAGGCACTACAGTACCATCACTGGTGGGAGGGTGTAACTACAGAACGACAACTTTACAAAGGCAGCTCCAATTCTGAATGTGGACATAGGAATTTATAGTGGCAAAAAGTTGACACAAGAATATGACAACAGGTAGTATAATATTGTAGCTGGATTGTCATGCAGGCAGATGTAATTTTTAAAATATATTATAGAGCAATAGATTTGCATAGTTAATTATTTTTCTCATACGGTGCTGCCTCATATTATTTCAACTTTCACTTCATCAACCAGAAGAGGCTGGAGATCCTGATCTTCTCACTTGCTATTAACTCCAATCGAAGGGTTTCTGACAGGAGGATATTTCCATAGTCCCCTCTACAGAGACCACTCCACGGTCTCTTAAAATGTCAGAGAGCTTGTCCGGCATCCAATTCTGGATGAGCAGAAATGTTCTCCAATTGAATATTGGGAATACCAAAGCCATTGTTTTCGGTCCCTGCCACAAATTCCATTCCCTAGCCACTGACTCCATCCCTCTCCCCTACATTTGTCTGAGGCTGAACCAGACTGTTCGCAACCTTGGTGTCATATTTGACCCTGAAATGAGCTTTCGACCATATATCCACAGCATAACTAAGACTGCCTATTTTCATCTCCGTAACATCACCCGTCTCCGGCCTTGCCTCATCCGCTACTGAAGCCCTCATCCATGCCTTTGTTACCTCTAGTCTTGACTATTCCAATGCACTCTTGGCTGGCCTCCCACACTCTACCCTATGTAAACTAGAGGTGATCCAAAACTCGACTGCCCATGTCCTAACTCACACCAAATCCCGTTTACCCATCATCACAGTGCTCGTTGACTTACATTGGCTTCCAGTTAAGCAATGTCTTGATTGCAAAATTCTCATTCTTATTTTCAAATCCCTCTATGGCATCGCCCCTCCCTATCTCTATAATCTCCTCTAGCCCCACAACCACCCATGTCTTCTGTTGCCTAGGCCCCAAGCTCTGGAACTCCCTGCCCAAATCTCTTCACCTCTCTACCTCTCTTTCCTCCTTCAAGATGCTCCTTAAAACCTACCTCTTTGACCAAGCCTGCGCTAATTTCTACTTATGCGGCTCGGTGTCAAATTTTTATCGCACAATACTTCTGTGAAGCGCCTTGGGATGTTTCACTACATTAAAGGTGCTAAGTAAATACAAGTTGTTGTTGTTGTTATTCTGTACAGTGTGCTGTAGTTCTGTACAATAGCCCATTTCAAGCCCTAATTGAGGCCTGGTAAAATTGGACAATGGAAGGCATCCAGGTTTTGAATGGTAGGCCAGGCTGCAGTGCTCAATCAGGTTTCCATGGGCTGATAGTCCAGCATTCGTCCCTCAGGGTTACCAATTGATTATTAATTGACAGATAATTTAAAGTTCCTATGTTTTCATTTTAATATTATACTTTGATTTAATATTATTTTGGATCCAGAGAAATAGATAGGCACTTTTCTAATACGCACTTAATTCTCAGCATTCCCTGGAGGAAAAAGATTGTCCAAAAAAAATGAAATAAAGATTACAAAGCCAATCTTCAAAATGAATCAGCCCAGAGCCATTGGTACTTAAAACTTACACTTCAGAGAATATTTTAAAATAGATGAAATAGGTCCAGAGTGGAAAGCAAAAATAATTGAAAGTAAGTCACACTGGGTTGGAATGTGCACCTGCACTCTCTGTAATGTCGTCGCTGTGTTTGGTTGAAATTTTTATGATCACCATTTTAACCAGGTCATTTACCTGTATTTTACCAGACTGTGTGAGATTGCATTCATAACACCTCGATTTCTAAGGACGTTTAGCGTTATTACTATTAGTGATAGAGTTACGATCAACATTGGATATTTTTTGCTGCTTTCTGAATCTTTTCCTATTCCCTTTTGTCATTGTTTCCTTTGTTGTCTATGTACTTAGGGGAATCAAGGGATATGGAGGTCGGGCGGGAAAGGGGAGTTGAGGTCGGTGATCAGCTATGATGTTATTGAATGGCGGAGCAGGCTCGATGGATCATAGGGTCTACTCCTGCTGCTATTTCTTATGTACTTAATGTATGCCTTTTTAAATTTCAATTTTTAATTTTGCAGCTCGGTGTCAAATTTTTATCGCATAATACTTCTGTGAAGCGCCATTGGACGTTTCACTACGTTAAAGGCGCTATATTAATACAAGTTGTTGAGTTTATTTTAAATGGATTAAATTTAAATTAAATTTTTACCCAAATGCATTAACCAATTCATTACAAATAGCCCATAAGGCGATTTCTACTCCAATATCACCCAGTGTTTCATTGAAAAGGTGGTGTCTCCCATTAGTTTCCCTGTTGGCTTCCTATTTCTCCTGTAATTTATGCTGCATCATCACCAGAAATGTAGAGTAACTATCACATTACTCTGATATTTAGTAATTAGAAAAATAAATATAGCAGGTAGTGTCTAGCCTTGACTGTCCTACCTTGTTAACCCAATGCCCTGTTCTGTACAATTATGTGGAATTATTCACTGAGAGGGCAGAGGCTATTCTTTGATGAGGTGATTAGGTACAGACATGAAGTGTGGGACTAATTAGGCACTGGGTTCGGTCAGCGTGTGGTCCCCAGAACAATTTATTGATGGGATCCGACCATTCATCAGTTGGGCCTCAATTACCTTTGGCTGTGGATGCTGGGCGGATGTGCTGATCCAGGGGTAGGGCGTAAAATATGCCTACAGCAAGGGGTCCCACACATGCTGATAATTTCTCAACTTCAGGCACAGCCAATGCAACACTTCCTCCAATTGAAAAATGTCCCAGAAATGTTTTGTTGAAATGTTTGTTACGGGAGGAGTTGGGTTGGTTGCACCACAAATGGGAGGCATAGCTTCTTTAAAGAAAGGAAAGCTTGCATTTATATAGCCTTTCAGAACTTCAGGATGTCCCAACACGCTTTACAGCCAATTAATTACTTTTGAAGCATAGTTACTGTTGTAATGTAAGAAGCACAGTAACCGATTTGCGCACAGCATGCTCCCACAAATAACAATTAAATAATGGCATTATTTATTAAGGTGATGTTGGTGGAGGGATAAAAATTGGCCATGCAGCAGAGAGAATTGCTCTTCTTTAAAATAGTGCCATGGGATCTTGTACATTGGGGCGTTGGTTTAAGGTCTCATCCGAAAGACAGCGCCTCCAACAGTGCAGTACTTCCTCAGCATTGGAGTGAAAGCCTGAATTCTGTGCTCCTTTCTCTGGAGTGGGACTTCTGATTAAGAGTACTAACCACTGAGCCATGTCTGACACTTTCTGCGAAGAGCAAGAACTGCGCGTGCCTGCGACTGACAGAGAGCCCACCCTGACTCAACTGATATGAACCACAGCAGCAATAACAATACTACAATTGGGAGGGGAAAAGCAGCCAAGATTGCTATTCCTGATTACTTGTTAGTCATTCCAGCTGGAAAGCGCACATGTACAGACATTGGGTAAAGACAGAATCTGGTTCAACTCTAATCTCCCCCACGCCCTCCCCCGGCCCAACGTTAAACGTCTGTCATTTAGGCCTGCACATGAAAAATGGCCATTTTGGCGAGTTACGGAGATGCTTGGCACTGGTGAAACTGAACGTTGCATGAATCAGTGCCTTAAGTATAAGAAGGGAGAAATTCAGAGAGGTTCAAACGAAATGAATGTAAAGGTTAAGAAAGGTAAGTAAAAAACACTTGCAAATGCTAAAAGCTCAATCTATATAAGCTGCATCTTGTGAATGTTCAGACTATGTGTAAAATAATGACAGAGAGCTGAAAGAGTCTGTCAGATCCTGAGGGTTTCTAATTCTTTAATAAAAAGGACTGTCATCCCAAACTTTGATATGTGCACAAAAGAGAATAGCAAAGTAAATTTCAATATTTGAAAAGTTGCTGCATACCATGTTAATGTCAATTGTTCAAACAGAATAGTGAGTGGATGATTTAGTTTTATCAATACCGTACAAGAGAGAATAAAAATAACATTATGTATTCATTATTAACATATCAAAGGTTTGGCAGCAATGCTCAATTTATCTGCAACACACCTGAGAGCTGTGAGCTCTACAGTGCCATGTGTGTGAATATTTAATGCTATCCTCACTGAGGGAAAGGTATTTTTCACTTTGTATTAGGCGTCAACATCAAGTGCCCATAGGTTTCAGAGTGCCACAGGTCAGTTGCAGCCTCCGATTAGCACTTGCCTTGCCACCCACGGCCTGCCTGGCATACTGGTGTAAAACTACAACAGCTACATTTAATCTCCATCTTGTGCTCCACCCTGAGCTGAGCTTCAAGCCCACACCCAATATGTTGTCCAGACCACCGACTTCTACTTCTGAAATATTGCTAATTTCAGTCATTACTCTACCCTAACCCTAACCCTTATTGTTGTGCATCTGTAAAGCATGCACTCCCATGTTCCGCCACCAGGGAGCGCATCCCCTGAAGTCCCAAGGGATCCAAGCATCCCTTGGGAGCACTGTATATAAGCCAGTCCCTAAGGCCTGTTCCTCACTCTGGAATATCTTAATAAAGACTGAGGTCACTGTTACTTTAACCTCCCTGTGTGCAGCCTCATCTGTGTTAGGAACACAATAACTGGCGACGAGTATACAAATCCAACGCAAAGATGCAGCAAATTGTGGGCATCCTGGAGAAGTTCTCCGAGGGTGAGGACTGGGAAGCCTATGTCAAATGGCTAGACCAGTACTTTGTAGCCAATGAGCTGGACAGAGAAGGAAGCACTGCAAAAAGGAGAGGGGTCCTCCTCACGGCCATGTTTGCCACCCACGGCCTGCCTGTCTTACTGGTCAGTGACAACGGGCCATGTTTCACCAGTGCCGAATTTAAAGAATTCATGACCTGCAATGCTATCAAACTTGTCACCTCGGCCCTGTTTAAACCAGCCTCCAATGGGCAGGCAGAGCGAGCAGTGCAAACAATCAAACAGAGCCTTAAACGAGTCACAGAAGGCTCACTCCAAACCCACCTGTCCCGAGTACTGCTCAGCTATCGCACGAGACCCCACTCGCTCACAGGGATGCCCCCGGCTGAGCTACTCATGAAAAGGACACTTAAAACCAGACTCTCACTGGTTCACCCCAACCTGCATGATCAGGTAGAGAGCAGGCGGCAGCAACAAAATGTAAATGATGGTCGCGCCACTGTGTCACGGGAAATTGATCTGAATGACCCTGTGTATGTGCTAAACTACGGACATAGTCCCAAGTGGATTGCGGGCATGGTGATAGCTAAAGAAGGGAGTAGAGTGTTTGTAGTCAAACTAGACAATGGACAAATTTGCAGAAAGCACCTGGACCAAACGAGGCTGCGGTTCACAGACTGCCCTGAACAACCCACAAGAGACACCACTGTTTTCGAGCCCACAACACACACCCAAAGGATCAACGACACCACCCTGGACCAGGAAATCGAACCCATCACGCCCAACAGCCCAGCAAAGCCAGGCTCACCCAGCAGCCCTGCAGGGCCAACAACACGCCAGCCCAGCGAGGGCACAGCCAACACACCAGAACAGACATTTGTACCGAGGCGGTCCACCAGGGAAAGAAAGGCTCCCGACCGCCTCACCTTGTAAATAGTTTTCACTTTGACTTTGCGGGGGGGGGAGTGATGTTGTATATCTGTAAAGCATGCACTCCCATGTTCCGCCACCAGGGAGCACATCCCCTGAAGTCCCAAGGGATCCCAGCATCCCTTGGGAGCACTGTATATAAACTGGCCCCTAAGGCCTGTTACTCACTCTGGAGTGTCTTAATAAAGACTGAGGTCACTGTTACTTTAACCTCCCTATGTGCAGTCTCATCTGTGTTAGGAACACCACACTTACTGCTACTGAACTCTCCCTGGTGACGTTGCTACCTTCAGATTGGACTGTTGCATCACCCTACTTCCTACAATTCATTCTACATCAGCTCCAAGTCATCCAGAGTACTGCCACCGACATCCTCCCTTATCCACTCACCTAGCATCCTTGTCCTTGTCGGCCTCCATTACTGCCCCATCTCTCAATGTGTTAACTTCCAAATCAGTGGGCGAGAAATTACTCGGGTGCAATCCGAGTACAGCAACCTGCTGCCCTAATGCCTAAAGGGCCCGGCGGCAGGCCCACGGGAAATTGGTCCGCCTCATTTGTATATTGTCGGTGAGTTGCGGGTACCAGACATGGCCCCAGACATGCTCACCGGTTGCGAGGGGGAGTGAGTTCAGTCGACTGGAATGCTGGCTGAGAGCAGCAGGTACATCCACGGGGGGTGGTTGAGGTGATCTGAGGTTGGGGTGCGATGGGTAAGGGGTGCTGAATGTACTGGCAGTTTTAATGTGGAGCCAGGAGGACGCGAGAGTTCAAATTCCATCATGGCAGCTGGGGAATTTAAATTCAGTTCATTAAATAAATCTGGAATAAAAAGCTAGTATCAGTAACATAGAAACATAGAAACATAGAAAATAGATGCAGGAGTAGGCCCTTCGGCCCTTCGAGCCTGCACCGCCATTCAATAAGATCATGGCTGATCATTCCGTCAGTACCCCTTTCCTGCTTTTTCTCCATACCCCTTGATCCCCTTTCGCCGTAAGGGCCATATCTAACTTCCTCTTAAATATATCCAATGAACTGGCTTCAACAACTCTCTGCGGCAGAGAATTACACAGGTTAACAACTCTCTGAGTGAAGAAGTTTCTCCTCATCTCAGTCCTACCCCTTATCCTAAGATTATGTCCCCTGGTTCTGGACTTCTCCAACATTGGGAACATTCTTCCCGCATCTAACCTGTCCAGTCCCGTCAGAATCTTATACGTCTCTATGAGATCACCTCGCATCCTTCTAAACTCCAGTGAATAAAGGCCCAGTTGATCCAGTCTCTCCTCATATGTCAGTCCAGCCATCCCTGGAATTAGCCTGGTGAACCTTCGCTGCACTCCCTCAATAGCAAGAATGTCCTTCCTCAGATTAGGAGACCAAAACTGAATGCAATATTCCAGGTGAGGCCTCACCAAGGCCCTGTACAACTGCAGTAAGACCTCCCTGCTCCTATACTCAAATCCCCTAGCTATTCAGGCCAACATACCATTTGCCTTCTTCACTGCCTGCTGTACCTGCATGCCAACTTTCAATGACTGATGAACCATGACACCCAGGTCTCGTTGCACCTCCGCTTTTCCTAATCTGCCGCCATTCAGATAATATTCTGCCTTCGTGTTTTTGCCCCCAAAATGGATAACCTCACATTTATCCACATTATACTGCATCTGCCATGCATTTGTCCACTTACCTAACCTGTCCAAGTCACCCTGCAGCCTCTTAGCGTCCTCCTCAAAGCTCACACCACCACCCAGTTTAGTGCCATCTGCAAACTTGGAGATATTACACTCAATTCCTTCATCTAAATCGCTAATGTATATTGTAAAGAGCTGGGGTCCCAGCCCTGCGGCACTCCACTAGTCACTGACTGCCTTTCTGAAAAGGACCCGTTTATGGTGACCATGAAACTACCGGATTGTCGTAAAAATCCATCTGGTTCACTACTGTTCTTTCGGAAAGGAAATCTGCCGTCCTTACCCGGTCTGTCCTATATATGATTCTAGACCCACAGCAATGTGGCTGACTCTTTACTGCCATCTGAAATGGCCTCGCAAGCCACTCAGTTGTAGAAGGCGGCTCACCACCACCTTCTCAAGGGCAATTAAGGATGGGCAATAAATGCTGGCCTTGTCAGCGCCGCTTACATCTCGTGAATGACTAAATAAAAAAGTCATTTTGCCCTCGCACTCTGGAACTCGCTCTCTAAACCTTGCTCCATCTCTCCCCACCTTCAAAAGCCTCTTCAACCCAACATCTTCAATCATACCTTTGGCCGCCTTTTTTGTCCCCCTATCCATTTTTGGGTCCAACCTCCAACTCTGACACTAGTTACAATGTTTTGCTTGGCCACTGTAAAGGACATTTTCACCTCAACTGTCCTGGGCTAGATTCTCAAGGTTAAAGGTCATTGTTCTAAGGCAATTGTTCAGATAATTTTGGATTTAGAGCCTAGAAGTTACTGGTTGTAAATTAGTGTATGTGAGCATTTGTATGACATGCCTCCATTTCTATTTAACAGTGGCATTACCACATTAAATAAAGGGTTTAGCCTTTCTGTTAGCATCACAGACAGAGGAATGCCATACCAACATATTACTGGTAACAGTAGCTTCTAGACGTAGGATCCAGGTCCTACAAATTGACATCCACAGTTCAAATATTGAGCATCATGCATAGCAGAGGTAAGCTTGGATTAGAAGATCAGGAATATGGGCACCTTGCCACCTACAGACCAATTAGGAAGTGGATGTGTTTCCTTACCACTAGATCAGCAGGGACTGGAGACATACTGCCAGTAGTTAGCCAAGAGCTAGGCTTTCGAGTTATATATATTTATGTACTATATAGTCAGTATATGAGGAATATGAGGTGCGGCGAATGTTTGTGGCGGAAGAGCGGCAAAAGATTGTGGTGGGGATGCGGTAAATGAAAGTCCAAGGCCCAGAAGTGCTGAGAGCCCAGGGGCAGCACGGGCCAGCCCACACTGCAGTATGTGTGCACACTAGGTCCATGCAGCAGAGCAGGTCTCCAGTCGTCCTGGTTAATCCTTGCCACTGGATAAAGGCCTAGCTCTGTCAAGCACGTGTGGTGGCTGATGTGCAACGGTCACCACACATTAAAAAAATCCACGCACGGGCATCTTCCACCTCTTCAATTGGAGTTCAGGACTGGAACATCGGGTCCTTCATTAAAACATCTGTGAACCCATGTGGAAGTAAGTCATTCTCGTTCGAGGGACTGCCTATGATGATATATAAAGTACACTGAACAATTAAGGATTGAATTCAGACAAATTCTCTTCCTTCCCATCAGGAACTCAGATTCATACCCCTACTAGATCACAAGCCAATCTAATTCATATAACAACTTGATCACCAGGAATCCAACACATATGTACGACTGGATCACCAAGGATTAGGATGTATAGTCACCCCGGTGCTGGACAGGGGCAGTGCACTGGAACTGCAGTGTCCAGGACGGGAAGCGCCCAAACCTCCTGTCATCAGAACATAAGAATTAGCCATTCAGCCCCTCGAGCCTGCTCTGTCATTCAATGAGATCATGGCTAATCTTCTATCTCAACTCTACTTTTCTGCACTATTCCCATATCCCTTTATTCCCTTAATATCCAAAAATCTATCGATCTCTGTCTTGAATATACTCAAAGACTGAGTCTCCACAGCCCTCTGGGGTAGAGAATTCCAGAGATTCATCACCCTCTGAGTGAAGATGTTTCTCCTCATCTCAGTCCGACCCCATATTCTGAGACTGTGACCCCTGGTTCTCGACTCCTCAGCCGGAAGAAACATCCTCCCTGCACCTACCCTGCTGTGGGTCATTAACCTGGTTTGGGGGCACCGTTGGCCCAGTCCTGCCCTACAGCTGCGTCTTACATGAGAAAGCAGCACAGAAAAACAGGAGTGTAGCTAAGTGACCTACAGTTGCATACGTGGCCACCAAAACTGTGACAATGAGAGAGCAGCTGCCAGAAGGACCCACGCCAGAAGATTATTGTAATTCTGGAATGGGGTCAGTAAGTATGTACCTTGGCATCTTCCTTTCTCATTGGGTTTGAATCATAGAACCACACATGTGATTGAGGGCATAGTGGCCAAGTGGTAAGGCGTTGGTCTTGTAAACCAACAATCACGGGTTTAATCCCCGTCTATGCCTGGAGAGATTTTATCATATTTAATGTGACTTAAAAAAAATAGTTTGTCCTTTGTAACTTTATCAAAAACATTCATAATTTTTTGAATTTAGCAGAATTAGAGGTGATCTTATTGAAACGTATAAGATTCTGAGAGGGCTTGACAGCTGCTGGGAGGACGTTTCCCCTTGTGGGGGAATCTAGAACTAAGGAGCATAGTTTCAGAATAAGGGGTCGCCCATTTAAAACTGAGATGAGGAGGAATTTCTTCTCTCAGAGCATCATGAATCTGTGGAATTCTCTACCCCAGAGAGCTGTAGAGGCTGGGTCATTGAGTATATTTAAGCTGAAGATAGACAGATTTTTGAATGATAAGGGAGTCAAGGGCTATGGGGAGTGGGCAGGGAAGTGGAGTTGAGGTCAAGATCAGATCAGCCATGATCTTATTAAATGGCAGAGCAGGCTTGAGGGGCCAAATAGCCTACTCCTGCTACTATTTCTTATGTTCTTATGTTCATGGCACAGAAGGAGGCCATTCAGCCCATCATGCCTGTGCCGGCTCTTTGGTAGAGCTATCCAATTTGTCCCACACCTTAACCCTAATCCGAACCCATCCTTTCCCCATAGCCCAGTAAATTGTTTCCCTTAAAGTATTTATTCAATTCTTTTTTGAAAATTATGATTGAATCTGCTTCCACCACCCTTTCAGGAAATGCATTCCAGATCATAACAACTTGCTGCGTAAAAAGTTGTTTCCTCATGTCATCTCTGATTCTTCTGCCAATCACCTTAAACCTGTATCCTCTGGTTACCAATTAAATTTGTCACAGTTTCTCCTTATTTACTCCATCAGATCCTGGTGGTCTACTTTGTATACCTACTCCACTAATCTAGTTCGGGTTTTTTTTTTAATGGGATGTGACAAGACAGCATTAAAAGCCCATCCCTAGTTGCCTCGTGTTGTGTATGCAATAACTGTTAGACTGAGTACTGTTTAACTCCAAGAGGTATGACCTTTGCGCTGCTTTATTAAGGCCCAAAGTGACTAAAATACAAAATGGCTGGCCTTTTATACTTGGGCTGCACACACGTGCATGCAGCCCAATGGCCTCCAACAGTGATGCCATCTAGTGGCTACTGATCCCAAAAGTACATACATGATAATACCCCCTTCTGAGATATTAACAGTCTTTTACAAATTGAAACAGTCTGGTGTTTTACGCTCCTGGGTTGACCATGTCAGTTCAACTCCAGCCTTGGGTGAGTGGTCAGAGTCTGTTATGACTGGTGGCTGGGTGGCTGACCTGGTGGGAGTGGCAATGGCCATGTCAGGGATTGAAAGTCCATTTTCATTCAACATGTCAGTAATTGAAAGTCCCGATTCACTGATGGCCACTGAGTCCTCCGATGACTGGGGGTAGATTGGTTGGTCGTCGATTGTCTCTTCCTTCAACTGTTCCGGTTCGTCTGTGTGCCGCAGCTTTGTCTGATCCATATGTTTCCTGCATGTTTACCCATTTTTGAGCTTGACAATAAATACTCTGTTGCCCTCCCTGACCATAATTGAGAACATATACAGGATCATTTACGGAAATATCGCGTGACACAGCTGCGCGATCGTGATACCCTTGCTGACTTTGTCTTCTATATTCAACATGATTATTCAAGTCAGAGTGTACAAGAGATAGCTTGGTCTTAAGACCTCCCTTCATCATTAGTTCAGCAGACAAGACCCCGATAAGCGTGTGTGCTTTTGTCCTGTAACTAAGCAGTATGCATGACATGCGGGTCTGCATGACCCTTGGGTTATTCGCTTCATATTCTGCTTTATGATTTGGACAGGACGTTCTGCTTGCCCATTGGATGCAGGTTTGAACGGTGCTGACCTTACATGTTTGATACCATTGAGTTTCATGAACTCTTGAAACTCCTGACTGGTGAAGCACGATTCGTTGTCACTAACAACGATGTCAGGCAGACCATGTGTCGCGAACATGACACTGAGATTCTCAATGATAGCTGTGGATGTGCTGGATGACATGATTATACACTCTATCCACTTCGAATAGGCATCCACCACAACTAAAAACATCTTCACCAGGAAGGGACCTGCAAAGTCTGTGTGGATCCTGGACCATGGTTTCGATGGCCACGATAACAGATTCCGCTGGTGCTTTGCTGAGCTGCATGCAAGTGTTGCCCTGATGCACACATGATTCCAGCTCAGAGTCAATTCCCGGCCACCATACATGAGACCCGATGGCTTTCATCATTACAATGCCAGGATGTGTGCTGTGCAGCTCATGTACAAATTTTCTCTCCCTTTCTTGGGTATAACAACACGATTGCCCCACAGTATACAATCCGACTGAATAGACAGTTCGTCTTTGCGATGAATGTAAGGTTTGGTCTCCTCGCACCTTTGCTTGGGTATGGCAGACCAATCACCTTTGAGGATGCAACTCTTCACCGCTGATAAAATCGGGTCCTGGCTGGTCCAGGTCTTAACTTGTTGAGCCGTGACAGGAGTTGCTTCACTCTCAAAAGCATCCATAACAATAGGTCCACCGGTTGTGGCGTTTCCACCTCCAGTGTGGGCAATGGCAGACAACTCAAAGCATCGGCACAATTCTCGATGCCAGATCTATGGCGAATGACATAATCATACGTGGATAATGTCAGCGCCTACCTTGGGATGCAGGATGAAGCATTGGCATTGATACCTTTGTTTTCAGAGAACAGTGAACTGAGCGGCTTGTGATCTGTCTCCAGTTCAACCGAAGACCAAACAGCTAGTGCTTCTTTCTCCACCATGCTGTAGGCTCTTTCCACTTTAGACAAACTTTTTGAAGCATATGCGACTGGTTGAGGTTTACCCGACTCATTAGCTTGTTGGAGTACACAACCAATTCCATATGACGAAGCATCATAGGCCAATACTAAACATTTACATGGGTCATAATGTACCAGCAGCTTGTTTGAGCACAGCAAATTAGTGGCTTTCTCAAAAGCTCTGTCTTGAGACGTACCCCACAGCCAGTTGTCGCCTTTTCTTAGCAGCATGTGCAGTGGTTCTAATAAGGTGCTCAATTTAGATTGGAAGTTACCGAAGTAGTTGAGTAGACCCAGGAACGAACGCAGCTCCGTCACATTCTGTGGATTGGGTGCATTCTTGATGGCTTTGGTTTTCACGTCTGTGGGCCTGATGCCGTCAGCAGCAATTTTCCTTCCCAGGAATTCGAGCGTTTCAGTCTGAATCCTACTTTGTCCAGACGATGTAGAAACTCTTCCAGGTTGTTCAGATGTTCCTCGGAGTCATGTCCTGTGATCAGGATGTCTGGGAACGGACTTCAGTAGACTCTCCATGTTCCTCTGAAATATTGCTGCAGCCGAGCGAATTCCAAAAGAGCACCTGTGATAAATAAATAGTCCTTTATGCGTGTTAATGCACGTAAGTCTCTTCGACATCTCGACCAGCTCCTGTGTCATGTAGGCCGATGTCAAGTCCAGTTTGGTGAATGACTTCCCCCCGGCTAGCGTTGCAAACAAGTCATCAGCCTTCGGTAACGGGTACTGATCCTGTTTCGAAACCCTGTTGATCGTATCCTTGTAGTCTCCACAGATTCTGACTGTGCCATCATTTTTCAGCACAGGAACAATGGGGCTGGCCCATTCATTAAATTCAACCGGTGATATGATCCCTTCACGCTGATAAAAGGGTGCTGAGCTCAGGAGGAGGAGCAGCAGTTCGGGAGATCGAGGCCGAAGGTAAAACAAAGAAGTAAAAAGAAATCGAAGTGTGATGTCACAGCCAAGCAGGTAAGTGATTGGTTGGTGGATTAGTGAGTATTTAATCTTTTTCTTTTTATTTCCTTATCAGTAGGTAACCTTTGACATCGTTGCCAAATTAAGTTAATTTAAGGTTTAAGTCATGGAAGGAGAGCCCAGACCCATGTCATCCTCCATGTGGTGTGTCGCAGCACGCTTGCTCATCTATGGACACTTGCGCTGGAGATGCCCCACTCTCAGACAGCTTTTGCAACTATATTGCTTAAATCGGCATGGCTGGTGCTGCTGATTTCCTCCATAACACCAACACGGAGAAATCGGATGCATTCCCGCTGGCGAATTTTGGGCAGCCACAGGTTTCGCGGACGCAGTAGGGTAGGCCCTGCCACGTGCTGCTCCGCTGAATGCCGAATCAATCATATTTACAGTACTTGCCGAGTTTCGATTTTTCACTGATATCTGCTTTAGACTTCTATCTGTCGTCATGCATAACTGAGCGATCGTGATCAAGTCCAACCTCTCCACCTCCAGTAGTTTACGCAGGTTCACCTCGTGGTTGATGCCAATTACAAAGTAATCCCGCAGCATGTCTGCCAACACAGCCCCAAACTTACATGGTCCCTCTGAGCAAACGTGCGTGTAAAATCTGTATCTCGAGATGATGATGTCTTCGTTTGGCTTAAGGTGGTCCTGTACCAGTGTACACAATTCTTCATACGTCTTCTCTGTTGGACTCACAGGCAGGAGTAGATTCTTTATCAGACCATAAATTTTTGGGCCGCAAACCATGAGGAACATCGCCCAGCACCGATCTGCGTCGCCGACCTCCTCCATTTTGTTGGCCACGAAGAACTGGCTCAAATGGCTCACAAAGTCTGCCCAATCTTCTCCTTCCATGAATCGCTCCAACAATCCAATTGTGCTCATTTTTGCATGCAAAGATTCTTGTTGCTTCGTCGCCAAATGTTGTGTATGCAATGTTAGACTGAGTACTGTTTAACTCCAAGATGTATGACCTTGGCTCTGCTTTATTAAGGCCCAAAGTGACTAATATACAAAATGGCTGCAGCAGCCCAATAGCCTCCAACAGTGACGCCATCTAGTGGCTAGTGATCCCAAAAGTACATACAAGATACCTAGTGACATTAAGAGTCAACCACATAGTGAGAAACTGGAGTTATGTGTGGCAGGTCCCTCAGTAAAGGGCATCAGTGAACCAGTTGGGTTAAATAAGAACATAAGAAATAGGAGCAGGAGTATGTCATTTGGCCCCTCGAGTCTGCTCCACCATTCAATAAGATCATGGGTGATCTGATCTTGGCCTCAACTCCACTTCCCTGCCCGTTCCCCATAACCCTTCACTCTCTTATCATTCAAAAATCTATCTCCACCTTAAATATATTTGATACGTCCTTACTATAGAGTATAAATGCACACGAGGCCCATGCTTGAGAGAAGGTCAGTCTGTGACCTGTCCTTTATTCGTTAGCACTCAAGTGATGAAAGTGGGTGGAGCTTCCCCTTTTATACTTGAAGGTCCAGGTTAGGAGTGTCCCCCACAAGTTCACCACCTAGTGGTCATTGTTCTCACAGTATGCAACTTAGGTCAGATTATACATGGGTTACAATGCTGGTTGAATACATGACAATATTGAATGACCCAGCCTCCACAGCTCTCTGCGGCAGAGAATTTCAAAGATTCACGACCATCTGAGAGAAGAAATTCCTCCTCATCTCCGTTTTAAATGGGTGACCCCTTATTCTGAAACTATGTCCCCTAGTTCTAGATTCCCCCACAAGGGGAAACATCCTCTCCGCATCTACACTGCCAAGCCCCCTCAGAATCTTATACGTTTCAATAAGATCACCTCTCATTCTTCTAAACTCCTATGAGTATAGGCCCAACCTGCTCAAACTTTCCTCATAAGACAACCCCTTCATCTCAGGAATCAATCTCGTGAACCTTCTCTGAACTGCAGGTAGGGATTGGCTTTTCTGTCCACCGCTTATAGTGGGTAAATCACAGCACCACTCGCGCGCCCGCTATAAATGGCGGGACTGTATGGAAGGTCCTTCTCCGTATAAAGTGTGATCGACATATGGACTAGACCTAGAGTCGTGGAGACAAAAACCCTGGAATCATTTAAGAAATGATTGAATGCTGCAAAGGGAGAACTTTAGAATCTCTGGCTGGATGAACTAAGGTAGACCAGATAACCTTCTTCATCTGGAATTACATGATGATGGTGTGCTGCAGCTAACAGCAGCGGTGAGACAACCTGTGGTCTATCGTATCACTTGTGAGCTAAGTGAGATACATCCTGAATGCTTCTCAGAGCCCAATAACTTAAATATTTAAAGGCTTTCAAAAATACACAGTTTTTGCTACAACCTAATATCAAATAAAATAGCTTTAGGAATCTATTGTAAAAGGTTTCCTAATATCTTTACCTCAGGAGCACATGGCCTCCTTCTGAAGAGATTGAGGCAAATAAACTGACCCTGAACTTGACCCCAACGCCGACACAGCAAATAGACTGAGAGCGATACTAATCCCAAGCCGGGCCCTAACCTTTAGCACTGCTTAGTACTGTTTACAAGACAGTCAGGCCCAGCAGGCACCCCTGAGAGCTGTGTACATGGGAGTAATGTGACATTCAAGGGCACTAAAGAGACAAAGTACATCAGCAAACAGGGGCGAGGTGATTACATGGCACTAGATCATTGACTCTCTATAACACACATCAGATCACTTGTGCACGAACAAATAGCAGTACTTCTGGGCCCTGAAAACTACAATTTATCAGGTTGCTAGGCCTGAGTTGACTTTTGACCTCCATGTGTGGAAATAAGCAAAAGCCTGCTAACTAGTTTTTCTTAATTATTCTTTTCCCGTATCTGTCTGAATGTAACATCCCACAACATTATTGGTTCTGTTGCAAGGCTCATATGTATCACAATTTCTGGAGCTCTCATTTACAGCACGTTATTAGCAGTGCTGGGAAAACAGAGCGTGTGTGTAAATGTAATATTTTACTTGCTTTAAAAAATATTTTTAATGTGACTGAAATATTAGTTTCCTGCATTAAAACAGTTACTGCACTTCAAAAAGTACTTCATTGGCTGTAAAGCATTTTGGAACATCCTGAGATCATGAAAGGTGCTATATAAATGCAATTTCTTTCTTTCGAGGTCCTGTATCTTTTTAAATCCAGGCTGGCTGACTCCTATTCAGTTGCTATTGGTTAAGAATCTTGTTTGCTTCAAATCGAATTAGCAGCACTTGTAATCGTCGCTGTAACCGGGTGACTTTTATAGGGTGCGTTGCTGATGTTAAGGTGGTAGAAATATATTTTAAAATATTCATATTATTCTCAATTTCATATCATTATCAGTTCAGAAGTTGAATTATTGTCATAGTATTGTGTATTGGACAATGTCATGCGAGCTCCGCATGGTAAATAATAGGTTGAATTAGCCTTGAATCCAAACATTGTGTCAATTATGGACAATATCATTAAGATCCGTTTGGAAGTCCAAGTCAAAAGGGAATAGCACTCAAAAGCCAATAGTGGACCACAGATCCTCAGTTTATTCTGAATTGCGCACAGGCAGCTTAGCTCTGTAAAATAATCTGGCAGCATTTAAACAATGACTGATGACCCAAGGAAATTCAAAGGTATTGCCAAAGGAGGGTTTGTTGGACATTTTCCAAGTATTACCTGGTAGAATTTGAAAAGTTTGCTATCAGTGATTTATACTGGGATAAATTATCAGTGATTTATACTGGCGAGCGGCAGCCCCTAGACAGCGTGGCAGCCCCGACCTGTGAGAGACCATCAGCGGCAGGTCGGGGCCGTAAAAGGAGCGGCGAACGGCGGCCATGGGCAGTGTGGCGGCGTACCACTTCAAGGTACAGCGCGAGCCAGTGCAGGAGGGCGACGGCAGTGAAGAGGGACGTCATCAAGGTCCAGGTCGCTGATCGGAGCGTGGGCAGCTACAGCAGGAGTGGCGAAGTCGGGGCGAAGGAGCGGCGAGAGAATGTGGAGGGATGTGATTGGGACCCGGGAGAGGCTTGAGTTCGGGGCTAGACGAGGCGAGGGCCCATGGGCAGCACGGACCAGCCCAACTGCGAAATGTGTACGCACTAAACCCGTGCAGCACAACAGGTCACCAGTCGTCTTGGTTAATCCTTGTCACTGGACAAAGACCTAGCTCTGTCAAGCCCGTGTGGTGGCTGGTGTGCAACGGCCACCACACGTTAAAAAAATCCACGCACAGGCATCTTCCACCCTTCAAGATGTAGTTCGGGATCTGGAATATTAGGTCCTTCATTGAAACACCTGTGAACTCATCCCTTTTTGGCATGGGAGCAAGTCATCCTCGTTTCAAGGGACTGCCTATGATGATGATGATACTGGGATATATTTCAATGCTGTACTTTGAGGCTCAAGAAAGAACTTGCAGTTATAAAGCACCTGTCACAATCTCTGGATTTCCCAAAACATTTTACAGCCAGTGAAGTACTTTTGAAGTTGTATGAAGGAAATGCGGCAGCCAATTTGTGCACAGCAAGGTCCCACAAATAGTGATGAGATAATGACCAGATAATCTGTTTTAGGGATGGTGGTTGAGGGATAAAAATTGTCAGGACATCGGCAAGTGCAGGCAGCTTGCAGAAGTATCACATGCAGCAAATCTTATTCCTCCATAGTGCACACTTTGATATTACAAAGACACTCACCCAGTAGATCTTAGGTTCACATTGATGCATCAATGCACTTGGTGGCAGCACAAAGAATGTTGAACCAGGACTGCAATTTTGGGAGATGTTAGGGATCTCTCAGGTACATTCCTTTGGAATGGACTTGTATCTTTTTATTTTCCAGCGGAATCGACTGAATATTACCTCTATGGGGGAAAAATACACAATTGTTATTGCATTGGAGGCTGTTCAGAGAAGGTTCACTCGGTTGATTCCGGAGATGAGGGGGTTGACTTATGAAGATAGGTTGAGTAGGTTGGGCCTATACTCATTGGAGTTCAGAAGAATGAGAGGTGATCGTATCGAAACATATAAGATAATGGAGGGGCTCGACAAGGTGGATGCAGAGAGGATATTTCCACTCATAGGGGAAACTTAGACTGGGGGTCATAGTCCCAGAATAAGCAGGCGCCCATTTAAAAACTGAGACGAGGAATTTTTTCTCTCCAAGAGTTGTAAATCTATGGAATTCTCTGCCCCAGAGAGCTATGGAGGCTGGATCATTGAATATATTTAAGGCGGAGATAGACAGATTTTTGAGCAATAAGAGAATAAAGGGTTATGGGGAGTGGGCAGGGAAGTGGAGCTGAGTCCATGATCAAATCAGCCATGATCTTATTAAATGGCGGAGCAGGCTCGAGCGGCCACGTGGCCTACTCCTGCCCCTATTTCTTATGTTCTTATGTGATTTCTAATGAAGTTATGGTGAACTTTAAGAGAAGTGATAGGATAGGTGTTTGAAGCTGCAATTCCTCATTGTGATGAGTTCCAGAATTGGCCAGGCCTTCAGGGGCTAGCTTTAAGTGGAGCTTAGGGACATCCCAACAGGAAAAAATTAGCAAGATATTTGCCAGGACTACAGTTATGTTTACAATTACAGAATGACAATGGCAGAAGTCTGGGACCAGGTCTGTTCATTGCCTCAGTTGAGGAATGTGCAAGGCTCAGGAAGGAAGCGAGGAGAGGAAAATAACAAGCACAGAGTTATTGATTTTGAGCTTCAGCCTTGGTTACCTTGTTCATCATCAAAACGTTTTTTGAAAACATGGATAATTGTTTTGTGATGATCAAGATAAAAGATGTCCATGCTAGGAAGTGGAATACTTTCCCATTTCAAGTACTCAACATCAAGCAACTCTCAAGTTGGATGCAGCAGTGGTAAACGGTCCCTCCACTTTGCCCCAGCACTGCACCCTATCTCCAACCTCAGAATCACGTGCTGCAGATCAGGCTTTCCCTCAATGCTTTTTCTTATGAACACAGCTAGTCAGATTTTTCCATAAGCGGAGTGAGTCTCCTTGAATCGAAGCCTGTACCCAGCATCTCATACAGGGTTAACAATTAACCCCTACTTCCATTATATTGTCTTCTGGAGAGACCACAGGATGCCCACCACATTCCCCAGTTACTCTGAAAGAAAGAAAGATTTGCATTTATATAGTGCCTTTTGTTATGTCTTTAATACGAGGTCTAGTGTTGTACTTGAGCTGTTATGACCTTAGTCCCATTTATTGTAGCTCTAGAGTGAGGCATAAGCATGGTGGGCAAGCTTTTATACTGGCCCTGCACACCTATGCAGGTGACCCTCAGGTCTCCCACCGCAGTGCCCTCTGGTGGCACACCTTATGTGACTATACAGTTAGTATACATGGTCTACATACATGACATCACTTCCCCCCAAGTCTTTAATGCAAATTGACTGATACATTGACGGTGACCTGGGCTTTGCTCTTCCTGGTTGACCATTGGAGGGTCGTTTCTAGCTTGGGTGGGTTGGTAGTGAGATTTGTTGCCACTGGAGGTCCCCGTGGCTTCTGGTTGTGAGTCCATGACTACTCCATTCTCCCCCCCACACAGAGATCATGCTAATGGCCCGTTACATGCAAGTTGCATTCAAGTTCATCACATGGGTTTTACATTTACATCTTGGTACATTTATTGGGTGGATTACAGTTGCGTTTCTTTTTGTGTGGTACATTTACATGATCAGTACAGGTATATCAGTACAGGTACACAAGGACAGTCTAGTTCCAGCACGGCCGGATCAGATCCGGGTCGTCTGGTGGCGGCGCAGCGCCCCATGCTAGTGGGTCTGTGGGCGAGGTGAGCTCATTTTGCTCGAGTTGCCGGAGCTCAGGGCTCTTGCCATTACTCCTAGTGTCGGGCAGGCCCAAAGACAGCTGATGTGTCTGTGACCTCCCTGTCCTTTTCGTTTGCACAGTGTCGCTATTGCTCCCTGGGAAGCGGTCTGAGCGAGTGAGTATTTCGTCTAAGCGACAGTGGGGCTGCCTCGTCTTGTCCAGCAGTTTGCAGGGGACTGCTGACTCGCTTTCCTTGAGGGCACCGTTGTGAGCACTCTCTAGTTTGGGATCCTGGCTCATCCAGGTCCCGTTGCGGGTGACCCTTCGCTCTTGGGCATTGCCGTGGTGGCGAGTGGGTTTGTGGGGCTGCGCCTTTTCCACCCCAGGGTGGTGGGCGATGGTAGCCGACTGCAAGCATAGGCGCAGTTTACTGTTTCTGGCCCTTGGCGGTTCATGCCATCAAGTGCCTGCAATGTTAAACCGATCTGAGGCAGAGTATCACTACCGGTGCCTCTGCTCTCCAGGGATCATTTACTCTGCAGCTTGTCTACTTCTGTCAGCTGTGGGGACACTTTATGATACATCATTCTAGTCCCGGGGATGCAGGCTACAGCATTGGGTAGCCCGCTGGACCTGTATCCGACCATTAGGTGTTCGCCCGCTACATTGGCTGATTGCAATTTGCACCCAACATTGCTCAACAACATTTTGCTCGATATAGCTGGACTTTTACATTGGTTACCAATTTCAAGCAGTTCATTCAAAAATGGCGGGTTGCTGGCCTCCTTTAAAATGGCCTTACTACTTTTACCCCAATCGTCTTCCTTGCGTGGAATCACATGTCGTTGCTCCATTAGCGCTGCACCTCCTGGTTTGGATGCCACCTTTTCCCTGTCCATGATGTCGATTGCCGTGATCTTCTTTCCCAGGGATTCTGCCACTGAAGCTGGGAAGGCGCCCTCGGATCCAATCTTCCTCCCCAGGAGTCCTGCCACTGAAATGGGAAGGTGCGTTCGGGTCATCTCGACTGGATCATCGCCACACAGTTATAACGAGCGGTCTGTGCCTCGGGGGCTGCAGTTCTGCTCTCCGGTGCCTGGTCCAACCGAAGGTGGGGGCTTGTTCTGCCTCTGAGCATGGGGATGTCAATCGTTGGAGGGATGAAGTCTTCCCATTTCCAATGAAGCTTCCCCATCCATCTTCTTCCAAGTAGCGTTGGTCCATCACCTGAAACAATCCACAATGGTAAATTGTGCACCGCGCCATCATGGGATATACTTACATCCGCACTACCAACAACTGATATCAGTTCCTTGGTGCAGGTGCGCAGCTTTGCCTGAATCAGGATCAGCTTGGGTCATTCAGCTTGATCGCTCCATAGCCTCTCACAGGTTTCCTGGCTCATTACTGACTGACTTGCCCCCGTGTCTACTTCCATGAAGACTGGAACACCATTTATCTCGACTTCCATTATCACTGGAGGACAATCTGTGGTGCAGGTATATACTCCATACACTTCGTCCTGGGACTGAGCTACCTCTCTAGTTATCTCCTCGTAATCCGCTCTGGATTCACAGCCATCTGGGTGACTCCTCTTTCACATGATGAGTCACAGCTCTTTTGCACATTCGCTGGAGGTGGCCCTTTGTGTTGCAGCCTTTGCACGCAGTCTTTCAACTGACACCGATGAGCCCTGTGATTACCTCCGCAATGCCAGCATGGTGCTACTCGACTTACGTTTGCACTCCTCAGCAGACTCTGAGTTAAAGGACTCGGAGGCCTGTACGCTCTGCCCTGGGCAGATTCACGTTCAACAGTTCTGCCTGTGAAAGGTGCCATTCTATTTACAATACTTGTCGGGTTTGAGCCCTGAGAGTGAGTCATCATCTGCCTGGAGCTGCAGCTTGAGGTCATGAACGCCTAACTGATGCTGATGCCCTTTTGCAGAGTGACGGTGGTTTCAGCAGACAGTAGCCTGTGAAGAAGGGCCTCATGACCGATGCCAATTACGAAGACGTCCCGCAACGCATCGGCAAGGGATGCACCGAATTCACATGGTCCTGCCAGCCTCCTGAGGTCGGCAGGGTACTTTGCGATTTCCTGGCCCTCAGGGCGGCGGTGTGTATTAAATTGATGCCTGGCCATGAGGATGCTCTCCTTTGGTTTAAGTTAGTCCCGAATTAGCACTTTCAGCTCCTTGTATGACTTGGTCGTTGTTTTTACTGGTGCAAGCAAGTCCCTGACGAGGCTGTAGACCGCGGGCCCACAACTGGTCAACAGAATAGCTCTGCACTTATCTGCCAGCTTGGCCGGATCATCGCCTACCAGGTCGTTTGCTGCGAAATATTGGTCGAGCCGCTCTGTAAAGGCTTCCCAATCTTCTCTGAGAACTTTTCTAATGCACCAATGTTAGTCATTTTTGCATGAAAGTTCGTAATCTCGTCGCCAGTTGTTATGTCTTTAATACTCTTATGAATGACTCCACGAGGTCTAGTATTGTGCTTGAGCTGTTGTGACCTTAGTCCCATTTATTGTAACTCCAGAGTGAGGCACAAGCATGGTGGGCAGCCTTTTATACTGGGCCCTGTACACCTATGCAGGTGACCCTCAGGTCTCCCACCGCAGTGCCTTCTGGTGGCATACCTTATGTGACTATACAGTTAGTATACATGGTCTACATACATGACACCTTTCATGACCACCGGACATCTCAAAGCGCTTTACGGCCAATGAAGTACTTCTGGAGTGTAGTAATTGTTGTAAGGTGGGTGGGAAACGTAGCAGCCAACTTGCACCCAGCATCATCCCATCATCATAGGCAGTCCCTCGGAATCGAGGAAGACTTTCTTACAATCTTTAACATGAGTCCTTAGGTGGCTGAACAGTCCAATATGAGAACCACAGTCTCTGTCACAGGTGGGACAGATGGTCATTGAGGGAAGGGGTGGGTGGTACTGGTTTGCCGCACGCTTTTTCCGCTGCCTGCGCTTGATTTCTGCATGCTCTCGGCGACGAGACTCGAGGAGCTCAGCGCCTTCCCATATGCACTTCCTCCACTTAGGGCAGTCTTTGGCCAACGACTCCCAGGTGTCAGTGGGGATGTCACACTTTATCAGGGAGGCTTTGAGGGTGCCCACCTTTGGCTCGTTTGCTGTGAAGGAGTTCCAAGTAGAGCGCTTGCTTTGGGAGTCTCGTGTCTGGCACGTGAACGATGTGGCTTGCCCAGTGAAGCTGATCAAGTGTGGTCGGTGCTTCAATGCTGGGGATGTTGGCCTGGACAAGGACGCTAACTTTGGTGCGTCTGTCTTCCCCAGAGGATTTGTAGGATCTTGCGGAGACATCGTTAGTGGCATTTCTCCAGCGACTGGAGGTGTCTGCTGTACACGGTCCATGTTTCTGAGCCATACAGGAGGGCGGGTATTACTACAGCCCTGTAGACCATGAGCTTGGTGACAGTTTTGAGGGCCTGGTCATCAAACACTCTTTTCCTCAGGCGGCACTGGCGCGGGTGGGTAAGTGGAGCTGAGTCCACAGACAGATCAGCCATGATCTTGTTGAATAGCAGAACAGGCTCGAGGGGCTAGATGGCCTACTCCTGTACCTAATGCTTATGTCCTTATGTCCTTAGTTGTTGGATCTCGTCGTCAATGCCTGCTCTTGTTGATAGGAGGCTCCTGAGATAAGGGAAATGGTCCACGTTGTCCAGCACTGTGGATCTTGATGACTGGGAGGCTGTGCTGTGCGGCGAGGACAGGCTGGTGGAGGACCTTTGTCTTACTGATGTTTAGAATAAGGCCCATGCTTTCGTACGCCTTAGTAAATACATCCGGGAGTTCAGCCTCTGTGTGTGCGCAGACGCAGGCGTCATCTGCGTACTGTAGCTCGACGACAGAGATTGGAGTGGTCTTGGATCTGGCCTGGAGACAGCGAAGGTTCAATAGCTTGCCACTGGTTCTGTAGTTTAGTTCCACTCCAGCGGGCAACTTGTTGACTGTGAGGTGTAGCATAGTAGCGAGGAAGATTGAGAAGAGGGTTAGGGCGATGACACAGCCCTGTTTGACCCCGTTCAAGACGTGGATTGGGTCTGTGATGGATCCGTTGGTAAGGATCACGGCCTGCATGTCGTCGTGGAGCAGGCGGAGGATGGTGAAGTACTTTTGGGGGCATCCGAAACGGAGGAGGACGCTCCATAGACCCTCGTGGTTGAGTGTCAAAGGCAACGTGGTAATGACCAGATAATCTGTTTTTTTGTTATGTTGATTGAATGATAAATATTGGCCAGGACACTGGGGAATAACTCCCCTGCTCTTCTTCGAAATAGTGCAATGCCATCTTTTATGTCCACCTGAGAGAGCAGAAGGGGCCTCAGTTTAACATCGCATCTGAAAGGCAGCTCCTCCGACAGGGCAGTACTCCCTCAGCATTGTACTGGAGTGTCAGCCTTAATTTATGTGCTCAAGTTCGTGGAGTGGGACTCAAGCCCACAACCTTCTGACTCAGAGGCGAGTGTGCTACTCACTGAGCCACATCTCAAGGTGGAAAATAATGTTCACCAGACTGATGCATACAGGTTAAAGCCAGTTGGTTGGTTATAGTTGCAGCATATATACCCAGAAGGAAAAAGACACAGCAAGGTACAAAAATAAATACATTACTTAAAACATGAGATCGATTCTACCTAATCGGTGGTATCAGCCATGGTTCAGAAGTAGCACTCCCGCCTCTGAGTCAGAAGTTTGTGAATTCAAGTCCCACTCCAGAGACTTGAGCACAAAATCTAGGCTGACACTCACAATGCAGTGCTGAGGGAGTGTTGCACTATCAGAGGTCCCATCTTTTGGGTGAGCCGTTAAACTGAAGATCCATCTGCCCTCTCAGGAAGAAAGAAAAGATCCCATGGCACTATTTCGCAGAAGAGGAGGGGAGTTATCCCCGGTGTCCTGGCCAATTTTTAACCCTCAACCAACATCACTAAAACAGATTATCTGGTCATTATTACATTGATGTTTGTGGGAGCTTGCTGTGCGCAAAATGCCTGCTGTGTTTCCTACATTACAACAGTGACTACACTTCAAAAGTACTTCATTGGTTGTAAAGTGCTTTGGGACGTTCTGAGGTTGTGAAAGGTGTTATATAAATGTAAGTCTTTCTTTCGTATTCACAGTTCTTTTGAAGATTGGGCCCCTGAGATCTCAACCTTTAAACTGCTCAGCAAGGATGGTTGTTTCGCCACCCTCTATGAAGGAATGGCAGTCTTCCTCTCTCCCACTACTCCATCCTCATGCTCACCAGTACTTGGTGCTTCACACAGTGAAAACCCTTCTGACTCATTAACTACTTCTTCCTGAGTATTCTGGGTTGCTGCTGGAGTTGGTGAGGTTGTGGCAGGAAATGTAGACCTGGAAGTGGCAGCGATTGTGGATGCACAAGTTCCCAGGTAGTCAGTGGAGTGGCCAGCCTCTTACTTCAAGGCGACCTCCATGATGCAAAACACAGAAGCGCTTGTTCAGCTGTGCACATGGACACGTTTGGCCTTGGAGAAATAGTGGCTGTGTGTAAGGGCAATGCAATACTTAGAGAGAGCACATGAAGCAGGCACTACATATGATGAGCCAAGCCCTGCCAGCACCAGCCCTCTCACGTCACCTCCAACCACTCTGTCTCCCACAGCTTCTCCCGCCTGCCTCCCTATTCTCTGCAAAGCTTCCCCTTCCTTCACTTGGACTCGGATTCTCAGGATTACTGTTCCTCCCCCAGTTGCAGTTCTCATTTGGTAGTTGTGCAGGACCTGTTGCTTTGCAATGCCAAAACACAATATTAAAGGATTTGAGTGGCACGCACTCTTATTTCCTCCCATATGGGTGCATGCATCCCATGATGGCGAGAGATGCTGGTGCCTTGTCCCTTTAAATTTAAAATCAACACAAGGCAAACCCCTTGAGCCAGGCTATGTGTGTTCAGACAGCAATTGTGAGTTCTGATGGTGCTTGAGTGCTTGCGGAGGTTTCCCTTTGCTAAGTGATTTTCCTTGACACCCAGGTGATGACAGAGAAAGAATCAAAGGGCGATGAAGGCTTTAGCACTGGAGATTGTCAACAGTACCCTGACTTACCTTGACCACCTTGTGAGGCCATTGAAGTTCTTCTTGCACTTTGTAGCAATTTTTAAGGTGGTTGAGATTGCACTGAGTACTTCAGTAACCCCCCTCCTTATGGCTTGAACTATCATATCCCCCTTTAACACTGAGTCTCACCATCAGCACCCCTTTATGAAGCTTTTTACGCTCAATGTCCTACTCGCAATCTGTTCTTGCCGTTACTTCACCCTGCATCACCTCCTTTGATGTGTTAGCGAACCTGTGATGAACCACCTTTAATAGCTTCAGCTTTTTAAATACTACTCCAGCACTCTCTTTCCCTCGCTCTCAGCGGTGGTAACCCAATCTTATCGCTCCAAACACACCCTGCATGAACAATGAGAGCCCGAGTCGCATGGGTGGGTGGGAGACTCATCCTGCTGCTACCGGCCAATGGGAGGAGAATGTAGCTCTTAATGTTAAAGGTGGTCCTAATGGTGAAAGGGATTAAGCGGAGACTGATGGTGAGTCTCAGGTAAAGGAGGACCTGGTGGTGAGACGCAATGTTAAAAGGAGTTCTAATAGTGACACCCAGTATTAAAAGGAGCTGTAATAGTGACATCCAGTATTAAAAAGAGTTCTAATAGTGAGATTCAGTATTAAAAGGAGTTCAAATGATGAAATTCAGTATTAAAAGGAGTTATAATAGTGAGATTCAGTATTAAAAGGAGTTCAAATGATGAAATTCAGTATTAAAAGGAGTTCTAATAGTGGGATTCAGTATTAAAAGGAGTTCAAATGATGACATTCAGTATTAAAAGGAGTTATAATAGTGAGATTCAGTATTAAAAGGAGTTCTAATGGTGAGATTCAATATTAAAAGGAGTTCTAATGGTGAGATTCAAAATTCAAAAGGAGTTCGAATGATGAAATTCAATATTAAAAGGAGTTCAAACGGTGAGATTCAGTATTAACCGGTGTTCTAATGATGAAACGTTTGTTAAAGAGGCACATCAAATCCAACGGTCCTTTATTATATAATTGAGCCAAGATGTTCAAATAATTGTCAGCCAAACAGCAAGAGAACAAATACAAACAACATTCAAAGAATTTTCAAACAATGGGGAGAAGCAGGCGTCCCTAATGATAAGTGGCAGGTCAGCCAGGGTTACAATAACTCAAACATATGCTCCGATACAGCTGCCTGCTAACACAAACACAGCGACTGCAACTTAAAGCCTGGTCAAAAGTGAAACCAAAAACATAAAAATGGCTTAAACAATGGAGAGGACACACATGCGAAAACAGATTAGCAGTTGGGGTATATTAAGAGCCCATTGCACATCTTTAAAAGACTGTTTCCAAACAGCCGATATCACTTTGGCTCCCTCCGGGGCCTGCACTCAACGGCAGCTGGATCCCCAGTGGGAGGCGAATGAGGAGCGAGGGGAGGACGGGTAACAGGTAGAAGCCCATGTGCGTGTGGCAGGTTTGGGGACAGAACCTCATTGAGAAGGAGACCATCAAAGCTGAGCTTAATTAAGTAGAAGGAGTGTTTGTGCCGCAGCTAATAGGGGATCAGAGCGACAGGGTGGCCGTGACCGGCTGAGATACAATGGAAACCAATTATAAGCCCCCAGCCCTCTCTTACATTATGTATTAAGCCATCTGGGTCCATGATATTGGAGGTAAAGGGAGACAATCAGTGGGAGTGTCACTGATCACACGCCAAATTACCGCGTCTGTCTCTTGCCATTGTTCACAGGATGATACATTCACAAAGGAGGCGAAGGAGCATACACAGAGGAAGAGAGGTCTTGAGGGCTTCCAGCTGAGACCAGTCTGCAAAACTGCCTGCTTTAAGGTATGGCTGCCAAAGTACAGTGCAGTCTGTGACATCTGCAACTGTACACTGCATAACTCCACTAACGGAAAAGTGCCCCACAAATAGATGAATGCCTTTAATGTTACTTTGGTCAGTAATATACATCATCATTAGACTCGTCACCTTTTTGCCAAAACCTGACATGAGGCAGGATAAGGGTAAGATCATAATGGGATTATTACTTTGCTGATAACAAAAATGAATTAAAAATCTTATCAACGGATGCCTGTAAAATATAAGAGACAGAGGTAAGTGGAGAAAAGTGGACTTTGAGTTTAGAAGAGGAGTTTTAAGGATTATGTGTTCTGAGTACTTGACTGTGATCAGGTGCTTGGCTTGCTGTAAGTATTGATCAGACAATTGCTGCGATTTTCCAATCCCCATTTGTGACGGGCCAGGTATCTCACTGTGAGCGAGAGCGTGAAAAATCTTTAGTGTCTGCTTTTTATTAGCGTTTTCAAATGGCCTAGTCCATAAGTTACTAGCAGCCCCAGTAATAGCTGGGTAGTGTTATAGCAACAACAACTTGTACTTAGAGCGCCTTTAAGGTATTGCAGGTGCTTCCCAGGAGTGTTATCAAACAGAATTTGACACCGAGCTACATAAGGAGATATTAGGACAGGTAACCAAAAGCTTGGTCAAAGAAGTAGGTTCTAAGGGGCAACTTAAAGGAGGAGAGAAAGGTAGAGAGGCGGAGAGGTTTAGTGAGGGAATTCCAGAGCTTAAGGCCAAGGCGGCTGAAGACAAGGCCGCCAACAGTGGAGTGATTAAAATTGAGGATGCGCAAAAGGCCTGAATTGGAGGAGCGCAGAGATCTTGGAGGGTTGTAGGGCTGGACGTAGTTACAGAGCTAGGGAGGGCCTTTCTGCTTTTGAACTGTAATGCAGTTATTACATCTTCCTAGGAATCAGAAGTCATAAGAAATTCGACCCCACGAGCCTGCTCCACTATTTAGTCAGATCATAGCTAATCTTCTACCTCAACTCCACTTTCCTGCACTATCCCCATATCACTTGATTCCCTTAGTATCCAAAAACCTATCGATTTCTGTCTTGAATATATACAATGACTGAGCCTCCTCAGCCCGCTAGGGTAGAGAATTCACCACCCTCTGAGTGAAGAAATTTCTCCTCATCTCAGTCCTAAATGGCCGACCCCTTATTCTGAGACTGTGACCCCTAGTTTTAGTCTCCCCAGCCAGAGGAAACATGCTCCCTGCATCTATCCTGTCAAGCTTTGTAAGAATTTTGTATGTTTCAATGAGATCACCTCTCATTCTTCTAAACTCTAGAGAATATCGGCCTAATCTACTCAATCTCTCGTCATAGGACAATTCCCCCATCCCAGGAATCAATTTGGTGTACCTTCGTTGCACCCCATCTATGGCAAGTATATCCTTCCTTAGGTAAGGAGACCAAAACTGTACACAATACTCCAGGTGTGGTCTGACCAAGGCCCTATATAATTGTGTTGGATCCGTTGGTAAGGAACACGGCCTGCATATCATCGTGAAGCAGGCAAAGGATGGTGACAAACTTTTGGGGGCATCCGAAACGGAGGAGGACGCTCCATAGACCCTCACGGTTGACAGTGTCAAAGGCCTTTGTAAGGTCTGGACACCGTGGACCACTTCCCATATCTCGGGAGCCTCCTATCAACAAGAGCAGGCATCGACGACAAGATCCAACACTGCCTCCAGTGAGCCAGTGCAGCCTTCGGCCACCTGAGGAAAAGAGTGTTTGAAGATCAGGCCCTCAAAACTGCCACCAAACTCATGGTCTACAGGGCTGTAGTAATACCTGCCCTCCTGTATGGCTCAGAGACATGGACCACACAGCATACACCTCAAGTTGCTGGAGAAATATCACCTACAATGTCTCTGCAAGATCAAACAAATCCCCTGGGAGGACAGGCGCACCAACATCAGCGTTCTTGTCCAGGCCAACATCCCTAGCATTGAAGTACTGACCACACTTGATCAGCTCCGCTGGGCAAGCCACATAGTTCGCATGCCAGACATGAGACTCCCAAAGCAAGTGCTCTACTCTGAGCTCCTTCACGGCAAACGAGCCAAAGGTGGGCATGGAAACGCTACAAGGACACATTCAAAGCCTCCCTGATAAAATGCGACATCCCCACTGACACCTGGGATTCCCTGGTCCAAGATCGCCCTAAGTGGAGGAAGTGCATCCGAGAGGGCGCTGAGCACCTCGAGTCTCAACGCCAAGATCATGCAGAAATCAAGCGCAGGCAGCGGAAAGAGCGTGCAGCAAACCTGTCCTACCCACCCCCTTCCCTCAACGACTGTCTGTCCCACCTGTGACAGCGTCTGTGGCTCTCGTATTAGACTGTTCAGCCATCTAAGGAATCACTTCAGGAGTGGAAGCAAGTCTTCCTCGATTCCGAGGGACTGCCTATGATGATGATATAATTGCAGTAAGACATCTTTACTCTTATACTCAAATCCTCTTGTAATAAAGACCAACATACCATTTACTTTCTTAATTACTTGCTGTAGCTGCCTGTTAACTTTCAGTGATTCGTGTACAAGGACACCCAGGTCCCAATGAATATCATTTTCCCAATCTCACCAGTTAAAAAATACTCTGCTTTTCTATTGTTCCTACCGAAGTGGATATCTTCACGGGGCCGAAACTGCCCCTTCCCTTAAGGCCTCTTACCACCGCAAATCAGTGGCCACGCTGCAGTGTGGAGTGGCCGCCGACTTTTCGTGGAATGGCCGACGATAGTCTTAATTGCCCTTCCGAGGTTTCCCGGCGGTGCCCCAATCCCGCCCCCCCTCGACCACTTCGCTGCTGCCGATCTGTGGTAAGTGCGTCATCACCTTGCGCACCGCCAATCTAACCTCCCCACCCCGACGGCGACATTCCCCTCGGAAAATCTTCGGCCCGCCCGGCGGTTCCAAAACAAGCTTTTCCCCGGCGGTCCAGTGAGGCTGTGGCCTACTGCAATGGCAGTGCGGCTTCCCTTAAAGGGAAGAGCACATTGCCGCCATGTTTTTTTTTTGTCGGCCGACTGCCATGTCAGCCCAACAATTACACCCTGGGTTTCGGCCGTGTGCCAACAGGCAGCCTGGCAACACCTTTTCGGTGCCAGGCCACTGGCCCGGCCAAAATCCTCCCTGGTGGCCCAGTGTACCGGTTTTAAGATTGCGAAGGCTCTCCCCTTTAAATGAAGGGGAGAGCCGTGGTGATGCAGCGCCGTGATGACATCATCGCAGCGGTCACTCCGCACCGTCCCCAACCTCCGCGGATCAGATGTTGCCACCGCATATCCGCTCCTCTTGTGTACTCACCGCCCCCATTAAGAGCGACTTCTGGATCCAATTAAAAAAAAATAAACAGCGGAATTTCGCTCAAGAGGCGATAATCTTTCTTAATGACTTTAGTTGAGGGGTTAATATTAGCCAGGACACCAGTGGAGAACTCCCTTGACCTTCTTTGAATAGTGCCATAGAATCTTTTACATCCACCTGAGATAATAGAAAAGGTCTTGGTTTAACGTCTCATTCAAAAGACGGCACCTCCGACAGTGCAGCACTCCTTTAGTACTGCAGTGATGATGGAACCTCTGGTGTACAGAGAGAAGGCAAAACGGGGAAGGCAACATCCTGTCAGGGGTGCATAGTGTCTGTGCATTGCTAACCCGGAAAGGTCAACACTGTCCAGTGTGAAGCTGAATCATATACCTAGCTCTTTAAATTTATGAAGGGGTTTACTAGGGTAGATGTAGAGAAGATGTTTCCGCTTGTGAGGGAGTCTAAAACTCGAGGCCATCAATATAAGATAGTGGGTAATAAATCCAATATGAAATTTAGGAGGAACTTCTTTACCCAGAAGGTGATTAGAATGTGGATCTTGCTACCACATGGAGTAGTTGAAGTGAATAGCATAGATGCTTTTAAGGGGAAGCTAAATAAGTACACAAGGGAGAAAGGAATAGAAGGATATGCTGATAGGGTTAGAGAAAGTAGGGTGGGAGGAGACTCGAGTGGGGCATGAACACCGGCATAGACCGGTTGGGCCGAAGGGCCTGTTTCTGTGCTGTAAATACCAGTTAATTGTTCAATCGAGGTTCTATTACTGACTGCATGTGTGCCTCCTCAGCTAAGGAAGGACAAACACCTTTCCCCCCATCACTATGCAGTGATCCCTGCTGGAAACTGAAGATGGCTGGATATCAGGTGAGAACTGTGATGCCTTCCATGGTTTGCTTTCTAGGCTCACATATGATGAGCAGCCACTTGGATGAGGTCGCAAGAGGTTGCTGGTGCCAGTGGAACTGCAATGGAAAAAAGAACTTGCATTTCTATAGCGCCTTTCATAGCCTCAAGATGTCCCAAAGCACTTTACAACCAATTAAGTACCCAAGTATTACCTGGTAGAATTTGAAACATTTGCTTTCAATGATTTAGACTGAGATGTATTTCAATGCTGTGCTTTGAGGCTAAAGAAAGAACTTGCATTGATATAGCGCCTATCACAACCTCAGGGCAGCCAGTGAAGTACTTTTGAAGTGTAGTCATCAGCTCTGTTGGGCGGGCCACATTGTCCGCATGCCCGACACGAGTCCCCCAAAGCAAGCGCTCTACTCGGAACTCCTACACGGCAAGCGAGCCCCAGGTGGGCAGAGGAAACGCTTCAAGGACAATCTCAAAGCCTCTTTGATAAAGTGTAACATCACCACCGGCATCTGGGAATCCCTGGCCCAAGACCGCACAAAGTGGAGGAAGAGCACCTCGAGTCTCGTCGCCGAGAGCATGCAGAAATCAAGCGCAGACAGCGGACGGAGCTTGTGGCAAACCAGTCCCACCCACTCTTTCCTTCAACCACTGTCTGCCCCACCTGTGACAGAGACTATAATTCCCGCATTGGACTGTACAGTCACCTGAGAACTCACTTTTAGAGTGGAAGCAAGTCTTCCTCGATTTCGAGGGACTGACTATGATGATGATGATGTAGGAAATATGGCAGCCAATTTGTGCACAGCAAGCTCCCACAAATGGCGATGTGATAATGACCAGATAATTTGTTTTAATGATGTTGGTTGAGGGAAAGATCTTGGGCAGGACACCGAGGAGATCTCCCCTGTTTTTCTTCAAAATAGTGCTGTGGGATCTTTTACATCCACCTGAGAGGGCAGACGGGGCCTTGGTTTAATGTCTCATCCTAGGAAGAGTCGGCACCTGCAGGAGAGGGAGGAGAGGAAAGCGTCGAAGAGCACACTGGCTCCGTCTCCCTTTACTATCTCTGCAGATCTCTCCAATTCGCTTTTTTAAAATTAATCAACATTTCCCAGCTGATTGAAATGAAACCTCTCCTGAATAGTTCTCTTTAGAACTGGCCATGCCTATAACCAATGTGTCAGTCACCTGACCGACTCACAAAGGCCACCAATCTCAGGAGGCTCTGTGGAAATAAATGAACCTGTCCTGACTAATGCAATCAAACTCAGACCTCCGATATTAAACCAGAGGGAGCGAGAGAACTCCATCATGTGTGCTCAAAAGGGTATTATCATGTCGAAAACTTGTGAGGTAACCAGATATTTCTGCATGTAAATGGCGGTGGGGGGGGATGGGAGAGGAAATGGGTGGAGAGATTGGCAGTTCATGTTTATCAAAAACGATTGTGGCCACGTGAGACCACAGTAACAATGTTTCCAGAAATTTAAAAGGATTGATTTAAATCTGTCAAAATGATTGTCAAAAAAAACTGCTAGCAGATTCTCACAGCGCTCTGTATTTCTGAACAACTTCTTCTTTCGTATGGCAGTAGCAAAGCAAATCAAATGTCAATATCTAAGTCAAGTATCCAGGCCAAAGCTTCCGGTGTAACACTGTGGATATCTTGTAGGCTGCCTGTGAATTCCCTCTGAGGGCAGTGCTTGATGATGTGCTCCAGGGTCTGATTAGGAGCTCCACAGTCACATGATGGGGAGGCTTTAATCTTCCACCTATGGAGAAGGTGGCAGCATCGACCATGATCAGTTCTGAGGCGGTTGATGGTTGTCCACTGTTTGCGAGGAAGGTGTGATCCTACAGGTTGTACTGTGGGGTCCTCTATAAGGAATCCATTCCATATGTCGCAGTTTGTCCAAGCATTTCGCCATCGGTCATCAAGGCTGAGGGAAGATCGCTGAAGGGCTTTGGCGATGGTCCAAAATGGTACAAACTTTCTGAACTGGCCTTGGCATTATTAATTTGTTTTTAGTTATTCTCTCCCTGTTGCAGATTCCTGCATGCTGTGCTCCCATCTTGCTCATTGCAGTTCTTGAAGCAGCCACTGGGAGGGCCACAAGAGCTCATTGGCTTCCCTTCTGTGAAGTGTTCAGCTTCTAGTCTCCATGCTTCCTCCCACAACCTATACCACTCCACGCTCCCCGTAAACAACCAACACCAGGCACTTGCTGACTGTAATAATAACAGAAAATGCTGGAAATACTCAGCAGGTCGAGCAGCATCTATGGAGAGAGAAACAGAGTTAGCGTTTCAGGTCGATGACCTTTCGTCAGAACTGGAAAAAGTTAGAGATTTAACAGGTTTTAAGCAAATAGGGAGGCAGAGAAAGGGGGAGGTGCGAGGAAAGAATAAAAAGATGGTGTGATCGGGTGGAAGGCAGGAGTGATTAAATGACACATACAGAAAGATTAACTGACAAAGAGATGATGGTGCAAGGCAAAAGCAGATGGTAATGGGACAAGTAAAGAAACAAAAGATGGGTCTGGAGGAGGTGTCAAGAGATAGAAGATTAGCCATGATCATATTGAATGGCGGTGCAGGCTCGAAGGGCCGAATGACCTACTACTGCTCCTATTTTCTATGTAAATGGAAATAGCAGAATCAGCAACAGCTGCCGCCCGAAAAAAGGGGGCAGAGGTTATGATCTGAAATTGTTGAAATTAATGTTGAATTCGGAAGGTTGAAAAGTGCCTAATCGAAAGGTGAGGTGCTATTCCTTGAGCTTCCGTTGAATTTCATTGGAACAGTGTAGGAGGCCGAGGACAGAGAGGTCAGAGTGGGTGTGGGGCGAAGGGTATAAATCTACATCTTGCTGCTGTGTAGAAAAGCAGGTCCATACACCAACCCACCAATAGGATTAAAGAGCAGCATCCTTTCCCTTCATTGGATTCTCAAGAAAAGAATGGATATGGGTAAGAAATTCCTGAGCTGACTTGATCTCAGACTAGCAAACTCCCTTTCCTCACTACCTATTCCAATCCGCTTCCTGGCAAATGTTTCGGGTTGAACCAGACTGTTTGCAACGTCAGCGTCCTATTTGACCTTGAGCTGAACTTCTGACCCCATATCCTCTCCATCACAAAGGCCACCTCTGTAACATCACCTGCCTCCAGCCCTGCCTCAGATTATTTGCTGCTGAAACCCTCACCATGCTATTGTCACCTCCAGACTCAACTATTCCACTGCTCTCCTGGCTAGCCTTCCATCCTTCACCCTCTATAAACTTCAGCTCATTCCACATTTGCTGCCCATGTTCTATCCTGCACCATGCCCTATTCACCCATCACCCCTGTGGTCGCTGACATACTTTGGCTACTGGTCCTCCAACACCTCAAATTCTCATCCTCATGTCTAAATCCCTTCATGGCCTTGTTCCTCCCTATCTCTATATGCTGCTCCAGCTCTACAACTAGCCAAGAACTCTGCAATCCTCTGACTCTGGCATCTTGTGCAAATCCACTCCCCATTTCCCACCATTGGTACCATGTCTTCAGCTGTCTCGGCTGTATGCTCTGGAATGCCCTCCCTAAATCTCTGCACCTCTCCATCTTCCTCTTCTTCCTCCCCCCAAAAAATCACTTCTTTGATCAACCTTCAGTCACCTATCCTAATATCTCCCTCTTTGGCTCGGCATCCATTTTTGTCTGATGACACTTTTGTGAAGCATCTTGGGATGTTTTTCATGTTATGCGTACTATATTAATGCAAGATCTTGCTAATTTTCAGTTCTTGTAATTGTTTCAATAACTGAATGAAACAGAAAGGCAGCAATGTTTCAAATGCTTCATATACCCTAAAATATTTTGAAATGCAGTTCCTGTTACTGAGCAGGCAAATTGCTAGTTGTCACAGGTCTGCATCTTGATATGTATCTTGATGCTGTGTATTTGTAAGTTTCGTTCGAGCTCTGACTGAATTCCCGTATCTCTGACTCTGTGTCAGTGTCTCAGTATTAGTTTCCACCTCATTTATTAACTTTAAAAAAACTGGATTGAAAATAGCCCAAAATTGAAAATGGGAATCCCTCATTGTGAACTGGAGCTTGCACAGTGCAGAGAAAGATAAAGTAAATAAGATTCCAAGAAACATGTCTCACTATTGGGCTGCTTTCTTAGAGAGAGTGTCAGAGGTAGTAAATAAGACACGCAGCGATGTGCTTTGCTGCAGTGCTAGTTTATTAGGGAGGCAGAATAAATGGGGCCTATAGAAACAGGCTCGCATTAGTTTCAGTGGATTCCCAGATTTGATGGCAATTCAATCCCTACAGGTTTGAGAGTACAGAACTTCAATGCTCTACCAAGCTTTGTGTTGCTGTTTTCTCTGTCTGATTTGCCAAATAGCTACTGACAACATGCTTAAATCGACTCGGCTGGATGATCGGAAAATGGCGGCCGAGATTCGCAAACAATCTCGGAGAAATTCAGAAGCTATTTTATTCATTTTCAGCCTGATTGAATTGTCTGCTTTCCCCCCCGAGACTGCAGAACTTTAGTCAATCTTCCAGTTAACATCTGTATAGATTTTGACTGGAGGGCAACAGCTTTCAGAAGTCAAAACAACAACAAAAACAGAGGCAAAAAGAAAGGACCCAAAGAAAGGGAACTGATAGGATTCTTTTGGTAACCTGAAAGAAATGGGGCTTTGCATTTTTCATTGTGGCTAGACATTAATTCAAGAGAGCTTTATTCAGATTAGTCAAAGTCACATTCTATCCGGAAAAGCAAAGACGTTAAAGAAAGAGATTTGTTCATTGAGTGAATGCCTTGCAACCCCAGGCTAACTGTTTGTTTATTCCTTGATTAATGCCGGTTTCACAGAACGGAGGCTATGTTTCCTGTCATAAGATCTAGTCTCCCTATTGTTTCCTTTCCCCTCATTATACAGAAAGATTGGACTCAGTTGATGCAAAAAGAATGACCTCTCCCCACAGTTCGCATGCACCGTCTCATGTCAAACGTTAGCGTCACAGGGGGAACTCTGGAATAGAATTATAGAATGGTTACAGCACATGAGGAGGCCATTCGGCCCATCGAGCCCGTGCCGGCTCTCTGCAAGAGCACTTCAGCTAGTCACACTCCCCCGTCCTTTCCCCGTAGCCCTGCAAATGTTTCTCCTTCAGGTACTTATCCAACTCTCTTTTGAAAGCCCTGCTTGAGTCTGCCTCCACCACCCTTTCATGCAGTGCATTGATCCTAACCATTCGCTGCATAAAAAAGATTTTCCTCGTGTCGCCTTTGGTTCTTCTGCCAATCATCTTAAATTAGTGTCATCTGGTTCTCAACCCTTCTGCCAAATCTGCAATAAAAACCGAAAATAGAAAGAGTGAAGTTCCGTTAAAAGGGTGCACCAAAAACATCTGTTCCTTTCAAGATGCTGATTGACCTGCTGAACATTTGCAGCCCTTTCTGCTTTAACCACAGATTCCAAATAGGTGGCGCTGTAATAAGATGTGCATATCATCAACATCATAGGCAGTCCCTCGAAATCGAGGAAGACTTGCTTCCACTCTCAAAGTAAGTTCTCAGGTGACTGTACAGTCCAATACGGGAATTAGAGTCTCTGTCACAGGTGGGACAGACAGTCATTGGAGGAAAGGGTGGGTGGGGAGTCTGGTTTGCCGCACGCTCCTTCCGCTGCCTGCGCTTGTCTTCTGCATGCTCTCGGCGACGAGACTCGAGGTGCTTTGAACAAGAGGCAATTGGTTATCTAATAATATAGTGGATTGAAGTGAAACTTATCACTGTTTGTGGGATTAACGTGAGATAGTCAGCTCCCCCAATTGTTTAGTGGGTAAATGCATCAACTGATGTTGGACTGAGCCACAATCAGAAAGGTCCCAGGTCCGAGCCCAAGTCCGTGCTGAGTTAGTCGATCGCAGTGGGGTGGCAATAGGGCTGCTGCGCAATACGGACATATGAACAATGACAGACAGCTAAAGGCCCTCTGGTCCATCTAGTCTGTCCCACACAATTGCGATACCTAGTGTTTCACAATATATACACTCCACCCCACCTGAAACCAAGTGATCTCCTGGGAGAGGCAAAGAAACAGATTATAAACCCAGGCTAATTTGGAAAAAATAACATCTGGGAAATTCCTCTCCGACCATTCCAGGTGATCGAAACTAGTCCAGAAGTTCACTCTGGCCATGAATTCTCTGCAGTGCCTACTTTCTATAAGAGGGAATCTCCACCGCAGCCAGAAACAAATCCAGCTTCCAGCTTGCATCCACCGCATGAAATGGTGGCTTGTTCCAGTAATTGGGCTCAGTACCCTGGGGATGGGATTGTGGGTAGAGTGCTTGAGAATCAGCGAGGGCTGCTGCTCTTGATCACTATCCAGTGCTGGAAAATGAGCATGTATCATCGGGTGGGGACAGCATCGGGCACAACTGTGATAGTCCCATGGCCAACTAGTCTGCCCACGATCATTGCCAAGGAGAATGTCCATTTAGATGGGGTACTGAATGACTGCATCCAATATCGGAACCATTCCTAAGCATCAACCAGTGTCTTGAGGATGGAATTAATTGTTCTTTAAGAGGGCTTGTATCCTTACAGAATGAAATTCCTTAAAAGCAGATATGAGTTGTAATTTTACAAATGTGCGCTCCTGCTCTGGAGTTTTACCCGCTGGAAGGGCTCGAAGGTCACAATATCTCACCAGATCTTTCACTCCACACCCAAATTTACAATCTGAGATCCCGAGAAGCAACACTCCACACCAGGAGCATGAATCCATGCAAATTACCCTCCTGTCTGCTTGCAGGAGAAGCACAGGCCCTAGCAGGAAGAGCAGGTATGTTAGCCTGTGTAGGAAAGGTTCCCCACTCAAGCCTCAGTACCAAGAATAAAAGGCCTATGAGTCAACCAGAGGAGAAACAATGATTATCTAAGAAGCTCAGGCTTAGAGGGAGGGGGATCATGGATGGACTATTCCGGAGTGAAATTGGAATAGTGTTTGCAATCAATTGACTCACCATTTCTCATTGTTGCTCACTCTCAGATAGCACACAACTTTGTGCCTTGTCCGTCCTGTACAATGATGAGAAGCTGGTTGACTTCACAAAGTTACTTTGCCCTCGTGACATTGAGTGTTATTTCCCCTTATATATTAGTGAGTTTAATGGTTATGGTCTGGGACTCGCAATCCAGTGGTCGTGAGTTTAAATTCCAAGTTGGCAAGTTGTGAATTTGAGTTCAATAACCTGGTAATTTGTGGACTGGTACCAGTAAAATGACAAGGTAAACTATAGAGTTGTTGTAAAAACCCATATTGATTGGACAAAGCAAGTTAGCTAGGGTAACCTTGAGGAAGAGTTCATAGAGTGTATCCTGGATAGTTTCCTTGAACAATATGTTGCGGAACCAACCAAGGAGCAGGCTATCTTAGATCTGATACTGTGTAACGAGACAGGATTAATAAATGATCTCGTAAAAAATGATCCTCTCGGAATGAGTGAATTTCAAATTCAATTAGATCTCAAACCAGTGTCCTAAGCTTAAATAAAGGAGACTACAAAGGTTTGAGGGCAGAGTTGGCTAAAGTGGACTGGGAAAATAGATTAACGTATGGGACGGTTGATGCACAGTGGCAGATATTTAAGGAGATATTTCATTACTCGCAACAAAAATATATCCCAATGAGAAGGAAAGACTGTAAGAGAAGGGATAACCATCCGTGGTTAATGAAAGAAATAAGGGAAGGTGTCAATCTGAAAACAAGGGCATACAATGTGGCCAAGACTAGTAGGAGGCCAGAGGATTGGGAAACTTTTAAAAGCCAGCAAAGAACGATTAAAACGATAAACAGAGGGAAGATAGATTATGAAAGTAAACTAGCGTGAAATATAAAAAAAGATAGTAAGAGTTTCTACAGGACCATAAAAAGGAAAATAATGGCTAAAGTAAATGTTGGTCCCCTGGAGGATGAGACTGGGGAATTAGTAGTGGAGAACAGAGAAATGGCAGAGATGTTGAACAAATATTCTGTATCAGTCTTCACAGTAGAAGACACTAAAAACATCCCAATAGTGAATAATCAAGGCTCTATAGGGAGGGAGGAACATAGTACAATCACTATCACTAATGAAGTAGTACTCGATAAAATAATGGGACGAGAGGCAGACAAGTCCCCTGGACCTGATGACTTACATCCTAGGGTCTTAAAAGAAGTGGCTGCAGAGATAGTGGATGCATTTGTAATCTACCAAAATTCCCTGGATTCTGGGGCAGTCCCAGAGGATTGGAAAACCACAATTGTAACTGTTATGTATTTAACCCCTTATAACCTGCAAGGCCGGCTGCCCAACAGCCCAGTGAAAAACTGACCAACCCACCCACACCAGCATTTGTACTGAGACGATCGACAAGGGAGCCCCAGATCGTCTCACCTTATAAATAAGTATACTGTTGACTTCATGGGGGAGTGATGTTATGTATTTAACCCCTTCTAACCTGCATCACACCTGTCCTCCAGAGGGCCTACTGTTGGAGTCCCAAGGGATCCCAGCATCCCTTGGGAGCACAGTATATATGCAGGCCGCCCACGAAGTACCTGCACTCTGGAACCTTAATAAAGGAGCTAGGTCACACTTGCTCATTACACACAGTACTCAGTCTGACCATTTATTATGAGTGTAACAGTAAATAGGCTAACCCTATTTAATAAAGGAGGCAGACAAAAAGCAGGAAACTATAGGTCAGTTAGCCTAACATCTGTCGTTGGGAAAATGCTGGAGTCCATTATTAAGGAAGCAGTAGCAGGACATTTGGAAAAGCATAATTCAATCAAGCAGAGTCAGCATGGTTTTATGAAAGGGAAATCATGTTTGACAAATTTGCTGGAGCTCTTTAAGGATGTACCAAGCAGGGTGGATCAGGAGGAACCAGTGGATGTGGTGTATTTGGATTTCCAGAAGACATTCGAAAAGTGCCACATAAAAGGTTACTGCACAAGATAAAAGTTCACGGGGTTGGGGGTTAGCATTGGCTAACTAACAGAGAACAGAGAGTCGAGATAAATGGGTAATTTTCCAGTTGGCAAACAGTGACTAGTGGGGGTGCCGCAGGGATCGATGCTGGGTCCTCAACTATTTACAATCTATATTAATGACTTGGATGAAGGGACTGACTTTAATGTAGCCAAGTTTGCTGATGATACAAAGATGGGTGGGAAAGCAAGTTGTGGAGGACACAAAAAATCTGCAAAGGGATATAGATAGGCTAAGTGAGTGGGAACAAATTTGGCAGATGGATTATAATGTGGGAAAATGTGAGGTTATCCACTTTGGCAGAAAAAATAAAAAATAAAATTATAATTTAAATGGAGAAAAATTGCAAAGTGCTGCAGAACAGAGCGACCTGGGGGTCCTTGTGCATGAAACACAAAAAGTTAGTATGCAGGTACAGCAAGTAATCAGGAAGGCAAATGAAATGTTAGTATTTATTGCAAGGGGGATAGAGTATAAAAGCAGAGAAGTCCTGCTACAATTGTACAGGGTATTGGTGAAGCCACACCTAGAGTACTGTGTAAAAAATGTTGGTCTCCGTATTTAAGGAAATATATACTTGCATTGGAGGCTGTACAGAGAAGGTTCATTCGGTTGATTCCAGAGATGAGAGGACTTATGAAGATAGGTTGAGTAGGTTGGGCCGATACACATTGGAGTTCAGAAGAAGAGAGGTGATCTTATCGAAACATATAAGATACTGAGGGGGCTCGACAAGGTGGATACAGAGAGGATATTTCCACTCATAGCGGAAACTAAAACTAGGGAATATAGTCTCAGAATAAGAAGCCGTCCATTTAAAACTGAGGTGAGGAGGAATTTCTTCTCTCGGAGGGTTGTAAATCTATGGAATTCTCTGCACCAGAGAGCTGTGGAAACTGGGTCATTGAATATATTTAAGGCGGAGATAGATAGATTTTTGAGCGATAAGGAAGTAAAGGGTTATGGGGAACGGGCAGGGAAGTGGAGCTGAGCCCAGGATCAGATCAGCCATGATCTTATTAAATGGTGGAGCAGGCTCGAGGGGCCAGATGGCCTACTCCTGCTCCTACTTCTTATGTTCTTATGTAACCTAACTGTTTCACTGATGCCCTTTGCTGAGGGTCCTGCCACACGTAACTCCCATCCCTCACTATGTGATTGACTCTTAGTGCCACTAGACAACTAGGGATGGGCTTTAAATGCTGCCTTGTCACATCCCAATCACAAAAAAAAACTTGGACTAGATTAGTGGAGTAGGTGTCTGCTCTGATGAAATCATTACAACAACTTGTATTTATATAGCACCTTTAACATATAGGTCCCAAGGCGCATCACAGGAGCGTTATCAAACAACATTTGACACTGAGCCACATGAGATATTAGGACAGATGACCAAAGGCTTGATCAAAGAGGTAGGTTTTATGGAACGTTTTAAAGGAGGAGAGGGATTTAGAGAGGCGGAGAGGTATAGGGAGGGAATTCCAGAGGTTAGTGCCCAGGCCTAACTGAACCGTTAGGATCCAGCATCTCTTTTAACCCTAACGAAGGGGACTGCATTCATTTTTCCTTCAAACGTTATTTGGTGTGGCTATTTAAGATTAGTAAATTAGTAAGGTTAAGATAAGCGCAGAAATCTTGAACAGTTGTGGGGTTGGAGCAGGTTACAAAGATATGGAGGGCCGAGGCCATGGAAAGATTTGAAAACAAGGATGAGAATTTTAAAATGGAGGCATTGTTGGAATGAGAGCCACTGTAGGTCAGTGATGGATGAACGGGGCTTGGTGCGAGTTCGGACACGGCCAGGTGAGTTTTGGATGAGCTCAAGTTTATGGAGGGTGGAAGATGGGAGGTCGGCCAAGAAAACATTGGAATAGTCGAGTCTAGAGGTAACAAAGGTGTGGTTTCAACAGCAGATGAGCTGAGACAGGATGGAGTCTGGCGATGTTACGGAGGTGGAAGTAGACGGTCTTGGTCTTGGGGAGGATATGTAGTTAGAAGTTCATCTTTGAGTCAAATACGACACCAAGGTTGTGAACAATCTCCAAGGTTGCAACAGCAGTGTTCTAGGATAGAATAAGATCCATCTTTGGGATTATTTTGTTCTCTATTTATATTAGGAATTTGTGTTGTGTTGTAATTTATTTTTCTAAACTTTCTTCTGCCTATTGTTTTTGCTCTCCTTTCCCCTACTTGGTAACCTTTGATGTCTTACTACCGCCATCTTCACCCAGACGAGTAAAACAGTCTCAACTAACTACCTCTCCTCTCGCCATCCAATCCATTCCACCATACAAGAACAGTGAGGATGAGCCAGTCACTGTTTCTCTTCCCCTTGGAACGGAGCACTCTATTCTGTCCATTTGCTCAGTCAGCCAAGCATTGACCAAGCTTCTGTGCCAATGACATCAGATGAGTTAAAAAGAAAACTTCAATGAAGAGTCTCAACCTGCAATGTTAAAGTCTCTTTTCCAATGCTGATGGGCCTGGTGTGTATTTTCCTCTATTTTGTTATTTTTATTTTTAGATTAGGTGAGCTTTCAGGTGGATGTTAAAGAACCCACGGTACCATTTGAAAAAGACCAGGACATCAACATTTATCCCTCAACCAACACCTCAAACAGATGACCTGGTCATTTATTTTGTTGCTGTTTGTGGGAGCTTGCTGTGCGCAAATTGGTTGCCGTTTTTCCTACATTACAACAGTGACTACATTTCAAAGGTACCTCAGTGGTTGTAAAACACTTTGGTATGTCCTGACATTGTGAAAGATGCTGTATATAAATATAAAAGCATGTCTTTAATAAAAACAGAAAATGCTGGAAATACGTAGCTGGTCAGGCAGCATCTGTGGGGAGAGAAACAGAGTTAATGTTTCAGGTCGATGACCCTTCGTCAGAACTCATATGGAAGGTGGCATCGTCGGAACAGATGCGATGGAGACGGAGAAACTGGGAGAATGGAATGGAGTCCTTACAGGAAGCGGGATGGGAGGAAGTGTAGTCCAGGTAGCTGTGGGAGTCAGTGGGCTTATAGTGAATGTTTGTCAATAGCCTATACCCAGAAGTGGAGACAAAGAAGTCAAGGAAGGGAAGAGAAGAGTCGGAGATGGACCATGTGAAGGTAAGGGAAGCGTGGAAATTGGAAGCAAAGTGCATGACATTTCCTAGTTCAGAGCAAAAGCAGAAAACGGTTCTGACGAAGGGTCACAGACCTGAAAGGTTAACTCTGTTTTTTCTCTCTCCACCAATGCTGCCTGATCCGCTGAGTATTTCCAGCATTTTTTGTTTTTATTTCAGATTTGCAGCAACTGCAGTATTTGTCTTTTGTACAAGTATTTCTTTAGCCTGGTGGAGGGTAAGAACATAAGAAATAGGACCAGGAGTAGGCCATTTGGCTCCTCGTGCCCACTCCGCCATCCAATAAGATCATTGGCTGATCTGATGTTGACTTCAACTCCATCATCATCTTAGGCAGTCCATTGGAAACGCAGAAGACTTGCTTCCACTCTTAAAATGAGTTCTTAGGTGGCTGAACACTCCAATACGAGAGCCACAGACTCTCATCACAGGTGGGATAGATAGTCGTTGAGGGAAGGGGTGGGTGGGACAGGTTTGCCGCACGTGCTTTCCGCTGCCTGCGCTTGAATTCTGCATGCTCTCGGCGTCGAGACGCGAGGTGCTCAGTGTCCTCCCGGATGCACTTCCTTCATTTAGGGTGGTCTTTGGCCAGGGACTCCCAGGTGTCAGTGGGGATGTTGCACTTTATCAGGGAGGCTTTGAGGGTGTCCTTGTAACGCTTCTGCTGTCCACCTTTGGCTCGTTTGCCGTGAAGGAGTTCCGAGTAGAGTGCTTGCTTTGGCCACATCCCTGCCCACTTTCCATAACCTTTGACTCCCTTATTGTTCAAAAATCTATCTATCTCCACTTTAAATATATTCAATGACCCAGCTTCCACGGCTCTCTGGTAGAGAATTCCAAAGATTCACGACCCTCTGAGAGAAGAAATTTCTCCTTATTTACATTTTAATTGGGCGGCCCCTTATTCTGAAATTATACCCCCTAGTTCTAGATTTCCCCACAAGGGGAAAAATCCTCTTTGCATCTTTCCTGTCAAGCCCCCTCAGAATCTTATACGTTTCAATGTTATAAGTTACAGGATCATGTAAGGCTAAGGTTTCAGTTGATTAAGATTCTCCAAGAAAGAGTTGAGCATTGTACAGTTGAACTTGCCTGACCGTTTCTGAGTTTTGAACTCCCTTTTATTATTTCCCTGTCCTTTTGTTCTTTCTCGGTTTGGTTCTGACTGTGTATTGATGCTTTCCACAGAACACTGGTAAATCTGCCCTAAACCCAATATCCAGTCTAATCGGGGTTTAATCGGGTAAACAGGGCGCAAAAGAGAGACGTGTTGGCTTGTTTATTGAGTTAATGCCCTTCACAGAAAAGCTAATTGTTAGTTTATTCTCTGGTTAGTATCTATTTGTTCAGGATTTAGGGAGATGAGGATTTGTTTGATGTTGGCTGATTTACTCAGTTTCATGTTCAAATAGCGTTTGTGAATTCTATTGTTTGTGTTCGGTGTTTAATCTCCTTCATCCCTTGAGTTTTTGTCTGTTTTAACCAGCTAAGCTCACACTTCGCAACTGCTAATTCCACTTCATTAAAATTTGAAAGACAAACTATTGACTTTAATCATATTACATCTCTGTATGTGTAAGGTTTACTGTACGATTACTACAACCCTAGCCGGACAAGAGATGGATATGATAATTAGGATCAGGATTAATTTGCCTGCACCTCGATTTTAAAATTCTCAACCTCGCTTTCAAACCCCTCCATGGCCTCGCCCCTCCCTTTCTCTGTAAACTGCTCCAGCCCCACAACACTCCAAGATATCTGCGTTCTTCTAATTCTGGCCTCTTGAGCTCCACCATTGGTGGCTGTGCCTTCAGCTGTTTGGGTCCTAAGCTCTAGAACTCCCTACCTAAACCTCTCCGCCTCTCTATCTCTCTTTCCTCCTTTAAGACGCTCCTTAAAACCTACCTCTTTGACCAAGCTTTTGGTCATCTGCCTTAATATCGCCTTATATGGTTCGGTGTCAAATGTTGTTTTATAACGCTCCTGTGAAGTGTCTTAGGACATTTTACTATTTTAAAGGTGCTGTATAAATATAAGTTGTTGTTGTGTATATAGTATGAATATCCTCCCAAGCCAGGTGGGTCTAGCATAAGAGACATGTTGGAATAATCAGCGATCCCATTGTTGATATGGCTTGGTGTGTTTAGACGCTTTTTCCTAGACCTTGTGCCACTGCCACTGTTGTTGCTGGGATTATTTTTATATAAAGATAGGTCAAAGATTTGAAGGACGTTATCTGATGGTCTTCAATTTTCTCCCCTTTCTTTCTGAAGGTGCTAATCTATCTCGGGTACAATGGGGTGCAAAGATCGGTAGGCCTCCGGCTCCTCACAAATCCTTCATGCATGTTGAGGCTATTCAACTGTTGAGGGCGTCATTGCTGAATCTAATACTGCTTTCATCCTCGTGTCTGCAATTAGGCACTTTCTGGCGGGGGTGGTGGGGGGTGGGGGGGGGGAGTGGGAGCGGTGTTTGGCGAGTAGTCAGGAAGGAGAAAAAACCTGCACAGCAAGGCAGTGTTGCAGCCCAAATGTTCTGAGAACCCCCACACCGCAGGAGGAGCCTCGCTACTCAGCTGCTGTTGACTGGAATCTCACCCTCAGTGTCCAGGCTCTCTGGTGAAGAATGACCACCCCCTCCCCTCTCACTAACATGAAGGCCTGTGGGGGTGAGAGGTCCACTAGTATCGGTGGAAGAGTACCCCAGAAGATGTCCGTGCTGTCAAGCCAGGAGGTGGTTAAAGAAAACTGGAGTGAGCTGCACGTAATGCAATGAAAAGAGTTTCCCCACTTGGCTTTAGCTCTGTGTACCTGTACTCAATTATTTATGTCTTTTCAACCTTCTTAATGGAAACAATAGCAAGTGTCTGTTCCCGCCCGTCATAAACCGATGCAAATTACATTAAGTCAATCAATATGATTTGCATTCTTCACCTTCACGAAAGACTGCTGATTGGGAGAGAATCTTCATTCCTCAGTCAGCTGTCGTCAGGTAAATCACATCTGACAGATCGTGTTTAAAGCCTCTCCTTCAGTGAATAAACTGAGAATGAGATTGCAGCACAGGGTTTCAATGCATGGGCCTCAGACTATAGCGGTTGTACCATCACCGCAAGGACTGCAGCGGTTCAAGAAGGTCCAGCACCACCTTCTCAGGGCAGCTAGGGGCTGGGCAATAGAATCATAGAATAGTTTCAGCACAGAAGGAGGCCATTCAGCCTGTCGTGCCCATGCCGGCTCTCTGCAACAGCACTTCAACTAGTCCCACTCCCCGACCTTTCCCCGTAGCCCTGCAAATTTTCTCCTTCGGGTTCTAATCCAACTCCCTTTTGAAAGCCACGATTGAGTCTGCCTCCACCACCCTTTCAGCAGTGAATTCCAGATCCTAACCACTCACTGTGTAAAAAGGATTTTCCTCGTGTCGCCTTTGGTTCTTCTGCCAATCACCTTAAATCTGTATCCTCTGGTACTCGACCTATCCGCCAATGGGAACAGTTTCTCTCTATCTAGTCTGTCTGGACACATCATAGACCCAATAAATGAGACCCTGGCAGCAACACCCAGGTCCTGAGACTAATTTAAAATGAAAGTGAGTCCCTAAATTGGTGGTGGAAGCAGACTGAATAGTAACTTTCAAAGGGGAATTGGATATATACTTGCAAAGGAAACATTTCCAGGGCCATGGGGAAAGAGCAGGGGAGTGGGATGAGTTGAACAGCTCTTTCAAAGAGCCAGCACAGGCCCTTCTGTGCAGTTCTATGAAATTCAGGTGGAAACAGTTCTAATTATCTGGACCTGTAGTTAGTTAATTCGCAATAGAATGCTCTTTGAAGTTCTGGGAGATCTTTCATACGATGCCCGTCAAAACAGGGTCAGTCCAAACCTAAGGCTGAATCTTATACGATAAAGCAGAATTAGATGATGTTGTCCCTGCTGCCTGGAGCCTCTTGCCATTAGATATCAGTGGCACTCTCAGTGCAACAGGTTTTAGTTTTAATCTGTGTGACTGTTCTTTCTTAAACCGCCTCTTCAGACATTGACATGCTGAGCGCTGACGTGTAAAAATGGCAGCTTGGCTCTGGACGCTGGTCAGTATGTGCGAGATCCTTTCCCATACCATTTGGGCCTGACACTACATGCAGTATAGCTCCTGTTTAAGTTTAAAACTGATTGGGCACAATGATGTCACTGGTTTCTGATGCACAGCGGCTGGCAACCCAAGGGTACAAAGGCCAGATTCACTGAGGCCCAGTTAAAAATAGGTCTTCCCAGGAACTGACCCCCAATTAAGCAAGTTTATTCTGGGGTTCCATGAGACCCACCAGTCATTAGCCAGTGCCCCAGCAAACATAGGCCATACGGCAGAGAAACAAGTCATTCGGCCCAACCAGTCCATGCCGGCATTAATGCTCCACTCGAGCATCCTCTCCTCTTTTCTCATCTAACTCTATCAGCGTAACCCTCTATTCCCTTCTCCCCCCTATGCTTGTCTAGCCTCCCCTTAAATGCATCGATACTATTCGCTGCAACCACTCCCTGTGGTAGTGAATTCCACATTCTAACCACTCTGGGTAAAGAAGTTTCTTCTGAATTCCCTATTGGATTTCTTGGTGACTATCTTATATTGATGGCCTCTAGTTTTGCTCTTCCCCACAAGTGGAAACACGCTCTCTGTGTCCACTCTCTCAAAACCTTTCATCATTTTAAAGTTAAAGCACATGGGATTAGGGTAGTGTCCTGACGTGGATTGAGAACTGGTTGGCAGACAGGAAGCAAAGAGTAGGAGTAAATGGGTACTTTTCAGAATGGCAGGCAGTGACTAGTGGGTTCTGTGCTGGGGCCCCAGCTGTTTACATTGTACATTAATGATTTAGACGAGGGGATTGAATGTAGTATCTCCAAATTTGTGGATGACACTAAGTTGGGTGGTAGTGTGAGCTGCGAGGAGGATGCTATGAGGCTGCAGAGTGACTTGGATAGGTTAGGTGAGTGGGCAAATGCATGGCAGATGAAGCATAATGTGGATAAATGTGAGGTTATCCACTTTGGTGGTAAAAACAGAGAGACAGACTATTATCTGAATGGTGACAGATTAGGAAAAGGGGAGGTGCAACGAGACCTGGGTGTCATGATACATCAGTCATTGAAGGTTGGCTTGCAGGTACATCAGGCGGTTAAGAAAGCAAATGGCATGTTGGCCTCCATAGCGAGGGGATTTGAGTACAGGGGCAGGAAGGTATTACTACAGTTGTACAGGGCCTTGGTGAGGCCACATCTGGAGTATTGTGTACAGTTTTGATCTCCTAACTTGAGGAAGGACATTCTTGCTATTGAGGGAGTGCAGCGAAGGTTCACCAGACTGATTCCCGGGATGGCGGGACTGACATATCAAGAAAGACTGGATCAACTGGGCTTGTATTCACTGGAGTTCAGAAGAATGAGAGGGGATCTCATAGAAACGTTTAAAATTCTGACGGGTTTAGACAGGTTAGATGCAGGAAGAATGTTCCCAATGTTGGGGAAGTCCAGAACCAGGGGTCACAGTCTAAGGATAAGGGGTAAACCATTTAGGACCGAGATGAAGAGAAATTTCTTCACCCAGAGAGTGGTGAACCTGTGAAATTCTCTACCACAGAAAGTTGTTGAGGCCAATTCACTAAATATATTCAAAAAGGAGTTAGATGTAGTCCTTACTACTAGGGGGATCAAGGGGTATGGCGAGAAAGCAGGAATGGGGTACTGAAGTTGCATGTTCAGCCATGAACTCAGTGAATGGCGGTGCAGGCTCGAAGGGCCGAATGGCCTACTCCTGCACCTATTTTCTATGTTTCTAAGATCTCTATTGGATCACCCCTCAGCCTTCTCCTATCAAGAGAAAAGAGACCTAGCCAGAAAAGAACCCAGCAGCTTGAGAACTGCTCAGGTAATCAGTTCGAACTCCTGGACACTTTTAATGAAACTTTTATCGTCATTTTTTAATCTTTGGAGAAAGTAGCTGCTCCTGCTTTTCAAACGTTAATCATGCAGCAGCAGGGCTTTGCACCTAGTGGGCAGAGTGTGAGTTACAGCCGGGCGGTCTGACCCTGGTCTTATGCTGTGCCAATTGCATTTTGTAAGATCAGCCTCAGACTGGGAGTGCAGTTTACCGCATTAAATCGGTGACCACATTCCACTGTGTTGTTGCCAATATGAGAATCTCGAGGATGAAGATGAGCTGAAATAGCCTCGACAGCTGAAGTGCTTTGCCTTTCCATATAAATTACTGGACCAGTTCTTTCTTTGTGATACCTGATATTTATTCCGGTGATTCTGAGCTTGAATTTGTTCCCGGTAGCATTAGTACAAACATATGATCGCATTCAGCCTTTGTCTGCTATTTTATAAACACCTTAACCCATTTATTTGAAATGAATTAGCCCCTACCTTAAAAAAGCGCACAATGCAATTTTACACAAATGGGTGCGCACACTCCTTACTACCATCACATAGCACAATTTCCGTTGCTTTGGGCTTCATTACTTGGGGGCTGATTTGGCAAAGGTGAAATCTCTAGCCTCTGATGTCCTGGTGAGGTCAGGGAGCGCGTCCGCAGTTTCATAATACGCGCACCGGCATAAGCATGGGTCCCCTTGGAATCCTTACCACATTTGAGAATATCCTTGTCTGCAAAAAGTTAAGGAATCATGGGGCAGAACATCCGTGCATTCCCAATTTCCTGCCATAACTTCGGCAGAAGATCAGTGGAGACGCTGCAGAAACGGTGTAAATGGCCATTTCTAAGGTGTACCTTTCCTTCTCAGTCCTTCTTTTTTTAAATTTCAAAATATACTTTATTCATATAAAAATTTGTACGGTACATTCAAAAGCAGTTCAGTACATTTAGCTGCGGTCTGCAATCCCATACATTACATTTGGGTGGTGACGGCAGTTCCGTTCGATACATTTCCTTGCTTTTCAGTTCAAGTACAATTCGGTACAATACGGGATACATTGTAGTACATTCAACAAATTACATTACATGTGTCACTATACAGTACACGGAATGGGTGACGGTACATTTACATTTTTCTTTTCAACGTGCATTACGAAACAGACCTTGCATTGTACATGGCACTACATAGGTGTTTACAGATCCATGGTGCTCTGCTGTTTGTTTCCCAATCCTTCAAGCTGATTGGTTAAGGAGATGCACAGTTGCTTAACCTGTCCACACAGGCCCCAGATACCTGGTTTCCCTCACTGCGGTGATATCAGCAACGTTGTGGGCACAAATTGTTTGAGGTGAAGGTTGCAGGGGCAAGTCTAATTGATGGCAGATGCCGTTCGATGCCCTGCTACAGCAAAATGTGTCCCAATAATTTTACACACAGAGTAAAATCCTGTGTGTCACACTTTATGCAAACAAGATCATTCTCACGATTAAAATGGCAAATTAACAGAATGTCACCTATGATGATTTAACTTGAGGCTGTTAGTACATTACCAGTCACCAGTATGTACCCGTACCAGATCATAGTTATAGATTAGCAGTGCTAAAAGTTCTGAAATAAGTCCCCGGGTGTAATCTCTCCCTTTACTTTGAAACACCTCCACTGTGAATAATTCCAGTTCAGAATCTCCATTCTAGGACATCCCGAATCATTGCTGGATTACATTCTCAGGTCCAACACGTGAGTCTGGCCAGTAATTATTCCACTTGAATCATTTGCACTTGATATTTAGCTATATCCTCTTTAAAATGCCCAATGAATTGAGCCACGTCACATATGCAATGCTGCTGTGCCCCTCAAGCCAGGTAATAAAATATAAAATGCACATTGTTGTATGACCAAAATATGCCCATATGGCACACAGAAAATAACAGGATTTAGCCCAGTTTTGTTGCAGTCCCACACCGCACACAGGGCTGTGTAGCAGTCCTCAAAAACCATAGAAATTTATTGGATAGCCCACTGTGTCTGTGTCTGCTCTTTGCTAGAGCACGCCATAGCCAATCCCACTGGTCTGCACTCTTCCTCTCGCTCTGCATCTCCCTCTGCTTCAAATATGTATCTCCTTTCTCTTAACAGATGCACTGGTCTCAGCCTCGTCCTTCTATTTATTCATGGGATGTGGCCTTTATCAGCATTCATTGCTCATCCCTAATTGCCCTAGGTAGTGAGCCATCATTTCAGAGGGCAGTGAAGAGTCAACCACATTGCTGTGGATGTGAAGTCACATGCAGGCCAGACCAGGTAAGGATGGATGGTTTTCTTCATTAGTGAACCAGTTGGGCTTTTATAACAATCTGCTAATTTCATGGTCACCATTATTGATACTATCATTGTTACTGATACTATCTTTTTTTTTTTAATTCCAGATTTATTTATTAACTGTATTTAAATTCCCCAGCTGCCATGGTGGGATTTGAACTCCTGTCTCCTCAAATCATTAGTTCAGGCCTCTGGATTAAAGTCTAGTCATGTAACCACTATGCTACCAGATCCTGCTGAAAAGCATGTCACAACTCTGTGTTACAAGGCTGTATCGCATGTGATCTCTAATGCATTGGCCTGGGCGACTGCTCTTGATTTGTGAGCCTGGATATTGAAGATCAGCGGGCTGTTCGACAGTGGAGGACATCACAGCGAGCCCAAACTGGTATCTACTCATAGGACCCTGTGAGGCTCTTGGATATCTGGCTGATTTTTCCCTGTGATAACCCAGGGCTGCGGAGGCCTTTTGCAAACTGATTTCATGTAATGGAGTTTAGTAGCTGAGGTTTCTAATTTGTCTCTCAACGTTGGGGAAAAAAAAGGCCAAGAGTGGCGAATGTTCGCAGCTTATTCCAGGCACGTCTCCACAGCACACGGAGCGGGACCTCATCACAATTCTCCAACAGCCAGGTCCCGCCAGCTTTCTCCAGGTGTAGCACAGGGCAACGAGTAATGAGTCTCATATCTCATTCCAGATACAGTACACGCCGTTCAGTGGGCAGCGCGTTAATTGAAATATTCATTCAGTAGGATCACCGGCTCAGCTGCAGGCCAGTTTCCCACACACTGTGCAATGTGTACAATCACACAGCACAGAAAGAGACCGTTCGGCCCATCGTGCCTGCGCCAGCTGTCTGAAGAATTAGTCCCATTCCCCCCTGCTCTTTCCCCATAGACCTGCATATTTTTCCTTTTCAAGTATATATCTCCAATTCCCTCTTGAAAGTTACTATTGATTCTGCTTCCACCGCCCTTTCAGGCATTGCATTCCAGATCAGAACAACTTTGTTTAACAGGAATGCTATGATTAATGAGCTGTGTACCCTGGTCATGCATCAACAAATTGCCTGATTCTCTGGTTTCCTGATTTTTTTTTAAAACCACGACCATAAACAAACTGCAGTAAAATATTTTTCCATCTGTAGAACAGAATGAAACTCGTCTCATTGTGCATCAGCTGACTGTGTTTGTCCCCGATTGCTTCCTTCATCTCCTGCCTCCTGGGGTATGCCTCTACTGCCGCCAGCAGCCCTCCACGCCTAGCCAAATGCGTGAGCTTCGACAGTGAGAATCGACATGCTGATCCACCGCGGAGGGCATCACAGCTAGACCAAAGCCTGGCCGCATAGGTGCCTTTTACAGCTGGAAATCACTGGACAAGGCCCAGGCCTGATGTATCCTCTCCCTCGCCAGATACTGCTGAGGTCAACTGAAATGGTCCCACCACCAAACTCTGCGCTTTCGGAACAGAGAAACTCTTGGAGGCAGTTCAGAGAGCCATGAGGCTGATTCCCAGCTCCTGAGATGTGAGGAAACACCAGAGAAAGGGACATTTCAGCCTCAATAAGAAGTGGTTGAGAGGGAACCGTGCAGAGGTATATAACAACAACAACTTCCCTAAATGGCGTAGGTGGCTGGTTACGTCCTCTTTGGCTGAAAAAAAACGGACCTAAAATAATCGTAACTAACTATGTTACATTGGTGCAAATTGATTGGGGAAACTGTGGTTTTTCAACTTAGGCCAAAAAGAGCAGCCTGCTCCAAAAAAGGCGCAAATCACTGGGGAAAATGGAGCTCAATAAGCTTGACACCGAGCCGCATAAGTAGAAATTAGCGCAGGTGACCAAAAGCTTGGTCAAAGAGGTAGGTTTTAAGGAGCATCTTGAAGGAGGAAAGGGAGGTAGAGAGGCGGTGAGGTTAAGACAGGGAGTTCCAGAGCTTGGGGTCGAGGCAACAGAAGGCATGGCCACCAATGGTTGAGCGATTATAATCAGGGATGCTCAAGAGGGCAGAATTAGAGGAGTGTAGACATCTCGGGGTGTTGTGGGGCTGGAGGAGATTACAGAGCAAGGGGAACCCGGAAAATGATTATTTTGTAAGGGTAGGGCAAAGGGACACAGGCTTAAAGTGTAAAAGGCAAATTTGGGTCTATAGTCAGGAAATTCTTCGCAGAGCGACTCATTCATGCACGGAGTAGCATAGCAGAGAAGAAAACCCTGGAATTATTTAAGGAACAATGTGGAAGTTACGATAGAGGAGCCTTGGGATGGATCAAATGATTTTCCTCTTGCAATCTTGTGATTCGCCACAGATCCGAGACAAAGCTGAGAACCTTCATTTCGCTCAGTGCTATAGCATTCAGTACATTTGTCTTCTGACCTATCAGTGACCCCCAGCTCACTTTGTTTCAAATATAAGTGGGGCCGTGATTATCCGATAGGCTAGGTGGTGTGGTGAAGTGGTGCACTGTGTGCCAATACATTGTCCCAAGAAGTGGAAGCACACTTCCATGGGAATTCCTGATCTCAGCCACTTCCCAACAGAAATGATGGAGAATTGAAGGGGAGTTCATAGTAGGTGACAGTCTTCCATGCCTCGGGTGTAGTTGAGGTGCACGTGGAGTAACCCCTGTGCCTCCCTCTGAATTGGGCGGGGGGAGACGACAATTGCTGGAGGTAAAACTACAGAGAGATCGCATCATATAGAAGGTAAGTGTCGGGAGAGGAAAGAAGTGTTTAGTTTTGATGGTCCAGCTATCATGGTGTGGGGCTGGCTTGATGGGCCGGCCCTATACCTGCCATCAATTTTGTGTGTTCGTATGAGAGAAAGAGGAAAGGATATCTGGTGTGGAAAAGATGAGAAAAACTCGGACAGAAACACAGTCAACAACAACAACGTGCATTTATGTAGCACCTTTAATGCAGTAAAATGCCCCAAGGCGCTTCATAGGAATGTTATAAAACAAAAATTGACCCTAGGCCACATAAGGAGATATTAGGACAGAAGAGGTAGGTTTTAAGAGCATCTTAAAGGAGGAAAGAGAGATTGAGAGGTGGAGAGATTTAGGGAGGGAGTTCCAGAGCTTAGGGCCTAGTGAGCAGAAAGCCAATGGGGAGCGATTAAAATCGGGGATGCTCAAGATGCCAGAATTGGAGAAGCGCAGATATCTCGGGAGGGTTGTGGGGCTGGAGGAGGTTAGAGTGATAGGGAGGGGTGAGGCCATGGAGGGATTTGAAAACAAGGATGAGAATTTTAGAAGTCAGAAAAAGCTTGATATTGACAAGAAAACATCTGCACAACGTACTTTTACCAGCAATGAAAGGGTTAAGATTGATGAAGCAGGTTTTACAGACTCAGGAGGCCACAGACTGTGCTGAGCTGATGGATCTCAGCCAGGCCAGCAATGGAAGCAGTACAGAGCCCCTCTGTGGTCGGGAGGGGAAAGGCCAGGGCTCAGCTGGGATACTCAATATGGCGGAATAGCCTCCTGACACTCACAGTTGAGGCTATGAGGTGAAGGGTGGCCATATGGCCGAGATAACAGATGGGGTCTGTTACCTGTGGAAGTATACTGCTACAAGAGCCGCCCTCATCAGCAGGGTGGAATTTTTTTAAAATCCAGTAGCAGGCAATTCATGATGCCCAAAGCCAACACCAACATTTCGGTACAGCTCTTTAATGATTAATGTTAAAATTTGGAATATCCAGACCAGACGTTGCATTATTTCTTATGATGGTCCAACGTGTTGAATGAAACGGATCAGAATTCAGGTCCTTTCAGTGAAATGATTCTATGGCAGGATTAATTCCAGATGGAGCGACTGATTAGCTAATTCTGACACATTCATCTGAATAAGGCCATTGTTTAAATCTGTTTGAATCGTGACCCCTGGTGGACAAGCATCAGAACAGCAGTGGTGACAGCTTGAGGACAGCTGCACAGCAGTGAGCATGGGGAAATGCTCAAGGCAAAAAGCAGAGAGGCACACACAAAAAAGAATGAAGAAAGGACAAAAGTAAATGAGACGAATGAAATGAACATAGCGGGAAATAAGGGTGGCACAGCGGTGAATATTGACACACTGCAGTGCAGTGCAGCAAAAGAGAAATCTGTGCCCATCACTTCTCCTCTGCCCTCAACACGATGAGTTCCCGATCTCGGTCCTGCCACCAAATGAAGGCCATAAATGGAGACGCGCCACGTGCTTGTGAAAGGAAGATACTAGACCTAGGCTAAGCCACCCAGAGGCAGGTATGGGGGGTTGGGGTGCCATTAGCAGGTGTCAGGAAGCATCTACCTACACATCTGAATGGTGCATACATGGGGGGGGGGGGGGGATCTGAAAGGGATGGTGATGAACTTAAAATAAAACAATTTAGCAAAAGATATATAAATATTGATCGTGTGATCTTGCACCTGTTTTATTTCCACACAAATACTATTCATGGGGTTCTGGAAAGGGTTAAGGTGGCAGTGCAGTACGTGGAGTGGTGGGTATGGAATGTAATTATGGGGATGTTCAGAGAGATGGGAACGGTGCATTGAAAAATATGCAAATATCAGATAAAAAAATTGCAATTACCGAGTGTGAGAGAAGGCACGCTTCTCTCTACGCCTGTGTGTGTTTTTTGTTTAATAAAAGGGCAAATGTCCTTTTAGAATAAAGCAGCGTGGTGAATTGGGAAAAGGTACTGCAATAGCGCCAGGGCCGGCTCTGCCTTAAAGAGAACAGTCAGACAATTGGATTTTTTTAATGCATGCCAATGAAGACGAATTAAACTTTTCAGCACAAAAAAACCCTCTCTCCAGTCTGCTGCCTCCCCCCCATCCTCTCATTAAGCTGGAATTTGCGCCGAGATGGGTGGATGGGAGTTTTCTCTTATCCCTTCCCTCTCTGCTCAGCAGTCTGGCTTTCAGTGCAGTGTGCGTGACTCGCCGCGTTCCCCTCTCTCCTCCAGGGAGCCTTATTAATCTCATAATTAAACATTTATTGGTGCAGGCACCTGGTTTCTGCTCTCCCCCCTCCCTTCCACCTCCCCAGGGATCCTCATCATACACTCACAGGAAGAGAGACACGGAGAGAGAGAGAGAGAAAGCAGAAAGGGTGAAAAGAGCCCACCAGTCTGGCGCTAACCTCAGTGAGCTGAACGCCTGCCTATAGATAGCACAGACTGAAGTTATTTGAACAGTCACTGAAGATATTCCAGACCAGCGCCTCTCTTGAGCTGCACCAGTGCATTCTCTCGCCTGACTTTCTTATTTTCGAGAAAAAAAAAAATATACATATTTAAAAAAAACACTAATGTATAATCATGATGTTGCGATACCTGCTGAAGACCTTGCTTCAAATGAATCTGTTTGCAGATTCAATCTCTGCTGATTCCGCCAACTCTACCGATCCGCTCTTCGGTTTCAACGCCAGCCTGTCAAGCTTTGGCGAGAACATCACGGACAGTGGAAATCTGACTTATGTCAACGGTGAGTCGCCCCTGTTCAGAGTTTGCGATTAAAAACATTCCTGCGGAAGCAGGCAGTTTCGTGGGGGATATTATTCTTTTTTTCCCCAATTTTTTTTATTGCATTAAGCACTCTGAAGTTAGAGCCGCTGGCTCGGCAAACTTTACATGATGGTGACACTGATTGTCAGGACAGAATCTGGGCACTGCAGTCTGCAGTCAGTGCTTGGGCATTTTGCGAGTTCAAAAGTTTAATCTCTAGCTTAGAGTTCACCTGATTTCAGTATATTTGGTTTGAAGACTGATTACACTCAGAGACAATCTATCTTTGCTGTGATTTTTGATTTCATTGAAGCACTGATTTGACAAAAATTGCATTTCTATTATATTTGATATTAAAAACGTGACCTGCCGTTTGAATCCCGAGCACCTAGATTTATTACATTTATTGAAACCTTTTATTGCTGTGAGGTATTTATTAATGACATTTTTATTGAACAGTTTAATTTTGCGGAATAAAAATTATCCCAGTTTCTCAGGATTCAATGCAGTAATAAAAATATAATTAAAAATCAATTTCCAGCCTTTATTTCATGAATAATTCTTAAAATAATGTTTTAATTTGAAAGATGTGATATTTAAAAATGCAATAATGGGACTGTGCTTTATTGATGGTTGATGAGCCTCACTTGAGGGGTTAACTGCATGGGGGTACATGGTCTGAGACCACTGATTAGGTGGCTGTGACCTTTTTAATACTCTGTCTTCACACAGCTACCTTAACCAGAAGCCCTACTGCACATCAGACTCTGTGGAGTCTTACCAATTCTCATGAGTTGACTTTGAACCCATATACCCTCGTATCGTGGTTGGGAGGGGGTCTGTATGTTTTTACTGGACCAATAAGCCAAATCTTTTTTGTGAAAGCAGACTTGTTGTCCCCGTCTTAAAGGGGCCACTGTGCTGGCAACGTGGCTTGCAAAGACCGTCCCATATCACGGGAGAGCGCAGCGGTGTGATGGTCGAGGCACTAAATGTACGAGATGTTTATTTTCAGACTGCTGCAGTGAAAGATGATCAGGGAGACATAACTGAGAAAAAGTATAGAAAAATCTCTGGAACAAATGTAATGTCTCCTGCAACACCAGCTTGGAATAATGCTAACATTTTATGGAACTCTGCAAAAAAACTTGCCAAAACTGGGGCACCCCCAAATATTTGAAGAGCATTCCTGAATTCGAGAAAAAGATGTCTACTGTAAAAAGGGTGAAAAAAACCTCACACGAATGTTGGGTTTGAGAAATTGCTTCAGCTAGGGAGGAATTATGGGGGGGGGGAAATGGGGGGGGGGGCGGTGGCATGGGAGTAATGGAGGGGTGAGGGGGGAATGGGGGGGGCGGTGAGTGAGGGGGTTAATGGGGGAGGTGATTGAGGGGCTTATTGGGGGCAATGGGTGGGGGGGAATGGAGGGCAGTTGGTGAGGGGGGAATGGGGGCGGTGAGTGAGGGAGGGAATGGGGGGACAGTGAGTGAGGGGAGAATGGGGGGCAGTGAGGGGAGAACGGGGGGCGGTGTGTGAGGGGAGAATGGGGGGCGGTGTGTGAGTGGAGAATGGGGGTGGTGAGTGAGGGGGGAATGGGGGAGTGGTGGGTGATGGGGGCAATGAGTGAGGGGGGAATGGGGTGGTGAGTGAGGGGGGAATGGGGGGGCGGTGGGTGAGGGGGAGAATGGGGGGCAGTGAGTGAGGGGGGAATGGGGGAGTGGTGGGTGATGGGGGCAATGAGTGAGGGGGGAATGGGGTGGTGAGTGAGGGGGGAATGGGGGGGCGGTGGGTGAGGGGGAGAATGGGGGGCAGTGAGTGAGGGGGGAATGAGGGGGAGGTGAGTGAGGGGGGAATGGGGGGCTGTGAGTGAGGGGGGAATGGGGGGTGGTGGGTTAAAGTTTTTTTCACATTGCATAATTTGCATCCGACTCTTGGTCCATTGACAATCTGATGGGAGCTGGAACAAGGATGGAGTCTTTCAGTTTCCTCTCCCTCCTTCCCTCAGCTGTCAATCAAAGCAGAGGAATTTTCACCTCAGTTCCGGCCAATACTCTCGCTCAGCCAGCATCACCAGAACATAACCGATTTAATTGGTAACCATGCTCATGGCTCTGAGGCATTGCTGCCGCAGACCAGCTGCTGTACCTGCCTACATAACAAAGTCGCTGCACTCCAAAAAGTGTACGAATCACTAACAAAAATGTGGAACTCGCTAACACGTGGAGTAGTTGAGGTGAATAGCATTGATGCATTTAAGAGGAAGCTCGATAAGTACATGCGGGAGAGAGGAGTAAAAGGTTATGATGATAGGGTTAGATGGAGTAATGTGGGAGGAGATTCGTGTGGAGCATAAACACAGGCATAGATCTGTTTCTGTGCTGCAAAACCTATTATTCTGTGTAAAATGTATTGAAATCACAATATAAATAAATTATCACGCTGTCAGAAACTGTATTTCCATGGAGTGACCTGATGACCACGCCTACTCCCAAAAAACACATTTCAAAATTCTCTCCAATTCTCTTCAATAGACAAAATGTTGGAATAAAAACAAACAAAAAATGCCCAGGAAACATAAATTCCCTAAACATTAGAAATGCAAAGAGCAAATCTTTGCTAATTGTGTTCTTTGAATAAATTGAGCGTATAATCTTGTGATAATCATTATGATGAAGAACTGCTGGTGCAGCTCTCAAAGGGTTAGGTCCCCATTTTACCTCAGTGAGTGATCTTTAGGTGGGACCCATCAGGAGCCTCCGTTGCATTATGTCATTAAAATTAGAATTTTTTAAATATGTGGATTAATATTTATTTTTTCCTAACTGTAGGCTGCATTTGGTATTTTGGTGAGCTGTCTGTAATTCCGTTAGCGACCTCTACACAACGTTTCCAAGAATGCAGAAAAATCTGGAGAAAAAGGACTGTTAACAAACTCTTAGAAAAGTGAGATTCATAGCAACATCGGAACAGGAGGAGGTCATTCAGCCCCTCGAGCCTGTTCCGCCATTCAATGAGATTATGGCTGATCTGCAGCCTACCTTTGCCCCGTATCTCTTAATACCTTTGGTTAACAAAAATCTATCAATCTCTGATTTTAAATGAACACTTGATCTGGCATCAAATGTTATTTGCTGAAAAGAGTTTCAAACTTCTGACACCTTTTAAGGGCCGGATTTTCGGCTTTTGGGGTTTTTCGGTGAAAACGGTAGCAACACGTGAAACTTCCCGTTTGCACTGCGCTGCCGTTTTTTGCCCGAACTTTCGGCCTTTACGTCTGTGCCGGGGTGCATCGGTAAGGCAGACGTTTCACAAGCATTCGCGCCGCAAACCGTGAGTTTCGCCAACTTTAGACCGGGAGTGCTGCGAGAGAGGCCTTCGGGGCGGAGGGGGGGAGGGGAATTCAAAAAAACATTTCAAAAACATTTACAAGACCCTTAACTATGTAACCGCTGCAAAAAAATTAAAGAACAAAAATTTTAACTTACCTTTTTTGCAGGTTTTCATACTTACCGCTGCTGGCAGGGCTGCACCGCCAAGTTTGACCTGTCGCTATTCTGGGCGCCATCTACGGGTCGGGAGAGAGCCGAAAGAGCGACGCAAACGTAATCTGCGTCGTTGTACGTCGGCGCACCTCACGTCAGCGGTACATGGAAGCGCCGCCGCAAACAGATCCCTGAGGATCCCGCCCGGGCTTTACGACCGGGTTTTTGCCGAGGAGGGTCAAATCGCGGCGAAAACTCAGTCGCAAACCTGACGAAATTCCGACCCTTTGTGTGTACCTCCCTAAGTGTTTCCTGATTTCACTCCTGAAAGGTCTGGCTCTAATTTTTAGACTATGCCCCCTAGTCCTAGACTCTTCAATCAGCAGAAATAGTTACTCTCTATCTACCCTATATGTTCCCCTTAATGGCTTGAAAATTTTGATCAGATCACCCCTTAAACTTTTAAATTCCAGGGAATACAACCCTGGTTTGTGTAATCTCTCCTTGTAATTTAACCCCTCAAGTCCATGCATCATTCTGGCAAAACTACGCTGCACTCCCTCCAAGGCCAATATATTCTTCCTAAGGTGTGGTGCCCAGAACTGCTCACAGTGCTCCAGGTGTGGTCTAACTAGGACTTTGTATAGCTGAAGCATGACTTCTACCCCCTTGTATTCTAGTCCTCTAGTTATAAAGGCCAGCATTACATTAGCCTTTTTGATTCAGGTCAGTGGACTAATGGACTACCCAGTGTAGTACTGAGTCTCACGGACCAGGGAGCTGCTATATTCAATTCCTGGTCTGCGCTAAATTGACTGATCTGAGCCAAGAAGGGTACTGGAGCCGCTACAATTCGCCAGACAACATCCAGACTAGTTGACCAGGGTTCCTGCTCCCAATTGCTATCCAATGACTCCTGCTGAACAGTCTATGAGAAGCAGGTCAGGACTGCATTGCACTCGCCATCCCCACAGCTGAATAGCCTAGTTCGCAGTCTAGATTTGCACATGAAGGCAAGCCAATGGCTCAGTTGGTAGCACTTTTGCCTCAAAGTCAGAAGGTTGTGGGTTCAAGTCCCACTCCAGAGACTTGAGCACAAAAAATCTAGGCTGACTCTCCAGTGCAGTGCTGAGTGAGTGCTGTACTGTTGTAGGTGCTGTCTTTCGGATGGGACCTTAAACCGAGGTCTTGTCTACCCTCTCAGGTGAATGTAAAAGATCCCATGGCGCTATTTCAAAGAAGAACAGGGGAGTTAGCCCTTGTGTCCTGACCAATATTTATCCCTCAACCGACATTACTATAACAGATTATCTGGTCATTATTACATTGCTGTTTGGGAGCTTGCTGTGTGCAAATTGGCTGCTGCGTTTCCAGTGACTACGCTTCAAAAAGTACTTCAGTGGCTGTAAAGTGCTTTTGGATGTCCGGAGGCCATGAAAGGTGCTATATAAATGCAATTTTGTTTCTTTAAGGTACTGGGGGTTTCTCTCACCTGCGGGCAGACCTGTCTGACTTTAGGAGAGGAGTGGATAAACCTGGGGATAATACACAAGACAGCATAGCTACCCTGGAATACTTCCTGGGCTGAAGTTCTGACCTCAGCTCTCCACACCGATCATAGGACAGCAATTGGCACCAATCTGGGCGTTCATCGCCAGCCTGTGACCTCTCATTTTGGGCAAGGCATGGCAGTGCCCTAAAATGAGCACACCTAATTAAAACAGAAAGTTCTGGAAGTGCACAGCCGGTTAGTAATCTGACTGTTCTGCTGGAGGATTTCACCATAAACATTAGTCAGCTTTTCTCCTTCAGAGGCTGATGGACCCACTGTGCACTTCCAGCACCTTCTCCCTGCTTTCATTTCATATGTCCAACCGTTAATACATTGAATAAAACAGAAGGCTTGGCTGTATAAAACTGTACACTGGAGGCAGGCTACAAACTTGGCCCCTGTCCATCTCTTTTCCTTGTAAGTAGTTTTGCCCTTGGTGGTTTCGAATCACCCTCTTACAACAGTTCTAGACCCAGGAATTATAGTACGAACAGAATACTCAGTTATAGACAGATCTATCGGTCTCAACCGTCAAAATGCTTTTATTTAAATTAAAACACACACCTGTTTCCAGTAAAACACACCCTGGTGGCGTAAAACAAACACAGTACAACACACAACACTGGCCTGTCTGAACTGGCCTGGCCCCAATCGCGAAGTACCCACGGCTAAAACCACCCCTACTTGCCTCAATAGTGCACCACCGAATCTGTCCAACAGACTGTGCGTACGCCTATGATCCGCGTAGAAACTCCCCACTAAATCCCTAAGGCTTAGTTGGGACACATGACCACCCCTTCACATTATGCGGTGGTCTAAAGGATGTGTGGGCTGGGATAATGCTCACCAGTTACCCCTTTGGCTTACTCGCTGCTTCTCCCGATGAGATGTATCTTCTGGTTCCGTACCAATCTGTGGTTTCCAAGTCCCAGTCTCAAGATCAGCTTCTCAGTCGAAATAGCAAGGATCTCTTTGCTCGTAGATGATGGTTTCTTCTCTCCATCCCAGACGGAGTGCTTGGTCCTTGAATGCGTTGAACGAAGCAAGTAAGTCTAGAAGAGGAGAGAGATGGCAGCAAACTGCCTTCTCTTATACCTGAAAAAATGCTTGCTGAATCCTCGCACCAAAAACCAGTCCTTTGCCTGAGGCAATCTAACTAAAGAGCATGAATCACATCTCTGGCCCATGCCTTTGTTATCGGGCTCATCCAGGGGATAAAGGCTCCACTGAACCTGGGTGGCCAATAGCCTCCTTTGTCCTGAGGTTCCCGCGCTCCAGGGCTATCTGCAATCATTTCGATGGCTTGAGCACTGACCAGTTTACCTGATCTCTCACTGATGGGTTCCCATTACATGACAAAAGGGTCCTCCATCAGCCATCTACCTACGATGAGGTTCCTGCTTTCAGCCATTGACCCATCCCAGACTATCCCCGCCCACCTGATGTGTATTCCTGTGGAACATGCCTGGGCCTGTCCAGTCATGCTGTCAGCTCTTCTGCAGTAAATTAAATATGGAAAAGCAATGTCCAAAACTTAATGTCCAAAATCCTGAAGTCTGTGACGATGTTTACGCCAATGCTTACACCCTGTGTATTTTTAGTTCTCGCTGCCCTTTGTTTTATCATTGACTAACGACAAAATCACGTCAAGGCAAAGAGTCACGGGTCAGAAGTCAGCACGTGTGTAACGGGAGAAAAAGCTGAGGAATGCGGACATAAATTGGGGGCAAAAACACAATGTCTAAAAGGCAGAAGTATGACTTAAAAGAGGGAGGAGATTTAAAACATTGAGGAAATTTCTTTGGCGAAACAGAATTAGAGACTTGGAATTTCTACATTGGGATCGCTTTGAGGGAATTTGCTCTCTGTGCACTGCATGAAGTGAAATCATGAACATACTTATAAAGAACACATTTGCAATTTCATTACACAGAGAAAAACTCCTTTAGTTTTATAGAATAGAATCATGGAATGATGTGCCGTTTCTTTGATAGAGCTATCCAATTCATCCCACTCCCCTACTCTTTCACCACAGCCCTGCAAATGTCTCCCCTTCAAGTATTTATCCAATTCTGTTTTGAAAGTTACTATTGAATCTGCTTCCAACATCCTTTCAAGCCGTGCATTCCAGATCATAACAACTCGCTGCGTTTTACTACATTAAAGGCGTTATATAAATGCAAGTTGTTGTTGCATAATTTTTTTCCTCAGGTTGCCTCTGGTTCTTTTGCCAATTAACTTAAATCTGTCTCCTCTGGTTACCGACCCTTCTGCAAATAATATCTCCTTATCTACTCTATCAAATCCCTTCATGATTTTGAACACCAAATCAAAGCTCCTCTTAACCTTCTCTGCTCTAAGGTGAACAATCCCAGCTTCTCCAGTCTCTCCACGTAACTGAAGTTCCTCAATCCTGGAATCATTCAAGTAAATCTCCTCTACACCTTCTCTAAATCCTTAACCTCCTTCCTAAAGGGTGGTGCCTAGAATTGGCCACAATTCTCCAGCTGGGACCTGACTAGTGTTTTGTAAAGGTTTAGCATAACTTCAATTGCCTCTATTTATAAAGCCAAGGATCCTTATTCATGACAAACGTGCAAGTTTCAACCCTGAAATGGAGAGGCTGCTTTTAGTTCAGAAAGAATAAAACCTGCAGGATAGTAGAGATGATCAATTTTTCAATGACCTCTTTAAATAAAGTTAATTAGGCTTTCCTAGTGTCTGTGCATTGACACTGTGCTGGTCTAAAGATTTGTGTATTTGTAAAAGGATTGCACATGGGGGAATGAATCAGCATCAGACAAAATAGATTGTGTGTCAGCTTGCCTCAGTTGGTAGTACTCTTCACTCTGGGTCACTCTGGTTGTGGCAGGAGTCTGACCTCATGATCTAGGCTGATGTTCCCATGTAGTACTGAGGTGGTGTTGCACTGTCTGTTCTTTGGATCAGACCATCACCGAGACCCCGTCTACTTGAGCCAGTGGTTCAGGCCAGTGTTAAAGATCCTGTTGTATTATTTTGAAGAAGTGCAGGGAATTATCCCAGTGCCCTGGCCAACTTTCTTTCCTCACCCAACACCACCAAACAGCAGATTAACTCGTCATGCATTCATTTGCTGTTTTTAGGACCTGTGGTCAGATTGGCCTAAAGCTTCAAAGTGGGCCACTGGGTGTAATGTGCTTTGAGATGTACTGAGGAGGTGAAAGGAAGTATACCAGGAAAGGATGAACAGGCTGGGTTTCTTTTCTCTTGAAAATAGAAGGTGAGAGGTGACCTAATAGAGGTCTAAGATTATGAAATGCTTTGATAGAGTGGATACAGAGAGAATATTTCCACTTGTGGGGAAAAGCATAACTAGAGGCCATCAACATAAGATAGTCACCAAGAAATCCAATAGGGAATTCAGAAGAAACTTCTTTACCCAAAGAGTGGTGAGAATGTGGAACTTGCTACCACAGGGAGCGGTTGAAGCGAATAGTATCGATGCATTTAAGGGGAGGCTAGACAAGCATATGAGAGAGAAGGAATAGAGGGTTACGCTGATAGATTTAGATGAGAAAAAACGGGAGGAGGCTCGAGTGGAGCATGAACATCGGCATGGACTGGTTGGGCCGAATGGCCTGTTTCTGTGTCATATATCCTATTTAATCCTATGTAATATAAATACCAATTCCTTCCTACTCAGCCACCTAGGTTGATCCCTATTGGCTGATCTGAGATGTGGTGGTGAGGGAAGATGGGTGGTGGTCCAACAATTGGTTCAGTCTTTCTTGGGTCAAGGAAGGGAACAATGGACCTGGGCTCTTGCTTCTTGGCTGCTCACTATTGCCCCCTGCTGGAAAGAATGCATGTGTGCATGGCAGGTACGGACAGGCTCAGTGTTGGCCAAGCCTTCTTATGGTGAAATAACATGCCAACTTACTCCAGCTAGGCTCACAACTAAAGAAGGCATTTTGGATGAAGTGCGGGAGCGTGCTTAGCACCGGAACAGCCTTATTGAGGTTGTACCCTCAGGGAAGGGGGACAGAACAAAAAAGATGAAATCTTTCAAAATTAATCAAAAATAGAATTTGAAAAAAGTGACTTTGATGACTTTTTTTGGAGGTGTGGCAGGAGGTATGAGCTGGATCTGAAGTTTTTGATGTGAATTGGATATTATTCCACTTGATCTAGTAATCCACTCCTCACAATTTGTTTGATATCTTATATACATTGAATTCACAGCACAGAAACGGGCCATTCAGCCCAACTGGTTTATGCTTCACACGAACCTCCTTCCACCCCTTTTCATCTCACCCTATCAGCATAACCTTCTATTCCATTCTCCCTTATGTAGCAGTCCCCTTAAAAGCATTTATGCTATTTACCTCAATTACTTCATGTGGTAGCAAGTTCCACATTCGAACCATTCTTTGGGTGAAGAAGTTTCTCCTGAATTCCTTATTTTATTTATTGGTGACGATCTTATGTATATGGCCCCTAGTTTTGGACGCCCCCACAAGTGGAATCATTTCCTCTAAATCGAATCTATCGAACTCTTTCATAATTCTAAAGTCTTCTATCAGGTCACTCCTCAGTTTTCGCTTTTCTAGGGAAAAGACCCCCAGCCTGTCCCATCTTTCAAATTATTTTTCTCCTGTACATGTCGGTCAGCGGAGATCCTTCTGTGTTTTGGAAGTTTGAGGCTGGGCTGTGAGTTCTTGCCAACTATAATCCTCTTAGAGCCTGTGGTCATTGCCCAGTAACAGGTCAGAGAGTGCGCCTCTGCACTGACGGTTTCAGAGGCCGGGATCTGAACAACAGCGGCTGGTTCCCACTGTATTCTGCAGGTGCCACAGACAACAGTTCAAAGTTGCCGGAACCAGCCCGGCACTCGAGTTCTTTACCGGACACATCGTCCGACTCCATCCATGGCACGGTGATCTGTCCTGCTCTCCCATTTGCATGCGCCGTCAATATTTTACAATCTGCTAATGGACGGGCTCTTTTTTGACAGACACGTCGGTGGTGCGCACATCGATGTCTGTCTGTGTCATGCAAATCGGCTGATTGTAATCTGAAAGCCTGTTACTATTCCGAAGGTTAGAAGTCAAGGCTGCTGCTTTGCCAGGACGAGTATGCATTGTAATCCTAATGTCTGTCACTATGGAGACGTTGGAGGTCGTACTCCAGGCTGCCGGGGACCAGAGTCAACCTACACTGGTGTGTCAGCATCTGTCACAGCTGTCTAGGTGCCAGAGGTGGTATTTAAGAGCAAATGCCCTCTAATTCTTTAAAAATGGCTCTTCCCAATTCGAAGATTCTTACACTTTTTTAAAACTTAAATGTTTTTTGAAATTGTTTCATGTTTCTTTGTTAACAATAAACAAAGCCTGCAAAACTTATTTTTTTAAAAAGCCTGTTATTCTAAACATCAAAATATTTCGGTGGCTAGTGAAGAGTTAAATGAGAATCCTGTGATGTTCCTTGTGATTTGGGTGTTGCTCACTCTATGTGTCAGCCTTGGCTCAGTGGGCAGCACTCTTGCCTCTGAGTCAGAAGATTGTGGGTTTGAGTCCCACTTAAGCACATAAATCTAGGCTGAGGGAGTGCTGCACTGTTGGAGGTGCTATCTTTTGGAGGAGACGTTAAACCGAGCTCCCTCAAGTGGACATAAAAGATCCCACAGCATTATTTTGAAGACGAGCAGGGGAGGTAACCTGGACAATATTTATCCCTCAGTCAACATAACAAAAACAGCATATCTGTTCATTATCACATCACCATTTGTGGGAGCTTGCTGTGTATAAATTGGCTGCCGCGTTTCCTATCCTATAACAATGACTACATTTCAAAAGTACTTCATTGGCGGTAACGCTTTGCGATGTTCAGTGGTCGTGAAAGGCGCTATAGAAATCCAAGTCTCTCTATTCTGCCTTTATCCCGAGAGAAGAGCCTGTGATTTTGGTTTGGGCCAAACACATCGAGACTTTTATTTTGAGAGGGTTCCAAACAACAAATCACTTGTCTGAAGCCTACCTTTTAACATCCTTTTCTCCATTTACTACGGGGCCTGATAACATGCAGGTGGTAATTATTGAAATGATTATGGTTTTGAAAAATTTTCACCAGCAGCACAATATTTTCTGCAGCCTGGAGGAGTCTGTGTTCCACGTTTATATAGAGTGTGAGAGGCTGCAGCCCCTCTTCCACTACTTGAAGGGGCTGTTCCTCGATTTTTGGCAGCACTTCAGTCCCATTCCCTGATCTTTGGGCACTCGGTGTAGGGGAAGGGGGGGAGGGAGATTGGGAGACCTCCTCGTGGGACTGCTCTCGGGCCTGGCCAAGATGGCCATCAACAGGTCCAAGCAGCGGGTGGTCGGGGGGGGGGGTCACTCGGCCAACTGCCTGCCTCTCTTCTGTGGCTGCTTTCGCGCCCGGGTGTCCCTGGAGATGGGGCACGCGGTGCCCACTGGCACGCTCGTGGCCTTCCGCGATCGGTGGGCACCAGAGGGACTGGAGTGATTCATCACACCTGAGAATAACATTTTAATTTGACTGATTACGATTCCTTTAAAAATTACATTAATTTACAGTTGTTATTTGTAGTACCGCTTTAAAAAGGGGCACACGGTTGACTTTTAAGGGGCAATTAGCCGGCATTGAAGGAGCCAACAGCAAAATAAACCCCCAGAACACAAGCCCTGATCTCTCCCCTGGTCTTATCCTGTCCCCTACTCAGTTTTCAACTAGCCAATCAATGGCAGTCCTATTTATTATACCCCTCCCCCCTTCACCCCAATGCCGCCCCCGCCCCCCCCCCCCGCCAACCCCACCCTAAGTCTGTCATTTTGGATTCATTGGCTTTCCATCCATGTTCTGGACAGTATTTACCTCACAGTCACTTTGAACTGATTATTGACAGCGCAAGACTTTTGCCAGGCCATAATTGTAAAGAGCTGTTTAAGGATGATGCTCTCAGTCCTGTCACACATCATGGGAAGGAGACACTTCAATGTTTTTCACTCGAAGGTGCAGTAACACAACCGGTGCCATGGTAACGCCTTTGCGTCAGTGATTGTACCTGGTACTCTGAATCCAATGTTTTAAATCACAGTTTAACAAGGACTGAGGTCGAGATAAAATGTGGTCTTTGGAGGAAAAGGCTGCTGGGTGGTGACGTCTTTAAAAAGGAACGGCAACTTAACAGGCAGACAGACAGGTTTCAGTGAGGCTTTAGGAGGAAGGGAGGGAGACAGCAAATGAAGTGAGAGGGAGTGTCAAAGAGCAGGATGATAATGACGGGAAGATTAACCTTCAGTGACAGAGCAGAGAAATGGACAAACCTTTTTGTGGCAAGAAAAAAATCAAACGCGCATAAATTTAACATTTCTTTTTTGACACAGTGAGTTGTTGTGATCGGGAAGTCACTGTCTGAAAGGGTGTTCGATGCAGATTCAATAATAACTCACAAAAGAGAATTGGATAAATAATTGAATGGTAAGCATTTACAGGGCGAAGAGCAAGGGAGTGGGATTAATTGGATAACTCGACCAAAGAGCCGGCATAGGCACGATGGGCTGAAAGACCTCTTTCTGTGCTGTATCATTCTATGATTTTATGATTCTATGAAATCAGTTACTTTCCCTCCTTTTGCTCTTGCCCCACTCCTACAACCCACTCATGCTGAGGTATGGGTCCACAGTGTCAGGCACCATCAGCGTCTCACCCAAGTGCCCATTCTTCAAGTGTTCGTGTTGGCAGACTGTTTGAGTATGTGTAGGAGGGTGACACCTCAGCCCTGCCCAATCCTGTCCTTACCTCACTTCCACTGTGCAGCAAGGTCACTAGCCCAGTGGGACCAAACCAGATCGCTGCATGCCTACCACTGCCCCATTTGACATCTGCTCTCTCAGTACCGATAAGGGATTGAAGCTGGGTCCTCCTTGGGACAGTGTGGCTCCTTACTAAACCATGCAGGGCATTTACCCATTAAGCATAGGGGGATCCTTAGCTTAAGCTGCAGTGTTCGTATTACTTTACCAATGAATAGACTAGCTACGCTTTAGCTACTTACCGTCTTCGGATGAGACATTAAACTATAGCCCCTCTCAGGTGGCTGTAAAAGATCCCATCACAGTAATCGAAGAAGAGCAGGGGAATTTTCCCCGTATCTATGCTAATATTTATCCCTGAACCTCCGACAGTGCAGCTCAGCACTGCACTGGAGTGTCAGCTAGAGTTTTGTGCTCAGGTCTCTGGAGTGGGCCTTGAAACAAGGTGGGCAGGGTATCGCATCCAAAAAGAACCACAACTTTCCGACTCAGAAGCAGGGGTGGACTGCCTTCCCATAAGGGTACAAGATTCTTTGGGATTCTCCTGAAAAATGGGGGAGCACTGATAAGACAGCGCTCTGGAACCATTCATGACTCAGGGGTACGAGTGTTATCCACTGAGCTACAGCTGCCAGTTATATCAAACAGAGTTAAAATAGGAGAATGGATAGGTGGCTGTCAAAGTTTCCACAAAGCGAACAAAAGTGGCAGAAAACAAAATCTTTACAATACTACGCTAGCTATGGACTGGGAATCCCTTTCATTTACCAGAGTAGGATCTAGTAATACAAGTATAAAGCATTCACGTGCTTCCCTCTCCCCATGCCACCTTGGTTCTGTTGGAAGTATTCTCCCTTCTGAGCAGACTAGCCATGTGGGAAATTCCGAAGTGGCCCGTGAATGGTTCCAGAGCGCTGTCTTATCAGTGCTCCCCCATTTTTCAGGAGAATCCCGAAGAATCTTGTACCCTTATGGGAAGGCAGTCCGCCCCTGTTTCTGAGTCGGAAAGTTGTGGGTCTTTTGGATGCGATACCCTGCCCACCTTGTTTAGCAATCCAAAGGCACTATTCTGCCCAACATTGCTTCTTCAGTATAGGGGAGTAAAGGGTTATGGGGAGCGGGCAGGAAAGTGGAGCTGAGGCCAAGATCAGATCAGCCATGATCTTATTGAATGGCGGAGCAGGCTCAAGAGGCCGTATGACCTATTTCTTACGTTCAAGCGACACCAATAAAACAGACGAATTAGCCATTTATCTCACTGCGTATGCGGGTCTGAGGCAATGTGCAAATGGCTGCTGTCATTGCGACCTACAGTCATTGCGATTCAAAGTAACTCATTGTCTCCGAGGTGTTTTGGATGTTTGAGAAATACAAGGAGGTGAAATATGAATCCAAATCTGCCCCCACCACCCCCACTGACCAGTAGGCGGCAGATTCTATTCCTCGGACTGTCTGTCACAGAATGATAGAAGGATACAGCACAGAAGATGGCCATTGAGCCCATCGTGCCTGTGCCAGCTCTTTGAAAGAGCTATCCAATTCAGAACATAAGAAGAGAAGAAATAGGAGCAGGAGTAGGCCATTTGGCCCCTCGAGCCTGCTCCGCCATTCAATAAGATCATGGCTGATCTGATCATGGGCTCAGCTCCACTTCCCTGCCCGCTTCCCATAACCCTTTACTCCCTTATCGCTCAAAAATCTCTCTATCTCCGCCTTAAATATATTCAATGACCCAGCCTCCACAGCACTCTGGGGCAGAGAATTAGTCCAACGACCCTGCTTTTTCCCCATACCCCTGTAAATGTTTCCCTTTCAAGTATTTATCCAACTCTCCTTTGAAAGTTATTATTGAATCTGCTTTCACCACCCTTTCAGGCAGGGCATTCCAGATCAAAACTTATTGCATAAAACCTTTTCCCTCATGCCACCTCTGGTTCCTTTGCCAATTACCTTAAACCTGTGCCCTCTGATTACCCACCCTTCTGATATTGGAAACAATTTCCCCTTATTTACTCCATCAAAACTCTTCAGGATTTTGAACACCTCTATAATTTGAGTGATCCTGCTGTAAAAGAGACTCAATGCCACCCGAACTCATCTGCCCAATCAGAAAAGCTTTGCATGTATTAGGGCAGGCTTGGTCATTAAATCAGCTCACAAATCAGTGAGACATCTCACCCGCAAAAAGGGTGGGAGTGGCAGATGGAGGAGGGGAAAACTGCACAGCAGCAGGACTCCAGCTGGCTGCATAATGGAACGTCACTGAAATCATTCATACTGGCCACACTGACTCAGCCTCCTGTTGAGAGAGTGAGATTCAAGCAGCATGGAAAGGAAACCATAAGAATAAAATTCAAGATATAAGGAGGAAAACCTACAGTCCCATTGCAGGGCATGAGATGGAGGAGAGAAACCCACACAGCTCTATGGAATGCTTTCCATTCAGACTGAAATGGAAACAGAAAATGTTTCTTGACTTCTAAGAACATAAGAAATAGGAGCAGGAGTAGGCCATGTGACCCCTCAAACCTGCTCCACCATTTAATACGATCATGGCTGATGTGATCATGGACTCAGGTCCACTTGAAACTATCTATCTCTGTCTTAAATTTATTCAATGTCCCGGCTTCCACAGCTCTCTGAGGCAGCGAATTCCTCAGATTTACAACCCTCTGAGAGAAGAAATTCCTTCTCCTCTCTTTTAAATGGGTGGCCCCTCATTTATTGAGCCCTGCAAAATCATCACAGGCCATTGTACAAGACAGGTATGTTTGGGGTTTCATGGCACTTGCAGATACGTACACATGTCTAAGCCAGAGAATCACCTGCAATGGCCTCTCTTCACGCTCCCGCACTGTTACCTCTGGTGTCCCCCAAGGATCTATCCTTGCCTCCCCCCCTCCTATTTTTCAACTACATGTTGCCCCTCGGCGATAGCATCCGAAAACAGTGTTACTTTCCAAATGTACACTGACAACACCCAACTCTACCTCACCACCACCCCTCTCGACCCCTCTACTGTATCTAAATTGTCAGACTGCTTGTCCAACATCCAGTACTGGCTGAACAGAAATGTCCTCCAGCCAAATATTGGAAAGACCAAAACCATTGACTTTGGTGCCCACCACAAACTCTGTTCCCTAGCCACCAACTTCATCCCTCTCCTTGGCAACTGTTTGAGGCTGAACCAGGCTGCTTGTAACCTTGGTGTCACAGTTGACCTATGTCATCACTAAGTCCGCCTATTTCCATCTTCGTAACATCGGCTAACTCTTCCCTGCCCTCAGCTCATCTGCGGCTGAAACCCTCATCCATGCCTTTGTTCCCTCTAGACTTGACTATTCCAATGCACTCTTGGCTGGCCTCCCACATTCTACCCTACCTAAACTTGAGGTCATCCAAAACTCTGCTGCCCGTGTCCTAACTCGCACCAAGTTCCATTCACCCATCACCCCTGTGCTCGCTGATCTATATTGGCTTCCAGTTAAAATTCTCAGCCTTGTTTTCAAATCCCTCCATGGCCTCGCCCCTCCCTACCTCTGTAATCTCCTCCATCCCCACAACCCCCTGAGATATCTTCACTCCTCTAATTCTGCCCTCCTGAGTATCCCTGATTATAATCGCTCCACCATTGCTAGCTGTGCCTTCAGCTGCCATGGCCCTCCACCTCTATTTCCTCTTTTAAGATGCTCCTTAAAACTTATGTGTTTGACCAAGCTTTTGGTCATCTACCCATGTTTCTTCTTATGTGATTCGGTGTCAAATTTTGCTTGATAACGCTCCTGTGAAGTGCCTTGGGACATTATACTACGTTAAAGGCGTTATATAAATGCACGTTGTTGCTGTAACACAGTTTGTGTGGTATTATTCACAAGCAGTACAGAGTGCATGGATAAGCATTGATAGTTTTCCCCAGTGTCCTGGCCAACATTTATCCGTGAACCAACACCACTAAAACAGTTTATATGGTCATTATCACACTGCCGTTTGTGGAAGTTTGCTGTGTGCAAATTGGCTGCCACGTTTCTCACATTACAATAGGGACTGTACTTCATTGGCTGTGAAGTACTTTGGGATTTCCTGAGGTTGTGAAAGGCGCTATAGAAATGCAAGTTCTTTCTTATAGCTAAAATGGGGCAGCAGGCTTATTGCGATTGAAGATCCTCTATGGGGGGGTTAGGAGGGCAGTGGGGTGCCTAGAAGCAGCTGTATGTCAGTGACGCAGGCTCTGTTTGGTTGTGCAGTCTTTGGGGAGGGGTTATTGTAGGGGTTGATGGGGATTGCAACAGGGAGTGCCTACAGAAACCGCCCCCCATCTGTCTTCCATCTCCCACATATCACGTGCTCAGATTAAGAATGTGTTAAAATAGCATAGATGCAACAAAATTGAGTCTCACCCACACCATATGAAACTTTGCAGCTCTGTTGACACAAAAATCAAATATAACTAAGGTTATTGATACATTGTTCTGTGTGATCTTTGAATATTAAGAATGCATTAACGTTTTGTCCAATGCTTATAGCCCTTTGCCTTAATGGCCCACGATATTTGGCAAAAGTCATCCGAAGTTGTTTCACGGTAATACCATATACCGAGAACCGAAAGAGTTAAGTTTCTAATGTACCAAACAAACCAACTATTCATTTAAAGGAGAGCTCAATAATGGGCCTGTCACCACTTAATTGTGGCAGACAATGAGATCCCCTGAGGAGGCAGGGATAAAATGGACAAAGTGTTCGACAAGGAAAATTGCGCATGCATTGATGTCTGAGTAATGTGCTGGTTTATAATGAGATCTTATTTACACTAAAAAAATATAAAACTGAGTGGATTAGTGACAATTCCGAATTGACGACTTCGCTCAAGATTTCTGCCAATGCCCAATAGGTTCTTGTTCAAAGCATAAGACATAAGTTCTTGGAGAAGCAAATGGGTAAAAATAAAATCGGACTACACAAAGGAGAATTGATCACCGGAGCTGCGTTCCATTCCCCTTCGTGCGAGGAAGCAGCTCGTGTCCGGCATGTCCCACATTACAGCAGCGACTACCATTCAACAGTACATCATTGGCTGTAAAGCGCTTTGGGACGTCCTGAGGTTGTGAAAGGCGCTATAGAAATACAAGTCTTTCTTTTTTCTTTTGAGCCTCTCGCTTTGGTGCTGCTGATTTTTTTTCTCCGCTTCTCTCTTAATGGTTGTGACTCCAGCTGGGAGATGGATCCATGGTTACTGTTAGCCCTGTGCTACCTTACTCAAGTGGCATCACACAGTGAGCCTAGTCTTGGCTTCTGAAGGAAAGGACTTCAATTTACATAGCACCTTTCACAATCTCAGGACACGTAAAGCGCTTTACCCCAATGAAGTACTTTTGAAGTGTAGTCAGTGTCGTAATGCAAAGCAACGTGGCAGCAAAGTCCCACAAACAGCAGTGAAATACATGACCAGATAATCTGTTTTAGTGATGTTGCTTGAGGGATAATTATTGGCCAGAATACCGGGAGAACTCTCCTGCTCTTCTTCTTTGCATAGTGTCATGAGATCTTTTAGGTCCACCTCAGAGGGCCTTGATTTAACATCTCAACCAAAAGACGGCACCCCCCCACCCCCGACAGTGAAGCACTCCCATAGTATTGCACTGAAGCATTAGCCTGGATTATGTGCTCAAGTCTCTGTAGACGGGCTTGAACCAACAACTTTTGACTAATAACTGCACTTCCAGAAGGTTAGCAATTAAGAGCTAATCTACCCATGCTTAGCAAAGCGACTATGTGGCCAATTAGAATATACTCACTACCACCCTGGCTGGGTCAAGGGACCTTCCTGCTCTGAATGGTTCAGTACCAGTGCACTTGTCGGGAAGCCTTTGTTACTTTAGATATGGCTAACAAGAGCATACTGAGACGACTCACACCTTTCTCCACTTATTACTTGCCTGGAGATCAGGAGGGTGCCAGTGATACTTCCTGTGTGCTCTGTCAGCTCTCCTCCCTACATTTGCACTATATTAAAAGGTCACTTTTACACCAGCTTTTTATCTCCAGAATTCAAACTGAATACAAATTCTCAAACTGCCATGTGGGATATGAACTCACATTCTGCTGGATTATTAGTCCAGCTCTCAGATTACCAGTCTAGTAACATAACCACTACACTACCATTCCCTGGAAAACCTATCTTTCTCCAGGACTGCAAACTTCCTTACCTCTCTCAGCCTTTCTTTCCTTCTCACTCTTGAGCATCCCTGATTATAATCGTTTAACCATTGGTGATCGTGCCTTTTTTGTCTAGGCCCCAGCTCTGGAACTCCCTGCCTAAACCTCTCCGCCTCTCTACCTCCCTTTCCTCCTTCAAGACGCTCCTTAAAGCCTACCTCTTTGATCAAGCTTTTGGTCACCTGCGCTAATTTCTACTTATGCTGTTCGGTGTCAAATTCTTTACCCCGTAATACTTCTGTTAAGCGCCTTTGGACATTTCACTATGTTAAAGGTGCTATATAAATACAAGTTGTTGTTGTTGTCGTTCTATAATCTGCAGGCTATTAACAGCCTAGCTTGGCATCTCTTGATCACTCCTACTTATCTCATCTTCTCTCCTTCACTTTTCAACCTTGCTGGATTCCTGCAATACGTGCTTGGCTTTTTCTCCAAGTTCTATGCCACTTCATATTATAAACTTAACAGCAGCTACAGCATATTTCTCCTCAGCGGCAGTTCATTATCTTGCAGTTATAGTTCCTCTGTGACTGGAACGGAGCTGTTGCTTTGTTCAGGACCCGGCATCATATGAGCTGTATTGAGATGTTTTTGAATGTGATTTCTGTAATGAGCCTCCGCTGCTATTTAGGTGGCCCAGAGCAGTCACAACCAAATATAAAGCTGTCTAGGGAGTTATTTTATTGGTTCAACAATGACATTTTAAAGGGTGTGTGTTGTTCCGCATTTATGGCTTGCAAACCAGAAGGTTTTTTCTTTAATTATCCCATGAAATGCCACCTTTAATGAGCGTTGCTGTAATCCCTCATTTCGTACGTGTGAAGTTGGTTGAGTTTGCGGAGGGGAGCTGGGCCTGGAGCCGTGAGATCATAAGGACACAGAGAAAGTCTCATCTGTTTTAGCCTGGTTCACAAATCACCTCATGGCTAATCTGGCGATCAATTATCACATTTGCTTTAATCCAAAGCACTCTGCTCCAACCCTGGAAATGGGCCAAGACAAACCTAGTCATGTTCCTCACGAGTGAAACTTTTAGTGAGTAAGGGGTGGAGGGAGCCTTCTGCTCATCAAGACGAGAGATGTTGGAAGAGTTACTACAGCCTTTCTATTTTTGGTCCTAGTGTCAGCGTTATGCACTCCCAGGTCAGATATAGCATTGATTGGATTCAGATTAAAGATCTCCCCACACAATCCCAGGTGAGTTAGATGCAGACCAAAGCTCCGTACACATTACTTTTCCAGTCCAGGCATAGCAACGGTTAGATGCATTGTATTATAATGCTTGCTTTGCACTGTCCTTTCTAATAGATTTTTATGAAGATAGCAGAGTTAACTGCAGGCTGAAGCTTCTTGTAATTTAGCACAACAATGCACTTTAACCCCCACCCCAGAAGAGCACCTCCTTCTGTACTGGTGCAGCATTTCCATCACAGCAACTATTGCAGCCTTTTGAATTTATACTATTTGATCTCCCAGCAACCAAAAAATGTATGTGTCTTTTTTTTTAATTCTCAGGACGTAGGCATCGCTAGAAAGGCTGGAATTTATTGCCCATCCTTAGTTTCCCTTGAGAGAGTGGTGATAGAAATGAGTAGCTTGCTAGGCCACTTCACAGGGCAGTTAAGAATGAACCATGTTGGTGTGAAAGTGGTGTCAGATATAGGCCAGACCAGGTAAGGGCATTCGTGAATCAGTTGGGTTTTTGCAACAATCTGACAGCTTCATGGTCACTTTTACTGATGCTAGCTTTTTAATTTCCAGCCTCTTATAAGAACCGAATACAAATTTTCAAACTGCTATGGTGGGGTTTGAACTCACGTTCTACTGGATTATTGATCGAAGCCTCTAGATAACTAGTCTAGTTTACATAACCACTGTATCCATCTCTCTTTTACTTTGCTTCCCTTTTTAATTCCTTCTCTCCCTCCTTTATGCAGTAAATCCGTAAGACCTTCTGACAAGGTTGGCCACATGAAGCAGGTGATAAGAGGTGAGCATGAGGTAGGCAGGTTAGGAGTACTGAAGGTTGGGTCCTGAGTTGGCCCAGGAAGATAGGCCTGTGTGTTATGCGGTGTGTAGCACATTCTGGCCTGTGCACTTATCCCGTGTGTTATCTTCTTGTCTTCTGTGCATATCCCTTTTGTACCTCTCCTCATTTGATTCCATTCACTGCTAACCTCTTCCTACAATTGCTCCAAGTTTGTATCCGTCCTGCCCACAGCTTCTCCCTGATTCTCCCCAGGCATTCTCCACCACACCCACTGAGGTATCTGTCACTATGTCTACCACAGCAACATGGCATTATTACAAAGAAGAGCAGGGGAGTTATCCCCGGTGTCTTGGCCAATATTTATCCCTCAATCAACATAACAAAAAAACATTATCTGGTCATTATCACAATGCTGTTTGTGGGAGCTTGCTTGTGCGCAAATTGGCTGCCGCATTTCCTACGTTACAACATTGACTACACTCCCAAAAAAAAGCACTTCATTGACTGTAAAGCGCTTAGAGATATCTGGTGTTCATGAAAGGCGCTGTAGAAATCCAAGTCTTTATTTCTTTATGTCTGTAGGCCACTGCCAGATCTACCTTGACCATCTCAACAACATCAGCACTTTCATTTATATAGCGCCTTTAATGAAGTAAAAAAAGTTCCAAGAAGCATCATCAGACAAAATTTGACACCAAGCCACATAAAGAGACATTAGGACAGGTGACCTGGTCAAAGAGTAGGTTTTAAGGAGCAACTTACAGGATGAGGTAGAGAGGTGGAGAGGTTTAAGGAGGAAAGCAATAACAGATCTCACTCTCCACAGCGAAGTCCTCTTCCTGCTTTCAAAACCACCCTTGAGGGTAAAAACAGTCCTGGACATTTCTTAATAACCAACTGCCTGTTCTGATGCTCCAGCCCTGAACCCTCCATCCTCACTTCCAATGTCAGTGCGAGGAGCTAATAGACTTCTTTGTTGTAAAGATCAAGATCATGCATGTGGCCGCCTCAGCTGCCTTCTCCTCCTACTCTCCCTTGTATTCCTAATGCCTCCTTCATCCGCCCTGTCACTGTATCATTCTGCACTTTCTTCACCATCTCCCTATAGCCTTTGAACAGGCTCACCTCTCAATGTCGATGCATCTCCTGCTCTGTCAAGTCTCTCTCCACCCAACTCTTGAACATTCTACTAACTCTGCTTACTTCATTGTACACAAGAATCGTGTCACTTCCTTTACTTCTGCGCCACTCCCCTCCGACTCAAAACTAACATCATTACACTTAGTCCCTCTACCTTTTCCAATTACCGTCACACCTCTAACCTCTTGAGGTCATCCAATGCTCAGCTCCCTGTGTCCTAACTTGCACCAAGTCCCATTCACCCATCACCCCTGTGCTCACTGACCTACGGTTAAGTAACGCCTCGATTTTAAAGTTCTCATCCTTGTTTTCAAATCCCTCCATGGCGTCGCCCTCCCTATCTCTTTCATCTCCTCCAGCCCCACAATCCCCGAGATGTCTGCGCTCCTCTAATTCTAGCTTCTTGAGCATCCCTGATTTCAAACGCTCGACTATTGTTGGCAGTGCCTTCAGCTGTCTAGGCCCTATGGTCTGAAATTCGCTCCCTAAACCTCTCTGCCTTTCTTTCCTCCTTTAAGATGCTCCCACCTCTTTGACCAAGCATCTGCCCTCATTTCTCCGCATGTGACTCGGTGTCAAATTTTGTTTTCTAACACTCCTTGGGACATGCTACTACATTAAAGGCGCTATATAAATACAAATTGTTGTTCTTCTTTCTGCTCAAGATCCTTGAATGTGTTGTTTGCATCCAGCTCTGTGTTTATCACTTCCAATTTTCCATCTTTTAATTCCTTGAATTTAGTTTACATCCTGTCCACAGCATCAGGACCATGTTAGTCAAATCAGTAATGACCTGTGACTGTAACCAGGGCACATTATTCTTCCTTGTCCCCCTTGACCTCCCCGAGGCATTTAATACAGTCGACTATTCCATCCTCCTTCATCATTTCCATTCTCATGTCCACCTCTCTGGGACTACCCATGCTTGGCTCTACTGCTACTCATCCTAACAGGATAACTCCAACCATGGTTTCTCCTCTCGCCCTGCACAGGCACCTCCTCAGTTCCATCCATTGCCCACTCCTCTTTGTTTACATGCTTCCCCTTGGAGACAATATCATAAGCGTGGAGTCCGTTTCTGTAATGTGACAACATTCAGCTCCACTTCTCGCCCACCACTTTTGATGTCACAAGCCACTTCTGTGTTGTCAAACTGCTCTTCCAGCATCAAGTCGTGGATATGCCACATTGCAGCCTGTACAGAACCCTGTATGTAGCACACCCCAGCCTGTGTGTTTTTCTATATATATATGCTGAGTTGGTATTAGTGATCTCTTAATTGAATTGCAGTATAAGCCCTACTGAAGGCCATAATTCAATCACATTCTCATTGAACGAGTTGAGAATTTAATGACAGAATGGAACCAAACCATCAGAAACATTTACCCGGTTCAGTGTCTCAGTGACATGAGCACTTTAGATATCTGCCATTTCTGTTCGATTTACTTCCGCTGTGAATATTATTTCTTTTAAAAAGAAAATTGCACCTTATTACGGGTTTATGAATAGTAATTTCCCAAATTCGCTTCCAGCAGAAAACCTCATCCACTGGCAGTACACATTGGAAATTCAGACACGTGCGCAGCGCACAATTTTCTGACTGAATGTCTGTGATCATTTGGCATGTACCACTGTATTCTCAGCTTGTTCGATGAGCACGTGATTGAGTTGTGGCATTCAGTAGGATTTGTGGTGCGATTCGATCAGGAGATCGCTATGATCAACGGCACACCAGTATCAACCATCTAAATATATTGGCTGATGTGTGGTATAGACAGGATAATGGATAAGCTGCAGTGTGGTATATATAGAATAATATATCATCATTATAGGCAGTCCCTTGAAATCGAGGAAGACTTGCTTCCACTCTAAAAGTGAGTTCTTAGGTGACTTAACAGTCCAATACGGGAACTACAGTCTCTGTCACAGGTGGGACAGACAGTGGTTGAAGGAAAGGGTGGGTGGGGAGTCTGGTTTGCCGCACGCTCCTTCCGCTGCCTGCACTTGCTTTCTGCATGCTCTCGGCGACGAGACTCGAGGTGCTCAGCGCCCTCCTGGATGCTCTTCCTTTACTCAGGGCAATATATATATAGGCTGCAAGGTGGTATATACACAATAATGTATAGGCTGAAGTGTGGAATATAGAGGATAATGTATAGGCTGGAGTGTGGTATATACAGAATAATGTTCAGGTTGCAGTATGATATCTAAAGGATAATGGTTGGAAAATCATGCAGGCTCCTTGCCAGAAGTGCGAAATCGGAAAGGTTATCCCAATAATATTTATTTCAATTATTTATTGTGTATCAGCCAGCAATTCATTCATGCCATATTGTGCAGAATATCCTGTATTCCAATTCATTCCTAGCACCGACAAACTAAAAGGGGGTGAATTGGGAGCCCAAACAGGCGATATAGAATCGGCCGGCTGATTTTCCACCACCTGATTTTCTTTTCCATTGAAGTTAGTGGAAAAGGACATCTGTAAAATAGGTGGCCGGTTTACAATCGTTCATTTGGCGCAACAGCCTAAGACCATTTTCAGCCCCAAAGTTTTCCATTCATAGTGAGTGATCACCTATTCCCACTCTGCCGCTGACACAAAGGAGGTGGACTCCACACCTTGCTCTGTATCCAGGACCCAGTTTTACACACTCTGTTGCTGTCAAAAAGGAGGCAGACTCCACACCTTGCACTGTATCCAGGACCCAATTGTCCTGAGGTACCGGAAGCAGTGGCATTAGGCAGGAGCTGTGGCTCAGTGGTGCCAATCCCGCCTGTGAGTCAGAAGGTTAGAAGTGTGAGTCCTGCTCCAGGGACTTGAGCTCATAACCCAGGCTGACACGCCCGTGCACTGCTGAGAGATCGCAGCACTCCCAGAGGCGTTGTCTTTCAGATGAGAAGTTAAACCAAGTCTGCCCTCTCAGTTGGGCGTAAAAGATCCCTTGGCACTATTTCGAAGAAGAGCAGGTGCGTTCTCCCCAGTGTCCTGGTCAACATTTATCCCCCAACCAACATCACCAAAAAAATAGATTATCTAGTCATTTATTTCATTGCTGTTTGTGGTATCTCACTGTGCACAAATTGGCTGCTACATCACCTTCATTACAGCATTACTGCACTTCAAAAAAAACTTCATTGGCTGTAAAGCGCTTTGGGTCCTGAGGTTCTGAATGCATTTTTTTTCCTTTAATTTTCCGACAGGCCCTCCAGCAGGTCCATTGGGTACTGGCGGCACACTGGAATATAGCAAGGCAGAGTGCGGTGCTGGGAAGTCACGGCTCTGAGCTTCAGCTCTGCTCTCTCATTTCGAGCACCAGTGTAAAAGTGCCAGTTAAGATAGCTCTGGATGAACCTCCAGCTGTGCACAGCAATCCATTTGTACTTAATGGGTTAAAGTGCAGCCTTACCACCCCCACCAGTTTGTTTCAATTAATCATTCATAGCGCATTTAATTACAGCACAGATAGGGCGGACAATGCTAATTAATAGGCTTCTGGCTGTGTTGCAGCCATGGGAGGAATGCACACATGTAACTGTATATATATAACAGAATGTGTGTGGGTACATTCTATTTCCCTGAAGTGCATGTCTTAATTGCTGTGAATTTGATATTCTTCAACTGCAGTCTCGGTACAAGTTAAGCTGCATTTAAAGGCTCCCTGTCTTCGCCAACAAAAGCATTAGAGAATGTGTTTCTTTTTGTCCCGGAGTGAGAGAAGGCACGAAAGGGCGTGTGTCATTTTTGTCATAGTTACCTCACCTGCGGGTGGTGGAGGGATGAGTGTGATCTGAATTGTTGAGTTGTGTGTTTGTGTGGAGTGGGGTAGAGGGGGGTGGGGGGGGCGTTCGGGAGAAAGTTGACTGAATATGTTTCCACAAAGGCACTGCCCCTTTAAAAATAACAGCTCAATTCCCCGCACAGATGCCTTATCTGAAGCCTGGTATCTGCAGTTTTAAATATTAATAAATACAAAATTCAATAACGCTTACCATAAATTAATACACGAGGGGGAAAGGGAAATAAAGGGATTTTTCTTTGCATAGATATTAACATCTAAAGTCCGCTAAAGTGAAATTTCCCTCATTGTTGGAGGAATCGCTCCTGCCAATCATCTGTGATATCACATTTTCTCAGATTTCCCCTTCCTCTGTTTGGATGTGGAGGTTCACCTGGGCAGAGCACGTGAAGGAGTATCAGGCAGGGACAGTCTCACACCTATAAGAGTATAAGAAATAGGAGCAGGAGTAGGCCATACGGCCCCTCGAGCCTGCTCCGCCATTCAATAAGATTATGGCTGATCTTCGACCTCAACTCCACTTTCCCGCCCGTTTCCCATATCCCTTGATTTCCTTAGAGTCCAAAAATCTATCGATCTCAGCCTTGAATATACTCAATGACTGAGCATCCGCAGCCTTCTGGGGTAGACAATTCCGTGGATTTACAACCCTATGAGTGAAGAAATTTCTCCTCATCTCAGTCTTAAATGGCCGACCCCTTATCCTGAGACTATGCCCCCTTGTTCTAGATTCCCCATCCCGGGGAACAGCCCCATAGCATCTATTCTGTCAAGCCCTCTCAGAATTTTATATGTTTCAATGACATCACCTCTCATTCCTTTAAACTCCAGAGAGTATCGGCCCAATCTATTCCATCTCTCCTCATGGGACAATCCTCACAATCCAGGAATCAATCTAGTGAACCTTCATTGCATTCCCTCGAAGGCAAGTACATCCTTCCTTAGGTATGACCAAAACTGTCATCATCATCATAGGCAGTCGCTTGAAATCGAGGAAGACTTGCTTCCACTATAAAAGTAAGTTCTCAGGTGACTGTACAGTCCAATACGGGAATTACTGTCTCTGTCATAGAGACAGACAGTGGTTGAAGGAAAGGGTGGGTGGTGAGTCTGGTTTGCCGCACCTCCTTCCGCTGCCTGCGCTTGCTTTCTGCATACTCTTGGCGGCGAGACTCGAAGTGCTCAACTGGTCCCCTCCACTTAGGGTGGTCTTCGGCCAGAGATTCCCAGGTGCCAGTGGAGATGTTGCACTTTATCAAAGAAGCTTTCAGTGTGTCCTCTGCCCACTTGGGGCTCGCAAGAAGAGCGCTTGCTTTGGGAGTCTTGTGTCGGGCATGCGGACAATGAGGCCCACCCAATGGAGCTGGTCGAGTGTGGTCAGTGCTTCGATGCTAGGGATGTTGGCCGTAGCGAGAACACTGATGTTGGTGCATCCATCCTCCTAGTGGATTTGCAGGATCTTGCTGAGGCAGCGCTCGTGGTACTTCTCCAGAGCTTTGAGGTGTCTACTTTATATGGTCCATGTCTCTGAGCCATATAGGAGGGTGGGTATCACTACTAACTTGTAGACCATAAGCTTGGTGCCAGATTTGAGGTCTTGGTCTTCAAACACTCTCTTCCTCGGGTGACTGAAGGCTGCACTGGCGCACTGGAGGCGGTGTTGGACCTCGTCAAACTGTACACTGTATAACAGAGCCCTCCCAGTTTATGTTAATGAGTGGGCCCAGCAATCCTACCTGTCCATTGTTCACCTTAAGCTCTGTCCAAACAAACCTCTACAGCCAAGTGCAAGAAGAAGAAAATTTACTTCTGGATCTTTGGCTTTACACTTTGTCCTGAGCCTATTGCTTCTGTCTTCCTTTTCCTTCTCTTTAACATTCTTGGGCCCTTCTCTCCTGTAAGACACTCCCTAAAACCTATTTCTTTGACCAAGCGTTTGATCACCTGTCCTAATGTCTCCTTCTTTGGCTCGGTGTGACTTGTTGTCTGATAACGCTCTTGTGAAGCGCCTTGGGACGTTTTACTACGTTAAAGGTGCTATATAAATGCAAGTTGTTGTTGCTATGAGTCAATTACACTGTAATTGAAGCACTTCTCTCACTTCAGGCTATCTGAAGGAAAATGCAATACAGAGAATCTCTCGGCTCCTCATGTAGTTCAGGATGTGGATTATCATGCCTCCATATAAACGTACATGTGTGCGTGCAATTTTTACAAAACATATTTTAATAGATTAAGAAGAGGTCAGAAGTGCTTTAAATATTAATTCCCATTTATTTTTCTGCGCTGGAATGATTGTATCTTTGTCCTCAGAGGTTCAGCCAAGTGTTCTTCAGCTCTTTGTGAGAATCACAACATTGGGGAATGAGGTGACTTAATAAGTTAGATATTGACTGGAGGGGCAACTTGAGAATAGTACTTGACATCCCACTTCGAAATGTTCTTAGAAGTTCTCACACCCATACCAAACCCATTTCATTTCGGTCTCGACTTCCCTACACGTCTCCACAGCCAAAGGAAAACTTGCATTTATATAGCGCCTTTCATGCCTTTAGATATGCTCTAATGTGCTTCACAGTAAATTAATTACATGTTGAAATGTAGCTGTGGTTGTTATGAATCCAGAAGTGCTTGCAGGAATCGGATAGGACAAGTGAGAAGATAAAGACAGTGAAGGAAAAGGAAGAAAAAAGGAATCAAATTTGGAAAGAGTATTAGAAGAGGTAGGACTCAATATGGAAGCTGTTCGGATCTAGGAGAATTCTAGTGAGTTGTTTGGATAATGTATTTGTGCTTGTCAGGGTGAGGGATGACACTGCTGCGGAATAAGACAGCCAGCGTTAGCATCAAGCCCTCCCAGGGTCCCCGTTTAGATTTAACAGGCAATAGGTTCAGGGAGGCGCTCAATTGCCCACCCCCACTCTGCTTCAGTATAATGGGTGAAATTCTTCTGTGAGCTATTCTTAATGCATTGATAAGCATGTTCAATAGAAGATTCCTGGCTGCACTGTTTCAACAGAGTCATCAACCCCTTGAAATAAATTAGCTGATGACTTCAATAAAATCGGCCACAGGAATACAAGGTGATCACATCAACGAGGGCACCTTAAATAGGATGATCCTTCGTGTCAAACTCAGACCCTTTGCACCAGCACCATCGTTTCCCACAGCAACCAAGTTTGTGATGCTGAAGGAGATCTTGCCAGTCTGTCACTCATATTGGGAATTGTGGGTACGAATTTCTACCATTGATTCTGATGGGTGGAAAACCCCAAGTAATGCACCCGAGATTTCCGGATACATGTAGTTGGCCAGATGCATTTACCTGTCATAGTGTGCCATAGAATCATAGAATGATTTAGCACAGAAGGAGGCCATTCAGCCCATTGTACCTGTACTGGCTCTTTGAAAGAGTTATCCTATTAGTCCTATTCTCCTGCCCTGCCCCAAAGCCTGTGTAATCCTCAGATTAATTTATTACTTAGTATCAGCTGTGGCTCAGTGGGTAGCACTCCCATCTTTGAGTTAGAAGGTTGCGGGTTCAAGTGCCACTCCAGGGATTTGAGCATATAAAATCTAGGCTGACACTCCATTGCAGTGCTGATCGAGCCTTGCACTGTCAGAGTTGCTGTCTTTCAGGTGAGACGTTAAACCGAGGCCCCGTCTGCTGTCTCAAGTGGACATAAAAGATCCCATGGCACTAATTCGAAGAAGAGCAGGGGAATGATCACTTGAATCCTAGCCAATATTTATCCCTCAATTAATATAATAACAAAAAAAAAGATTTTCTGGCCATTATCACATTGCTGTTTGTGGGAGCTTGCTGTGCGCAAATTGGCTGCTGCATTTCCTACATTACGACAGTGACTACATTTGAAATAGTACTTCAAGATAAAGACAGTGAGGAAAAAGGAGACAAATTTGGAAAGAGTATTAGAAGAGGTAAGACTCTATATGGAAGCTGTTCGGATCTAGGAGAATTCTAGTGAGTTGTTTGGATAATGTATTTGTGCTTGTCAGGGTGAGGGATGACACTGCTGGGGAATAAGACAGCCAGCGTTAGCATCAAGCCCTCCCAGGGTCCCCGTTTAGATTTAACAGGCGATAGGTTCAGGAAGACGCTCAATTGCCCCCCCCCACCCCCACTCTGCTTCAGTAATGGGTGAAATTCTTCTGTGAGCTATTCTTAATGCATTGATAAGCATGTTCAATCGAAGATTCCTGGTTGCACTGTTTTAACAGAGTCATCAACCCCTTGAAATAAATTAGCTAACGACTTCAATAAAATCGGCCATAGGAATATGAGGTGATCACATCAACGAGGGCACCTTAAATAGGACATTGACGGATTTCAATCCGGATAATTCTTCGTGCCAAACTCAGACCCTTTGCACCAGCAGAGCACTTCCGTTTCCCACAGCAACCAAGTTTGTGATGCTGAAAGAGATCTCGCCAGCCTTTCACTCATATTGGGAATTGTGGGTCCGAATTTCTACCATTGATTCTGATGGGTGGAAAACCCCAAGTAATGCACCCAAGATTTCCGGATACGTGTAGTTGGCCAGATGCATTTACCTGTCATAGTGTGCCATAGAATCATAGAATGATTGAGCACAGAAGGAGGCCATTCGGCCCATTGTACCTGGCTCTTTGAAAGAGTTATCCTATTAGTCCTATTCTCCTGCCCTGCCCCAAAGCCTGTGTCCTCAGATTAATTTATTACTTAGTATCAGCTGTGGCTCAGTGGGCAACACTCTCACCTTTGAGTTAGAAGGTTGTGGGTTCAAGTCCCACTCCAGGAATTTGGGCATATAGGCCCCAAGTTTCATGCCGCGGTGAAAACGGCGCACCTCCAAGCTGGGTGCCTGTTTTTCGCGCCGAAAACTGCGCCTAAAAAAAAGTCCGATATTCTCGAGCTCCTTGGAGCTCGATATCTGCTTGGCGCGGCGCGCTCATCCCAACAGGGGGTGGAGCCTAACACTCACGCCGATTTTCTAAGTAGCAGGGGGCGGGTACAATTTAAATTAGCCTTCGTGGTGCCGGCAACCCTGCGCGTGCGCGTTGGAGCGTGCACGCACGCGCAGTCTCACACAAACATTGCCACTCGGCCATTTTTTAAAATACTGCAGAAAAAGTGAAGATTTGTTTCTTGGACCCCTGCAAAGGCTTGTAATTTAATTTTTTTTGATATTTCTGTGTGTCAGGGAGTGCTTTTAGCAGCACTGCTGAATAAATCACCCGCTGAAATCAGTGAGTTCAGCTTTTCACTGCTAAACTTGCAGAACCGGTGCTGCATTGGTGCATGCAAAGTAAGGACTGTGTGTTTGGAGAAATAAGAGTGCCAATTCAACTTTGCAATAATACGTGGTGTTGACAATGCAGCACCCATTCTGCAAATTTAAATATAAAACTGTCGATGTGTCCAAATGGCCTCAGTCCCCCTCACAGCTCGAAGGCTGATGCTGTATCTTCAGCTGCCGGCCAGCCACTGATGCCGCTGATATCCTATGGCCGAATGGCCTCACGTCCGTCCGCTGCTGATTCTTTGGCTGCCGGCCAGCCACTGACGCCACCCCTAAAGCGTGGCCGAATGGCCTCAAGAACCTTAATGAGCTGCGTGTGTCCTGCATTGATTCTTCGGCTGCTGGCCAGCCACTGACGCTGCTGCTATCTCATGGCCGAATGGCCTCACATCGGTCCGCTGATTCTTCGGCTGCCGGCCAGCCACTGACGCCGCTGATATCTCATGGCCGAATGGCCTCGGGGCCGTCCGGTGCTGCTTCTTCGCGGTCAGCCACGAAGAGAATGAAGGCCTGTCTCAAGCACTGCAGCTCAGCTCGAAGCTTGCTGCCGCTGCCGTCGAGACACTGACGCCACACCGCTGCCTGTCTCCAACATGAAAGGCCTGCCTGAAGCACAGCAGCTCGAAGGCTGCTGCTATTTCACACAGGTAGGAACATGGTTTTCTTTGCTTATAAATTTTTATTCAAGTTGGATTTATTTGTATAATATTTGTATAAGTATAACTAAGGATTGATTGTAGAATTTAATGACTTCCCTTCCCCCCCCCTCCCCCCCACCTCGTTCCCTACACCTAATTTGTAACCTACGCCTGATTTTCTAAAGTGTAGACAAGGTTTTTTCGAGTGTACAAAAATCTTCACTTACTCCATTCTAAGTTAGTTTGGAGTAAGTTTTCACTCACGAAACTTTGAAATCAGGCGTAAGTTGCCGAACACGCCCATTTTGAAAAAAAAATGTTGTTCCAAAGTGAAACTGTTCTAACTGACTAGAACTGGAGCAAACTAAATGTGGAGAATTCCGATTTCTAAGATACTCCGTTCTACACCAGTTGCTCCTAAAAATCAGGAGCAAATCATGTGGAAACTTGGGGCCATAAAATCTAGGCTGACACTCCAGTGCAGTGCTGAGTGAGCTTTGCACTGTTGGAGGTGCTGTCTTTCGGATGAGATGTTAAACCGAGGCCCCGTCTGCTGTCTCAAGTGGACATAAAAGATCCCATGGCACTAATTCGAAGAAGAGCAGGGGAATGATCCCTGGAATCCTGGCCAATATTTATCCCTCAATTAATATAATAACAAAAAAACAGATTTTCTGGCCATTATCACTTTGCTGTTTGTGGGAGCTTGCTGTGCACGAATTGGCTGCTGCGTTTCCTACATTATGACAGTGACGACACTCTAAAAGTACTTCATTGACTGTAAAGTGCTTTTAGGCACTATATAAATCCAAGTCTTTTTCTTTTCTTTCTTTAATTTAATTTTAATTCCACAGTGGTGTCAGGAAGCTGTTTGCAAGTAAGAAATTTACAGCAATGCCAAACACTTGGAATATCAGGGGAAATTTCCCAATGCCACCAGGGAGCAGCGCTAGCAAAGGAGCACAGGTTGAAGAATGACAGCCCCAATGTTGTAGTCTGATCTCTGACCCATGCTCCCTTTAAGCGTGCCTCCCCATTGGAAGCATGGGATTGCTGAAGTAAGCTTTTACGGTCTTGTTCTGTAATGCTGTCGAATAATTCTCACTGTTTTTCTGAGGTTAAGGCCAAGGGGAGGAAGCTCTACTGTGTGTCCAACTCGTACGATACCACCTGAATGTACTCGATGGGACAGCGATGATGCAGCTTCCCTCCCCAACTAACCTGTGCTGTACCTTACTGGAGAGTAGTTGCTGGGCCCTAGGCAGAGAGAGTTTCATTCTGCATTCAAACCCACTATTCCTGACCTGAGAGTGCTTGATGGAGCAGTACAAATAAAGTTCTATTTGCATCTACCCATGGTTTGGCAGTACTTGATGGAGTAAATTTTCGTCTTAAGCCTCAGTGCTTTGTGCACTGGGAACGCATATCAAGCGTGTGCACACAGTACGGTGAACAGTCCTGCTCTCCATATTGCAAAACGCTTATAGAGGCACTGGAAAAGGTGCAAATATACATTTACAAGTATCATACCAGAACCGCGAGGTTTTCACTATCAGAAAAGACTGAATGGGCCGGGGATCTTTTCTCTTGGGGTGACGTAATGGAGGTCTTTAAAATGATGCAGTGGATTGATGGGGTTGATGTAAAGAAAATGTTTCCACTTGTGAAGGAATCTAAAACTATGAGTCATAAGTGTAAGATAGTCATGAATAAATCCATTGGAGAAACTTCTTTACTTGAGAGTGGTTAGAATGTGAAACTTGCTACCACATGGAGTAGTTGAGATGAATAGCATAGATGCATTTAAGGGGAAGCTGGTTAAGCATATGTGGGAGAAAGGAATAGAGGATCTGCTGATAGAGTTAGATGAAGTAGGGTGGGAGGAAGCTCATGTGGAGCATAAACACATATGCTAGTTGGGTCGAATGGCCTGTTTCTGTGCTGTAAACTCAATATCATTCTAAGCAATGTTGGCACCTGCCCAATTTGTGGTCCCCAAATTTTCCATCATTTACTCTATTGGATGAAAAATCACAGTCCCTAAATTGGGTGATTGCCTAAATTCTGAATATTTGCTCCTGACCCATGACACTCCGCATTGAGAATGGCGAAGGCAATAATTTATTTAATTATGGTAAATTTCTTACTTACGCTGATGCTATTTGGGATCGGGGAGAAGGCTGGAGGCATCAGCTGGAAACCAGATGCTTCCCCTCAGAGCACTGAAGAACAAGGCACTTCACTCTGCTCCCCCGCAACGTGTAGTCGCTGGTTATTGGAGTGGCCTTGGCAGAGAACTTGAAGTGGATCTCTCGCTCACTCTCTCAACCCTCGGTTTCGGTGTGTGGGGCAGTGTGTTAAAGGGGGGGGGAAACATAAAATAACTAAATAAAAAAAGAAATAATGGAAATCTCAGCACCGCCCTCTACCCTGTCCATATTATTCCAATGTGAATTGTTTTCCTTATCATTATTGAACAGGACCTTGTATGTCAAATGTTTGGCATTGCTAGAAATTTCTCGTTTGCAAGCAAGATATCCTGACATCATCAGGCCTTTAAAAGGGAAAAATAAAGTGTGCGCCACATTAATGAGTGCATTATGCCCATATGTCTGTCTGTTTAGGCAGAGCAAATGGACCCAGAGTAAAGTGGGCCTTTACTTAGGGAGAGTGGGGGTTGGGGCAGGGGTGGGGTGGGGGGACATCAATGATTGCACTGAGGGAGAAGAACAAATGGATAAAACAGGGAAGAGAAATCTCAGAAATGATGAAATTAATAACTGTCAGAAGATCAATATTTTATAGTCCATAACCCTTTGTGAATGTGTTCTATGCTCTACTGAAGGCTACATAATGAGTACATTAAGATTGACAAGCTGCTTGTCGTCTGACAGAGGCATTAACATAAACTGTTTCTGGGTGATTATGCACCAAACAATCCAAAGATAAATATTAAAATCGTATGCATATGTTTCTACAAAGCGCCTCCTGTACCAGAGATGTGTAGTTCTGTCAGTCATCTGAAGATTAAAATATTCCTGCCCTGTCATCAGAAGCAAAGAGGAAAAAGCCAGCATGCTTGGGAGCGCTGCAGTCTTTTTGTGAGTGTTGGCAAATTCATTCATCACTGAAGATCCTCCATTCAGGCGGCTGGGCGAGGGGCAGAGTTCATGGTTCTGGTGGTCTGTGCTGAGCAGATACAGGCTGTGGAACATGGGGTGGTGCCACATTTGAACATTCAAACTTATTTTATTTTTCACATATTTTTATTCGACTCACTTGGTTAATCGTGCCGTGTTGTAAAAGAACATTGGGGTGAAGGGGGAGGGAGCCATGCAAGATCTTTCAATCGGTTTTCATATTGTCAGAAAACAGCACATGAGTGGATTCATCCTTCATTTCTGCCCTGTCCTGTCTTTACAAATCCCTCCATGGCCTCGCCCCCTCCCTATCTCTGTAATCTCCTCCAGCCTCACAACCACCCGAGATGTCTGCGCTCCTCTAATTCTGCCCTCTTGAGCATCCCTGATTATAATCGCTCCATCATTAGTGGTCATGCCTTCAGCTGCCTAGGCCCCAAGCTCTGGAACTCCCTCCGTGAACCTCTCTGCCTCTCTCCCTCTCTTTCCTCCTTTAAAACACTCCTCAGAACCTACCTCTTTGGTCATCTGCCCTAATATCTCCTTATGTGGTTCGGTGTCAAATTTTGTTTTATAACGCTCCTGTAAAGTACCTTGGGGCATTTTACTAAGTTAAAGGCGCGATATAAATACAAGTTATTCCTGTTGTGGTCCCCCCCATCCCATTTTCTCCATTCATAAAGGTAATGGACTCTTCCTGGGATACAGTTTCACGTGTTGTACAGTTTCACTCTCAGGTACCTTGCCAGGTTCATGTGAGTATCAACGTAAGGAGTGTGGTATTCACAGGTCAGCTGCACACTGGTAGTGAAGATACAGCTAAGCCATTGCGGGACCGAGCTATATTCTTCAGTAATGCATTGGTGTGAAGGAAGCTGTGAATGGTTTCTCTGTGTCACAGGCCCGCCCCTGATGGATTAGTGGGTAAGTGCACCATGCAGTGCAATTCTGAGCCATACAGTACAGGAGGTCCTGGGTTCGATCCCTGGTCTGTGCTGAGTCAGCCAGTGTAGCCATGGCTTACTCAAAGTCCCCTCAGTGCCCCTGGGATAGGGTGGAATCTAATCAGTCAAGGCTCCTGCTTCTGAACACTATCCAGCCGTCCATGCTGGGAGGCGCATGTGCGTGGATGTTGGATCAGGGACGAGAATGGCTCATCTGGGATCCACTCCATGGTCAAATAGTCTACTGTTTCGGCCACTGCTCCTGTTGCTATTCAGCATGTTGGGTGATTACTTGATCAGCTGTGAGGCCATGGTTGAGCTGTGATGTCCTCCGTGACTGTCACTTGCTGCCTAGGCCCCAATAACAATGGCTAGTTAAGCAAGATTTGAGAAGCCTATCGGCAATCGGAACTGTAGCACAGCATCAAGGGAGGATAAGAGTGGGAAGCAAGGGATCGATCTAGCTTTGCATTCCCTTGAGTCTGGAAGATTAAGGGGTGATTTAATTGAGGCGTTTAGTTTGATTTAAAGGAGTGGAACGGGCAGTTAGGGGGAAACTATTTCCCCTAGTGGGGGTGGGCCCAGAACAAGGGGTCATAACCTTAAACTTGGAACAAGGCCATTCAGGGGTGATTTCAGCAAGCACTTCTTCACACAAAGGTCGTGGAAATCTGGAACTCTCTCCCCCAAAAAGTTGTTGAGGCTGGCTAGGGGTGGTGGGGGATGGGGGGTTGATCTGTTGAAAATTTCAAAACAGAGATTGATAGATTTTGGTTAGGTGAGGATATTAAGAGCTACAGAACCAAGGTGAGTTAGTGAGTGAGAAAGTACACAAATATACCCAAATATAAAAAGCAAATGACTCCCAATCTCACCATCTGCACAATGTGTCAGCCTTGGCTGTGGCAGCACTTGCACCGCTGAGTTGGAAAATTGTCGTGTCAAGCCACAGTCCGGAGACATGAGCACAGAATGGTGCCGTCTTTTGAATAAGACGTTAAACTGAGTCCCCGTCTGCCCTCATAGGTTGGTGTAAAAGATCCCATGGCACTCTTTGATGAAGACCAGGGAAGTTCTAATGCTCCGGCCAACCTTTAGACCTCAGATTATCTGGCCCTTTATCTTATTGTTGTTTGTGGGACCTTGCTGTGCACAAATTGGCTACCACATTTGCCTGCATTACCACAGTGACGTACTTCAAAAGTACTCCATTAGCTGTGAATTGCTTTGAGACATTCTTAGAACATGATGGGTTCCATATAAACTCAAGTTCGTTCTTTCTTTCATTCTTACCAATAGAAATCTTCTAGATAAGACAAATGTTGCTAGTAGACTCAGAAGTCTCTACCAGCAGCCCATGCTTTTCCTTCAATCGAATCTGGAAAATTCTGGAAAAATCTGGAAAATTCCTCTCCGACCCCTTCAGGCATGAAACTTGTCCAAGAGATCACTCTGGCCATGAAATTATCTTATATGGTACCCATCTCTTGCACGAGGCGATCTCCGCCCCTGCCAAAAACAAATCCAGCACTTGCTTGAAGGAATTCAGTGAATCAGCATCCAACCCACAAGCCGGCAGCCTTTGCTCTGGGAGAATTGCAGGCATATTCAACAACAACAACAACTTACATTTATATAGCATCCTTAATAGAGTCATATAGCGTAATTACAGCACAGAAGGAGGCCATTTGGCCCATCGAGTTCATGCTGGCTCTCTGTAGAGCAATCCAGTCAGTCCCATTCCCCGCTCTATCCCCACAGCCCTGCAAGTTTATTTCCCTCAAGTGCCTATCCAATTTCCTTTTGAAATCATTGATCATCTCCGCTTTCATCACCCTCGTAGGTAGCGAGTTCCAGGTCATTACCACTCACTGCGTAAAAAAGTTCATCCTCACATTCCCCCCTGTATCTCTTTCCCAAAATCTGTGTCCCCTAGTCCTTGTACCATCAACTAATGGGAACAGCTTTTCTAAACCTTATCTAAACCTAATCTTGTGCACCTCTATAAAATCTCCCCTCAACCTCCTTTGCTCCAAGGAGAACAACCCCAGCTTCTCAAACCTAACCTTGTAGTTAAAATCCTTAATCCCTGGAACCATTCTGGTTCTCCTCTGCACCCTTGCAAGGACCTTCACACCTTCCTAAAGTGTGGTGACCAGAACTGGGCGCAATACTCCAGTTGTGGTCTAACCAGAGCTTTACAAAGGTTCCGCATAACTTTCCTGCTTTTGTACTCAATACCTCTATTTATGAAGCTCAGGGTCCCATATGCTTTTCTAACTACTCTCTCAATAAGTCCTGCCACCTTCAAAGATCTATGCAAATGAACCCCCTGCAGTAAACCATCCCAAGGTGCTTCACAGGAGTGTTATCAAACAAAATTTGACACCATGCCACAGAAGGAGATATTAGGGCAGGTGACCAAAAGCTTAAAGAGGTAGGTTTTAAGGAGGAGAGAGAGGCGGAGAGATTTAGGGAGGGAATTCCAGAGCTTATGGAGTAGCCAGCTGAAGGCACGGCCGCCAATGGTGTAGCAATGAAAATTGGGAATGTGCAGTTCCCAGTATTTAGTGTCCAGTGGTGGAGGTGCTGAGTGAAATATTGAAGGGATCATCAGTGCTTGAGCTTATTAGGGTAAATTTTATGGATTCAGGCTGCCACTGTGACGCTTTGCCCACTAGGATCGCATACCGGGAACGCGGGTCAGCTGGCCCTGTAGGATCGTCTGCCTGCTATTAATGACGGAACATCCTGCAGGGATAGCTAACCTCTGGGCCCAAGGTTGCGATGTATATTCCCAGCAGGAGAAGCTCCACATGAGGTGTATGAATTCATAAGGTCTCGTGGATAGTTTATGCATTTAGATCATTTATTTAGATAAAAAAACAATGTGTAGCTTATTAAATTTTCAGTTGACAATGAAAGAGAGAGTGCGGCAAAGGAAGTAGCTGAACCTTTTACAGAAATGTTGCAGAACTGGGCAGACAAATAGAAAATCTGAAAATGTCTTTTGACAGATTGCACGCATCCCCGGGAGAAGGGCCTTCGCGGGTGGAGATTTGGGCTAGTTGCCTAACTCCTGCCCAGCGAATGTCCTTCAAACTTTTACGCCTGGTACTTTTACCAGCGTAAGAGTTTTAAAACATAGAAAAATTAAATGTTACTGCTTATTTTTTTATATTAAAAACCCTGTCTATTAAGGTACGTTCATTTTTAAAACTATTAAAACATTTTTTTTAAAGATTCAAAAAAATACATTTTTCTCTAAAACATTTAACGCAATTTCTATTAATTCAAAAAAGTGAAGTTTAAAAAAAAATTATGTGTGTGCTTTATTTGATTTTAGGGGTATTCTCTTTGATAGTAATGAGAGCTCGGAGCTTCTATTACTATGCATGAGAATAGTACCTTATGATTGGTGATCCAGGCCCACGTGATCCCAAGATACACGTTCGCTCCTGATAGACATTAGCCCATACGCTGGACTAGGTATTTTCATTTAAAACATTTTGGTTGGAGGCATCCTCCCGTAGAAAGCCTCCGAATGCAATTTTCGGGTCAATATTCAATACTGACATGCCAAGCACTGGAAGCGGGAAAGGCAATGAAGTGTACAACACAGGGGGCAGATTTAATGCAGCGTGATTTGAAAGGGATCTCCGGAATTAAGCTGGACTCGCAGTGTTCGTGTGATCAAGTAAATGCTAAGTGAAATAGATTGTTGTAATAGCGAGTGAGAATGGTGGAGTCGACAGAGGTGGTGCAGAGGTTTTATAACGCACTGGTCAGACCTCACGCTTGTGCAGTTCTGGTCGCATTAATTCAAAATGAGCGCAGGCGCATTGGGAAGGTTAGAGAAGAGCAAGAAGAGCAATACAAAGTGCAAAGGGAATGAGTTGTGAGGAAAAATAGACAAGTTTGAGCTCCACAATCTAAAGGGAAGGTTATGGGGCAACCTTTTTGAGATATATAAGGGCTGGTTCCACACTCTAAGCGGGAACCACATTCACAGGGATTGCAGTATGGAGGATTATGGACTGCATGCCCATGATTTCCCTTCATGTTCTCCCTGTGAGTGCAACTGTCTGATGGAAGTATGGAACCCGCCCTATAAAGTACTGCATGGTATAGATAAGGTGAAGTCACTATCACTGTCCCATCACATTATAGCTTTAAACAACTCTGTAAAATCACCCTTTCTTTGTATTTGTATATCACCCGAGTGAACCTGCACTGTAACCTCTCTATTAGAACATAAGAACATAAGAAATAGGAGCAGGAGTAGGCCATACGGCCCCTCGAGCCTGCTCCACCATTTAATACGCTCATGGCTGATCTGATCATGGACTCAGCTCCACTTTCCCGCCCGCTTCCCATAACCCCTTATTCCCTTAAAAAACTGTCTATCTCTGTCTTAAATTTATTCAATGTCCCGGCTTTCACAGATCTCTGAAGCAGTGAATTCCACAGATTTACAACCCTCTGAGAGAAGAAATTACTCCTCATCTCTGTTTTAAATAGGCGGCCCCTTATTCTAAGATTATGCCCCCTAGTTCTAGTGTCCTCTATCAGTGGAAACATCCTCTCTGCATCCACCTTGTCAAGCCCCCTCATAATCTTATACTTTTCGATAAGATCACCTCTCATTCTTCTGAATTCCAATGAGTAGAGGCCCAACCTCCTCAACCTTTCCTCATGAGTCAACCCTCTCATCTCCGGAATCAACCGAGTGAATATTCTCTGGACTGCCTCCAAAGCAAGTATAACCTTTCATAAATATGGAAACAAAAATTGTACACAGTTGTCTCAACATCCTTCTTATAGTGCAGAGCCCAAAACTGCATTGGAATATAGGAACAAGAGTAGGCCATTCATCCCCTTGAGCCTGTTCCACCATTCAATGAGGTCATGACTGATCTATACCTCAACTCCACTGAGCTTCCTTTGCTCCATATCCCTTAATAGCCTCACCTAACAAAAATTGATATATCTCTGTTTGTAATTTTTCAATTGCACCCAGTACTGCAGCTGCGGTCTTACTGAGGTTTATATAGATTCACCATTATAATGCAGATACAGAGCAATGGTCCCTTTCCCATTCTTTACTTTTCCTTATCTTCTACTTGGTAAATGCTTTACTCATTGCGGAATTGAGCAATTCAGAGCAAAGGTCCTAGGTTTGATCCCTCTGTCAGTGCTGGATTGGCTGATCTCAACTGGAGTGGGGGTGTGGTAACTGACTTCAGCGCCCCTGGGGTTAGGATCAGTGCAAGAGGGAGAAAAAAATCAGCCACGGTTCCCAGTCCTGATCAGACTCTGATAGAAAGTGGACTTCAGCTAACCACAGGTGTGGCCAAGATGTTGGATTTCATATCAACTCACACATATTCAACTCACACATGAAGAACATATAGTGTAGCCAGTGTCTGTGGAACTCTGCTCCGGCATGAGTCTGCACCCTCATGGGAGTCCTGTAGGGGAAATCAAGGGATATGGAGATAAAGGGCAAAGTGGAGTTGTGGTCGATCCCATCATCATAATCATCATCATCATCATAGGCAGTCCCTTGGAATCGAGGAAGACTTGCTCCCACTCCTGAAGTGAGTTCTTTGATGGCTGAACAATCCAATACAAGAGCCACAGACTCTGTCACAGGTGGGACAGATAGTTATTGAGGGAAGGGGTGAGTGGGACAGGTTTGCCGCACGCTCTTTCCGCTGCCTGCGCTTGATTTCTGCATGCTCTCAGCGTTGAGACTCGAGGTGCTCAGCGCCCTCCCGGATGCACTTCCTCCACTTAGGGCGGTCTTGGGCCAGGGACTCCCAGGTGTCAGTGGGGATGTCGCACTTTATCAGGGAGGCTTTTGAGGGTGTCCATGAGCTTATTGAATGCCTGAGCAGGCTCAAAGGGTCATATGGCCTAATCCTGGTCCTAATTCTTATGTTCTTATGTAGTTACACAGGGATCTCTTCCCCTCTGCCCCCGCCCCCCCCCCCCCCTCCTCCAACTTCTGGTGGGTTAGATATTAACACACAAATGTGGAACAACTGGAGAAGAGTTTGCAGTCAAGCTGAGGATTCAGTGTCAGGAAAAAGAAGAAGACACACAAAATTCACTCTGAAATTGGAATTGGGAATAAATCGGATAACACAGTCAGCAAAACAATCAGTTACAGGATAGTTTCAGAACAGCAACCACATCTGTTGAAAAATCCTGATTATTGAGATTTCATTCTGTTGCCACGGGGGAAGCGGTCCCTGTGTAACTACACCACCACCCTGTTCTTTAGAAATAAGTTTACTGTTTTGAGTTGCATGCGGAGGAATGTTACTATTAAACTACTTTTATACAGAGTTCACTGAAATCTTGTTTCTTGTTTACAAGCAGGATAATGTTGGCACATGGGGGTAAATTTCAGTGGACTGCTCCCAGTGCGGAGTTTGCTCGATGGGAGCATGGATCAGAGAATCTGAAGTGGAGGTCACTGAGGAGGTCATCATTTTAATCACTGGCTAATCAGGACTGCAACAAATCGGGGGTGGGAGAGGCACTGCCAATCTGTGCTTTTTCCTGGGAGCAGAGTTTATTCAGATTCACCTTATGGCAATAGCTCATTGCATGTTGGCATCTTGTGACGTGCATTCGCACCCATAAATTCTCACATACGGTGACTTCACAATCTCATTCAGTTGGCCTCTGAGAGAAGCGTTTCACCGGGAAGGAAAGGGATGAGAAATTCAAGTACCCTTTCACTTTCAAAAGAGAATTGGATGTATACTTGAAAAGGAAAAATTTGCAGGGCTATGGGGAAAGAGCAGGGAAGCAGGATAAAAGAAAAAGACTTGCATTTATATCATCATCATCATAGGCGGTCCCTCGAACGAGGATGACTTGCTTCCACAAGAGTCCACAGATGTTTCAAAGAAGGACCCGATATTCCAGGCCTGAACTCCAATTGAAGGGGTGGAAGATGCCTGTGCGTGGATTTTTTTAACGTGTGGTGACCGTTGCACATCAGCCACCACATGGGCTTGACAGAGCTCGGCCTTTATCCAGTGGCAAGGATTAACCAGGACGACTGGAGACCAGCTCTGCTGCACAGACCTAGTGCGTACACATATCGCAGTGTGGGCTGGCCCGTGCTGCCCCTGGGCCCTCAGCTCTTCTGGGCCCTGTACCCTCATTCGCCGCACCTCCGCCACAATCCCTCACTGCTCCTGCGCCACGATCACTCGCCGCTCCTCCGGCACAAAAATATTCGTTGCATCTCTGCCACGATCTCTCACCGCACCTCCGTATCAAACATTCACCTAACCTCCGCCACGATCTCACATTGCTCCTCCGCCCCGACCTTCCCGCTCCCCCATTACCCATTAGCAAGACACCTCAAAGGGCAGAAGTGATTTTTTTTGCTTGTAATTAAAAACAAAATGCTGAAACACTCTGGTCAGGCAGCATCTGGGGAGAGAGAGAGAGAGAAAAACAAGAGTCACAACCACCAGATGTCTCAAAACGTTTTACAGCCAATGGAATACTTTTGGAGTGTAGTCACTGTTGTAATTGGATAACTCTTTCAAAGAGCCCGTACAGGCACAATGGGCTGAACGGCCTCCTTCTGTGCCGTACGATTCGATGATTATATGACTGTGTGGCGCTCATGCACACCTCTTAAGACCCCCCAATGGCAACAGCCTGGGACAAGCTGTGGTAGGGGCAACCCTAGTGAAGGTGGGGTGTGGGGGGGTCAAAAGATTGCCAATACCACAGTGGGGAGGTGAAGTGGGAGAAAGTCAAGTGGACTTTATTTAGCCCAGAACTTTTTGCAGTGATGAAAGGGTTACCAGAGATTAAAGAGGAAAGAGGAGGGGAAAATAACTGATTAAACAGTGATGTGGAAAGATTCAATACCTGAGCGCGCTAAGTAAATATTCCTGATAATTGGGTAACGTTGCAGGGGAAATGTATCATTTTCCTAATGAGATCTGACAGCACCATTAACTGTTGTCCACAGAGGGATATTTGCTGCAGTTGTCCATATGCAGCCCACATGAGCTCAAGCCAATGTTGACAGTGACAGTGCTGGCTTGAATCTTACAAGAAGGAGCATTAACTGTCAGCATTGTTAAGGAGCTAATTACACGGTGTAAAGAGCGGATATTATTTATTCTGTGTTATCTCACCAGCAAGCATTTGGGGTCACTTCTGTCGCCGTGGAAACAATTAGCTTCCCACTGGCCGACAATCTGCAGGAGCCAGCCAATCGCAGTAAACCCTGCTGTGAGGTCATGGCATCATCCCCTTTCTCTCCTCCTATCTCTCCCCCCTGACCCCCATAACACTATTCACACTTTCAATCTGGGGTGGTAGGGGGGGGGCATGGGGGATGGTGGGGGGGTCACTGTGCTTCATGTCTCCGCAGGCAAGGGTCAATAAGGCAGTTTAAGACAGAGCAAGAGCAAAATAAAACAAAGCCAATCAGGATGAAAGGGCAAAGATTAAACTGTGATTTTATTTGCATGGCGAGGCCTCCATCTGTGTGCAGTTGAGTATTAATTTAACAGCGGGGAGCTTTGGGCCTGTGAACCGTAATCCACAGGAAGGAAGACATTTTGTTCTCTGTTTGTAATTATAAGAGCAATTGGAACTGACAGTCTCCCCCAGAGTGAATACGGCAGATAGAAAAGAAAATCCCAAAAATGCAGAGGCAGAGAGATACACAGGAACAGATCTGAATGGGAGGTGGACGGAGAATGACAGAAACAGAGGGAGTGGGAGGTGGACCGAAAGAGTCCACAGTGGGGAGATGAAGTGTCCTCGCCCCTCCCTATCTCTGTAATATCCTCCAGCCCCACAACCCCCCGAAATGTCTGCGCTCCTCTAATTCTGCCTCTTCAGTATGCCTGATTATAATCGCTCAACCATTGGTAGCCGTACCTTCTGTTGCCTAGGCCCCAAGCTCTGGAATTCCCTGCCTAAACTTCTCCACCTTTCTTTCCTCCTTCAAGACGCTCCTTAAAACCTACCTCTTTGACCAAGCTTTTGGTCACCTGCGTTAATTTCTAATTATGCGGCTCGGTGTCAAATTTTTTATCTTATAATACTCCTGTGAAGTGCCTTGGGACGTTTCACTATGTTAAAGGTGCTATATAAATACAAGTTGTCATTGTTGAGACATAAGGGTAAATTAATTGATCCTGTGCAACCAGCAGGCAGCCACACTTGAATGGAGCACGGGTCAGAGTTAAGGCTACAATACTGTAGAGCCGAATCACCGACCCGTGCTCTGTTGGAGCTGTCCACTGGGAGCAGGAGATCGGTCTATTTACCCTTCAGAGAGATCGGATAGACAGATACAAAGAAAGTCAGGCATAGAAACAGACAAAGATACAGAAAGAGCGAAGAATAGAGACACAAACAAAGATGGGGAAAGAGAAGGGCAGGTACTGACAGATATGGAAAGAGGCAGAGAGAATCAGGAACAGACAATAATGGAGAAAGACCCAGAGAGGCTAGGTCAACTGAAAATGTAAAAACTGAGATTGACAGACTTTTGTTGGGTAAGGGTATTAAGGGATATATGGAACCAATGCGGGTAAATGGAGTTCAGATACAGATTAGCCATGATCTAATTGAATAGCAGAACAGGCTTGAAGCCTAATCCTGTTCCTATGAGATGGAGACCGATAAAAGAAACATAGAAACATAGAAACATAGAAAATAGGTGCAGGAGCAGGCCATTCAGCCCTTCTAGCCTGCACCGCCATTCAATGAGTTCATGGCTGAACATGAAACTTCAGTACCCCCTTCCTGCTTTCTCGCCATAACCCTTGATCCCCCGCGTAGTAAGGACTTCATCTAACTCCCTTTTGAATATATTTAGTGAATTGGCCTCAACTACTTTCTGTGGTAGAGAATTCCACAGGTTCACCACTCTCTGGGTGAAGAAGTTTCTCCTCATCTCGGTCCTAAATGGCTTACCCCTTATCCTCAGACTGTGACCCCTGGTTCTGGACTTCCCCAACATTGGGAACATTCTTTCTGCATCTAACCTGTCTAAACCCGTCAGAATTTTAAACGTTTCTATGAGGTCCCCTCTCATTCTTCTGAACTCCAGTGAATACAAGCCCAGTTGATCCAATCTTTCTTGATAGGTCAGTCCCGCCATCCCGGGAATCAGTCTGGTGAACCTTCGCTGTACTCCCTCAATAGCAAGAATGTCCTTCCTCAAGTTAGGAGACCAAAACTGTACACAATACTCCAGGTGTGGCCTCACCAAGGCCCTGTACAACTGTAGCAACACCTCCCTGCCCCTGTATTCAAATCCCCTCGCTATGAAGGCCAACATGCCATTTGCTTTCTTAACCGCCTGCTGTACCTGCATGCTAACCTTCAATGACTGATGTACCATGACACCCAGGTCTCGTTGCACCTTCCCTTTTCCTAATCTGTCACCATTCAGATAATAGTCTGTCTCTCTGTTTTTACCACCAAAGTGGATAACCTCACATTTATCCACATTATACTTCATCTGCCATGCATTTGCCCACTCACCTAACCTATCCAAGTCACTCTGCAGCCTAATAGCATCCTCCTCGCAGTTCACACTGCCACCCAACTTAGTATCATCCGCAAATTTGGAGATACTGCATTTAATCCCCTCGTCTAAATCATTAATGTACAATGTAAACAGCTGGGGCCCCAGCACAGAACCTTGCGGCACTCCACTAGTCACTGCCTGCCATTCTGAAAAGTACCCGTTTACTCCTACTCTTTGCTTCCTGTCTGACAACCAGTTCTCAATCCACGTCAGCACACTACCCCCAATCCCATGTGCTTTAACTTTTCACATTAATCTCTTGTGTGGGACCTTGTCGAAAGCCTTCTGAAAGTCCAAATATACCACATCAACTGGTTCTCCTTTGTCCACTTTACTGGAAACATCCTCAAAAAATTCCAGAAGATTTGTCAAGCATGATTTCCCTTTCACAAATCCATGCTGACTTGGACCTATCATGTCACCATTTTCCAGATGCACTGCTATGACATCCTTAATAATTGATTCCATCATTTTACCCACTACTGAGGTCAGGCTGACCGGTCTATAATTCCCTGTTTTCTCTCTCCCTCCTTTTTTAAAAAGTGGGGTTACATTGGCTACCCTCCACTCCATAGGAACTGATCCAGAGTCAATGGAATGTTGGAAAATGACTGTCAAACACTACACAACCACCGGACGTCTCAAAGCACTTTACAGTCAATGGAGTGAAGTCACTGTTGTAATGAAGGAAACGCAGCAGCCAATTTGCACATAGCAAGCTCCGACAAACAGCAATGTGATAATGACCAGATAATCTGTTTTTTGTTATTTTGATTGAGGATAAATGTTGGCCAGGACACCTCCCCTGCTCTTCTTCGAAATAGTGCCATGGGATCTTTTAAGTCCACCTGAGAGGGTAGACAGGATCTCATCCGAAAGATGGCACCTCTGACAGTGCAGCACACCCTCAGAACTGCACTGGGAGTGTCAGCCTAGATTTATTTTGTGCTCAAGTCCCTGGAGTGGGATTTGAACCCACAACCTTCTGACCCAGAGGCAAAATTGCTACCCACTGAGCCACAGCTGACACTTGCAGGGTCATAAATGTGGGTTTGGCACAGGGTGATTGTAACACATTCTTATAACCACATACTGTGTCACGGTGTCTTGGAGCAAGGGTGTTGTCCCTGTCGATCAGATTGGAGTGAGTTGTCCTTCTGTGGACTGTGCCATCAGTGGATAAGTAACTGTGAGTCACTCTTGGGTACTTCTCATTGGGTTTGGCTTTGGCAGAGGCCGAGGTGCCTCTATGCAACCAGTAAACTGGTGAATGGTGCCTGGCAATGGGGCACTTGAAGGGAGGTGACAAGCAACAATAAAACAGGCCCTGACAACAGTTTTCTTGCAGTATATAAAGCACTCTAAATCGCAGCAGGCTGGACCTGACAGGAATGGCTAACTAGGTCTTTTTGAAAGCATATAAAGGAGAAGATTACATAGAGCAGTGCCAGCTCTAGAATGAGCCTTGTTGTGGAAGAATTGCTGATGGAAAGCTTCAACAGTACTCACATCCCATGGGCTGTGTTTAGTTCCACTCCACACGACTGCTCTGCAGAGGAGGTCATCAGATGTCAGGTAAAAGAAAAAAAGGGCATGCAATTATATCACGCCTTTCACGACCACCGGATGTCTCAAAGCGCTTTACAGCCAATGAAATACTTTTGGAGTGTAGTCACTGTTGTAATGTGGGAAACGCAGCAGCCAATTTGCGCACAGCAAGCTCCCACAAACAGCAATATGATAATGACCGGATAATCTGTTTTTGTTATGTTGATTGAGGGATAAATATTGGCCAGGAGACTGGGGATAACTCCCCTGCTCTTCTTCGAAATAGTGACATGGGATCTTTTACATCCATTTGAGAGAGCAGACAGGGCCTCGATTTAACGTCTCATCCATAAGACGGCACCTCCAACAGTGCAGCACTCCCTCAATGGACAGCCCTGCCAGGACTGGAGCGTCAGCCTAGATATTTGTGCTCAAGTCCGTGGAGTGGGAGGTAGCAGGATACCAATGCTGTGTGACCCCTCAGAGTCAGTCAGTACGGTGTGAGCTAATCAAAATAGGGCTGGGATATGCTCCTTTGAAATGATTCACGTCATCTTCTCTTCCTAAATCACATATCTGCCATTTGACTCCCCATTTCATATTGGCTGAATGTGCTCAGTTAAGCTTTAGAAACATTCCTTTATAGGAAGATTCATTTCCAATGGTAGGAGTGCTGTAAACCACCAGTAAACACCAATTTGTGATTCATATCTCCAAGGCACATTACCAGCTTTGTTGCATCTGCCAGACAGAAACACGGCACGGGTTTCAAAATACACCTGGGCGCTCGGCTGGGAGGGTTGAGATTTCATGGGCCACACTGCCTTTTCCTGTCCTTAACTGTTCCTCTTATAGTTACACCGCAGAGATCCTCTGACACAAAGGTACAGGATAAAACCATGAGTTTTGCCTGGTGATGTTTCCATTCGTTTTATCCTCCTCCTCCACCTCCACCCCCCCACCTCCAACACCCAATAGTGTCCAAGTTTGTACGTGAGAGTTGCCATATATCCCACATCTTGACCAGAATATCAATTCGTTGCCATGGACTGGTTTGTCGGGGTAGTTGTGGAAGTGCTGACATTTGCTGCTAGTCGGCCCAATCAGCCCCAGGCCTTTCTGGTCCGACTCAGCCATGCTCCAACCTCACAACCCCCCACCCCCGAGATATCTGCACTCCTCTAATTCTGCCCTCTTGAGCATCCCTGATTATAACTGCTCAACCATTGATGGCCGTGCCTTCAGCTGCCTGGGCCCTAAGTTCTAGAACTCCCTCCCTAAACCTCACCGCCTCTCTACCTCTCTTTCCACCTTTATGATGCTCCTTAAAACCTACCTCTTTGACCGAGCCTTTGGTCATCTGCTGCAATTTCTTCTTATGTGGCTCAGTGTCAAATTTATTTGTTTAGTCTTATAACACTCCTGTGAAGCGCCTTGGGATGTTTCACTACGTTAAAGGCACTATATAAATACAAGTTGTTGTTGTGGCCGCCTCGGTATTGTTGAGGATAATTAGCTCACCCTAGTATTTGACTTCCCAATCAACTCTTCTTCAGCTTGGCTAATCAACCTCAACAATACCGAGGAGGATCCATGGCTTAAGTGTCAGGATGTAGAGTAATTTCCAGGTTGTTTTTTAAAAATTCTCCTCCTCCGTATTGACCATGGTTAAGAACATAACATAAGAACTAGGAGCAGGAGTAGGCCATTCGGCCCTTCGAGCTTGCTCCGCCATTCAATAAGATCGTGGCTGATCTTCTACCTCAACTCTTTGATTGGCTGACACAGAAAAGGTTTGGCGTTAGATTCCCAATCCCTGACTTCAAGCAGCTCTCATTGCGATCAATATGCAAAACTTGTTTACATCAAGAAATAATTATTTTCATATAGCTACATCATAATCAGTACTGAAGCACTTTCCTGGAACCTGTGAGCTTGTCAAAATTATAATTGAAAAGTAAGCAAACTAGAAGTGCTGATTTTAGCTGCTAAAATTAATTTGCGCTGTTTGTGGAAAGCAGTGAAAGCGCCAGATGCTACTGTACCCAAAACCTGTTTTATATTTGGTGCAGGTGACGGCAACAGTCACTGTCACAATGAGGTCAGTGCCATTCTGAACAAGAGGAGGCCATTCAGCCCCTCGAGCCTGTTCCGCCATTCAATTAGACCATGGCTGATCTGTATCTTAACTCCATCTTGGTTCCGTGACCCTCAGTACTCTTTTCTGAACCAGGCTGAGTATAAATCCATAGATACCTTCTCCTTGAGGCTCTATTTGTTTATCCATTTCAAGGAACCCCGTGCACCATGTAATATTCCTGACCTGCTCGCAGGCCTCACACTGGGCCACTTTGAAGCAGCCACGAGGAGGTGCAAGAGATGAGCCCAGGAATGGACACTCTCTAGCTTTCTATCCCTGTGGGAGAGTGCCTGGCCTTGGCTTAGTGTTGAGTTTTAAGAATGCACAATTCAGTCGGAATTAGGGTTGGTATTTCCCAGAGTTTCCAGGACACTGCTACAAGCAACCCAAGGGGAAGGTCATAGGAACATTTAAAAAATGGCGTGTTTTTTTCATTTTCTTTTGTTTATTCATTATTAACATATTGGAGGCAGGATAAGAAGGCTGTTTGACTGACAGTCAAGCATCGTCCATTCGCGTAATTAATGGTCTGTTTGATTTCCAGTCGGTGTGGGAAGGTGGTGAGCTGCAGGGATAGACGGGGTGAGTGTGGGGGCGGGGCTGTTGAAGGCGGCAGGTCATGTGATGAAACCTCCAGGAGTGCGTCCAACCAAAGTTGGTGACCTGAGTCGGAGTCCCTGGACAGCAATCAAGAGCTGATTTTTCACTGCTCCAACGCAAGGGTACTGAGGCTAACTTTAACACTCCTCACAGCTGACTCAGCACAGAGCGGGATAGGAGCCTGGAAGCTTGCTGGTCTTTGTGGGGCCATTTCCCTCTGGGCAATGTCATTATCAGGGGAGATGGTACCAGAACGCCTATGGAGGACCAAAGAAAACTCGCAAGCAATTAAACATCCATTTTCAAAATAGGAATGAGCACTTTTGAAAATGGATATTTAATTGTTCATTACCAAATCTAATCGTTCATTAATTAGTAATCACTACAACAACAACAACTTACATTTATATAGCGCATTTAACATAGTAAAACGTCCCAAAGACGCGATATCAATAAAAAACATTTGTGACACTGAGTCGCAGAAGATGTCAGGCCAGATGACCAAAAGCTTGATTAAAGAGGTAGGTCTTTAGGAGCATCTTAAAAGAGGAGAGAAGTAGGGAGGCGGAGAGGTTTAAGGAGGGAATTCCAGAGCTTAGGGCCAAGGCAGCTGAAAGCACGGCCGCCAGTGGTGGAACGATTAATATCGAGGATGCGCAAGAGGCCAGAATTGGAGGAGCGCAGAGATCTTGAAGACTTGTAGGGCTGTAGGAGGATACAGCCAATGTCCTGGCCAATATTATCCCTCAACCAACATAACAAAAGCAGATTATCTGGTCATTATCACGTTGCTGTTTGTGGGAGCTTGCTGTGCGCAAGTTGGCTGCCGCGTGTCCTACACTACAACAGTGACTTTGCTCGAAAAATACTTAATTAACTGTAAAGCGCTTTGAGACGTCCGGTGGTCGTGAAAGGCGCTATATAAATGCAAGTCTTTTTTTTACAGAGCTCGGGAGGTGCGAGATCATGGGTTACTAATTACTAATGCCTATTAAAGGTTCGACTGTTTACACACAAGAAAATGGAAGAAACTCTTTTAGAGTCTACCTGCAAAACATAAACATTAAACTGTGCCACCCGACCTGGGTGACACACCAGACATTTACAAGGCCCTTTTTTCCTTTTTTTTTTTTTTGTTTTTTTTTTGTGTTTTTTTTTTTTTTTTTTTTTTTTGGGCACTAAAATCACAATTTCTCCGGTGCCCCCTATAAAAGGGAAGGGGACACTAAAAGCACCGGCAATTAAAACAAATTAAACTTTAAAACGTAAAATCAAATTAAAATTTGGTTGCCGGGCGTGATGATGCACTCCAGTCCCTCCGGTGCCCACCTCTCGCGGAAGGCCGCGAGCGTACCGGTGGACACCGCGTGCTCCATCTCCAAGGACACCCTGGACCGGATGTAAGAGCGGAAGAGAGGCAGGCAGTCAGGTTGAACGACCCCCTCGACCGCCCGCTGCCTGGACCGGCTGATGGAGAAAATGGAAGAATCTTTAAATTGCTCCTCCCAGCTGCACAGTATTGCTGACAGCTGATGCCGGCCTCAATCAGGTCCCCTCCCGGTGTCCTCTCCTCCAACGCACTTACCTGAGGAGGATGCCAGCAAGGCAGGTGGCCTAAATTTGTTTATATTGCGACGCTTTACTGCGTTTAAGGTGCTTAAGGAGCTATTGTTGATATAAAAAGGGTGACCTTCCTTTAAAGGTCGCGCACTGATGCATTTCCAACCCACGTCTCAGTCACCCAGGGTAAATATGGAAATACTATTGATCGCTTCGTGGGACACACTGGGGCAGATTGACCTCATTTGCACTTCAGAGTTAAATCATCATCATTATCATAGGCGGTCCCTCGTATCGAGGAACTTGCTTCCACGCCAAAAAGGGATGCGTTCACAGGTGTTTCAATGAAGGACCTAATATTCCAGGTCCCGAACTACATGTTGAAGAGTGGAAGATGCATGTGCATGGATTTTTTAACATGTGGTAGCCATTGCACACCAGCCACCACACGGGCTTGACAGAGCCAGAGCTAGGTCTTGGTCCAGTGGCAAGGATTAACCAAGACAACTGGAGACCAGCTGTGCTGCACGGACCTAGCGCACACATATCGCAGTGTGGGCTGGCCCGTGCTGCCCCTGGGCCCTCGCCTCTTCTGGGACCCAATCACGTCGCTCCACGTAACATCAATCGTTACCACTTTGAGAAAAGTACAATAAATATAGCTTGTAAGGATCAGAATTTGAGTTTGAATTGGCAATAATCGGCTAAAATCTGGATCCTTGCTGTCAAAATGCAAACTTTAAAAATTGTCATATCTAAAGTAAAAAAACCTGTCATGGAAGCTCCTTGAAGTTAATGAAACCACTCTATTATCATTGATAATCCAGTGGGTAGAGGAAGGTAGGGCTGAGATTTCTTAATGGCAGTGCATCCATCTGATGTACAATAATAAATTATTGTGATGTTCCTGGACTTTTGGGAATAATGGAATAACTGTATTTCTGTTAACCATCAGTTACACTGACTAAGCAATCATCAGAATTGTAGTCACCTGGCCAGAACACATTGAGGAAAATCAGGCAGTGAGGTTCATATAGTGAGGCTGTAACACAACCGTCTGATCTTGCATACATTTAAATTAATGGATAGGATTCAGGTAGGCTCCTACGGGTGTGTTTTCCTCCCTGATATTCCTCTCCTTGCTCTTCCCAGGAAATGATTTAACACCCATGGAGGGATTTGAAATCAAGGATGAGAACTTTACATTTTGAGGCTTTGCTGGACTGGGAACTAATGTAGGTCAGCGAGCACAGGGGTGAAAGATGATCTGTCAGAATGTTGTCTGAAAACACTCCTGTGAAGCACCTTGGGTCATTTTACTATGGGCACTGACGCCAGTTGTAGCGACTCTTAACACCACCTGGTTGATGGTCGACCATGTTGTTAAGTCAGTGTTCAGCCTCACTCATGGAGGAGGAACCACTTGAGCGAGGTATCATATTCCAGTCACTCATCCTCATACGCAGTCCCTCGAAATCGACTTGCTTCCACTCTAAAAGTGAGTTCTCAGGTGACAGTCCAATACGGGAATTACAGTCTCTGTCACAGGTGGGACAAACTATGGTTGAAGGAAAGGGTGGGTGGGGAGTCTGGTTTGCCGCACGCTCCTTCCGCTGTCTGCGCTTGGTTTCGAATTGCTCTTGGCGACGAGACTCGAGGTGCTCAGCGCCCTCCCGGATGCTTGTTCTCCACTTAGGGCGGTCTTTGGCCAGGGATTCCCAGGTGGGGATGTTTCACTTTATCAAGGAGGCTTTGAGGGTGTCCTTGAAACATTTCCTCTGCCCACCTGGAGCTCGCTTGCCGTGCAGGAGTTCCGAGTAGATCGCTTGCTTTGGGAGTCTCGTGTTGAACATGCGGACGATGTGGCCCGTCCAACGGAGCTGGTCGAGTGTGGTCAGTGCTTCGATGCTGGGGATGTTGGCCTGAGTGAGAACACTGACGTTGGTGTGTCTATCCTCCCAGTGGATTTGCAGGATCTTGCGGAGGCAGCTCTGGTGGTACTTCTCCAGCGCTTTGAGGTGTCTGCTGTATATGGTCCACTTACCTGAGCCATACAGGAGGGCGGATATCACTATTGCCCTATAGACCATAAGCTTGGTGCCAGATTTGAGGTCCTGGTCTTCAAATACTCTCTTCCTCAGGCAACCGAGGTATGGAAAATGGTCCATGTTGTCCACGGCCGCGCCGTGGATTTTGATGACCAGGAGGCAGTGCTATGATTCCAGTTGCTACCCCCAGAACCGCACCACAACCAAAGCCAGCAGCTTTTGTGGGAGGTGAAAATGGGGGAAAGAAGAAAGAAAAGATAGATTTTAAAGAAAAGGAAAAAGAGGAGTAACGCATACACTGAGAAAATATTGGAAGAGATGTTAAAGGGTAAGGGAGGAAAGGAGTAAAAGGGAAAATGAATAAAGACACACAGGAATTGAAAAGACTGAACGAGTATGGGATGGATTTTTGGGTCTCCTCTGCTCCGTTTTTGGCCCGGAGTGGCGGCAAAGGCGACGGTTAGGTGATTTGGCCGGGCGGTCAGCCTCCAGCGCCTCGCAGCGATCCTCGGGTCCAATTTAGCAGCGACGCAGTTCAAGCATTGCCCGGAAGAGCTGCACCGGTGTGCAATGCCGCGAGTTTTGATTCTTGCCCGACCCGTACGCCCCAAAGCGCGTCTCGCAGTGACCGCCTGGGAAATCAGAGTGGTCCAAGCATCCCATTGGCGAAGAGGTGAGTAATCGACTCCTAAGGTAAGCGTGATTGTTTCTTCTTTTAATTTTTTTTTTGTGATTTGTGTTGTGGCGGCGTGAGCAATGTTTTGGGAATGTTTTTGTGGCATTTGTTTTAAGGTTTTTTTCCCTCCTCAAAGCGTCACTCGGAGCGCTCCCGGCTCGGCTTGGTTCTTTAGCTCGGGAATTTCCCATCCTCACGCCCGAAGAGAGGTGTACAAAGCCTCCCTTAGTGCTGCGTCCCCTGACTCAGGGCCCAGCTGCTCAAACTTACCGACTGAGGCACAATCTTTCCCGCCCCGCCACCATTATCGCCCCAAAAACATCAAAGCCGAAAATCCAGTGCTATGGACTTAGATAAGGTGAGATAGGCGGAGGAATAGATTTGTTGGTATATGGTGCATCCAGTACATAGATTAGCTTCCCCCAGCAACATGGAATACACATGTCGGATATAGAAAAATTACGACATAGTTTGAGTTAGGTGGACAAATATTTTGAAACTGAAATGATATAGATGAATGGATTGGGGGATAAACAGGCAGGTATTACTTGACATGAAGGAAACAAATCGGTGGGTAGCTACCTCCTGCGGTATCCCTCGCTTCGAGCTTTGGTTTCCATGGTTCTGGCATTAAGTGGATTACTAACCCCTGGCCGCCTGCTTATTCCGGCTCAGGCTGCCGAATGAGCTGAATTAATACTCGATTCTGGCTGTGAGGAGCCCAAGAGCTTATTAATTAGCGGCCTAATCTCCAGCAGATAGAGATGCAAGGAGGTGCCACTCACTCACGGCGGGCTGCTGCGCGCATTACCACGCTGCGGCCTGCCGCTGCATCTGGCCTAATGGAGTCAATAGCTCTTCAGCTCCTAACCTATTTCTTTCAGAATCTGAAGCCCTTCACAAGAATAGCCACTTAGGAAAGCCGCTACTTTTTTTTTTTACATTGGCCTGCGCCGCGCACTATCATTCAAAATTAGCACGCAAGTGTTATCAAGATCGGTAAGAGCGCGATGCTCTTAAAACTCAGCGGGGCTGCGATAAATCCCTGCAGTGGGCCTCCGTGCCCGCAGCCGCTGAGTGTCATTATTGATGTGTCTCAAAACTTAGAGAGCAAAACAAAAAAAATTACTGCCCTCAACCAGCCCTGTTCTGCCGGCCTTCATTCTGCCTCCAGGGTGATCGCAGTGCCCTGTGCATCACCATAGCAACAGGCTGTGGATACACGGGGTGAATGGGGGCCTAACCCCTGCAGTGCCCTCAGCTCAAGGTGTTGTTCATTCCGTGCTCCGAGAGCAGCTACAACAATGTACTTCATTTTGTTATAATCCCTATTGGGGCTTTTTTTTCCTGTAGATTTTTCAGATTTAAAGTGTTTTTTTTTTCTGTTTGCAGTAGATTAGCTGTTTGCCTTAGGTGCAACAGCCAATAAATTACTGCCAGTGATATTCATAGAATCGCACCAGTGTAGGAATTCTTAACACGTTCTCACAACGTTTTGTGGTGCATTTTAACAGAGAGGTTTAAAATAAATGAGTCGGGCCACAGCAAAGCAGCAGTCAACAAAGTCAATCGAATGCTGAACTACCAGTGGCAACAGTCATGATCAAACTGGACAGTACTCTGGTCAGGCTACGCACACCTTGAGCACTGTGTCCAGTTCTGGTCACCGAGGCACAAGAGAAATGTTCAGGCACTGGACGTAGTGCAGAGAAAAGCCATAAAGAAAAGAAAGACTTGCGTTTATATAACGCTTTTCATGGCCATCGGACGTCACACAGCGCTTTACTGCTAAAGAAGCACTTTTTGGAGTGCAGTCACTGTTGTAATATGGGAGATGCAGCACAGCAAACTCCCACAAACAGCAATGTGATAATGACCAAATAATTTGTTTTTGTTATGTTGATTGAGGGATAAATATTGGCCAGGACACCAGGGATAACTCCCCTGCTCTTCTTCGAAGTAGTGCCATGGGATTTTTTACATCCACCTAAGAGAGCAAACAGAGCCTTGGTTTAATGTCTTATCCGAAAGACAGCACCTCTGACAGTGCAGCACTCTCTCAGCACTGCACTGGAGTGTCAGCCTCAATTTATGTGTTCAAGTCCCTGGACTGGGATTTAAACCTGCAACCTTCTGACTCAGAGGCGAGTGTACTAACCACTGAGCCACAGCTGATATTGCATGAGGCTGATCCGTAGTGTTAGGGGTCCGAGTTATGAGGAAAGACTGCAGCTTTTCAACCTTGAAAGAAGGCATCTGAGAGATGTTTGTGTCAAGGTTTCTAAGCATGGGTCAACGGGACACAGGTTCAAACTAGCAACGGTAAGTTCTGTAATTGGGAAATATTTCACACAGATGGTCAGGAGAACGACAGATGGGATGGCTTTCCAGATAGAGTATTAGAGGCAAAAACCCCTGGATAATTTAAGAAGATGCATTAATGCTGAATGGGAAGACTTTAAAGATATTTCTGGATGGATGAATTAAGATGAGCCAAATGGCCTTTCCCAACCATAACTATCTTAAGAATAACGTGTTCATCTGCTGATACAATGGGGTTAAGTTTCGGCCTGAGTTGCTCCTGTTTTTTTGGAGCAACTGGTTTAGAATGGAGTATCTTAGAAATTGCAATTCTCGGCATTTAGTTTGTTCCAGTTCTAGTCAGTTCGAACAATTTCACTTTGGAACAGAATTTTTTTTTCAAAAGGGTGTGTGTCCGGCCACTTACACCTGTTTTGAAAGTCTAGGCAGTGAAAACTTACTCCAAACTAACTAAGAATGCAGTAAGTGCAGATTTTTGTACGCTCAGAAAAACCTTCCCTACACTTTACAAATAGGGGAACGTAGGGAACAAGGGAGAGGGGAGGTGGGAGGGTGGGGGGGAGGGGGGGGGAGGGAAGTAATTAAATTCTACAAGCATTCAACAGTCTTACTTATACAAATAAAGAGCCATCCTGAATAAAAAATTATAAACAAAGCAAAGACAAAATATTCAATGTTCCTACCTGTGTGAAACAGCAGGAGCCTTCGAGCTGCGGTGCTTCAGGCAGGCCTTCCTTCCATCTAGGAGACAGGGGCGGCGTCAGTGGCTCCACGGCAGCCGAAGAAACAGCAAACAAACAGCCTTCGAGCTGCAAAGGGGACTAAGGCCATTCGGCCATGCGATAGGGGCGGCGGCAGTGGCTCGACGGCAGCCGAAGAAACAGCAAATAAGCAGCCTTCAAATCAACACTTTTCTTCAAGTCCCTTTAAAAATGGCCGAGTGCCAATGTTTATGCGCTACTGCGCTTGCGTGCACGCCCCAACGCGCACGCGCAAGGCTGCCGGGATGACGTTGTCTCATTTAAATTCGCCCCGCCCCCATCACTTCTAGAATCGGCGCGACTCTCTTGCTCCGCCCCCCCACTGCTCTGTGCGCACTGCGCCAAGCTCCAAAGGACCTGCAGGGAGCCGGAGAATCTGAAGGTATTTTTTGGACGCACTTTCGGGCGTGAAGAACGGGCGTCCAGGTCGGGGCTGCGCCGTTCAAGGCGTGGCCCAAAACTTCACCCCTGTAAGCTGTAATTTATATATTGTGGCATACTCCTGTATTACAAGAGCTATTGGCTGTTTAAAAACTGAGGGTTTGCTTTACAGAAATCCATTCTCTCCTATTTCAGAGCTGAGCGATGGAATATTTTCCCATTTCAGGCACCCAGTATCACCATCAAGCCTTCTCAGCTCAGGTAAAGCACAGCCAGTGTCAGAATAGAGGGATTGCAGGGAGCCCTGATCAGCAAGCTGCCCATACATCTTGATTTCCTGTCCTATTTAAGTTAATGATTGGAAAACCAGATGTTATGGGGCCTGTGATTTCCTCCAGCTCTCCCTGCAATTTGCCTCCGCACTGGGTGCTCAAAAGGTAGTGGGTAGATAAAAAACAAAAGGTAAAATCCAGTTAAAATGCAACAAAAAATGCACGGAAGAAAATGCAGCCTCAAGGTATTCTGACTTTGTAAAGTTAAGGCACACTCACTTTAAAGCTATAAAGCTAGCTTTGGTAGCCTGTCGAATACAGCCACTCAGTGACGATGCTGCATTTCAGGGAGAGGGAGAATGTGGGGGAGGTGCCCTATCTTCATTAGTATCATTTATAAAGCTGCAGGTGAGGCTTTTCCAGTTCAGCAATGCAAATGTCCGGCTTGCCCCAGTTGGGCAGTATGCCCCCCCCGCAGTTGGGCAGTGAACCCCCCAGTTGGACAGCATGCTCCTGTCGCATTTCCAGCTTCTGATGCAACGGCCAGTTTTGCGTGTCTGGCATGTGATCGTAAGACCAGCCCCAAATTCAGTTCACATGGAGCCTTTACAGCTGGCCAAGCGAGAGGACCTTTATGCTGTCGATCAGTTGTGGGGTCAGTTCTACATTGCGAGCGGGATTGGACAATGTTTGAATTTGCGGCTTCACAGTTGCAACAGCAATGAATTGTGATTAAAAAAACAGCCAAAGTAAATGTTTTGCCACTGGTATACATCACTGAAATGAGACGGCGCAGATGAACCCCTTTGAGTACTGAATGTCTTTTGGAACTTGCACGTTTGTTAACTGCCAAAAATTATTTTTCTGTCCGTGTCACTCCTCTCTGAGAGCACCAGCTCACGTGATCACCTCTACTATCTCACGTTACAACTTGTTAGATTACCAGCGATCATTCACCATTTACAGATGCGCAAGGGGTGATCCCATGATCCGGCTCTTCCCATCGAGAGTGGCACTTGTAGAGAGTCCATCTCAGGAATCACTGGGACCAGTTCATGAACTTCCATCTATTAATGTCACATAGTATGGGCCCGTGATTTCCCTGCTCTCTGAGCACACCAGGTCATGTGATCACCTCTATTACCTCATGTTCCAACGTTAGATCATCAGTGAGCATTCCTCACTAATTTAGAACAATATGTAAGTGCCTTTCCTGATTCATTTTTTGATGAAAATTGATAAAGAAAGACTGACTGTACTTAAAGTAGATAAGTTACCAGGAGTGGATGGGATGCATCACAGGATGCTGAGGGAGGTAAGGGTGGAAATTGCGGAGGTACTGGCCATAATCTTCCAATCCTCCTTAGATACGGGGATGGTGCCAGAGGACTGGAGAATTGCAAATCTTACCCCTTGTTCAGAAAAGGGTGTAAGGATAAACCCAGCAACTACAGGCCAGTTAGTTTAATGTCATTGGTGGGAAAGCTTTTTAGAAATGATAATGCGAGACAAAATTAACAGTCACTTGGACAAGTGTGGATTAATTCAGGAAAGTCAGCATGGATTTATTAAAGGCAAATCATGTTTAACATAGAAACATAGAAAAATAAAAAATAGGTGCAGGAGTAGGCCATTCGGCCCTTCAAGCCTGCACCACCATTCAATAAGATCATGGTTGATCATTCACCTCAGTACTCCTTTCCTGCTTTCTTTCCATACCCCTTGATCCCTTTAGCCGTAAGGGCCATATCTAACTCCCTCTTCAATATATCTAACGAACTGACATCAACAACTCTCTGCGGTAGAGAATTCCACAGGTTAACAACTCTCTGAAGAAGTTTCTCCTCATCTCGGTCCTAAATAGCCTACCCCTTATCCTTAGACTGTGTCCCCTGGTTCTGAACTTCCCCATCATCGGGAACATTCTTCCTGCATCTAACCGTCAGAATTTTATATGTTTCTATGAGATCCCCTCTCATCCTTCTAAACTCCGGTGAATACAGACCCAGTCGATCCAGTCTCTCCTCATATGTCAGTCCTGCCATCCCGGGAATCAGTCTGGTGAACCTTTGCTGCACTCCCTCAATAGCAAGAATGTCCTTCCTCAGATTAGGAAACCAAAACTGAACACAATATTCCAGGTGAGGCCTCAACAAGACCCTGTCCAACTGCACTAAGACCTCCCTGCTCCTATCCCCTAGCTATGAAGGCCAACATGCCATTTGCCTTCTTCATCGCCTGCTGCACCTGCATGCCAACCTTCAGTGATTGATGTACCATGACACCCAGGTCTCGTTGCACCTCCCCTTTTCCTAATCGGCTGCCATTCAGATAATACTCTGCCTTCACGTTTTTGCCACCAAAGTGGATAACCTCACATTTATCCACATTATACTGCATCTGCAATGCATTTGCCCACTCACCTAACCTGTCCAAGTCACCCTGAAGCATCTTCGTATCCTCCTCACAGCTCACACCGCCACCCAGCTCAGTGTCATCTGCAAACTTGGAGATATTTCACTCAATTCCTTCATCTAAATCATTGATGTATATTGTAAATAGCTGGAGTCCCAGCACTGAGTCCTGCGGCACCCCACTAGTCACTGCCTGCCATTCTGAAAAGGACCTGTTTATCCCGACTCTCTGCTTCCTGTCTGCCAACCAGTTCTCTATCCACGTCAATACATTACCCCCAATACCATGTGCTTTAATTTTGCACACCAATCTCTTGTGTGGACCTTTCAAAATCAAATTTAACTAACTTGATTGAGTTTTTGATGAGTTAATAGAGAGAGGGTTGATGAGGGCAATGCGGTTGGCATGGTGTACATGGACTTCCAAAAGGCGTTTGGTAAAGTGCCACATAATACGTTTGCCAGCAAAGTTGAAGCCCATGGAATAAAAGGGACAGTGGCAGCCTGGATACGAAATTGGCTAAGTGACAGGAAACAGCGAATACTGGTGAACGGTTGTTTTTCAGACTGGAGGAAGGTCAAGGAAGCAGTTGAGGCTAGCTCATTGAATGTATTCAAATCATAGATCGTTAGATTTTAACCAATAAGGGAATTAAGGGTTACGGGGAGCGGGCAGGTAAGTGGAGCTGAGTCCACGGCCAGATCAGCCATGATCTTGTTGAATGGCGGAGCAGGCTCGAGGGGCTAGATGGCCTACTCCTGTTCCTAATTCTTATGTTCTTATGTTCTTATGCAATGGTGTTCCCCAGGGGTTGGTTCTAGGGCCACTGATTTTCTTGTTATATATTAATGACTTGTATATGGGTGTACAGGGCACAATTTAAAATTTTCAGATGACACCAAACTTGGAAGTATAGTGAACAGTGAGGAGGATAGTGATCGACTTCAAGAGGACATAGACAGGCTGGTGCAATGGACGGACATGTGGCAGATGAAATTTGACACAGAAAAGTGTGAAGTGATACATTTTGGTTGGAAGTATTAGGAGAGGCAATATAAACTAAAAGGTACAATCTTAAAGGGGGTGCATGAACAGAGAGACCTGGGGTATATGAGCACAAATCATTGAAGGTGGCAGGGCAGGTTGAGAAAGAGGTTACAAAATCATATGAGTTCCTTGGGTTTATAAATAGAGGCATAGAGTACAAAAGCAAGGAAGTTATGATGAATCTGTATAAAACACTGGTTCGGCCTCAACTGGAGTATTGTGTCCAATTCTGGGCCCTGCACTTTAGGAAGAATGTGAAGGCCTCAGAGAGGGTGCAAAAAAGATTTACAAGAATGGTTCCAGGGATGAGGGACTTCAGTTACGTGGATAGACTGGAGAAGCTGGGGTTGTTCTCCTTAGAGCAGAGAAGGTTGAGAGGAGCGTTGATAGAGATGTTCAAAATCATGAGGTGTCTGGACAGAGTATACAGAGAGAAACTGTTCCCATTGGCAGAAGGGTCGAAAACCAGAGGACACAGATTTAAGGTGATTGGCAAAAAAACTAAAGGCGACATGAGGGAAAACGTTTTTACGCAGCAAGCAGTTAGGATCTGGAATGCACTGCCTGAAAGGGTGGTGGAGGCAGACTCAATCATGATTTTCAAAAAGGAATTGGATAAGTACCTGAAGGAAAAAAATTTGCAGGGCCGTGGGGAAAGGGCGGGGGAGTGGGATTAGCTGAAGTGCTCTTGCAGAGAACCAGCACGGGCTTCATGGGCTGAATGGCCTCACTCAATGCTGTAACCATTCTATGATACTATGATTAATATTCATTTCAAAAGTTATGAGCACAGCACCGGATGTAACAATCCCAGGACTTTAACCGGACAACACAAGCTTTTACATCAGTTGAATGTTTTGCTAAATTATTAACACTTGTTATTGATGCTGAAAACAAATCACCTCATCTGACTTCAACAACCTCCACTAGATGCATGTTCCTGGCTGCACTCTCGGTTCTTCTCAGACGCTCAGCATCGCTCCCATCGGCCGATGCTTCTCCAGCCACACTGACTCCGGCCTCCGAAACGTTCTCGCTCAACACCTCCACCTGGTCACCTCCCTCCCTTCTCCCTGACTGTCTTCCCTTCCCTCCCCTGTCTTTGCTTCCATTTCTTGTTCAATGCGAACTAATTTTGTGCATTGCTGTGCAAAGCACGTCTTGAGACTTGGCTTTGTGCACGAGGAGTGCTTCAGAAATACAAGTTGCAGTTCTGGGGCAAGACTTCCTCTGGTCATTACGGGTCAGTGACATCGTAAACCTAGCAGGAAGATTGTCAAATACTTCTTTGATGTTGGTAATAAAGGCTGATTGTGCAATTGAGTTCTCCCAGTGAGGAGCATGCTTGAAGGAAACATAGGTCAGAATATTGATATTGAGGTGATATTGAGGCTTTGGAAAGGGTGTAAGATTAATATCCAATTTAAAGCATTGTGGTTACCAAGATAGGTGCAAAGTATTGGGACTAGCACCTTTAGAGAAGTGTTGACTTAAGGGTGATTTGCTCGAGATGATGAAGGGAATAGATTGTGTTTGTCTAGACAGTTTGTTTCAACTAAATAGGTTTGTGGGCACCAGAGGTTCCAAACTCAAGTTATGTAAGGTCAGAATGAGGTTAGATATTAAGAGGTGGTTCTTTTCCCAGAGAATCGTGAACCTTTAGAACAGGTTGCCGCCTCATGCAGTAAACGCTGATTTGCTGAATTACTTCAAGCGAGAGCTGGACCTGATTCTGGCTGGGGTGGCAATCACCTCGAATAAAAGGTATAAAATGTACAAGATTAATCAGAGCCAGAGTCTTCTCCTGGACTGGTTTTAAATCGCCTTAAGGGGGTCGGAGAGGGACTTCCAAATGTTGTTCCACTAATTGACCTGTGTTTTTCCTACATTACAACAGTGACTACACTTCAAAAGCACTTAATTGGCTGTATAGCACTTTGGGACGTCCTGAGGTCATGAAAGGTTCTATATAAATGCAAGTCTTTCTTTTTTTTCAGTTTTTTTGCCTCTCCCTGGAGGTTACATGGCTTTCAGGTGGGGTGGGGAGTGTAGGTATTGTGATGCACAAAGCACTGCAGTTGTGTGGGACAGGCTGGTTGGACCAGAGGATTTTTCCCTACCCATCAGTCATTGGCATACATTTGTATTATGAGCTTCAGGCATACACCTTCCTCACCAGCATCCTTGCAAGCCCCATCCCTTGCTAGCGGTGCCCTGCTTCCAGAGGAAACCTTCCCCCATAATGGTTAACACTTCCGATATCTTTACTTGGGAACACATTTTAGAATGTGGCTGCTTCATCATTTTTATCTGTGGGTGAGATTCCAGTTGGCGAGCGATGGTGCCTTGACTTATTACAAACCCAGTGTGCCGAATCACAGAGCGGGAGGGAGGAGCTTCCAATTCCCTACATAGAAAGATCGTTGTTATGTATTTGCTTCCTGGGTTCTTTGCTTAAGAATTCATAGCAACACATTGCTATTAAGAACTAGTTGGCTTATTAGCAAAGATTTAACAATCACACTACACATTACCAGTTCATCCACCAGGCTCACAACCACCTGCCTCTTCGTGGACCCCCTGAACCCAACTGGCTGGTGTTTTATTGAGTCTTGTGACCATCACGTGACTAGCTAAGCCACTCACAACTCAACAGGGGCATACATTACAATGGTGATCGATCTTAACCCTAACGGCAGGAGAGCTGAGGCAGTTGGAACAGGTGCAGATTGGAAGCCAACTGTTTCCCCGAAGGGAGGAAGAGAAGTCTGAGAAGCAACGTTACCCTCGGGCGAATGTCACTAAAGTTCCTGATGTGCAGCTTTGGAGTATGATTAGCCAGGATCTGGGAGCAGCCTTGGGCCATGTCTGAAGCCGAGAGCTTCAAGAAAGTAGGCAAGAATGAAAAACGAACCCCTTGCCTCCTCACCAATAAAAACTTATTTTGAACCAGATTACACAGCACTTTCACAATCAACAATTTTGCTTTGGTAGCTGAGGAGATTTAATCATTACCAATGAATGATAATGCAGCTCTCTAGAACCACTCCCTAATCAACTATCTTATTGATTGCTGGAAGTGGTTCAGAATTAAATCATCGAATCATTCCAATAGCCAGGAGTTCTTTTCTGAGTCTCAACCTCGATTAACCATATCCAACCCAACAGATCCAGTGAGTGTGAATGAGGTCTTGGTGCTGCAGTTAGATTGAGACAATGCGACCCTTACACTGTAACATGCACTGGGCTCCAAGAAAGAGAGAATAAAGAAAAAGTTTTGCTCTGATGTAGTGCCTTTTACATCCTCGGGATGTTCCAAAGCGCTTCACAGCTAACAGATTGCTTTTGAAGTGCAGTCACTGACGTTATGTAGGCAAATGTGGCAGCCAATTTGAGCGCAGCAAGGTCTCACAAACAGCAAATGAGACAAATAACCAATCACTGTGTTTTGGTGGTGTTGGTTGAGAAATGAATGACGGCAAGGACATCAGGTAAACTCCATACTCTTCTTTGAGTAGCCCTTGGGATCTTTTAAGCCCAAATAAACAGGCAGATGAGGCTTCGGTTTAATGTCTCATCCGAATGACGGCACCTCCGACAGTGCAGAACTCCATCAATACTGTACTGAAGTGTCAGCTTATGTGCTCAACTAATATCACATAATGGGCAAACATTGTTTCTTGGGACTTTACCCACACAAAAGGTGTTGGAGTGTTGTTTCCAAATGTTATGTTCACAGTTCCACAAGGCTCTCAGGATAGCCTCAAGTTAGTTTTTATGCTCATCAAGGTTAGTTCTGGCAATGAAACAATCTTCTATTTTCGGCCCCAGTATCAGCATCAACCCCCAGGTCAGGTACTGCATTCTTTAGATAGAGAGTAAAGCTCCCTCTACACTGCTCCAGCAAACACTCCCAGCTCAGGTACAGCACGGGTTAGATAGATAGTAAAGCTCAACCTACACTGTTCCAGCAAATACTCCCAGGTCAGGAATGATATGGGTTAGATGTAGAGTCATAGGCGACAAATTAACAACAATTTTAGGTTGGGAATAGCATGGGCTTGATGTAGGGCGAAGCCCACTACAGTATTCTATTATGCACTCTCAGGTCACATATAATATGGTTTAGATGACCTTCTCCAAATGGAGGTGAGGAAAACAGGTGTGTTTCCAGGCCATTCTTGTGGCGTGTACATGAAGGTAGAAAATGGCTGCTACCTATCGCAGCATAGAAAGAAAGAAAGACTTACATTTATAGAGCGCTGTTCACGTCCACCAGATGTCTCAAAGCATTTTACAGCCAATGAAGTACTTTTGGTGTGAGGTCACTGTTGAAATGTGGGAAACGCAGCAGAAAGATTGCATGCAGCAAGCTCCCACAAACAGCAATGTGATAATGACCAGATAATCTGTTTTTGTTCTGTTGATTGAGGGATAAATATTAGCCAGGACACCAGGAATAACTCCCCTGCTCTTCTTCAAAATAGTGCCATGGGATCTTTTATGTCCACCTGAGTGCAGACGGAGCCTCAGTTTCACATCTCATCCAAAAGACAGCTCCTCCGGTAGTGCAGCACTCCCTCATCAGTGGACTGGAATGTTAGGCTAGATTTATGTGCTACAAGTCATTAGAGTGGGACTTGAACCCACAACCTTCTAACTCAGAGATGAGTGTGCTACCCACTGAGCCACAGCTGAATCAATGAATTTAGCACGGTGATACGTACTATGAACTTGGATTGGAATGTTCTACTTTAACCCTATTTCCCTGCTCTTTCCCCAATCCTTCGTAATTTTTCATCTTTGATTGCTTATCTCTTGCCCACTTAAAGGCAGTGATTGACTCAGTTTCAAAAACTGCCTGAGATAAGACTTTCCATATTCAAATAACTCGCGGCGAAACAGTTCTTCGAGCCTCTCCCATCATTTTGCTTTTAGCTATCTAGTCCCCACGTTTTGGAAATCCCTCCCTAAACCTTTCCGCCTTTCTTCTGCTCTCTCCTCCTATAAAACATTCCTTAAAACCCACCACTTTGGCCAAGCGTTTGGTCCTCCCTTCAAATATCTCCTTCTTTGGCTCAGTATCCATTATTTTCTGATTATGCCTCGGTGCAGTGCCTCGGGATGTTTTTCTACATTATCGGTGCTATATAAATGCAAGTTTTTGTGGTTTTTACTTTAAATACCAATCCTAAATTTCTGCCGTCACAGTTGAAACCCAACAACTATCTAGGCGATGAACCAGCTCATGGTGATAATTTTACCGAAAAAATCAATGTGAGTACAAAGCAGATAACCTCATTTTGAACTCACTCCAATGTTTTTACTAAAGTTATGGACAGGAGTCATTACCCCACATGCCCCCCCCACCGCCTTCACCCTAACATCCCACCACTGGTTTATTTCCAGGATTTATTTATACCATACAATCGACACACATCCGGAAAGACATACAAAAACACACCAAATACTCACACACACAAACACAGGCTAATTGACACACACACAGAAATACAAGAAAATAGACATACACACACACACACACACACACAGAAAGATACGCAGAAATATAGATAAATACACACACACACAGGTAGATAGATAGAAACACAGCCAACACAAACACAAACACAAATACAGGCAAATAGACACACACGCACAGAAAGACAAGCAAGTACACACATACACATAGAAAGACATAGAAATACAGGCAAATACAAACATGCACACACACAGAAATACAAGCAAATGGATGCATGCACACAGGTAGACTCAGAACATACAGTTAGGCGTACAGAAAAACGAATAAATAGATGCACACACGTGGCCAGTTTGTGTCGCAGAAATGGTTCCAGTAGAACGTCAAGCATGTATAGTTGTAGGATTGTGCTTTAAATATTCTGACCACTTCCTGCATAATGGCTGATATGGACCAGCAAGCTAAGAAATGACCGGAGGTATGGGCAGTCCGTGGCTCGCACCGCTGATTGTTTCCCTGCAGCTCGCACCTTGTCTCTTTATCGCTTCATTTATATCACAGCGCTGGTAGTGAAGTCAGGGCTGCTGCGGTGCAGTGATATAAATACAGCAATATATAAACAGGTACACACACACAGGCACACGTACGAACAGGGCCACTGCAATAGCCAATTCTCTCAATCCTCAGTTAAACAGGAGAGGTGAAAAGGAGAAGTGTATCTGATGAGACTTGAGCCGAAAGGCATTATCAGAAATCAAAAGTGCAATCAACGGCCTGTTCTGCCCACCCAGTGAGAATAATTAAAGGCGTAATACAGGAGAAAAAAATGTTGTTTTTTAAAAAGGCAGGAGATTGTCACCTTGCTCTCTGATTTCTATAAAAGATTCCAACCCAGGCCCTCGACTGAGCTGGAACGTGCCTCTCCTCCTAATTAGTTCTGCTGCAGTGGGGGGAGAAGTAAACAATGTCACTGGGCCTTTCGGTTCAAAGAAGCCTGCGTGTATTTTGCATTTGAAAGTCGATGGCTGCGCTGAGGCGCATAAAAGGAAATGTCAGGGTAAAAGTTCACTCCTGAAAGAGTTTCATCAAAGGGTGGCTTGACATTTCAGATTTGTGGATTTGGAATTTGTCGGCTCCAGTCGGAAGCTTCAACCTGTTGGTTGGGGTCGGTGGGCAAGCCGCCACCTCCTCCTCCACACCTTCCGCTCTGCCACCTGCGACGCAAGTGATCGGATGAGACATACTCGGACTCCTGCTGAGTGCATAATATGTCAGTCAGCTGTCAATTCCTCAGTCGTATCTGACAGAATTCCCCGCGAGAGGAACCACCTGTTAAATACCGACTTAGTCCAGGCACAGCGCCCGCCGCCATTTTAGTTCCCCCAGTCCTCTCGGTGCGCGGTTTCCGCACGCGCCAGGCACACTCCCGTCGGTTGGCTTTTCTTCCTTTGTCAGCCGAGACGAAGGGCTATTCAACCATGAGGATCATCACAGCTGACAGCCCCAATCGCGGTTCTCCCCCGACATGCACAGGTCCCAGCAGGAATTTCTGAACACTGGTCAGCATGATTTCTATCTCGCCCGCCCCCTCCTGTTACCCAGGGCTTTCTGTCTTCATGGGCCACATTGATGCATACCATGGAACCTCAATGTTCACAAAAGTTTAAATCCACATTAACTCACATCGATGTTTCAACACAGAAACTGACCATTCGGCCCAACCTGTCCATGTCGATGTTTACCCTCTGTGTTTCCTTAACCCATCAACCCATTTACTTTCATCCACCTACCCAATCTAATCCTGAATGTTGTCATAGTTTCTGCCTCAACCACTAACGCTGCAAATGAATTCCACCACCTCACAACTCTGTGTGAAGAAGCTTCACCAAATCTCCGTTCTAAATCTCTTATATTTAATCTCGTCTTTATGGTTTCTTACAGCCAGCTCAAGCTGCTGAGGCTGGCAGATCTTGGTGTTCTGATTTAGGATTTATTCTCTAATAAGGCAACGTTAATGATTTAGATGAGGGGATTAAATGTAGAATCTCCAAATTTGCGGTTGACACTAAGTTGGGTGGCAGTGTGAGCTGCGAGATGGATGCTATGAGGCTGCAGAGTGACTTGGATAGGTTAGGTGAGTGGGCAAATGCATGGCAGATGAAGTATAATGTGGATAAATGTGAGGTTATCCACTTTGGTGGTAAAAACAGAGAGACAGACTATTATCTGAATGGTGACAGATTAGGAAAAGGGGAGGTGCAACGAGACCTGGGTGTCATGGTACATCAGTCATTGAAGGTTGGCATGCAGGTACAGCAGGCGGTTAAGAAAGCAAATGGCATGTTGGCCTTCATAGCGAGGGGATTTGAGTACAGGAGCAGGGAGGTGTTACTACAGTTGTACAGGGCCTTGGTGAGGCCACACCTGGAGTATTGTGTACAGTTTTGGTCTCCTAACTTGAGGAAGGACATTCTTGCTATTGAGGGAGTGCAGCGAAGGTTCACTAGACTGATTCCCAGGATGGCGGGACTGACATATCAAGAAAGACTGGATCAACTGGGCTTGTATTCACTGGAGTTCAGAAGAATGAAAGGGGATCTCATAGAAATATTTTCAATTCTGATGGGTTTAGACAGGTTAGATGCAGGAAGAATGTTCCCAATGTTGGGGAAGTCTAGAACCAGGGGTCACAGTCTAAGAATAAGGGGTAAGCCATTTAGGACCGAGATGAGGAGAAACTTCTTCACCCAGAGAGTGGTGAACCTGTGGAATTCTCTACCACAGAAAGTTGTTGAGGCCAATTCACGAAATATATTCAAAAAGGAGTTAGATGTAGTCCTTACTACTAGGGGGATCAAGGGGTATGGCGAGAAAGCAGGAATGGAGTACTGAAGTTGCATGTTCAGCCATGAACTCATTGAATGGCGGTGCAGGCTTGAAGGGCCAAATGGCCTACTCCTGCACCTATTTTCTATGTTTCTATGTTTCTATGTTACTAACACCCCATTGCACATCTATGGTATGATAGTATAGTGGTAATGTTACTGGGTTAGTAATCCAGAGGCTTGAGCTAATGATCTGTGTGACATGAGCTTAAATCCCACCGTGGCAGGTAGAGAATTTAAATTCAGTTAATTAAATAAATCTAGAATTGTAAAAGTCAGTAATGGTGACTGGATTGTTGTGAAAATCCATGGTTCACTAATGTCTGTTAGGGAAAGAAATCTGCCATCATTACCCAGTCTGGCCTACATATGACTCCAGACCCACAGTAATGTGGTTGAACTTGTAACTGCCCTCTGAAATGGTGGCTTGCTACCACCCTCTCAAAATGGGAAACACTCACATCCTGTGGATGAATTAAAAAAAAATACCCCCAAGCCCACATAACTTAAGCAGGATGAACTGGCAAAAATAAATGTATGTACATTGGCACAAGGAGTGGGTTCTGAGGCTTGATAGAACCTAGGTCCACAAGTTGCCCATGTATATAGCACTGTAAAACATCCCAAGATGCTTCACAGAAATATATTATCAGACAAGATTTGACACCAAGCCACATAAGGAGATATTAGGAAAGTTGGATCAAAGAGGTAGGTTTTAAGGCGAGGTAGAGAAGCAAAGGGGTTTAGGAAGGATATTCCAGAGCCTAAGACCTAGGTGGCGGGAGGAGCAAAGCAAATTGGGGATACACAAGCGCCAGGAATAGAGTTTTTCGGAGGCTTGTAGGGTTGGAGGAGGTTACAGGCCATGGAGGGATTTGAACATAAGGATAAGAATTTTAAAATCAAGGCATTGCTGGCTGGACTGGGAGCCGATATAGGTCAGCGAACTCAGGGACACTTCTAGTCAACGGATGCTGGAACCACCCCTGGTTAAGGTCAGCCAATGCAGCACAGAATGGGTATCAAACCAGGACTGTCAGCTTGGCTCAGTTGATAGCACTTTCGCTCTCCTGAGTGAATCGTTGGTCAGCTTGATCACCAGTTTGAGAACCTACCCACTGGTGTAGTCATTGGTCAGCAGACTACATCAGTTATAGAGGAATTCGTTAGAGTGGTCACAGGTTAGCAGCAGCATCCTTCAATGAGTCTGACTGTTTGTTTGCAGTGCCCTGAGATTAGTGCAATCACTAGTTAGAAGAATCATTAAATGACGATAATGAGTTTAATGACTGTGACATGTCAACATTGTGCAAAATGAAAACCGCAGTTTTGTGTCAGCGAATCTGATTAGCTACTCTTTCAAAGCCTTTCAGGGTTTGTTGGCATCTGATCTTGCGCACCAAACATCCCATAAATCACCCTGTGCGTCATCCAGTGAGCTGGTTGCTGCTTGCAGTGTGGGATTGGCAGATAGCTGGGTGCAGGTAGCTCCCTTATCCTTTCTGATAGCTCTCAGGTCTGTGGCACACTGAAAACTGGAACAGAAGGGGAGAAAATAGGGATCACGTGCAAACAACGTAAGGAGCAATTTCTAGCTTGGCTGCTAATGCATTCCACCCAGAATACGAAATCGCTAACTCTCAAAGGAGTGTGAATTTGTGGTCCCAGCCTCGGGTTGTGGGTATGAGTGCAGTTTACACCCAGGTGGTTGGAAACAGGTTCTGCACTGACACGAGTGGAGGAGAGATTGTCCTCTTCTTTGCGTCTGAGGAATGCTCGGTTCCCAGGTGTGGTGAAGAATAAATGGGGTTGGAGATCCTTTAGGTCCTTTATCTGCCCCATAATACTGCGTCTGGGATTCCATAACTTTTCCAAAGCAGCTGCGCCAGCATAAAAATAAGAAAAGAAAGAACTTGCATTTATATAGCGCCTTTTGCAATCTCAGGAACTCCCAAAGCGCTTTACAGCCAATGAAGTACTTTTGAAGTGTACTCACTGTTGTAAGGTAGGAAATGCGGCCACAACATTGCATTCGGCAAGGTCCAACATACAGCAATGTGATAATGACCAGATAATCTCTTTTAGCAATGTTGGTTGAGGGATAAATATTGGCCAAGACACCAGGGAGAACTGCCCTGCTCTCCTTTCGAATAATGCTCTGGGATCTTTTGGTTGTGAAAGGCGCTATATAAATCCAAGTCTGTCTTTCTTCCTCCAACCCCCTGAAATGGGAGAATTCCATTGGTGCATTAGTACTGGTACTGGGGGCAAAAAGAATTTGAACAATTGATACAAAAGCTGCAGAGAATCTAAATTCTGGGAGAGAAACATACTAAAAATGCAGAAAAATGGTTAAGAAATGCTGAAGAACATTTACTGTAACATAAGGGTGTCCTTTCCTTGATCTTCCATATACTCAGCATCGCTTAGCAACCCTGGATGCCCACTTCACATGCGTGTCCTGTTTCCCAAACATCAGGGAATGGCGTGGAGAACACTCACACCTAATTAATATGAAAATGAAGATCTGCCTGTTTCAGAGGGCACTCTGTACATGCCCAGCCCAGGGGAAACTGCTGGTGACACAATCTGGGCAAGGATCTTACAAAATGGCAAGTATAAATTGGCCATCCTGATCGGAAAATCCCAGTAGTATTACATTTAATGGCACTTCTGCAGGAGACTCCTAAAAATGTTTGTTCCTCCAGTGGCTCAAAGGCTAAATTTTTCCCATAGTGTGGTATCCGTTCAAATGGTCACACTCTCACCTCAAAGTTCAAAGACCATGGGTTCAAATCTCACTCCATGGCTCGAACATTTATCCTGACTGAGACTCCATTGTACTGAGGGACGGCTGTACTTTTGAAGGTGCTGTTATACATGGTTCCCACCTGCTTGTTCTGATGGATAGTGACGATCTCTCGAGGTGACTTGAAGGAGGGCATGGTATTCGCCCAATCCCCGGGTCAACGTTCTGCCGCAAGCATCACCACCAAAAAAAAATTAACTGGTCATTCATCCAATTGCTGCTTGTGGAATCTGTGAAGCGCGAATTGTCCGCTGTGTTTTTCTCCCTCTCTGTACTAAATCAATTAATCTCAGCTGGCCTCAATTTATTGTGGCTAAAATGAGCTGGGGTTCTGGCTCCTGATTGTTATCCTGCTGGAAATGCACCTGTCTAGATACCCCAGGTCAGGGCAGAAGGAAAGTAAGACTTGGATTTATATAGCGCCTTTCACGGCCATAGGACATCTCAAAGTGCTTTACAGCCAATTAAGTACTTTTGGAGTGCAGTCACTGTTGTAATGTAGGAAATGGTCAGGGCAGGAATGGACTTTAATGGGCCCTATGATAAAATAGGCTACCGATATTCGTTATCCTGGTCACAGAAGAAGAACTCCCAAAAGCTGATGGAACCATGATACTGTATTCCAAAATGAGTCAGCACCTTCACAAAAGGAGGGGTAATGGGAGAAAATCAGGATAAAGGTAACAAGTAATTACATTGACGTTAATGAGGGAAAAGGTCACTGTGGGTTATAGAACAGAAAAGGATATTAATTCTAAACTATCGGGTTTCTGGGGAGGTACCTATTGGTGGATTCCTTACTGGGCATGAAGCTAATTCTGGTGAAGCCACTTATGCTCCAGGATGGCAAAAAGCTGGTATGGACTGTCTTATGACAGTTCCAGCAAATATGTAGAAAATACAGAAAGAAAAATAAGTAAATAATGAATGAAGTATCTTAAAAAAATACCGAAACTAGTCCAGCTCCCATGGTGGTACTCAGAGTTAGTTGGATGATATCTGAAGTGTGACGTGTGAATAGACATCCCAGGTGGGGAGGGGGTGGGAGGTGGCCAGCTTCTATGGCAACGGGGTGGGGATGAACTAGTCAAGGCTTTGGCTGTCTCTCAATTGGAATATCATTTCACAAAATAATTATAATTTGCTGTTGGAAAGTCAATTGGACAGATTGCATGCTCCTCCTGGGGAGAGATTAGATGTAACGAAAATGGTAGCAATCGCCAAATTAAAATGCTTGAGTGGAATTTGTACCCTTGGAGCTGCAGGTGGGCTATTTGCAAATATAAAAACATTGTCATCCAAGTTAATAAACACCCTATGATTTGCATTTCTCAGGAAATGAAGGATTTGTTTGTCTGGATCTCCTACGCCTAGATTGCTACGAATTAGCTTATTAAAAATAACAAAGGACTTGCATTTTAAACGGCGCCTTTTCATGTACTCAGGGTGTCTCAAAGCACTTCGCAGCACTTTTGAAGTTCAGTCACTGTCGTAATACAGCAGTTAATTTGTGCACAGCAAGATCCCTCAAGTAGCCATAGGACATTAGTTATGTGCGATGGTGGAATAGGTGTGGGAGAAGAATTTCGGAGCTCTGCAATGATTAAGCCTGAGATCAAATCAGAGTATTTAATGAGCAAACAAGCTTGCATTTATGCAGCACCTTCCAGGTTCGCAGGAAGTCCCAAAACACTTCACGGCCAACTTCTCTCTGAAGTGTAGTTGCTGTTGTGTAGGGAAACATGGCAGCCAATCAGAGCAAGCTCTCGCAAACAACAACTTAGATAAATGGCTTGGCCATCTGTTTTGATGGTGTTGGTTGAGGGATTAACGTTGGCACTGGAAGAACTGCCTATACTTCTTTGAATGGTTCCATGGGATCGCTGACTTCCCCCTTAACAAACAGCAAGGCCTCAATTCAGCATCTCATCCGTTAGGGTTGCCAATGATCCTGGAGTATCCAGGAATGAAAGATTAATCTCCTGGACACTTTTGCAAGCAAACCAGATGCATTAAAAAAATTAAGTTTTTTGCTTTCAACACTTTTGTTTATCGGTTAGGAAAATATAGGAGATGGGAAAAAGGCTGTTTTACTGGGTGGGGCACTAGGAGGCAAGAGGTTGTGTGATTAAACCACCAGGGCACAACCAGAGTTGGTAATCTAGCTCTGAACAGGCAGCAAAGCTTCAATTTAGCATGTCATTTGTAGATACCTTCAACAATACAGCACCTCAGAGCACAGCTAACTGAGCCAAGCTGACACAGTTAGAACACATGAGGTTGAGAAGGTAACTTGACCTTATCCAATAGCGTCAGCATGCAACAGCCTGTATAGACTAGCAGGTCCTAGGCTCAAGCCTCTGTCTGTAGAATCATAGAAGTTTACAGCATGGAAGGAGGCCATTTCGGCCCATCGTGTCCGTGCCGGCCAACAGAGGCTATCAAGCCTAATCCCACTTTCCAGCTCCAGGTCCGTAACCCTGCAGATTATGGCACTTCAAGTTCACAGCCAAATACTTTTTAAATGTGGTGAGGCAGTGAGTTCCAGACCCCCATAACTCTCTGCGTGAAGACATTTTCCCTTAAATCCCCTCTAAATGTTCTACCAAATACTTTAAATTTATGCTGCCTGGTTGTTGGCCCCTCTGCTAAAGGAAATAGGCTCTTTCTATCCACAATATCTAGGCCCCTCATAATTTTATACACCTCAATGAAGTCTCCCCTCAGCTTCCTCTGTTCCAATGAAAACAAATCTGTCCTCATAGCTTAGATTCTCCACTCCTGGCAACATCCTCGTAAATCTCCTCTGTACCTTCTCCAGTGCAATCACGTCCTTCCTGTAATACGGTGACCAGAACTGTACGCAGTACTCCAGCTGTGGCCTAACCAGTGTTTTATACAGTTCAAGCATAACCCCCCTGCTCTTTTATTCTATGCCTCGGCTAATAAAGGAAAGCATTCCATATGTCTTCTTAACCACCTTATCTACCTGGCCTGCTACTTTCAGGACATGCGCTCCAAGTAGGGTAAGCTAGTCTCAGCCAGGACAACACCAGGAACACCACAACTGGCCTCAACACTCCTGGATTAGGGAAAGAGAAAAATCGACCAGGATTTCTGCTCACAAACACTTTCCAGTAACCCTTAATAGAACATTGATCAAGTATCAGCTTAGGACAGAATTGGGCTTGGTCAAGATCATCCCATGTTCAGTTAGCTCCAGAGACTTGTGCACAAAAATCTAGGTGGACACTCCAGTACAGAGCTGAGGGAGTGCTGCACTGTCGGAGGTGCCATCTTTCGGATAAGATGTAAAAACCAGGTGTCCGTTAGATGGATGTAAAAGATCCCATAGCACTATTTCGAAGAAGAGCAGGGGAGTTTTCCCCGGTATCCTGGCCAATATTTATCCCTCAATCAACATCACTAAAACAGATTATCTGGTCATTATTACATTGCTGTTTGTGGGAGCTTGTTGTGTGCAAATTGGCTGCCACGTTTCCTACTTTACAACAATAACTACACTCCAAAAGTTCTTCATTGGCTGTAAAGCGATTTGCGACAGCAGGAGGTTGTGAAAGGCGCTATATAAATGCTAGTCCTTTTTTTTGCGGATGCTGTTGGGTAATTTTAACTTTTAGTGTCAGTGTAAAACGGCGATATTGGATCATATATTATAGACATTCCTGATTTCCCTTCCATTGACTTGAATAAGAAGGGAAATCGGGAGCCGTGTATAACGAGCGGCGAATCCGATATCATCACCCATTTTGCACAATCACCAAAAGTTAAAACGGCACCTGCACTGTCTAAGCTCATTTGGCTGTGATAGAGGAAAACTGTGACCACCTGTTGAATTGACACCGAACATGAGCCAGAAAAGAGGGAAGAAAATTAAGGGAACAAAGAGACAAAGGGTGAATCGGGGGTTGGGTAGCAAAAAGAGGTTTACTTTGATGTTGACTTTTGTACATGTCTACAAATTCTGTACTTTAAAACAGATCCCATTGTAGTGAGATTTTGTGTGTTTTGAAAATAAAGGTTCTGCATTTAAAAGAAAGGATCTCGCACCCTTCATTCAATAAACGGCAAGGTTTATGTCTGGGCCCCAGTTTCGTTAATGTTCAGGATAAAAATATTTGTGTGTAAGAGATGGCTCTCCCTGGTGGACTCTCAGTGTATCTGCAGCGACACGAGTTTAGTTCCAGTGACCGCACAAATCTCCTGGGCGCTTATATTTCCTCTGATGGTGCACTAATTAACGCATTTGTGTAAAATTCCTTCGGGTGCTATTATCATATTTAAAATTAATGTGTTAAAATAACACATGGAGGATTTTTTACACAAACAGGTTAATTTAATGTAGCAGCAGCAGCAGAGGACATTAAACCCAGAGCCTTGAGACTATGCATAACTGCAGAAACAGCCAGTGTGAGGCTAAAGGATCCCAATTAACTGGTACTAAGAAAGGAGACTTTTTTCCCCAAATACATAGAGAATCATAGTAATTTACATCACGGAAGAAGCCATTATGGCCCATCGTGTCCATGCTGGCTGATCAAGAGCTATCCAGTCTAATCCCACTTTCTAACTTGGTCCATAGCCCTGTAGGTTACGGCACTTTAAGTGCACATCCAAGTATCTTTTAAATGTGATGAGGGTTTCTGCCTCTACCACCCTTTCAGGCAGTGAGTTCCAGACCCGCGTTACCCTCTGGGTGAAAGAATTTCCCCTCATATCTCCTCTAAACCCCCACAATTACTTTAAATCTATGCCCCCATGGTTGTTGACCCCTCTGCCAAGGGAAACAGGTCCTTCCTATCCACTCTATCCAGGTCACTCATAATTTTATACACCTCAATCAGGTCTCCCCTCAGCCTCCTCTGTTCCAAAGAAAATAGACTCAGCATCTCCAATCTTTCCTCATAGCCAAAATTCTTCAGTCCAAGCAACATTCTTGTAAAGCTCCTCTGCACCCTTTCCAGTGCAATCACATTTTTCCTGTAATGTGGTGACCAGAACTGCGCACTGTAGTCCAGCTGTGGCCTAACCAGTGTTTTATACAGAGTTCAAGCATAACCTCCTTGTTCTTGTACTCCATGCCTCGACTAATAAAGTCATGTATTCCATATGCCTGCTTAACCACCTTATCTACCTGGCCTGCTACCTTCAGGGATCTGTGGACCAGCACTCCAAGGTCCCTTTTTTCTTCTACACTTTTCATTGTCGTACCATTTAATGTGTATTCCCTTGCCTTGTTAGACCTCCCCAAATGCATTAAGGCTGCATTAGAGGGAGCAGCGCGGGCAGCCTGGCCCGAAAATCGGAGTGGTCCCGGCCTGCAAGACTATCTGCAGGCCGGGGCCTTCAGAGGGAGCAGCGTGCGGCGGCATACCACTGCAGGAGGGCGACGGCTGCGAAGCCAGGCCGCTGATTGCAGTGCGGGCAGGCACAGCAGGAGGGGAAAAGGAGCGGCAAGAGTTTGCAGAAAGAAGTGACCAGGGCCCAGGAGAGGCGTGAGTTTGTGGCCCAGAAGAGGCGAGGGCCCAGGGGCAGCACGAGCCAGCCCACACTGCTATATGTATGCGCGCTCATTCCGTGTAGCAGAGCAAGTCTCCAGTCGCCTTGGGTAATCCTTGCCACTGGACCAAGACCTAGTTCTGTCAAGCCCAAGTGGTGTCTGGTGTGCAACGGCCACCACATGTTAAAAAAATCCAAACGCAGGCATCTTTCACCCTCCAAGATGTAGTTCAGGATCTGGAATATTAGGTCCTTCATTAAAACGCCTGTGAACTCATTCCTTTTTGGCGTGGAAGCAAGTCATCCTTGTTTCGAGGGACTGCCTATGATGGTGATGACTTATCCGGATTGAATTCCATTTGTCACTGTTTTGTCCACCTGACCAGTACATTGATATCCTGCTGCAGTTCGCATCTTTCTTCTTCATTATCAACCACACAGCTTATTTTAGTGTCATCTGCAAACTTCTTAATCATACCCCTAACATTTAAGTCCCAAGTCATTGATATATACCACAAAAAGCAAGGGACCCAGTACTGAGCCCTGCGGAACCCCACTGGATACAGCCTTCCAGTCACAAAAAAAACCATCAACCATTACCCTTTGCTTTCTGCCTCCAAGCCAATTTTGGATCCAACTTGCTACTTTGTTCTGGATCCCATGTGATATTACTTTTGTGACCGATCTGCCATGTGGGACCTTATCAAAAGCTTTGCTAAAATCCATATACGCCACATCATATGCACTGCTCTCATCGACCCTTTAGTTACCTCCTCGAAAAATTCAATCAAGTTAGTCACACACGACCTTCTCTTAATAAATCCATGCTGACTGTCCTTAATTAATCCATGTCTTGCCAAATGAAGCTTTATCTTGTCCCTCAGGATTTTTTCCAATAATTTTCCCACCACTGAAGTTAGGCTGACTGACCTGCAATTACTCGGTCTATTCCTTTCTCCCTTTTTAAACAAAGGTACATTAGCAGTCCTCCAGTCCTCTGGCACCACACCTGTAGCCAGAGAGGATTGGAAAATGATGGTCAGAGACTCTGCTATTTCCTCTTTGCTTCTCTTAAAAGCCTGGGATACATTTCATCCGGGCCTGGGGATTTATCCACTTTCAAAGCTGCTAAGCCCCTTAATACTTCCTCTCTCTCACGATATTTATCTCGTCTAATATTTCCACACTCCTCCTCCCTCATTGCAAAGTCTGTATAGCCCCTCTCTTTTGTGAAAACGGATGCAAAGTATTCATGAAGAATCCTACCCACGTCTTCCGCCTCCACACACAGATTTCCTTTATGGTCTCCAATAGGTCCCACTCTTTCTCTAGTTATCCTCTTGCTCTTAATGTATTTATGAAACATCTTTGGGTGTTCCCTGATTTTACTTGCCAACCTTCTTTCATGTTCTCTCTTTGCTTTCCTGATATCTTTTTTAATTGTACCCCTGCACTTCTTATACTCCTCTAGAGTTTTTGCAGTGTTGTGTTCCTGCTTTCTGTCATAAGCTTCCCTTTTTTTTCTTTATCTTACCCTGTATGTCTCTTGACATCCAGGGGGCTCTAGATTGATTTGCCCAACCTTTTATTTTCAACGAAACATACTTGCTCTGTACCCTCAGGATCTCCTCCTTGAATGCCTCCCACTGCTCTTTACCATCAAGTAACCGTTTCCAGTCCACTTTGGCCAAATCTCATCTCAGCTCAGCAAAATTGGCTTTACCCCAATTGAGAACTTTTATTCCGGGTCCCCCTTTGTCCTTTTCCATAACTACCCTAAATCTTACTGAATTATGATCACTAGCACTAAAATGCTCCCCCACTGATACCCCTTCCACCTGCCCCTCTTCATTCCCCAAAACCAAGTCCAGAACCGGTCCCTTGTTGGTCTTGTTACATACTGGCTAAAAAAGATCTCCTGAATGCATTTTAGGAATTCTACACCATCTGTACTATTCACACTACCTTTTTCTCAGTTAATATTAGGGTAGTTGAAATTCCCCACTACAACTCTATAGTTTTTGCACTTTTCAGCAATTTGCTGACATATTTGTTCTATTTCCCTCTGACTGTTTGGGGGTCTATAGTACACTCCCAGTAGTGTGATTGCCTCTTTTTTGTTCTTTAATTCAACCCATATGGCCTCGTTTGATGACCCCTCTAACATATCATCCCTTCTCACAGCTGTAATTGTTTCTTAAATCAATACTGCGACCCCCCCTTCTTTTTAATCCCCCTCTCTATCTCGTCTGAAAATCCTGTAACCAGGAATGTTGAGCTGCCATACCTACCTTTCTTTCAGCCATGTCTCAGTAATGGCTATAATATCATACTCCCAAGTGTCTATCTGTGCTCTCAGCTCATCTGCCTTATTCTCTATACTCCTTGCATTGAAGTATATAACATTTAGTATTGCCAAACTCCCCTGTTGTTTATTTTCCAGCCCTTGTTTCTTCTGTCTTCCAAATTCACTTTCTACTTCTACTTCTCTGATGCCCATTTCCAGCTTTGCCTCTCTCCCCACTAAATCTATCCTCTGGTACTCATCCCCCTGCCAAGCAAATTTAAACCCTTCCCAACAGCACTAGCAAAACCTCCCGTGAGGATACTGGTCCCGGCTCTGTTGAGGTGCAACCCGTTCGGCTTGTACAGGTCCCACCTCCCCCAGAAACGGTCCCAGTGCCTCAGGATTCTAAAGCTCTCCCGCCTACACCATCTCTCCAGCCACGCATTCATCTTCTCTATCCTCCTATTTCGGTACTCACTAGCTCGTAGCAGCATGAGCAATCCTGAGGTTATCACCTTTGAGATCCTGCTTTTTAATCTCTCTCCTAGCTCCCTAAACTCTGCCTAAGGAACCTCATCCCTCTTTCTACCTATGTCATTGGTACCGATATTGACCATGACCTCTGGCTGTTCACCCTCTCCCCCCAGAATGCCCTGCAGCCATTGGGTGACATCCTTGACCCTGGCACCAGGGAGGCAAAATTCCATCCTGAAGTCACGTCTGCAGCCACAGAAATGTCTGTCTGCTCCCGTGACTATTGAATCCCCGACCACTATAGCTCTTCCATTCTTCTTCCTCCTCCCCTGTCTAAAAATGGAATAAACCTGCCTCATCGAATGCCTCATCAAAAAGCATAATTAACATAGAAACATAGAAAATAGGTGCAGGAGTAGGCCATTCGGCCTCGAGTCTGCACCACCATTCAATAAGATCATGGCTGATCATTCCCTCAGTACCCCTTTCCTGCTTTCTCTCCATAACCCTTGATCCCTTTAGCCGTAAGGGTCATATGAACTCCTTCTTGAATATATCTAACGAACTGGCATCAACAATTCTCTGCTGCAGGGAATTCCACAGGTTAACAACTCTCTGAGTGAAAAAGTTTCTCCTCATCTCAGTCCTAAATGGCCTATCCCTTATCCTAAGGCTGTGTCCCCTGGTTCTCGATTTCCCCAACATCGGGAACATTCTACCCGCATCTAACCTGTCCCATCCCGTCAGAATCTTATATGTTTTTATGAGATCCCCGCTCATCCTTCTAAACTCCAATGTATAAAGGCCCAGTTGATCCAGTCTCTCCTCATATGCCAGTCCTGCCATCCGGGAATCAGTCTGGTGAACCTTCGCTGCACTCCCTCAATAGCAAGAACGTCCTTCCTCAGATTAGGAGACCAAAACTGAACACAATATTCCAGATGTGGCCTCACCAAGGCCCTATACAACTGCAGTAAGACCTCCCTGCTCCTATACTCAAAGCTCCTAGCTATGAAGGCCAACATACCATTTGCCTTCTTCACCGCCTGCTGTATGCCAACTTTCAAAGACTGATGAACCATGACACCCAGGTCTCGTTGCACCTCCCCTTTTCCTAATCTGCCGTCATTCAGATAATATTCTGTCTTCGCATTTTTGCCCCCAAAGTGGATAACCTCACACTTATCCACATTATACTGCATCTGCCATGCATTTGCCCACTCACCTAACCTGTCCAAGTCACCCTGCAGCCTCCTAGCATCCCCCTCACAGCCCACACCGCCACCCAATTTAGTGTCATCTGCAAACTTGGAGATATTACACTCAATTCCTTCATCTAAATCATTGATGTATATTGCAAAGAGCTGGGGTCCCAGCACTGAGCCCTGCGGCACTCCACTAGTCACTGCCTGCCATTCTGAAAAGGACCCGTTTATCCCGACTCTCTGCTTCCTGTCTGCTAACCAGTTCTCTATGATTTGTCAAACATGATTCATAAATCCATGCTGACTTGGACCGATCCTGTCTCTGTTTTCCAAATGCGCTGCTATTTCATCCTTAATAACTGATTCCAACATTTTCCCCACTACTGATGTCAGGCTAACCAGTCTATAATTATCTGCTTTCTCTCTCCCTCCCTTTTTAAAAAGTGGTGTTTCATTAGCTACCCTCCAACCCATAGGATCTGATCCAGAGTCGATACTGTTGGAAAATGATCACCAATGCATCCACTATTTCTAGGGCCACTTCCTTAAGTACTCTGGGATGCAGACTATCAGGCCCTGGGGATTTATCAGCCTTCAATCCCATCAAATTCCCTAACACAATTTCCTGCCTAATAAGGATATCCTTCAGTTTCTCCTTCTCACTAGACACTCGGTCCCCTAGTACTTCCAGAAGGTTATTTGTGTCTTCATTCGTGAATTCAGAACCAAAGTATTTGTTCAATTGTTCTGCCATTTCTTTGTTCCCCATTATAAATTCACCTGAATCCGACTGCAAGGGACCTACGTTTGTCTTCACTAATCTTTTTCTCTTCACATATCTATAGAAGCTTTTGCAGTCAGTTTTTATGTTCCCGGCAAGCTTCTTCTCGGACTCTTTTTTCCCCCCTCTTAATTAAACCCTTTGTCCTCCTCTGCTGAATTCTAAATTTCTCCCATTCCTCAGGTTTGTTGCTTTTTCTGGACAATTTATATGCCTCTTCCTTGGATTTAACACTATCCTTAATTTCCCTTGTTAGCCACGGTTGAGCCACCTTCCCCGTTTTATTTTTACTCCAGACAGGGATGTATAATTGCTGAAGTTCATACATGTGATCTTTAAATGTTTGCCATTGCCTATCCACCGTCAACCCTTTAAGTATGATTTGCCAGGCTATTCTAGCCAATTCATGCCTCAAACCATCAAAGTTACCTTTCCTTAAGTTCAGGACCCTAGTTTCTGAATTAACAGTGTCACTCTCCATCTTAATAAAGAACTCTACCATGTTATGGTCACCCTTCCCCAAGGGGCCTCGCACAACAAGATTGCCAATCAGTCCTCTCTCATTCCACATCACCCAATCCAGGATGGCCAGCTCCCTAGTCGGTTCATCGACATATTGGTCTAGATAATTATCTCTAATACACTCCAGGAAATCCTCCTCCAACGCATTGCTACCAGTTTGGTCAGTCCAATCAATATGTAGATTAAAGTCACCCATGATAACTGCTGTATCTTTATTGCATGCATCCCTAATTTCTTGTTGATACTGTCCCCAACCTTACTGTATTGTTTGGTGGTCTGCACATAACTCCCACTAGCGTTTTCTGTCCTTTGGTATTCCGTAGCTCCACCCATAGCGATTCCACATCATCCAAGCTAATGTCCTTTCTTGCTATTGCATTAATTTCCTCTTTAACCAGCAATGCCACTCCGCTTCCTTTTCCTTTCTGTCTATCCTTCCTAAATGTTGAATACCCCAGACGTTGAATTCCCAGCCTTGGTCACCCTGGAGCCATGTCTCCGTGATGCCAATTACATCATACTCGTTAACTGCTATCTGCGCAGTTAATTCATCCACCTTATTCCAAATACTCCTAGCATTGAGGCACAGAGCCTTCAGGCTTGTCTTTCTAACACACTTTGCCATTTTAGAATTTTGGTGTAATGTGGCCCTTTTTGCTTTTTGCCTTAGGTTTCTCTGTCCTCCACTTTTACTTTTCTTCTTTCTATCTTTTGCTTCTGCCCCCATTCTACTTCCCTCTGTCGCCCTGCATAGGTTCCCATCCCCCTGCCATATTAGTTTAACTCCTCCCCAACAGCACTAACAAACACTCCCCCTGAGACATTGGTTCCGGTCCTGCCCAGGTGCAGACCGTCCGGTTTGTACTGGTCCCACCTCCCCCAGAACCGGTTCCAATATCTCAGGAATTTGAATCCTTCTCTTGTGCACCACTCCTCAAGCCACGTATTCATCTGAGCTATCCTGCGATTCCTATTCTGACTACCACGTGGCACAGGTAGCAATCCTGAGATTACTACTTTTGAGGTCCTACTTTTTAACTTAGCTCCTAGCTCCCTAAATTTGTCTTGTAGGACCTCATCCCATTTTTTACCTATATCGTTGGTACCTATATGCACCACAACAACTGGCTGTTCACCCTCCCTTTTCAGAATGCCCTGCACCTGCTCTGAGAAATTCTTGGCCCTTCCACCAGGGAGGCAACATACCATCCTAGAGTCTCGGTTGCGGCCGCAGAAACGTCTATCTATTCCCCTTACAATTGAATCCCCTATCGCTATCGCTTTCCCACTCTTTTTCCTGCCCTCCTGTGCAGCAGAGCCAGCCATGGTGCCATGAACTTGGCTGCTGCTGCCCTCCCCTGATGAGTCATCCCCCTCAACAGTACCCAAAGCGGTGTATCTGTTTTGCAGGGGGATGACCGCAGGGGACCCTTGCACTACCTTCCTTCCACTGGTCTTCCTGTTGGTCACCCATCCCTTATCTGGCTGTGTAACCTTTACCTGCGGCAAGACCAACTCACTAAATGTGCTAATCACGTCATTCTCAGCATCGTGGATGCTCCAGAGTGAATCCACCCGCAGCTCCAGTGCCGCAATACGATCCGTCAGGAGCTGCAGCCGGATGCACTTCCCGCACACGTAGTCGTCAAGGACACCGGAAGCGTCCCTGACTTCCCACATAGCACAGAAGGAGCATAACATGTGTCCGAGCTGTCCTGCCATGACTTAACCCTTGGATAAACTTAGATTGGCAACAACAATGCTAAAGGTTACTTACTGATATAGAAAATAAAAAGAAAAACTACTTACCAATCACCAGCCAATCACTTACCCCCTTGGCTGTGACGTCACCTTTCGATTTCTTTCTACTTCTTTTTTGCCTTCTGCCTCTGCTGCAGCTGCACCGGCTGGCCTCTCCGAACTCCCCGCTCGAACTGCCGCTGGGCCTTTTTATAGGCCTCTCCTCCGACGTCCCCAGGCTCCCGCCTCTCCGAACTCCCCGCTCGAACTGCCGCTGGGCCTTTTTATAGGCCTCTCCTCCGACGTCCCCAGGGTCCCGCCTCTCCGAACTCCCCGCTCGAACTGCCGCTGGGCCTTTTTATAGGCCTCTCCTCCGACGTCCTCAGGCTCCCGCCTCTCCGAACTCCCCGCTTGAACTGCCGCTGGGCCTTTTTATAGGTCTCTCCTCCAACGTCCTCGGACTCCCACCTCTCCGAACTCCCCACTCAAACTGCCGCTGGGCCTTTTTATAGGCCTCTCCTCCGACGTCGCCTGACTCCCGCCTCTCCGAACTCCAAGGTCAGTTTTGTGAGGAGGGAGTGAAGCTCCCAGCACGGATCAGAGACACAGACATGGAGGCCACCACATGCAGGATTTAACCCTGTAGAAGTTACAAAACTACTGTATCAGGGGTTCAGATCATAAGATAAGGCACAGGAGTGAATTGAACCTCAAGAGGCACAACAGCTTGACACATGAATGAATGTTGCAAGGCTCTTCTCACAGCGGGGAGACTCGCGCAATGGGAGCATGCATCAGAGAATCAGATGTCCAGGTCAGCAGACCTGATTCGCTGTGCTTACGAAGAATTTTAGTGAGCAGGAAAACATCGATGTCCTGAGTCTGATGTGGTGGCCTCCATGTCCGTGTCTCTGATCTATGCAGGGAGCTTCACCCCTCTCCTCACAAAATAACCTTGCATTTAATTATGATGTGGAGTTCGATGAGGCAGGTTTATTCCATTTTTAGACAGGTTTGTTCCTCCCTCTGAGATAGTTGGTGGCACAGCAAGCTTTTCAAGGCAACAGGCTGCCCCAAACCAATCACAAGATGTGACCTCAAATTGCAAGGGGCTTTATCTCACTGCATGTAAAGAAAGACTTACATTTATATAGCGTCTTTCACAACCACCGATGTCTCAAAGCACCTTACAGCCAATGAAGTACTTTTGAAGTGTAGTTATTGTTGTAATGCAGGAAACGCAGCAGCCAATTTGCGCATAGCAAGCTCCCACAAACAGCAATGTGATAATGAATATAAGAACATAAGAAATAGGAGCAGGAGTAGGCTATACAGCCCCTCTAGCCTGCTCCGCCATTCAATAAGATCATGGCTGATCTGATCATGGATTCAGCTCCACTTCCCTGCCCGCTCCCCATAACCCTTTACTCCCTTATCGCTCAAAGATCTGTCTCTCTCCGCCTTAAATATATTCAATGACCCAGCCTCCACAGCTCTCTGGGGCAGAGAATTCCACAGATTTACAACCCTCTGAGAGAGGAAATTTCTTCATCTCAGTTTTAAATGGGTCTTATTCTAAGACTCATATGCCCTAATTTTAGTTTCCCCTATCAGTGGAAATATCCTCTTTGCATCCACCTTGTCAAGCCCTCTCATAAGTTTCAATAAGATCACCTCTCAATCTTTGAACTCCAATGAGTATAGGCCCAACCTACTCAACCTATCCTCATAAGTCAACCCCCTCATCTCCGGAATCAACCTAGTGAACCTTCTCTGAACAGCCTCCAATGCAAGTGTATCCTTCCTTAAATAAGGAGACCAAAACTGTATGTAGTGCTCCAGCTGTGGCCTCACCAATACCCTGTACAGTTGTAGCAGAACTTCTCTGCTTTTATACTCTATCCACCTTGCAATGAAGACTAACATCCATTTGCTTTCCTGATTACTTGCTGTACCTGCATACTAACTTTTTGTGTTTTATGCACAAGGACTTCCAGGTCCCTCTGTACTGCAGCACTTTGCCAGATGACCAGATAAATCTTTTTTTTTCTGTGATGTTGCTTGAGGGATCAATTGCCCAGGACAGTTGTCCTTCCATGGGATCTTTTATGTCCACTTGAGAGGGCAGATGGGGCTTCAGTTTAACATCTCATCTGAAAGACGGCACCTCCGACAGTGCAGCACTCCCTCAGTACCGCACTGAGGTATCAGCCTAGATTTTTCTGCTTAAAGTCTCTGGAGTGGGACTTGAATCCACAACCTTCTGGCCCAGAAGTAAGAGTGCTTCCCACTGAGCCACATATTGTACAGCAGCAGAGCTGGTCTCCAGTCGTCTCGGTTAACCCTTGCCACTGGACCAAGACCTAGATCTGTCAAGCCCGTGTGGTGGCTGGTGTGCAAAAGCCACCACACGTTAAAAATATCCACGCACAGGCATCTTCCACCCTTCAACATGTAGTTCAGGACCTGGAATATTAGGTCCTTCATTGAAACACCTATGACCTCATCCCTTTTTTTGGCATGAAAGAAGTCATCCTCATTTCGAGGGACTGCCTGTGATGATGATGATATTGTACATCAGGAGCACAGACAACACCGATGGGGAGAAACTGTTTTCACTGGCAGGAGAGTCGAAAATCACAGATTTAGGATAATTGCTTTAAGAACCAGAGATGAGGAGAATTTTTTTTACGCAGCAAGTTGTGATCTGGAAAGCACTGCCTGAAAGGGTGGTGGAAGGAAGCAGATTCAATAATAACTTTCAAAAAGGAATTGGATAAATACTTGAAAAAGACAACTTTACAAGCCTCTGGGGAAAGAGCAGGGGAGTGGGATAAATTGGCTAGCTCTGTCAAAGAGCCAGTGCAGGCACAATGAACCAAATGCCCTCCTTCTGTGCTGTATGATTCTACGATTCTAACATTGTAAAGCTTAGGAACAAAAGTCAAGCTGTTTCCTGGCCTTTGGGAGTTGTGACTCCCTTGCATCGCACTCTTGTATGTCACTGCGGTGAAATACAATAGATTGGATTTAATCAGAGTGAGGCGGCTCAGTGAGTGCACTCAGTTTCAGATTGAATTGTGAGGTGCACCGAGTTAGAGACAGATGTCAGAGCAAGGCTTGCTGAGTGAATTCCGTCTGGTATTGGGAAGTCTAGGCATGGAGTGGCGGTTGAAGATAATTGTGTGGAATAAGCAGGAAAAGTAATTGCCTCGGAGGAGGAAAAGAAACGCAAACAAGGAGAAATGAAGGACTGAGAAGAGAGAACCAACTTGTGAGTAAACACTAAGTTCTAACATTTAAAAATGTCCTGGACAGGCACCCATATTAAAGCAACTTTACTGACAAATCATTTTATTTTGGTGTATTTGTGCGAATGTAGGAAAAACATAGAGAGGGAAGGGTTTCCTATCAAAGGCTCCAGGAATGTGAAGGGTTACTGCCCTATGTCTGTGCTGGGCATCAAGAAATTCATTGTGTTTGTGGGCCATGAGATGGAAGAGTAGCCGATAGCAGATTATGGTGCATACGAAGCTGGAACAACTTCTCCTTTGGTGTCCATATGACCTCTGATGCAATTGCCAATAAGGACCCTGGCCTTCAGTTAATGGGGTTTGACCATAATCCCTTCTCGTGGATCAGCAAGTCCACCACTTTCCCTTTAGATGGAAGAACATTAGTTGACTGGAATATTTGGAATGGATGGAGGATGGCAGGGAGGGGGCAGCCAATAGGCATTTGAGAACTTAAACCCCTTTGAAAAGGAAAGAAGGACTTGCATTTATATAGCACCTTTCACAACCTCATGACATCCCAAAGTTCATTACTGCCAATTAAGTACTTTTGAAGTGTAGTTACTGTTGTAATGTAGGAAACGCAGCAGCCAATTGTGTACAGCAAGCTCCTAGAAACAGCAATAATGACCAGATAATCTGTTTTTGTTATGTTGTTTGAGGGATAAATATTGGCCAGAACACTGGGGAATAATTCTCCTGCTCTTCTTCGAAACAGTGCTATGGGTTCTTTTATTTCCACCTGAGAGAGCAGTTTAATGTCTCATCTGAAAGACAGCACAGCACTCCCTCAGTATTGCACTGGAGTGTCAACCTAGATTTATGTGCTCAAGTCTCTGGAGTGGGATTTGAAACCACAACCTTCTAAGTCACAGGTAAGAGTTCTACCCACTGAGCTACGGTTGACACTGGAATTGGGCCCATAGTTGTTCAAGAATTGAGGTACGGTACCTAATCTTGAATTGGTTGATTTGAGGTACAACAATTTGATGGGACTTTCAAACACTGATTATGGATGTCAGATGCTTTTACAAAAAATATGCCTCTTACTTACAGAGGTGTTGGACATAAATCTGCTCTTCTGAGGAGATGGGAGTAGAAGGAGCCAAGGGTGGGAGAGGGTGGAGCCGAGAGGTTAGGCGTGGGGGAAGTCTATGCCAGTGTTGGGAGGTCCAAGTGTTCCTTAGCACTAATGGGTCAGTTTTGCTCCCTGTGCAATAGAAACACAGATTGGAGAATTAGTGTGGTAATGAACACACCCAATTCACAATGCTCAAGGAGTGGCACCTTGCAACATTTATCTTTCAATGTGGTCACACAGATACAATCTACATTTTTGGACAGGTAAATAGGATGCCAACCTAAGGGATGCCAGGCCTCCTGCTTAACACCATTCCAATTTATCCTGTCAAAGAACAACCAGAATTGGTGCCTGCTTTTGATGTTGATGTTGCAGTTCTTCTATTTGGATAGCACAATATTGCCATGGACCTTGCCCAAAAGGTGAGCCAGAGGAAGCCTAGAATAAAGGGCAGTGTCACCAGCACCTGCATCACATTCCTACTGATCTCCTAGCGGGATCGCAAGGGCTTTCTAAGGGTTCCCTGAGGTCATCACATTTCTGTATTTGTTGAATATGTGGGAGCTTTGCCTTTCACTGTTTTGTCCGTGCCAGAGTGGCCCTGGAGAGGGACCATGTAACCCTGTGTCACCCTCAGTAGTCCCATCAATATTGGCAAGATATTGGGGCCAATGTTAGACTAACCCGCCCCTTGGGAGACTGACAATATCACATGCAACGATGACCAACGATTTCACTCCCTACTGAAGTCAGTGGTGAGTAAGATTGGGTGGAGTGTAAAACCAGTGTTGTACGTGATCCCATGGGATTCCCTCCCAGCGAGTTAGATTAAAATGACCCCCAGCGTTTCTGTTGTAAATTAAAAATAAGAACAGAAAAACTACAAATGCTGGAAATCGGAAACGAAAACAGATAATGCTGGAAATTCGCAACAGATCTTTTTTCTTATTCATTCATGGGATGTGGGCGTCACTGGCAATGCCAGTATTTATTGGCCATCCCTAATTGCCCTGGAAAAAGTGGTGGTGAGCCGCCTTCTTGAACCGTTGCTGTCCGTGCGGTGAAGGTACTCCTGCAGTGCTGTTAGGGAGGGAGTTTCAGGAGTTTGACCCAGCAACGATGAAGGAACAGCAATATATTTCCAAGTCAGGATGGTGTGTGACTTGGAGGGAAACTTGGAGGTGGTGATGTTCCCATGCACCTGCTGCCCTTGTCCTTCTAGGTGGTAGAGGTCGCGGATTTGGGAGATGCTGCCAAGGAAGCCTTGGCGAGTTGCTGCAGTGCATCTTGTAGATGGTACACACTGCAGCCACGGTGCGCCGGTGGTGGAGGGAGTGAATGTTTAAGGTGGTGGATGGGGTGCCAGTCAAGCGGGCTGCTTTGTCCTGGATGGTGCCGAGCTTCTTGAGTGTTGTTGGAGCTGCACTCATCCAGGCAAGTGGAGAGTATTCCATCACATTCCTGACCTGTGTCTTGTAAATGGAGGATTTGGAGAGTCAGGAGATGAGATCTTTCAGCATCATAAAACGTTTAATGTTGAAGATGTGACCCTTCATTAGAACCGTTCTTATGTAGGGCACACAGCTGAAGCTTTCGAAATGGCTTTTCTCCTTTCAGATATTACAGTGTGTTTCTGTTTATTTTCTATTTTTAACTTTAAATTTATGCTGCTTTCCTTTGAATAGCTGACACTATCTTTTCATCATTAGGGTTAGGATTGTGTCATTGTTTGCAGAGGGTTAGACAAAGACTGTGTCAATATTTGCAGGGTTACCTGGGAATCGATGTTCCTTTTAAGTTGCGTGGCCACACAGCGATACAGCGTTCTGCAGTTCCCGCGCAGCCAGCTCACCGGCTTCTAAACGGAAAACACGCACATACACAGGCGTGGCCCAAATAAAATTAGAGGGAACATTGCTGGCAGTGTGTCAGTATTTGCTGGGGGTCTCTGGGTGTGTCAGTGTTTACAGGGGTTGCCCGGGAATGTATCGGGGTTATAGGAGTCTCTGGGAGTGTGTCAATGTTTGCAGCGGTTGTCCGGGAGTGTGTCAGTATTTGCTGGGGATCCCTGGGTGTGTGTCAGTGTTTACAGGGGTTGTCCGGGAGTGTGTCAGTGTTTAGAGGGGTTACCCGGGAATGTATCAGGGTTATAGGATTCTCTGGGAGTATGTGAATGTTTACAGGGGTTGTCCGGGAGTGTGTCAGTGTTCAGAGCGGTTACCCGGGAATGTATCAGGGTTATAGGATTCTCTGGGAGTGTGTGAATGTTTACAGGGATTGTCCGGGAGTGTGTCAGTGTTTAGAGGGGTTACCCGGGAATGTATCAGGGTTGTAGGATTCTCTGGGAGTGTGTGAATGTTTACAGGGGTTGTCCAGGAGTGTGTCAGTGTTTAGAGGGGTTGCCCGGGAATGTATTGGGGTTATAGGATTCCCTGGGAGTGTGCCAATGTTTACAGGGGTTGCCCGGGAATGTATTGGGGTTATAGGATTCCCTGGGTGTGTGTCAATGTTTGCAGGGGTTGCCCAGGAATGTATTGGGGTTATAGGAGTCTCTGGGAGTGTGTCAGTGTTTACAGGGGTTGCCCGGGAATGTATCGGGGTTATAGGAGTCTCTGGGAGTGTGTCAGTTTTAACAGGGGTTGCCCGGGAATGTATCGGGGTTATAGGAGTCTCTGGGTGTGTGTCAATGTTTGCAGAGGTTGCCCGGGAATGTATTGGGGTTATAGGAGTCTCTGGGAGTGTGTCAGTGTTTACAGGGGTTGCCCGGGAATGTATCAGGGTTATAGGAGTCTCTGGGAGTGTGTCAATGTTTGCAGGGGTTGCCCGGGAATGTATTGGGGTTATAGGAGTCTCTGGGAGTGTGCCAATGTTTACGGGGGTTGTCCAGGCGTGTGTCAGTATTTGCTGGGGGTCCCTGGGAGTGTGCCAATGTTTACGGGGGTTGTCCGGGAGTGTGTCAGTGTTTGCAGGGGGTCTCTGGGAATGCGTTAATATTTGCAGTGGATCCTCAGGAATGTCTGACATTTGCAGCTGGTCTACTGTCGCACTTGTGAAGACCATTCCTCTAGCTTGGGATGGTACAGCCTCGTTAACTCCCTACTCCATTGCAAATGATTAACAAATGCCTAATATATTAATATTATCAAATAAAATGAAAGTGCGATGAGAAAAGTGCAAAAAACAAGAAATGTGTCGCTAGACACAAGTCTTTAATAAATGACAAGTAAATTGCCTGTGACATTGCCCACAAACAGTTGATAAATGTAAGTTGTTTATATATACACATGTGATGATGACTAAGTAAGGAGAGAGACTTCAGAAAGTCACTCCATAGAGCCACCCACAGGCCAGAGTCTGGAACTGCATTGTGACAGTTGACATAGCAAAACTGAATGGGAAATGTTGACACAGAAGTGTGACCAAATATCACAGCAACAGGAAATAAGGTTTGTGAACAGGAAGTGCACACCCGACCCAAAACTTTTAATATATAGAGAGACATGTATTTAAAGCCCACATCTGTGTATGACTTGAATATCCATAATTGGGTGAGGCACTTCCGTCTCACTCCAAAACGGACACAATCAGACGGTAATGGAGCAAAAATGTGGGCTATGATCACTTTTCACCAAAGGCACAGCACTGCCAGTTGCTGTGAAAGTCACTTCAGCCCTTAGGTCTCGTGCTCCTTTCAGGCGCTGTCGCCCTTCGGAGTGGGCGCCGAGGAGTATCAAACAGGGCAGCCCACCACGCACCCACTGTGCCCATTTTGCCAGCCCTAACACGGGAATTGTTTGCTGATCTGCTCCGTCACTTGCGTGCAAACCCTGTTCATTTCATTTCATTTTTACCGAGCACCTCTGACCGCCCCCACCACCTCCCCCCACCCACTTCAGTCATTAAAAGCTGCCATCAGTTTAAAGACCTTTTGATCTTAGTCAAAAGCACTAAGAACTTTTGTTCTTTTACGCAGCCACTTACCTTTAAGTGGCCACATCCTGTTAAATATGTCCGATTTTTGGTTCCCTCTCCCTTCCCCATTAACCGTACCCCTTGCACACTGAACAAAACTGTACGGGAGCTATAAGTAAGTTGCAGATGAGCTGACCATGGGCAATTGAATGCAGCCAGCTCACTTTGGCCTGCTATACTAGATTGACATTCGCTGGGAGCCGAAAATTTCTGAGGCGCATTTTATGGTCTCGGGTGACCGGTGCACGTATCGGGAATTTGAGGATGTGACATTGCCCTGTTATTTGCTCCGTATGTTTCACACTGAAGAGGAGTGCCAGCTACAGCTGCTGAGACAGAAGAAGATGTGGGTGTCGGATTCCGCCAGGTCCCAGCGCGCCATCGCCCGAGAGGGCATCGCGTACTTGCCCATCAACGTATCTTAAACTCGGCGGTTCATGACCATCAGAAGAGGCATGAGATAAGTCAGCTGTGGCTCAGTGGGTAGCACTCTTGCCTCTGAGTCAGAAGGTTGTTGGATCAAGTCCCACTCTAGAGACCTGAGAACAAAAATCTAGGCTGACACTCCAGTGCAGTGCTGAGGGAGTGCTGAACTGTCAGAGGTGCCGTCATTCGAATGAGAGATTAAACTGAGGTGCCGTCTGCTCTCTCGGGTGGACGTAAAAGATCTCTTGGCACTATTTCAAAAAAGAGCTGGGGAACTCTCCTCAGTGTTCTGGACATATTTATCCCTCAATCAACATCATTAAAAAAAACAGATTATCTGGTCATTATCACATTGCTATTTGTAGGAGCTTGCTGTGCGCAAATTGGTTGCTGCATTTCCTACATTACAACAGTGACTACACTTCAGATAGTACTTCATTGGCTGTAAGGCAGAGAACTGCCCTGCTCTTCATTGACTAGTGCCTTGGGACCACCTATGATGAAAGACAGGTCGTCAGTTTTATATCTCATCAGAAAGACCGTGCAATGCTCTCTCGGTACTGTACTGACATTTGACACATTAATGATCCCACTGTCTATTATAAAAACAGAAAATGCTGGAAATACTCAGCAGGTCAAGCAACATCTGTGGAGAGAGAAACATAGTAAACATCTCAGGTCGATGACCCTTCATCAGAACTGGAAAAAGTTAGAGATGTAACAGATTTTAAGGAAGTGCAGGGGCAGGGAAAGGGTCGGGGGAGGAAAGAACAAAAGGGAAGGTCTGTGATAGGGTGGAAGGCAGGAGTGGTTAAAAGACAAAGGTATGATGGTACAAAGCAAAAGGAGATAGTAATGGGACAAGTAAAAACAAAAAATGAGTCTAGATGATGTGTAAATGGGAATGGCAGAATCATCTACAGCTGCCGTGTGGAAAAATAGGGGCAAATGTCATGGTCTGAAATTGTTGGACTAGATGTTGAGTCCAGAAGGCTGGTAGTGCCTAATCAAAAGATGAGGCGCTGTTCCTCGAGCTTACGTTAAGCTTCATTGGAACAGCATAGGAGGCCAAGGACAGAGAGGTCAGAGTGGGATTGGAGCGGAGAATTAAAGTGACAGGCGACCAGAAGCTCGGGGTCACACTTGCGGACTGAACGGAGGTGTTCCGCAAAGTGGTCACCCAATCTGCTTTTGGTCTCCCCAATGTAGAGGAGACCACGTAGTGAGTAGCAAATACAGTATAGTAAATTGCAAGAAGTACAAGCAAATCATTGTTTCACCTGGAAGGAGTGTTTGGGACCCTGGACAGTGAGAAGGGAGGAGGTAAAAGGGCAGGTGTTGCATCTCCTGCGCTTGCATGGGGAGGCACCATGGGAAGGGGAGGGGGTGCTGGGGATGATTGAGGAGTGGACGAGGGTGTCGCGAAGGGAGCGATCCCTTCGGAATACTGAAAGTAGAAGGGAATACGTGTTTAGTGGTGGGATCATGCTGGAGGTGGCAGAATTGATGGAGGATGATCCATTGAATGTAGAGGGTGGTGGGAGTGTAAGGTGAGGACAAGGGGAACCCTATCGTGGTTCTGGGTGGGAGGGGAAGGGGTGAGAGCAGAAATGCGGGAAATGGAACAAACATAGTCTGTGAACCACAGTAGAGGGAAACCCTTGGTTGAGGAAAAAGGAAGACATATTTAAAGCACTAGTATTGAAGGTGGTGTCATCAGAACAGATGCGATGGAGACGGAGAAACTGGGAGAATGGAATGGAGTCCTTACAGGAAGTGGGGTGGGAGGAAGTGTAGTCCAGGAGTCAGTAGGCTTATAATGAATGTTTGTCAATAACCTATCCCCAGAAATGGAGACAAAGAAGTCGAGGAAGGGTAGGGAAGAGTCGGAGATGGACCATGTAAAGGTGAGGGAAGGATGGAAATTGGATGCAAAGTGAATGAAATTTTCTAGTTCAGGACAAGAACAGGAAACGGCACCGATACAGTCATCAGTGTACCGGAAAAAGAGGTGAGGGAGGGGACCTGAGTAGGATGGAACAAGGAATGTTCCACATATCCCATGAAAAGGCAGGCATAGCTAGGACCCATACGCAAACAACAACAGCGCCACCCTAGTCAGCAGGTTTGATGACAAGGTTGGGGTTGGATCTGAGAGAACAGAGTGCTGCAAGTTCGGAGGGAGGTAGCTTGGAGTGAGTGAGTGGATCAGAGAAATTGAAACGGCCGATGTCCTGTCGGCAGTTTGCAATGAAGAGATCTACAGAGGTTAAGAGGCCAGAGAGAGGGGTCCAGGTGGAACGAAAATTCTAAAAACAGGATGAAAGGGTCTGCTGTGCGGGGGGAAGACTCCTGGCCAAAGAAATAGTCATGGAGACGAAGGTGATGGAAAAAGAGCTCTGCGTCGTGCCGAGCTTGAAATTCACTGAGGTGGGGTTGTAAGGGGACGAAGCTCAGGCCTTTGCTGAAAACTAATCGTTCGGGGTCAGAGAGGGGAAGGTCAGAGGAAATAGTGGGCCCAAGGAGTCTCATGGGTCCAGGGGGTCTCATGGTGTGGCGTTGAGCCATGCAGACTTGGAAGGTCCCTCGGTTCAGTCCTCGACCTGGCCGGTTGACTGATCTCAGCCGGCGGCAGTGAGGAGGCAACAACTGGACCACAAGGTCTCCCGGCTGAGGAGCGGAGAAATTAACCAAGATCTTTAAACCCAACTTCATCCGGTGACTTCATCTGGAGGTTGCGTGTTTGGGCATCGGGTGACATCTTAGAATCATACTGCACAGAAGGAGGCCATTCGACCCATCGTTCCTGTGCCGGCCCTTTGAAAGAACAATCCAATTAGTCCCACTCCCCCGCAATTTCCCTGTAGCCCTGAAAATGTTTCCTTTTCAACTATATATCCAATTCCATTTTGAAAGTCACTATTGGACCTGCTTCCACCAACCTTTCAGGCAGTTGGGTTCCAGATCATAACCTCCTGCGTAAGAACAACATTCTTCTCATCTCCCCTCTGGTTGCCAGTGTCTGAGGTCAAACGCTTAAAGACTGATCAGGCCCACATGGGAAGAACGCTATTTGGATGAGGTGCTGGAACCATTGAAGGGCACCAGATCAGGACTTCCCTTGAGTTTAGAAGGTTGAGGGGCAATCTGATCGAGGTGCTTGAAATGTGAAAAGCATTCGATAGGTTAGATACATTTCCTCTGGTGGGGAAATCGAGAACAAGGGAATATTATCTTAAAATTAGAGCAAGGTCGTTCAGGAGGGAAATTAGGAAACGCTTCTTCACACAAAGGGTGGCAGACAGCGCCCCAAAATGCTGTGGATTCTGGGGGAAAATGAGAGCTTTTAAGACTGTGATCAATAGATTTTTGTTACATAAGCATATCGAGGGATGTAAAGTAAAGGTAGGTAAATAGAGTTGAGGTACAGATCAGCTATGATCAAACTGAATGGCGGAGCAGGCTCGAGGGGCTGAATGGCCTACTCCTGGTCCTATGAAAGGAGGTAAGAAAAAGAGGAAAAAATAGAACCCAGTGGAAATCGTGGGAAAAAATTTAACTTCGAAACAGAAAAAACCCTTTTGGATCACCGGCTGGAGGTATTCCCTCTCCCACTCCGGCATTGACCGCCATCTTCCACTCGCTTTCAGGAGCGGGAAATTACAGGCTGGGGAGCAGAGGAGTGGAAAACCCCTGGGTACTGTTAGAGGACAGAGGCAATCATCATCACCATCATAGGCAGTCCCTCGAAATCGAGGAAGACTTGCTTCCACTCTAAAAGTGAGTTCTTACGGGAACCACAGTCTCTGTCACAGGTGGGACAGACAGTCGTTGAGGTAAGGGAGGGTGGGACAGGTTTGCCACACGCTCTTTCCGCTGCCTGCACTTGATTTCTACATGCTCTCGGTGACGAGACTCGAGGAGCTCAGCGCCTTCCAGGATGCACTTCCTCCACTTAGGGTGGTCTTTGGCCAGGGACTCCCAGGTGTCAGTGGGGATGTTGCATTTTATCAGGGAGGCTTTGAGTACTGGATACTGTTCCGGCAGATGGCACTGTGAGCGTCAGTGTGAGATTTACACTGCTGTGGGGAAAGGTTGCAGCATTCAGTCTCTTATTCTCTCTCAATCTCTCTTGCATTCTCTCTCTCACACGTTATCTCTCTCTCAATCTCTCTCTCATTCGCTCTCACATTCTCTCCCTCATTCTCTGTTTCTCTCATTCTCTCTCTCTTATTCGCTCTCTCAATCTCTCTCTCTCTCATTCCCTTTCTAGCTCATTCTCTTTCTCTCTCATTCTCTCTCTCTCTGCTGTCTCCAGTGCACTTGTGTCTGTTAAATTCCTGTCTGGTGATATTGTAATGTAATTATTAATAAGGTTAAAAAAAAAAATGACTTGCATTTATATAGCACCTTTCACGACCGCCAGATGTCCCACAGTGTTTTACAGCCAATTAAGTACTTTTGAAGTGTAGCCGCTGTTGTAATGTAGAAATATCTGTGCTAAAATAACTGTACAGCCACCAGTGTAACATGAACACGTTCATCCTTGTATTAGAAAGGAAGCTATCCTACACTATCAGAGGACATCCAAAATATTCCTGAAAAGTTCCACCTCCCTTGGCCCAGTTACTGTCCTCGTGCAAAACCCTCCAACATTTCTCTACCTCTTGCTGCATTTGATCCCTTGTGTCCTGCTGGTCCCTTAGCCCCCACCCTCCCGTTCACCATCCCCCCCCTCCTCCCGCGCCCCTCCCATCTCTCTCCCTCCCTGCCAGTGGCGTAACGAGAGGATGTGGGCCCCAATGAAAACATAGATTTAAAAAAATCACAGAACGACGGGAAAAGTGCAGCCGGCCAGGGAAGACCCCGTGCAGCCACCCCTCGAGCGAAGGGGGGGTCCGGGGGGCTGGAGGGAGTTCAGGGTCTAGGGGAGCTGGTGTGAGGGGGAACGGGACCGGTGTGAGGGAGGATTTATGGGGTGGGGGGGTTACTGCTAAGTCCGGGAGCGGAGCTGAGCCGGGTGCGAACAGCGGGACGATGGTACTCCAGGCTCGGGCTCTGTACGATTGCCAGAGCGAGAATGTGGGTGAGATCTCGGTGCGGGAGGACAAGGTGCTGACTGTGTACAGCAAGCACGACATCGAGGGCTGGCTGGAGGAGGCCAACAGCCACAGCCAGAGGGGCCTCTTCCCGGCCTCGTACGTGCAGATCCTGCGGGCCAGGAGCAGGGGCGACGCAGCGCTCAGTGTCTGTGCCGCCGCTGCCGAGCCTCCCGCTATGCCAACGTGCCGACCGGCGGCTACGACAGCCCCGCGCCGCCTCAGCCTCAGACCCCCAGCGGCTTCCCCCTGCCGGCCTGCCCTGCCGCCAACACCTCCTGCCCCCGCCTCTCGCCCAAACGGGCGGCAGACTCGGGGGGGGGGGGGGTGGGGGCTGGTCCTGGCAGGGCTGCAGCACCAGGTGTCGGGCAGCAGCGATGACGATGACCGGGACAACAACTCAACCGTGACGGACGAGCCGCTGTCTGGGTGCGGTGGGAGCAGGGGAGGCGGTGGGTTCTCAGGTTTCGACGGGACGGGCCGTTATCGAGTGAGCACGGGTCTGGCGGCCGGAATGCCAAAAATTGCTGGTCATAGGAATGTGGGAAGGGAGGACCTTGAGACAATCACTATCACTAGGTGGTAGTGCTGGACAGGCTAATGGGACTCAAGGTAGACAAGTCCCCTGGTCCTGATGAAATGCATCCCAGGGTATTAAAAGAGATGGCGGAAGTTATAGCAGATGCATTTGTTATAATCTACCAAAATTCTCTGGACTCTGGGGAGGTACCAGCGGATTGGAAAGCAGCTAATGTAACGCCTCTGTTTAAAAAAGGGGGCAGACTATAGGCCGGTTAGTTTAACCTCTGTAGTGGGGAAAATGCTTGAAACTATCATTAAGGAAGAAATAGTGGGACATCTAGATAGGAATAGTGCAATCAAGCAGACGCAGCATGGATTCATGAAAGGGAAATCATGTTTAACTAACTTACTGGAATTCTTTGAGGATATAACGAGCATGGTGGATAGAGGTGTACCGATGGATGTGGTGTATTTAGATTTCCAAAAGGCATTCGATAAGGTGCCACACAAAAGGTTACTGCAGAAGATAAAGGTACGCGGAGTCAGAGGAAATGTATTAGCATGGATAGAGAATTGGCTGGCGAACAGAAAGCAGAGAGTCGGGATAAATGGGTCCTTTTCCGGTTGGAAATCAGTGGTTAGTGGTGTGCCACAGGGATCAGTACTGGGACCACAACTGTTTGCAATATACATAGATGACCTAGAGGAGGGGACAGAGTGTAGTGCAACAAAATTTGCAGATGACACTAAGATTAGTGGGAAAGCGGGTTGTATGGAGGACTCTGAGATGCTGCAAGGAGATTTGGATAGGTTAAGCGAATGGGCTAAGGTTTGGCAGATGGAATACAATGTCGGAAAGTGTGAGGTCATCCACCTTGGGGAAAAAACAGTAAAAGGGAATATTATTTGAATGGGGAGAAATTACAACATGCTGTGGTGCAGAGGGACCTGGGGGTCCTTGTGCATGAAACTCTTTTGAGTTTACCTGAAAAAAAAACATAAACATTAAACCGTGCCACCCGCCTGGGTGACACGGCCGACATTTTCAAGGCCCCTTTTTTTTCCTTTTTTTGTGGTTTTTTTTTTCCGGGCGCTAAAATCACAATTTTTCCCCCGTGCCCCCTATAAAAGGGAAGGGGGACACTAAAAGCACCGGCAATTAAAACAAATTAAACTTTAAAACGTAAAATCACATTAAAATTTGGTTGCCGGGCGTGATGATGCACTCCAGTCTGGTGCCCACCTCTCGCGGAAGGCCGCGAGCGTACCGGTGGACACCGCGTGCTCCATCTCCAAGGACACCCTGGACCGGATGTAAGAGCGGAAGAGAGGCAGGCAGTCAGGTTGAAGGACCCCCTCGACCGCCCGCTGCCTGGACCGGCTGATGGCACCCTTGGCCGTGCCCAGGAGCAGTCCTACGAGGAGGCCTTCGGACCTACCCGCTCCCCTCCGCACAGGGTGCCCAAAGATCAGGAGAGTGGAACTGAAGTGCAGCCAGAATTTCAGGAGCAGCCCCTTCAAATAATAAAACAGGGGCTGCAACCTTGTGCATTCCATAAAAACATGGAACACGGACTCTTCCAGACCGCAGAAATTGCAGGCGGCCTGGGAGTCCGTGAACCGGCTTAAAAATTTGTTGCACGGCACTGCTCCGTGCACCACCCTCCAGGCCAAGTCCCCGATGAATAGTGGGAGGACCCCTGCGTAGAGTGCTCTCCATCGGGGACCCCCGCCTCCTCCGGACGGCAAGATGGTACGCCATGGCGTGTCCGGACGGCCGGCGAGGATGGCAAAGTTGAGAGTGTGCAGGAGCAGCCCGTACAGGAAACCCCTCCGCGCGGAACTGAAAGGCACGGAGGGGATTTCCCCGAGGCAGCTCAAGTTGTGAGGCGCCGGCCCTTGAGGGAGGTTCCGGGGTTTGGCGCCGATGAGGAATTCCGTCTCCTTGTGCATGAATCCCAAAAGGTTAGTTTGCAGGTGCAGCAGATAATCAGGAAGGCAAATGGAATGTTGGCCTTCATTGCGAAAGGTATGGAGTACAAAAGCAGGGAGGTGTTGCTGCAACTATATAAGGTATTGGTAAGGCCGCACCTGGAGTACTGCGTGCAGTTTTGGTCACCTTACTTAAGGAAGGATATACTAGCTTTGGAAGGGGTACAGAGATGATTCACTAGGCTGATTCGAGAAATGAGGGGGTTACCTTATGATGATAGATTGAGTAGACTGGGTCTTTACTCCTTGGAGTTCAGAAGGATGAGGGGTGATCTTATAGAAACTTTTAAAATCATGAAAGGGATAGACAAGATAGAGGCAGAGAGGTTGTTTCCATTGGTGGGGGAGACTAGAACTAGGGGGCACAGCCTCAAAATACGGAGGAGTCAAATTAAAACCGAGTTGAGAAAGAATTTCTTCTCCCAGAGGGTTGTGAATCTGTGGAATTCTCTGCCCAAGGAAGCAGTTGAGGCTGGCTCATTGAATGTTTTCAAGTCAAAGATAGATAGATTTTTAAGCAATAAGGGAATTAAGGGTTATGGGGAGAGGGCGGGTAAGTGGAGCTGAGTCCACGACCAGATCAGCCATGATCTTATTGAATGGCGGAGCAGGCTCGAGGGGCTAGATGGCCTACTCCTGTTCCTAATTCTTATGTTCTTATGTTCTTATGTCGGGGGGTCGGTGTCCTCCTCCTCCTCGGCCACCGCCTCCTCCTCCAAGAGCACGGCCACGGTCAGCAAGGACCTCAACCATTCTCCACCTTCACCAAGTCGAGCGGCGAGGCGTTCATCCTGGGTGAGGCGGCCGGCTTCGTCAAGGACGGTGACAAGATCTTCGTGGCGGCCGGCCCGCACGGCCCCGAGTGGCAGGAGAACCCGGCGCTACAAACACTTCGAATGGCTGTTCGGCCGGCTTGTGGAGAAGTTCCCCGTCATCTCGGTGCCCCACGTCCCCGAGAAGCAAACCACCGGCCGCTTCCAGGAGGACTTCATCTCCAAGCGGAAGAAAGGGCTGACCCTGTGGATGATCCACATGACGAGCCACCCAGTGCTGGCCCACTGCGACACCTTCCAGCACCTCCTCACCCGCAACGGCGAGAAGGCTTGGAAGCAGGGCAAGAGGAAAGCCGAGAAGGACGACATGGTGGGGGACAACTTCTTCCTGATGCTCAGCTACCCGCAGAGCCCCCTCGACCTACAGGAGGGGGGAGAGCAGAGTCGACGGGTTCAAAACTTTCACCAAGCGGACGGACGAGAGCGTTTTCCAGCTGAACCACACCGCCAACGAGTTCGCGAGGAAGCAGGTGGTGGGCCCCCCTTCAGGTGAGGGCCCCAATGCCGCAGTATTAGTTACGCCACTGCTCCCTGCACCCTTAGGATCAGGCTCCTTTTTTAGGTTAAATTCCTATGAAGAGTTAGGTGCCTTCACACAGACACGAGACTCCCAAAGCAAACGCTCTACTCGGAACTCCTTCACGGCAAACGAGCCAAAGGTGGGCAGCAGAAACGTTACAAGGACACCCTCAGAATCTCCCTGATAAACTGCGACATCCCCACTGACACCTGGGAGTCCCTGGCCAAAGACCGCCCGAAGTGGAGGAAGTGCATCGGAGAGGGTGCTGAGCATCTTGAGTCTCATCGCTGAGAGCCTGCAGAAATCAAGCGCAGGCAGCGGAAAGAGCGTGTGGCAAACCTGTCCCACCCACCCCTTCCCTTAACGACTATCTGTCCCATCTGTGACAGGGTCTGTGGCTTTTGTATTGGACTGTTCAGCCACCAAAGAACTCACTTCAGGAGTGGAAGCAAGTCTTCCTCGATCCCGAGGGACTGCCTATGATGATGACACAGGAGTGAGCTGGAAATGGTGAGAAAGGGTTACAGCACTGGCTGGTAGTTATACCACATATAGTCCAGCAGGTGGCACTCAGACACAGGCAGTCCAGCTCAGTCCAAAGAATGGCGCAAGTTCAATCGCTGCGTGCAATGAAAACTGAAACCTGTTCCTGTAGAAATGTATTTACAATTTTGCGACGCATTGTGCACAAGAGAAATCTTCCTCCCAGTATTGTAGATCAATAGGTTTTCTTGGGATTCTGAATTTGTATCTGAAGGTCCGAGGATTGGCTCCAGAGTCTCTGTGGACCACACCAGACCCTCTGCTGAGGACCATCGGTGACACGACAGTAAAACACGGCAAACCAGCATCAGCAGCAACTATGGCCAGGGCAACGTGGAATCGTTGATCAAAAAGGAGGCTTCAAAAGAGGATTGAATGTTGAGTGTTGAATATACGCAGAATACTGTGCTCCAGTGGGGGACTGTCCTGTGAGGTGTGGCACAGATCTGGTCTCTGTAGATTTGGCTGGCATCAGGAGCACCGCAACAGGTCTCAGAATCTATGGGCCAGAATCCAAGTCGTGGTAGAACCACCCCTCCCCCGTCCGCCTGTAGGACTACGGTAGCCCCACCTTGCCCCATCCGACAGTTTCCAAAGTTCAGACCCACACAACAAACAACAGAAAAGCCTCTGGGCCACACCAGACCCTCCGCTGGGGACCATCGGTGACACTGCAGTAAAACAAAACTTCTTTTATCTAAAGACAGCAGGGAAATACAAATAAGGTCACACAGAACTGTAGCATATAATAGCCCTGATTATACTTCCGCACACAGTAATATCCCCGTACTCTCAGATCATGTGATGATAAGCAAACATCGAATTCATAAGAACATAAGAAATAGGAGCAGGAGTAGGCCATTTGACCCCTTGAGCCTGCTCCGCCATTTAATAGCACCACGGCTGATCTGATCTTGGCCTCAACTCCACTTCCCTGCCCGCTCCCCAAAACCTTTGACACCTGCGAGTGGTCGGTTTGTTGATGGCTAGACACATGACTTTAACTGGCAACTGATTAAGTTGCCCTCTCTCTCTTGACTGCAGTAACGTGTGTCTTTTCGCAGCTCGGTTTATACCTAAAGTCTTGGTCACTTGCCCACTTTAGACTGGCAGTTGTTTTTTTTTCCATTAAAACTCAGTTAATTAAATGTTTACTTAAATATCCGCAAAAAACCTCATTGTCCACAGATGGTCTTATCAATTTCTCGGGATATCTCCACCGTCTGTCTAAGGTCGGTTACTCCTTCTATCTGTGAGAAAGGCAGCCTGCAGAGTTCAGCAGTTTCTTTTGATCAGACAGCTTCGCAGCAACTCGTCTCCTGGCCTCGCAAAGCATGCTGGTTAAATCTTTGGTCAAGTTTTGCCATTTTTGTCAAGTTTTACAGATTCTTACAGCAAACAATACAGTGAACGCAAAGATACATTCTTACACCAGGGAGTAGAAAACATTCGGAATATCTGATCCTGCTCGGTAGTCAGGGACCCCTGCTCAAAGACATCGGTTACTAAGGGAGTGAATTTAAAATTCTCATCCTTGCATTCAAATCCCTCAATGGCCTCCCTATCTCTGTAACTTCCTCCAGCCCTACAATCTTCCAAGATCTCTGTGCTCCTCCAATTCTGGCCTCTTGAGCATCCCCGATTTTAATCGCTCCATCATTGGGGTTCGTATCTTCAGCTGCCTAGACCTTAAATTTTGGAAATTCCCTCCCTAAATCTGTCCGCCTCTCTACCTCTCTCACTCCTTCTTTAAGACTCTCATTAAACCTACCTCTTTGACCAAGCTTTTGATCACCTGACCTAATATCTCCTTATGTGGCTCAGTGTCAAATTGTGTTTGGTAAAGCTCCTGTGAAGTGCCTTTGTTACGTTAATGGCGCTATATATATTTGCTGTTGAATTTCCATTCAGCTTCTCCCATTCCCCTGCCATAACTGAGGTTTGTGCCAAACATAAGAACATAAGAAATAGGAGCAGGAGCCGGCCATTTGGCCCCTCAAGCGTGCTCCGCCATTTAATAAGATCATGGCTGATCTGATCATGGACTCAGCTCCACTTCCCTGCCCACTCTCCATAACCCTTCACTCCCTTATCGTTCAAAAATCTGTCGATTTCCACCTTAAATATATTCAGTGACCCAGCCACCACAGCTCTCTGGGGCAGAGAATTCCACAGATTTATGCCCTCTGAGAGAAGAAATTCCTCCCCATCTCAATTCTAAACGAACAATCCCTTATTCTTAGACAATGCCCCCAAAATACTGTCAAAGTTACGTAATGGAGTGGGAGAATCCCAGAAGCAATAAGGGTTTCCATGCCTTAAATTATAATCATGGACTGTGTTGGTGTATTGTGACATTCTGGACACAGGGTGGCGCTGCAGTGCTGCTCTCCTGCTGAGGACACTGGGCTCTTTCATTCCTGTTTCTTCAGCATGATGTGCAGAAAACAGAATGATGGCTCCTTAACAAATACTCCCACAACCAGCAGCACTTACCTGGGTAGGCATATAGCTGGCAATTAGCTTGACTGGGTGCTCAAACCCCCTGGATGAAAACAGAGAGTAGGAATAAACGGGACTTTCCCGGATTGGCCAGCCGCAACTAGCGGGGTATGCAAAGATCGGTGCTTGGGGCCCAGCTATTCACAATCTATATTGATGACATGGAGGAAGAGACTGAGAGTAACGTACCTGTTATGCCTTTAGATGCTCTGATAATGACTCCACGAGGCAAAGTATTGCATTTGAACTGTAGTGACCTTAGTCCATTTAATATAACTCCAGAGTGAGGATACCACATTGTGGACTCCCTTTGATACCTGGGTACTTGTGGTGTACAGGTGACCCCTGGACCTCCACCAATTGCACCCTCTGGTGGTTCCAGTATAGTGTATACAGTGTGAACCTTATTGATGGTACCTCCAGTAAACAAGTCTCCATCTTATGCAACTATACAGTGATTACACAGAGAGTATATCTATAGTGTACATATATAACAGTATCCAAGTTTGCTGATGGTACAAAGTTAGGTGGTAAAGCAAGCTGTGAGGAGGACACAAGGAGGCTGCAGGGAGATATAGCAGGTTGACTGAGTGGGCAAGAACATGGCAAATGGAATACAATGTGGGGAAGTGTGAAGTTATCCACTTTGGTTGGAAAAACAAAAAAGCAGAATATTTTCTGGATGGTGAGAGATTGGGAAAAGTTTGTACTCAGAGGGACCTGGGTGTCCTTGTACATGAATCACTGAAAGTTAACATGCAGGTACAGCAAGCAATTAAGAAAGCAAATAGTCTTGTTAGCTATTGTTACAAAGGAATTAGAAGAAGTCTTATTTTAATTATACAGGGCATTGGTGCGGCCACACTTGGAGTACTGTGTGCAGTTCTGGTCTCTTTACCTGAGGAAAGACAGGCTTGCCTTCGAGGGAGCGCAACGAAGGTTCACTAGACTGGTTCCTGGGATAAAGGGATTGCCCCATGAGGAGAGTGTGAGTAGACTAGATCTGTATTCCCTAGAGTTTAGAAGAATGAGAGGTGATCTAATTGAAACATATAAAATTCTTACAAGGCTTGACAGGATTAATGCTGAGAAGAAGTTTCCCTTGGCTGGGGAGTCTAGAACACGGGTCATAGTCTCAGAATTAGGGGCAAGTCATTTTGGACTGAGATGAGGAGAAATTTCTTCAGTCAAAGGGTTGTGAATCTTTGGAATTCTCTACCCCAGAGAGCAGTGGATGCTCAGTCGTTGAGTATATTCAAGACAGAGGTCGATAAATTTTTGAGAACTAAGGGAATTAAGAGATATGGGGATAGTGCGGGAAGAAGTTGAGGTAGATCAACCTTGATCTTATTGAATGGCGGAGCAGGCTCGAGAGGCCGAATGACCTACTCCTGCTCCTAATTCTTATGTTCTTATGAAATACTGTTATTCCAAGGGATTTGGGAAGGAGATGCCATGACTGTGGGATGGAGATTCTGTACACGCTGTACTTTTATATGGGCTTGTCCCAAGCAGATTTACAGGTAACTTGTACAAGTCCTATGCGCAGTGCCACTGGTACAGACATGTTGGCACTCTGGTACTTGTTACTTTTTGCAGTTTTTAACAACAACAACAACTTGTATTTGTATAGCGCCTTTAATGTAGGAGTATTATGCGATAAAAATTTGACATCGAGTCTGTGAAGCGCCATGGGACGTTTTACTACGTTAAAGGCGCTATATAAATTCATGTTGTTTTTTACCTTTCTTACTGTGTTTTGTATTTTCAGTCAAAGATGTTTCCAATTTTTGAAGTGATTGTAGGCTAAAAGAATCAGGGGAAGCTGAACTTGTGAGGTCATCAGCATGTTGTCAAACTCGTGGAATTATTTTTGATCTCTCCGATGTGAGTCTCACGTGCGCATCAGGAAAAGTATGTGATAAAAAATTTGACACCGAGCCGCATAGGTAGAAATTAGCGCAGGTGACCAAAATTTTGGTCAAAGAGATATGTTTTAAGGAGCATCTTGAAGGAGGAAAGAGAGGTAGCAAGGCGGAGAGGTTTAGACAGGGAATTCCAGAGCATGGGGCCTGGGCAACAGAAGGCACAGCTACCAATGGTTGAGCGGTATAATCAGGGATGCTCAAGATGGCAGAATTAGAGGAGCACAGATGTTTCGGGGGAGGGGGGGGTTGTTGGGCTGGAGGAGGTTACAGAGATAGGGAGGGGTGAGTCCATAGAGGGATTTGAAAACAAGGATGAGAATTTTGAAATCGAGGCGTTGCTTAACTGGGAGTCAATGTAGTTCAGCGAGCACAGGGGTGATTGGTGATATTAGATATTCTCCTTGGGCTCCGTGTCACAAACTAGCCCTGTGCACAGACTTTGTGTCACTCCAGAGCAGATTGTGCTTTACTGCCCAATACCCAGATAAATGTAGTGAGACCCAGGGATGGAGGAGAACCCTTGATGGTCGACTCCTTCCAACTGAATATATTATGAGCCACCATCCAATCTCCTTGACTTTGGATGATGAGTAGAGTGAACATTCAATCAGACCGAGACTCAGTCGATAAAACACCACACAAATTGATTGAACATTAAACAGGTAAATGAACAGTCCTCAACACACACAGAATTTATCCACAGTAATTACAAACTTTACTATTCTCAACCAATAAAGATCCTTTTAGTGCACCAGCTAGCAACATAATATTAGCGATTGAAAGATCTCTACTTCTTACGTGGCTGTGTGTTACCACCTCTGATGCGCCCTGTATCGCTGTTGGATTCAGACTGCCTGGTGAGCTGGGCTCAGGTGGCCAAACAGGAGCCCACAATCAGAAGCTGCTGTCTGCCAAAGGGACTGCGAAGGATCATGTTTCTGTTGCCCTCACAATCTGACTCACTTCTTCACCTCAGGACAACTGTCAATGCAACCCACTACTTTAAATGTTTGAGCGCACTACTTTAAATGACTGGAATGTTTGAATCGAATGGGGTGGTTTGACTCCTTGGTCTGGGCCCAACACGGAATGCCCCGTTAGATGGATCCCCATACAAGTACAATGGCGGCAATCAAACATGCTGACCAGGGCCTTGCTGAATTATGCACAGCCCTGCCTTGTCCTGAGGTGCATAGTGGACGTATATTCTCCGCAGCGTGAAAAACCACCTCACAGTATTTAACTTTAACCCTGTGTATACTTGGCCAGCAAGAAGTAATCCAACAAGTACTGAATATTTTTTGTCACTGCAGTTAAAGGTTACAGAAATTATGAAAAGAGACCAAGAAACACACTCGGGGAAAAATTCCGTTGCGCCTCACCAAGGGGGCGGTACCTTTTGCACCAGGCACTGAAGTCCCGCCCCACTCGCTAAATTGGGGTTACCGCCCCCGAATGGAAGTGGAGCGCAAAATAACGCACCCCCACTTCCTTTCTGGGGCACTAGCGGGACGGACAGATCGGGAGCGGGCGTAGCGATACGCACTGGGCCGCATAGCACTGCCGTGTAGGGAGGGCTGTTCCCTTCATAACAGGGAAGGGCCCAAGCTGCAAACTCTGCACTGCACGGACCACCAGGGAGCGGGGGTGCCTCGCCAGCAGCAGAGTGCTGAACTGACCGATCGCGGCATGGACACTGCGTGCAAAGCGCTCGACAAAAATCATCGGAATTTGTTTTCCAAGGTTCGCCGCCTCCCCTTTTCCTATCGCCCCACGAGCGGCCGGCAGCCCAGTACACGTCCCCTGAAGCTATTGCTAGCATCGCCCAAGTTAGGGGCTGGGGTGATAACGGGGCACCGCGCACGGCGATGATGTCATCACCGGTGCAGTGGAGTGGGCGCTACGGGTTACTGCAGCCGCTAAACGGAATTTAACAGGAGTCATTAACGATACTGCGAATAGTCATTGCGTCCTGTAGCGCCCCCCGGTGATGCTAACGGGGGGCGCTAATGACCCGAAGTTCTAGGCCAGAGAGTGTTTGAATTGATCGCCCCTCCTTCCTGTACTTCCATGATGTTGATCCCAAGGTTCATCACACTACCTCCTCCTCTAACTTACTCTCTCCCAGACCTCAAAACTGTTCAACTCCTTGCATCCCTCAGTCTTTCTCCTATAGTATGTAGGCCTCTAGAACTTGGCATTACTTAATTCTTGACTTATCTCATATTTTCTCTTACTCTTTCAAATCTGCCCTATGGACAGACAATTAGCTACATGCCTGAATTCAGTAGTAGCACATGAGTTCAAGTCCCACTCCTGAGATTTGAGCACCTAATCTCGGTTACCGCTTCACTGACAGTACTGAGGGAGGGCTGCACTGTCAAGGGGTGCCATCGTTTGAATGAGATGTTAAAATGTGACCCCCACCTGCATACTCAAGATGGATGTAAACGACCCATGGCACTATTCAAAGAGCGAGGGAGTTCTCCAGGTCTCCTGGCCAACATTTATCCCTCAACCAACTCCACTAAAAGAGATTAGCTGGTCATTTATCTAATTGTTATTTATGGGAGCTTACTGTGCTCCTGCATTTGCCTAAATCAACGGCCACCACACGTTAAAAAAATCCACGCACAGGCATCTTCCACCCTTCAATATGCAGATCAGGACCTGGAATATTAGGTCCTTCATTGAAACACCTGTGAACTCATTGAACTCATCCCTTTTTGGCGAAGATGCAAGTCATCCTCGATTCGAGGGACCACCTAAGAAGAAGAGAACTTACACCAGTGACTACACTTCAAAGATAATTAATTGGCTTTGGAACTGCTGAGGATGTGAAAGGCGCTATATAAGTGCAAGTTCTTTCGTTCTTTAACCAGGCTGTCTATCACATCTCAGCATCATGGTCTCCCCTCTGCCAGCCCCCACAACCTAATGAAATAGAGGGAATAGGGTCAATATAGTTTTGTCAGGGAGCCATCCTTTGCTTGCCACATCCCTCCTTCACTAATTTCATTAATTTGCAATTATTTAAATCAGAATGATTTATAAAAACATTTTGAGGGCTTGTTGGATCTGTTGGCCAGCTCCACCTTGCAGGGTACATGACTAGCTGCTCCAGGTGCAGGAGTGAGGTGGTCTACAGAATGGAGCGTCGACAGGTAAGTACTTCTGACTAACAGTAAGAAAGTCTAAGTTAATGCTGCGTTGTGGCAATTTTAGATATGACTTTGCCCCACGCTGGGAAGTGAGAGGAATTATATTTGCCACCCTTTGATTCCCTGAATGCCTATGTTTGTATTGATGTGTTGGTTGGTATTTGGTAGGGTTGATGTGCAGGGTTGACAGGGTAGGTTCGTCATGTATGTAGACTCCGCCTTTTATAAATTGTAAAATATACATGAAAATGTACAAGTGTGAAGATTAGTGTGCGTATGAGAACTACTGCGATGAAGCAGTCCCTCGTGACAAGGATGACACTCTTCACACCAAAAAAAGATGGGCTCACAGGTGTTACAATGAGTTACATCTTAAAGAGTGGAAGATGCCTGTGCGTGGATTTTTTTAACGTGTGGTGACCGTTGCACATCAGCCACCACACGGGTTTGACAGAGCTAGGTCTTGGTCCAGTGGCAAGGATTGACCAATACAACTGGAGACCAAGCTCTGATGCACCTCCCCTGAACCACGACCCCACTGCTGTTAAATACTGCGCCTCCCCTCGCTGGGCTCGACCTCCGCCCCTCGCTGGGCTCGAGTGCCTCACCTCGCTGGGCTCAACCTCCGCCTCTCGCTGGGCTCGGCCTCAGCCCCTCGCTAGGTTCGAACGCCGCCCCTTGCTGGGCTCGAACGCCGCCCCTCGCTAGGCTCGAGTGCCTCCCCTCGCTGGGCTCAACCTCCGCCCCTCGCTGGGCTCGACCTCCGCCCCTCGCTGGGCTCGAGTGCCTCCCCTCGCTGGGCTCGAGTGCCTCCCCTCGCTGGGCTCAACCTCCGCCTCTCGCTGGGCTCGGCCTCAGCCCCTCGCTAGGCTCGAGTGCCTCCCCTCGCTGGGCTCGACCTCCACCCCTCGCTGGGCTCAACCTCCGCCCCTCGCTGGGCTCGAGTGCCTCCCCTCGCTGGGCTCAACGTCCGCCTGTCGCTGGGCTCGGCCTCAGCCCCTCGCTGGGCTCGGCCTCAGCCCCTCGCTAGGCTCGAACACCACTCCTTGCTGAGCATCTAACGCTTCCCTCACTAGGCATCTAATGCCGTCCCTTGTGGACAAGCTTTGGGTTACATCTCGGTGAAAATTTGCTGCTGGTTCACACATTATGTTTATTTTTTTTTAGTATTCTCTCCCACACAGTGGGCTAGCCAATCAGAAAGGCGCTGCATTAACGCAGCTCTGTGCTTAAGCGGTGGGGAGGCAGAGCTAGCTGATTGCTCACCAACCTGAGATAGATTTATGTCATTACAGTCTGAGAAAAGCCAATTGGATTGGCCAGGGGCTGAAACCCTTCTGCAAGGGCTCAGGGAGGGAAGATCCATATTTAAAGGGACTGGTGCTCATCCTTTCCATTCCCTCCCCAGAAGCACCTGATCTACTAAGGCACAGATATCTTAAAGCAGGCAGCACCACTCAGCCAAAACAGTCCCAGATGTTGCCATTTGAGCACCTAATCTAGGTTAACGCTTCACTGACAGTACTGAGGGAGGGTTGCACTCTCAGAGGTGCCATCGCTTGAATACGGACAAGCTTTGGGTTACATCTCGGGGAAAATTTGCTGCTGGTTCACACATTATGTTTATTTTTTTAGTATTCTCTCCCACACAGTGGGCTAGCCAATCAGAAAGGAACCGTAATGTCACGCTCAGGGATATTTAGTGTCACCAGAATACCAGCCTTTGTTAGTGAAACCTGCAACCAGCTAACACCCTTCCACAAGGGAACCCTTGGCAATGATAGTTTTGGTGACACATATTTGAAACTTAGTGCAAGCACAATGGACATAAATGCAAGTTCTTTCTTTCTTATATATATATAATGGGCCTTGATTTGTAGCTCCTACAGGCGCGTACGAGGTGCACACACGCCCGTAAGGCCCGCACAAGTTCCAACGTTTCACACGTGAAGCGTATGTGCAAAAACCCGGAACTTGCGATCTGTCAAGAATCCGATTGACAGATCGCACGCATCCGAAGGTAAAGGGCCTCTGTGGGTGGAGCGTTGGGTTACTTGCCCAACTTCTGCCCAGTGAATGCACGTGAAATTCTTAGGCCTGATAAAAGTAAGCATAAGGCCTGCTTTTAACAGCATAAGAGTTTAAAAAAGCATTAAAATAATTTTTTTCAATCATTTACACATTAAAAAAACCTGTGAAATAAGGTAAGGTTATTTTTAGCCCCTTTAAAACATGTAAATTTATTTTCAAAAAATTAAATTTTTATTTCAAACGAAATAGCATTTTAATTCAGTTTAAATATGTAATGGTTTTTTTCTTATTTATTTGATGTGTAGATGTATTTTTGGGGTATTCCCATTCATGCTCATGGGATTTCCGTACATACAGAATCCCCATAAGCATGAATGGGGATTTCCTTCTTTTATTAGTTGGGCTGTCCCACGTGATCCCAGGGGTGTTCTCGAACCGCCTGCGCTCCCGAGATATGTGGGCCTCTACCCGCGGGTACCCGGAGAGGCCCAGGACCCCCCAGACCACCAGGTACGCCGGCATTTTAGTTTCGGATCGGAGGCATTTCCCCGCAGGAAGCCGCAAGTTTAGAGCCATACGTTATTCACTTGCTCGTTTAATGTTCAATAAATTCATTTGGTTATAAAAGCCTTAGACAATGTCTAGTGTTGTCATTCTGCTTCTGGTTGAATGCCAGGGCGATCCTGTGGGTGCATTGGATAGAACCAGTAACTAATGTAGTCAAAAGAAAGGTTTTCGGTTCATTATCCTGCAACACTATCAAACTTAATTAGTTATCAGGGCAAGCGTAAACACTTTTGAGAACATAGGGAACAAGGGATCACTTACAAGAGTAGTTTGAAACACTGAAGCAAAAATTCATCTACAGTGAAAATACGGTCAAAATGTAGCATCAGTGAACAAAGTGATTCACGTGCTGGGTTATATTGGGTTGGGTTCAGATCTCCAGATGTCATGCTGAAGCAGAACTGTGTTCGCTGTACCTGGACATGGTGCAGAGGAGAGTTACCAGAATCATGCCAGGGATCAGGGACTTCAGTTATGTGGGATAGTTCTCCTTAGAGCAGAGAAGGTTAAGGGGAAATTTAATAAAGGTGTTCAAAATTATGGGGGAGTTTTGATAGAGTAAATAAGGAGTAACGGTTTCCACAGGCAGGAGGGTCGGTAACTAAAGGAAACAAATTTATAAAACAGAGGGGAGATGGGTTTTTTTACGCAGCGAGTTGTTACGATCAGGAATGCACGACCTGAAAAGCTGTTAAAAACAGATTCAATAGTAACGTTCATAAATACGTGAAAAGGAAATATAGGGCTATGGTAAAGTGCAGAGGGGTGAAGTGGAAAGCACATTCAAAGAGCTGGCTCAAGTATGATGGGTCTAATGGCCTCCTTTGCTGTAAGATTCTATGATTCTATGCACTTGTAGCAAAGCTTACAGCTCTAGTCATGGTGACATGGTGGGGGGATGGGGGTGAGGTGGTGGGGGGATGGGGGTGAGGTGGGAGGCGGGCGGGGTTGGGGGGGCCTTCAGAGACCTCCAGGTCAGGGAATAGATAACCTAAACTCAAAACAATGGCTGAGAATTTCTTCACAGCTCCTCCCATCTCCACTGCCGTAATTTCACCAGATATGCGACAGAAGCCCCATTCACACAATAACAACTTGCATTTATATAGCACCTTTAAATTAGTAAAGCATCCCGAGGCCCATAAAAACAAGAGCGTCATAAAAAAAAATTGATACCGAGCCACATAAGGAGATATTAGTGCAAAGGCTGATTTTAAGGAGAGAGAGAGAGGTAGAGAGACGGAAAGGTCGAGGGAGGGAATTCCAGAGTTTAGGGCCCAGGCAACTGAAGGCAAGGCTGCCAGAGTTGGAGGAAGGCAGAGTTTGCAAAAGGTTGTAGGGCTGGAGGAGGTTAGAGATAAGGCAAGGAGAGACCATGCTGGAATCGGAACATGAGGCTGAGAATTGTAAGAATTGTATTTCTGGACCAGGGGCCAATGTAGGTCGGCGAGCACAGGGATGATGGATGAAAGGACTTGGTGTGAGTTACAATAGGCACAGCATAATCTTGGATGAGCTCAAGTTACTGGAGCATGAAAGATGCTTATGTACATAAACAGGGTTTCCGCCGTACTTACAGTGAGGTTACGGTGGTGGAGCGGGAGCAGCTCTGAGGAAATTCATCCCAAATACTTTGAGAGATGTCAGCCCACTGGACAAGATGGTGCAGGTTCCGGTTTGTGAAGGGCTAGTTTAGGAGAGAATCCAGCAAGTAATTCTGTACACGGAGGGTGAGAAACAGCTGGAACGGTTGTGATCCAAAGAGAACTGGAGCCTAGAGGTGAGGTAGGTAAAGAAAAGTTGGGAGGGGAGGTAATGACCTTATAATCCAGTTTGAGATTATGTCCACCCAGTCCACAAAAGGTCAGATCAGGTATTCCTGCCCATGTATTAAGGGTGACAGTGGAAAGATGTGACTCTAGTTTGTATGTATTAAGTCATGGCCAATATCCAGCTCTGCTTTATCAGCATGCTTATCTCAGCTTAGTTTAAGCATATTGATTGCCATTGAGTCAACTCATTTGACTTAACCAGAACTGAGAGCTCCCTGAACTGTCAGCACTTGCGAGCAACATTAAAGGGGTCATTAATCTCAGCAGAAGTACAAAGTAACTGTTGTGGAAAAGGAAGCGGGGATACAGGCTCCGTGTACAATGATTTTCACAACTAATCAGGCTGTCCAGGTCATTCTAAATCACAGAACTAACTATGGCCAGAGCAAGTGAGGTCAGACCCCCAGTACAGGAGGAAGTGAGATCATCCCCACTGTACAGAAGGAAGTGAGGTCATTTTCCTGTGCAGGAGGAAGTGAGGTCACCCCCCCCTGTACAGAGGAAATGAGGTCACCCCCCTGTACAGGAGAAAGTGAGGTCACCCCCCCCTGTGCAGGAGGAAGTGAGGTCATAAGAACATAAGAAATAGGAGCAGGAGTAGGCTATACGGCCCCTCGAGCCTGCTCCGCCATTTAATACGATCATGGCTGATCCGATCATGGACTCAGCTCCATTTCCCTGCTTGCTCCCCATAACCCCATAATCCCTTATCGTTTAAGAAACTGTTTTCTCTGTCTTAAATTTATTCAATGACCCAGCTTCCACAGCTCTCTGAGGCAACAAATTCCAGGATTTACAACCCTCTGAGAAAAGAAATTCCTCCTCATCTCAGTTTTAAGTGGGTGGTCCCTTATTCTAAGATTATGCCCCCTAGTTCTAGTAACCCCTATCATTGGAAACATCCTCTCTGCATCCACCTTGTCAAGCCCCCTCATAATCTTATACATTTCGATAAGATCACCTCTCATTCTTCTGAGTTCCAATGAGTAGAGGCCCAACCTCCTCAACCTTTCCTCATAAATCAACCCCCTCATCCCCGGAATCAACCTAGTGAACCTTCTCTGAACTGCCTCCAAAGCAAATATATCCTTTCTTAAATATGGAAACCAAAACTGTATGCAATAGTGTGGACTCACCAATACACTGTATAATTGTAGCAAGACTTCTCTGCTTTTCTACTCCATCCCTTTTGCAATAAAGGCCAAGATTCCATTGGCCTTCCTGATCACTTGCTGTACCTGCACATACTAACCTTTTGTGTTTCATGCACCAGGACCCCCAGGTCCAGCTGTACTGCAGCACTTTGTAATTTTTCTCCATTTAAATAATAACTTGCTCTTTGATTTTTTTCTGCCAACGTGCACAACCTCACACTTTCCAACATTATATTCCATCTGCCAAATTTTTGCCCACTCACTTAGCCTGTCTATGTCCTTTTGCAGGTTTTTTGTGTCCCCCTCACATATTGCTTTTCCTCCCATCTTTGTATCGTCAGCAAACTTGGCTACGTTATACTCAGTCCCTTCATCCTAGTCGTTAATATAGATTGAAATTAGTTGGGGTCCCAGCACTGATCTCTGCGGCACCCCACTAGTTACTGATTGCCAACCCGAGAATAACCCATTTATCCCGACCCTGTTTTCTGTTAGTTAGCCAATCCTCTATCCATGCTAATATATTACCCCCAACCCCATGAACTTTTATCTTGTGCAGTAACCTTTTATGTGGCACCTTTTCAAATGCCTTCTGGAAGTCCAAATACACCACATCCACTGGTTCCCCTTTATCCACCCTGTTCGTTACATCCTCAAAGAATTCCAGCAAATTTGTCAAACATGATTTCCCCTTCATAAATCCATGCTGACTCTGCCTGACCGAATTATGCTTTTCCAAATGTCCTGCTACTGCTTCTTTAATAATGGACTCCAACATTTTCCCAACCACAGATGTTAGGCTAACTGGTCTATAGTTTCCTGCTTTTTGTCTGCCTCCTTTTTTAAATAGGGGTGTTACATTTGCAGTTTTCCAATCTGCTGGGACTTCTTCAGAATCCAAGGAATTTTGGTAAATTACAAACAATGCATCCACAATCCTTGCTGCTACTTCTCTTAAGACCCTAGGATGTAAGCCATCAGGTCCATGGGAGTTATCTGCCTTTAGTCCCATTATCTTACTGAGTACCATCTCTTTAATGATTGTGATTGTGTTAAGTTCCTCCCCCCTATAGCTCCTCGAGTATCCACAGGCGGTATATTTTTAGTATCCTCTACCGTAAACACTGATACCGTGTACAAAATATTTGTTCAGTGTTTTGCCATCTCCATGTTCCCCATCACTAATTCCCTGGTTTCGGCTTCTAAGGGACCAACATTTACTTTAGTCACTCTTCCTTTTTATATACCTGTACAAACTCTTGCTATCTGTTTTTATATTTTGTCCTAGTTTACTTTCATAGTCTATCTTCCTTTTCTTAATCATTTTTTTAGTCATTTTTTGCTGGCTTTTAAAAGCTTCCCAATCTTCTGTCTTGGCCACTTTGTATGCCCTTGTTTTTAATTGAATAACATGCTTTATTTCTTTAGTTAGCCACGGATGGCTATCTTTTCTCTTATACCCTTTCCTCCTCACTGGAATATATTTTTCTTGAGAGTTGTGAAATATCTCTTTAAATGTATGCCACTGTTCATCAACTGTCCTACACTTTAACCTATTTTCCCAGTCCACTTTAGCCAAATCTGCCCTCATACCTTTGTAGTCTCCTTTATTTAAGATTGGTACGCTGGTTTGAGATCCAACTTTCTTGCCCTCTATCTGAATTTGAAATTCAACCATGCTATGATCACTCATTCCAAGGGGATCCTTTACTAGGAGATTGTTTATTAATCCTGTCTCATTACACACGACAAAATCTAAGATAGCCTGCTCCCTGGTTGGTTCTGTTACATACTGCTCAAGGAACCCGTCACTTATGCACTCTATAAACTCTTCATCAAGGCTTCCCTGACCAATTTGATTTGTCTAATCAATATGGAGGTTAAAATCACCCATGACTATTGCTGTTCCCTTTTTACATGCCCCCACTATTTCCTGGTTTATGCTCCGACCATCAGAGTTGTTACTGTTTGGGGGCCTATAGACTAGTGTGTTCTCTTGCAGGTCAGGGGGCCACGATGTTCGAGGCCCGCCGCTCCAGCTCTTTTATAGTCCGACTTGTGGAGGTGTTTTCTACCACTACGTACCACTACAACTTCCAGTGCGAGCTGTTCCAAGTGTGTGACGATTTTGAGGTGTGTGACTGGGTGACGTCCTCAAAACCCAGATCGTCGTTTCAAGCGTGGGCAGGAACATCGGCGGGGCCCAGGTACAGCGGAGGGAAGAACGGGGCGGATGAGCGGCGAGAGATTGTGGCGGAGGAGTGGCGAGAGATCATGGCGGAGGAGTGGGAAGAGATTGTGGTGGAGGTGCGGCAAATGAAGGTACGGGGCCCAGAAGAGCCGAGGGCCCAGGGGTAGCACGGGCCAGCCCACTCTGCGCGCATTAAGTCCATGCAGCAGAGCAGATCTCCAGTCGTCCTGGTTAACCCTTGCCACTGGATAAAGGCCTAGGTCTGTCAAACCCGCGTGGTGGCTGGTGTGCAACGGTCACCACATGTTAAAAAAATCCATGCACAGACATCTTCCTCAGCTTCAATTGGAGTTCAGGACTGGAATATCGGGTCCTTCATTGAAACATCTGTGAACTCTTGTGGAAACAAATCATCCTTATTCGAGGGACCGCCTATGATGATGAGACAAGTGTTAGACCACACCTCCTGTACAACTGAGGAAATGTCGATTCAGGGCCCTCCTCAGTGTGGGAAGAATTAAGATCCAGGCCCTACTACACAGAAGTGAGCTCAGAGCTCCAGGGGCGGGGATGTGAGATTCAGCTCTTTGCACAGAGAGGCAGAGGTGCCCATTACAAGGGGAGGTCATGTCCCATTCCCTCTCACATTCGGTGGGGCAATTCAAGGTCCAGGCCGCTTTATTATGCAGGCAATGATTCAGGTTCCCCTCACTACAGCAAGGGGGTGTTGGGCAAAGCTTTGTCAGGGCAGAAGGCAATGAGGCTTTCACCCAGGTGTGCCAAGAACAATTGTACTGCCTCATTGCTGCTCTGACAGAGATCAGTTCCTGGACTGTCTTGGTGATATTGGTAAGGACGGAGCAGGCAGCATTCTGAACATCAACGAGGATTTGTTATTCCACATACCTCTGGCCTCCCAGCTCCCACGAACCCCTTACACTACCCAGATCAACGATACATCGTGTTATTCTTCAGCCATTAGATAGCAGTATAAGCAATTCAGCTGGGGCCCCAAGTGGTTCTGTGATTCAGAACAACAACTTACATTGATATAGTGCCTTTCATGTAATAAAACATCCCAAGGCTTTTCACAGGGGTTTAATCAACTGTTGTGTCCATAGATGCTCTAATTATGACTCCACGATGCAACGTGTTGTACTTGAACTGTAGTGACCTTAGTCTTTTATTTGCTAACTCCAGAGTGAGGATCACACCTGGTGGCCTGCCTTTTATACTAGGCCAGGCACACCTGTACAGGTAACCTACAAGTCTCCCACTGCTGTGCCCTCTGGTGGCACACCTTGTGATAGTACCAATAGTAGCCATATAGGATACATGACATCACTCTCCCCTAAGCCTTTAATGCAAGTCGCCTATGCATTGATTGTGCTCTGGGCTTAGCTCTATCTGGGCTCTATCTGATTGACCTTGGCAGGTCGTTTCAATCTTGGGTGAGTAGTTGGTGCAGTAGAGTGCTGGTGGTTGCTGTTTGTGTGTGTCCCTGACCACTCCATTCTCCCCCCCGCCCCCCCCCCGGACCCCCCCACATATAGATTATGCCAGAGGCTCATTGCATTCATATACATTCAAGTTCAGAAAAACAAAGTTGCATTACATTTGTGGTTCCGTTGTGAGGCAAGTATGTTAGACTGGTGAGATACATTATCGATGCAGTGACCAGTGCGTAAGGGCAAACTAGTTCCAGAATTGCGGGATGGTGTCCCTGCAGTCTGATGGTGGCGCAGTGCCCAGTGCTGGCAGTGGGAACCCGGTTGGCTCGGGTTGCCTGCTCTTGGGGCTGTTGCTGTGGTTCCTAGCGTCGGGCAGGTTCACAGATGCCTGTGACCTCCCTGTCCTTTCTTTGCGCCCTGGGTCGCTGCTGCTCCCTGAGGGAACTGCTGACTCGCTAGCCTGGGCGTTGTTTGGTTTGGAATCCTGGTTGGTCCAGCTCCCCTTTGGGGGACTGTAGCGGGTGACCCTTTGTTTGCAGGTATGGCTTTGGTGGCGATGGGGTCTGGGGACTGCGCCTTAGCATGGTTTGCTCTTTCAGGCTCGTGGCGGTCAGTGCCATTGGGTACCTGAGCGGTGGAGCCGATCAGGGGCAGGGTATCGATACCGGTGCCATTGCCCTGCTGAGGTCGCTTGCTCTGCAGCTCGTGTGTGTTGGCTGCTTGTGGCCACACTCCATGGTGCATAACTCTGGTCCCTGGTACGCAGGCTACAGCATTGGGTAGCATTGGCTGCATGCAGTTGAAATCCTACATCACACAACTTTTCGTTACTTATGATGGATACTCTGTAGTTCCATAGAAACATAGAAAATAGGTGCAAGAGTAGGCCATTCGGCCCTTCGAGCCTGCACCACCTTTCAATCAGATCATGACTGATCATCAACTCAGTACCCCTTTCCTGCTTTCTCTCCATACCCCTTGATCCCTTTAGCCACTAGGGTCATATCTAACTCCCTCTTGAATATATCCAATGAACTGGCATCAACAATTCTCTGCAACAGAGAATTGTGAAGAAGTTTCTCCTCATCTCAGTCCTAAATGGCTTACCCCTTATCCTTAGATTGTATCCCCTGGTTCTGGACTTTCCCAACATCGGGAACATTCTTCCTGCATCTAACCTGTCCAATCCCGTCAGAATTTTATATGTTTCTATGAGATCCCCTCTCATCCTTCTAAACTCCAGTGAATACAGGTCCAGTCGATCCAGTCTCTCCTCATAGGTCAGTGCTGCCATCCCGGGAATCAGTCTGGTGAACATTCGTTGCACTCCCTCAATAGCAAGAATGTCCTTCCTCAGATTAGGAGACCAAAACTGAACACAATATTCCAGGTGAGGCCTCACCAAGGCCCTGTACAACCGTAGTAAGACCTCTCTGCTCCTATACTCAAATCCCCTAGCTATGAAGGCCAACATACCATTTGCCTTCTTCACCACCTGCTGAACCTGCATGCCAACTTTCAACGACTGATGTACCATGACACCCAGGTCTCGTTTCACCTCCCCTTTTCCTAATCTGCCGCCATTCAGATAATATTCTGCCTTTGTGGTTTTGCCATCAAAGTGGATAACCTCACATTTATCCACATTATACTGCATCTGTCATGCATTTGCCCACTCACCTAACCTGTCCAAGTCACCCTGCAGCCTCTTAGCATCCTCCTCACAGCTCACACTGCCACCCAGCTTAGTATCATCTGCAAACTTCGAGATATTACATTCAATTCCTTCATCTAAATCATTGATGTATATTGTAAATTGCTGGGGTCCCAGCACTGAGCCCCACGGCACCCCACTAGTCACTGCCTACCATTCTGAAAAGGACCATTTTATCCCAACTCTCTGCTTCCTGTCTGCCAACCAGTTCTGTATCCACGTCAATACATTACCCCCAATACCATGTGCTTTAATTTTGCACACCACTCTCTTGTGTGGGACCTCGTCCAAATACACCACATCCACTGCTTCTCCCCTGGTCACTCTACTAGTTACATCCTCAAAATATTCTAGAAGATTTGTCAAGCATGATTTCCCTTTCCTAAATCCATGCTGACTTGGACCGATCCTGTCACTGTTTTCCTAATGCGCTGTTATTTCATTTTTAATAATTGATTCCAACATTTTCCCCACCACTGATGTCAGGCTAACCAGTCTATAATTCCCTGTTTTCTCTCTCCCTCTTTTCTTAAAAAGTGGTGCTACATTATCTACCCTCCAGTCCATAGGAACTGATCCAGAGTCAATAGACTGCTGGAAAATGATCACCAATGCATCCACTATTTCTAGGGCCATTTCCTTAAGTACTCTGGGATGTAGACTATCAGGCCCTGGGGATTTTTCGGCCTTCAATCCCATCAATTTCCCTAACACAATTTCCTGAATAATAAGGATTTCCTTCAGTTCCTCCTTCTCCCGAATAATAAGGATTTCCTTCAGTTCCTCCTACTCCCTAGACCCTCTGTCCCCTAATATTTCCGGAAGGTTATTTGTGTCTTCCTTCGTGAAGACAGAACCAAAGTATTTGTTCAATTGGTCTGTCATTTCTTTATTCCCATTATAAATTCACCTGATTCTGACTTCAAGGGACCTATGTTTGTCTTCACTAATCTTTTTCTCTTCACATATCTATAGAAGCTTTTGCAGTCAGTTTTTATGTTCCCAGCAAGCTTCCTCTCATACCCTATTTTCCCACTCTTAATTAAACCCTTTGTCCTCCTCTGCTGAATTCTAAATTTCTCCCAGTCCTCAGGTTTGCTGCTTTTTCTGGCCAATTTATATGCCTCTTTCTTGGATTTAACACTATCCTTAATTTCCCTTGTTAGCCACGGTTGAGCCACCTTCCCCATTTTATTTTTACTCCAGACCGGGATGTACAATTGTTGAAGTTCATCTATGTGATCCTTAAATGTTTGCCATTGTCTATCCACTGTCAACCCTTTAAGTATCGTTCGCCAGTCTATTCTAGCCAATTCACGTCCCATACCATTGAAGTTACCTTTCCCTAAGTTCAGGACCCTAGTCTTTGAATAAAGAATTCTACCATATTATGGTCACTCTTTCCCAAGGGGCCTGGCACAATCAGATTGCTAATTCGTCCTTTCTCATTACACATCACCCAGTCTACGATGGCCAGCCCTCTAGTTGGTTCCTCAACATATTGGTCTAGAAAAACATCTCTAATGTACTCCAGGAAATCCTCCTCCACTGTATTGCTACCAGTTTGGTTAGCCCAATCTATATGTAGATTAAAGTCGCCCATGATAACTGCTGTACCTTTATTGCATGCATCCCTAATTTCTTGTTTACTGCTGTCCCCAATCTCACTACCGTTTTCTGCCCTTTGGTATTCCACAGCTCTACCCATACAGATGCTACATCATCCGAGCTAATGTCCTTCCTTACTATTGCTTTAATTTCCTTTTTAACCAGCAACGCCACCCCACCTCCTTTTCCTTTCTGCCTATCCTTCCTGAATGTTGAATACCCCTGGATGTTGAGTTCCCAGCCTTGGTCACCCTGGAGCCATGTCTCCATAATGCCAATTATATCATATTCGTTAATAGCTGCCTGTGTAGTTAATTCATCCACCTTATTAGGAATACTCCTTGTATTGAAGCACAGAGCCTTCAGGCTTGTCTTTTTAACACACTTTGCCCCTTTAGAATTCTACTATAATGTGGCCCATTTTGATTTTTGCCTTGGGTTTTTCTGCCCTTCACTTTAACTTTTCTTCTTTCTATCTTTTGCTTCTGCCCCCATTCTACTTCTCTGTGTCTCCCTGCATAGGTTCCCATTCCCCTGCCATATTAGTTTAACCCTCCCCAACAGCACTAGCAGACACTCCCCCTAGGACATTGGTACCAGTTCTGCCCAGGTGCAGACCGTCCGGTTTGTACTGGTCGCACCTCTCCCAGAACTGGTTCCAATGTCCCAGGAATTTGAATCTCTCCCTCTTGCACCATTCTTCAAGCCACATATTCATCTTAGCTATCCTGCAATTCCTACTCTGACTAGCATGTGGCACTGTTAGCAATCCTGAGATTACTACCTTTGAGGTCCTACTTTTTAATTTAACTCCTAGCTCCCTAAATTCAGCTTGTAGGACCTCATCCCATTTTTTACCTATATTGTTTGTACCAATACCCACCACGACAACTGGATGTTCACCTTTCCCCTCCAAAATGTCCTGCAGCCGCTCCGAGATATCCTTGACCCTTGCATCAGGGAGGCAACATACCATCCTGGAGTCTCGATTGTGGCCACAGAAACGTCTATCTATTCCCCTTACAATAGAATCCCCTACCACTATAGCTCTCCCACTCTTCTTCCTGCCCTCCTCAGCAGAGCCACCCATGGTGCCATGAACTTGACTGCTGCTGCCTTCCCCTGATGAGTCATCCCCCCCAACAACACCCAAGGCGGTGTATCTGCTTTGGAGGGGGATGACCGCAGGGGACCCCTGTACTACCTTCCTTCCATTGCTCTTCCTGATGGTCACCCATTCCCTCGCTACCTGAGTAACCGATTGCGATCGCGCAACTTTTCCTTGCTTATTGTATGTACACAACTCTGATCATCACTTACACATTTTTCTCTAACTTACATTTGCTATTACATTGCTTGAGTGTGTGGAACTGTCCCTTTAATTGTAGTGGGTTGCAGGCCTCTCCTTTAAGAGAGCCTTGCTTACTTTACCCTAATCCTCTTCTTCACTTGGTGCCAGGTGTTGCTCCATCAGCGCAGCACCTCGTGTTCTGGCTGCGGCCATCTTTTCCTTCAGCGCCTCGAGGTTTGGGCGCCATCTTTCCTCCATCCATGATATCGACTGCGGTGATCCTCTTCTCCCCGGGTTCTGCCACCGAAGCTGGGAAGTCGCCTCTGGATCCGATTTTCTTCCTCCGGAGTCCAGCCACTGTAGCCTGGAAGGTGCACTCGGGTCGTCTCAGCTGCATCGTCTCGATGCAGTCGTGCTGAGCGGTCTGTGCCTCGGGTGCTGTGCTGGTCTGCTCTCTGGTGCCGGGTCCACCCTCAAGTGAGGTCTTGCTGTGCCTCCGAGCGCGGAGGATGTCGATCGCTGGAGGGTTGAAGTCTTCCCACTTCCAATGGATCTTCTCCATCCACCGTCTGCCGAGCAGTGTTGGTCCATCACCTGCAACAATCCACATGGGTAACTTGTGCACCGCGCCATCATGGAGTACCTTTACATTTGCACTACCAACGACCGGGATAAGTTCATCGGTGTAGGTGTGCAGCTTTGGCCATTCAGCTTGATTGTTCCATAGCCTCTCAAAGGCTTCTTGATTCATTACTGACTGGCTCGCCCCCGTGTCCACTTCCATTAAGATGGAACGCCATCTATCTCAACTTCCATCTTCAGCGGAGAACACTCGGTATTGCAGGTAAACATGCAATATACCTCATTGTGGGGCTGAACTGCCTCTCTGCCTATCGTTTCATAATCCGCGCTGGATGCATGGCCATCTGCAGACGCTTCATCAACACAGTGAGTCATATTTCACTTACACATTCGCTGGAGGTGGTCCTTTGTGTTGCAGCCTTTACAAACATAGTCTTTAAAGCAGCACTTATGAGCCCTGTGATTCCCTCCACATCGCCAGCATGGAGCTATTCGATTAGGCCCCCTCAGCGGACTCTGAGTTAAGGGACTCAGAGGCCTGTTCTCTCTTACCTGAGAGGGTTCGCGCTCTACAGTCCAGCCTCTAAACAGCGCCACTCTGTGCACAGAACCTGCCGGGTTTGAGTCCTGAGGGTGAGTCATCTGCCTAGAGCCGCAGGTCGAGGTCATGAATGCCTGGCTCATGGAGATGGCCTTCTGCAGTGTGACTGTGGTATCGGCGACAGTAGCTTATGAAGAAGGCCCTCATGACCAATTGCAATGACAAAAATCTCCTGCAGCGCTTCGTTGAGGTGGTTACTCAACTCGCACAGTGCCGCCAGCCTCCTGAGGACTGCGGCATATCTCGTGATCTGCTGGCCTTCGGGGCGTCGGTGGGTGTAGAACCGGTATCTGGCTGTGAGGATGCTCTCCTTGGGCTTGAGTTGCTCATGGATCAGGGTTACAAGCTCCTTGTACGTCTTGGTCGTTGTCTTCCTGGTGCCAGCAAATTCCTGACGAGGCCATAGATGGTGGGTCCACAACTGGTTAGCAAGATAGCTCTGCGCTTATCAGCCAGTGTGGCCGGGTCGACTCTGTAAAGAAATAGTTGAACCTCTCCACAAAGGCGTCCCAACCATCACCATCAGCGAACTGCTGCAACATACCAAGGGTAGCCATTTTCGTGTGAAAGTTCGTAATCTCGTCGCCAATTGTTGTGTCCTTAGCTGCTCTAATAATGACTCCATGAGGCAATGTACTTGAACTGTAGTGACCTTTGTCCTTTATTAGTTAACTCCAGAGTGAGGATCACACCTGGTGGCCTGCCTTTTGTACTAGGCCAGGCACACCTGTACAAGTAACCTACAAGTCTCTCACTGCTGTGCCCTCTGTGGCATACAATGTGATAGTACCAACAGTAGCCATGTAGGATACATGACATTAGCAACAAAAAAATTGACACTGAGCTACATAAAGAGATGTTAAGACAGATGACCAAAAGCTTGGTCGAAGAGATAGGTTTTAAGGAGTGTATTAAAGTAGGAGAGAGAAACAGAGAGACAGAGCGATTTAGCGAGTTGAATTCCAGAGCTTAGGAACTAGGCAACTGAAGGCACGCCCGTCAATGGTGGAACATTTAAAATCAGGGATGTTCAAAAGGCCAGAATAGGTGGAGTGCAGATGTCCAGAGGGCTTATCGGGCTGGATTATATATAATTATATATAACCATGGAAACCACCACCCAATGTCTTCCTGTCGGTTTATTCTGGGAGTGGTGGGGAATTACATGCTGTGGGTGCTGTGACTAACTCGCCAATTGTATTTGCAGTATCAGTGCTCTGTCCATTTGCTGACCCGACTTGTCACCACCACAGGTAGCACCAGCTGCAACAACTTGCAGTTATATAACTCCCTTCAGCTTGCAAAACATCACAAGGTGCTTTACACGGAGGAAATAATGTCAACAAACACCAAACCAAGGGGGATTGGTTAGCAGAGGTGACAGCTAGGTTGAAAAAGGTAGGTTTAGAGGAGGTTTTTGTGGGAGGAAAGAGAAGTAAAGATGCAGAGGGATTTAGGGAGCAGTTCTGCTTAGTTAGGCCGCGACGATTGAAAGCCCTGCCACCAATGGTCGGGTGATGGGGAGGGGGTGTACAGGGGGCTCGAGTCTGACAGTCAAAAGGTTCGGGAGGCAAAGTACAGTTTGCGGAGGTCGGGGGTTGCAAGGTTGTGAAGAATTTGAATATCATGGCAACCATGTTAAATTGGATGCAGTCAGCGAGGGCGGGGTGGGGGACGGGGGGGGGAATGGACAAGCGAGTCTAATTTGGGACAGGGTGCAGTGGCAGTAGAGAAATGGAATCTGGAAGGGACAAGAGAATGGAGAAGGGTTTCAGTGGCAGGACGCTGGCAGCGTGGTGGAGGTTGAAGCAAGTGGACTTGGTGATGGAGAGGATATGGTGGCCCCTCAGCTCAGGGTCAAAGGTTATGCTACGGTTGTGATGGAAAACCGTCAACTTCCATTGTGTAATGTATTTGCTTCATGGGTTCTTTGCTTAAGAATTCATAGCAACACATTGTTGTTAAGAACTAGTTGCTTTATTAGCAATAGGTTTAACAATCACACTACACATTACCAGTTCATCCACCAGGTTCACAACCGTCTGCCTCATCGTGCATCCCCTGAATCCAACTGGCTGGGGTTTTATTGAGTCTTGTGACTATCATGTGACTGGCTAAGCCACTCCCAACTCAACAGCTCTACAACTATTTTTGGTTGCACCTGTAAATCAAATGTAAATCAAATTACCTCTTATTAAAGGAGCACTAAAACCGCAAATTTAAATAAATTAACTTTTAACAATAATGGTTGAAATTCAAATTTGGTTGCCATGGGTGCCCACCTCTCACGGAAGACTGTGAGAATACCGGTGGACACCGCGTGCTCCATCTCCAGGGACACCCTGGCTCAGATGTACCCATGGAAGAGCGGCAGGCGGTTGGGCTAAACAACCCCCTCGACCGCCCGCTGCCTGGACCAGCTGATGGCCCCCTTGGCCATGCCCAGGAGCAGTCCTACGAGTAGGCCTTCCAACCTACCCGCTCCCCTCCGCACAGGATGCCCAAAGATCAGGAGCGTGGAACTGAAGTACAACCATAATTTGAGGAGCAGCCCCTTCTCAATAGCTCTACAAACCTGTGAGAATACTCATCGGTGCATACGTTACAGTTTTAGTGTAAGGGGGTTGCCAAGGAGGGAGGGGGAAGAGAGTGATGGGATCAGTAGCTTGGCATTGTGGGTGCATATTGTGCGCACACTGAGCAGGAACTGAGTACTGAGCAGGTCCCAGCCACAGCACCTCATGAATGGGCTAGCATCCACTCCCATGGGCTGAACATCATGGTGACCACCTCCTGGTGAAGAATTCCCTTGCAGGAGTGGGCTTCACCACTGCATCCTCTGTAGCTGCAAGATGTTGGGTTAGAATGTTACTTTCTGCTCCCTGCGCCAATCTCGGGCACCCAGGCACAGTGTGGATCACCTCTGCAATGTTGGGGTCACCCCCGCACCACCACCACTAGCCTCTCCGATATGCAATTCAGCAGGCCGGGGCCATTAGAGCGAGCAACGTGCGGCGGCCCGACCCGTAAATCGGTACGGTCCCGGCCTGCAAGACCATCAGCAGGCCGGGATCGTTAGAGGGAGCAGTGTGCGACGGCGAACCACTGTAGGGAGCAGCGTGTGCTGCTGCAGGAGAGCGACGGCTGCGAAGAGGATGAATGGATTTGACATTACCCAAATCCAGGTCGCTGATTGCAGTGTGGGCAGGGGCAAAGGAGCGGCAAGAGTTTGTAGAGGGACATAATCGGGGCCCAGGAGAGGCGTGAGTTCGGGGCTCAGAAGAGCCAAGGACCCAGGGACAGCACGGGCCAGTCCACACTGCGATATGTGTGCGCACTAGGACCGTGCAGCAGAGCAGGTCTCTAGTTGTCTTGGTTAATCCTTGCCACTGGATGTAGCTCTGCCAAGCTTGTGTGGTGGCTGATGTGCAACGGTCACCACATGTTAAAAAAATTCACGCACAGGCGTCTTCCACCCTTCAAGATGTAGTTCGGGATCTGGAATATTAGGTCCTTCAATGAAACACCTGTGAACTTATCCATTTTTGACGTGGAAGCAAGTCATCTTCGTTTCGAGAGACCGCCTATGACAACGCTGTTGGCAGGCGATCACCATACTGACAACCGGACAACTGGGATCCTTCTGTGCGGTGAAACCTGCCGCAGGTTCTGCAGGTCTGGGAGTGCCGCGGAATTCTTGAGGGGCGCTCCACCTTAGTGCGTTACGGTTTCCCCAGAGGCCCAGTAGGTAAAGGCTGTGCTCGGCGTAATGCTGAACTAGACGGACGCGAAGATGCCACGTTTCATCGGCAGTTCGTGCCAAGAGGAGCTTTCCATGCCGTCAATGTGGGCTTTATTCAGGCCCAGTCCCCCAGGGTGAGTCTACTCACGTGTTATTCACACGTCGTTGTCCCCCTGTCTTTACAGTCGCTCTTTCACAGCAAATCAGCTCATTTGTCAAGTGCAGTTTTCCAGCTGCAATATTAATGGAGGTTTCAGGTGACGCTGTAGTGAGGTGTTTTTAACTGAGAGTTCCTTCACTTGCACTGTTTTCTTTGCGCTGGGGATTTCTGACCATTAAAGCGGAGCACCAAAGATGCAGTCTCTGATTCCACATGTTTTACAATCTCTTCCTGTTAAATCATTAAACTGCCCGCTGCAAAAATGCCATTTCTCTGAGTTAGCATTCGCTTGTGCTCTTGCACACCGCAGGCCAATGGAGAGCTGACAAAGCACTGAGAAAAGACAGGGCCAATCACAGACCATGCTGCCTCACAAGCCTCGGTTAAACCCTTGGAACCCAGAAGTACGGGCGACATAGCTTTCTGACGTCAAGTCTAATTGCAGGTGTAACGACAGTGTGAAGTATCGGTGCCCTGCTGTCGGAAATCGCCGGTGGGCTGCCCACAATCTTGCAGACAGTGCGGCGTGATTTTCTGATTGGGCGGAACTGGTGGGCCAGGCTTTCTACTGAGAGAGCAACCGCAAAACATCGACCCTTTGCATTCAACCACCCTACTTCGAAAACACCCACAACTGTGACGTCTTTTGTTCAATTGAATCTTACATACTCTTCTGACAGGAACTTATTTTTGGCCCTTTTACTCCTCTTCTGTCAGCTGTGGCTCAGTGGGTGGCACACTTGACTCTGAGTCCGAAGGTTGTTGGTCCAAGTCCCACTTCTGAGACTTGAGCACAAAAATCTAGGCTAATGCTCCAGTGCAGTGCTGAGGGAGTGCTGCACTGTCGGAGGTACCGTCTTTCAGATGAAGCGTTAAGCTGGCTCTCTCAGGTGGATGTAAAAGATCCCATGGCACTATTTTGAAGAAGAGTAGGGGAGTTATCCCCGGTGTCCTGGCCAATATTTATCTCACAATCAACATAACAAAAACAGATTATCTGGTTGTTATCACATTGCTGTTTGTGGGAGCTTGCTGTGCGAAAAATTGGCTGCTGCGTTTCCCACATTGCAACAGTGACTATATTCCAAAAGTACTTAATTGGCTGTCAAGTGCTTTGAGACGTCCGGTGGTCATGAAATGCGCTGTATAAACACATGTTTTCATTTCTTTTTTCTCTCCCGCGGGCGGTGTACTTTGCTGAGCTGCGGCCCTTTAGGTGGCTATTCATCACGCGAGTGCCGAGACAGTAGGTGTCAGCAGGTCATTCAGTCGTGGGGGGTGTCACCGCTGAGCCTGATGCTGATGCTGTCCTCGTTGGACATCCATACATTTCCTGGGGATCTCTTGTAGGATCGGGCTCAGTAATCCGGGTTGGTATTTTCCCTTCTTACGCCCAGGGGGCATTGAGAACAATGGTGGCGTCTCACTGCTGCCTCGATTGAGTACAGCGAACAGTGCAGATCAGGACAATGTCTGGCCTGTGCGACTCAGTACCATGTTGGGCAGAGCCCTCTCCAAGTCAGACACCGAGCGGAATCAGTTGGAATTTCTTTTGGCTTTTTTTGCACGGAGTTTTATTTTGGGTTCTGGGGGAGCTTTCACAATGTGATGACGGAGTGGTTGGCATCAGGAACTGAAGGAAATCCTTATTAGACAGGAAATTGTGTTAGGGAAATTGATGGGATTGAAGGCCAATAAATCCCCAGGGCCTGATAGTCTGCATCCCAGAGTACTTAAGGAAGTGGCCCTAGAAATAGTGGATGCATTGGTGATCATTTTCCAACAGTCTATTGACTCTGGATCAGTCCCTATGGACTGGAGGGTAGCTAATGTAACACCACTTTTTAAAAAAGGAGGGAGAGAGAAAACAGGGAATTATAGACCGGTTAGCCTGACATCAGTAGTGGGGAAAATGTTGGAATCAATAATTAAAGATGAAATAGAAGCGCATTTGGAAAGCAGTGACAGGATTGGTCCAAGTCAGCATGGATTTATGAAAGGGAAATCATGCTTGACAAATCTTCTAGAATTTTTTGAGGATGTAACTAGTAGAGTGGACACGGGAGAACCAGTGGATGTGGTGTATTTGGACTTTCAAAAGGCTTTTGGCAAGGTCCCACACAAGAGATTGGTGTGCAAAATTAAAGCACATGGTATTGGGGGTAATGTATTGACATGGATAGAGAACTGGTTGGCAGACAGGAAGCAGCGAGTCGGGATAAATGGGTCCTTTTCAGAATGCCAGGCAGTGACTCGTGGAGTGCCGCAGGGCTCAGTGCTGGGACCCCAGCTACCTACAATATACATCAATGATTTAGATGAAGGAATTGAGAGTAATATCTCCAAGTTTGCAGATGACACTAAGCTGGCTGGCAGTGTGAGCTGTGAGGAGGATGCTAAGAGGCTGCAGGGTGACTTGGACAGGTTAAGTGAATGGGCAAATGCATGGCAGATGTAGTATAATGTAGATAAAGGTGGGGTTATCCACTTTGGTGGCAAAAACATGAAGGCAAAATTTTATCTGAATGGCGGCAGATTAGGAAAAGGTGAGGTGCAACAAGACCAGGGTGCCATGGTACATCAGTCATTGAAGGTTGGCATGCAGGTGCAGCGGGCGGTGAAGGCAGCAAATGGCATGTTGGCCTTCATAGCTAGGGGATTTGAGTATAGGAGCAGAAGGTCTTGCTGCAGCTGTACAGGGCCTTGGTGAGGCCTCACCTGGAATATTGTGTTCAGTTTTGGTCTCCTAATCTGAGGAAGGACGTTCTTACTATTGAGGGAGTGCAGCAAAGGTTCACCAGACTAATGCCCGGGATGGCAGGACTGACATATGAGGAGAGACTGGAGCGACTGGGCCTGTATTCACTGGAGTTTAGAAGAATGAGAGAGGATATCATAGAAACATATAAAATTCTGAAGGGACTGGACAGGTTAGATGCAGGAAGAATGTTCCCGATGTTGGGGGAGTCCAGATCCAGGGGTCACAGTCTAAGGATAAGGGGTAAGCCTGAGATGAGGAGAAACTTCTTCACTCAGAGAGTTGTTAACCTGTAGAATTCTCTTCCGCAGAGAGTTATTGATGCCAGTTCGTTAGATATATTCAAGAGGGAGTTGGATATGGCCCTTACTGCTAAAGGGATCAAGGGGTATGGAGAGAAAGCAGGAAAGAGGTACTGAGGTGAATGATCAGCTATGATTTTATTGAATGGTGGTGCAGGCTAGAAGGGCTGAATGGCTTACTCCTGCACCTATTTTCTATGTCTCTAAGTTTCTATGTTTACCGTCCTGATCTTCAGAATGGTTTAAAAGTAGAAACTAGCAGGAGTTTTTAAACGTTTCAATAAATGGTGCAAAATGTTCGGTGTGATGTATGCACCTGTGAGGATGCTCACAGGTCTGTAGAGCTATTGAGTTAGGAGTGGCTTAGTCAGTCACGTCGTATTCACAAGACTCAATAAAGCCCCAGCCAGTTGGGTTGAGGGAATACACGATGAGGTGGTTGCGAGCCTGGTGGATGAACTGGTAATGTGTAGTGTGATTGTTAAACCATTGCTAATAAACCAACTAGTTCTTAATAGCAATGTGTTGCTATGAATTCTTAAGAAAAGAATCCATGAACCAATACATTACATTCAGAATGCATTACATTTGGAAAGAAAGGACTTGCATTTATACAGAGCCTTTCTCAAACCTCACATTTGAAGTGTACTTTGAAGTTTAATCACTATAACTTAGGGAATTTGTGGAGGACTGCCTCATGTTTAAAAATATATATTGTAATTTTATATCTAACCAGCAGAGGGAGTATGTTGAGCAAAGCTGGAAAATCCAACTCACATTCTAGCTTTGATGAGGCTGACAACAAACGCGAGCTAGCATGCAGCCACAAGTCTGTTCCTCCCACTATCTCCAAGGCTGCTGACTTGTGGTTTTCATGGAAAAATGAATGGAACGGTGTAACATGATCCCCAAAATACCGGTTAAAAATCCAGGAAAATCCCATGTAAAAATACCTCACAGAGTTTGACTTCCACAATCACCAGAAACCCAGGGGCCTAATCAGAATCACAATACCCTGTACCCATCAAAAAAATCTATTCAGCAACAAAAAGGAAACGGGACTTAATCAGTCACTATAAAACAGTAGCCCTGTCTGCCTTAAATCCTTCTGCCTTTCACCCTAAATCCCCAGTTTTTCCATATATTCATTAAAACATAGAAACATAGAAAATAGGTGCAGGAGTAGGCCATTCGGCACTTCGAGCCTGCACCACCATTCAATAAGATCATGGCTGATCATTCCTTCAGAACCCCTTTCCTGCTTTCTCTCCATACCCTTTGATCCCTTTAGCCGTAGGGGCCATATCTAACTCCCTCTTGAATATATCTAATTCTATCCCCCTCCCCACACTCACTCTCTCTCTCTCTCTCCCTCCACTCTCTCTCTCTCTCCCCCCCCCCACAGTCTCTCTTTCCCCCCCACACTCACTCTCTCTCTCTCCCTCTACTCTCTCTCTCCCACCTCCACACACTCTCTCTCTCTCCATCCACACACTCTCTCTCCCCCCCCACACTCACTCTCTCTCTCCCTCTACTCTCTCTCTCCCACCTCCACACACTCTCTCTCTCTCCATCCACACTCTCTCTCCCCCCCCCCCCACACTCTCTCTCTCCCTCCACTCTCTCTCTCTCTCTCTCCCCCCCGCGCCCTCCCCCCCAGGCCCCCTCACCTCTCGGCAATGTACAGGGTGCCGGTGCCGAGCTCCTGGCCGTTCAGTACCGCCACGATGTCGGCCTGCTGGAGCCGGACCCCCTGGGCTGGGGGCGGGAAACACCTCAGCATCACCATCGGGCGGCACACAATCAGGCGTCAGGTGGCAGGCCCAGTCCCCGGACCCCAGACTCACCTCACTCCCACTCCCACTCCCACTCGGTGTCCCACTGGTTTCTTTCTCTGAAAGCTGGCGTACCTTATCCCAGCCTTTCTGACCAGCCCCTCATTTAAATCAAAGTCCAACTTTATTCTTTTTTTAAAAGATTTATTTCTTATAGTGTCAGCTGTGGCTCAGTGGATAGCACACTTGCCTCTGAGTCAGAAGGTTGTGGGTTCAAGTCACACTCCAGAGACTTGAACACATAATCTAGGCTGACACTCTAGTGCAATGTCGAGGGAGCCTCCGCTGCACTGTTGGAGGTGCTGTCTTTTGGATGAGATGTTAAACCGAGGCCCCGTCTGCTCTCAGGTGGATGTAAAAGATTCCATGGTGCTATTTTGAAGAAGAGCAGGGGAGTTATCCCCGTTGTCCTGACCAATATTTATCCCTCAATCGACATCACAAAAATAGATTATCTGGTCATTATCATGTTGTGGGAACTTGCTGTGCTCAAATTGGCTGCCACATGTCTCACATTGTAATAGTGACTACTGTCCAAACAGTACTTCATTGGCAGTAAATGCTTTGAGATGTCCTCTGGTGCTGTAAGGCGCTATATAAATGCAAGTCTTTCTTTAGTTAAAGTTCAAGTTGGCGAGTGAACAATGAATTTAGTCAAAAGATCAGTAACAGCCGTTCTACACAGCAAGCTTCCAAAACGCTGCCAGCAATGAACCTCGACATAGTGTAAACCTGCTCTCTGTCAGTGTTAGCAATGGAGGTTGCAGTGATCTCCGTGCCCCTCCCCATCATGTCCTCTGTCGGACACTGGATAGATAATACCTACTACCTTCCTACAAGGAAGTTAGAATGAATTTTGGTGGATTTATTGCAAGGTTGGAATATAAGAGTAAGGAATTCTTGCTACAATTGTACAGGGCCTTGGTGAGACCACACCCGGAGTACTGTGCATAGTTTTGGTCTCCTTATCGGAGGAAGGATAAACTTGCCTTTGAGGCGGTGCAACGGAGGTTCACTAGATTGATTCCTGGGATAAGAGGGTTGTCTTATGCGCAGAGATTGTGTAGAATGGGCCTATGTTCTCTGGAGTTTAGAAGAATGAGAGATGATCTCATTGAAACATACACGATTCTGAAGAGGATTGACAGGGTAGATGCTGAGAGGTTGTTTCTCCTGGCTGGAGTGTCTAGAACTCAGGATAATGGGTAGGCCATTTAAGACAGAGTAAGGAGGAATTTCTTCACTCAGAGGGTTATGAATCTGTGGAATTCTCTGCCACAGAGGGCTGTGGATGCTGAATCCCTGAATAGATTCAAGGCTGAGATAGATAGATTTTTGGAGTCTAGTGGAATGAAGGGATATGGAGATTGGATGGAAAAATGGAGGTGAGGTCAGCCATGATTTTATTGAGTGGGAGCAAGCTCGAGGGGCTGTATGGCCTACTTCTGTTCCTATTTATTATGTTCTTATTTATCAGAAGCCCTTCCACTAAGGGCTGGTGCTCAGATCCATTTCTCGAACTTTAAACCAGGGGTTCACATATTTTCAGTGTTGCGTTTAGTATTTGCTGTATTGGTGGTGCCCATTTTACCAACCCAGAACTCTACCAGCTGAATAATCCCATACATTTCCACACCCGCTAGGATTTATTTTCCCTCGATGAGCTCCTCAGTCTCATTTCATGATGAGATCGCCCATCCAGGAGCTGAATAATGGGTTTTGGAAAATTAAACAACACTAGACAATGCATGTGAGAGTGAGATGCTAAACAAGGTGATTGGCCTACAATGGATGTTCCTGTGTACACAGAATCATCGAGCGATGGTAGAACACATACCTCAGAGGCAAGGATTGTGATTGATGGCCATGTGTTAGATATCAGACTGCAATCGTCTTGGACCCCCTTGCCACTGGACCAAGACCTTGCTCTGTAAAGCCTGTGTGGAAGCCGGTGTACAACGGCTGCCCCACGTTAAAATAACTCACGCACAGGCATCTCCACCTTTAACTCCTACATGGCAGGCGATCCCCAGGTGGGCAGAGGAAACGTTTCTTGGAAACCCTCAAAGCCTCCTTGATAAGGTGCAACATCCCCACCGACACCTGGGAGTCCCTGGTCAAAGACTGCCCTAAGTGGAGGAAGTGCATCCGGGTGGGTGCTGAGCTCCTCGAGTCTCGTTGCAGAGACCATGCAGAAAACAAGCACAGGCAGTGGAAGGAGCGTGCGGCAAACCAGTCCCAATCACCCTTTCCTTCAACGACTGTCTGTCCCACCGTGACAGGGACTATAATTCCCGTATTGGATATACAGTCACCTGAGAACTCACTTTTAGAGTGGAAGCGAGTCTTCCTTGATTTCGAGGGACTGCCTATGATGATGATGATCAGACTATGGTGCTGGTCATTTTATACCTTGTATCCTTTGACGTCCTTACCACAAAGAATAATCTCTTTGTTGTTTACAAGTGTTATATAAAAACAGGGCTCCAAGGGGAAAATCACAGAGAGAGATTATATAAACAAGGCTTGTATTCCGTGGAATATAGAAGGTTAAGGGGTGATTTGATTGAGGCTTTTTAGGGTTTTGAAAGAAATTGAGGGGGTAGACAGAGAGAAACATTTTCCACGATGGGGGAGTCTGGGACAAGAGAACATAAACTTAAAACCAAAGCCAGGCCATTCGGGAGAGAAGTTAGGAAACACTTCTTTAAGCAAAGGGTATTGGAAGTGTGGAACTCTCTCCCACAAAAGGCAGTAGATACGAGCTCAATTAATGTTTAGATCTGAGATCGCTAGATTTTTGCTAGCCAACAGAATTGATGGATGTGGAGCCAACATGGGTAAATGGATACAGATCGGCCGTGACCTCATTGAATGGCGGAACAGGCTCGAGGGGCTGAAGGGTCTTCTCCTGTTCTTAGGTTCCTAACAAGGGCAGACAAGAGTACGTCATTCTTCAAGTTCCTCTCCTTGCCTGTGAAGAAACACCTGGTTTCAGTTCAGAGCTCTGAGCCATTCCACCATTTATTGTTGGCTGTTCCATCTTCATGTTGTGTTTAAGCCATAGGATTTCACAATCAAATGATAAGGATGCAACTTGATAAGAATGTTTAATGGAGCTATTGAATGGAATGATTTATGTATTGGGCATACATTGCATATAGAATCACATGATGTGGCCTGAGGGCTCAGAGTTTAGGACTGCAGCAGAATTAGGCTCTCGGGGCTATCAATTCAGTATGGCCCGGTGTGAGGCGGTGACACCGCCTGGTCGTTAACTTTAGCGCCGGGCGATGTTTACCGCCTCGAACCGGGATATTCACTTTTAGCACCCCAAGAGGGGAGTAGAGCGCTAAGGGAAGCGTTCCACTCTCCTCTCAGGGCGCTAACCCTGATTCCTGGGCCGCTATCGCGGGAGCGTGACTGAAGTTCTGCCGCTCGGAAACCGCCGTCCCAGCGCCTAAAGGGGAGGTCAGCTGACCACCCGAAAAGTTACAGAAAAGCCAAGGCAGCCAAACCACAGAGTGGAGCATCTAGGGGAGATGCATTAATGGAAAAACATTCATTGTAACTGCCCGCCTGCTTCCCCTCGGACATATCGCCCCAGCAGCTTCTCCGTGATGCCTGCTTTCCCTGAGGGAAGTATCGACGGGTGCGATGGCAGGCGAAAGCAGTCAAGTTTGCGACCGTTGTGCTACAGGGGCGTTGCGCACTCGGTGACGTCGTCCAGTGGGTGGCGCTAAAGTGCCCCGTGCTCACTGTCAGCGCCGCCGCTAAACCTCCGTTGTCATTCGCGGGAGGCACTGACAGCTCGGTGCTCGGGCAGGAAGTGCTTAGCGGCCCCTCGGGGCTAACGAGTGGCACTAGGCAAATAGATTTATAGCCTCTAGGATTTTGCCTTATTTAGGTACAGGCACAATTAAAAGCACATTAGCTGGGAGCCTGGGCAACGCATGTAAAATAGACAGTTTAGTTAAAGTCCATTCAATAATTGGAAAGAGGCCTTCTAACCTTTTATTGAACAAATAAAGCCTCGGGCCTCTGGTGCAGGACTGGCAGAAGGCTGGGAAGAATAGGAGATGTAATGAGAGGAATCAAACAGCAATGCTTATGGGACTGAAAGCTTCAATTAGCTGAAAGAGGCAGGAAGGGCAGAGTGAGAAGTTGCACAGTTTAGAGGCCCTGAGAAAGAAGGAGTTGGAATAGTTGTCCACAGGTGAGGCATTGTCAGCCCCTCCATGTAATTGCAGCTATTACGAGTCCCAGGTCCATAATAATAAGACTGAATAGCTAAAAATAACACGTCACTGGGGGTTCTGCCCCTGCAATGACATCGTCAGAGATGGCAATGAATCACAACCCTGTTTCGGAACATTCTATATCAGGAAACCGAAAGGTAGGATTTCAGCTGGGTCTCATCTCACATTCAAGGTTTCTAACACCGGTGGGTGAAGCATCGGGGACACAAGGCTGACTGCCTCTTCCTGTGGATTTCACACAGCAGCACAGGGATGGAGCGAAGAGAGTAGGAAACAGCAGCAGGCTTAGTAATTACCTCGAGCAAATAAATACAGTTATTTGGGCTTAAGTACGTCTCTAATACATGTGGATTTTACATTAACTCCATAAAATGCTGAAACCCAAACCACTTGTCATCGGCAGTCCCTACATCCGGTCTCTGTAATTACTAAACTCTTAAAAGGGTGTGTAGCTGGATTCTGATTAACCCTTTCAAGAGGCAATTCTGCAACGACACAAACACAAAAGCAAAATCCTGCGGATGCTGGAATCTGAAATGAAAAACAGAGCATGCTGGAAATACTCAGCGGGTCAGGCAGCATCTGTGGAGAGAGAAACAAAGTTAACGTTTCAGGTCGATGCACCTTCGTCAGAACTGGCGAAAGTTCGACATTAACAGATTCTGAAGGAGCACTGAAAGGGGGAGGGGAGGAAAGAACAAAAGGGAAGGTCTGTGATAGGGTGGAAGGCAGGAGAGATTAGAGAGACAAATGGGATGATGGGCCGATTTGAGATGGTAATGGCAGAAGTTAGAAAAAGATAAGTCGAGCTAGGGTGCTCCTTTCCACACTCCCCAAACTGCAGCAGGCTATAACTGTGCTGGGATGCTCAAGCCTCCTGCTGAGTTGAGTCACTTTCACTTAGCTGTGAAAATCACCTGGTTTGAACACAAAATGAAGTTGGCATTACCCACGTTGATATATAGGTCAATGGACAGTGAGTTAGCTCGTCATGTTATCAGGGGTACTTGCTGAGTGGAACCCGGGTGCATCCCTGGCAGGGTGGGTGGAGAAACTGGAGATACCCTGATCTGCTCTGATGCCTCTGGTGGTGTAGCACCAATGCATGGCCACCTTCTGACCACCTTTTCAGCCTGAGAACTGTGCAGGGAGCAGAAACAAGGGGAAGTGGTGCAAGTATCAAATAGCTTCATTCCTTCCCCCTCCACCACCAAATAAGACATGCTTCTTCAGTCCGAAGTGCAGTCCAACCAACTCGCCCATGTTTGGCAGGAATCTCATGCATCCACAGTTTCTCATACTTGGATAGTGAGAATACGTGGGCAGAGACGGCACAGCCAGCCTCCATACAGCAGGTGAATAGAGCTTCCTGGGTTCCCTTGTATTGTTATGTACTTGAGTAAGACATTCATCCTCGTGTATGCACACACACACGTTAAAAGAAAGAAAGACTTGCCGGATGTCTCAAAGCACTTTACAGCCAATGAAGTACTTTTGGAGCGTAGTCAATGTTGTAATGTGGGAAACGTAGCAACCAATTTGTGCACAGCAAGCTCCCACAAACAGCAATGTGATAATCTGTTTTTTGTAATGTTGATTGATACCAATCGATACCAGTAATTTTCCAGTGACAGTGTAGACAAACACAGTCTTGAGCTTGATATCTCGAATCAATTCTTGATTAAACAAGTTGAGTTTTAAACATGTTCATATGTTATAAATGAGTGAGTTTCTCACAGGCTGGGTTTGCAGATCCTGCTCTAACACCGTAAGACATTTTAATAACAGGAAACGGCCATTTGGATCAAGAAACTCCTCCCTTTTACATTAATCAATCCCATCTTCTCCTCATGTCCCTCAATGCCTTTTCTCTCCAGGAACACCTCCAATTTTCTCCTCAGCCCATTTCCATGGTCTGCTTCAATGAACCTCCCTCGTAACTTATTCCATAACTCAACTGCCCTTCAGGTGAAAAAGTTTTGCTTGACTGGCCTTCTTATTCCGACTTCCTAACTTTATGTCCTCTGCTGGTTGAATCCTTCACCGGAGTGAACGGCTTGTCAATTGCCCATGTAATCTTCGGTTAGCTTACCCCAAGGTATCCTCTTCTTTTTCCAAAGAAAACAAACTGATATTCTTTACCTTTCCTCCCAACATAAATGCAGTTCGAGCTTGACAAAGGAGTTCATCAGCAACCAACCACACCAAGGAGAACATGTGGGTAAACCATCAGCAACAGTAAACCATGATCGACCGTGGCTGACAAGAGCTCTTTAGTGGAAAACAATGACAGCTTTGTCCATGTAGCAGTCACTACAGAGCGGGGGCCTGAGCACCAATATAATAGAGGGAGGCAGATTGCAAAGCTATTCAAAGGCGCGGGGCTCTGTTTATTTTCAGTCAGAGGCTGTGGAAGAAATTGCTGTGTTTTTTATATTGTTGCTAAAATGGGAGAGTCATGTTCGATATGTCTGTTGCAACGCGCGTAGCATGGAGGCTGCTCACTGTCCTCTGCTTCTCACACCTGATGCAAAAGCACAAGTGTTTTTAAATGTCAGTTGTGAATTGGAACATCGCATACACATATCACATACACACATGCAAACCCATACACAAACACAAAAACATAGTCAATTTGTAAGCATAACCTATGACCCCCGCCCTTCTTAAAACAAAGGCGTGCAAAACATTAATTGGTAACTTTAATTTAAACAACCTTTTTTTTGAGGCAGCTGACCTTTGATCTTTGGGCCTTCTCTGTCAGGACTGTGCTGCTTCAGTTTGTGGAGAGATAATCACAAGACAAATGTCAAGAAGAATTAAATTTAATGGGTGCGAGGTAGAGGAATGCAGCCAGGAAGGAATCCTCACTAATCCTCCTCAATCACTACAAGCAGTGAGGAGGATTAAAGATCAGTGTGTGAATTCCGCATTGAAACGTTGTACAGCAGCTTGTACATTGTACCTGTTTCTCTCTCTCCCCCGCCACCGACAAACAATGATTGCAGGTTATTTCAGACAAAAAGAATTGCAAAGAAAATCTCTCTCCTCCCCCCAACACCACTTTCTGTTCTAAAAACATTGCCGTAAAGATCAATATTGCTTGGACCATCTGCAGCTCACTAAGAAATAAAAAGGAAAGACTTACATTTATATAGCGCCTTTCACAACCACCAGATGTCTCAAAGCGCTTTACAGCCAATGAAGTACTTTTGGAGTGTAGTCACTGTTGCAATGTGGGAAACGCGGCAGCCAATATGCACAGCAAGCTCCCACAAACAGCAACGTGATAATGACCAGATAAACTGATTTTATTATGTTGATTGAGGGATAAATATTGGCAGTACTCTGGGGATAACTCCCCTGCTCTTCTTCGAAATAGTGCCATGGGATCTTTTATGTCCACCTGAGAGGGCATACAGGGCCTCGGTTTAACGTCTCATCCGAAAGACGGTAACTTCGACAGTGCAGCACTCCCTCAGCACTGCACTGGAGTGTCAGCCTCGGTTTATATGCTCGAGTCCCTGGAGTGGGAATTTAACCCACAATCTTCTAACTCTGAGGCGAGAGTGCTACCCACTGAGCCACAGCTGACACTAGTTTACAGTGATTGAATAAAGTCACATTCTTTTTTTTACATGAAACCCAGGATTTTTACTGCTACTTTGAGGATCACTTTCTGTGATTCCATCCGGTTCCCCCTGAAAATCGAAAATGACCAGTGTCAGAGTACAGAGCTGGGCAAACAGCACAGGGACCAGAAATTTATTTTAGGACGAAAGGTTCTTCTGGTTTTCTTTCGTAAAGTGGGAGCTTTTAGTTGACCTATTTGAAGGTTTCAAGATTATTAGTAAATTACCCGTGATATTGCTTACAGTCAGTTGACAAATATAATTTATTGATCTACCCAATGGCGAGAGAGTTGGGGAGAGCCTTCAGAACCTTGATCGATAGATCCATCTACTAGCCAGAACCTTTCCGCGACAATGGTGTTACAGGCAACTGTTTACATACAAGATTACCATTCTAATTGTTTACATACCCAGTTTCAGCATGTTAAATATTAACATGAAAATGCGACCAATATTGTAACAACAGAAAATAGGATAGGAAAAAGCCTCTGAGTCAGAAGGTTATGGGTTCAAGTTCCACTCCAGGGACTTGAGCATATAAATCAAGGCTGACACTCCAGTGCAGTGCTAAGGGAGTGCTGCACTGTCAGAGATGCTGTCTTTTGGATGCGATGCTAAACCGAGGCCCTGTCTGCTCTCTCAGGTGGATGGAATTATTTTGAAGAAGAGCAGGGGAGTTATCCCCAATGTCCTGGCCAATATTTATCCCTCAATCAACATAATTGAAAAAAAGAAAATGATCTGGCCATTATCATATTGCTGTTTGTGGGAGCTTGCTGTGCGCAAGTTGGCTGCTGCCTGTTCCACATTACAACAGTGACTACACTCCAAAAAGCTGCACTGATCACACTCAATGTGCCAGTGCTACCTTCGGCCGCCTGAGGAAAAGAATGTTCGAAGACCAGGATCTCAAACCCGACACCAAGCTCATGGTCAACAGAGCAGTAGTAATACCCGCCCTCCTATATGCTTGAGAGAAATGGACTATGTACAGTCAGCACTAGAGAAGTAACACCAGCGCTGCCTCCACAAAATCCTGCAAATCCATTGGCAGGATAGGCGCACCAACGTCAGCGTTCTCTCTCAGGCCAACATTCCCAGCATCGAGACATTGACCATGCTCAATCAGCTCCGATGGGCAGGCCACATTGTCTGCATGCCCGATACTAGATTCCCGAAACAAGCGCTCTACTCCGAGTTACGTCATGGCAGGCGAGCCCCAGGAGGGCAGAGAAAATGCTTAAAGGACAGCCTCAAAGCCTCCTTGAAAAAAATGTAACATCCCCACCGACTCTTGGGAATCCTTGGCTCAAGACCGCTCAAGGTTGAGGTTAAGCATCCGAGAAGGCAGCGAACACTTCGAGTCACTTCGCCGGGACACACAGAAGCCAAGTACAAACAGCGGAAGGAGCGTACGACAAATCAAGCTCCCCACCCATCCATCCCTTCAAACACCACCTGTGACAGAGACTGTAGGTCCAGCATTGGTCTTATCAGTCACCTTCGAACTTATTCTAGTGCAGAAGCAAGTCATCCTCGACTTTGGGAGACTGCCCAAGAAGAAGACACTCCAAAAGTACTTCATTGGCTATAAAGCGCTTTGAGGTGTCTGGTGGTCGTGACTGACGATATATAAATGCAAACCTTTTTTTCTTTAATAATATGTATAGACAGGTAAAGATATTTTGGCCACATTGATGCAGGTGCATTGATTCACTATGGTGAGGACAGGGCTTCAAATTCAAAGGGGACACAAGTCAAATGTTAAGGATGGAGGCCAGGTGGAACTTTATCACTCAAAGGTAATAGATTTGTGCATTGAGTTAACAGGGAAAGCCATTGGAGTGAATGGTGGGTGAGAGTTCAAGAGTATTGGATGTGTTTCAGGAGAGAGAGAGTATTAAAACATTTGGCGAGAAGGTGGGTAGATGGGGTTGAGATCAAAATTGAATAGGCTGGTCGAAAATAAGTACATAAGAACATAAGAAATAGGAGCAGGAGTTGGCCATTTGGCTCCTCGAACCTGCTCCGCCATTCAATAAGATCATGGCTGATCATGGACTTAGCTCTACTTCCCTGCCCCACTCCCCATAACCCTTTACTCGCTTATCGCTCAAAAATCTGTCTATCTCCGCCTTAAATATATTCAATGACCCAGCCTCCACAGCTCTCTGGGGCAGAGAATTCCATAGATTTACAGCCTTCAGAGAGAAGAAATTTCTCCTCATCTCAGTTTTAAATGTTTACAGTAAGCTGTGGGAGCTACAGGCCGTTCTTTGCGGGGCTTATACTATACCATGTGGAACATGGACAGTCTCTGGGAACCTTGATCATAGTTACAGAGATTCTTATGCATTATCTTGTGTTGCTTTTATGTATTTCATTGGATGAAGCTCCTGGAGTTGTGAAGTCTGTCCCTGTGCACACGAGGATGGATTCCGCAGCACCATGACAACAGAAAAGCAATACCTACGTGTGGTTATTTGAGAACAGAGATTTGCGACCATTTCTTAGGTGGGACTTGACCATGGGAGTCTATGCCATCTTGTTTAGCTCACAGGGTTGCAACTTGGACCGGGGTTGCCATTTCTAGCCGAGTTCCTGCTACTTGACTCTATATAAATGCCTTATCACAGCAGTGAAATATCTCACTGCACTTCACACAATGCGTCACTCTTTGGAGTACAGTGACAGTTATTTTATAGGCAAACACGGGAGCTTTTCTATGCCTGCCCTGTCCCACAAAAAGCACAAATCTGTTTCTGAGTGTTTGGTTGAGGGGGGATGTCTCCCAGATATAGGAACAGGAGGAAGCCATTCAGCCACTCGAGCCTGTTGCACCATTCAGTTAGATCATGGCTGATCTATAGTTCAGCTTCATTTACCCTCCTTTGATCCATATCTCTCGATAACAAAAATCTACCGGTTTGAGTCTGGAAAATGTAATTGACTCAGCATCCACAGCCTTTTAGGGAAAAGAATTCCAGACTTCCACTACTAGGAGAACCCCCTGCTTTTCTCGGATTAATACCATGAAATCGTCAACATCTGTCTGAACCAATGGAATGGGCAGACGGGGCCTCAGTTTAATGTCTCATCCAAAAGACGGCGCCTCGAACAATGGCGCGCTCCCTCAGTACAGCACTGGAGTGTCCGCCTGGAAAATGAGCTCAAGAGCTATCAGGCACAATTCCTAATTTTGAATGTCCCCTCCTTAGCTCACGGGTGCTGAGGCCAGTATGCATGCCATAGTCCTGTCTAAGATCAGCAAACCATCCAGGTCTGTATAGCTCAGCAGTTGGTGCAGTTACCAATTGAACCATTGGAGAACCGAAAAACTATGACAGCAACACCCCAGTGTATCAGTATGTAAAGTTCACCATATACCAAGCACATTGTGAATATTAATTCAGCAGCCAATACAGTGTTGCTTCGAGGGGCCTGCTGTAGAACTGAGTCTGCACCACCCCTTTGTGTCAGCCTTAGGTCAGTCGGTATCACTCGCACCTCATGAATCAGAAGGTCATGGTTTGAAGCCCCAACTCCAGGACTTGAGCACATAATCTTGGCTGACACTCTAGTGCAATACTGAGAGAATCTTGCACTGTCGCAGTTGCCGTTCGTCAGATAAGATGTTAAACTGAGAGGTCCCACCTGTTCTCTCAGGTGGACGTAAAAGATCCCATGGCACTATTCGAAAAAGAGCAGGGCAGTTCTTGCGGTGTCCTGGTCAATAGTTATCCTTCACTCAGTACCATCAAAGCAGACTATCAGGTCATGTCTCTCATTGCTGTTTCTGGGACCTTGCTCTGGGCAAATTGGCTGCCACGTTACAACAGTGATGACACTGCAAAAGTACTTCATTGGCTTTGAAGTACTTTGGGATGTCCTGAGGTTTTGAAAGGTGCTATATAAATGCAAGTTCTCTCTCCCTCTCTCTAATTAAGGTAACAACAAAAACATACACTTCTATGATGCGTTTAACATAACAACATGTACCAAGGTACTTCACAAAGTCGGAAGATAACCAGAGACTGGCAAATGGAGGAAAAATGATTAATGGAGGTGGCTCAATGGAGGATCGAAGATGTAGGGTTAGAAGGAAGAGAGAGAAGTAACAAGGCAGAGGGGCGTGGGTAGAATGTTCCAAAATGTGGGGCCAGAATATACTTTTCCTCCTCAAAGGAACAGAAATGCAGTGGTTGTTATCCTGCATCAGTATGTCGAGTACATGAAGAGGAAGGAGGCTTCACATTTTGGGGGAGGGGATGGGAAGGTACAAGAATGAACTCAAGAGGCAGCCAGATGTGGGAGTGACACTGGGCACATTGTTTGAGAGCAGGAAGCCTGCAAGCTTTCTTGGTTAGAACGACAGGAAGATACTGGGGAGATGGGGCTGCTGCACAGGAGGGGAGTGGCGTCTCTCGGTGAGTTACCATGTGTAACACTGGAGTCTGGCAGTGACCAGTGACCGCGACCTCCTGCTCTGTCGCTCACTGCATTGAGATCAGAAAAAGAAAGTTTGTTTGCTCAGTACCCAGGGCAGCTTCTGGCTGTTTGAGAATTTCAATCTAATTTGAACCGTGTAAAGCTAAGATAAACGATGGCTGGAAAATAAATAATTCCTTTGGATCGGACATTGATTGGATCTCAGCTTATTTCAAAATTCAACCTTTTTTGATTCTCCAACTTTCTGTCTGTCTCGCCCCCCCCCCCCACAGCCCCGCCCATGCCCCACCCACCCATTTCTCTGCCATTTTTATTCCCCGCTTCTTTCTACGTTTTCTGCTTATTTCTTGATGGTTCTGAAGCCTGAGGGTAACTCGACCAAGTGTTCATCAGTCATCAGACATTGAGTGTCAGCAGGCCATTCCGCCATGGAGGGTATTACCACTGCGCCCGATCCCGTCCTCACCTACGCTGTTTCCAGCAGGGAGGTCACTCACCTTAGTCAGGAATGGGAATGCTGGTTTCCCTTTCCCCACAGCCGACAGATACTGATGCATGCCAACTAACACCTCTAACCGATTAACTGGGCATTATGACATTGGTGTTAGTGGGAGCTTGCTGTGTGCAGATCAGCGACCACATTTCTTACATTACAAGTGAATATGCTTCAAAAAGTAGCTCATTAGCTGTGAAAGCACTTAGGGACACCCTGAGGTTGTGAAAGGCTGATATAAAAACTAGTCTTTCTTTTTTAAAGTGTTTGCTGATATCACCCGCCGTCATTCCGAGGCTATAATCTTTAACTAAATATTCCGAGATTGGATAACGTTAATGAGAATGAGAGATGATATTTACTTTTTTTTGGTTTGCTTTTTTTTCCCTCCCAATTTCTCCCGGGCATTTCCCCATCGCAATCGAACGCCCCCTGCCCAGGCTGGCAATCTTCCAGCAACTCATCCAAATCTCTGCTCCTTTCACTGACCATACGCTGGCCCCACATTTACAGCTGGATAAAGAACCTTTTTCATTCCCCTTTTCAAAGGTGTTGAAGCAAAAATAAAATCATTCTTTGCACAAACTATTGACTGGGGAGCACTGACAGTCATTTCCTCACTGATATTTTTCTGAATCAGCTTGTTAGTTCCTGTGTGGGCAGCAGTTAAAGACCAGTCATTAAAATCTATTTCTGTTTCCTATTTCACTCTGAACTACTGCTTAGCACAGACCCAAAGGGGAAAGGCAAAATAATGCCTGGGAGTAATTCGAAAAACATTTGGTACACTAATCGCAAACTATCGATAATAAGCTCATGTTACTCTCTACTTCAGTAGCACAGGCTGACCTCCCCGCTCCCAAAGGCACCAGGAACCCAACTTCTTGTAGATCCAGAGAATGGAGCTCCGATCATCGGGAAACAGTCAACTTCCATTGTGTAATATATTTGCGTCATGGGTTCCTTGCTTAAGAATTCATAGCAACACATTGCTATTAAGAACTAGTTCGTTTATTAGCAAAAGGTTTAACAATCGCACTACACATTACCAGTTCATCCACCAGGCTCACAACTATCTGCCTCATCGTGGATCCCCCAAACCCAACTGGCTGGGGTTTTATTGAGTCTTGTGAACATCACGTGACTGACTAAGCCACTCCCAACTCAACAGCTCGACAACTACTTTGAGTTGTACCTGTAAAAACATGAATCATTAAATCAAGTACCCCCTGGCTAAAAGGGGGGGGGGGTGGCACTAAAACCGACAAACAAATTAAACTTTAGACACGTAGTTCAAATTAAAATTTGGTTGCCGGGGGTGATGATGTACTCCAGTCCCTCCGGTGTCCACCTCTCATGGAAGGCTGCGAGCGTACCGGTGGACACCGTGTGCTCCATCTCCAGGGACACCCTGGCTCGGATGTAACCGTGGAAGAGATGCAGGCAGTCGGGCTGAACGACCCCTCGACCACCCGCTGTCTGGACCGGTTGAAGGCCTCCTTGGTCATGCCCAGGAGCAGTCCTACGAGGATGCCTTCCAACAAACCCGCTCCCCTCCACACAGGGTGCCCAAAGATCAGGAGCGTGGGACTGAAGTGCAACCAGAATTTGAGGATCAGCTCCTTCAAATATTGGAAGAGGGGCTGCAGTTTCACATATTGAACATAGACGTGGAACACGGACTCCTCCAGACCGCAGAAATTACAGACGGCCTGGGAGCCAATAGCTCTACAGCTCTTTCTGGTTGGAAACAAAATGAACATTAAATCAAGTGCCCCCCGATCTGGGGGACACTCCAAACACTTTTCAACTGCCCTTTTTTGAGGTTTTTTTTGGGTTTTTTTGTAGTTTTTGGGGTTTTTTTGGGCACTAAAACCATAATTTACAAGCGCCCCCTATAAAAGGGGAGGGGGGACACTAAAACCCAGCAATTAAAACAATTTAAACTTTCAAACATATGAAATCAAATTAAAATTTGGTTACCGGGGGTGACAATGCACTCCAGTTCCTCCGGCACCCACCTCTCACGGTAGGCCGCGAGTGTACCGGTGGACACCGCGTGCTCCATCTCTAAGGACACCCTCGCGCGGATGTACGCACGGAGGAGAGGCATCCAGTCGGGCTGAACGACCCCCTCGACCGCCCGCTGCCTGGACCGGCTGATGGCACCCTTGGCCATGCCCAGGAGCAGTCCCATGAGGAGGCCCTCGGACCTACCCGTTTCCCTCTGCTCAGGGTGTCCAAAGATCAGGAGTGTGGGACTGAAGTGCAGCCAGAATTTCAGGACCAGCCCCTTTAAATAGTTGAACAGGGGCTGCAACCTCATGCATTCAATAAAAACATGGAACACGGACTTCTCTAGACCGCTGAAATTACAGACGGCCTGGGAGTCAACAGCTCTACAACTCTTTCTGGTTGGAAACAAAATAAACATTAATTCAAGTGCCCCCTGATCTGGGGGACATTCCAAACACTTTTCAACTGCCTTTTTTTCCTTTTTTTTAAATTGTTTTTTGTGGGTTATTTTTGTGTTTTTTTTTGGGCCCTAAAATCATAAATTTTACAAGTGCCCCCTATAAAAGGAGGACACTAAAACCGGCAATTAAAACAAATTGAACTTTAAAACATATAAAATCAAATTAAAATTTGGTTGCCGGGGGTGACGATGCACTCCAGTACCTCCGGCGCCCACCTCTCGCGGAAGGCCACGAGCGTACCGGTGGACACCGCGTGCTCCATCTCTAAGGGCACCGTGGTGCGGATGTACGCACGGAAGAGAGGCAGGCAGTCAGGCTGAACGACCCCCTCGACTGCCCGCTGCCTGGACCGGCTGATGGCACACTTGGCCATGCCCAGGAGCAGTCCTACGAGGAGGCCCTCGGACCTACCCACTCCCCTCCGTACAGGGTGCCCAAAGGTCAGGAGTGTGGGACTGAAGTGCAGCCAGAAATTCAGGAGCAGCCCCTTTAAATAATGGAACAGGGGCTGCAACCTCGTGCATTCATAAGGTTTTCTAGACCAATATGTCGAGGAACCAACTAGGGGGGAGCCATCTTAGACTGGGTGTTGTGTAATGAGAGAGGATTAATTAGCAATCTCATTGTGCGAGGCCCCTTGGGGAAGAGTGACCATAATATGTAGAGTGGAATTCTACATTAGGATGGAGAATGAAACAGTTAATTCAGAGACCATGGTCCAGAACTTAAAGAAGGGTAACTTTAAAGGTATGAGGCGTGAATTGCCTAGGATAGATTGGCGAATGATACTTAAGGGGTTGACAGTGGATGGGCAATGTCAGATATTTAGAGACCGCGTGGATGAACTACAACAATTGTACATTCCTGTCTGGCGTAAAAATAAAAAAGGGAATGTGGCTCAACCGTGGCTATCAAGGGAAATCAGGGATAGTGTTAAAGCCAAGGAAGTGGCATACAAATTGGCCAGAAATAGCAGTGAACCCGGGGACTGGGAGAAATTTAGAACTCAGCAGAGGAGGACAAAGGGTTTGATTAGGGCAGGGAAAATAGAGTACGAGAGGAAACTTGCAGGGAACATTAAGACGGACTGCAAAAGCTTCTATAGATATGTAAAGAGAAAAAGGTTAGTAAAGACAAACGTAGGTCCCTTGCAGTCAGAATCAGGGGAAGTCATAAAGGGGAACAAAGAAATGGCAGACCAATTAAACAAGTACTTTGGTTTGGTATTCACTAAGGAGGACACAAACAACCTTCCGGATATAAAAGGGGTCAGAGGGTCTAGTAAGAAGGAGGAACTGAGGGAAATCCTTATTAGTCAGGAAATTGTGTTAGGGAAATTGATGGGATTGAAGGCCGATAAATCCCCAGGGCCTGATGGTGTGCATCCTAGAGTACTTAAGGAGGTGGCCTTGGAAATAGTGGATGCATTGACAGTCATTTTCCAACATTCCAAAGACTCTGGATCAGTTCCTATCGAGTGTAGGGTAGCCACTGTAACCCCACTTTTTAAAAAAGGAGGGAGAGAGAAAACAGGGAATTATAGACCGGTCAGCCTGACATCGGTAGTGGGTAAAATAATGTAATCAATTATTAAGGATGTCATAGCAGCGCATTTGGAAAGAGGTGACATGATAGGTCCAAGTCAGCATGGATTTGTGAAAGGGAAATCATGCTTGACAAATCTTCTGGAATTTTTTGAGGATGTTTCCAGTAGAGTGGACAAGGAAGAACCAGTTGATGTGGTGTATTTGGACTTTCAGAAGGCTTTTGACAAGGTCCCACACAAGAGATTAATGTGCAAAGTTAAAGCACATGGGATTTGGGGTAGTGTGCTGATGTGGATTGAGAACTGGTTGTCAGACAGGAAGCAAAGAGTAGGAGTAAATGGGTACTTTTCAGAATGGCAGGCAGTGACTAGTGGGGTACCGCAAGGTTCTGTGCTGGGGCCCCAGCTGTTTACATTGTACATTAATGATTTAGACGAGGGGATTAAATGTAGTATCTCCAAATTTGCGGATGACACTAAGTTGGGTGGCAGTGTGAGCTGCGAGGAGAATGCTATGAGGCTGCAGAGCGACTTGGATAGGTTAGGTGAGTGGGCAAATGCATGGCAGATGAAGTATAATGTGGATAAATGTGAGGTTATCCACTTTGGTGGTAAAAACAGAGAGACAGACTATTATCTGAATGGTGACAGATTAGGAAAAGGGGAGGTGCAACGAGATCTGGGTGTCATGGTACATCAGTCATTGAAGGTTGGCATGCAGGTACAGCAGGCAGTTAAGAAAGCAAATGGCATGTTGGCCTTCATAGCGAGGGAATTTGAGTACAGGGGCAGGGAGGTGTTACTACAGTTGTACAGGGCCTTGGTGAGGCCACACCTGGATATTGTGTACAGTTTTGGTCTCCTAACTTAAGGAAGGACATTCTTGCTATTGAGGGAGTGCAGCAAAGGTTCACCAGACTGATTCCCGGGATGGCAGGACTGACATATCAAGAAAGACTGGATCAACTGGGCTTGTATTCACTGGAGTTCAGAAGAATGAGAGGGGATCTCATGGAAACGTTTAAAATTCTGATGGGTTTAGACAGGTTAGATGCAAGAAGAATGTTCCCAATGTTGGGGAAGTCCAGAACCAGTCTAAGGATAAGGGGTAAGCCATTTAGGACCGAGATGAGGAGAAGCTTCTTCACCCAGAGAGTGGTGAACCTGTGGAATTCTCTACCACAGAAAGTTGTTGAGGCCAATTCACTAAATATATTCAAAAAGGAGTTAGATGTCGTTCTTACTACTAGGGGGATCAAGGGGTTTGGCGAGAAAGCAGGAATGGGGTACTGAAGTTGCATGTTCAGCCATGAACTCATTGAATGGTGGTGCAGGCTCGAAGGGCCGAATGGCCTACTCCTGCACCTATTTTCTATGTTTCTATGTTTCTATTCAATAAAAACATGGAACACGGAATCCTCTACACTGCTCTACAACTCTTTTTTCGGTGGGGGGAAACAAAATAAACATTAGATCAAGTGCCCCCCGATCTGGGGGACACTCCAGACACTTTTAATTGCCCCTTTATTTTTTTAAATGTTTTTTGGGTTTTTTTTGTGGATTTTTTTGTGATTCTTTTGGGGGCATCAAAACCACATATTTTACAAGTGCCCCCTATAAAAGGGGAGGGGGACACTAAAACCGGCAGTTAAAACAAATTAAGCTTTAAAACATATAAAATCAAATTTAAATTTGGTTTCCGGAGGTAATAATGCGCTCCAGTTCCTCCGTTGGCCACCTCTCGTGGAAGGCCGTGTGCTCCATCTCTAAGGACACCCTGGCTCGGATGTAAGCACGGAAGAGAGGCAGGCAGTCAGGTTGAACGACCCCCTCGACCGCCCGCTGCCTGGACCGGCTGATGGTCCGCTTGGCTGTGCCCAGGAGCAGTCCTACGAGGAGGCCTTCGGACCTACCCGCTCCCCTCTGCATAGGGTGTCCAAAGATCAGGAGTGTAGGACTGAAGTGCAGCCAGAATTTCAGGAGCAGCCCCTTTAAATAGTTGAACAGGGGCTGCAACCTCGTGCATTCAATAAAAACATGGAACACGGACTACTCTAGACCGCAGAAATTACAGACGGCCTGGGAGTCAACAGCTCTACAACTCTTTTGGGTGGAGAACAAAATAAACATTAGATCAAGTGCCCCCCCGATCTGGGGGACACTCCAGACACTTTTAACTGCCCCTTTATTTTTTTTAATGTTTTTTGTTTTTTGGGGGGGTTTTTTTGTGCTTTTTAACAAATTTTTTTTGGGGGGCATTAAAACCATTTATTTTACAAGTGCCCCTATAAAAGAGAAGGGGGACACTAAAACCGGAAATTAACAGAAATTAAAGTTTAAAACATATAAAATCAATTAAAATTTTGTTGCTGGGGGGTAACGATGCAATCCAGTCCCTCCAGCGCCCACCTCTCGCGGAAGACCGCGAGCGTACCGGTGGACACCGCGTGCTCCATCACTAGGGACACCCTGGCCCAGATGTAGGTGCGGAAGAGAGGCAGGCAGTCAGGCTGAACGACCCCCTCGACCGCCCACTGCCTGGACCGGCTGATGGCACCCTTAGCCATGCCCAGGAGCAGTGCTACAAGGAGGCCTTCGGACCTAGCTGCTCCCCTCCGCACAGGGTGCCCAAAGATCTGGAGTGTGGGACTGAAGTACAGCCAGAAATTGAGGATCAGCCCCTTTAAATAATGGAACAGGGGCTGCAACCTCATACATTCAATAAAAACATGGAACACGGACTCCTCTAGACCGCAGAAATTACAGACGGCCTGGGAGTCAACAGCTCTACAAACCTGTGAGCATACTCACTGGTGCTTACATTTCACATTGCCTTTCCAACTGGGGGTGAAAGCACATGAGTGCAAGGGAAAGGGTGGGGAGAAAGGCTGCAAGGTTTTTCCAGAGCTCCCGGAGTGAATGAACAAAAAGTAAAAGATTTATTGCTTTTTATAAGTTGTTCCAGTTTGGTTAAAAGAAAACCACGACAACCATATGGGTGTCTTGAAAGGGTATAGAAAGAACTTGCATTTATATAGCGCCTTTCATGACCTCAACGTGCTTCACAGCAAATGAAGTACTTGTGAAGTATTGTTTTGTTGTAATTTAGAAAGGTCCCACAAACAGTAATGAGATAAATGACTGCATAATTTGTTTTTTTAGTAATGTTGGTTGAGAGATCAAAGCTGGCCAGAAGACTAGGATAACTCCCCTGCTCTTCTTCGAAATAATGCCATGGGATCTTTTACATCCACCTGAGAGAGCAGGCAGGTCCTCTGTTTAACATCTCACCTAAAACAGCATCTCTGACAGTGCAGCACTCCCTCAACACTAGACTGAAGTCTCGGGATTCGGGTTTGAACCTTGACCTTCTGTCACAGAGACGAGAGTGCTAGCAATGAGCCAAGTCTGACACCCAGGTAGATGGTTCTTTCTTGCCCAGAACATGAATTATATTTATCATAAAGAACATAAGAACATAAGAAATAGGAACATAAGAAATAGGAGCAGGAGTAGACCATAAGGCTCCTCGAGCCTGCTCCGGCATTCAATAAGATCATGGCTGATCTGATTATTGACTCCGCTCCACTTCCCTGCCCGCTCACCATAACCCCTTATCCCCTTATCGTTTAATAAGCTGTCTATTTCTGTCTTGAATTTATTTAATGTCCCAGCTTCCACAGCTCTCTGAGGCAGTGAATTCTACAGATTCACAACTCTCTGAGAGAAGAAATTTCTCCTCATCTCAGTTCTAAATGGGCAGCCCCTTATCCTAAGATCATGCCCTCTAGTTCTAGTCTCCCCCACCAGTGGAAACATCCTCTCTGCATCCACCTTGTTAAGCTCCCTCATAATCTTATATGTTTCTATAAGATCATCTCTCATTCTACTCAACCTTTCCTCATAAGTCAATCCACTCATCCCGGGATCAACCTAGTGAACCTTCTCTGAACTGCCTCCACAGCAAGTATATCCTTTCGTAAATATGGAAACCAAAACTGCATGCAGTATTCCAGGTGTGGCCTCACCAATACCCTGTACAGCTGTAACAAGACTTCCCTGCTTTTATACTCCATCCCCTTTGCAATAAAGACCAAGATTCCATTGGCCTTCCTGATCATCATAGGCGGTCCCTCAAAACGAGGATGACTTGCTTCCACGCCAAAAAAGGATGAGTTCACAGGTATTTCAATGAAGGACCTAATATTCCATGTCCCGAACTACATCCTGAAGGGTGGAAGATGCCTGTGCGTGGATTTTTTAAACTTGTAGTGGCCATTGCACATCAGCCACCACATGGGCTTGACAGAGCTAGGTCTTGGTCCAGAGGCAAGGGTTAGCCAAGACGACTGGAGACCTGCTCTGCTTTATTTATAGTGAGTTACGCGCTATGTTAGTGCCACCAGAAGGGTTATAGTCTTGGCAACGATGACCTGATATTGCACAGAGGCTGATAGATATTCAATTGATAAATGTCACCATATTTCACCAGCTTCCACTCACTGGATATGATCTATTAGGGCTGTCCCAATGCCACTTAGCTGTCATCGCATATAATATTCAATGCGAAAACGACACTGCATCATATTTCTCAGCTCTGTGATAGCAATGTGTGTGGAAAGCACGAGCGATAATTGAATGGTTGCTTACAGGGTGTATGGATTTTGCTAAATGACTAGGAATCTCTAGCAACCACAAAAACAGAAGAGACTCCTCTTAATATTTGCCCATCAGTGAAATTGGAATTTACATCATCGTTTGTGGTCTCCAGAGAGATTTTATGAGCAAATATTTGAAAAGATCTCTGCATCCAATGATAGATTAAAGCTTTTCCCCAATCAATGCCCTCTCTACAATCAGAGACTGTCCATCAATATCATCCCTCACTGTGTTAAAATAAAAAATCCTCGTGTTGTCTCCCTGGAACCCCACTGGATGCCTGGCAGACACAGAGCACCTGAGGTATGCTGCCCTGTATTGGGCGAGGTGTCCATGATTCTCCTGGCCCAGGCCATTTGCAGGTCCATATCCTGGCAGGGCATTACCCAGATATAAACAACGGGAGGCAGGCCTGAGAGGCTGCAGCAAAGCTCTTGGCCACTGCCAATAGGGCCTTTTGACTGTTGCTGGAGAGCCTGAGCCCAAACATCAGCCGGAGGGGTGGGGGTGGGGGGGGGTGGTGAAGAATACACTAAGGGGCCAAAATTCTGTTTCAACCGCCACCCATTACCACTGGCGGGAGGCGGCTAATGGGCGGCAAAGGCCTACCTTCGACAGTGAGTAGCGACCAAGTCTGCACAGAAATTCAGTCGGCTCTTTAGCAGAGGCGCCACAAGCTAACGCACCGCCAGCTAACGCCACCCGCATGGTGATGTCATCCAGCGTGCAACACCTCCTTGTCGCCTCTATCGTGATATTTAGTTTAAACGTCAGCCTTCCCGGCAGGCGTCCTTACAGCCTTAAAATCGGAATCGCTCAGAGAGCAAAGTAAGTGTTTTTCTTTCTTTATTTCTTCATCTTTTCATTAGCTGTAACAGTGGGGAAGTTTGTGTGTGGATCGGAGAAGTTTGAGATTTTTTTTTCGTTTTTCAACTAGCATGGCGGCAGCCTCCCGTTCGAAGTCAATCGGCCTCCTGCGCTCCCATCCAGGGTGAGTGTGCAACGCGACTTTTTAGCGCTGCTCTCTCATCTTTGTCCGTAAAAACTGAATTTGGCAGTTGGAGCCTGCACATAATGCACAGCGGTAAAATCAACACTCAGGCGGTGACACCGCCTCAAAATCAGCAGTACCGAATTTCGACCCCTAAAAGTGCATGAAAAACCAGTTGCACCTTTATGTCTCCTTTGTCAGTGGACTGCCCCTTTGTAATCCCCTCCCATGGAGGGCCCTGACTCAAGCCTCAATGCCAAGTCTCTTTGGGCGTTTCTCTGCTTGGGCCTGCAATGAGCTGATGAGGAAAAAAGTGATGTGGGAGGGCTGACAACAACGGTTGCTGCCTTATTACCATTTGTATGCTGAATCTGTGTCTACTGCAGGCATTGTTCCGGAACCACCCATGAAGGAACCGCTGGTAACACACTGAGGCAGAGATCTGACGCAATGGGTCTCTGCCCCCTTTTCCTCTTTGCTGTCTGGGAACTGTACATACCCCAGAATCAACAAAGGACAAACCTCCCCTATGCTCTCATGGGACTTTAGAACTGTGAAACTCTTTACCTCCCTTCTTCCAACCCAAGCTTGATGTCTTTTAATCTCTTCATTTATCTCTTGTAAATTCAGTGGGCTGTAACTTCTGGCACGGAGCATACAGACTCACAAGCCTGTGGCATCTTGACATCTTGCAACCTTGCCCCCTCCACCCCCACTTCCCCAATAGTCACGCAATCTCCTGTGAGAGGCCAAAGGAAAAGATCTTAGGCCAGTTTAAGGAAAAAAAAGCTAGGAAATTATTGTTCCAAAATTCAGAGTGTCCTCGTCCACAGTATGATAGGCATCTGCCTTCAGTGTGGTGAAAGGACCTCCCCAGGGATGTTTGTGTCATGTCAGACACTTTGATATTCTAGCCACCCAAGGTCAACGCCATTTACTAGGCTTGCTCATCACCAACAGTTTAATACAGGGCTGCATGGGAAGGGGCTTTGGCAAAGATGTGGTCCTGCTATGATACCAAATTTCCCCTTCGCCCCTGGGGTGCACAGTGACTGGTCACCGTAAGCTGAAGCCCTCCCTCCCTGCATCCAGTTAATCTTTGTGCTACAAATACACCCCACAGCTTGGCCCTGGATCTCACGTGCGGGCCAGAGGAAGTCCTTCAATTAGATGCGTAGGAGTTCTGAAACACGGAGGAGAACTATTTGGACATCTGTCTTACATAACATATCTTGGGGAATGGTTCATGACAGAGCTTACAGGCTGTGTGAGCTGTGTACTGCAGATGTGATTTGTGTTTCCACGTGCTCAATGACATACTGCAGTACAGGCAGTCATTGTTCTGTGAGATGACTTATTGGGAGATGACAGTGCATATCCGGTGTTTGACTCCTCCACATGAGGCACACCAACTTCCACTGCCATGTGGAAGGAGCTTCGAACGTGGTGCTACCTCTGATTGGAAGCAAAGTTGCTGAAGTTGTGACATTATGCACCTTGCACTATATAAATGAAAGTTCGTTCTACTTCTTTCTAACTTAGAGGCACTCAGGATTCCACTCTGTACAAGCTGGTCCGGCATTGAGAACTGTCATTCCTAGCCCTTCCTCGCCAGGGCTTGATGCATTCTCATTAACACTGATTACTTCCCCATAGTCTGTGTGTGTGCTGATCCTAGCTTCAGGTGGGGTGGTGCTGGTTGGCACTCAATTACCCTGTGTACATTGGCTGCAGGTAGTGCCCACTGGATTCTACTTGCTCTGTGACGAGAGCAGATGTGACGTTATGAGTCTCCTTCTTCTCCTTAAGCAGTCCCCCGGAGTCGAGGATGACTTGTTTCCACACTAAAAGTAAGTTCTCAGGTGACTGAAGAGTTCAATGCGGGACCTACAGTCTCTGTCACGGGTGGGGCAGACAGTGGTTGGAGGAACAGGTGGGTGGGGTGCCTGGATTGCCGCATGCTTCTTCTGCTATCAATGCTTGGCTTCAGCTTGCTCTCGGCGAAGAGATTCGAGGTGTTCGGCGCCTTCCCGGATGCTTTTTCTCCACTTTGGGCAGTCTTGGGCCAGAATTCCCAGGTGTCAATGGGGATGTTGCAACGGTCACCACACGTTAAAAAAATCCACGCACAGGCATCTTCCACTCCCTCAATTGGAGTTCAGGACTGGAACATCGGGTCCTTCATTGTGACATCTGTGAACTCATGTAGAAGCAAGTCATCCTCGTTCGAGGGACCGCCTATGATGATGATGGTGATGAATGTGCGGTGCCCAGAATTGGACACAATGCTCCAGTTGAGGCCGAATCAGTGTTTTATAACTTTCTTGCTTTTGTACGCTATGCCTCTATTTATAAAGGCCAGGATCCTGTATGCTTCAACGATTTGTGCACATATACTCCCAGGTCTCTCTGTTCACGCACCCCCTTTAGGATTGTACCCTTTAGTTTATATAGTTATGAGGAGAGGTTGGAAAATTTAGGACTGTTCTCCTTGGAACAGAAAATGTTAAGAGGTAACCTAATAGAGGTTTTCAAGATGATGAGAGGTTTTGACAGAGTAAATAGGGAAAAAAGTATTAATTCTGGTGAGTGGGTCAATAACCAGTGATCATAAATTCAAAATCATTGGAAAAAGATCTAGAGGGGAGATGAGGGAAAAAAATTCACTCTGAGAGTTGTTGGGAGCTGGAACGCTCTACCTGAAAAGGTGGTGGAAGCTGATTGCAGAAATCAATTTAAAACAGAGTTGGATAGGCTCTTGAGGAAGAGCAACTTATAGGGTTACGGACAAAAAGCAGGATGTAGGAATAAGCACGAATGCGCCTTTAAAGAGCCGGCACAGGCACGACGGGTCGAATGCCCTCCTTCTGTGTTGTGAATCTATGACTCCTTAGCCTTGAATCAGAAAGTTATATCAGATATAAATAGAGCTGGAATGGTTTATCCGAAGCAACATTTCAAGTTAAACCTCAACTGCAGGACAATTGGCATCGCCGCAAAATGGTGGAAAGGATGTTCAAGACTGATATCAGTATTCACACAAAGCATGAGTAAGACTTGCAAAGGTCTTCTGGGTAGCAGAGATTGGAGTTTTTGGAGAGGTGGTCAAATGCTGGATTCATAGGGGCCAAAATTGGTGAAGGGCAAGGGCCGCCCCAGTGCCACCCAAAGGACCGCCAATGGCCGCCTAGATACCTGACGGTGGGGTTTTCGGCAAAAAGCTCCTTGAAAGGGGAGCCGGCAGCAAAAGAGAGACTTACGCAGCAGCGGGCGGGAGCTCTTATTCTCGGCGGCAGAGGCGCTTGCCGCCCAAGTGCCGCCAAGGATGAAGTCGGGCCCATGGAGGGTCGAAGGGCTGCAAATAAAAAGCATCAAAAAAATGTCTTTAAAACATCGGAAGACCTTCAGGGGACCCCATCAAGGTAAGTCGCTGTAAAGAAAATTTAAAAAAATTGTTTACTAACCTTTTTTTTCAGCTCTTCATACTCACCGTCGGGAACAGACCAGCCTCCTCGCAGCGATCCACCCTCGTTCTGGCGCCGACTCCCACCCACACCAATCTGGCATCTTGACGGGCGGGAGTCCACTTACGCCACTTGGACATCCGCTGACGTCAGTGGGTGGTTCCCGGCGGTTCTCCCCTCCCGCCCGCTCCAGTCAGATCGAAACTGGCACTGGGCGGAACCTAAGGAGGAATGTCGGTGGCAGTGGGCGGTGAGTCCATCAATTTTGACCCCTAAATAGACTTGTATTGAACGGTGAGCTAGATTGGCCAATTGAGCTCCTTCACCTGTACAGATCTTTGTGATGAGCACCTTATTCACTTGGTAATGTATTAGTACAGGCATTATTATGTGTTAGTGCACAATTGATATGAATGGATATTGCCTGGAAATTACACCATTTCATATTATTGTGTGAACGCTTAATGGGGGTAAAACAACATCACTAAAAACAGATTATTTGGTCATTATCATATTGCTGTTTGTAGACGCTTGGTGTGCGCAAATTGGCTGCCAAGTTTCTTACATTACAACAGTGAATACACTTCAAAAGTACTTAATTGGCTGTAAAGCGCTTAGGGATGTCCTGAGGTTGTGAAAGGTTCTATATAAATGGCAGTCTCTCTTTTAGGTGTAATTTTGTGCTTCTAGAGGGGTTCGGAAATAGGGCTACAACGTTGTAGCATGGAATCCCCGACCTCCACTCCGAGAGTGTGGATTCCTGCTGGGACCATGGAATTCCCCTAATATTTGTTCATATTTAATTCCTTTGTTCACTGTTAGAATAGAATTATTAACTCATTTAAAAGGACTCTCTTTTAAGTTACACAATTCACATTGAGCCCTCATTGAGACAGCAAAGCTGATTCCCCAGACTGGCGAAGACAGGTGTTCGCAGGGAGGCCTGGTTGGGAAATCACGAACGGATTTAATGGACAGAAAATCAGTCACTTCGAGCCACTATTTACTGACCAGCGCTGCCTGGGAACGTATCCTCCTCGCTAGTCACCTGACTGGGGAGCCAGCACTCAAGCTCATTCTATTGGTGACATATTGTCACACTCATTATTCAACCTACCTAAGTAGCTCTTGGTAAAAAAAATCAAATATTTTTACATTAATAATAACAGAAATTGATATGAGGGTTGATAGTGTAGTGGTTCTGTTACCGGACCAGTAATCCGGAAAACGGAAGTTCAAATCCCGCCATGGCAGTTTGCGAATTAGAATTCTGGAAGTAAAAAGCTGGTATTGGTAAAAGTGGCCTTTAGGGAAGGAAACTTGCTGTCCTTACCCAGTCTGGCCTATCAAAATGTGACTCCAATCCCATACCAGCGATCTTGACTCTTAATTGTGCTCTGAAGTGGCCCAGCAAGCCTCTCAATTATGTCAAACCCCAGGGTAACTAGGGATGGGTGATAGGTGCCAGCCTTGCCAATGACACCCACATCCTGAGAATTAATTTATAACAAACTTGGTGCCTCCCTTATGTGTTTGGGAGTTGCTGTATATCACCAAAAGGAATGTTTGTGATGATGCATCACTGAATTTGCAGGGTCTTGTCCTTATATTGACTTTCTCAGTTGTTCTTCAACCATTTTCACCAAAAATTGAACACCCACCACTGAGATTAGCAAACCTCTCGATATTCACACCAGTCAAAGGTTGTTAGCTGCTTGAGAAAAGAAAGAAAAAAAGTCTTGCATTTATATAGCGCCTTTCACGACCACCGGACGTTCAAAGCACTTTACAGCCAAGGAATTCAATGTAATATCTCCAAGTTTGCAGATGACACTAAGCTGGGTGGCAGTGTGAGCTGTGAGGTGGATGCTAAGAGGCTGCAGGGTGCCTAGGACAGGTTATGTGCGTGGGCAAATACATGGCAGATGCGGTATAATGTAGTCACTGTTGTAATTTGGGAAATGTGGCAGCCAACTTGCGCACCGAAAGCTCCCACAAACAGTTATGTGATAATGACCAGATAATCTATTTTTGTTACGTTGATTGAGGGATAAATATTGGCCAGGACACCAGGATAACTCCCCTGCTCTTCTTTGAAATAGGGCCATGGTATCTTTTAAGTCCACCCGAGAGAGCAGATGGGGCCTCAGTTTAACGTCTCATCCAAAAGAACATAGAAAATAGGTGCAGGAGTAGGCCATTCGGCCCTTAGAGCCTGCACCAACATTCAATATGATCATGGCTGATCATGCACTTCAGTACTCCATTCTTGCTTTCTCTCCATACCCCTTAATCTCTTTAACCATAAGGGACGCATCTAACTCACTTTTGAATATATCTAATGAACTGCCCTCAACAACTTTCTGTGGTAGAGAATTCCACAGGTTCACAATTCTCTGAGTGAAGAATGTTCCCTCTTGAATATATCCAATGAACTGACATCAACAACTCTCTGCGGCAGGGAATTCCACAGGTTAACAACTCTCTTAGTGAAGAAGTTTCTCCTCATCTCATCCTTATCCTTAGACTGTGACCCCTGGTTCTGGAATTCCCCAATATCGGGAACATTCTTCCTGCATCTAACCTGTCCAATCCCGTCAGAACTTCATATGTTTCTATGAGATCCCCTCTCATTCTTCTAAATGCCATTGAATATAAGCCTAGTTGATCCAGTCTTTCTTCATATGTCAGTCCAGTCACCCCGGGCATCAGTCTGGTGAACCTTCGCTGCACTCCCTCAATAGCAAGAATGGCCTTCCTCAGATTAGGAGACCAAAACTGTACACAATATTCAAGGTGTGGCCTCATCAAGGCCCTGTACAACTGCAGTAAACCTCCCTGCTCCTATACTCAAGGTCAATATGCCATTTGCCTTCTTCACTGCTGCTGTACCTGTATGCCAACTTTCAATGACTGATGTACCATGACATCCACGTCTCGTTGCACCTCCCCTTTTACTAATCTGTCACCATTCAAATATCCCAACACTGAACCTTGCGGTACCCCACTAGTCACTGCCTGCCATTCTGAAAAGGCTTCCTGTCTTCCAACCAGTTCTCTTTCCATGTCAATACATTATCCCAACAACATGTGCTTTAATTTTGCACACTAATCTCTTGTGTGGGACCTTTTGATAGTCTAAATATCCACTGGCTCCCCCTTGTCCATTCTACTAGTTAAAAAATTCTAGAAGATTTATCAAGCATGATTTCCTTTTCATAAATACATGCTGACTTGGACTGATCCTGTCACTGCTTTCCAAATGCGCTGCTATTACATCTTTAATAATTGATTCCAACATTTTCCCCACCACCGATGTCAGGCTGACCGGTCTATAATTTCCTGTTTTCTCTCTCCCTCTTTTTAAAAAAGTGGTGTTACATTAGCTACCCTCCAGTCCATAGGAACTGATCCAGAGTCTATAGAATGTTGGAAAATGACCACCAATGCATCCACTATTTCTAGGACCACTCTCTTAAGTATTCTGGGATGCAGCCTATCAGGCCCTGGAGATTTATTGGCCTTCAATTCCATCAATTTTCCTAACACAATTTGCTGACTAATAAGGATTTCCTTTAGTTCCTCCTTCTCGCTAGACCCTCGGTCCCCTAGTATTTCCGGAAGGTTATTTGTGTCTTCCTTAGTGAAGACAGAACCAAAGTATTTGTTCAATTGTTCTGCCATTTCTTTGTTCCCCATTATAAATTCACCTGATTCTGACTCTAAAGGACCTTCATTTGTCTTCACTAATCTTTTTCTCTTCACGTATCTGTCGAAGATTCTGCAGTCAGTTTTTATGTTCCCTGCAAGCTTACTCTCATATTCTATTTCCCCCCTCCTAATTAAACCCTTTGTCCTCCTCTGCTGAATTCTAAATTTCTCCCAGTCCTCAGGTTTGCTGCTTTTTTTGGCCAATTTATATGGCTCTTCCTTGGATTTAACACTATCCCTAATTTCCCTTGTAAGCCATGGTTGAGCCACCTTCCCTGTTTTATTTTTACGCCAGACAGAGATGTACAATTGTTGAAATTCATCCATATGATCTTTAAATGTCTGCCGTTGCCTATCCACTGTCAACCCTTTAAGTATCATTCGTCAGTCTATCCTAGCCAAATCACGTCTCATACCGTCGAAGTTACCTTTCTTTAAGTTCAGGATTCTAGTCTCTGAGTTAACTTTGTCACTCTCCATCTTACTGAAGAATTCTACCATATTATGGTCACTCTTCCCCAAGGGACCTCGCACAACAAGATTGCTAATTAATCTTCCCTCATTACACAACACTCAATCTAGGATGGCCAGCTCTCTAGTTGGTTCCTCGACATATTGGTCTAGAAAACCATCTCTTATACATACCAGGAAATCCTCCTTCACCATATTGCTACCAGTTTGTTTAGTCCAATCTATATGTAGATTAAAGTCACCCATGATGACTGCTGTACCTTTATCGCACGCATCCCTAATTTCCTGTTTGATGCTATCCCCAACCTCACTATGACTGTTTGGTGGTCTGTACACAATTCCCACAAGCGTTTTCTGCCCTTTGGTGTTCCGCAGCTCTATCCATATAGATTCCACCTCATCCACGCTAATGTCCTTCCTTACTATTGATTAATCTCCTCTTTAACCAGCAATCCTACCCCACCTCCTTTTCCTTTCAGTCTATCTTTCCTGAATATTGAATACCCTTGAATGTTGGGTTCCCGGCATTAAAAGACTCATTATTACATGCGTGCCTTCCTCGACACCTATCATTTGGTTGTCACTGATAATAACATTCCTGGAAATCGCAGTTTAAAACCATCTGTTCCTGCGATTCCTTTAGCGACCGGTCCATGTGGGACTGAAGCATTTCTCCCTTTTCTCTTGTGACGAGAGGAATGCCCACCGCCTGGCAAAGGCTGGCTCAGCTGAAACGATGCCTTCTGCAGTCAAATATCATACAACATTCACTGTCGCAGGGATGAGGATTAGTCTTTGGGGTGAGATACCAGAGGACAGCTGGTGAACATCAGCAAGAGAGAAAATCGGAGGGGAATGGTGGGGGGGAGAAACAAATTATTTGGACACCATTGTGATTCTCACTTCATTCACTCTCGATACTATTGACAATTCTGAATACATTAAATATAATTATCCCTCACTACATACTATTTTTCAGATGAATATTTAGATTTCATGCTTGACAGCAGCAAACATTTCCATAATTTGTCCCAATCGTAACATGGTGAACACTCTCACACACTCAGTTCCATCTGTGTAATTCCTCCGCACACATTTATTAAACAGTAATCACATTAATTCATCTCATTCCTTGCAGGACAGGGAGTCAGACATTAGCAGGATTTTAAATTACCAACACAGAGCACTTATCAATAAAAATGGTCTTTTTAGACAATTTTTCTTCAAGCAAGCTTACTATAATCCTGGGCGAATTTGTGATGTGTGAACAAATGTATAATGTGTGGTTGTGCATATTTGTGTCTGTGTTTGTGTATGTTTGTCTGTGTGAGTGTGTATCTCTGTATGTCCCTGAGTGTGTATCTCTCAGTAGGTGTGTATGTCTCTGTGACTGTGTGTCTCTGTGAGTGTGTGAGTGTGTGTGTGTGTGAGTGTGTGTGTCTCTGTGAGTATGTGTATCTCCGTGTGTCTCTTTGAGTGTTTGTGCGTGTCTTTGTGAGTGTATCTCTGTGCGTCCCTGTGAGTGTATGTGTGTGTGTATCTCTGTATCTCTCTGTGAGTGTACGCGTGCCTGTCTGAGTGTATCTCTATGCGTGTGTGAGTGTGTCTGTGTGTGTGTCTGTGTGTGCATCTCTGTGAGTGTGCGTGTGTCTGTGTGTGTATCTCTGTGTCTCTGTGAGTGTGTGTTTGTGTGTGTCTCTGTGTCTGTGAGTGTATCTGTGTGTGTGAGTGTGTGTCTCTATGAGTGTGTGTATGTGTTTATCTCTATGTGTCTGTGTCTCTGTGAATGTGTATCTCTGCCTGTGTGTGAGTGTATCTCCTGTGAGTGTGTGTGTCTCTCTGTGTGTGTGTGTGTGCTGTGTGTGAGTGTATCTCTGAGTCTATATGTGTCTGTGTCTGTCTGTGTGTGTGTCTCTCTCTGTGCCTGTGTCTGTGTGAGTGTATCTCTGTGCATCTGTGTGTGTGTGAGTGTGTCTGTGTGTGTGTGTGTGCTGTGTGACTTTGTGTTATGTGTGTGCTGTGTGTGTGTATCTCTGTGTCTATATGTGTCTGTGTGTGTGCCGTGTGTCTCGCTCTCTGTCTGTGTGTGTCTCTCTCTGTGTCTGAGTGTGTCTACATGTGTGTCTATATGTGTCTGTGTGTGCTGTGTGTGTGTGCTGTGTGTGAGCTTGAATTTGGGAGGCTTTAATCCCAACAGATCCAACGGGAGAATTTTGGAATTTAGGATTAGAAATGATTGGGGGGATTTTAAATCCCAAAATGCATGGATCTGGGATGGGTGGTTCGTAAAATTGATAAAAAATCTCAAACCCAACCCAACCTGCTCCGAACACGCCCACTTTCGGTTTTAACGGAAGTGGGACAGAAACGGGGGGCGGGCGACCGACCTGCTCCCGGAGGTGGGTTCCTCATTTACATATTTCAATGAGGCTGTGTGCCTCAGATTTTTTCTCTGTTCCAGCTTTAACGCTGGCCGCTGGGTTTCCCGGGGTCGGGAGATCCGGCAGCTAAAGGGAGATGAGGAATGCTGAAGGGAATGGGTAAGTGCTTTCCCAGCCCTGCTTGTGGACCAGGAAGAGCAAGAGTGCTTCCCCTCCCCGGCCCACCAAGCAAACCTGTTAACCTCCCCAGCAATCGGAACCCACCCCCCACCCGATTGGATGTCCTCCCACTGTCCCACAATCTCCTCCCACCCCCACTTATGTCGTCCATGAGCACTCAACGATATTCTCCCCTCCTCCCCGATCTCTCCTTCCTCCCCCATTGATATCCGTCCGACACCCTCCATCTCTCCGGGCCCCTCCATTGATGTTCCCTCCTCCACAACTCCTGATCTTTCCCTCGCCTCCCCCCCACTCCTCCCTACACTTCCCGGCTGCAGCCTCATGCAGAGAGGTTTAGGCAGGCAATTCCAGAGCTTGGGGCTAGGTAATAGAAGGCCTGACCACCAATGGTTGAGCGATTATAATCAGGGATGCTCAAGAGGGCAGAATTAGAGGAGCGCAGATATCTTGGGGGGTTGTGGGTCTGGAGGAGATTACAGAGATAGGGAGGGGTGAGGCCATGGAGGGATTTGAAAACAAGGATGAGAATTTTGAAATTGAGGGATGGAGTCAATGGAGGGAACGGAGTTAGTGGCAAGGACCGAAAACAACTGCTTCGGTCTTCCCAATAGTCAATTGGAGAAAATTTCTGTTCACCCAGAACTGGATGTTGGACAAGCAGTCTGACAATTCAGAGACCGTGGAGGGGTTGAAAGAAGTGATGGTGAGGTGGATTGGGTGTCATCAGCGTACATATATCCATGCAGTTGTGAGTCAGGAGGCCTCTGTGCTGTGTGGGACATGGGCAAAGGTTCCTGGAGCTGTCACTTGCTCCACGATGCCCTATATTGTAGAGAAACTCTCTCTGGTATACCCGCCTAGTATGGCTTTGGACTCCACCACCATCCATGGCATTGGCCGCCCATGTTTACTGGCGAGTGTCTGAGTTCATCACAGGGAGAGACATTAATAACATGGAAAGGAACACTTTCTATCTTGGATCCCCAGGGTTAGTATCAAGCGACAGCACTGACTGGATGCAGAGCAATGCTCCCTCCACACAAATCCATCAGTATGCTTCATCCCAAATGACATCATTACAACATTTTTATTTCCCATTTTGGTCACTCTTGTGACTCTGATTGCAGTTCATTAATGCAGTGTCAACCAGTGCTAAATCACAGACAAAAACTCGCAATATTGCTACCAGACTTGGCCACTAAGCTGTTGGAGCAGGTCATCCGCTCATTATAGAACCTGATTCAATGAAAGTGAAAGTGGACGGGTTCAATAACGGACATCCAATCGTCTCCCCCACTTTACTGCCCTGGCGCGAAGCCGAGACTTACACCGGTTATATTTTTAATATTTTGTGCATTTCTCCAACTCTCCACATAACACCAAATACTTGACCTTCCCATTAAATCATTCTATCAGCTGCAATCATACTTATTTGGTTCAGGTCGGTTTGTTACTTTCTCTGACTAAACAGGTGGCCATAAATTACACTGCTCCGATGATTAATGCCTTGATATGAAATAACTATTTTACCAGAGGAGTTCATTCATTTAAAATAAACTGGTTAATATCTTCATTAAGGACAAGTACTTGAAGGGGAAAGAGCTGGGGCGTGGAACTAAATTGGATAACTCTTTCAAAGAGCCAGTACAGGCACGATGGGCCAAATGGCCCACTTCTGTAAAGATCTTGTTTGCTAATATTCACTTGGTATAATTTCAAGGCCAATCCAATATGATCGATAAAGGGTAAATACTTTATATTAAATGAGATGTTAAGCTGAGTCACTGATGGCTATCTCCGGTGGATGTAAAAAAATCCTTGGCCCTATTTAAAGAAGAGTAAGGGAGTTCTCCCCAGTGTCCTGGCCATCATTTATCCCCCAACCGAAATCACCAAAACAGATTATCTGACCATTATCTCTTTGCTGTTTGTGGGAGCTTGCTGTGCACACATTGGCTACCATATTTCCCTATATTACGACAGTCAATGCACTCAAAAAGTATTTCAGTGACGATGCATCTCTTTGGCACACCCTGGGGTCATGAAATGTGCTGCATAAACGCAAGTTTGTTTTTTTCATTCATTCTTTACTTTGACTGGTGTCGGCACTGATGCATTTTTAAGAACATAAGAAATAGGAGCAGGAGTAGGCCATTTGGTCCCTCAAGCCTGCTCCACCATTCAATAAGATCATGGTTGATCTTGTCTTGGGCTCAGCGCGACTTCCCCGTCCGCTCCCCATAACCCTTCACTCTCTTATCGTTCAAAAATCTGTCTATCTCCACCTTAAATATATTCAATGACCCAGCCTCCACAGCTTTCTGGGGCAGAAAATTCCACAGATTTACAACCTTCTAAGAGAATAAAATTCTCCTCATCTCAGTTTTAAATTGGCGACTCCTTATTCTGAAACTATGTCCCCTAGTTCTAGATTCCCCCACGAGGGGAAACATCCTCTCTGCATCTATCTTGTCGAGCCCCATCAGAATCTTTTATGTTTCAATAGGATAACCCCTCATTCTTCTATACTCCAATGAGTATAGGCCCAACCTACTCAACCTTTCCTCATAAGTCAACCCCTTCATCTCAGGAATCAACCTAGTGAACCTTCTCTGAACTGCCTCCAATGCAAGTACCTGTATATACTTCTTTAATGAGGAGACCAAAACTGTACGTAGTACTCTAGGTGTGGCCTCACCAATACCCTGTACAGTTGCAGCAGGACTTCTCTGCTTTTATACTCCATCTCCTTTGCAATAAAGGCCAATAGTCCATTTGCCTTCCATGAGTACCTCCTGTATCTGCATACTAATCATTTTGTGTTTCATGCATAAGGACTCCCAGGTCCCTCTGTACTGCAGCATTTTGTAATTTATCTCCATTTAAATAATAATTTTCTTTTTGATATTTTCTGCCAAAATGGATAACCTCACACTTTCCTACATTATACTCCATCCTGCCAAATGTTTCCCACTCATTTAGCCTGTCTATATCCCTTTGAAGATTTTTTGTGTCCTCCTCACAACCGGCTTTCCCATCCATCTTTGTATCATCAGAAAACTTGGCTACATTGCACTCAGTCCCTTCATCCAAGTCTTTAATATAGATTGTAAATAGTTGAGGCCCCAGCACCGATCCCTGTGGTACCCCACTAGTTACTGTTTGCTAACCGGAAAATGACCCATTTATCCCGACTCTCTGTTTTCTGTTAGTTAGCCAATCCGCTATCCAAAATTTCTATATTACCCCCAAACCTGCAAGCTTTTATCTTGTGCAGTAACCTTTTATGTGTCATCTTATCGAATGCTTTCTGGAAATCTAAATACACCACATCCATTGGTTCCCCTTTATCCACTCTGTTTGTTACATCCTCAAAGAACTCCAGCAAATTTGTCAAACATGATTTCCCTTTCATTAAAACCATGCTGACTGCACAAGATAAAAGCTTACAGGTTTGGGGGTAATATAGAAACTTGGATAGCGGATTGGCTAACTAACTGCATTATGCTTTTCCAAATGTCCTGCTACTTCTTCCTTAATAATGGACTTCAGCATTTTACCAATGACAGATGTTAGGCTAACTGGTCTATAGTTTCCTGCTTTCTGTCTGTCAACCTTTTTTAAATATTTTCAGTTTTCCAATCCGCTGGGACCTCCCCGGGTAATTTTGGTAGATTACAACCAATGCATCCACTATCTCTGCAGCCACTTCTTTAAGACCCTAGGATGCAGGCCATCAGGTCCAGGGGACTTGTCCGCCTTTAGTCCCATTATTTTACAGAGTACTTCTTCTTTAGTGATAGTGATTGTTTTAAGTTCCTCCCTCCCTATAGCCCCTTGATTATCCATTATTGGGATGTTGTTAGTGCCTTCTACCGTGAAGACCGATACAAAATATTTGTTCAAAGTCTCTGCTATTTTCCTGTTCCCAATTATTAATTCCCCAGTCTCATCCTCTAACGGACCAGCATTTACTTTAGCCACTTACTTTAGTAGAAACCCTTACTATCTGTTTTTATATTTTTTGCTAGTTTCCTCTCATATTTGAACCAGTTTGTTGTTTTGAGTGGGGTGCCTGAATATGTATAAAATGCAAACCAGATTCCCCACAGTTTAAAACAGAGCTTCATTCTTCTCCCTGACTTCTATGTCCCCTGATTTGGAGATGTTAGTTACCATGGTACTCAATGAATTTTCATGAGTTCAAATTCCCTAGGAACTTTCAAAAGGCAATTGGACATGTATTTGAAGAGGATTAATTTGCAGGGTTATTGGGAAAAAAGCTGGGGTGTGGGACTAAATTCGATAGCTCTTTCAAAGAGCCGACGTAGGCACGATAGACCGACTGGCTTTTTTCTGTGCTGTAAGATTCTATTATTATTATGATTGTAAATCCCACCACGGCAGTTTGAGAATTTAAATTCCGGTTAAAAATATCTGCGACAAAAAGAGCTTACACCAGTAAAAGTGACCATGCATTGTCACTGCTGCTCCGGAAGTCAGACCTGCAGTAGCTCTGTAAAGTAGATGAGACATTGCTAAAAGATTCATGGATAAATGCTGATACATTTCGATAAGGAAAGATGGGAGGAGGCTCGAGTGGAGCATAAACGCCGGCATGGACTGGTTGGGCCGAATGGCCTGTTTCTGTGCCGTATATCCTATGTAATCCTATGTAAAATAGAGGAGAATTGTGTGGCCATAAGGGAGCCCACTCGATTTTCTGTCCCCTCATTTAAGCAGGCAGTAAATTGGCGGGGCTCCCTCCGGGACAGTACAGTGCTCCCCCCCTAAGTTCCTTCTCTGCACTGTGGCTGTGACCTCCAGCATACCCAGGTACAGCAACACAACAATCTACCCATTAAGCTTTCCATTGAAATGTATCTATAAAAGGAAGAAAGACATGCATCTTTCACAACCTCAGGACATCCCAAAGCATTTTACAGCCAATTAAGTACTTCCTGATGTGGTCACTGTTGTAATGTAGGAAACACGTCAGCCAACTTGCGCACAGCAAGCTCCCACAAACAGCAATGTGATTATGATCAGATAATCTATTTATTTGTGATAAAAACAGAAAATGCTGGAAATACTCAGCAGGTCAGGCAGCGTCCGTGGAGACAGAAACAGAGTCAATGTTTCATCAGAACTGGAAAAAGTTAGAGATGTAAGAGGTTTTAAGCATGTCTAGGGGTAGGAAAAGAGGGAAGGGAAGGAAAGAACAAAAGGGAAGGTCTGAGATAGGGTGGAGGGCAGGAGAGATTAAATGACAAAAGGGATAATGGTGCGAGGCAAAAGGGGATGGTAATGGGACAGGTAAAGAAACCAAAGATGGATCTAGAGGAGGTGTAAAGGACAACAGCAGAATCATTATCAGCAGCTGCTGTCCAAAAAAATGGGAGCAGTGGTTGTCTGAAATTGTTGAACTCAATAGAGGGTTATAAGGATAAATTTAGATGAGGAAAGACGGGAGGAGGCTCGAGTGGAGCATAAACACCGGCATGGTCTGGTTGGCCGGAATGGCCTGTTTCGGTGCTGTGTTTCCGATGTAATCAATGTCCGGTCCATAAGTCTGTAAAGTGACTAATGGAAAGACGAAGTGCTTTTGATTGAGCTTCTATTGAGTTTCATTAAACAGTGTAGGAGGTCGAGGGCAGAGTGGGATTGGGACAGGAAATTGAATTGACAAGTGACCGGCAGCTCAGGGTCACGTTTGCAGAATGAACGGAGGTGTTCTGCCAAGTGAGCACAGGGGAGAACTCCCCTGCTCTTCTTTGCAATAGTGCCATGGGATCTTTCACGTCTATTTGAGAGAGCAGACGGTATGGCCATATAACATCTCACCCGAAAGACGGCACTTCCAACAATGCATCAATCTTTCAGTACAACACTGGGGTGCCAGCCTAGAGTTTGTGCTCAAGTCTCTGCAGTGGGTCTTGAACCCACGACCTGTATATGCTGCTGGTGAGATACAGGAGGCAGCATTTCCCATGTTGTGGCCGTAAAGCTCTCCTATTCAGTGATGACGGTGGCAAAGGTACCCAAAACCCACACTGGCACCTGTGCTCATTTTCTCCACAGTCAGGTGCACCACAAAACCTCTTCGATATCGCCACGGTACTGCACATCACTTCAGACTACCCCCCATATAGAGATGTGAACTGTTAGCCCAACTGCCGTAATTAACTCGGAATACAACGTCTGCCTTTGTGGGCCACATAATGCCTGAGTTTATCGTTTTCTAAACGCTGTTGCAATTTCTCTTTTTTCCTTGAGCTCTTTTTAAATGCAAAACTTCAAATAGATTGCAGGCAGTGCAATAAATTTAACAAATTACATTTTCTGCAACATTTGGGAGCTTCAACAGCAAGTGAGCCTTTGATGTGAAGCGACTCTCCATTTCGAATTCTTGCCATCTGCTTGGCCCAAAGACAGTGCTCGGGCAGTAAATTAGGTGTACTTCCTGCACTTAATAGGATTGGTGCAGATGTTGCAGAAGCCAGCACCTGTGGGGAACCTCATTAATAATTAATAACACTGATTTTTTTTTGTTTTAAACCCTATCTTTCAACACCGGTATCATTACAATAATTCTCACAGAAACTGGATTTTCAAATTCTACTTTTCTAATTAGCATAAATGTTTTTTTGGCCTAGTGCCACGTAGGTCGGCCTTGCCCTTGTGTGCCTTCTGCGTTGCTACGGTAATAGCCATACTCAGGCGAACGCTATTGCCAAGAGAGTGATGTCACAGAGGTTTCACTTCTTTGACTCCGCAATGGGTTGTTTAACCTGTGATGCCATATTGGCCAGGGCAAGCTGGCAGTTTACAAAGTTAAAACGAATTTGAATTTAAACATTGTCATCCTCCACCACTTCGAGAGGGTTGTCCAGACTCAAGGATCTTAAGTTCTGCTAAAAGATCAAAGAAGTTGGGATTATTCTTGTTGCTAAAGAAGAGTCTGTGAGGTGATCTAATAGAAAATTAATAGTCGCCAAGGCTTCTTCGACAACACCTCCCAAACACACGACCTCTGCCACCTAAACGGCAGCAGGCGCATGGGAACACCACTACCTCCAAGTTCCCCTCCAAGTCACACATCATCCTGACTTGGAAGTATATCGCTGTTCCTTCATCGTCGCTGGGTCAAAATCCTGGAAATCCCTCCCTAACAGCACTGTGGGAGCACCTTCACCACACGGACTGCAGCAGTTCAAGAAGGCGGCTCACCACCACCTTCTCAAGGACAATCAGGGAAGGTAATAAATGCTGGCCTTGCCAGTGATGTCTATATCGCACGAATGAATATTTAAAAAAATACAGGAGAAGTTAGAAATAAGTTCTTCGCATGGTGACTGGTTCGAAGGTGGAATTGTTGATTTAGAGTTCATAAATTATTTTACAAAGGGCATTAGTTGCTTGAGAAAAGATAATGATTAAATGATATGGAGAATGAGCAGGAGCGTGGGATTAGACTTAATCACTTTGGTTCACTGGTCGCCTGTGGGTTTGAAGATTCTGGCCTCAAGCCCGATTTGAGGATTTACGTAATATTTCAAACTGACACTCCAGTGCAGGACTGAACGCGTGCTGTATTGGTGGAGATAGCCCCGATTTTAACTCCAGGTGGATTCCCCGCTCAGGCCTGAGTTAAAATTACAGTCGGGTCTCAATGATGTCAGCGGGCTGCAGCATGCTTATGCAAAGAAGGACCCTGTTGGCTCCGGGCGCCTGACCTTGCTGCCTGCTCAGGAGAGCAGGTTTAAAGTGCAGATGTTGCGATCATGGCGGCTTTCGGACAGGTAAGAGCCTGGGCGATTTTAACTGCCCACCCGCCAGGTTTCTGCTCAGTGTAATAGTCCTTCGGATGAGATATTAAACTGCCTGCCTGCTCAGGTGGATGTAAAGGATCCCATGGCACTATTGGAAGAACGGAGAGTTCTCCCCTGCTGGAACTATCAACATTACTCTCTCAAACATCACGGGAATTGTTACGTTTAAAATAACTCCACAAAACTGTATACCTTAAGCTCAAACTGTTGTGACCTTGTCTCTTTAATGTAACTCCAGAGTGAGGAAGCAGCATGGAAGATTACCTTTTATACCTGCTTGCCCAGGGTGCACAGGTGACCCATAGGTCTCCCACAGGTGTGCCCCCTGGTGGCAAGTCTGACACATTGGTGAGATTTACATGCATAACATCACTCGCCCCTACCCCCGCACCCCCCCCCCCTCCAAAGTCTTATGTACAAGTTATTTACAAGTTATTTACAAGTTGAGGCGATCTGGCGCTCTGCGAACCCCGGTCGATCACCCGAGTTGAAGTCCAGGCACGGGTGAGTTGGTCGGATCATTGCTGCACGGCCGCGTGACTGGTCTGATCGGACTGTCGGGCATGGTGGGTTCATCCTCATGGTTGACAGTGAGGTCGATTGTGTTAGTGGGTCACTGGGGGCCAGATCCTTTCACAGTGGTTCCTGGTTATCTGTAGTTCGCAGTTTGGACTGGTCCAAATGCTTTCTTCGTTTGCCCATTACATGGTTTCACAACAATCATTCCATTTTCATCACAAACACTCCATTCCCCTCTTTGGTTAATACAGTGCTAGCAGCCCATCTGGGGCCATGATCATGGTCTACATCATTTATCCTGATGTCGCGTGGGGGAGCCATGCGATCTTGTTACATTCTCTGCTGATAGCAAACGGAAGACCCGGTTCTGAGTGATTCAGTCCAATGACTGCGTAGCACCCGGGATAGCCGGGTCTGTGCGGAGTCTACCGTGACACGTGTGATGCGCAGCTTTATGATTTGGACTGCCCGTTCTGGACTATTGTCGCTGACCCTAAAGTCCGACAAGCCAAGGGTGGCAGATATGACCTTGAGACTTTCAGTCATGGCGGGAGGCCGCGTGGTCCCAGTGGATCCTGGGCCATGGTATGGAGGCCCAGGACCACCAACTCTGTTTAGCCCCCCTGCCTTTCTTTGTAATGTTGCAGGGTTGCCCCATAGGGGCCAATCTGATGCGATGAACATTACGTCTTTGCGACGGATAAACTGCAACTTCCTGTCTAGCGGTTCGCCGTTAGCAGGCGAGAATGTGGGATCCTGGCTGGTCCAGGTCCTAGTCTGGGGAGCCATTACCATTGACCCCTCGCTTTCTAGCACTTCCATAACAACGAGCAAGTCTGCGGGTTGCGCTGTTTCCACCCCGGTGGCGGGCAACGATAGCCGACTGAAGGCATCAGCGCCGTTCTCAGTGCCTAGCCCGTGGCGAATCATGTTACAGTGCACAGACAGTGTTAGACCTATTCGAGCATTGATAATGGTGCCTCTGCTCTCCAAAGACTGTGAAATTGGCAGCTTGTCTGACTCGAGCAAATATTGGGACACACTTTGGCACATCTCTTTTGTCCCGTGAACGCAGGCTACTGCCTTGGGTAACTTATTGGATACATGTACAAATGGTTGGTGGGTGCCTGCTACTTTGGCTTGCTGTACAACACGCCCGATCCCGTGTGATAACACATCACTTGCTATAAGTACTTTGTTAGATACATATACAACTGGTTGGGGTTCGCCCGCTACTTTGGCTTGTAAGGTACCCCCAAAAATATGATAATACATCATTTGCCACGAATGGGTGCAAACATGGGTTACACAGTGCAAACAACTTATTGGAACGTAGTGGGTTTCTGGCCTTCTCAGCGGCCGACCCTTTACCTTTGCTCCAAGCCCAGTCATCTTCCTTGCTGGGCAACACATGCCTCTGTTTCGTTGCGGCGACATCCCGTGGTCTGGACGCATTCTCGTCCCGTTGACTCGATGCATTATCGTCTTGTGGTCTGGACGTACTCTCGTCCGTGTCCGTGATGCCGACTGCTGCGACCTTCCTCCCCAGGGATTTTGCCTCTGGCGTCGGAAAGACGGATTCAGATCGTTTCGGCCGGAGTCCCACTCTGCTTGGTCGACCATCGTCGTGAAGAGGTCGTCGGTTTTGGGTGGTGGGTACCGCGCCTGTACCGCTGCTCGGTTGATCTTAACCTCCTCCTGTTCGTGATGAGCGGCCTGTGCCTCGGGGATCTGCAAATGGATCTGCACTTCGATGCCTGGTTCAGCTGAAAGTGGGAGCTTGCTCAGCCTTTGAGCAAGGGAGACGTCATTTGCTGGAGAAGGAACACAGAGGTCTTCCCAGTTCCATCGAATCTTCCCCATCCACCTTCTACCAAGCAGCGTTGGCCCATCACCTGAAACAATCCACAGTGGTAAATTGTGCTCATCGTGGGATATTCTTATGTCCTCACTACCAATAACTGGTATCAGTTCCTTGGTGTAGGTGTGCAGCTTTGCCTGAATCGGGATCAGCTTGGGTCGTTGTGCTCTGTCGCCCCACAACCTTTTGAATGCCTTCTGGCTCATAATTGGTTGACTTGCCCCTGTGTCATTTCATGGAGACTGGAATGCTGTTAAGTTTAACTTTTAACATTATTGGAGGGCTTTTGGTGCTGAAGGTGTGTATCCCATACACTTCTTCTTCATCCTCAGATTGAGTTTCCTCTCCTGCTCATTCAGCGTGGTCCGCGCCGGATCGGTCATCTTCTGTCGACTCTGCCACATGGTGAGTCGCAGCAAGTCTGCACATTCGCTGGAGGTGCCCCATTGTTCCGCAGCCCTTGCACACGTAGTGCTTGAATCGACATTGATGGGCTCGATGATTACCCCCGCAGCGCCAATATGGTGCTAATGGATTCGCATTCACGCCCCACTGCGGGCTCTGAGTCATCCTCGGTCTGGCCTCTGCGGCGTGTAGGCCCTGCCATGTACAGTTCTGCCTGCTGAAGGTGTTATTTTATGCACAGTACTTGCCGGTGAGTTCTGATGTTGCAATTATATCTGTTTAATGTTGTCGTTCGTGGACATAAAAGCTTGGGCGATCGTGATGGCTTTGCTCAGATCTAGGGATTCGGCAGACAGCAGTTTGCGAAGAATGACCTCGTGGCCGATTCCAAGCAAGAAAAAGTCCCCAAAAATCCAGCAAATATGCATGGTCCCGCAAGGCATCTTAGGTCGGCGACAAAGCTCGCCATGTCCTGGCCCTCGGAGCGGTGGTGCATAGAAAAGTGATACCTGGCCATCAAGATGCTCTCCTTCGGCTTGAGGTGTTCCCGAACCAGCGTGCACAGCTCTTCATATGTCTTCTCCATTGGTTTCGTCAGTGCTAGGAGATTTTTAATGAGGACATATATTGTGGACCTGCAAACGTTGGGGAGACTCGCCCTGCGCTTGACCGCGGTTTCTTCCTTTTCCAGCTCGTTGACCACGAAGTACTGGTCAAGATGCTCAACGCAGGCTTCCCAATCATCACCCTCAACAAATCTCTCAAGAATACCAATGGCAGCCATAACTGTGTGAAAGTTCGTGATCTATTACTCGTCGCCAATTGGTACGTTTAGAATATCTCCACAAGACTGTACATCTTAAGCTCAAACTGTAGCCAATGTAACCGCACTTTTTAAAAAAGGAGGGAGAGAGAAAACAGGTATTATAGACCGGTCAGCCTGACCTCAGTAGTGGGTAAAATGATGGAATCAATTATTAAGGATGTCATAGCAGCGCATTTGGAAAATGGTAACATGATAGGTCCAAGTCAGCATGGATTTGTGAAAGGGAAATCATGCTTGACAAATCTTCTGGAATTTTTTGAGGATGTTTCCAGTAAAGTGGACAAAGGAGAACCAGTTGATGTGGTATATTTGGACTTTCAGAAGGCTTTCGACAAGGTCCCACACAAGAGGTTAATGTGAAAAGTTAAAGCACATGGGATTGGGGGTAGTGTGCTGACGTGGATTGAGAACTGGTTGTCAGACAGGAAGCAAAGAGTAGGAGTAAATGGGTATTTTCAGAATGGCAGGCAGTGACTAGTGGGGTACCGCAAGGTTCTGTGCTGGGGCCCCAGCTGTTTACATTGTACATTAATGATTTGGACGAGGGGATTAAATGTAGTATCTCCAAATTTGCGGATGACACTAAGTTGGGTGGCAGTGTGAGCTGCGAGGAGGATGCTATGAGGCTGCAGAGTGACTTGGATAGGTTAGGTGAGTGGGCAAATGAATGGCAGATGAAGTATAATGTGGATAAATGTGAGGTTATCCACTTTGGTGGTAAAAACAGAGAGACAGACTATTATCTGAATGGTGACAGATTAGGAAAAGGGAAGGTGCAACGAGACCTGGGTGTCATGGTACATCAGTCATTGAAGGTTGGCATGCAAGTACAGCAGGCAGTTAAGAAAGCAAATGGCATTGTTGGCCTTCATAGCGAGGGGATTTGAGTACAGAGCAGGGAGGTGTTGCTACAGTTGTACAGGGCCTTGGTGAGGCCACACCTGGAGTATTGTGTACAGTTTTGGTTTCCTAACTTGAGGAAGGACATTCTTGCTATTGAGGGAGTGCAGCGAAGATTCACCAGACTGATTCCCGGGATGGTGGGACTGACCTATCAAGAAAGACTGGATCAACTGGGCTTGTATTCACTGGAGTTCAGAAGAATGAGAGGGGACCTCATAGAAACATTTAAAATTCTGACGGGTTTAGACAGGTTAGATGCAGGAAGAATGTTCCCAATGTTGGGGAAGTCCAGAACCAGGGGTCACAGTCTGAGGATAAGGGGTAAGCCATTTAGGACTGAGATGAGGAGAAACTTCTTCACCCAGAGAGTGGTGAACCTGTGGAATTCTCTACCACAGAAAGTAGTTGAGGCCAATTCACTAAATATATTCAAAAGGGAGTTAGATGAAGTCCTTACTACTTGGGGGATCAAGGGGTATGGCGAGAAAGCAGGAAGGGGGTACTGAAGTTTCATGTTCAGCCATGAACTCATTGAATGGCAGTGCAGGCTAGAAGGGCTGAATGGCCTGCTCCTGCACCTATTTTCTATGTTTCTATGTTGTGACCTTGGTCTCTTTAATGTGACTCCAGAGTGAGGAAGCAGCATGGTAGATTACCTTTTATACCTGCTTGCCCAGGGTACACAGGTGACCCTTAGGTCTCCCACAGGTGTGCCCCCTGGTGGCAAGTCTTACACATTGATGAGGTTTACATACATAACAGGAATGATAACAGATGAACTGGCCAGATACGTCGTTTGCTGTTTTGGAGACTTGCTGTGCGCTGTTGACCGCTCTGTTTGCCGACATCAGAGCAGTGACTGCGCCTCATAAATAATTTGTTGGTTGCGACGGGATTTGGGGGGGGGGGGGGGACTCTAGGACCGCGATAAGGCTCTGTGCTGATCACCTTTCTTCCATCTCAGTCGTGAGAGATTTTAAGCAGTTGGCAGAGTCCCAGGAGCTGAACGAGTATGAGTATGTGTTGTGCGATTATGCAAGTTTGAAGAAAAGCCATGGGCCGTTAATGAGAGAATAACGGAGCATGGTGACAGCTGCTTCACAAATCATCAAGGCTTTGAAATCTTACATTCATCAGATGCGCAGTACCATTTGGAGAGGTGCCACTCTGCACATCTCACGAGACTAAGCCTTCTCCTGCAATGAGAGGCTGGCACAGTCATTACTATTGGAATATCTCCTTAGCGTGGGCTTTCTACAAGTGCACACACCAGTGAAATCTATTAGAGGCTGTAACTATGTTATCCACAAAAACCCAGCCAACTCTGAAATGAAATGTGAGCTTGATTATGCCAGGCCTGCAGTGAGAGCTGCTCTGATTTGACTGACTGACTGACTGGGGGGCTGTATTCACAATCGATTCATCAGCGATGCACGGCAAGTGTAGCAATCGATCGAGCGCTCAGCCCCAGAGTTTTAATCAGACCAAGGTGTTGTCGCTGCGATACGTTTCCTGATGCACACGTGAGACTCACATCAGAGAGATCAAAAATAATTCCACGAGTTTGACAACACGCTGATGATCTCACAAGTTCAGCTCCCCGTGATTCTTTTAGCCTACAATCACGTCAAAATTGTACACATCTTTAACTGAAAATCCAAAAAACAGTACTAAAGGTAAATAACAACTTGGATTTATATAGCTAAACGTCCCAAGTCACTTCACAGGCATGGTGTCAAATTTTTATCTCATAATACCCCTGTGAAGCACCTTGGGACGTTTCACTATGTCAAAGGCGCTATATAAATATAAGTTGTTGTTGCTGTTATCAAACAAAATTTGACACCGAGCACTACAAGAAGGTTTAGGGCAGATGATCAAAAGCTTGGTCAAAGTGGTAGGTTTTAAGGAGTCTCTTAAATGGGGAATGGAGCGGTAGAAATGCGGAGAGGTTCAGGGAGGGAACTCCAAAGCTTAGGACATCGACAGCTGAAGGCACGGCCGCCAATGGTGGAGCGATTAAAAATCAGGGATGTGCAAGAGGCCAGAATTGGAGGAGCACAGAGATCTCGGGGGGGGGGGGGTTGTGGGGCTGGAGGAGATTTCAGAGATAGGGAGGGGCGAGGCCATGGAGGGATTTGAATACAAGGATGAGAAATGTAATATCGAGGCTTTGCTTAATTGGGTGCTCATGTAGGTCAGCGAGCACAGGGGTGATGGGTGAATGGGACTTGGTGTGAGTTAGGATACGGGCAGCCGAGTTTTGGATGAGCTCAAGTTTATGGAGGGTGGAAGATGGTCGGCTGGCCAAGAGAGCATTGGAGTAGTCAAGTCTAGAGGTAACAAAGGCCTGGATGAGGGCTTCAGCAGCAGATCAGCTGAGGCAGGGGCGGATGTTAATAATAAGTCTGGGATGGGAAAGGGTCTTTTGACCTCTCAAAGCTCGTTCCTCCAGTAAATCACCTTCCCCCATTTCGCCATCCAATTGTCATTTGAATAACCCAAATGTTTTACCCCATCAGTTTACCAAATCGATTGTTTAATACTCTGGTCAATCTTTACTAATTAGTGCCTGATTTTACCTCACAGAAAAGTCTAAAAAAATTTCACTTTGAAATGCAGCAACTATCGTTATGTCGACAAGCTTAACATTTTGTGTACAACAAGATCGCACAATCAGCAATGAGGTAAATTACCATTTAATCTGTTTTATGATGGGTATTAGTTGAGGGGTGAACATTCACCAGGCATTAAGAGAACTCTGCACTCTCCTTTGAATAGCACCATGGGATCTTTATCTAACTGAATGACCAAGATAGGTTGTTCGGGATCTTGTTACAGCATTTTATGTTCTTGTGTTCTTATCTCATTGGAAGGCTGGGCATCTCTGGCAATACCATCATCTGTACTCTATTGGTGTATCTGACTAGATTATAGAAACTAGAAACATAGAAAATAGGTGCAGGAGTAGGCCATTTAGCCCTTCGAGCCTGCACCACCATTCAATAAGATCATGGCTGATCATTCATCTCAGTACCCCTTTCCTGCTTTCTCTCCATACCCCTTGATCCCTTTCGCCGTAAGGGCCATATCTAACTCCCTCTTGAATATATCCAATGAACTGGCATAAACAACTCTCTGCGGCAGGGAATTCCACAGGTCAACTTCTCTGAGTGAAGAAGCTTCTCCTCATCTCAGTCCTAAATGGCCTATCCCTTATCCTAAGACTGTGTCCCCTGGTTCTGGACTTCCCCAACATCGAGAACATTCTTCCCGCATCTAACCTGTCCAGTCCCATCAGAATCTTATATGTTTCTATGAGATCACCTCTCAGCCTTCTAAACTCCAGTGAATAAAGGCCCAGTTGATCCAGTCTCTCCTCATATGACAGCCCAGCCATCCCTGGAATCAGTCTGGTGAACCTTTGCTGCACTCCCTCAATAGCAAGGACGTCCTTCCTCAGACTAGGAGACCAAAACTGAACACAATATTCCAGGTGAGGCCTCACTAAGGCCCTGTACAACTGCTCCTATATTCAAATCCCCTAGCTATGAAGGCCAACATATAATTTGCCTTCTTTACCGCCTGCTGTACCTGCGTGCCCACTTGCAGTGACTGATGAACCATGACACTCAGGTCTCGTTGCACCTCCCCTTTTTCTAGTCTGCCGCCATTCAGATAATATTCTGCCTTCGTATTTTTGCCCCCAAAATGGATAACCTCACATTTATCTACATTATACTACATCTGCCATGTATTTGCCCACTCACCTAATCTGTCGAAGTCACCCTGCAGACTCTTAGCGTTCTCCTCACAGCTCACACCGCCACCCAGTTTAGTGTCATCTGCAAACTTGGAGATGTTACACTCTATTCCTTCATCCAAATCGTTAATGTATATTGTAAAGAGCTGGGGTCCCAGCACTGAGCCCTGCGGCACCCCACTAGTAACTGCCTGCCATTCTGAAAAGGACCCGCTTATCCCAACTCTCCGCTTCCTGTCTGCCAACCAGTTCTCTATCCATGTCAGTACATTACCCCCAATACCATGCACTTTGATTTTATACACCAATCTCTTGTGCGGGACCTTGTCAAAAGCCTTTTGAAAGTCCAAATACATCACATCCACTGGTTCTCCCTTGCCCATTCTACTAGTTACATTCTCAAAAAATTCCAGAAGATTCGTCAAGCATGATTTCCCTTTCATAAATCCATGCTGACTCGGTCCAATCCTGTCACTGCTTTCCAAATGGGCTGCTATTTCATGATTGATGCCAACATTTTCCCCACTGCTGATGTCAGGCTAACCGGTCTATAATTACCTGCTTTCTCCCTCCTTTTTAAAAAAGTGGCGTTACATTAGCTACCCTCCAGTCCATAGGAACTGATCCAGAGTCGATAGATTGTTGGAAAATGATCACCAACGCATCCACTATTTCTAGGGCCACTTCCTTAAGTACTCTGGGATGCAGACTATCAGGATCCAGGGATTTATCTGCCTTTAATCCCATCAATTTCCCTAACACAATTTCCCGCCTAATAAGGATATCTTTCAGTTCCTCATTCTCACTAGACCCACTGTGTTCAAGTCCTGGAGTAAGGCTCAAAATGAATACATTTTCCTCATATCTGATCTAATTTTATCTTACACAAATGTTTTGCTATTTTCTCTGGTCCTTTTTTGTTGTACCTTAGGAACATCAGAGCATAGGAATGGGGAGGAGGCCATTTAGCCTCTCGAGCCTGTTCCGCCATTCAATGAGATCATGGCTGATCTGCAACTTAACTCCATATACCTGCCTTTGCCCCATATCCCTCAATACCTTTGCTGTCAGCTGAGGCTCAGTTGGTAGCACGCTCGCCTCTGAGTCAGAAGGTTGTGGGTTCACGACCCACTCCAGGAACTTCAGCATAAATAACCTAGGCTGACACTCCAGTGCAGTGCTGAGGGAGAGCTGCAGTGAGAGAGGTGCCGTCTTTCGGATGTGATGTTAAACCGAGACCCCGTCTGCTCTCTCAAGTGGATGTAAAAGATTCCATGGCACTATTTCAAAGAGGAGCAGGGGAGTGATCCCCAGTGTCCTGGCCAATATTTATCCCTCAATCAACATAACAAAAAAACAGATTATCTGGTCATTATCATATTCCTGATTGTGGGACCTTGCTTGTGCTCAAATTGGTTGCTGTGTTTCCTACATTACAACAGTGACTGCACTCCAAAAGTACTTCATTGGCTGTAAAGCGCTTTGAGACAACCGGTGGTCATGAAAGATGCTATTTCAATGCAAGTTTATCTTTTTCTTTTACAAAAATCTATCAATCTCAGATTTAAAATTAACACTTGACCCGACCCAGCATTAATTGCCGTTTGCAGAACGGAGAGATTCAAATTTCTAACACTTTTGTGTGTAGAAGTGTTTTCTAATTTCATTCCTGAAAGGGCTGGCTCTAATTTTCAGACAATTTCCCCTAATCCTAGACTCCCCAACCAGTGAATATAGTTTCTCTCTATCTACACTATCTGCTAATCACTTTAAAGTGCAACAACTATCGTTATGTAGGCACGCTTAACTGTCATTTTAATATCTTGAAAACTTTGATGAAATCATCCCTTAACCGTCTAAATTCTATCTCGATGCAATACTCTTGGGCCACTTTGGCATGGTGTAACCAACAACAACTTGCATTTATATAGCACCGTTAAGGTAGTAAAATGTCACAAGGCGCTTCACAGGAGCATTATAAAACATTTAACGCTGAGCCACATAAGGCGATATTAGGACAGATGACCAAAAGCTTGGTCAAAGAGGTAGGTTTTAAGAAGCATCTTAAAGGAGGAAAGAGAGGTAGAGAGGCAGAGATGTTTAGGGAGGGAATTCCAGAGCTTGGGGCCCAGGCAACAGAAGGCACGACCACCAATGGTCGAGCGATTATAATCAGGGATGCTGAAGAGGGCAGAATTAGAGGAACGCAGACATCTCGGGGTGTTGTGGGGCTGAAGGAGATTACAGCGATAGGGAGGGACGAGGCTATGGAAGGATTTGAAAACAGGGATGAGAATTTTAAAATTGAGGCATTGCTTAACCAGGAGCCAATGTAGGTCAGCGAGCACAGGGGTGATGGGTGAGTGGGACTTGTTGCGAGTTGGGACATGGGCAGCAGAGTTTTGAATGATCACAATTTCACGGAGGGTAGAATGTGGGAAGCCAAGCAGGGTGCTTTGGAATAGTCAAGTCTAGAGATAACAAAGGCATGGATGAGCAGCAGATGAGCTAAAGCAGGGGCGGATGTTCTGGAGGTGGAAATAGGCGGTCTTAGTGATGGCACAGATATGTGGCCGGAAGATCATTTCAGGATGAAATATGACACCAAGGTTGGGAACAGTCTGGTTCAGCCTCCGACAGTTGCAGGGAGAGGGTTGGAGTCGATGGCTAGGGAACGGAGTTTGTGGCAGGGACCAAAGACAATGGATTCGATCTTCCCAATATTTATTTGGGGGAAATTTCTGCCTATCCAGGACTGGATGTCTGACAGGCAGTCTGACAATTTACAGATGGTGGAGGGCACAACATATGTAGCAGTCTATGTTGGAACTATTGCCAAGATATGATAAACGGTTACTTATAAGTCTGATGGATGAATTTCCCATGTGACTGAGTCACTTTTGAGTTATTTGCAGATTCATTGCTGCTCACAATGTATTGGTTATGGTTCAGTCTGCTCCAGTTATTCTTTTCTCCAATTCAACAAAAAAAAAAGTCAGCTCCCACAGGGAAGTCTATACTTCCGATCAACTGAAGCAAGACCTTGTGTGCAAAGTAATCAGCAGAGTGTGCCTGACTGAACATTAGGCCTGTTTATTGTCTCTGGACTATATGTAGGATTTTCACTCCACACCCATATCACTTTGGAAGATGAATAATATCGGTCACATCAGGTACTTTTGTATCAGGCCTAAACGATCAAACAGGTCAATACTGTTAATGACTGACTCATTCGGAGCAACATTGATAAGTACATGAGGGACAAAGGAATAGATGAGGATATGATGAGATTGTGAGATGAAGTAAGGTGGGAGTAGGTTCGTGAGGCAAATTAACACCAGCTGGGCTGAATGGTCTGTTTCTGTGCTGTAAAATTCGATGTAACTGCAATTTTGAACCAGTTTATGAAATAAAGAAAGAAACACCTGCATTTATATAGCGCCTTTCACGACCACCGGATGTCTCAAAAGCACTTTACAGCCAATGAAGTACTTTTAGAGTCACTGTTGTAATGTGGGAACGCGGCAGCCAATTTGCGCACAGCAAACTCCCACAAACAGCAATGTGATAATGACCAGATAATCTGTTTTTGTTATGTTGATTGAGGGATAAATATTGGCCAGGACACCAGGGATAACTCCCCTGCTCTTCTTCAAAATAGTGCCATGGGATCTTCTATGTCCACCTGAGAGGGCAGAGGGAGCCTCGGTTTAACGTCTGATCCGAAAGACGGCACCTCAGACAGTGCAGCGCTTCCTCAGCACTGCACCGGAGTGTCAGCCTAGATTTATATGCTCAAGGTCCTGGAGTGGGACTTGAATCCACAACCTTCTGACTCAGAGGCGAGTGTGCTATCCACTGAGCACAGCTGACACACAAATAGGCAAACCCGTCAGTTGAGTTACTTTTGACGAAAGGTCATTGACCTGAAACATTGACTCTGTTTCTCACTCCACAGAAGCTGCATGACCTGCTGAGTATTTCCAGCATTTTCTGTTTTTATTTTATTTTGATTATTCGACAGATCTGCTAAGAAAACCAAACAATAGACAAGCACTTCTCATAAAGGAACTGGTCGCCTCTTCCCTACCAGTCGCACTCAATCTTGGAATACTAAATCTTAACTTACTATTATATCAAAGGTGTCTCAACCCAATACTGATAAAAACCCTTTGAAATAAATGCTTTTGAGGACTCAATCTTCAAGGCAGAGGCACACCATTCTATATCGCTGACACAACTGCCTGTAAAGTTGCTGTACATAAATCGGCAGATGGACAGAGAACAGAATAGATACTGTGGCTCTCTTCAAAAACTTAGTGATTAACCCTGCTTTTCTCATCATCACTGCTGCAGCCCTCATGTAAACAGAGATCATTCACCAAAGAAAAATCGTTATTCCCTCAATGACAAGGTTCCAATAAAGTACTGGCATGACAAAATAGATTATTTCTCATTAGGTAGGGGGAAAGCCATTTTCCAACTCTTTTTATTAAAAAAAGATTATTTTGCAAAGATCTACGACCTCACTTATTGAAGTGAGACTCACATCTTTCCCCCTGTACCACAGTCACTAGTGGCTCACTCTGGTGATCCCTGTTCATGCAGCTGATGTGCACAGAAGTTTGGAGTAAGAAGGTTTCTTGTTGCTATTTCTAAACAATCCTCTCCAGCCTTGCTGAATTTTCTTTTTGCAAATGTTGTTACACATAGCGACCAATGTAATTCTTGCCCCAATGGGAGCCGTCTATCTGTGTGTAATAACTCTCCTGTTTCTCGTTCAGTAATAACGACTCTGAGTAATAACTGAATTGTTTCCACTGGGTAATAAATATGTGTTTTTCACTGAGCTGTATCTGTGCCATTGCACTCTGGGCTTCAACTGTTTTTATTTGTTTTTGTGGGCGACATGGGTTAGCCCGGAGAATGTGCTGGCGGGCTTGCTCCCCGAACCGCTGTAGTTCTGGGCTACAACGGTACTATTGTATTCTGACTGTAATTGTCCTGCTGTACTCTGGGTTGTAATGGAGTTGTGCTCTGGACTGCACTGGTTTTGTTGTGCCACAGATCCCTGCCATTGCTAAGACCATCTTTTTCCACCTCCATAGCATCAGCTGTCTCTGCCCCGGCCTCAGCTCATCTGCTGCTGAAACCATCATCCATGCCTTTGTTACCTCTAGACTCTCACCCCTGAGCCAGAAGGTTGTGGGTTCAAATCTCAGTCTGGGGACTTGAGCACAAAACAAAATCTAGGCTGACACTCCGCTGCAGTGCTGAGGGAGTGCTGCACTGTCGGAGGTGCCATCTTTCGGATGAGATGTTAAACCGAGATCCCGTCTGCTCTTTCAAGTGATCGTAAAAGATCCCACGTCACTATTTCGAAGAAAAACAGGGGAGTTATCCCCGGTATCCTGACCAATATTTATCCCTCAATCAATATAACAAAAAAAACCTCAGATTGTCCAGTCATTAACACATTGCTGTTTGTGGGAACTTGCTTGTGCGCAAATTGGCTGCTACGTCTCCCATATTACAGCAATGACTACACTCCAAAAGTACTCCAAAATTGGCTGTGAAGCACTTTGAGACATCTGCTGGTTATGAAAGGTGCTATATAAATACAAGCCTTTCTTTCTAGACTTGACTATTCCAACGCTGTCCTTGCCTGCCTCCTACGTTCTACCCTCCAGAACTCTGCTGCCTGTGTCCTAAATGACCAAATTCCGTTCACACATCACTCCTGTGCTCGTGACCTACATTGTCTCCCGATTAAGCAATGTCTTGATTTTAAAAATTCTCATCCTTGTTTTAAAATCCCTCCATGGCCTCGCCCCTCCCTATCTGTGTAACTTTCTCCAGCCCAACAACATTCTAAGATGTCTGTGCTCCACCAATTCCGGCTTCTTGAGCATCCCCGATTCTAATCGCTCCACCATTGGTGGCCGTGCCTTCAGCTGCCTATGCCCTAAGCTCTGGAATTCCTCCCTAAACCTCTCCGCCTCTCTACCCTCCTGTACGATGCTCCTTAAAACCTACCTCTTTGACCAAACATCTGTCCTAATATCTTATGTGGCTCTGTGTCAAAGTTTGTTTGATAACGCTCCTGTGAGGCGCCTTGGGATGTTTAACTAAATATAAAGCGCTATATAAAGACAAGTTATTGTTATTGTACGCTGGGTTGTAATGATGCTGTGCTCTGGGCATTAACAGTGCTGAAATCAAGGCAGTAATATTGCTGTCCTGTGGGATGTCACTGTGTCGTACTCTGGGCTGCTTGTTTTGTAAGGGAACAACATTCACTATTCCTCTCTTCTCCACCTTGTCCATCTGAACCCTTCACCTCCAGCATATAGCATTTTTCTGGTGTCACTAAATGCAGAATGGACAAATGAATTGTTTTTTTAACACTGGTCACCATGCTCAACTTACAAATACACATTTCTAACCAACATAGACTGCCAGATGCTGGCGGATAGAAAGCAAATGGCCTATATCGGAGGGCAGACAGGTTATTGAGGCGAATGCCATTTGGCGTACCACGTTCCCCCCCTAGTGTGTATCGTCTACATGTCTCCATGGCAATAAGATGTCAGAGCAAGGACCCAATGAGCACACTGGGCAGGGGGAGTGGGTCAGGTGTTCATCCAGATGTTGTTCGCTTTCAGTAACAACAGATGACCTGTCAGTGTAAACATATTGTTCAGACCGATCCTAGTCATTCATCATGGCTGGTGCTTGGCTTGTTCTCCTACTGGTTAGGCTTGAACTTTGTGTATAATTTACAATCAGTACCTCTCCTCTCAGTTTTGAGAACTGGCCAGGCAGTATGTGGCTAACGTTGGCTTCATTACTCAGCCATAGATCCAACAATCTCACCAGTCTGTGCACTCAGCATCCAGAATGATGATGTTACTTTTTTGCTATTCCCCTAACCCTCACAGTAGCAATCTCACCCCATCTTAAAGATAGCGTATTCCAATTCTCAAAATAACCCTTCGCTCTTACCTTCTGCATATTTCCTCCCAAACCAAAGGATAGGAACCCCAAACCCAAACCCATTCTAAAGATTCTCTTCAATCAATGGGATAGCTGCCCTATGATCAGGATGGATGACGTCAAAGTATACCTTCAATCCTCAGCAAACGTCATCTCCTCTATCCCCCACTCTATCCCACTTCTCACTTATGGAACCTCAGGATTGATCACCACTTCTCGAGCTATCTGCTCTCCATTTTGGATGAGAGATCCTCTGAACTCTCATGGAAAATCCCTCTAAACCTAAAGAAGGAAAGGAAGAAAGCCTTGGATTTATATAGAGCCTTTCACAACCACTATAGAGCCTTTCACAACCACCAGACTTCTCAAAGTGCTTTACAGACAATCAAGTACTTTTGGAGTGCAGTCACTGCTGTAATGTGGGACATGCGGCAGCCAATTTTCACACAGCAAGCTCCCACAAACAGCAGTGTTATAATAATCTGGGTTTTTTTTGTTATGTTGATAGAGGGATAAATGTTGGCCACGACACCGGGGATAACTCCCCTGCTCTTCTTCGAAATAGTGCCATGGGATCCACCTGAGAGAGCAGACGGGGCCTCAGTTTAATGTCTCATACAAAAGACGGCACCTCCGACAGTGCCCTGGGAGTGGAGGTCAGCCCGGTTTGCAAACCGCGACCCGTGAGGCTGGCGCTGACACCGGTCATGTTAGCCTCACAAGGCGCGAGCCAATTTCCGCCATGGGGCACTAACGGGTCAACCTGCACGGCAATGATGTAATCACTGATTGCACCGCAGCCCGGGGCGTTACTAGCCGTGCGCAGGACTACTGTGTCAGTGCCTCCGCTAACTCCCATGCAATTTTACAGGAGCCGGTAGTGCCCCTCGCCCCTGGGCAAAAATAGGTTCACACCCCATTAGCGCCCCCTGGAGGAGCTAACGGGAGGCACACCGTGGTGCAATTTTGGCCCCCAGTGTATATTATATAGGAACAGGTGTATTTTAGATTATAGAATAACATATTCAGACTATATTATATATAGTAACACAATTGGTATATCTTATATATTAACATACTCAATATGTTTATATTATATAATATATTATATTGTTTATATTATATGGTAATATACACTGTGTACATATTGTAACACAGTCGGTATATAATAATATACTGTGTGTACTGGAACAAGAACTAGTTTTGAAATGATGCAGTTGAACAGTTTGACCACAGCAGCAATAACCTTGAGATTAAATACACAGAATTGTAAATCTCCCCCAAAGATTATTTCTTACCTTATTGTCCTCCTGCCAGTGAAGGTGGTGTACTTGGATTTCCAGAAGGCATTCGATAAGGTGCCACATAAAAGGTTACTGCACAAAATAAACGTTCACAGGGTTGGGGGTAATATGTTAGCACGGATAGAAGATTGGCTAACTAACAGAAAACAGAGTGTCGGGATAAATGGGTCATTTTCCGGTTGGCAAACATTAACTAGTGGTGTGCCACAGGGATCGGTGCTGAGGCCTTAACTATTTACAATCTATATTAATGACTTGGATGAAGTGACCGAGTGTAATGCAACCAAGTTAGCTGATGATACAAAGATGGGTGGGAAAGCTAATTGTGAGGAGGACACAAAGAATCTTCAAAGGGATATAGACAGGCTAACTGAGTGGGCAAAAATTTGGCAGATGGAGTATAATGTGGGAAAAAGAGAGATTATCCACTTTGGCAGGAAAACTAGAAAAGCAAATTATAATTTAAATGGAGAAAAATTGCAAAGTGCTGCAGTACAGAGGGATCTGGGGGTCCTTGTGCATGAAACACAAAAAGTGAGTATGCAGGTACAGCAAGTAATGAGGAAGGCAAATGGAATATTGGCCTTTATTGCAACGGGGATAGAGTATAAAAGCAGAGAATTCCTGCTACAACTGTACAGGGTATTGGTGAGGCAACACCTGGAGTACTGTGTACAGTTTTGGTCTCCGTATTTAAGGATGGATATACTTGCATTGGAGGTTGTTCAGAGAAGGTTCACTAGGTTGATTCCAGAGATGAGGGGGTTGACTTATGAAGATAGGTTGAGTAGGTTGAGCCTATACTCATTGAAGTTCAGAAGAATGAGAGGTGATCTTATCGAAACATATGAGATAATGGGGGGCCTCGACAAGATGGAGGCAGAGAGGATATTTCCACCCGTAGGGGAAACTAAAACTAGGGGGCATAGTCTCAGAATAAGGGGCTGCCCATTTAAAACTGAGATGAGGAGGAATTTCTTCTCTCAGTGGGTTGTAAATCTATGGAATTTTCTGCTCTAGAGAGTTGTGGAGGCTGGGTCATTGAATTAATTTAAGGCGGAGATAGACAGATTTTTGAGCAATAAGGGAATAAAGGGTTATGGGGAGCGGGCAAGGAAGTGGAGCTGAGTCCATGATCAGATTAGTGATGATCTTATTAAATGGCGGAGCAGGCGCGAGGGGCCGGGTGGTCTAATCCTGCTCGTATTTTTTATATGAACATAAGAAATTAATTTTTAATGAGAGCCTACTTGTCAATTGAAACCTTTATTTGTATATGTTTTGTCAATGTGGCTTTATTGTGCTGAATGTAGTAAAGGTGATTATGCACCAGGGAATGTTGAGGAGGGCAGTGCAGGGTTTGCTGATCTGTGTGCATTCTCTTCACTCTCAGTCTGAGGCAAGGAATTATAGAGAAAGAGCTTTTACCAAGAAACTGATCATTGCTGACAGCTAACTGCCACAGAGAGGCCCATTCCCAAAACACTCAGGGGGTTATTTTGGCCAAAGGGGGAAAACAGGTGCTAAATGGGTGCTGTGCTTCTAAGACACACCTGTTTGAATGTCCGGATTTAGCAGACAGTTTTGGTCCTAATTGTTGATTACCATAATCTGAACTTGCCTGGAAGTGCTTAATAGACACCTGAAGGTTTAGCACTCAAGTGCTGATTAGACGCAATTTTCCTAGAGCAGTATCTGTGGGCTTCTGGCACTCACTTCCCACTTCTACTGAAGGTGTGGAGTGCCCTGGCTGGCACACAGCGACACATTGCAGGATGGCTCAGGGATAAAGGGAAAGGGCGCACAGGTTCACAGATGTGGCAGTAGAGGTCCTGGTGGAGAAGGTCCAGAGAAGGATGGATGTCTTGCAGAAGGGGGGGTGAAAGAAGTCCACCTCGCGCTCCTGCCCCTCTCTCCTGCAGCAGCTGATGCTGCTCCACCTGGCCTCATGCCCTCCTCCCATTCCTCATCCAGACCAAGGGGAACCCGAGCACGATGTCCATGACCAAGCACTCCCGGTCTCCTGGTGACTCCTATAAGGTGGAGTAGCACAACACTTTTGTAGGTGAAGTTCTCAGAGAATTTGTGGAACAAATGTTGCTCGAGTGTTGATAAAGTCTTGACAAAGTGTCCAAGATAGTCTCCCGATGTGTTTCGGAGATCCTCTTCACAGCTCCAGCAGCAAGTGAACAAGAAATGGCGAGCATCCCTTTAAATAGTTATTGATATCGACATCAACACCTTGCTTACTCCCAAACAGCTGGTCGCTGTTAGGAGAGGGCATTTGGACAAGCACTAGCCATCAAAATAGCGTGCAGCCTCCTTAAGAGGCATTTTATGTGGCATTTTATGTGGCAATCAATTAATAAACCTCCAGGCAGCTGTTCAAAGCACTGGCTTCAACTTCTTTACCAAGATGGTGTCTTGCGCTAAACATGGGCTAAACCGGCATTGCAACTCAAGACCCCAACTTGGCCAACTCAGAGGATTTTTAGCGCCTGAACGCACTGCCGAAAATCGCCCTTGGAATCTTTGGAAGATAACTGGACATTATGTGGGCATTACAGAATTTACTTAAATGTTAATTAATTAGTTCCCCAATAGCTAGGCTATACAAGCCACAGAGTGGCAGGTCCGATTCCAGATTAGTGCTGAGTTAGATAATCTCACTCAGGTAGCAGTTGAGGAATCATGTTTTCACTTAGTGTCATGTATCCTACATGGCGACTGCTGGTACTATCACAAGGTGTGCCACCAGAGGGCATAGCAGTGAGAGACTTGTAGGTTACCTGTACAGGTGTGCCTGGCCTAGTATAAAAGGCAGGCCACCAGGTGTGATCCTCACTCTGGAATGAACTAATAAAGGACTAAGGTCACTACAGTTTAAGTACAACACATTGCCTCGTGGAGTCATTATTAGAGCATCTAAGGACACAACAATTGGCGACGAGATTACGAACTTTCATGCGAAAATGGCTACCCATGGTACTTTGCAGCAGTTCGCTGATGGTGATGATTGGGACGCCTTTGTGGAGAGGCTCGAACATTTCTTCACAGCAAAGGACCTGGCAAGAGACGACCGGCCACTCTGGCTGATAAGCGCAGAGCTATCTTGCTAACCTGTTGTGAGCCCACCGTCTATGGCCTCGTCAGGGACTTGCTGGCACAGCGAAGACAATGACCAAGACGTACAAGGACTCGTAACCCTGATCCATGAGCAACTCAAGCCCAAGGAGAGCATCCTCACAGCCAGACACCAGTTCTACACCCACCAATGGCCTGAGGGCCAGGAAATCGAAATACGCCGCAGACCTCAGGAGGCTGGTGACACCATGCGAGTTCGACAATCACCTCAACGAAGCGCTGCGAGACATTTGTGTCATTGGAATTGGCCATGAGGGCCTTCTTCATAAGCTACTGTCAGCAGATACCACAGTCACACTGAAGAAGGCCATTTCTGTGAGCCAGGCATTCATGACCTTGACCTGTGACTCAAGGCCGATGACTCAGGACTCAAACCCAGGTACTGAACACAGAGTGGGGATGTTTAGAGGCTGGACTGTAGAGCGCGAACCCTCTCAGGGAAGAGAGAACACGGCCCCGAGTCCCTTAACTCAGAGTCCGCCGAGGGGGGCTAATCGAGTAGCTCCATGCTGGTGTTGCGGAGGGAATCACAGGGCTCACCAGTTTCGCTTTAAAGACTATGTATGCAAAGGCTGCAGCACAACGGGCTACCTCCAGCGATTGTATAAGAGAAATATGAATCGCTGTGCTGATGAAGAGTCTGCAGATGGCCATAAATCCAGTGCGGATTATGAAATGATAGGCAGAGAGGCAGCTCAGCTCCACGATGAGGTATATAGCATGTTTACCTGCACCACCGAATGTTCCCCATTGAAGATGGAAGTCGAGATAGATGGCGTTCCAGTCTTCATGGAAGTGGACACGGGGGCGAGCCAGTCAGTAATGAATCAAGAAGCCTTTGAGAGGCTATGGAACAATCAAGCTGAACGACCCAAGTTGGTCCTGGTTCAGGCAAAGCTGCGCACCTACACCGATGAAATTATCCCAGTCGTTGGTAGTGCGAATGTAAAGGTACTCCATGATGGCTCTGTGGATTGTTGCAGATGATGGACCAATGTTGCTCGGGAGAAGGTGGATGGAGAAAATCCATTGGAAGTGGAAAGATTTCAAACCTCCAGCAATCGATGTCCTCCGCATTCGGAGGCACAGCAAACCCTCATTTGAGGGTGGATCTGGCACCAGAGAGCAGACCAGCACAGCACCCGAGGCACAGACCGCTCAGCACGACTCCATGAAGATGATCCAGCTGAGACGACCCGAACGCACCTTTCAGGCTCCAGTGGCAGGACTCCGGAGGAAGTAAATCGGATCCAAAGGCAACTTCCCAGCTTCGGTGGCAGAAACCGGGCAAAAGAGGATCACCGCAGTCGACATCGTGGATGGAGGAAAGATGGCGCCCATACCACGAGGTGAGGCGCTGAGGAAAAAGATGGCCGCGGCCAGACCACGAGGTGCAGCGCTGGAGCAACACATGGTACCAAGCGAAGAAGAGGATTGGAGTAAAGAAAGCAAGGCTCTCTTAAAGGAGACCTGCAACCCACTACAATTAAAGGGACAGTTCCAGACACTCAAGCAATGTAATAGCAACTGTAAGTTAGAGACAAAATGTGTATCTGACGATCAGAGTTGTGTACATGCAATAAGCAAGGAAAAGACGTGCGATCTCAATCGGAACTACAGAGTATCCATCATAAGTAATGAAAAGTTGTGCGATGTAGGAATTCAACTGCACGCAGCCAATGCAGCGGGCAGACACCCATCGGGAGCACACAGGTCCAGCAAGCTACCCAATGCTGTTGCCTGCATTCCAGGGACCAGAGCTATGCACCATGGATTGTGGCCACAAGCAGCCAACACACACGAGCTGCAGAGCAAGCGATCTCTGGAGGGCAACGGCACTGGTATCGATACCCTGCCCCTGATCGGCTCTACCTCTCAGGCACCCGATGGCTCCAACCGCCATGAGCCTGATAGAGCAGACTGATAAGACGCAGTCCCCAGACCCCATCGCCACCAAGGCCATACCCATAAACGAAGGGTCATCCACTACAGATCCCCAAAGGGGACCGGGACCAGCCAGGATCCCAAACCAAACAACGCTCAGGTCAGCGAGTCAGCAGTTCCCTGTGCACTGCTAGACGACAGCTCCTCAGGGAGCAGCAACGACCCAGGGCACAAAGAAAGGACAGGGAGGTCACAGGCATCTGTGAACCTGCCTGGCACTTGGAACCATGGCAGCAGCCCCTAGAGCAGGCAACTCGAGCCAACCAGGTTCCTACTGCCAGCACTGGGCACCGTGCCGCCACCAGACTGCAGGGACACTATCCAGCAGTTCTGGAACTAGTTTGTCCTTATGCACCGGTCACCGCATCGATAATGTATCTCACCAGTCTAACATACTTGCCTCACAACGGAACCGCAAATGTAATGCAACCTTGTTTTTATGAACTTGAATGTATATGAATGCAGTGAGCCTCCGGCATAATCTATATGTGGGGGGGGGGGGGGGAGAATGGAATGGTCAGGGACACACACAAACAGCAACCATCAGCACTCTACTGCACCAGCCACTCATCCAAGATTGAAACGACCTGCCAAGGTCAATCAAATAGAGCCCAGATAGAGCTAAGCCCAGAGCACAATCAATGCATAGGCAACTTGCACTAAAGGCTTGCGGGGGGGGAGTGAAAAATTGTTGTGTCCTTTGATACTCTAATAATAACTCCACGAGGCAATGTGTTGTACTTGAACCGTAGTGACCTTCGTCTTTTATTTGCTAACTCCAGAGTGAGGATCACACCTGTACAGGTAACCTACTAGTCTCCCACTGCTATGCCCTCTGGTGGCACACCTTGTGATAGTACCAACAGTCGCCATGTAGGATACATGACACAAAATACTTCTGAGCTTGTGAGGGTAAAATACAGCCAGAGTTCCTCTTATAACTCAGTGGGTAGCACACTTGCTTCTGGGCCAGAAGGTTGTGAGTTCAAGTTCCGCTCCAGGGTCTTGAGCGCAAAATATTCTAGGTTGATACTCCAGTGAAGTACTGCACTGTCGGAGGTACTATCTTTCAAATGAGATGTCAAATCAAGGCCCCATCTGCTCTCTCAAGTGGATGTAAAATATCTCATGACTCTATTTTGAAGAAGAGCAGGGGAGTTATCCCCAGTGTTGTGGCCAATATTTATCCCTCAATCAACATAACAAAAAAACAGATTATCTGGTTATTATCATATTACTGTTTGTGGAAGCTTGCTGTGCGCAAATTGGCCGCCACATTTCCTATATTGCAATAGTGATTACACTCTAAAGGTACTTCATTGGCTTTAAAGCATTTTGAGAAGTCCGGTGGTCATGAAAGGTGCAATATAAATGCAAGTCTTTCTTTCTGAGCTTTTGAAGGTAAAAAACAGCCAGAGTTCCTCTTTATAATCACTATCCAATGAACCCTGCTAGACTCCTATGCTCAAATAGTTTTTGAACACACACTGTCTTGATTCACACATGAAGAACACACATTTTGACAAAATACAGCATGAAACATAGAAAAATAGGTGCAGGAGTAGGCCATTCGGCCCTTCGAGCCTGCACCACCATTCAATAAGATCATGGCTGATCATTCCTTCAGTACCCCTTTCCTGCTTTCTCTCCATACCCCTTGATCCCCTTAACCTTAAGAGCCATATCTAACTCCCTCTTGAATATATCCAGTGAACTGGCATCAACAACTCTCTGCGGCAGGGAATTCCACAGGTTAACAACTCTCTGAGTGAAGAAGTTTCTCCTCATCTCAGTCCTAAATGGCCTACTCCTTATCCTAAGACTATGTCCCCTGGTTCTGGACTTCCTCAACATTGGGAACATTCTTCTCGCATCTAACCTGTCCAGTCCCGTCAGAATCTTATATGTTTCTATGAGATCTCCTCTCATCCTTCCAAACTCCAGTGAATAAAGGCCCAGTTGATCCAGTCTCTCCTTATATGACAGCCCAGCCATCCCTGGAATCAGTCTGGTGAACCTTCGCTGCACTCCCTCAATAGCAAGAACGTCCTTCCTCAGACTAGGAGACCAGAACTGAACACAGTATTCCAGGTGAGGCCTCACTAAGGCCCAGAACAACTGCAGTAAGACCTCCCTGCTTCTATATTCAAATCCCCTAGCTATGAAGGCCAACATACCATTTGCCTTCTTCACCGCCTGCTGTACCTGCGTGCCCACTTTCAATGACTGATGAACCATGACACCCAGGTCTCGTTGCACTTCCTCTTTTCCTAATCTGCCGCCATTCAGATAATATTCTGCCTTCGTGTTTTTGCCTCCAAAATGGATAACCTCACATTTATCCACATTCTACTGCATCTGCCATGCATTTGCCCACTCACCTAACATGTCCAAGTCACCCTGCAGCCTCTTAGCGTCCTCCTCACAGCTCACACCGCCACCCAGTTTAGTGTCATCTGCAAACTTGGTGATATTACACTCTATTCCTTCATCCAAATCGTTAATGAATATTGTAAAGAGCTGGGGTCCCAGCACAGAGCCCTGCGGCACTCCACTAGTCACTGCCTGCCATTCTGAAAAGGACCCGTTTATCCCAACTCTCTGCTTCCTGTCTGCCAACCAGTTCCCTATCCACGTCAGTATATTACCCCCAATACCATGTACTTTGACTTTGCACAGCAATCTTTTGTGCGGTACCTTGTCAAAAGCCTTCTGAATGTCCAAATCCACCAAATCCACTGGTTCTCCCTTGCCCACTCTGCTAGTTACATCCTCAAAAAATTCCAGAAGATTCGTCAAGCATGATTTCCCTTTCATAAATCCATGCTGACTTGATCCGATCCTGTCATCGCTTTTCAAATGAGCTGCTATTTCGTCCTTCATGATCGATTCCAACATTTTCCCCACTACTGATGTCAAGCTATCCGGTCTATAATTACCCATTTTCTCTCTCCCTCCTTTTTTAAAAAGTGGTGTTACATTAGCTTCAATCCAGTCCATGGGAACTGATCCAGAGTCGATAGACTGTTGGAAAATGATCACCAATGCATCCACTATTTCTAGGGCCACTTCCTTGAGCACTCTGGGATGCAGACTATCAGGCCCCGGGAATTTATTGGCCTTCAATCCCATCAATTTCCTTAACACAATTTCCCGCCTAATAAGGATATCCTTCAGTTCCTCCTTCTCACTAGATCCACTGTCCCCTAGTACCTTCGGAAGGTTATTTGTATCTTCCTTCGTGAAGACAGAACCGAAGTATTGGTTCAGTTGGTCTGCCATTTCTTTGTTCCCCATTATAATTTCACCTAAATCCGACTGCAAGGGACCTACATTTGTCTTTACTAATCTTTTTCTCTTCACATATTTATAGAAGCTTTTGCAGTCAGTTTTTATATTCTCTGCAAGCTTCTGCTCGTACTCTATTTTCTCCCTCTTAATTAATGCCGTAGTCATCCTCTGTTGAATTCTAAATTTCTCCCAGTCCTCAGGTTTGTTGCTTTTTCGAGCCAATTTATATGCCTCTTTCTTGGCTTTAACACTATCCTTAATTTCCTTTGTTAGCCATGGTTGAGCCACCTTCCCAGTTTTATTTTTACTCAAGACAGTGATGTACATTTTCTGAAGTTCATCCATGTGATCTTTAAATGTTTGCCATTGCTTATCCACCGTCAACCCTTTTAGTATCGTTTGCCAATCTATTCTAGCCAATTCACGCCTCATACGGTCGAAGTTACCTTTCCTTAAGTTCAGGACCCTAGTTTCCGAATTAACCTCGTCACTCTCCATCTTAATAAGGAATTCTACCATATTATGGTCACTTTTCCCCAAGGGGCCTCGCACAACAAGATTGCTAATTAGTCCCTTCTCATTACATCCAGTCTAGGATGACCAGCTCCCTGGTTGGTTCCTCAACATATTGGTCGAGAAAACCATCCCTAATACGCTCCAGGAAATCCTCCTCCACCGCATTGCTACCAGTTAGGTTAGCCCAATCAATGTGTAGATTAAAGTCGCCCATGATTACTGCTGTACCTTTATTGCACACATCCCTTATTTCTTGCATGATGCTCTCCCCAACCTCACTACTACTATTTGGTGGTCTATACACAACACCCACTAGTGTTTTCAGCCTTTTGCTATTCCGCAGTTCCACCCATACCGATTCCACATCATCCAGGCTAATATCCTTCCTTACAATTGCATTGATTTCATCTTTAACCAGCAATGCCACCCCGCTTCCTTTTCCTTTCTGTCTATCCTTCCTAAATGCTGAATACCCTTGGATGTTGAGTTCCCAGCCTTGGTCCCCCTGGAGCCATGTCTCTGTGGTGGCTGCAGATGTCCATGCAATTGTATATTATCAAAAATGTTGGCATAGTAATTTGGCAGTGCAGCGGGCATTTTTGATTTGGCTCTACATAGCCCAGTAAAATGTTAGGCACAATGCACACGTGTACCTCTGGTCGGAAATTCGTCACCACCATATTGGGTAAGGACAAGCAAGAAGTGTCCGTTGCCCATGCCTGAAGCAAATATTAGGCCCTTTACATTTAAAAGAAAGAAGTTAAATGAACGACTTGCATTTATATAGCCCCCTTTAAGACCTCAGGACCTCAGCCAATGAAGTACATTTTTTGAATAAAAATAAGAGGCTTAGCAGCTACTTGAGAAATCCGCTCCAACATTGGTTGGCCCTGAGAGAACCAGTACCATCACAGGCTGCTTCCCACCCCCCCTTCCCCGACACACAAACCCCCAACACACTCCCCCACCCTGGCACCCACAGACCCTGATCTCACTCCCATGTTACTCCAGGCCCCCTAATGACACATGGCCCCACGCTCTCTCGCTGCCCAACCCACAGACCCACTTACCTGAGACCTGATTTTTCTTCAGTCCTCTCGTCTCCTCACCAGCGAGCTGTAGTGGGTCTAAGTTCAAGGGGTATGGTAAGGGGATCAAGGGGTATGGTGAGAAAGCAGGAATGGGGTACTGAAGTTGCATGTTCAGCCATGAACTCATTGAATGGCGGTGCAGACTAGAAGGGCCGAATGGCCTACTCCTGCACCTATTTTCTATGTTTCTATGTAAGCTAATATATTTTATAGGCGAATTCAATACACACAATCCAATCTTGCATGAGAAGAGTTACCACCATTTAAGGAAGGCCTGGGGATCATTTCTATCGTGACATGTGAGTTGCATTGAATAGGCTGAAAAGTGGAGGGGTTTCTAGGCTTTGTTGAGTTAGCAAGATGTATCCTCATTGAGTCGTGTTTACTATTTACAACCGTGAATTGTGAAGTTTCTAGGCTTTGGTTGTCAATTTTTCACTTTAGATTTTTTTGCTGTTTTTTTATTATTCATGGGATGTGGGCGTCGCTGGTAAGGCCAGCATTTATTGCCCATCCTTAATTGCCCTTGAGAAGGTGGTGGTGAGCCGCCTTCTTGAACCGCTGCAGTCCGTGTGGTGAAGGTACTCCCATAGTCACTGAATATATTTAAGGTGGAGATAGACAGATTTTTGAACGATAAGGGAGTGAAGGATTATGGGGAGCAGACATGGAAGTGGAGCTGAGTCCATAATCAGATCAGCCATGATCTTATTAAATGGCGTAGCAGGCTCAAGGGACCAAGTGGCCTACTCCTGTTCCTATTTCTTATGTTCTTATAGTGCTGTTAGGAAGGGAGTTCCAGCATTTTGACCCAGCAACAATGAAGGAACGGCGATATACTTCCAAGTCATAATGGTGTGTAACTTGGAGGGGAACTTGGAGGTGTTCCCACGCTCATGCTGCCCTTGTCCTTCAAGGTGGTAGAGGTCACGGGTTTGGCAGGTGCTGCCGAAGAAGCCTTGGCGAGTTGCTGCAGTGCATCTTGTAGATAATAATAATAACTTTTATTTATATAGCACCTTTAATGTAGTAAAACGTCCCAAGGCGCTTAGATGGTACACACTGCAGCCACGGTGCGTCAGTGGTGGAGAGAGTGAATGTTTAAGGTGGTAGAGAGAGTGAATGTTTAAGGTGCTAGTCAAGCGGGCTGCTTTGTCCTGGATGATTTCGAGCTTCTTGAGTGTTGTTGGAGCTGCACTCATTCAGGCAAGTGGAGAGTATTCCATTACACTCCTTACTTGTGCCTTGTAGATGGTGGAAAGGCTTTGGGGAGTCTGGAGGTGAGACACTCACCGCAGAATACCCAGCCTCTGACCTGCTCTTGCTGTCACAGTATTTATGTGGCTGGTCCAGTTATGTTTCTGGTCAATGGTGACCCCCCCCAGGATGTTGATGGTGGGGGATTCAGCAATGGTAATGCCATTGAATGTCAAGGGGCGGTGGTTAGACTCTCGCTTGTTGGAGATAGTCATTGCCTGGCACTTGTGTGGCGCAAATGTTACTTGCCACTTATCAGCCCAAGCCTGAATGTTGTCCATGTCTTGCTGCATGTGGGCACGGACTGCTTCATTATCTGAGGATTTGCGAATGGCACTGAATATTGTGCAGTCATCAGTGAACATCCCCACTTCTGATCTTATGATTGTAAAGTCCTGTCCCCTCAGTACAGATTCACACGAGGCATGTCGTGAAGTCAAGGTCACTCTGGACCTGCACCTTTATTTCACAGCGCTGGAATGCTGCACTTGCCTGAGACCTGTCCTTATATACCTGTCTCTTGCAAGTGCACCCCTGGTGGTAAGGTATGCTGGTGGTTACAGGTCATATCTTATTACAGTCATGTATAGCATGTTAGGATACAGTTATATATAATAATGTAAGATACATGACATCACCCTCCCCCAAGGTCTTATTGTCTTTATAGGTTCAGTCTCTCAGGTGGTCTACGCTCTCGCATGGAGCGTCTGAGTTGTGGTTCAGTTGTCTGCCTTGGTGTCTGTTTTTCTTTGGGTGTGGTTGCTGGTATCTCGCCTGGGCTGTCTGTTTCGATTGGTGTGATTGTTGTTGACTCGCCTGGGCTGTCTGTTGGGATTGCCCTTTCTCAGGTTGTTCCCTCTGTCTGTCCACCAGGTGTGGTGCGAGTTCCACATTGTAATCTGCCTCTGGTTCCGCAGTGTTGTTGGTAAATCTGCTTTTGACTTGGTCTACATGCCTCCGGCAGGTTTTGTCATTGTCCATTTGTACTACCAGTAGCCTGTTTCCTTCCTTGCCCGTTACTGTCCCTGCAAGCCATTTGGGACCCCTGCCATAGTTTAGTACAAACACTTTGTCCCCTATCTCATTCCATCTCCCCCTCGAATTTCTGTCATGGTACTCAGTCAGCTTATGGCGCTTTGCCTCAACAATTTCGTGCATGTCTGGGAGGATTAATGAGAGCCTTGTTTTTAAAGTCCTTTTCATCAACAGTTGCGCGGGGGGGATCCCAGTCAGTGAGTGCAGACGAGATCTGTATGCCAGCAGCAGTCGTGACAGGCGACCCTGCAGTGTGGGACCTTGGATTTTAAGCATGTTTTGTTTAATGATTTGCACTGCTCTCTCCGCCTGGCCGTTGGAGGCCGGCTTGAACGGTGCCATCTTGACGTGACTTATGCCGTGGTCAATTATAAAGTCTTGGAATTCTGCGCTGGTGAAGCACGGACCATTGTCACTGACCAATATGTCAGGGATTCCGTGCGTTGCAAACATGGTTGCGAGGCTCTCCACAGTGGTGGAGGTTATGCTCGAGTTTAAAATGGTGCATTCGATCCACTTTGAAAATGAATCTACAACTACGAGGAACATTTTGCCCATGAATGGGCCCGCATAGTCTACGTGCACCCGCAACCACGGTTTGGTAGGCCAGGGCCAGGGGCTCAATGGAGCCTCCCTGAGGGCATTGCTGAGTTGGGCAAAAATGGTGCACCTTCGGACGCAGAGCTCCAAGTCCGCGTCAATACCAGGCCACCAGATATGGGATCTGGCTATGGCCTTCATGAGAACGATCCCCGGGTGCTCGCGGTGGAGCTCCCGGACAAATGCCTCTCTGCCTCGCAGAGGCATGACTACTCGGCTGCCCCACATCAGGCAGTCTGCTTGTAGTGATAGCTCATGCTTGTAGTGAAAGGGTTTTAATTGCTCGGGGTAGGCATCGCAAGCCTCTGCCCAGTCACCGGTTAGGACACATCTTTTTACTAAGGATAATGTGGGGTCGCTGGCCGTCCAGGCTCTGATTTGGCGAGCCGTCATGGGTGAACTTGTGGACTCAAAGGCATTGATTGCCATGACTATCTCACAGTCCTGTTCGTCAGACCCTTCTGTGGTCGCCAGGGGTAGCCTGCTGAGCGCGTCGGCATAGTTGTCTGTGCCTGGTCTGTGCCTTATGGTATAGTGGTAGGACGCCAGCATGAGTGCCCACCGTTGAATTTGCGCCGAGGCGTTGGCGTTTATTGCCTTGCTCTCGGATAGAAGAGACGTGAAGGGCTTGTGGTCGGTTTCTAATGCGAACTTGGCCCCGAAAAGGTATTGGTGCATCTTTTTGACACCGTACACGCATGCGAGCGCCTCCTTCTCTACCATTCCGTACCCGCGCTCTGCCCGCGAAAGTGACCTGGAGGCATAAGCTATGGGTTGTAATTTGCCCACACTATTGACATGTTGCAAAACGCACCCGACCCCATATGCTGACGCATCGCATGTGAGAACTAGCTTTTTACCTGGGTCAAAGAAAGTCAAAACACTGTTGGAACACAGAAGGTTGCGTGCCTTATTGAAGGCGCGTTCCTGGGCGTCCCCCCAAAACCAATCGCACCCCTTCCTGAGTAGTATGTGGAGAGGCCCCAGCAGCATGCTTAAGTTCTGCATAAAGTTCCCAAAGTAATTGAGCAGCCCGAGAAAGGCGCGCAGTTCTGAGACATTCCGGGGCCTGGGTGCCAGGTGAATTGCTTCTGTTTTGGACTCTGTTGGGCGGATTCCATCAGCGGCAATCCTTCTGCCGAAAAATTCAAACTCGGGTGCGAGAAACAGGCACTTGGATTTCTTGACTCGTAGGCCTACCCGATCCAACCGCTTTAGTACTTCCTCCAAATTACGGAGATGGGAGTCGGTGTCCCTGCCCGTGATAAGTATGTCGTCTTGAAATACAACCGTCCCCGGGATGGACTTGAGCAAACTCTCCATGTTGCGCTGGAACATGGCAGCTGCCGACCTGATGCTGAATGGGCATCGATTGTACATGAAAAGGTCTCAATGTGTGTTGATGGTGGTGAGTAGCTTGGATTCCTCGATCAATTCTTGCGTCATATACGCAGATGTGAGGTCTCATTTTGAGAAAAGTTTACCTCCAGCCAGTGTGGCAAATAAGTCCTCCGCTCTGGGCAGCGGGTACTGGTCCTGTAGGGAGACTCTGTTTATGGTAGATTTGTAGTCCCCACAGATTCGTACAGATCCATAAGGCTTCATGACTGGGACGATGGGACTTGCCCAGTCGCTAAATTCCACAGGTGATATAATGCCTTCCCGCAGAAGCCGGTCTAGTTCGTGTTCAATCTTTTCCCTCATCACATATGGTACAGCTCTGGCCTTGTGATGGACCGGTCTAGCATCCTGTGTGATGTAGATTTTGACTTTGGCCCCTTTGAAAGTGCCCACACCTGGCTGAAAGGGATGTTCAAATCGCTTTATAACTGTTGAGCAGGAGGTCCGTTCCTCTAATGACATGGCATGGACATCATCCCATTTCCAGTTTAGTTTTGTCAGCCAGCTTCTCCCCAGCAGTGCTGGGGGTTCTCTGGGGACAATCCACAGGGGAAGTCGGTTCACTGTCCCTTTGTGTGTGACAGAGAGCATGGCGCTGCCGAGGACTGGTGCGATTTCTTTGGTATAGGTCCTTAGTTTGGTGTCGACCCTTATGAGTTTTGGTCTGTCTCTTTTATGCGGCCACAGTTGTTCAAATTGTTGAGCGCCCATGAGAGATTGACTCACTCCCGTATCCAGCTCCATGTTGACAGATATCTCGTTGAGTAGGACCCTCATCATTATAGGAGGCATCCTGTTGTAGGAGCAGCGGCCATTGATCGTGTTGACCCGCTGTACATCGGTGTCCCGGGTACTGTCCCCACAATCTTCTGGTCCGCTTTCCGACCCATCCGATTCGTATACCAGCCGAGCTGCCGTTTTTTTGCACATACGGGCCAAATTCCCTGTATATTCACAATTTCTGCAAACAGCCTGCTGAAATCGACATCCCCTTGACGAGTGCCCATCCCCACACCTCCAGCACAGACCTGTTCTATTGTTCAAAAAGTTTCCAAAGAATGAGTTGCATCTGGCTGATCTCTCTTGAGCTTCTCTCAGTTTGGAGTTGATTGCTCGCATTGTGGGTTGATGAGGTGTGGCCCTTGATGGCTTCTGCCTGTTGTCGAGAGCCTGTTCTCCCGGTTTTGTCTGTGTGTGGGGGTAGCAGCTTGTTTAGTGCTGTGAACTTCTTGTTCTGATATTTCGTTAGTTGTCGTACCTGCATTGTAAATCAACCTCGTTTCTTCTTCCCCTACCAAGAATGTCTGTGCAACCAGTGCTTCTGCCTCTAAGGTCAGATTCTTGGTCTCTATGAGCTTTCGGAATATGCCTGCGTGGCCTATTCCTTCAATGAAATGGTCTCTCAGCATTTCTCTCCTCAGTTCATCGGAGAACTCACATAAACTAGCCAACCTCCGAAGTTCCGCCACAAAGTCGGGTATGCTCTGACCCACACAGCATCTGTAGTTGTAGAACCTGTGTCTGGCTGCTCACTGGCTTCAGGTGGTCTCTTACCAGTGTGCTCAATTCTTCAAACGATTTGCTTGCTGGTTTCTCGGTTTCCAACAGATCCTTCATTAAAGCGTATGTTTTCGAGCCACAGCTGGTCAAGAGATGGGCTCTTCTCTTGTCTGCCTTATCATCGCCTAACCAGTATTTGGTTACAAAGCTTCGCTGGAGCCTTTCTATAAAGTCCTCCCAATTGTCTCCCACATTGTACTTTTCACCTGATCCGTTGTTCGCCATTCTGTGGATTCTGTAATCCCGTAACTCGTCGCCACTGTAAAGTCCTGTCCCCTCAGTACAGATTCACACGAGGCATGTAGTGAAGTCAAGGTCACTCTGGACCTGCACCTTTATTTCACAGCTCTGGAATGCTGCACTTGCCTTGTCCTTATATACCTGTCTCTTGCAAGTGCACCCCTGGTGGTAAGGTATGCTGGTGGTTACAGGTCATATCTTATTACAGTCATGTATAGCATGTTAGGATACAGTTATATATAATAATGTAAGATATATAATAATGTAAGACAATGATGGAGGGAGATTCATTGATGAAGCAGCTGAAGATGGTTGGGCCTAGGACACTGCCCTGAGGATCTCCTGCAGCGATGTCCTGGGGCTTTGATGATTGATGTCCAACAACAAAAACCATCTTCCTTTGTGCTCGGTATGACTCCAGCCAGTGGAGAGTTTCCCCCTGATTCCTGATTGGTCAGGCTGGCTCCAGACGAGGGAATTGAGGAGCCCAGGGAGAGGAGTCATGTGCTGATGATGTTCAAGACACTGTGCTCAGGCACATTTTCTCCAGCTAATCAGAAAAGTTTTATCCAAGTGACCAGTTTCGTGCTGACCTAACGTTCGTTATGCATTGTCTTGCTCTGTCCCACTCACCCCTCAGTCCACAACAAACACAGGGCCAAGTACCTGTGCCACATTTAATTGGGTAATGCTTTGGGAGTGCCAAGAGCTGGAGAAATGCTCGGGCATTTGAGCCTCTTTCCTTGCAATAGCCTTCTCTTTCACCCCGAGAGTCCCCTCACCCCCTTCATAAGGGCCTGCCCGACCAACCCAAAGAGGGGATTGACAGCCACCCCCGTGATATCTTTAGACAGCACTACACAAGCACACACACTTATAAGATGGCTCCTAACAGAATTGTGTCACATGACCTTGCCACATGACTGTTTCCTGTTATTACATCAGTAGCCCACGAGGTGGAGCTCTATTATACCCCCCTCTCCCCTGAGCTTTCCCACTTATAGAATGCGACTAACATGTCATGATGCAAGTGCTCCCCAAGGACCTGCTTAAATAAGAACCTCTACAACATTAGTCCCCTTGGCTGGTTGAGGTACCCTCACTAATGTGCAGTCGGGAACTGTCCTATATGTGCAAGCAACAGTGCAAATAAGAGGACTATGTCTTTACAAACCACTGATAAAATCAGTACAAACCAAAAATGAACTGTCACAGTCTGCCTTTAAAGAAAGACTTGCATTTATAGCGCCTTTCATAACCTCAGGATGTTCTAAAGCCCTTCGCGGCCAACGAAGTACCTTTAAAATGTAGTCACTGTTGTAATGTAGGAAACGCAGCAGCCAATTTGTGCACAGCAAGGCTCCACAATTAGCAATGAGGTAGTGACCAAATTATATTTTTAAAATGATGCTGGTTGAGGGATAAATATTGGCCAGGACACTGAGGAGAACTCCCCTGTTCTTCTTCGAAACAGTGCTCGGGGGATCTTTTACATCCAAATGAGCAGGCATTCAGTGCTTCAGTTTAATGCCACACCTGAGAGAAAATACCTCCGACAGGGCAGCACTCCCTCAGCGCTGCGCTAGAGTATCAGCCCAGATTTTTTTGTGCTCAAGTCTCTGGAGTGGACTTGAGCCCACAACCATTTTTATTTTATGAATAAACAGAGCTGTTTTGCTTTCAGTACAGTTGAAAGGTGAGATAAATAGGAGAAAGCAAAATTATATTATCCTTCCTTCCCCCCACATGGCCCAACATATGTGAGCGAGGTTGCTTTCTTAGCTATCATCGGAACTCAAATATGCGCCACAGAGGTTGCTCTGAAGCCTCTTCCACTAGGCCGCCAGCTGTTTTTGTTTCACTTCAAGCTAACTAAAACCTGATGCCAGCCCCAAGAGCCAAAAAAACCAAGTGACCTATGACATTACCTCGCAGACATCATTAAACACATTCACTGCTGGGTTTTTTTCCTCTCCTGACAGGCAAACTCTCTTTTGCTAATTATGACCAAAGAAAACCTCACGCTTCTGAATCGATATGATCTAGAGAGCGTTCACAAGCAGATAAATCCCTCACATAAAGCGCTGTGAATAAAATATTAATTCAGCATCCTTCAAAAGCCCCTCTCAAGGTCACAGAGCCAGAAGTTGCTACTGAAGCATGGAGTTTACAGTACCGAAGAGAACCATGTTACATTTACCTATTTAAATCTTGTGGGCATTACCTCATGTTTAGTTCTGGATGATTTTTTTTTGCTTTATCCGTCTTTTTTTATTTTCCATGTCGCCTGCGGGCTGTCCAATAATTCGGAGCTGAAATCATACCTTTTACTTTGCTTTAGTACTGTTGTCAAAACATTGACTTTTCTCTTGTGCTCGTTCCCAGCAAAAATAAGACGAGAATCAATATACTGATGAATATTGCATGAGCTGTTGGACCACAGTGCTCGGTGTGTTCAATGGCTCAGACCTGCTGACACCGCGCTTCGGGAGGGAAGCGGGAGTTTTTCCAGTTTTGTTCAGTTGGGCTTTCTAAGCAGATGCTGGTTGGGGTTAGGAGGAAGGTGTTTATGCGTGTGCATGTGTGTGCGCGTGTGTATTTGTGTGTGCATGTGCGTGTGTGTATGCATGTGTGCGGGTGCATGTGTGTGTGCGCGTGTGTATATGTGTGTGCGAGTGCGTGCGCGCGTGTGTGTGTGTGAGCATGTATGTGCGTATGTGTATTTATGTCTGTGCGAATGGGTGCATGTGTGTGTGTGTGTGCGCGTATGTGTTTATGTGACTGTGCATGTGTATGACTGTGCGTGTGTATGTATGTGTGTGTGTGTGTACGCGCGCGTATGTCCGTGTGTGTATGTCTGTATGTGCACACGTGTGTGCGTATGTCTGTGTGTGTGCGCGAGTATGTATGTATGCGCGTGTGTGTGCACGTGTGCGCGTGCGTGTATCTATGTGTGCGCGCGTGTGTGCGCGCATGAGTGTGTGTATGTGCGTGTGTATGTGTGCATGTGTATTGGGAAAAGGCAAGGGATTGAAAGCATTCGCAATAGCTGCATCGCAATGCATATTGGAATGTAAATTATAATGTATGATTCTTTCTGAGTTCAGCTTTTTCAAAGGGGACTACTTGCACAGTAAGGGAGTGAAATTGGACACAGATGGGGAGCCAAAACAAGCAGAATTGCTTTTGCCACCCATTATACAATGCGCCGATATTTATTCCTATTGAATTCAACAGAACTGAATATCGGTCTGGCATATGACAGGTGACTGACGTGATTCCGCCTGTCTTGTCTCTCTGTCCGTGTCCAATTTCACCCCTTAGTGTTCAGAATTGGACTACTGATTCGGAAAGTAATTAATCTCCCAAATTGAATAAAATAAAGAATTGCTGAGCTGCATCGCACTTCTCACTTATTTCTTCCATTATATTAATTATGTACTTTATTTTCTTCAACTTCTCCCCACCCCCCACCCTTTTCTCATCCTCTATCCTCAAAACAGGGATTCGTGCAGGGTACAGTTCCACAGGCACCTCGACTCTGCTTTCTCACCATTGGCCGCACAGCCTTCAAACAGGGGCAAGGAATTTGAAGTTATTACAATGGGGGGAGAGGGGGAGGGCTGGGCAGTGAGCCAATGTGAGACAAGCGGGGTAGGTGAATGGGCAGAAAAGCTCTGGATGAGTTGGAGTTAGTGTGCGGAGGAGGAACTTGGGAGGGCATTGGAAATCCTGAGCCTGGGACCCGAAAGACTATTTCTTCCCATCTTACCCCGGGAGCGCCAAGACCAGTTACTGCACCGCCCACTGCAGTTGGCCTCAGTGCCCCTAATCATGTGACTGAACCCTGACCAGGGATCGGGCAGTGGCAATAGGCATTTACCCAGTAAGCCATGGAGGAAGTATTCTCTACACCTTAAATAGAAATTCTTCCCATCCATTAAACGGTTGCTTTCCACTTCAGTTCCAGGAACACATGGTTTGTCCGCATGGTCAACGTGAAGTTAATACATAAAGAAAGAAAGACTTGGATTTATATACCACCTTTCACGACCACCGCACGTCTCAAAGTGCTTTACAGCCAATGAAGTACTTTTTGAAGTGTAGTCACTGTTGCAATGTGGGAAACACGGCAGCCAATTTGCACACAGCAAGCTCCCACAATCACCAATGTGATAATGATCAGATAATCTGATTTTTGTTATGTTGATTGAGGGTTAAATATTGGCCAAGACACCGGGGATAACTCCCCTGCTCTTCTTCAAAATAGTGCCAGGGGATCTTTTACATCCACCTGAGAGCGCAGACTGGGCCTCGGTTTGACGTCTCAGTTGAAAGACGGCACCTCCGGCACTGGAGTGTCAGCCTAGAATTTTGGGGGGTCAAGTCCCTGGAGTGGGATTTGAACCCACAACCTCCTGACTCAGGCGAGTGTGCTACCCACCGAGCCATAGCGTCATCTGGCATGCGGCTGCGAAGCATGAGTCAGCAGCAACCCTTGAGTGAGCACAGGTCACGCTATCTCCCAACATAGCAAATAAAAAAACCCTGTAAACTGAGAGAACGAGATAGAATCTGGAGACTAAGAGTACTTTGACTCCCAAGCCAGTGTCTCAGTGGAGTGTTTTGCATTGATACAATTGAGATTCGGTTGCAGAGTAACTGATTCAACATGCTGAGCTATAGATGTTGCAGATGGCCAATTTGTTTCTCCGAAACTGTAGAAATTCAAATCCAACTATAACGAGAGTCAGGCAAAATACTTCTTGAAAATGTAATGGAACATTTATCAAGATTCAGCTCACATGTAACCTGATCCGGTAAAGATTACCGTGTTTGGCATGGTATGCCATAATGATGTCATGAAATCCACAAAGTAAAACAAAACCCTCAGTGTTGAATAATAGCTTGTGATGAGTATGTGACAAGCCTGTCACATTCCCACTGACTTACAGCATGTCCCAATGCAATGATACTCTCATTACCTTAATGGGACTATTCCAGGGAACGCTTACCAAGATCATATCTGTAGGCTCCCACAGGGCCTCAATGGTACAATGCATTACCTGGTGTAGTTCTGATCCTACAGACTAGGAAGCTCCCAGGACTGAGCTCTGGTCTGTGTTAAGTAATCGCAGCTGGAACAGTGGTGGGGGTGATGCAATGTTCTGAAATCATTACCCAGCATCTCGAAGGGGAGCAGGAGAAGTATGGAAGAAAGAAAGACCTTTCACGACCACTGGATGTCTCAAAACACTTCACAACCACTTTTGGAGTACAGTCACTGTTGTAATATGGGAAACGCAGCAGCCAATTTGCGCACAAGCAAACTCCCACAAACAGTAATATAATAATGACCAAAAAATCTGGGTTTTTTGCTATGTTGATTGAGGGATAAATATTGGCCAGGACACCAGAGATAACTCTGCTGGTTTTCTTTGAAATAGTGTCATGGGCTCTTTTACATCCACCAGAGAAGATCGACAGGGCCTCGGTTTAACATCTTCATCCAAGATGACGGCACCTCCGACAGTGCAGCACTCCCTGAGCACTGCATTGGAGTGTCAGTCTAGAATTTTTGTGCACAAGTCTCTGGAGGGGGACTTGAACCCACAGCCTTCTGACTCAGAGGCAAATGTGCTACTCACTGAACCACAGCTGGCACTGTATAGGAGAGACTTACAGACCAAAAAGATACCTTCAATATTTTTCCATTTTTACAGCAGTTTATTATTTCAGTGAGTGCTGCTATCACATTAAAATGTTTAAAGTCATGCAACATAGGTTAAAATAAAATCAAACTGGCTCCCCCGTCGTCTAATCCCACGTGCATCTATACATACCATAACAGTAACAGTAGCAGCGACAATGGCAGCAACAGCAATTTCCATTTATATAGCTACTCCTCATTTGGAAGGAAATCTCGGAGCCCTTGGCCAGAGGTGTGACATTCCTCACAACCTCACAACAGACACAGACTCAAAAGATGGCTGTTCATGCAGGAACTTGTCAGTTGACCTGTCCCTGATGCTTTATTGTGAAAACAACAATGGCTGTGTTACCACAGTAGTCCACTAGGTGGAGCAGTAGTCCACTAGGTGAGAATGATAAAAGACATGGTTGATGAGACAGGTTTGGGGGAAATTTTTGACAGAAGGGAGAGAGGAAGTAAGGAGCAGTGGTTCGAGCAAGAATCCAAAGAATATGGACTCAATCATCCACACTCTCAGTCACTCAGGCTCACAGTCACATGAATGCACATTTATTCACACCCACACACGCCACATTTGTTCATACATTTGCACATTCACACACATGGATCCACATATTTTATGCTGTTTTTATATCGCACAGAACCTGCAATGTTGCCGTTGGCCTCCAATGTGTGGGTGTCCTACAAGTTGCGGCAACGATAAATTGGCATGATTCACTAACGCTGCTTACTGAGAAGCCCCAGGGAAAAACAATTCATCAGCCTTGGCAAATCTGGCAAGTTTACTTTGTGGTGAGAAAGAAAGAATATTTATATAGTGCCTTTATGATCCCAGGACTTCCCAAAGCACTTTGCAGCCAATGAAGTACTTTTGAAGAGTAGTCACTGTGGTAATGTAGGAAACGTGGTGGCCAATTTGCAAGGTCCCACAAACAGAAATGTGATAGTGAGCAGATAATTTTTTTTAGTGATGTTGATTAAAAGATCAATATTGCCCAGGACACCAAGGATAACTTCCTTGCTCTTCTTCAAAATAATGCCATGGGATCTTTTCCGTTAAACCGGAATCTGAAAGACGGCACCTCCGACAGTGCAGCACTTCTGCTGTACTGCATTGGATTGTCAGCCTAGATATTGTGCTAATGTCTCTGGAGTGGGATTGAATCCACAACTGTTTTTATGCAAAAAAACAGCACTGTTTGGCTTTTAGTGCAGTTGAAAGGTGAGATAAATATGGCGAAAGTATAAGTACAATAGCCTTCCCTCCCCTACCCCCGCACGGACCAACATTTGTGAGAAAGGTTACTTTCGCAGCCAACGTCGGAACTCAAACGTGCGCCCACTTGGACCCACAACTTTCTGAGTCGGAGTCAAAAGTGCTACCAGTGAGCCATGGACTGCACCAGACCGGTGTATCAGGAGCTGGTGAATTGGCACGGTATTTAACCCAATGTAAAAGCAGTATTATAATCTCGGCCTTTTGGTTAAGATCATGCGTAACTGACCTGACAGGGGAGTAACCACCATAACCCCAAGGTGGTTCTCCCTGGATCAGGAAGGTATATGCTTGCTTTTTTGGAAATAGGAGGTGGGTGGGGTGGCTTGACCCATCCACCTCCACGGAGGTGTGTGGGGGACCTGACCCATCCACCTCCATGGCACGAACCTGGTATTGCAGTACTTCCAGGAACGGTGCAGTGGCTCTAGGCCTTTTGGCTAAGAGCATTGGCGCAGAGTGATCCTTGAATGGGCCCAAGGTGACCTCTGGCGTTTGTGATTTGACAAAGAATTGGAATGATTGGCTACGAATTTCAAAAAAAAAAAAAAAAAATTATAATCACACAGACACACAACAACCTGCATTTATATAGCGCTTTTAACGCAGTAAAACGTCCCAATGTGCTTCACAGGAGCGTTATCAGACAAAATTTGACACGAGCCATATGAGGACTTATTAGGATTGGTTGGTCAAAGAGATAGGTTTTAAGGAGAATCTTTAAGGAGGAGAGAGAGGTAGAGAGGCAGAGAGATGTAGGGAGGGAATTCCAGTGCTTAGGGCCTAGGCAACAGAAGGCATGGCCACCGATGATGGTGTGAAGGAAATCAGGGTTTCGCAAGAGGCCAGAATTGGAGGAGATCTCAGGGGGTTATAGGACTGGAGGAGGTTACAGAGATGGGAGGGGTAAGGTCATGGAGGGATTTGAAGACAAGGATGAGAATATTAAAATCAAGGTTTTGCCGGATCGGGAGCCAATGTAGGCCAGCGAGTACAAGGGTGATGGGTTAACAGGACTTATTTACAATCACACACTCGCACTTATGTACACACAGCGTAATTGCAGGCTGAATGTTCAGGTGATGGTTGCTGTGTGTGTGTAATGAATTTAATTGCACACGTGCACTTTACAAACCTTCCATTTGATTAAGTGTGCCTCACATCACAGAGTTTTCAAAGGCTCTTGTGTACATTGCAGTACATCAATCTATAAAAAGTGCTGCCTTTAGCCTGCAGAATGAGCAAATGACACCCGTCTGGCCACAAGCCAGGAATATCTGCCCATTTTATCGAATAAATAGTTTCCATTTATTTCTGAGGAGGTTTTTTTTTGTTCTGGTTATAAAAAGATGCATCTGTCAGTGTCAGTGCCGCCTTCTGTACTGACTGATCTACTATCTCTGAGAAGATGGCTAATTCCTGTGGGTTTTTACACTAAATAAAGCTGCAGCCAGCTCCACAGACAGGCTCATTAAACTCAAAGGGTGTCTCTTTTTGTTTTATATACGCAGATTAAAGTAATACAGAAAAGGCTCACGGTGCGGAGGACGAGGTCAATCCCTGGGAAATAGCTTCCTGACTTGAAAGAACATTTTTTCTTGTTGTAATTTTGCCTGCATTTATTAACCTGCATTTATTAAGCACTCTATCACAGCTCTTAGACATGTGCTTCGGATAGAACAAATTATATTGTTCATGCGACTATTATTACATGGGTAAAACATCAGCCATGTTGTGCACAGCAAGGTCCCACAAACAGCAACAAAAGAAAGCACTTGAATTTATATAGTGCCTTCTATGTCCATAGGGCATCCAAAGTGCTCCACAGCCAATAGATCACTTTTGAAGTGTAGTCACTGTTGTTATGAAGGCAAACAGGGCAACCAATTTGCACACAGCAAGATCCCATAAACAGCAAATTGGAAGAATGAACAATTAATCAGTTTCTGGTGGCTACACCTTGGCCAGGATTCTGGGTGAACATCTCGGTCTTCTTCAAACAGGTCTATGGGATCTTTAAGATCCAACTGAATATGTAGATCTGGCCTCGGTTTAACGTCTTATTGCCCCTGAGGAAGGCAACCTACTCTCCATTGCTTCAGACGAGTGAAGGTCTAAGCGATAGTCTCCTAGCTTCTCACCCCCAAGCAGGCTCCTTGCTGCAACTAAACGTTCTATTGGAAGTCTCCCAGGCTGAGGCGGGAAGATTGAGAATGCATCATCATCATCATCATAGGCAGTCCTTCGAAGCGAGGATGACTTGCTTCCATGCGAAAAAAGGGATGAGTTCACAGGTGTTTCAATGTTCCAGATCTCGAACTAATATTCCAGATCCCGAACTGCATATTGAAGGGTGGGAGATGCCTGTACGTGGATTTCTTTAATGTGTGGTGGCTGTTGCACACCAGCCACCACACGGGCTTGACAGAGCTAGGTCTTGGTCCAGTGGCAAGGGTTAACCAAAACGACTGGAGACCAGTTCTGCTGCACGGACCCAGCGTGCACACATATCGCAGTTTGGGCTGGCCCGTGCTGCCCTCGGGCCCTCACCTCCTCTGAGCCCCAAACTCGCGTCTCTCCTGGGCCCTGGTCACTTCCATCTACAAACTCTTGTCGCTCCTTCGCCCCTCCTGCTGTGCCTGCCCGCACTGCAATCAATGACCTAGCTTCACAGACATTGCCCTCGTGCAGCAGCACGCACTGCTCCCTCTAATGGTCTTGGCCTGCTGATGGTCTTGCAGGCCGGGACCATGCCGATTTCTGGGCTGGTCCGCCGCACGTTGCTCCCTCCAATGGTCTACTGATGGTCTTACACTTACACTTGAATACAAACACTCAGAGTCTACTTGACCGAATCCTGGCCTGGTTTCAGCTTGAATGTTGCCGGAGGGATGGAGGCCTTCATTCCACCAGCGACGTTCTCGCCTTCCTTCCTCCAGCGCTGTTCTCGCCTACATTCCATCGGCGACGTCCTGGCCTTCATTCCATCGGTGAGGTTCTGGCCTCCCCCCCCAGCCAAGGGCAGAGTCTCTGTCGAGCACGTGGAGTGCACAATGGCTGTGGCCACTCTGATCTCTTTGACCTCTCCTCCTTCCAGCCCTCAGCCAGGCCTCGGTTTTCTCACCACCTCACTGAAGGGCACTGCTCAGTGCCGAGCTTACGGCTCGCATCCCGCTTTAGGCAACTAGGCTCATACAGCAGAGTCTGGTCTCCAGGTGTCTTGGACCCCCTTGCCACTGGACAAAGACCTTGCTCTGCTAAGCCCGTGTGGTAGCCGGTATGCAATGGCCATCCCACATTAAAAGAAGTCACACACAGGCATCTTCCACCTTTCAAAATGAAGTTTGGGACCTGGAACATCATTAAGTCTTCCTCGATTTCGAGGGACTGCCAATGATGATGATGGTTTCGGCTGAGGCGCAAAACCTTGGCTTAGTGTCTTCAGTCTCAGGGGAGAAAAAGAAGGCACTGGATGAGTATTTGGTTGGGAATGAGATGAAGGTTTATAGGTCTCAGTACAAATATACTGTGCTAAACATGGTGACCGCCAAGCTGCTGGGAGCACTAATGCAACAAGGATGAATCATGTAGTATGGAAGATTAAATAGGCATGCTGTTTATTTTGTATGATTTCCGCTTGGGGTCAGAAGGTATTTTTATAGAACCTTCCCTTAAGGGTTAAGTACGAATCCACAATGGCATGGATTGCACTAGGTGTGCCGCTGGAATGGGTTTGATGGGCTGAATGGCCTTTTCCCATTCAATTCTTTCTTATATCCTCATCGGTAAAGCGTAGCTGAATGTGCAGCCATTGTGTGCAGGCACAGCAGCAGAAATATTGACTATTTCTGAACAGAAAAATTGATGCATTTGCTGCCTGCGGAATGCAGTCTGACCCCGTTAATGTATTCAAGTGAGACGCTTCCATTGTTGAGTGTCGTACAAGGAACATTCAATGTCTCTACCTTTACTTACTCATGGAGATAAAGATCCATTACTGAGACACAGCTCAGTGAATTAAATTGGGCAGAAGCAAATTCAGTGCAATGGAAGACCTGATCAGAATACACTAGATATTGGACAAGCACATGGTCAATTATATGCACACTGCAAAGCCCTCATTGTTCAAACCCAGATCAGTGCCACTTACTCCAAGGATGACAGCTGATGGGATTAAATCTAAAGCCCGTTTAGGAGTGCACTGACTGCAGATATATTCTCCGCTAGTTGGCTGAGCTCCTAAGTATAAACAGCTGAATTTATAGCCAAAGAACTGTGGTGTAGACCCACGAGTCGATGTGCCTACTTCTCGGGTCAGGCTTTCCGTTTCAGCAAAGTAAATGTGGGGAGCAGGTTCCCTGTGTTGTGCACACCCGGCAGACCGACAAGAGATCAGTCATGTGTGGAGGCTTTGCTCTCAGGACATCAACAAAAAAAAACAGTAAAACAAGAAGTGCCCTGGTGCAGAAGCCTCCAAGTGTTTAGTTTATAATGGGCGCCTCTGAGCCACAGATAAAATTTACAATCCTGTTCTCCTTCCTTTGCATATAACTCAAGTTGCTACTAATAGATCTTGGTGTTAGGATTGTTCCTCCAATGAGGCAAAAGCCTTAAAAGTCGACCTTTCCAAACCTCCAGGTTTGTGAAATTTAAACAACAAGAACAACTTGTATTTATATAGCGCCTTTAACGTAGTGAAACGTCCCAAGGCGCTTCACAGGAATATTATGCGATAAAAAATTTGACACCGAGCAGCTTAAGTAAAAATTAACGCAGTTGACCAAAAGCTTGGTCAAAGAAGTATATTTTAAGGAGCATCTTGAAGGAGGAAAGAGAGGTAGAGAGGCGGAGAGGTTTAGGCACGGAGTGGATAGGCAATGGCAGACATTTATAGATTACATGGATGAACTTCAACAATTGTGCATCCCTGTCTGGAATAAAAAATAAAATGGGGCGAACAGGGGAAATTAGGGATAGTGTTAAATCCAAGGAAGACGCATATAAATTGGCCAGAAAAAGCAGCAAACTTGAGGATTGGGAGAAATTTAGAATTCAGCAGAAGAGGACTAAGGGTCTAATTAGGAGGGGGTAAATAGAGTATGAGAGGAAGCTTGCAGGGAACATAAAAAGTGACTGCCAAAGCTTCAATAGATATGTGAAGAGAAAAAGATTAGTGAAGACCAGCTTAGGTCCTTTGCAGTCAGAATCAGGTGAATTTATAATGGGGAACAAGGAATGGCAGAACAATTGAACAAATACTTTGGATCTGTCTTCACTAAGGAAGACACAAATAACCTCCTGGAAATACTAGGGGTTTGAGGGTCTAGCGAAAAGGAGGAACTGAAGGAAATCCTGATCAGTCAGGAAATTGTGTTAGGGAAATTGATGAGATTGAAGGCCGATAAATCCCCAGGGCCTGATAGGCTGCATCCCAGAGTAATTAAGGAAGTGACCCTAGAAATAGTGGATGCATTGGTGCTCATTTTCCAACATTCTATAGACTCTGGATCAGTTCCTATGGACTGGAGAGTAGCTAATGTAACACCACTTTTTTAAAAAGGAGGGAGAGAGAAAACAGGGACTTATAGACTGGTTTGCCTGACATCGGTAGTGGGGAAAATGTTGGAATCAATTATTCAAGATGAAATAGCAGCATATTTGGAAAGCAGTGACAGGATCGGTCCAAGTCAGCATGGATTTATGAAAGGGAAATCATACTTGACAAATCTTCTAGAATTTTTTGAGGGTGTAACGAGGAGAGTGGATAAGGGAGAACCTGTGGATGTGGTGTATTTGGACTTTCAAAAGGCTTTTGACAAGGTCCCACACAAGAGATTAATGTGCAAAATTAAAGCACATGGTATTGGGGATAATGTATTGACGTGGATAGAGAACTGGTTGGCAGACAGGAAGCAGAGAGTCGGAATAAACAGGTCCTTTTCAGAATGGCAGACAGTGACCAGTGGGGTGCTGCAGGGTTCAGTGCTGGGACCCCAGCTATTTACAATGTACATCAATGATTTAGATGAAGGCATTGAGAGTAATATCTCCAAGTTTGCAGATGACACTAAGCTGGGTGGTGGTGTGAGCTGTGAGGAGGATGCTAATAGGCTGCAAGGTGACTTGGACAGGTTAGGTAAGTGGGCAAATGCATGGCAGATGCAGTGTAATGTGGATAAATGTGAGGTTATCAACTTTATTGGCAAAAACAAGAAGACAGAATATTATATGAATGGTGACAGATTAGGAAAAGGTGAGGTGCAACGGGACCTGGGTGTCATGGTACATCAGTCATTTAAGTTTGGCATGCTGGTGCAGCAGGCGGTGAAGAAGGCAAATGGCATGTTGGCCATCATAGCGAGAGGATTTGAGTATAGGAGCAGGGAGGTCTTGTTGCAGTTGTATTGAGCCTTAGTGAGGCCACACCTGGAGTATTGTGTTCAGTTTTGGTCTCCTAACCTGAGGAAGGACGATCTTGCTATTTAGGGAGTACAGTGAAGGTTCACCAGATTGATTCCGGGATGGCAGGACTGATATATGAGGAGAGATTGGGTCAACTGGGCTTGTATCCACTGGAGTTTATAAGAATGAGAGGGGATCTCATAGAAACATATAAAATTCTGATGGGATTGGACAGATTAGAGGCAGGAAGTATGTTCCCGTTGCTGGGGAGTTCCAGAACCAGGGGTCACAGTCTAAGAATAAGGGGTAAGCCATTTAGGATCGAGATGAGGAGAAACCTCTTCACTCAGAGAGTTGTTAACCTGTGGAAATCTCTACCGCAGAAAGTTGTTGAGGCCAGTTCGATAGATATATTCAAAAGGGATTTAGATAGCGCCCTTACGGCCAAAGGGATCAAGGGATATGGAGAGAAAGCAGGAAAGGGGTATTGAAGTTGAATGATCAGCCATGATCAGCCATAGAAATTAGGTGCAGGACTAATTTCTATGTTTCTATGTTTCCAGAGCTTGGGGCCTAGGCAGCTGAAGGCACGGCCAACGATGGTGGAGCGATTATAATCAGGGATGCTCAAGAGGGCAGAGTTAGAGGAGCGCAGATATTTTGGGAGGGTTGTGGTGCTGGAGGAGATTACAGAGATAGGGAGGGGTGAGGCCATGGAGGGATTTGAAAACAATGATGAGAATTTTGAAATTGAGGCGTTGCGTAAACAGATCAAACGAGAAAAACCAGTATCACTCGGACCAACCTAACTCAGCTTTGGAGTGGTAGCATTCCCACCTACGAGTCAGAAGGTTCAGGGATCGAACCCGCTCCAGACAGTCCCAGCGAGCAGAGAGCAGAGCTCCGGCTTTGATATCTGAGTTGGTATCCCGCGGGATATTCACGCTCAGTGGGTGACCCCTCCCCCACCCCCCATCTCCCCTCCCCGCCATCCTATGGGTTTTGAGAGCCTATAAAACCCTCACGCCATGTAGGAGTAAGCATTCTATCGGCTGGTAGAAAGGTGTAAGGCGCTTTGACATCGCGGCCTGTCAGGCGGTTAATCAGCCTGCGGGATCCTTCCACTCTTTCACACCGTCTCTGGGGGAGGAGTGTGAAGATCCAAAAACAACAACAAGCACAGCATCGGGGGGGGGGGAGGGGCGGAGGCGGGGGTGAGATGGGAGGGGTTGGTAGCTGCCAGAGCGTGGGGGGTCGGATGTGGTTCACAAGCTGCCGGTTGGCCCCAATGCCTTAACGTGGTTTGCGGAGGCTCGGTTGCATCAGTTGTGATTTTGCCAAGAGCTATTGATATCTCGGGGACTATGCGGTGACTGCAAATCAGTGCGTACAACACAGGGAAGCCACTGCCAATTGCCCAGCATCGCTCTGCCGTGTTGGCAGACAATCCTTATTTAGCAAGCAGCTCCTTTCATATGCAGATTAGTAGTCGGAGCTGCACGCGGTATTTGATGTTAATAAGGGCAGAAAATGCTGGAAACGCACCGCAAGTCAATCAGTGTCTGAAAGTGAAAGACAGGCTAACATTTCGGGCGAGATCCTTTGGCATAACTGGCTAGTTCTGATAAGGGTTCACAGCTGCAACATTGACCTGTATTTACTGTTTACGATATTGCTGAGGGTCTCCTGCTGCCAACGTGCAGTCAGCAGCCACACTGATCCAAACTTGCCAGGTCTGTGCCCAGGCAAACCCCACGAAAGATGTTCTTGGCCGGCGGCACGATTGGATCTCTTTTCCCCTGCCCCCTCCACCCTCATCTCCAACAACAAGTGCGAGGATCACATGAACCGAGACCATCTGTTTAGCCGTCCCTTCCCCTGCCCCTACCCACCAAGCCAAGCTTCTTCCAAGGTTCCCTTTGCCCCAGCCCTATCATAGAAACATAGAAAATAGGTACAGGAGTAGGCCATTCGGCCCTTCGAGCCTGCACCGCCATTCAATAAGATCATGGCTGATCTTTCCCTCAGTACCCCTTTCCTGCTTTCTCTCCATATCCCTTGATCCCCTTAGCCATGAGGGCCATATCTAACTCCCTCTTGAATATATCCAATGAACTGGCATCAACAACTCTCTGCAGCAAGAAATTCCACAGGTTAACAACTCTCTAAGTGAAGTAGTTTCTCCTTATCTCAGTTCTAAATGGCCTGCCCCTTATCCTACGACTATGTCCCCTAGTTCTGGACTTACCCAACATCTAACCTGTCCAGTCCCGTCAGAATCTTATATGTTTCTATGAGATCCCCTCTCATCCTTCTAAACTCCAGTGTATAAAGGCCCAGTTGATCCAGTCTCTCCTCATATGTTAGTCCAGCCATCCCTGGAATCAATCTGGTGAACCTTCGCTGCACTCCCTGAATAGCAAGAATGTCCTTCCTCAGATTAGGAGACTAAAACTGAGCACAATATTCCAGGTGGGGCCTCACCAAGGCCCTGTACAACTGCAGTAAGACTTCCCTGCTCCTATACTCAATCCCCTAGCTATGAAGGCCAACATGCCATTTGCCTTCTTCACCGCCTGCTGTACCTGCATGCCAACTTTCAATAACTGATGAACCATGACACCCAGGTCTCGCTGCACCTCCCCTTTTCCTAATCTGCCACCATTCAGATAATATTCTGCCTTCCTGTTTTTGCCCCCAAAGTGGATAACCTCACATTATACTGCATCTGCCATGTATTTTCCCACTCGCCTAACCTGTCCAAGTCACCCTGCAGCCTCTTAGCATTCTCCTCACAGCTCACACCGGCACCCAGTTTCGTGTCATCTGCAAACTTGGAGATATTAAACTCAATTCCATCATTTAAATCATTAATATATATTGTAAAGAGCTGGGTTCCCATCACTGAGCCCTGCGGCACTCCACTAGTCACTGCCTGCCATTCTGAAAAGGACCTGCTTATCCCGACTCTCTGCTTCCTGTCTGCCAACCAGTTCTCTATCCACGTCAGTATATTATCCCCAATATCATGTGCTTTGATTTTGCATACCAATCTCTTGTGTGGGATCTTGTCAAAAGCCTTTTGAAAGTCCAAATACACCACATCCACTGGTTCTCCCTTGTCCACTCTACTAGTTACATCCTCAAAAAATTCCAGAAGATTTGTCAAGCATGATTTCCCTTTAATAAATCCATGCTGACTTGGACCGATCCTGTCACTGCTTTCCAAATGTGCTGCTATTTCATCCTTAATGATTGATTCCAACATTTTTCCCACCACTGATGTCAGGCTAACCGGTCTATAATTACCCGTTTTCTCTCCCTCCTTTTTAAAAAAGTGGTGTTACATTAGCAACCCTCCAATCCATAGGAACAGATTCAGAGTCGATAGACTGTTGGAAAATGATCACCAATGCATCCACTATTTCTTGGGCCACTTCCTTAAGTACTCTGGGATGTAGACTATCAGGTGCTGGGGATTTATCGGCCTTCAATCCCATCAATTTCCCTAACACAATTTCCCACCTAATAAGGATATCCTTCAGTTCCTCCTTCTCACAAGACCCTTGGTCCCCTAGTACATCCGGAAGGTTACTTGTGTCTTCCTTCGTAAAGACAGAACCAAAGTATTGGTTCAATTGGTCTGCCATTTCTTTGTTCCTATTACAAATTCACCCGAATCCGACTGCAAGGGACCTACGTTTGTCTTCACCAATCTTTTTCTCTTCACATATCTATAGAAGCTTTTGCAGCCAGTTTTTATGTTCCCAGCAAGCTTCCTCTCATACTCTATTTTCCCCCTCTTAATTAAACTCTTTGTCCTCCTCTGCTAAATTCTAAATTTCTCCCAGTCCTCGGGTTTGCTGCTTTTTCTGGCTAATTTATATGTCTCTTCCTTGGATTTAACACTATCCTTAATTTCCCTTGTTAGCCATGGTTGAACCACCTTCCCCGTTTTATTTTTACTCCAGACAGGGATGTACAATTGTTGAAGTTCATCCATATGATCTTTAAAGGTTTACCATTGTCGATCCACCGTCAACCCTTTAAACATCATTTGCCAGTCTAACCTAGCCAATTCGCGCCTCATACCGTCAAAGTTACCTTTCCTTAAGTTCAGGACCCTAGTTTCTGAATTAACTTTGCCACTCTCCATCTTAATAAAGAATTCTACCATATTATGGTCACTCTTCCCCAAGGGGCCTCGCACAACAAGATTGCTAATTAGTCCCTTCTCATTACACATCACCCAGTCTAGGATGGCCAGCTCTCTGGTTGGTTCCTCAACATATTGGTCTAGAAAACCATCCCTAATACACTCCAGGAAATCCTTCTCCACGGCATTGCTACCAGTTTGGTTAGCCCAATCTATATGTAAATTAAAGTCGTCCATGATAACTGCTGAACCTTTATTGCACACATCCCTTATTTCTTGTTTGATGCTGTCCCCAACCTCACTACTACTGTTTGGTGGTCTGTACACAACTCCCACTAGCGTTTTCTGCCCTTTGATATTCCGTAGCTCCACCCATACCGATTCCACATCATCCAAGCTAATGTCCTTACTTACAATTGCATTAATTTCCTCTTTAACCAGCAATGCCACTCCGCCTCCTTTTCCTTTCTGTCTATCCTTCCTCAATGCTGAATACCCTTGGATGTTGAGTTCCCAGCCATGTCTCCGTGATGACAATCACATCATATCCTGCTACCTGCGCAGTTAATTCATCCCCCTTGTTCTGAATACTCCTCGCATTGAGGCACAGAGCCTTCAGGCTTGTCTTAACACACTTTGCCCCTTTAGAATTTTGTTGTAATGTGGCACTTTTTGTTCTTTGCCTTGGGTTTCTCTGCCCTCCACTTTTACTATTCTCCTTTCTATCTTTTGCTTCTGACTCCATTTTATTTCCCTCTGTCTCCCTGCATAGAATCATAGAATCATAGATATTTACAGCACTGAAGGAGGCCATTTTGGCCCATTGTGTCCACACCGGCCGACAGAGAGCTATCCAGCCTAATCCCACTTTGGTCCATAGCCCTGTAGGTTATGGTGCTTCAAGTGCACATCCAGGTACTTTTTAAGGGCTCTATTTTCCTCTTTGCCAATTTTTGGCACCCAGGAGGATGTATGGCCGATTTTTTTGTGCCAGTTTGCACCGGAAAAAAAATCGTATCTTTCGCCAAAGTATTATTTGAATTTGGCGCAGCGCTCTCCGTAGTTAGTCTGGGGGGCGGAGCTTCAAGTCTGCGCTAAAAACTCTCTGGGCATGTGCGAAAAGCTCAAGTTGTCAGGACAACTAGAGACGCTGAAGCAAGCTGAAGCCTGCCCCTGTCTTTGACATTCACATAATGACATTTACACAGAGGGAATACTGATTGTAAGACAACATTACCAAGACGTAGACATCATTAGCAGTTGATCACTGCTGTATTCTGTCCCCCAAAATGATAAACTGCTCACTTCTATACCATGCAATCCAGCATTTAAAAAGTGAAATCCGCTGGACCCACTGCAATCCCGGGCCCCCGAAGGACCTCTCCCCCTGCAGGACCTGCTACAAGCTCTGCCCTCCCGCTTCCAAACTTCAACTTGCCGGGGGAGTGGGACTGAGTGGGGAGCCATTCGGCCTGGGATTGCAGCGGGGGGAGCAGTCCTTTCAGCCTGGAAATCTTCTTCCCTTGCTCCAAAAAGAGTTTCCTGTGGAAAAAAAGGTATTTATTGTGTATTCTTATTGCCTCGCTCCTGTCCTCTTGTGCGCCGCGCCGATTCCTTAAGTTAATATATGGTTTTTTTTGTGGGGCTTTTGGGCAATAGGCGCCGCGCTGAAAAAAATTGTGGACGGCCAAAATTGATTAAGTTCACAAAAACGGCGCCCGATCCCATTTTGATTCGTGTCTGCGCCAAAATTTTTAAACTGGTGCACATGGTCAGCGCTAGCATCCAAAAGTTGACGAAAGTTGGAAAGTGCGTATTTCACGCCAAAAAACCTTTGGATACCAAAAAAATGGCACACAATCGTGGCGAAAATAGAGCCCTAAATGTGGTGAAGGTTTCTGTCTCTACCACCCTTTCAGGCAGTGAGTTCCAGACCCCCCCCAAAAGTTTCCGCTCAAATCCCCTCGAAACCTCCTACCAATTACTTTAAATCTATGCCCCCTGGTTAGTGACCAGTCTGCTGAGGGAAATAGGTCCTTCCTATTCACCCTATCTAGGCCTCATAATTTTATACACCTCAATAAGGTCTCACCTCAGCCTCGTCTGTTCCAAAGAAAACAGCCCCAGCCTATCCAATCTTTCCTCATGGTTAAAATTTTTCAATCCAGGCAACATCCTCATTAACCTCCTTTGTACCTTCTCTTGTGCAATCACATCTTTCCTGTAATGCGGTGACCAGAATGGCACACAGTCTTCCAGCTGTGGACTTACCAGTGTTTTATACAGTTCAAGCATAACCTCCCTGCTCTTGTAGTCTATGCCTCGGCTAATAAAAGCAAGTATTCCGTATGCCTTCCTAACCGCCTTATGTACCTGGCCTGCTACCTTTAGGGATCTGTGGACATGCACTCCAAGGTCCCTTTGTTCCTCTACACTTCTCAGTGTCCTACCATTTATTGTGTATTCCCTTGCCTTGTTAACCCTCTCCAAATGCATTATCTCACACTTCTCCAGATTGAATTCCATTTGCCACTGTTCTGCCCACCTGACCAGTTCACTGATATCTTCCTGCAGTCCGCAACTTTCTTCTTCATTATTAACCCGCATCTTCCTCCAGTTTCTCTCCGATCTCCCCCCCATGCCCTCTCAGAGCTCGGAGCTCATCTTGTCCATGAGAACCACCTCCTGCCCCCTCAACCCCATTTTCACTAAACTACTGACCACCCAATTTTGCTTCCTGGTGTCCATTGGTAGCTGATAGTGTGAAAGGTTCCCTCTTCTCAGACGCTGTCCCCCTCCCTTTCAAATCTGCCATCATCACCCGCCTCCACAAAAGATGCACTGTTGTTGTTATGTCTGTAATGTACTTATGAATGATTCCATGAGGCAATGTGTTGTACTCAAACTGTAGTGACCTTGGTCCTTTATTTGTAACTCCAGAGTGAGGCACAAGCATGGTGGACAGCCTTTTATACTGGGCCCTGCACACCAATGCAGGTGACCCTCAGGTCTCCCACCGCAGTGCCCTCTGGTGGACAGCCTCACCCACAGGGGCAGGAAACTCTGTTCTCCACCAGTTGCACCCTCTCGAGGTGCCAGCATAGTATATACACAGTGTAAACCTTATTGATAGTACATCAGGAACAAGTCTCCATCTTGTGCAACTATACAGTGACTACACCGAGAGTATATCTATAGTCTGCAAATATATAACATCACTCTCCCCCAAGTCCTTTGTACCAATTACCTTTGTACTATGTGCTCTGGCTTAGCTCTCCCCAGACTTAAGTGCCAATAGCCCTTACATCTTGGCTGTGCATTGGCTTGGCTCTCTCCCTGTTAACCCCCAAGTCCTTTTGCCACAACATTGGGTAGTAGTTACCAGTTTGGATGGTTCGATGATGCAGTGCAGGTTCCAGTGAGTTCTGGGTGTGATCCATGTGTGTGTCCATGGCTACATGCGTCCATTTCCCCCACCGCACCACACGCACAGCGAGATCGTGAAGCAGGCCCATTATGTTAACTTACAGGATCAGACACAGTGCCAGTACAAAGAAAGAAAGTTACAGTTTGTATCATGACACCTTGGTTCAGTGACTTACATTCATTATATTTTACGGTCGTGCGCCAGGATTGGGTAGATTGCATTCATGGTTCAGTCATGGTAAGTACTGCGGTAGCAGTACAGGTATGCGAGGACACAGGTTCCAGAGCAACCGGACGGGGTCCTAGTCGTCTGAGAGTGGTGCTGCGCCCCCTGCTAGAAGGGTGGGTTTGGTTCGCTCACCTAGCCAAGACTCAGGGCCTTTGCCGTTGCCTAGTGGTGGGCAGAGCCACAGATATGTGTAGCCTCCCTGTCCTCCTTTGAGGGCTGCAGAATCATCTGCCTGCTCTCTAACGGTGTTGGGAACCTGGCTGTTCCAAAGTCCCGTTTGGGGAACTCGTTGGTTCTGACCTTTCGCTCCCGGACATGGCTGAGGTAGCGACTGGGTCTGGGGGCTGTGCCGTCTCCACCCGGGTGGTGGGCAACGGCGGCCGACTGCGCGTATTGGCGGCGTTTTCATTTCCAGGTCCATGGCGAATAGTGCCATCGGGTGCCTGCAGCGTGGGATAGACCTGGGGCAGGGTATCAGGATCATTGCATTCACCCTCCTGAGATCGCTGGCCTACGGGACAGCTGAAGAGGAGGGCCAATTTTTTTAAATCGTGGTGTTGACTGCAATCGATTGCACTCCTTAAAGGGGCCTTTTAAAATGTAAACCTTCCCCTGCACACACCAGGGACACTAGACACCAGTGTCGCTCCTTGCAGTGCAGTGCAGTGCAGATGAAGGAAAGTGTGACAGAAGCAAAATACTGCAGACGCTGGAATCTAAAATAAAAACAGAAAATACTGGAAATTTCAGTGGGTCGGGCAGCATCTGTGGAGAGAAACAGATGTTTCAGGTCGATGACCCTTTGTCAGAACTGGCAAATGTTCGAAATGTAACAGGTTCTTAAGGAAGTACAGGGGCAGTGAAAGGGGGAGGGGAGAAAAGAACAAAAGGGAAGGTCTGTGATTGGGTGGAAAGCAGGAGAGATTTGAGAGACAAAATGGATGATGGGCCAAATTGAGATGGTAATGGCACAAGTTAGGAAACAAAAGATGAGTCTAGATAGGGTGTGAATGACGGAATAATTCCCAGCTGTCATGGGAAACAGAGAATTTCTTTTTAAAGGAAAGTGTGCCACCTAGTTTTATTCTACCTTTACTACACAAACTAAATGCGCCTGCCCGTATCGGAGGAGACACATTCAATGATCGCCATTATTCTCGCATTCGGCGAGGGGGCTAGTGGAATGGTTCTCTGGCCCATTATCCACTCCTGTATGTCCCAGATCTATCCGAAATAAGGGGAGTAATCCCAGTGGATAATCAGAACTTGTGAGTGCTAGCTGAGACTCCACTGCCCATTTCATCTACTGGTCACCCTTTCCATTCAACCTGTATCATTATACTTTGAACGATGATCTATTCAAATGGATTAGGAAAAGAATCATGATGAAGAAGAAATCTCACAGAGATACACAAGGTAGTAAATGGCAGAGAAAGGTACATCCAGAGAGCACTACTAGAAGTTAAGCCATATCTGTTTGTTAGTTAAAAAGAAAAGAAAGATTTTAATTTATATAGCACTTTTCAGGACCCCAGGACATCCCAAAATGCTTTACAACCAATGAAGTAATTTTGAAATATAGTCACTGTTGTAAGGTAGGAAACGCGGCAGCCAATTTGTGCACAGTAAGCTCCCACAAACAACAATGTGATAATGACCAGATAATCTGTTTTAGTGATGATGAGGGATAAGTATTGGCCAGGACATATAATCTGCATCTATTCAAAGAAAAACACTTTCATTTATGTTGTATCCGTGAGCGCCTCTCAGTAACATCACAAAAACTCCTTGTGCAATGAATTGCATTGAAGTGCAGTGACCGTTGATATGTAGACCTGAATATTATCTCTCAGCAGATCAGATTTCTCTTCCAGTAACTGATACCCCGAGATCTCTGGTAAATATTTGCGAGGCAGTATTTGCATTCTGCTAACAAAATCTAATTGCACAATTATGCTGCAGTGCTTTCTGTGTCTGAGGCGAGTCTCACTAATCCCTCTGTCTGCAAATGGCTATAGAATTACAAGCAGTTGCCTTTGTGATTTTTCTAATTTCCCTGAGGATTGTACCATGTCGTGGGGGGATGAAAACCAACATTCAGTAACGACTGACTGAATTAAAAGCAATCAAATCTACAGCATCAGTAGAAGTGTTGATGAAGGTTGATGATTAGTCTCAGGTGCCATTCTGCTCTACCCATCCCTTCTCTGTAGCTGTGTTTTTCTTAACATAGGAACATAGGATTTGCCAGATGAAAAAAATCGCGGCCCATATAATTTGCCTTCCACGCCCTGGTAGTCACGTGACTGACTAAACAAGGCAATCAATCTCGTATTTTGGAGTCTTTTGCCAAACGGTTACATTTTCGATATCAGCATTTTCGGCATGTGAGGTGATGATCGGGTTCATGATATCACAGCCTATGTGGAATATTCAGATGAAAGAATCCTCAAGCAAAGAGGATCAGGATCCTCCCAATCAATGCGTTATTCATTGTTATTATAACAGGAACTAGCCAAGCTGTGTTAATTCTTGTATCCAAGCACTGTGTCACAGAATGGGTAGGGATGTGAATTCCCAATCTCGGACATTCCATCTGGATGAGGAAATCCTTTCTTCCCTCATCAATAGTCAGGTGGCTTTTGCCCAAATCAGGAGAAATCAATGCCAGAGAGCTCAGTCCGTTTGTCTGATAGTTTCAAATAATCTATATTTGCCGAGGCCACAATTTAGATATAGATGAGAAGGACATCCAGCTCACCCCCAACTCGCCCATCCAGGAAAACCTACAGTCAGCCCATCACAATGTCCATCCGTTTCTTAAATAATTCCAGGGTCCGGCCTCCACCGTTCTAATTGGATCACCCTTTGTATGAAGAAGTTCTGAGCATCAGCCTGAAATTTGTTTATTACCACTTGGAACAGTGTCTATTGTCACGGTTTAAATTGAAGTACTGCTTTGATTTGCCTTTTCTATATCACTTATTGGGGGTAATTTTGAGTTTGAGCGATGGTCTAAAGTGGGCGATGTCGAATTAACCCCACATCATCTTACCAGATTTTTGTTTCCATTGACTTCAATGGTACACATCAAAAGTCAGTTAATTGTCTGTGAAGCATTTGGGACATCCTGAAATGATAAAATAATTATATAATTGCAAGGTCTTTCTTTCTTAATGATAATACAGCACCCAAATGGTGCTTATGTACAATATCTTGGCTGTCGAGCTGAAGACTCGTGTTCCAGAACTAGCTGCGCCTCTAGCCAAGCCATTCCAGTACACTGTCATCTACCCGACAATGTGGAAAACTGTCCAGGTATGTGCTGTCCACAACAAGCAGGACAAATCCAATCCATCCAATTACCACCCGTCAGTCTACTCTCAATCATGCAAAGTGATGGAAGGTGTCGTCAACAGTGTTATCAAGTGACACTTACTCACCAATAACCTGTGCCCAGTTTGGGTTCCGCCGGGACCACTCAGCTCCAGACCTCAATACAGCCTTGGTCCAAACATGGACAAAAGAGCTGAATTCCAGAGGTGAGGTGAGATTGACTGGCCTTGACATCAAGGAGCCCAAGTAAAACTGAAGTCAATGGGAATCAGGGGGGAAACTCTCCACTGGGTGGAGTCATACTGAGCACAAAGGAAGATGATTGTGGTGGTTGGAGGTTAATCATCACAGCCCCAGGACATTGCTGCAGGAGTTCCTCAGGGCACTGTCCTAGGCCCAACCATCTTCAGCTGCGTCATCAATGAACCTCCGTCCATCATAAGGTCAGAAGTGGGGATGTTCGCTGATGATTGCACAGTGTTCAGTGCCATTTGCAACTCCAGAAAATGAATCAGTCCATGCCCGCATGCAGCAAGACCTGGACGACATTCAAGCTTGGACTGATAAGTGGCAAGTAACATTCGCGCCACACAAGTTCTAGGCAATGACTATCTCCAACAAGCGAGAGTCTAGTCACTGCCCCTTGACATTGAATGGCACTACCATCGCTGAATCCCCCACCATCAATATCCTGGGGGTCACCACTGATCAGAATCTTAAGTGGACCAGCCACATAAATACCATGGTAACAAGAGCGGGTCAGAGGCTGGGTATTCTATGGCGAGTGTCTCACCTCCTGACTCTCCAAAGCTTTTCCACCATCTACAAGGCACAAGTCAAAAGTATTATGGAACACTCTCCACTTGCCTGGATGGTTGCAGCTCCAACAACACTCAAGAAGCTCGATACCATTCAGCTTGATTGGCACCCCATCCACCACCTTAAACATTTACTCCCTTCACCACTGGCGCACCGTGGCTGCAGTATGTACCATCTACAAGATACACTGCAGCAACTCGCCAAGGCTTCTTCGGCAGCACCTCCCAAACCTGCGACCTCTACCACCTAGAAGGACAAGGGCAGCAGGCGCATGGAAACACCATCACCTACAATTCCCCTCCAAGTCACACCTGACCTGGAAATATATCACCATTCCTTCATCATCACTGGGTAAAAATCCTGGAACTCCCTCCCTAACAGCACTATGGGAGTACCCTCGCCACACGGACTGCAGCGGTTCAAGGGAAGGTGCAACGAGACCTGGGTGTCATGGTACATCAGTCATTGAAGGTTGGCATGCAGGTACAGCAGGCGGTTAAGAAAGCAAATGGCATGTTGGCCTTCATAGCGAGGGGATTTGAGTACAGGGGCAGGGAGGTGTTGCTACAGTTGTACAGGGCCTTGGTGAGGCCACACCTGGAGTATTGTGTACAGTTTTGGTCTCCTAACTTGAGGAAGGACATACTTGCTATTGAGGGAGTGCAGCGAAGATTCACCAGACTGATTCCCGGGATGGTGGGACTGACCTATCAAGAAAGACTGGATCAACTGGGCTTGTATTCACTGGAGTTCAGAAGAGTGAGAGGGGACCTCATAGAAACGTTTAAAATTCTGACGGGTTTGGACAGGTTGGATGCAGGAAGAATGTTCCCAATGTTGGGGAAGTCCAGAACCAGGGGTCACAGTCTAAGGATAAGGGGTAAGCCATTTAGGACCGAGATAAGGAGAAACTTCTTCACCCAGAGAGTGGTGAACCTGTGGAATTCTCTACCACAGGAAGTAGTTGAGGCCAATTCACTAAATATATTCAAAAGGGAGTTAGATGAAGTCCTTACTACTCGGGGGATCAAGGGGTATGGCGTGAAAGCAGGAAGTGGGTACTGAAGTTTCATGTTCAGCCATGAACTCGTTGAATGGCGGTGCAGGCTAGAAGGGCTGAATGGCCTGCTCCTGCACCTATTTTCTATGTTTCTATGTTTCTAAGAGGGCAGCTCACCACCAGCTTCTCAAGGGCAATTAGGGGTGGGCAATAAATGCCGGCCTCGCCAGTGACGCCCACATCCCATGCACTAATATAAAAAAAGCACCTGAGTACCCTCTCGATCGCAGATCCTAGTAATATTACTGAGCAAGCACAGGGTGAGGTACTGAGAGAGGAGTGGTCTTTGTGGTGGTTGATGATTAGCTGGTACGGGGCAGAGGTCAAGCATGTTGAGATATATTGGGATATTTTGGGATGTAGCCCTTAGTGGACCTGCGTTCAATCAGAAGCTGTTACTGCAACAGCAACACCAGTGGCATCTGTGGTGGAGATCACAACCACATCGGCAATAGGCAAGCTAGGAGCATCTCTCATGCATATTCCCGACACTGCTGTACAGGGGAAATGCTGGGGGACGGTGAGTGTGGGCGGTGAACTCGCGGACAATCGGAGCCCGGCAGCACAGGGGCTGGTGAACGACAGGCTGAGGATTGGAGAGGGCCTTATTCCAGAGCACTCCCCACCCTCCTCGTTCAGCCATTTGTTACCTGATTGTATCGGTTTCATTTGAAAGATTCACTTTGTTTGTATTTCTGTTCTGAAAACATGTTCTGGGCCTTTAAATATTTTTACTGGGCACGATGGGTTGTTGTTTGTAAGAACTAGGAGTGTTTTTTTAAATATATGGCTGCGGCGGAAAAGCCCCTCACCTGTGCTGAGTTTACTTGATCGCAGTCTGCGAGCACCATCGGAGCAGGCTGGGGAGCGGAAGGAGTGGAAGATGGTAGATGCCTGCGCGTGAGTTCTTTCAACATGGGGTGGTCGTTGCACACTGGCTACCGCATGGGCTTAGCTGGGCAAGGTCTTGGTCCAGTGGCAAGGGGGTCCAAGATGACTGGAGACCAGGCACTGCTATATGGGCCTAGTTGCCTACGGCGAGACGTTGGCCGCAGGCTCGGCGCTGGGTAGCGCCCTTGGTGGTAGGTGGCAGAGCGGAAGGAGCAGCTTGGCGGCATACCACTCTAGGTAGCAGCACATACTGGAGCAGGAGAGCGATGGCAGACAAGAGGGCAACTGGATTGGACGTCACCAAGACCCAGGTCGATGATTGGAGTGTGGGCAAGTACAGCAGGAGCAGCGAGGTCGGGGGGAAGGAGCGGCGAGAGATTGTAGAGCGACATGACCGGGGTGAGTTCTGGGGCCAGAAGAGGTGAGGGCCCAGGGGCAGCAAAGGCCAGCCCACACTGCACTATGTGTGTGCACTAGGTCTGCGCAGCAGAGCTGGTCTCCAGTCGTCTTGGTTAATCCTTGCTACTAGACCAAGACGAGCCCGTGTGGTGGCTGGTGTGCAACGGCCACCACACGTTAAAAAAATTCATGCACAGACATCTTCCACCCTTCAATATTTAGTTCAGGACCTGGAATATTGGGTCCTTCATTGAAACACCTGTGAAGCTTTTGGCGTGGAAGCAAGTCATCCTCGATTCGAGGGACTGCCTATGATGATGATGATGGACTTCAAACTCCATGGTGCAGTCATGCCTGGCTTCAACTTGGACAGAAATGATAGGAAACTATGACAGAGTGATTCTGAAGCCTGGTAGATGCCCACTGTTTGTCCTTACACAGAGCAGTGGGCATCGTGAGTGGTATTTGTGGAGCAGCACAGGGTGGCACTCATGTCAGTGGGAGTTCTGTGCCATCACATGGTTCTGCACGTGACAGTGGGCACTGTCTCTGAAAGCACCTGCACAGCTACTGGTGGGGCATTGTAGATGGTCGATGGTCCCTGCAAAGCTTTGTTGAATAGGTGGCATCCTCGCTAGAGACACAGTCTCCTCATGCACTGCTCCTTCCCTGTATCGAGGTGTCTGACTGTTGCAGTAAGTGGGATACACCTGCTGCAAGACCTGTGCCTCTGCGCTATCTGTGCTCCTGGGTCACCTTCTCCAGCTCCTGCTCCATTTCACTTCTCTCACTGCTGTGGAAATACTGTCCTCATCCATCTTACTAACGCCAGGTCTGACGTGGACCAGGGACAAAATACTGTATTCTCTTTGCAATGTGACTCTGCAGCTGTGGAATGTAGCATGGAGTGATCTTTTACAAGGCCTTTAATAAGTTATCCTGGCCAGTATCCTAATTTTTTTGCTAGTCTTTTAAATTCCCTTTTATGGAGAGGGATGCAAATGCTGGCGTTGAACTGGCACGAAGCACAAATCCTCTGTAGGAGCTTTCCCCGAACACATTTCACTCATCCCTACTTCTTTTGGCTGAACTCATTGAAGAGAGGAATGTCGGGTTCAATGTCAAACTCGCAGCAACTACACTCACGACACAGACATCCATGCTGGCTATTGGACGGAAGAAGAGAAACAGTTTGTTTCTGGCACAGAGCATGACGATGGGAAGGGGCATGATTGAGATGGCCCGTGCAAGAATGTGACAGGGTTCAACTGTAATCATATGGGACCGCAGAGGGAAAGAGACACACAGAATGAGAGACTGTGGGAGAGAAGAGAAACAACAGAGAGTGTAAATGGAACCGACTGACAGGAGGTCATCTTCAATGGATCTGAGGCCAGAACTTTTATTATTGAGGTAGAATCTCTTTACTGTCAAAAATGGCTAGACATTTCCTTTAAATACTGTAGTTATTGGTTAATGTTATTTAATGATTGCAACCTGACTTTTTGCTCTCTTTATTTTTCACTTGAGCCTCCTTGACTTCTCTGTAACCTTCTCCAGCTCTGCAACCCTTGGGAACACTGCATCCCTCCAATTCTGACCTCTTGTGCATCCCCGAAGACATTCACTCCACCATTGGCAGCCGTGCGTTCAGCTGTCTCGGCCCTAAGACAGCTGAACGCTGGGGATGTTACACTTTATCAAGGAGACTTTGAGGGTGTCCTTGAAGTGTTTCCTCTGTCCTCCTGGGGCTTGCTTACCATATAGGAGTTCTGAGGAGAGCACTTGCTTAGGCAGTCTCGTGTCGGGCATGCGGATGATGTGGCCCGCCCAACGGAGCTGGTCGAGTGTGGTCAGTGCTTCGATGCTGGGGATGTTGGTACGTCTGTTCGCCCAGTGGATTTGGAGGATCTTGCGGAGGCAGCACTGGTGGTACTTCTCCAGCGCTTTGAGGTGTCTGCTGTATATAGTCAACGTCTCTGAGCCATATAGGAGGGCAGTATCACTACTGCCCTGTAGACCATAAGTTTGGTGCCAGATTTGAGGGCCTGGTGTTCAAACACACTCTTCCCCTGGCCCAAGACCGTTACCAAAGTGGAGGAAGAGCATCCGGGATGGGGCTGAGCACCTCGAGTCTCGTCGCCGAGAGCATGCAGAAATCAAGCGGAGACAGCTGAAGGACTGTGTGGCGAACCAGACTCTCCACCCACCCTTTCCCTCAACCACTGTCTGCCCCACCTGTGGCAGAGACTGTAATTCCCTTATTGGACTGAACAGCCACCTGAGAACTCACGTTTAGAGTGGAAGCAACTCTTGCTCGATTTCGAGGGACTGCCTACGATGATGAAGTTCTGGAATTCCCTCCCTAAACCTCTCCATGTCTCCACCTCACTTTCTTTAAAACGCTCCTTAAAACCTTCCTCTTCAGCCAAGCTTTTGGTCACCTGTCCTAATATCTCCTTATGGGGCTCTGTGTCAAATTTTGTATGGTAACTCTCCAGTGACACGACTTGGGATGTCATTTATATGTCAGCCGTGGCTCAGTGGGTAGCGCTCTTACCTCTGAGTCAGAAGTCCCATTCTACTGACTTGAGCACATAAATCTAAGCTGACACTGCAGTGCTGAGGGAGTGCTGCACTGTCGGAGGTGCCATCTTTTGGATGAGAGTTCAGAGTTAGAAGTGGGCTTCACTCTGCTATGAATTTATTACTGAGCTTCTTCCTGATATGAATTACTATCTTAATCCAAGCAAAGGCTCTAGAATGCAAATAGGATATCATCATTGGCAGTCCCTCGAAATCGAGGAAGACTTATTTTGAAGGGTGGAAGATGCCTGTGCGTGAATTCTTTTAACATGGGGTGGGCTACCACACGGGCTTAGCAGAGCAAGGTCTTGGTCCAGTGGCAAGGGGGTCCAAGATGACTGGAGACCAGAAATATGGTAGTGTCTGTTACCCATCATTTCTCTCCCTTTCTTCCTCTCCCCCCAATTCTGTCACTTTTCTCTCCTTTTGCAACAACAACTTGCATTCATATAGCGCCGTTAACATAGTAAAACATCCCAACGCGCTTCACAGGAGCATTATCAAACAAAATTTGGCACTAACCCACATAAGAAGATATTAGGGCAGGTGATCAAAAGCTTGGTCAAAGAGGTAGATTTTAAGGAGTGTTTTTATTTAAAATTTCCATCCCATTATCATCCTGCTCCAGGGAGCTGGACCAATCTCATCCTTCCCAGTCCCTAGCATTTCCAAATCTGTCTGCTGAAGACAAATTCGGATTGTAAACTGGTATTTCTGGCTTGCAAGGCGCATCGCCATGATGTCTGATAGCTTTTACTATCACTTGTCAAAGTAAGCAGGATAAAACTGGGGACATTGTCATTCTCCTGGTGTGGTGTGAATCCCAACTCAAGCAGTGTTAATGAAGAAGTTATTTTCTACTTGAGGTAATAATAGCACTGTGCGCTAATTACATGTGTATGTTTGTGTAGGTGGGAGAGGAGGAGGGGGTTAGGCACACCAATATTAATGGCATTGTGAACTCAAATGCCCTTGAGAAATCAATCAGCTCTGACCTGATTTGGAACTGACAGACTGTTGTTTTTTTTAGTCAGCCTCTGTAAACGTTTTAACTCTTCCCGCTATTTTGCTGTGTTGCTGATCCTTTACTACTGCATCAGATAAAGGTTCAGCAATATGGAGGAACACCCATCTGGAAATGGAGTTTGTCCCCAAATGTTTCTCCCACCCCGCCCCACTCCCCCCACCGCCCCCCACTCCCCGCCCCCTGCTTTCCATTCCCAGAGCACAGAACAGTTTTGAGGAGATGTTGGACTGTATGGCTCTCACTGCTTAGTATTAGTATATTAGGCAGTCCCTCATGTCGAGGATAACCCGATTCCACACCAAAAAGGGATGAGTTCACAGGTGTTTCAATGAGGGATCTGACATTCCAGGTCCCGAACTACATCTTGAAGGGTGGAAGATGCCTGTGCGTGGATTCTTTTAACGTGGAATGGCCATTGCACACCAGCCACCACACAGGCTTGACAGAGCTAGGTCTTGGTCCAGTGGCAAGGGTTAACCAAGACGACTGGAGACCAGCTCTGTTACATGGACCTAGTGCGCACACATATCGTAGTGTGGGCTGGTCCGTGCTGCGCCTTCCCTGGACCCCGTCCCTGCTGTTAGGCCGCTTCTGGGCCTCTGCATTGATGCTGGGCTCCTCGACTCCGACCTCGCTGCTCCTAGGTCTCGAACGCTTGCCTCTCCAGGGCCCCAAACTCTCGCCTTTCCTGGGCCCCAAACTCTCGTTTCTCCTGGGCCTGAACTCTCGCCTCTCCTGGGCCCCGAACTCTTGCCTCTCCTGAACCCCAAACTCTCGCTTCTCTTGGGCCCCAAACTCTCGCCTTTACTACTCCCCGAACTCTCGCCTCTCCTGAGTCTCGAACTCTTGCCTCTCCTGGGCCCCGAACTCTCGCCTCTCGGGCCCCGAACTCTCGCCTCTTCTGGGCCCCAAACTCTCGCCTTTCCTGGGCCCGAACTCTCGCCTCTCCTGGGCCCCAAACTCTCGCCTCTCCTACTCCCCGAACTCTCGCCTCTCCTGAGTCTCGAACTCTCGCCTCTCCTGGGCCCCGAACTCTCGCCTCTTCTGGGCCCCAAACTCTCGCCTCTCCTGGGCCCCGAACTCTCGCCTCTCCTGGGCCCCGAACTCTCGCCTCTTCTGGGCCCCAAACTCTCGCCTCGCCTGGGTCTCGAACTCTCGCCTCTCCTGAGCCCCGAACTCTCGCCTCTCCTACTCCCCGAACTCTCGCCTCTCCTACTCCCCGAACTCTCGCCTCTCCTGGGCCCCGAACTCTCGCCTCGCCTGGGCCCCGAACTCTCGCCTCGCTTGGGCCCCGAACTCTCGCCTCGCCTGGGTCTCGAACTCTCGCCTCGCTTGGGCCCCGAACTCTCGCCTCACCTGGGCCCCGAACTCGCGCCTCGCTTGGGCCCCGAACTCTCGCCTCGCCTGGGCCCCGAACTCTCGCCTCGCTTGGGCCCCGAACTCTCGCCTCGCCTGGGTCTCGAACTCTCGCCTCTCCTGGGCCCCGAACTCTCGCCTCGCCTGGGCCCCGAACTCTCGCCTCGCTTGGGCCCCGAACTCTCGCCTCACCTGGGCCCTGAACACGCCGCTCCTCCTCCCTGAACTTTCGCCTCTCCCCAACACAGACCTCGCCGCTCCTCTGCTGCTCGCGCCTCTCCTCCTGCACCTGGGTCCCGACCCCGCCGATGGTCCTGTCCATTGGCGACCTGGATTTTGGTGACATCAATCCAGTCACCCTCCTCGACTCCGTCACCCTCCTGGAATAGCTCGTGCTGCTCACTGCAGTGGCTGCTCCAGTTCTTTTATCCCTGACCTGCTGACGGTGTTCTCTCGCAGGTCGGGGGGGGGGTCACCTCCTTAACCCCCACCCAAACCACTGACAACTCTACATGCTAGTCTGAGTTTGGTAACATTAGAACATAATAACATAAGAAATAGGAGCAGGAGTCGGCCATACAGCCCCTCGAGCCTGCTCCGCCATTTAATACGATCATGGCTGATCCGATCATAGACTCAGGTCCACTTCCCTGCCCGCTCCCCATAATTCCTTATTCACTTATATGTTAAGAAACTGTCTATCTCTGTCTTAAATTTATTCAATGACCCAGCTTCCACAGTTCTCTGAGGCCATGAATTCCAGGATTTACCACCCTCTGAGAGAAGAAATTTCTCTTTATCTCAGTCTTTAATGGGCGGCCCCTTATTCTAAGATTATGCCCTCTAGTTCTAGTCTCCCCTATCAGTGTAAACATCCTCTCTGCATCCACCCTGTCAAGCCCCCTCATAATCTTATACATTTCGATAAGATCACCTCTCATTCTTCTGAATTCCAATGAGGAGAGGCCCAACCTACTCAACCTTTCCTCATAAGTCAATCCCCTCATATCTGGAATCAACCTAGTGAACCTTCTCTGAACTGCCTCCAAAGCAAGTATATCCTTTCGTAAATATGGAAACCAAAACTGCACTCAGTATTCCAGGTGTGGCCTCACCAATACCCTGTATAACTGTAGCAAGACTTCCCTGCTTTTATATTCCATCCTCTTTGCAATAAAGGCCAAGATTCCATTGCCCGTCCTGATCACTTGCTGTACCTGCATACTATCCTTTTGTGTTTCATGCACAAGTACACCCAGGTCCCACTGTACTGTGGCACTTTGCAATCTTTCACCATTTAAATAATAACATGCTCTTTGATTTGTTCTGCCAATGTGCATGACCTCACACTTTCCGACATTATAATCCATCTGCCAAATTTTTGCCCACTTACTTAACCTGTCTATGTCCTTTTGCAGATTTTTTGTATCCTCCTCATACATTGCATTTCCTCCCATCTTTGTATTGTCAGCAAACCTGGCTACGTTACACTCGATCCCTTCCTCCAAGTCGTTAATATAGATTGTAAATAGTTGGGGGTCCCAGCGCTGATCCCTGCTAATCTGACTGAAGGAAATATGCAAACAGGTCTGGCATGGACACAATCAATCGACATGGTGTTTGAAATTACAAAAGGATTTGATAGGGTGGACACAGAAAAGGTCATTCCCTCTGGTGGAGGAATCCAGAAGAAGGGCACACAATCTTAAAAGTAAAGCTTCAGGAATGGCCATTCAGGAGTGAATTCAGCACTTTTTCACACAAAGGTGGAATTCTCTCCCCCAGAGTACTGCGTCAACTGAAATTTCTAAGACTGAGATTGATAGAGTTTTGGTAGGTAAGGGTATTCATGGATGGGGATCTAAGGCGGGTCAATGGAGTTGAGGTACAGATCAGCCATGATTGGATTGAATGGCAGAAAAGGCTCGATGGGGCTGAATGGACTACTCCTATTTCTATCTTCCCGCTATCAGCTTAGTCACAGTCCAAAGTATTTTGACCTAGAGGCAAATGCAGTTAAATCACATTAACAGTGACGACACTCCAAAAGTACTTCATTGGCTGTAAAACACATTGAGACATCTTTCTTTTTCAAATTGCAAAACAAGAAGCAAAACGTCCAGTCAACCAATATTGCAAGAGTCACTCTCAGCATAAGCAACTCCTCATGGGGTGAGGCCATTGGAGGATTCATTTAAATTGCTGGGTGAATACCAATGGCAACACCTCAGTAACTGCATGTCCACAAGATCACGCATGTTGAAAAGTTACAACATTGTGCTTTTGGACCGTTGCCCTTTCCTGATACTATGGATAGATCTGTGCTTGCAAAAACTATATTCTGGCCTGTGGCCAGAGAACATGGAGGCTTGTGGGCCATTGTGTAATGTTTAACCCCAGTGGCCAGGAGGAGGTACTATCATTTGGGATGTGATTCTGCGCTGCCGAAAAAAGCGCCTGAAATGCTTCATTTATATGTTGGTGCTTATCTGCTCTCAAAGGACATGAGGCATTTCATTGGGTCCCATGTTTTACGGAGTGCTCAATGGTTCGGGAGTTTATTTGTTGTTTCTGATGTGGCTCAAACACTGATGTTTACTTCACCTCCAGCACTTTTTGGCACATTATTAATAGCATTTGGAAAGCAGTGATGTCGTGGTTATGTTACTGGACTAAAAATCCAAGGGATCTGAGTTCAAATCCCACCAGTCTGAGAATTTGAATTCAGTTTTAAAGAAGTGACCATGTCGGATTGTCGTTAAAAACTCAACTGGTTAACTAATATCATTTAGACCATAAGAAATAGGAGCAGGCCATATGGCTTCTCGAGCCTGCTCCGCCATTCAATGAGATCATGGCTGATCTTCTCAACTCCATTGCTCCACACGATCCCCAAATCCCTCGATTCCCTTAGTACCCAAAAATCTATTGATCTGTCTTGAATATACTCAATGACTGAGCATCCACAGCTCTCTAGCAGAGAATTCCAGAGATTCACAACCCTTTCAGTGAAGAAATCTTTCCTCATCTCAGTCCTAAATGGCCAACCTCTTAGACTTCTGAAACTGTGACACCTAGTTCTAGACTCCCCAACCGGGAGAAACATCCTCCCAACATCTACCCTACCAAGCCCCTCAAATATTTTATATGTTTCAATGAGATCACCTCACATTCTTCTAAACTCTAAGAGAATATGGGCTTAGTCTACTCAATCTCTCCTCATAGGGCAATCCCCCACCCCTGAAATCAATCCAGTAAACCTACGTTGCACTCCCTCTATGGCAAGTATATCCTTCCTTACTCCAGGTGTGGTTTGGCCAAGGCCCTATATAATGCAGTAAGATATCTTTACTCTTATACTCTAATCCCTTTGTAATAAAGGCCAACATACCATTTGCTATCCTAATTGCTTACAGTACCTGCATGTTAACTTTCTGTGATTTGTTCATGAGGATACCCAGGTCTCTCTTAATACCAAGATTTTCCAGTCTCTCACCATTTAAAAAATAACCTATTTTTCTATTTTTCTTAACAAAATGGATAACTTTAGGGAAGGAAACCTGCTGTCCTTAATAGGTCTGGCCTATATGTCCCATAACAACATGACTGACTCCCAATTGCCCTCTGAAGTGGCCGAGTGAGATACTCAGTTGTATCAAATGGTTACTAAAACTACGGACTGAAGCAGTTCAAGAAGAAGATCCACCAGCTCCTTCTCAGGGCAACTAGGGGTGAACAATAAATGCCAGCCTTACTAGTAAGACCAAGCCAGCACTCCATTTCTGCACAATCTACCTAGGTGAAGTTAGCATTCCCTGAATAAGTCTTGCACTATGTAGCACATAAGTAATGCTACCTGAAAGCTAAATTAAGAGTTTTCTCCTGGACTCGCTAAGTGATTTCATTGAGCTTTTCAATGCAGATCAATGTGCAATCTATATCTCTGATGGCCTGACAGAGGCTCATTAAGACCAAAATCAATAACTTACCCAAGCTGATGTCACAATTTTTATTTGAGAACAGGTTAAATCGTGATTTCAGTGTGACCATCGAGTACCTTGTAATGAAACCCAAATGGTAATACTTCTGTGCACAATGGAATCCACAGTGATGCAGTCTCAATCTGATCAGCTTTCTGGCCCAGTCCCAATAAGGGAACTGCTAACTGTTACCTTGTTCCAGCTTTGCTCCATAGATCATGGCAGAGAATTGGGATTTACCCGAATAAAGGATCCCGAAAACGATATTACTTTCAAGAACAAAGAAAGATGCATTGTTAAACAACAAAAATACATTTAAAGCTGTCAAGCACCTGGTTTCTGGAACAATGCATTGTGTTGTGTTTGTGTTAGAAAGAGAGCTTGCATGTGTGTGAGAGAGAGTGTGTATATATGAAAATGTTTGTGTGTGTATGTGCGTGTATTGGTGCATGAGAGAGTGTGTGTGTGTGTACTTTTTCCCAATGAATAACTTCCTATTCATTCATCACCTCAACACTTGCTGACCAGATTGGCTCCAGATCCAGCAACGCCTTGATTTTAAAATTCTTATCTATATGTTCAAAGCCCTCCATGGCCTCGCTCCTCGCCACCTCTGTCAGCTCCTCCAACCCTGCAGCTCTCCGAGAACTCTGTGTCCCTTTAATTCTCGCCTCTTATGGATCCCTCACTTCCTTCACCCCACCATTGGTGGCCGTGCCTTCAGCCATCTAAGCACTAAGCTCTGGAATTCCCTCCCTAAACCTATCCACCTTCCTTTCCTCTCTTAAGACCTCCTTGAAAACCTATATCTTTGGCCAAGCTTTTATTCACCCCTTGTAATATCTTTTTGCTGATTTTTGTCTCATTCCACTTCTGTGAAGAGCCACGGAACATTGTTCTACATTAACGGTGCTATATAAATGAAAGGTGCTGTTTTTGTTATAATGGCAGACCGAGTGGCCACCAAGATGGGAGGTGAAGGAGTGGGGGAGAAGCCGATTTTTAGGAGTGGAGCTTAGGTGTTGAGATTATGGGATGGGATAATGTTATGAGATTGAGCTTTGAATTCTGAGCTCTGCTTTTCTGAGGATGAAAATACATGAAAGACCTTACTAACCTCATTCATTAATATTATCACCTGCTGTGTTACTGATTGTCTCCATCCCACCTTGTCTAACGCTGACACTGAGGCTCTGTGTCCTTTCCTTTCTTCCTCAATCAGTCATTGGTCTGTATTAAAAGGACTAAACAAATGCAAGCTTTGACCACATATCCGTGACTTAACTAAGACCGCCTATTTCCACCTCCGTAACATTGCCCATCTCCGCCTTAGCCTCAGCTCATCCACTGCTGAAACCCTCATCCATGCCTTTGTTACCTCCAGACTTGACTATTCCAATGCACTCCTGGCCAGCCTCCCTCATTCTACCCGACGTAAACTGGAGATGATCCAAAACTCGGCTGCCCATGTCCTAACTCGCAACAAGTCCCTCTCACCCATCACCCTTGTACATTGGCTCCCGGTTAAGCAAAGCCTCAATTTCAAAATTCCCACTCTTGTTTTCAAATCCCTTCATGGCCTCGCTCCTCCCTATCTCTGTAATCTTCTCCAGCCCCACAACCCCCGAGATGTCTGCCCTCCTCTAATTCTGCCTTCTTGAGCATCCCTGATTGTAATCGCTCAACCATTGGTGGCCGTGCCTTCAGTTGCCTAGGGCCTAAGCTCTGGAATTCCCTCCCTAAATCTTTCTGCCCCTCTACCTTTCTTTTCTCCTTCAAGACACTCCTTAAAACATATCTCTTTGACCAAGCTTTTGGTCACTTGCGCTAATTTCTCCTATGCGGCTTGGAGTCAAATTTTTTGCCTCATAATCCTCCTGTGATGGACCTTGGACATTTTACTATGTTAAAGGCAGTATATAAATGCAAGTTGTTGTTGTTATTATTCCTCCTCCTCATCCTGCACACAGATCAGTAAATATAGCGTTGGGTCCCCAATTCACGCTGACTGAGGGGATGCTACAATTGGTCTGAATGCCCAAGCTACAGGTGATTTTTCTTTTCATCTTACATGTGCTATTCCATCATGGAGGGCATCACCACTGAACATGATCCTTTCCTCGCCCTCACTCATACTTTGCCAGTAGCGTCACTGGATGGTAATCAGGAGTGGCATTGTTGGCTGCTTATTGCCCCCTCCCCATTTCAGAGGTGCTGAGGCAAATTGCCCTGTCTTGGGATCAGCTAGCTCAGAAAAAGATCACACCCGGCTGCTTCCAGATGAAAGAATTCTTTTTGCAATTAAGATGCGCTTTTAAAATGTTATTACGCCCACTGTACACATCTATGTAAATAATCAACTTGAATTCTAGTGAATCCAGCTGTGCTGTCCTGTGGTTTTAATCCATGTATGTAAAGTAACACTTAAAGTGGTAACAGAGAAAGCCTTGGGCATACTGGAAGCATTCCGGCCTCTGAGTCAGAAGGTGCCTCCCTCCCCGGGGTTTGAACCCCGTTCCAGACAGTCGGGGTGAGTGGAGACTGCAGCTCTGGCTCGGAATTATGGGTTGACATCCAACTGGATACTCACGGCTGCTGAGCACGGCTGGCCCTACCCCTCATTGAATGGATTGTGGTAGCTCATGAAACCCTCCCTCCACATAGGACTAACCACCCTATCAGTGGTGTAAAGATGGTTACTTATTGAAACATATCAGATTCTAAGGGGGCTCGACAGGGCAGAGAGTATGTTTTCCCTCATGAGGATATCTAGAAGTAGGGGGCTTGGTTTCAGAATAAGGGGGCGCCCATTTAAAACTAAATGAGGAGGAATTTCTTCTCTCAGAGGGTCGTGAATTTTTGGAATTCTCTACCCCGGAGAGCTGTGGAGGCTGAGTCATTGAATATGTTTAAGGTGGAGATAGACAGATTTTTGAGCGATAGGGGAGTCACGGGTTATGGGGAGCGGGCAGGGAAGTGGAGGTGCGCCCAAGATCAGATCAGCCATGATCTTATTGAATGGCGGAGCAGGCTCGAGGGGCCAAATAGCCTACTCCTGCTCCTATTTCTTATGTTCTTATGTTATGGCTATGGAAGGAATTTTCACATTGTGGCCTGTCAGACTGTTAATCCTTCCATTGTTCTCGGAGGGAAGCCACAACTGGTAACAACTAGTAACAACTGCGTTACCAATGCCATCCAAACCCTGAGATGAGATTATTTCCAGCATGTTCATATCTCCACTCCTTACACTACATACATCAATTGGGCATCAAAACCAAAGGATTCAATTCGTAATATCATTACTGCAAGATTACTGGGTTTTAATTTGTGTATTACATAGAGAATCACTTCAATGGGAAAGATTATCAGGAGTTAATCACATTGCTAGGTTTGAACAGTTTGTGACTGTAATCTGACTGTAATCTGAATTCAATATCTTTTCTTAAATCTATTAAAATCTTCATGAGACATGAGGATATTGATTCTTGCTGCTAACCAACTCCATAGCAACCAACAACCTCGGTCAGATTACTATTCTTTCACGTGTTGGCCGAGTTAGTGAAAAATGACTGGGTATTCACCCTTGTAAGGCATCACCGAGGGCCTGATCCTGCCCTCACATTGCAGCAGGAGTCACAGGATAGTAATCAGCATCTTGACTGGATCTGCCTTCCCCTAGCCAACACACGTTGAGCCTAATTATAGCACCTCAAACTGAATCTTGGCTGACATCAACTACCTTAGTGCAGACTGGGGATTAAACCTGGGGCTCAGTACCACCTGTTAAGGTGGAGAAGGCAGTGGTACTCCATCTTGAACTTCGATGGCAATGGCAGGTGTCATGACGGTCATTAAAAGCTGGTGTACTTCTCGGAGTTTGTGACAGAGAATAGGTAACATGACCGGCACTAGGACCCAGGGAACGTGCTTGAGAACAATCTCAGGACATCTGCCTCCTCTTATAGAACAAAACCCACCCCAACCCCCACTCTGCAGCTTCCTCTTTATCAATGTTAATCTAACAGCATTATAATAAGCACCCAGAAACTATAGGTTTCCTTTCGAATCAAGCCGCTCCAATTTGGTAGCAGGCGCCCGCAGTTTGAATTTCTTAAATAATCCACTAAATTTCGAAAACGGAATAAGATGGCAGTTTCAGATTTCATTGTAAGGGAAAAGGTTAATTGCCAACAACAATACAAAGCCTCTTCAGTACAGCTGGGCTATTAGTGGAGATTCTGTTGATGTTAAAGGCACTTAAATTTCACTTTGCTCCCCTCACCTCATAAAGGTGCTGGAATTAAATGTGCTTAATTCATTCTCGGGATGCAGGCAACGCTGGCAAGGTCGGCATTTATTGCCCATCCCTAGTTGTCCTGAGGCTTTATGCAACCGAAGGGCCACTTCAGAGGGGCTAAGAGTCAATTATATTAGTGTGGGACTGGAGTCACGTATAGGCCCAGACTGGGTAAGGACATAAGTGAACCAGTCAGCCAATCTGACAGCTACAGTGTCACTTTGTTGATATCTGCTTCTTATTTACAGATTTGAAAAAAAACTGAATTCAAATTCTCGATGGTGGGTTTTGAACTCATGCACTCTGGATTACTAGTCAAGTAACATAACTACTTCACTACTGTACCCCGGGGTAATAGGCTGGGTACGGTTTCAAGAGTTCGCTCACGAAATTCAACCCAATGGCCATTCTTCATGTGTAAGCCGAGAAGGTGTCACCAAGTTATTTGACATAAGAATATAAGAATTAGAAGCAGGTGATATGGCCCCTCAAGCCTGTTCCATCATTCAACAAGTTCATGGCTGATGTTTGACCTCAGCTCCACTTTCCTGCCCGATCTCCATATCCCTTGATTCCCCTAGTGTCCAAAAATCTATCTATCTCAGCCTTGAATATACTCAAGCAATTCAGCATTCACAGCCCTTTGGAGCAGAGAATGCCAAAGATTCACAACGCTCTGAATGAAGAAATTTCTCCTCATCGCAGTCTTAAATGGCCAACCTTGGGGGCTACTACAGCCCCACCCAATCCAATCCCCATCTGACATCCCCACACATGGGCCTTTCAGCAGGGGTGACTGGGCTGTGATCTGCAGCAAGAACCCCAGGCTAATCAATCGTCCTGTCTAGTCGGGCAGCATCAAAGCCAACTGTGAAGCCCTAGTGCACTCCAGTTGAGATAAGATAACTCAAAGCAGCCCATTGATCCTAGGACCTTTTGAACCATACACTCAGTACTCAGCTGTGGCTCAGTAGTAGCACTGAAAGCTCGCCTCTGAGTCAGAAGGTTGTGGGTTCAAGTCCCACTCCAGAGATCTGAGCACATAACCTAGACTGACACTCCAGTGGAGTACTGAAGAAGTGCTACAAAGCCAGAGGTGCCATCTTTCGGATGGGACATTAAGCCAAGGCTCTGTCTGCCCTCTCATGTAGATGTATCCCTCAACCAATATTTATCCCTCAACCAATATCACTAAAACAGATGATCTGGTCATTATCACATTGCTGTTTGTGGAGACTTGCTGTGTACAAATTGGCTGCTACATATCCTACATTATCATAGGCAGTCCCTCAGAATCGAGGAAGTCTTGCTTCCAATCTAAAAATGAGTCCTTAGGTAGCTGAACAGTCCAATATGAGAACTACAGTCCCTGTCACAGATAGAAAAGACAGTCGTTGAGGGAAGGGGTGGCTAGGAAAGGTTTGCCGCACGCTCCTTCCGCTGCCTGCGCTTGATTTCTGCATGCTCTCGGCGATGAGACTCAAGGTGCTCAGCGCCCTCCCGGGTGCACTTCCTCCACTTAGGGCGGTCTTTGGCCAGGGACTCCCAGGTGTCAGTGGGGATGTCGTACTTGATCAGGGAGGCTTTGAGGGTGTCCTTGTACCGTTTCCTCTGCCCACCTTTGGCTCGTTTGCCGTGAAGGAGTTCCGAGTAGAGCACTTGATTTGGGAGCCTCGTGTCTGGCATGCGAACGACGTGGCCTGCCCAGCAGAGTTGATCAAGTGTGGTCAGTGCTTCCTACATTTCAACATATCCTACATTACAACAGTGACTACTGTTCATTGGCTGTAAAGTGCTTTGTGACATCCTGAAGTCATAAATGCAAGGTTTGGCTATTAGGAATGTTCTTTCATTTTTTGCATTTTGAATAATTTTATTCCCTAATCATTGCTGAGCAAGTCAGAGGATTAATGTTACTTGTTTAAACTAATGCCCAGTTAATGCAGCTTGTACATATAATTTGGTTTCCCACACAATTTACTTATTCTGGAACACTTGTTCAGCAGTCTAAATGTGTCGACACCAATACTGATGGTGAATCAGAAACTCTTCAACTTGTAAAATGTTCTCCCCCGCTATCTCTAGCACGCTGAGGTACAGCTCTGTGGAAGCTGCTAGCCTTCAGAAAAATGCCCCACCTTCCCTCTCTCTGTGCGATATTTGCCAAGCTGCGTACAAGGTCCCATCGCAATGTCAGGAGGTCACAGCTGAGCCCAGTCCTGCTGTTACCCAACATATCGTTATAAACTCACCTGACCAGAGGAGACAAGCTTCTACCGGTATCTTCCTAATCGGCCAGAAGGGAGAAATCAGAGTCTACCCTGAAATTGGGATGAGGGAGTAACATGGCTCCACGTTCTATTTGTTGAATACAATCCCCCAAAATTTCCAAAAGGTAAACTGACACCAAATCTGGCTGTTTTTCTCTGTGTTTCATCGATTGGGCGAAATTTATTCCCTTTTTGTTTGTACAAATTGTTATTTTAGTAAGGATTTATACAAGATATTTACACGGGCTTAGGTCACAATGGGCTATGGAATAACAGCTGCATGGACTGAGGGTCCTACGTACTTCTTCACATCTGGGTGGGGTTACTGAGTCAGAGGGCTCGGGTCACAAAGTGGGAGAGAGTGAGAGTGAGAGGCGAGAGCGCATAGAATAAGAACATAAGAAGTAGGAGCAGGAGTAGGTCTTCCGGCCCTTGAGCCTGCTCCATCATTCAATAAGATCATGGCTGATCATCGACCTCAACTCCACTTTCCCGCCGATCTCCATATCCCTTCATTCCGCTAGACTCCAAAATTCTATCTAACTCAGCCTTGAATACATTCAGAGACTCAGCATCCACAACCCTCTGGGGCAGAGAATTCCAAAGATTCACAACCCTCCGAGTGAAGAAATTCCTCCTCATCTCTGTTTAGGCAACCTTTTCACATGGGTATGGAATTGGCTAAGAGGAAGGAGACAGAGAGAAGGGATAATGAGTAGGTACACCAATTGGCAGGATGTGACTAGTGGTGTCCTCCAGGGATCTGTAGTGGTTCCTCAGCTTTCCCTTACATTTATAAATGATTTAGATGAAGGAACAGAGAGCTGTACATTCAAGTTTGCTGACGACACTAAGTTAAGTGTCACCGATAGATCTGTCCTTCAGCGGAAGGCTTAGGGACAAGTACATAGAACATAAGAAACAGGAGCAGGAGTAGGCCATACGGCCCCTCGAGCCTGCTCCACCATTCAATAAGATCATGGCTGATCTAATCATGGACTCAGCTCCACTTCCACGCCCGTTCACCATAACCCCTTATCCCCTTATCGTTTAAGAAAATGTCTATTTCGGTCTTAAATTTATTCAATGTCACAGATTCCACAGCTCTCTGAGGCAGCAAATTCCACAGATTTACAACCCTCTGAGAGAAGAAATTCCTCCTCATCTCTGTTTTAAATGGGCAGCCCCTTATTCTAAGATTATGCCCCCTAGTTCTAGTCTCCTCCATCAGTGGAAACATCCTCTCTGCATCCCCCTTGTCAAGCCCCCTCATAATCTTATACGTTTCGATAAGATCACCTTCTGAATTCTAATGAATAGAGGCCCAACCTACTCAACCTTTCCTCCGAAGTCAACTCCCTCATCTCCAGAATCAACCTAGTTTGGCTGCGTTCTGTGTAGAGGGGAGGTGTGCAGGAAGGGGGCTCATACTTCCTGCCATTTTCCTGGCCACTGGATCCGTTGCTCTGACTGGAGGGTGTTCTATAGGTTCTTTGCCCATCTTATTAAGGTTTTCAGCACATTATCATCAAATAACAACTCAACCAAGCCCTGGTCCCACCACCTAACCCCGTGCCGCCCCATGTTCTGTTGTGGACATGGCAGTCGCTTCTAACCCTGTGCTCCAGCACGAGTTCCCTAGAGGTCTCACAACAGCGAGGAGAGAAGCCTGGTAGCTTCCCATTATTAGCACAGCAGTCAGGCTGAAATCAGATTATTACTGGAGATAATACAATCTTCCGTCACTGTCAGCAGGTAAATCTCACCCTTTGTTCCTCAGTCCACTTGATGTCAAGGCATCAATTGTGAAGTTCCATTTTGTATTCGGACAAGGGATATGCAGTCACATCAGCATCAAGGTCAGAGCACTGAAAAAAGGTGATGGTTTATGAAGAAAATGAATTCATTACAACAAACAGAGCTGTTCATTTTATGTGATGCCGACAATAAAATCAGTGAGATACGGCGATCAATGGGACCTGGCGGGGAACAGGCTGTAAGGGACGGGCTTTCAACTTGTGGAATCATTACTAAGAAAATTCATTATCAGAAAGGTCTCCCTCCTGAGAAGCGATTTTGGTTTGGTTTTATGTTTTATATTGAACTGCTTCTTATATTGTCCTTCAATCGCTGTTTCTCCTTGCCCGGCTCTTACAAAGCCAGGGACCAGATGAAGGGAAAATTGCAGCAAGAAATTCCCTCTTTATTGCTGGGTCTTAGTGCCTGCTGCTATCGTCTAACTGTGCCTGGTTAAAAACCCTGCACTGGCAGCAGCACAGCAACAACTTGCATTTATATAGTGCCTTTAATGTAGTGAAACATCCCCACCGGCGTCACGAGAGCATTAGCAGATAAAAATCTGACACCCAGCCAAATTAGGAGATATTAAAAGAGATGGCTAAAAGCTTAGTCAAAGGAAAAGGTTTTAAGGAGCGTCTTAAATGATGAGAGAGAGGTCGAGAGGCGGACAGGTTTAGGGAGGGACGGCACCAATGGTCAGGTGAAGGAAGTTGATGATGCACAAGAAGCTAGAATTGGAGGAGTACAGAGTTCTCGGAGGGTTAAAGGCAGGAGGAGGTTACAGAGATAGGGAGGGCGAGGCATTTAAGCACAAGGCTGAGAATTTTTTATTTGAGTCGTTGCTGGAGTAGGAGCCAATGTAGATCAGCGAGCACAGGAGTGAGGAATGACTGGGACTTGATGCAAATTAGGATACGGGAAGCTGAGTTTTGGATGAGCTCAAGTTTATGGAAGGTGGAAGATGGGAGGCTGGCCACAAGACCATTGGAATAGTCAAGTATGGAGGTCACAAAAGCATGGATCCTCTCTGTGTGTAGGTGTGCCCCCCCGCCCCCCCTCCGCCTCCCTGTGGAGGATTCCATCATAGATAGACAAGCTGTGGCTCAGTGGGTAGACTCTCGCTTGTGAGTTCAGGTCCCATTCCAGGGGAATGAGTACAAAAAAATCTAGGCTGACACTCCAGTGCAGTGCTGAGGGAGCGCCGTACTGTTGGAGGTTCATCTTTTGGATGAGACGTTAAACCGAGGTCCCTTCTGCTCTCTCAAGTGGCCGTAAAAGTTCCCATGGCTCTATTTCGAAGAAGAGCAGTTGAAGTTATCCCCAGTGTCCTGTCCAATATTTAACCCTCAATCAACATAACAAAAAAAACAGATTATCTGGTCATTACACATTGTTGTTTGTGGGAGCTTGCTGTGCGCAAATTGGCTGCCACATTTCCAACATTACAACGGTGAGTGCACTCCAATAGTACTTCATTGGCTGTAAAGTGCTTTGAGACGTCCGGTGGTTGTGAAAGGCGCTATGCTGCACCTCACAGTCGACAAGCTCCCTGCTGGACTGGAACTAAACTACAGAACCAGTGGAGACCTGTTCAACCTTCGCTGTGTTCAAGACCACCCCAGCCTCTGTCGTCAAGCTACAGTACGCTGATGATGCCTACGTCTACGCACATACAGAGGTTGAACTCCAGGACATATTCGACGTATTTATTGAGGCGTACGAAAGCATGGTCCTTATGCTAAACATCATTAAGACAAAGGTCCTCCACCAGCCTGTCCTCACCGCACAGCACTGCCCCCAGTCATCAAGATCCATGGCGCGGCCCTGGACAATGTGGACCACCTCCCTTATCTCGGGAGCCTCCTATCAACAAGAGCAGGCATTGACGACGAGATCCAACACCGCCTCCAGTGCAACCTTCGGCCGCCTGAGGAAAAGAGTGTTTGAAGACCAGGCCTTCAAAACTGCCACCAAGCTTATGGTCTACAGGGCTGTAGTAATAACCGCTCTCCTGTATGGCTCAGAGACATGGACCATGTATAGTTGACACCTCAAGTCGCTGGAGAAATACCACCAACGATGTCTCCGCAAGATCCTACAAATCCGCTGGGAGGACAGACGCACCAACATTAGCGTCCTCTTCCAGGCCAACATCCCCAGCATTGAAGCACTGATCATACTTGATCAGCTCCCTGGGCAGGCCACATAGTTCGCATGCCAGACACGAGACTCCCAAAGCAAGTGTTCCACTCAGAATTCCTTCACGGAAAACGAGCCAAAGGTAGACAGCGGAAACATTACAAGGACACTCTCAAAGCCTCCCTGATAAAGTGCAACATCCCCACCAACACCTGGGAGTCCCTGGCCAAAGACCACCCTAAGTGGAGGAAGTGCATCCAGGAGGGCACTGAGCACCTCGAGTCTCGTTGTCGAGAGCATGCAAAAATCAAGCGCAGGCAGCGGAAAGAGCGTGCGGCAAACCAGTCCCACCCACCCCTTCCCTCAACGACTATCTGCCCCACCTGTGACAGAGACTGTGGTTTTCGTATTGGACTGTACAGGCACCTAACGACTCATATTAAGAGTGGAAGCAAGTCTTCCTCGATTCCGAGGGACTGCCTATGATGATGATGATGATGATATAAATCCAAGTCTTTCTTTATATACAATAATGTCACAGATCAATTACATTATGAAGGAAAGATCTTCCATTTAAATAGAGCCTTTCTCGTCCACAGGGATCCAAAAGTGCTACAAAGCGAGTCAAGTACTTTGGAAGTATAGTCACCATTGTTATGTAGACAAACAAGGTAGAAAGGTTTGCGCAGAGCAAGGTCCCACAAACACCAGCGAGACGAATGACATATAATCTCAATTGGTGCAGGGATTAATGCTTGCCAGAAGAATGACCTTAGTGTTCTTCACACAGTGCAGAATTGCCTTCAGAGAGCCTCGGTTTGACATCTTATCCAGTCTGTACTCAGCTGGCAGACCCCAGTCCAGGGGGCCAGTAGTAATGCTGCAGTGGCCCCAGGGGAAAAGCAGCCAGGGCTACCACTAGGGTTGCCAACTCAGGTGGGGCATAGTCCAGGAGGTTTCATCACATGACCTTCAACCTCCACCCGCCCCGACTCTCCCGCCATTGGTCACCTGACGTATCCATCCTTGCAGTGCTCCGCCTTCCCAAGCTAAGTGGAAAGTGATCGGATTCTTTGTAACCTGTTTGAATGATTGTTGGCTGTCAGACATTTTTTCCCCCATCTCCAATTTTTTTTTTAATGCCTCTTAGATTTTTTCTCAAGGATTGCTCTCGGCGCTGTCTGGGATGATTCATCTTTAATTCCTGGAGACTCCAGGACAATCCGGGAAGGTTGGCAAACCGATTTCCTGTTCCTGATAAGCATCCAGTGAATTGGTGCTCGAACATACGCGCCTGTGAATGTCACGTGTGGATATTTTGGGGCTCAATTGTGACAACAACAACAACTTGTATTTATATAGCACCTTCAGCATAGTGAAACGTCCCAAGGCGCTTCACAGGAGTATTATGCGATAAAAATTTGACACCAAGCCGCATAAATAGAAATTAGCGCAGGTGACCAAAAGCTTGGTCAAAGAGATATGTTTTAAGGAGCATCTTGATAGAGGAAAGAGAGGTGGAGAGGTTTAGGGAGGGAGTTCCAGAGCTTGGGGCCCAGGCAGCTGAAGGCAAGGCCACCAACGGTGGAGCGATTACAATCAGGGGATGCTCAAGAGGGCAGAATTAGAGGAGCGCAGACATCTCAGGAGGTTGTGGGGCTGGAGGAGATTACAGAGATAGGGAGGGGTGAGGCCATGGAGGAATTTGAAAGTAAGGATGAGAATTTTGAAATCAAGGCATTGCTTAACTGGAAGCCAATGTAGATCAGCGAGCACAGGGATGATGGGAGAGGTGTGAGTTCGGGGCCCAGAAGAGGCGAGAGCTCAGGGGCAGCAAGGGCCAGCCCACACTGCGATATGTGTGCGCACTAGGTCCATGCAGCAGAGCTGGTCTCCAGTCGTCTTGGTTAATCCTTGCCACTGGACCAAGACCTAGCTCTGTCAAGCCCGTGTGGTGGCTGGTGTGCAACGGCCACCACATGTTCGAAAAATCCACGCACAGGCATCTTCCACCCTTCAATATCAGGACCTTCATTGAAACACTTGTGAACTCATCCCTTTTTTGGTGGAAGCAAGTCATCCTCGATACGAGGGACCGCCTAAGAAGAAGAAGACGGGTGAGCGGGACTTGGTGCGAGTGAGGACAGGGGCAGACAAGTTTTGGATCACCTCTAGTTTACATAGGGTAGAATGTGGGAGGCCCACCAGGAGTGCGTTGGAATAGTCACGTCTAAAGGCAAAAAAGGCATGGATGAGGGCTTCAGCAGCGGATGAGCTGAGGCAAGGGCGGAGACAGGCGATGTTACGGAAGTGGAAATAGCTGGTCTTAGTTATGCTGCAGATATGTGGTCTAAGGCTCATTTCAGGGTCAAATATGACTTGTCACAGTTGAATAGCACACCGATACTCGCTGTCTAGACTCAATCGTGAAGTTGGGCAAAATGCCAGAAAGCTTCTGACGCCCGTGGTGCCAGCCCCCAGCCTGAGACAGGAGTGGAGGACGAATAAAAAGAAATAATGAGGGCTTCACTTCGATTACAAAACAAAGTCACCAACTACTTATCAATTATTTTAAGCCTGTTTTCAAAGTAAATTCCAAAATAAAATACGAAAATCGCATGGTCACGCAGATTTAAGCAACGTGCTTTGAAGCAAAATAAATTCTATGTTGAGACAAAGTGAGGGCAAAGCTTGCGATAGCCAGTCTCGGACCAAGAGAGGCTGTGGGTCAGTGCTAGGTCCTGTTGTCTTGACAGTGATCTTTCATGACCAGATGCAAGTTGGGGCAGTTGCTGTAGGATTGTTGGGGGGCTCAGGAACAGGTCAACATGAAGACAGCTGAACATATTTAAAATGTCTGTCTTCAAATGATAATATCCGCTCTGCTGTTTCCCTCTAGGCCGTCTGCTTGAACTATTAAAATGACAAATCCCTACATTATCCGCTTCAGAAATCCGATACTGATGGCTCAGTCATCAAGTGCAGTTCCAAATGTGGGACTGAGCCATAAGGAACATCAAGGCTCCAGGTCCACTCCCTGCCTTGCACTGAGTAAGTGGATCACAGCCCAGGTATCATTTGGGGCACTACGATTAAAGAAAGACTTGCATTTCTATAGCGCCTTTCATGACCTCAGGGTATTCCACAGCACTTTACAGCCAATGAAGTACTTTTAAAGTGTAGTCACTACTGTAACATAGAAAACACAGCAGTCAACTTGTGCACAGTAAGCTTCCACAAATGGCAATGTGATAATGACCAGATAATCTGTTCGTGATGTTGGGAGATAAATATTGACCAGGACACCGTGGAAAACCCCCCCTTCAAACTAGCACCATGGGATCTTTTACATCCACCTGAGCGGGCCTCGGTTTAACCTCTCATCCGAAAGATGGCACCTCTGAAAGTGCAACGCTCCCTCAGTACTGGAGTGTCAGCCTAGAATGTGTGCTCAAGTCTCTGAAGTGGGACTTGAACCCACAACCTTCCGACCCCGCGGCGATAGTGCAAGCACCGAGCCACCGCTCACCTTGTTGGACCTCAATGTTCCTGGGCTGAGTTTTCAGGGGAGGGAAACAAGGAAACAGTGGTCATGTTCCTGTATCTTTTGCTGGAAAATGTGTCAAGGAGGATGTCGGGTGAGGATGGGATCGGGTTCAGCTCCGATGGCCTCCACGGCCAAGCCGTCTACCGACCATCGTTGTCCGGACTCACACACAGGGAATGGCGCTTGGGGGGGTTGGGGGTAGGGAAGAGAGGGGCGGAGGGGCAGCTAGGGCAACATTTCTGGCATCTGTGGAGCCACGTCCCATCAAGATTCTACACCCTCAGCAGAGGAAGGAGTGAAAACTAGCAAAGAAAGTTCTAGTTTAGGAGAAAATGCTACTTTTGATTGAATATGAACCAAATACCCGAAGAAGTGTCGGGAGAGGCGAGACCGAGTCTCTGGGGTTTGTCTGTGTCTCTGGTACCAGGTAACAAGCGACCACCACTGCCACACTTCAGCCCGCCATTCTCTATCGCAAATCATCGAAACAAGAGTCAGAAAAGTGGAAAGGAAAAGCAGAGGAAAGCTTACAGTTCAAGTCATTGGGATGTAGACAGAACCAGAGACAGAATGATTCAGTATGAGAGACAACAGAAGGAAAATAAGAGCAGGAGTAGGGCATTCAGGCCCTCGAGCCTGTTCCACCATTCAATCAGATCACGTCTGATCTGCATCTTAACTTCATACACCCGCCTTAATACCACTACCTAACAAAAGTCTATCAGTCACAGTTTTGACATTTTCAATTGACCTAGCTTCAACATCTTTTTGGAGGAGAGTTCCAGATCTCCACTACCCTTTGAAGAAGTGCTTCCTAACATTACCCCTGAAAAGCCGAGCTCTAATTTTAAGGTTAAGACCCCTTACTCAGGAGCAGGAGGAGTTCCATGCATCTCTTAGCTGAAAGAGAATCTCACCATCAAAACCCCTTTTTGATGAGGGATTACCTCCTTCATAATCCTTTTATTTCCCAGGTTTTCTCCCTTTCTCTCCTAATGTTGATGATTTATGTTGGAATCAGCTACCTTCTAATACCTTGCCTCAAGTGTCATTCTTTAGTGTAACTATCAACAGGCAATTCAACCACTGAAGGCAACGCAGTCAAGCTGCCATCCATGCGATTTCAGCAGGAGTCACTAGATAACAAATAAACATTGGGAACCCTGGCCGGATTTTCCCATCTTTAACCCAGGAGTGCTCAGGCCAATTGCAGGCCACCTGAGGTCAGTTAACTTAGCACAAACTTTGTGGGTGGCTTTACCTACTCCTAGGAGCAGGGCCCACCTTAAAGCAATGTTTAAAAGCCTGTGGTTACAAAGAACTATGGTGAATATTCGAATTTTTCCTTTCTTCTTCAGAATACCATAGTTGGTGGTATTCCTGGGAGAACTAATTTTGAGCAATTAACAAATGCCATTGTGTGAAGGGATTGAATTAACTTGTACTACAGGAGCTGAAGGGTTTAAGATTACGTTTGGAATGTTTTCACTCTTCCTAATTAGAGAAAATTCCACCACGAGTCTTGATTGATGTTATTCCAGTTGTCCCTCACTGCCAGCTCAGTAACTCCTCCCAGCTAGCACATTGTGTTACTAACTTTATCTCTATTGATACTAATCCATTTCCCTCGTACTATTAGTTCTAGTAACTACCATCCCAGCCAACACCCTGAGTTAATGATTGCAGGATATAAATTCTGCTTGATTCAAACAGTTGTCAATTTCCACCTCCGTAACATTGCCCGTCTCCGCCCTAGCCTCAGCTCACCCGCTGCTGAAGCCCTCATCCATGCCTTTGTTACCACTAGACTTGACTATTCCAACGCACTTCTGGCTGGCCTCCCATATTCTACCCTATGTAAACTAGAGGTGATCCAAAACTCGGCTGCCCGTGTCCTAACTCACATCAAGTCCCTCTCACCCATCACCCCTGTGCTCGTTGGCCTACATTGGAATCCGGTTAAGCAACGCCGCGATTTCAAAATTCTCATCCTTATTTTCAAATACCTCCATGGCCTCACCCCTCCCTATCTCTGTAATCTCCTGCAGCCCCACAACCTCCCCAAAATGTCTGCGCTCCTCTAATTCTGCCCTCTTGAGCATCCCTGATTATAATCGCTCAACCATTGGTGGCCGTGCCTTCTGTTGCCTAGGCCCCAAGCTCAGGAACTCGCTGCCTAAACCTCTCTGCATCTCTACCACTCTTTCCTCCTTCAAGACGCTCCTTAAAACCTACCTCTTTGACCAAGCTTTTGGTCACCTGCGCTAATTTCTACCTATGCGGCTCGGTGTCAAATTGTTTTATCTCATAATACTCCTGTGAGGCGCCTTGGGACGTTTCAATATGTTAAGGGGGTTATATAAACATAAGTTGTTGTTGTCAATGGGTCAGTAAACAGGACCAGAAGATTGGGACTCACTGACTGTACGGGATCACTATTCTTAATGGCCACTGTTTTACCTTATCTCTACATTTCCCATTGCCATAGCTCATTTTGCCACATTGAGGAAATTGAGATGCAACCTTGATTTTATGTGCTTCAGGCACAAATCCCACCCTGTGTTCGATCTGCCCATTGAAAGTGGACATTAAAGTCAGTAACATCATTGCCTGTGAGTGAGGGAATTCTTAAATGCACACTGCCCTCATTTGAAACAGTGTAAAGATTGGATTCATTTTCCAAATGTCCCTATAACAGGGTTTCATGTTTGAGAACAAAAGAGAGGTGCCAGAAAGATCCCTTGGCACCAGCGACAGGGTGCCCACACCTGTCATTGTACCACAACTGTATCTTCAAGCTCTTGCAGACCGACCTGATAATGACCAAAGGGAATTGCCTCTGCTGGTTCTGGGTCAACAGAGAGGCAATTGCAGAGCGATGCCATCTGCTTCAGTTAGATTTGTAGCCAACTTCCACCATGGGACAAAACTGCCAAGGTCACCTCCTCCCTTGACTTACTGCCTCTGACTCCTTCCAGGCTAGCACCACCTGCAGAATCAGCCAATTGTGTTCTCTCAGACCTATCAAAACAATTGGCTGGTGCATTGTTAAGCAGGGCAAATATTTTCATCTCCTTTCTGACTGAATAACAACTGGAACATGACAAGGCTGCCCAATGTCACCAGATTGCCCAATTTCACAAAGTGCAGGGGTTATTGATAATACACATGTGGCCATCCTGCAGTCCATTCCACGTGTCAGAAACTGGACATCAATTGTGGGGCAGTTACTGGAATCTATCATCAGAGACAGAGTGACAGAGCACTTATCCATGTATCAATCGATCATAGAGAGTCAGCATGTATTTGTGAAGGGTAGGTCCTCCATCATAGGCAGTCCCTCAAAACGAGGATGACTTGCTTCCACGCCAAAAAAGGATGAGTTCACAGGTGTTTTAATGATGGACCTAATATTTCAGGTCCTGAACTACATCCTGAAGGATGGCTGTTCGTGAATTTTTTTGACATGTGGTGGCCGTTGCACACCAGCCACCATGTGGTAGGTCATGTCTGGCTAATCTAGTTGCATTTTTTCAGGAGGTCACCAGCATGGTGGATAGGGGAGTGTCTATGGAGGTTGTCTATAGGGATTTCCAGAAGGCATATTATAATTTTCCACACAAGAGATTATTAGTAAAAATTCTAGCACGTGGGATTGGAGGTAACTTGTAATATGAGTTGGTAATTGGTTGGGTGATAGGAGTCAGAAATAAGGATAAAGGCTTTGTTTGCTGACTGTGGGATGTGACAAATGGTATTCCCCAGGGATCTGTACTAGGACCACTTTTCACCATATATATTAATGACATGGATGAAGGAATAGAGTGTTGTATATCCAAGTTTGCAGATGTAAGGGGTGGTTTGCAGGGGGTCAGCTTTCCCTTCTGACCTTATATGAGCGGTTCCGAATCGCTCCCACACCCTTGGTTCTAGACACTGGAATTATGAAGGGACTGTGACAGACTTGGACAGACAATCGGTTTCAAGGTAGGAAGCAGGTATGGCTTTATTGTGTTTAAAAAGAAGTAACCCTAACCCTAACCCTAATAACACACACAGACCAATACACACTGAGGGGTACAACACATTGAATAAATTGTCCAATTACAGTCTGCGGGTAAAGAATACAGCTTAAATTCTAAGAGGCGAATGCAGATACATTTACAAAGTAATCCCAGCCTCTCCCTCCTCCCAATTCCCCTAACTAACTAACGAAGTTATAGCTCTGGGGGGTTCAGGGGCTATGCTCACCAATCCCCTTTTAGACAGTTGCCAGTGAATCGCGGTTTCGGGGTTCGCTGCACTTGGCCTTCTAGGCGAGCCGTACCCCGGTCGGAGGAGAGGACTTCAGACTGCGTAGTCTTCGGTTGGGGTGCGTCCGTTGATGCGCTAAGTTGCGTTTTGGATGTAGGGGTAAATACCCACTTTCTTTGGTTAGGAATAGTTTTAGTTAGTCCTTTTTGGTAATTTCTCACCCGTTGGTCGTTCCGAAGTAGATTGTAGAGTGGAAATAAATGTCGATTCTTTGGTTTTTGCTGAGTTGGTTTCGGTTGGTTGTTTCGCTGGTTGTGGTGGCCCGGGTTGTCAATTTGGTTGCTGACAACCTTCCGTTTCGTGGGCCTCGTGCTCGGTCAGTTCTTGATGAATTCTAGTAGTTTCCTTCACTGCTCCATTTCTTCACTCCCCAGCTCCAGCTGCTTGTGTCTGTGTCTGTGTTCCAGTCTGTGCTCTGCTCCTTGCTGGTCTTTCCTTGTAAAAAAACTGGGGGATAGATATATTCCAAAAAAAGGCTCCGTTATCTCCCATCAAATCTCTTGGGCTCTGTTTAAACTGTACTGTCCGCTGATTTTCAAATGTCTCCTTTGTCAGCAGTAACTCGATTAGGGTGTGAGAATGTGCTATCAGTGGTTTTGCATTGTTTTAGAATTGTCCAGTTTCTTGACCATGATTTCCATTGTGCTTGATTGGGTAATTCGATTATCTCTTAGAGGGTGAATAGTTCCTCCAGACAGTCTGGGGTCTTTAATACACGAATTTGCTTCAGACGTTGGCTCCACCTCCTGTATTTGGTAACTCTTTTTCGCAGCCAAAATGTTGTAGAATCTTAAAATTGATATGCTCCTTCCCATAGATGTTTAGGGGATCTCAAGCTTCTGTAATTTAGGTCCATTTTGAATTCCCTTTCCTATGAGTCCAAACACTGGGGGGGGGGTCTCCATGAATGCATCCCCTTTTATCCCCCACAGGCTTTGCCTGCCCCTTTAAACTCATTTTAAAAGCCCAGAAAGGGATTCATCTCCTCTGTAGGGGAAAGGTACCTGGAATCTTTGCGAGATATTGGTAAATTCTACACAGATGACACTAAAGAAAGAACAACTTGGATTTGTATAGCGCTTTTCACGACCACCAGATGTCGCAAAGTGCTTTACAGCCAATTAAGTACTTTTGAAATGTAGTCACCGTTGTAATGTGGGAAACGTGGCAGCCAATTTGTGCGCAGCAAGCTCCCACAAACAGTAATGTGATAATGGCCAGATAATCTGTTTTTGTGATGTTGATTGAGGGATAAATATTGACCAGGACACCGGGGATAACTCTCCTGATCTTCGAAATAGTGTCATGGGATCTTTTAAGAACATAAGAACAAAAGACATAAAAGCAGGAGTAGGCCATTTGGCCCCTCGAGCCTATTCTGCCATTTAATGTGATCATGGCTGATCTGATCTTGGACTCAGCTCCACTTCCCTTCCCGCTCCCCATAACCCTTCACTCCCTTATCGCTCAAAAATCTGACTCTCTCCACCTTAAATATATTCAATGGCCACGCCTCCACAGCTCTCTGGGACCGAGAATACCACAGATTTACGACCATCTGAGAATAAATTCCTCCTCATCTCCATTATTCTGAAACTATGCCCCCTTGTTCTAGATTCCCCCATGAGGGGAAATATCCTCTCTGCATCTCCCTTGTCGAGCCCGTTTAGTATCTTATATGTTTCAATAAGATCATCTCTCATTCTTCTAAACTCCAAAGAATATAGGCTCAACCTGCTCAACCTTTCTTCATAAGTCAACCCCTTCATCTCTGGAATCAACCTAGTGAACCTTCTCTGAACTGCCTACAATGCAAGTATATCACTCCTTAAATAAGGAGACCAAAACTGTACGCAGTACTCCAGGTGTGGCCTCACCAATATCCTGTACGGTTGTAGCAGGACTTCCCTGCTTTTATACTCCATCCCTCTTGCAATAAATGCCAACATTCCATTTGCTTTCCTGATCACTTGCTGTACCTGCATACTAACCTTTTGTGTTTCATGCACAAGGGCCCCCAGGTCCCTCTGTACTGCAATATTTTGTAATTTCTCTCCATAGATAAAAATTCACTTTTTTATTTTTCCTGCCAAAGTGGATAACCTCACACTTTCCCACATTATACTCCATCTGCCAAATGTTGGCCCACTCACTTAGCCTGTCTGTATCCCTTTGCAGATTTTTTGTGTCCTCCTCCCAACTTGCTTTCCCACCCATCTTTGTCTGGTAATTTGTTAATGGTAAGAGGGTAGGAGCTGTGATGGAGCACAGGGATTTGGGTGTCCATGTACACAATTCACTAAAAGCTACTGTACAGGTACTAGAAGTAATCAAAAAGGCTAATAGAATGATGGCTTTCATTTTAAGGGGATTGGAATTAAAAGTGAGGAAGTGATATTCAGTTGTATAGAGTCTGGAGAACTGCGTTTAGTTTTGTGCACCAAACTTCAAAAAAGATGTACTGACCTTGGAAGGGGTACAGCGCAGAGTCACGAAAATGATACCAGGACTTAAAGGGTTAAATTATGAAGACAGGTTGCACATACTTGGCTTGTTTTCCTTTGAGGTTAGAAGGTTGAGGAATGATCTAACCAAAGTGTTTTAAATCATTAATGGATTCAATAGGTAGATATTATTTCTTCTGGTGGGCCAACCCAGAACAAGAGGGCACAATCTTAAAATTAGAGCTCGGCCATTTAGGAGTGAAATTATGAAACACTCTTTTGCGCAATGGGTAATGGAAATCTGTAACTCGCTCCCATAAATGGCTGTGGAAGGTGGGCTAATTGAAATTTTCAAGACTGAGATCGACAGATTTTTGTTGAGTAAGGGTGACAAGGAATATGGGTCAAAGGCAGGGAAATGAAGTTGAGGTACAGATCAGTCATGATCTAATTGAATGGTGGAACAGGCTCGAGCCATTGAATGGCCTACTGTTTCTGTGTTTCTATGTAACATGCAACTAGGGTGAGTTATAAGAATTTTCTGTGTGAAGCCCATTTATATTTCAGTGAAACAGTTGTTTCATATATAAGTTGCAGCCTATATATGTGCCAGGTTCTGGTATGGCTCTGCATGCTATGCATTCAAAGACACGTATATTGCGGGAAAACTGTGAAGGGATAAGCAGTCATCATCATCATCATAGGCAGTCCCTCGAGACAAGGATGACTTGCCTCCACACCAAAAAAGGATCAGTTCACAGATCTTTCAATGAAGGACCCGACCTACATCTTGAAGGGTGGAAGATGCCTGTGCGGTGGTGTGCCGTTGCACGCCAGCCACCACATGGGCTTGACAGAGCTAGGTCTTGGTCCAGTGGCAAGGATTACCCAAGACGACTGGAGACCATCTCTGCTGCACGAACTCAGTGCGCACACATATCACAGTGTGGGCTGGCCCGTGCTGCCCCTGGGCCCCTGGCCCCGAACTCACTCCTCCCCTGGCCCCGATCATGTCCCTCTGCTGTCTCTCGCCGCTCCTTCGCCCGATCTCGCCGCTCCTGCTGTATCTGCCCTCGGTCCAATTACTGACCTGGACCTTGATGACATCACTCTTGGCTGCCGTCGCCCTCCTGCACCAGCTCATGCTGCTCCCTGGAGTAGCATGCCTCCACGCTGCTCCCGGGGTCTTCGCACTGCTTCCGAGGCCTCCACGCTTCTTCCGGGGCCTCCACGCTGCTTGCAGCGCCTCCGCGCAGTACAAGACTACCAGATACTGAGGACGCACTTTATGACATGTGCACTTGGGACAATTACTTGCTGCAGTAATCTGCGAGGTAGATTTATCTTGGCATCTTTCCTCAGGACAGCAGTCTTCATCCAAATTTACAGCCAGTCCTCTGGCTTTTGCAAACATCATGCCAGCTGTCTCCTGCCAGCTGTTTCAGATGGCAATTGTTTAGGGAGGGTACCCTTGAGTGCCAACCAGGGCACCCTGGCTTTGTCTCACTGAATACATCAGAATTTCAAGGACACCATACATAAATATATCTGTTTACTGTCTGGAATTCATTGTTGGTGAGAGATAGTATGAATCTTCAACCCCCTTCACTTAGGTTCATATGAAATGTAATTAATTGGATTTATTGATTTGAATTTCACAATATTTCATTCATTTCTTTATTTAATATATTTTATTTTTAGATCCTGAGCGAAAACCTTAAATAAGACTTTTGCTGCAACTTGCTCACCCCCTTTACAATCCGCTGATGTTGCTATTTAAAGAAATGTCAAAACATTACAAATATCGGACAAATTTTTAACAGCAATAAACAAACAAGTGATTTAAGTAATCGGAATATGTTGAGAATGGCATATCGTTACAGTGTAAAATATTTTAATTCATTGTGTTTGCAACTTTGTGATTTGTCTCTCTTTAACTTAGGTGAAGCTGTGCAATCGCTGTCCTTGGTTGTGTGTTTCTTGTCTGGCTCAATGGTCCATCAGCTGCCTTTTTATTTTTTGCTGCGTGTTATCATGAGCCTGTATGGGAAGGAACAGATCATTCTGTATTTCTCTGCTGCAGCCCTTCAAATCACTGCAGCACTCAGTAATCCCGCAACTATGTGTGGAACTTCCCAGAGGTGCCAGTTTTGTGGCTTTAAATACATAACTATGGGCCACAGCGGAAGTTCTGGTGGAAACAGCTGTGGGCAGTAAGTTCCCACCCTAACATCGCAAGTAATGGTATTTTTACATTGATATATCTACTGGTGTCAATCCATCTCCTTCATGGCATTAGGCTGAATAACTCTTCCCAACCAGTACCCTGTGTTACTGATTGTATTCCTTTGAGAGTAATGCACCTCCTCCAAACTGTCGGGCTCAGAAACCAGCCCAGTTAGCACCCGGTTACTGACTGCATCCCTGTTGACATTAATTCAGCTGTCTCACATTTTCCAGTTCAGTTACCCCTCCCTGGCTGCTCCTTGAGTAATGCCACCAATGCATATTATTTAAAGACAATGGTATGATAGTGGTTAAGTTATTGATACTAGTAAGCCAGGAGGCCTGGTCTAATGATCTGGTGACGTGAGTTCGAATCTTATCATGGCAGCTGGGAAATTTAAATTCAACTAATTCAATTAACCTGGAATACAAAGCGAGTTTCAGAAATGATGACCATGTAACCCCTCTGGTTCACTCATGCTCTTTCGGGAAGGAAATCTGCTGTCCTTATTCGGTCTGGCCTATTTGCGACTCCAGACCCACAGCCATGTGGTTGACTCTTAACTGCCCTCTGAAATGGCCTAGCAGACCACTCAGTTGTAACAAACCGCTGCAACAAAGTATAATACGAATAAAATGGAATGGATCACCTGACATCAAACTAGACATCTGATTTGGACACGACAAAGACACGCCCAGTCGACCCTGCAAAGTCCTCCTCTCTAGCATCTGGGGACAGTTTTGGTCGCTGTATTTAAGGAGGGATATACTTGCATTGGAGGCTGTTCAGAAAAGGTTCACTAGGTTAATTCCGGAGATGAGGGGGTTGACTTATGAAGAAAGGTTGAGTAGGTTGGGCCTATGCTCATAGGAGTTCTGAAGAATGAGAGGTGATCTCATCGAAACATATCAGATAATGAGGGGGCTCAACAAGGTGGATGTCGAGAGGATATTTCCACTCATGTGGGAAATTAAAACTAGGGGACAAAGTCTTAGAATAAGGGGCCACCTATTTAAAACTGAGATGAGAAGGAATTTCTTCTCTCAGAGGGTTGTAAATCTATGGAATTCTCTGCCGCAGTGGGCTGTGGAGGCTGGGTCATTGAATATATTTAAGGCGGAGATAGACTGATTTTTGAGTGATAAGGCAATAAAGGGTTATGGGGAGCAGGTTGGGAAGTGGAGCTGATTCCATGATCAGATTAGCCATGACATTAAATGGCGGAGCAGGCTCAAGGGGCCAGGAGGCCTACTCCTGCTCCTATTTCTTATGTTCTTATATGTGCCAAACCTTGGAGAGTTGACCCACAGACTAGTCAAGCAACAGCCTGACATAGTCATACTCACAGGATCATACCTTTCAGCCAATGTTCTAGACTTCCTCATCACTATCCCTGTGTATGTCCTGCCCCACCGGCAGGGTAGACCCACCAGAGGTGGCGGCACAGTGGTATACAGGAGGGAAGGAGTGGCCCTCAACATTGACTTTGGACCCCATGAAGTCTCATAGCATCAGGTCAAGCATGGGCAAGGAAACCTCCTGCTGATTACCACCTACCGCCCTTCCTCAGCTGATGAATCAGTGCTCCGCCATGGTGAACACCACTTGGAAGAAGCACCGAGGGAGTGCAACAAGGGCACAGAATGTACTCTGGGTAGGAGACTTCTTTGCCCATCACCAAGAGTGGCTCAGTAGCACCACTACTGACCGAGCTGGCCGAGTCCTGAAAGATGTAGCTGGCAGGTTGGCTTGCAGTTGGTGGTGAAAGAACCAACTCAAGGGAAAAACCTACTTGACCTCGTCCTCACGAATCTACCTGTCGCAGATGCATCTGTCCATGGTATTGGTAGGAGTGACCACCGCACAGTCCTTGTGGAGACAAAGTCCCATCTTCACGTGAGGACATGCTCCATCATGTTGTGCTAAATGGGATAGATTTAGAACAGATCTAGCAGCTCAAAACTGGCCATTCATGAGGCGCTGTGGACCATCAGCACAGCAGGACTGTATTCCTCCACAATCTGTAATCTCGTGGCTTGACATATTCCTCACTCTACCATTCCCATCAAATCTGGTTCAATGAGGAGTGCAGAAGAGCATGCCAGGAGCAGCACCTTACATACCTACAAATGAGGTGCCAACCTGGTGAAGCTACAACAAAGGACTAAATGCATGATAATCAGTGGCAACAGCATGCTATAGACAGGATTAAGCAATTCCACAACCAACGGATCAGATCAAAGCTCTGCAGTTCTTCCACATCCAGTCGTGAATGGTGGTGGGCCATTAATGGGAGGAGGAATCTCCATGAACATCCCCATCCTCACTGATGGCGGATCCCAGCACTTGAGTGCAAAAGACAAGGCTGAAGCGTTTGCAACCAGCTTCAGCTAGAAGTGCCGAGTGGATGATCCATGTCGGCCTCCTGAAGTCCCTACCATCACAGAAGCCAGTCTTCAGCGAATTCAATTCAATTCAGTCCACGTGATATCAAGAAACAGATGAGCATACTGGATACAACAAAGGTTAAGGGCCCTGACAATATCCTGGCTGCCGTGCTGAAGACTTGTGCTCCAGAACTAGACACGACTCTAGCCAAGCTGCTCCAGCACAGCTACAACACTGGCATCTATCCAACAAAGTGGAAAATTGATCAGGTATGTCCTGTCCACAAACAGCAGGACAAATACAATCCAGCCAATTACCACCCAATCAGTCTACTCTCAGTCATGATGGAAGGGGTCATTGACAGTGCAATAGGGGGCAATTGCGGATGGGTCGGCCCTGCTACCTGCCCCCGGTCAGAAAGGCCTTTACTGCTCCATTGCTGTCTCTCCGAGGCAGTAACAAGCCTTAAAGAAGGGGCAATTTCCCCCCCTTCACCTAGTGGATTAGTAGGATACTGCACTGGCAGCTGTGGTACTGAACCATACAGAGCAGGATGGTCTAAGTCAGAATGGTGGTAGAGACACTACAATTGGCTTGATAGTCATTGGGGTTAGGGAGAGAGAAAATCATCTGAATATTGTTCTCTTGATTGGCATCTAGTGTCCCTGCTGGAATAAGTGCATGTCTGCCCAGAACCAGATTCGGCCTTAACCTGTCCCCATGGTCAAATAGTTTACTCACACTCATTGGCTCCGGAGTGAACCTTTGGCTCAGCGGTAGCATTCCTGCCTCTGAGCTGGATGGGTTCCCCAGTCTGCACAGTCCCACTGAGTGGAAACCGGAGCACCAGCTCTGAATTCTGAGTCAACATCCAGTGGGACATTGGCCTCCGGTAGCTGTGGGTGGCCCCTCCTCTCATCCATTGGGTTGTGGGAGCCCATAAAACCCTCCTTCCATATAGGACTATAAAGGATCATATAGGACCCGATCAACTGGCTTAATGATGGTTATGGCTATTGTTAGATCTCTTAATTTCCAATGAAATACGAACTCCGGTTGTAGTTTTAATGTAATTTTATTCTGGCAGCAGCAATAAGCTCTTGGCTTTAAGCCAGGCCTTTGTCCTTCTGAGACCACATGGCCAAAATGGCTGTACTTATACCTGGTTCAATTTACAGAAAAGAACTCGCCTTCTTTGACCTTATTGGCTCATTTGATAGTCTGTTAACCTTTAATTGGCTCGCTACCCAAGGTCCTAAAATGTCAAGTTGATTGATGACTTAATGCAATGTGGTCTGTGTTTTCCCAAAAACTGCAGCCAGGCTGCAGAGCTTGAATTCTCTATCAATCCCCCCTTTGATTCTTTCACAAACTGAATCATAAAACATCAGGTATCACTGGTTAAACATTGTTAATAGAGTTTCCTTCTAAAATTTGTTGATGTGTTTCGCCACATGTCCGGACTAGTAGCTTTCACACAAATTTACACCAACCCGAGTTCCATCGTGGCCACAATGGAAGTCTGTTTTTAGTAGGTTAATTAAACTTATTCCAATTTAATCCAAATCAATATCTTAATTCAACCAGTAAACAACCTTCCCTTAAGCATAACATACCCCTGTGCCACGTACAGACGTCTGCTGGGACCTGCAAGGTGTCTCACATGCGGGACAGCAGCTACAGCCACCTGGTTGCAACAACATTTAATCAAATAAACAAACAATATAAAAGTAAAATAATTACAACAACTAGAATTAAACCTTCCACCAATGAAGTTCCTATTGAACATAGTCATTCAGTGGCTCCGCTCCACAAAGTGAATGATGGGGGTTGCTTAAGTTCTTCTACCCCCTTTTGGATATGCTCCGCTAAGTAGGTAATTTCTTCGGAGCTATCTTGGATATATGTGCAACACTCAGTTCCGAGTAGGGCGCAAGTACTCCCTTTTCAGCCAGGATGTAATCAAGGGCCAGTCTATTCTGTAGGGCTACTGTGCGGATTGCTACCATTTCTGCATTGATTTAAACTAGGGCCTCTGAGGTATCATTGGCGACCCGTTCCACAACGGATGCCATGTTAATGCATTCCCTTGCCAGTCTGGCGGTCCCATACCTGGGGATCAGAATGGCAAAGAACCTCTCTGTTTCTGTGATAGCTCTCTTAAGACGTTGTAAATGTTCCGACAGTGACTTTATATGATACATATAAGGCACAAAGTAGGCTAAATAGCAGGATCCTGTCCAATTCTGGGGCAGCCAAGGGTAGGCCTTGTGGCCACACACCCAATAGGTGCCATTATAGGCAATGAAGGTGAGCTGTTTCTTTGTCAGCAACACTCCGGGGCCTGTCCAGGCTTTTCCATCTGTTTTATTCAGAATCCCCGTTACGTTAAGAATTCCCACATCGGTCCTGTTTGGACGGTTCCGTGGCTTGATTATATTATAATTCTGGGAGCAGTTACTATACCCCATATTTTGGCCTCCTTTGATGTTTCTAATCAGACAGACCGATTCCCCCGGTCTTCCTATTCCCGTTGTATTAGTGATAACAAAAAATGGGGGCCGTTTGGAATTATTGTAGCATGGTTGGTATCCCCCTTCAAAAGTAGTCAGATTGTAACCTGCTGACTTCCATTTACGTGCCCAGTTTTCCGTATCCTGAAACGCCTTGCCTGTTTTGTTTTGATTAATTATCCACTCAGCCATTTCCGAGAAATTCAAGGGAACTGGCCTCGAGGGAATCTCTCCCTTTGAGTGAATAGGAATATGGGCACACATCCAACAACTAGAAATATTACCTTGTTTGGCATAAATGTATTATATATATAAAGGTATTTACATGTAATTCCCTTGCTACCCTACTATTTCCCTTTGGTGCAGAGGATTGGCTAATAAGAAGTAGGCCTATGCCTAGAATACCTACAATCAGTAATACAGTAAATTTATACATTTTGGCAAAAAGTAATTGTCCTTATTAGATTTTAGCTTCAGTTACGGGTGCTCGTTTAACGTGTGAAGTGTGGATCCAGGCTTTCTTTCCTTGGATTATAACAGCTGCCTGGGTGGTCAATAACACTTGATAAGGTTCCTCCCACTTGGCACCCAAAGGTTCTTTATGCAACTTTTTCACATACACCCAGACTCCCGGGATGATGTTGTGTCCTCCTTTGGGTGGATTACCCCAAGCTGCCGATACCTATCGGGAAACAGAACTAATAGCATTGGTTAGGTTCTGAAAGTATGATAACAAAATGTCACTCATTAAGTGAACATCAGCTTTCCGTAACTCGATAGTTCCTGGCAGCGACATGGGTCTTCCTGTTATAATTTCAAATGGGCTTAGACCTGTAGTTCTGTTCGGGGTTGCCCTAATGCTACATAGCCCTATTGGTAGTGCCTGGGGCCATGGTGTTCCTTCTTGGTGATATTTGGCAAGCTGCTGTTTCAGAGTTCGATTCATTCGCTCTACTTGTCCTGATGATTGTGGATGATAAAGACAGTGTAAATCCCACGTAATGTTCAGTAACCTACAGACTTCTTGGCAGACAGCACCTGTGAAGTGTGTTCCCTGATCTGAGTCAATGCTACTCGGGACTCCCCATTGGGGAGTGTAATCCTTACACAAGACCTTTGCAGTATGATTGGCTGTGGCTCTTTTAGTTGGGACAGCTTCTACCCATCTAGAGAATCTGGCGACCATGACAAGAATGTTAGTGCATCCTTGGCATGAAGGAAGAGATATATAATCAACCTGCAGATGCTGGAATGGTCCGACAGGGGCAGGGGGCCTCAGTTGGGACATTACCGTGATGGGTCCAGAATTATTTTTCTGGCAGACCACACAGCGGTCTGCTACCAGCTGGGCATGTTTTTTAAATCCCTGACCCCACCAGCTTTTCTGGAACCGTGCCGTCATCTGTTGTGAGGCCAAGTGTCCCCACGAGTGGATCTGTTGGGCTAAAAAAGGCATAAGCACTTGTGGCGCGACTGGCTTGTCGGTAACTCTTTGTCTCCAGACACCATCTTTCATAGCTTAATTCCTGCCTCAATCCATGTCCATTTTTCCTCTTTGGAGGACTCACTTTGCATTGTTTGAAGATCTCGTGTCAGAGTCCTGAGTGCTTTCAATCTGCACATCTGTGTTGTTTCTTCTGGGAGAACGCCCTGTGAGGTGTATCTTTAGCTGCCTGGTCAGCTAGGGCATTTCCCTGTGCTTCTGTGGTATTTTCCTTGGTATGGGCCTTACACTTCAGGATAGACACTTCCTGAGGTAATTGTATGGCCTCTAGTAAGTCTCGGACTTCTTTTCCATTTCGGACAGGTGCACCAGCAGCAGTGAGGAATCCTCTTTTCCGCCACAACAGACTAAAGTCGTGAGCGACTCCAAAAGCATAACGCGAATCTGTGTAGATATTAGCTGTCTGTCCTTCTGCTATTCGACATGTTTCTGACAGGGCCCGTAACTCGGCCTGTTGTGCTGACGTTCCTGAGGGTAAACATCCTTTTACCACTACCTCATATAAGGTTGTAACTGCCCATCCTGCTTTTCTGGTACCATTGTCAACAAAGGAGGAACCATCCTGTAAACAGGATGAGGTCTGGGTTGTGCAGAGGCTCCTCTGCTGCTAAGGCTGCTTCTTCTGTTTCTTTTGAAATCTCCACGCAGTCATGCTCTTCACATTCTCCCCACTCTTGCTCCCTTGATTCTGACACATCGGGAGCATAGTTGCAGGATTAACCGGGCTGGCCTGGACGATATGGAGATTAGGAGCTTCCAAAACTGCTGTCCAGCGGGTCCATCTAGCTGCCGTCACCTGAGACATTCTATTCATAGACAACAAAGCGTGGGAACACTTGACAATCAGCTTTTGGTCGAGGACTAGACCCGCAGTGGTCATTACCGCTCGACATGTAGCTTCCATGGCCCTTAGGCAACTTCCCCATCTGAGGGCTACCGCATCCAATTTTGCCGAATAATAGCCAATAGGTCTTTGCCGATCCCCATGTTCTTGTGTCAGTATAGCTGTCATATATCCTTCTTTCTCATGGACAAACAGGGTAAATGGCTTACCACTGTCGGGGATTCCCAGAGCCGGTGCCGAACACAAAGCCTTTTTCAAACTCAGGAAGGCCTCTTGCTGTTCCTTAGTGAGGGTGATGGCTTCTTTAGAGGCACGTTTCCCCTTTAAGATATCATTCAATGGCTGAGCAAGCTGTGTGAAGGAGTCAATCCAATTTCTGTTAAAGTTACACAATCCCAAAAAAGACCTTAGTTCCTGAATAGTGGTGGGTTTTTTAGCAGCCCGAATGGCTGCAGTTCTATCCTGGGTAAGTTCTCTCTTTCCTTGTGAAATCTTTTGTCCCAGGTTTCCAACCTCTTCTTGGGATATTTGTGCTTTGTCGATGCTGGCTTTATGTCCTTTTAGCCGAAGGTGGTCCAGCAAAGCACGTAAATCTTGTTCATGCTGTTCTTTCGTGTTTGACGCTAGCAGGATATCGTCTACATCTTGGATGACTGTGGGTGACAGGGGAGGTAATTCTCGCAAATGGCTTTGTAAAGCCATGTGGAATACCGTAGGGCTGTTGTGGAAACCCTGCGGTAACCGGGTCCAAGTATACAGTTGTCCTTGGACCGTGAAAGCAAACCACTGTCGATCCTCCGGTTCCAGAGGCACCGACCAAAATCGGTTGGCCATATCTATAACCGAGAAATATTTATGTTTCGGTTTGAGGGCATTAAAAATGGAGGGATCTGCGACCAAAGGAGCTTTTTGATCAATACACTGGTTAGCTTTCCTATAATCAACAGTCAAACGCCAAGTCTCATTAGATTTCTGTACCGGCCACACGGGGCTATTGAGGAGCTATGCGTTTTAATAAGCACCCCTTGTTTCTCCAATTGCTGAATAACCGGTAAGATTCCCGTGATGGCAGTTGGACTGATGGGATACTGTTTAGTGCATGGAGGCTTAGTCCCGGTAAATGACGCAGGCTCCATCTGGAGTAGGCCACAATCGTTCTTATCTTTAGCCCATATCGGGTGTTCCTTCAATTCTTCTTTCTTCAAAGTTCTAATTGACCATGTCACCCGACCATTCTCGAAATGCAACGATGAATCTATTTGGAGTAGAACGTCCATTCCCAAAAGGCATTGATCTTCTGGGCCTATCCAGACCGGCGTGGTTAGTTCATGTGGACCCAGCCCTATAAGTACCGGTGTTGTCATTTTAATTTCCATTTTATGGCCCCCAACTCCATAGGCTGTACATTCCCTACCATCCAACGGCAAAATATTGTAGACCCCTGTGTTAATTCCGCCCCTGTGTCTAAAAGACAGTCCACATCCTTATCACCTACCCTCACAGTTATATATAGCCCATCTCCCCTTTGTTGTATTAGTGCGAGGAGGTGGACCAGAGTGGGCTCTAATCGTTTTTTACTATCCCAAGTAATTCCTTCTGTTGTTGTATTGTCAGTCGCTTAAATGCTTCTATGAGGTCGTTATCTTGTGACAAGCCTGGTTTGTTGGCTGAATTGTATCCCTGGCTGCGTCCTCTTCCCCGGCCACGACCTTGCTATTTTGACCTGCACATCTTGGCCCAGTGACCTTCTTTCCCACAATAATTACATTTTCCGATAATTTTCCTAACAACTGTTTATCGGAATCCTGGGATTTCCATCCCATAGCCTGTACAGCTCGGACTTTAGCTCCCATATCCCGATCTAATTGGTTACATCGATCCACTAATGCTGCAAAGGTAGTTCCTCTACCTTCCCAGTCCGGTAACACTACCTTAAGCATTTTGGACAGTTCTGGCTTTAGACCTGCCACGAAAGCTGCTTTCAGGGGTCCAAACACTTGTTCATCCATTTCCTCATCCGCACTTTTCATACCTGAATGTTCTAGCCACGTGCATCTAAACTGCTCGTCTTACTCCAGGACCTCCTCTGTTCCTTTCTGTTAGCTGGACTGAAGGCTTGCAGCCAGTGTTTAATCACCTCCCATCCTGCGTCTAATTCTTGCTCATCCTGCCCCAAAGCTACTTCTACCTTGTCGTGCAATTGTCTTCCGTGTGTTTTTGGCACCATTATGGTCAAAATTTGCACTCCGTCCCAGGGATGAAGTTGATATATATTTCTTAAGCGGTCCAATTAGTCCCACATTTTCACTTCCCCTTTCTTTGGATTGGGCAATTCCTTGGACCATTTATCAATTTTCTCTGGGTCTGCCAGATCATGAAATAAGTATTCTGCATACACCCTTTTCCTCGTTTTTTTGGTTCCGCCCTCATCCGCAGTCTCTTCTGATTTGACTACAACTCGTCTTTTTTTAAATGGGGCAAAGCGCACCCCTAATTCTTCATCCTCTGACCCTGTATCGTCGGAGGATTCAGAATCCATATCTATTCCTCGGTCATGTCTTCGGGTTTGCGCTTTTGTTCGATCTTAATACAGGTTTTAGATAAGGTGAATGTCCAAACATGGGTACCCTGGGAATTGACCGATACATTTTCCTTTTCCTATTACTGTCGCTTGACCTCATGATTTTTTCCATTCTTTAATTTCACCTTTAAGATCTTTAACTTCCGCTTTCGACTTTTCAAGTTCAAATATTTTCTGTCGCAGCTGTGCACAAACAGCTTGCAATTGGTCCTTTGTACTGATCAGTTCTCGATCATGTTGGGAACGCATAATAATTTAATTCCGCTTTCGGACCTGTCCCATAACGGCTAGGGACCATCTGGTTCGCTCTTTATTTTTCATACAGGTCGTTTTTTCCCCAGACTCTTTTAATCTCGTCCAAGGACCATTGTCCTTTGGAGGTTCCGTACTTTTGTTCAATCTTAATACAGGTTTTAGATAAGTTGAATTGTTGCTCTCTGTATTCTTTCAACTGTTCGAGGATTTCATCTATCGAAACCTCAGGTGGTGCCTGCCCGCCTTTAACAGTTGTAGGCAATTCTTTGCTCTTATCTCCTGCTTTCTTTACTGGGGTCTCGAGTCGTAGGCTTTCCAGCTGATCAGTGGGTCGGTGATTAATTAACTAACACACTGCCGAAGTTAGACATCTATGGGACCTCGAGCCGACTACCAACCGGAGGGTTCGCAAACCGGAGGCTTTCGGAATAGCGTAGAAGGAGAGGCGAATTTAGACTTTTGACTGAGGACGTTTATAAAGAGGAGTCCTTACCTCAGTATGTAGGTCCAATGTCCAAATTCAGTTTCTTCCCTCAGCGATCGTGTTCGTGACGCCAAAATTATTAGATCTGTTAATTTCCAATGAAATACGAACTCCGGTTGTAGTTTTAATGTAATTTTATTCTGGCAGCAGCAACAAGCTCTTGGCTTTAAGCCAGGCCTTTGTACTTCTGAGACCACATGGCCAAAATGGCTGTACTTATACCTGGTTCAATTACAGAAAATAACTCGCCTTCTTTGACCTTATTGGCTCATTTGATAGTCTGTTAACCTTTAATTGGCTCGCTACCCAAGGTCCTAAAATGTCAAGTTGATTGATGACTTAATGCAATGTGGTCTATGTTTTCTCAAAAACTGCAGCCAGGCTGCAGAGCTTGAATTCTCTATCAGCTATAGAAGGGGTGACCACGACACAGCCTGTCCGACTGTTAATCAGCCCGCGATTCCTTCCACTACTTCACACTGTAATGCAAGCGAACAAGTGTAAACATATGAACACAACAGCTCCTAGACTCAGGTCTTGCTTAAGAAATGACCATTTAACGCAAAATGGATAGGAACTTTAGATCCTACAGGAAAAAATGGGAGAAATTTGCAGGGAAAAATTTCACAAGGGGCAACCGTCCTGCTCATTGTTGCAATATTCGACTACGTTACAGAAATGGGACGTTGTTGCTGAGTATTCTGTGCTTAGCAGAGAGAGGGCGGTGTGGAGCTAGCTTTTTTGCCAGTCGATGTCAGTGGATATTCTGCAGGTATACATGATTGCAGCTATGGTGTGTGTGTATGTACGACTGAAGGTGTTCCCATTGCAGTTCAGGGCTAGTTCACTTTGCAGCCATTTGATTTATTTGAATCAAACAGTGGTGAGAATACTTTATCTATCATATTGTCAGCAAGGTTATGTAAATCTTCAACATATACTGACAGATTTCCTGGCTTATCTATTTAAGGGTTTGGCCTGTTTACGTGGTGTCAACAAGTCCTGGAACCTTGCCGCCAGACAATTTGAGGAATTTTTGTGGCAGACACGAGTCACTAAGGAGTGGTCCCATGCACACTTTTGATGTGAGAAAAAAGCATTTATCAGCTTCAAAAAAAAGAGCGTAGGCTTGGTCAGCTGCCAGCCTTGGCTCAGTGGGTAACACACTCGCCTAATGAGTCAGAAGGTCATGGGTTCAAGTCCCACTCCAGAGACTTGAGCACATAATCTAGGCTGACACTCAGTGCAGTGCTGAGGGAGTGCTGCACTGTTGGAGGTGCTGTCTTTCAGATGAGACGTTAAATCGAGGCCCCGTCTGCCCTCTCGGGTGGATGTAATAGATCCCACGGCACTATTTCGAAGAAGAGCAGGGGAGTTCTCCCCGGAGTCCTGTCCTATATTTATCCCTCAGCCAATATCACTAAAACGGATTAGCTGGCCAATATTCCATTGCTGTTTGTGGTATCTTGCTGTGCACAAATTGGCTGCCGAGATTGTGTGCTTAACTCACTGGAGTGGGACTTGGACCCACAACCTTCTGACTCAGATGCGAAAGTGCTACCCACTGAGCCACTGTGGAAATGTGCTTACATGTGGAGCAATGAAGCTGCGATGCTAGTCTGCACAGCTAGTCAGAGAACTCGGCCCATCTGCAGCCAGAGACAAGCGTAGCTTGCAGCACTGTGGCGTCTCTGGTTTGTGTTAGGAAATAGCAGCACCCATGAGAGAAAGCACCACATTGAAGTATCTCTTCATGCAGCCAGAGGCACCGCGACTGGATTCCTTTACAGTGCAGCTGAAGCCGGGGCTGGAAAGTAAATGCAGCATTAAAAAAAAAAGCTCTCATTATGGACTCCATGTAAACAAGTCACTTGCAATCGCAATGTCTGCCACTGTGATGATAGCATTAGAGCTGACGTTCAGGGTTTGTGCTTCCTCGGGCTAGCTTGCATTGTGAATGAAATGCCGCTTAATACGCTGAAGATACCAGAGTTGAAAGCCAAGCCTGCTGGCTTATCAAGTTTATATCCTATTAGGAAGGTTATTTTTTTTTTGGAAGGGAGGTGCAAGTTATGCAGCTCAGGGAGATGTCAGTGCCAGAGAAAGGAACGTGTCAGCTGTAGCAGTGGGTTTGATATTCCTACTGTTTGTTGCAGGATTGAGTCTCTCATGCCCACCCATTCCCTCACTACCTGGCCCATTGCCTGAGCCATTTCCCCCCCTCACTCCTAAAGGCATCACCTCCAATATTTTCCTTGATAGCACATTATGCATAGCTGCACAATGACATTGTAAGTGATGCACTCTGCATTGATTGGGATTGGTGTTTTATCAGGAGATAGACACATCCAGCCAGGCCTCTGGGTCTTGTTGGCAGGTAAAGGGCAGTAAACGTGTCAGCCATGGCTCAGTTGGTAGGACTCTTGCCTCTGAGTCAGAAGTTTGTGGGTTCAAGTTCCACACCAGGGACTTGAGTATCTAATCCGGGATGTTGCTCCAGTGCAGTACTCAGTAATGCTACACTGTTGGAGGTGCCAGCTATCAGATGAGATGTTAAACTGCATCTGCCCTGTCAGCAGAATGTAAAAGATCCCACAGCACTATTTTGAATATGAGTAGGGAAGTTCTCCCTATTGTTCTGGCGAATAGTTATTCCTCAAAATATACCACCAAAACGAATGATCCACTCATTATCATATTGCTGTTTGTGCGAGTTTGCTGTGTACAAATTGGCGGCTGTGTTTCCTACGTTATAGCAGTGACTACACCTCAAAAAGTACTTTGTTGGCTGTAAAGCACTTTGGGACATCCTAAAGTTGTGAAAGGCTCTTTATGAATTGAAGTGTTTCTTTGCTTTTAATGGCACTATACAGGTAAGTTTAACACAGGTGCCTCTTGTGTAAAAATGGTCACAGGCATGTTCAAAGTCCCTGAAATGGCCCCATATTTTTTTCGCACCATGATATTTTTAGTTAAAAAGGAAAGCCTCTTCATTCATCACAGAAACATTTTACAAAAAAAATGACAAAAACATTTAAGTAATACCATGCAGTATTGCCTCATTAGTTCAGGTCCACATGTCACCGATTACCAGAATTGCTGGACGAATGAAATACAACACTGAGGCATTCCGTTCGAAACCTCATTTCCTATATATTCTCACGCTCAGCAAAAGTGGGCGTTTTGTTTACCACACACCGCATGCGCCTCGATTCAACATTGAATTAGCTTATCACTGGAGGAAATCACAGCCTAAATAGTGATCCTCAGAGGGGTTATTTGGTCAAACGGCCGAGATCAGAAAATAAGAACAAACCTGCTGGATTTTCGATTCTGCTCATTTCAGTGCGGTTAAAGTTTGTGCCCGGGATCAATTTGCCCCTCAGTCACCAAAGTTCATCAGCTAAGCCCTGAGTGTGGGGCGGAGCACTAAGAGAGGCATTGTAACCTCTCTTAGGGCATTAGGCCAGCTGATCAAGCGAAAATCCCGAGCTAAACAGCCGGCCTCGGGGCGCTGTAAGAGAAGCCTGGGAGGAAAAAAAAACCTGAAAAAAAACCCACCAAAAACATTCCCAATAAATAACTCACACCACCACAATGTAAATCTACAAAAGAACAATCACACTTACCTGAGGTGGGCATTACTTACCTCACTGCAGCCGCTACAGCTCGGACTGCCCACTTTCACAGGCGGTCCCAGCAGGGCGCTCTATGGATTGCTACAGATCGGACAGCAGCCAAAAATCGAGCCGGTGTCACAACTAGAGGCGTTCTACATTGGCTCGCCTCATCCGGGCAATAATGTTCCATACCCCGCCGAAACCGGCACCGAAAGTCCCGGCGGGACGTTGGAAACTGGCCATCCGCCCGGAAATGCTTACCGGCACCATTGCCACTCCTCCGGGGCGCTAACAGGGGCGGCGGAAAGCCAAAAATCCAGCCCATGCTCTCTACTAGTGCCTTATCATATTGAAATGCCTGAAAATACTTCACACAATAAATTAGTTCTGTCACTCTGTCAGGGGAAGAAACTGCCATGCACATTTGTTTCTGATGAGATGACGGTGGGTATCGTAAAGAGGCCAGATTAACAGGGGTCAAGGACAAAGCAGAACAATTGCACTTGTCGTATTGAGGGTGCCTTAGATCAGAAGTATCAGCGTAGGATTTGATTTCTGGGTCTCCTGCTTTTAAACACTCGGGAGTTATTTTGTCCAAAGGGTGAAAACAGATACTAAATGGTTGCTGTGCTAATAAGACACCATATTTGAAAGCCCGGATTTAGCATACAGAGCATTTTTGGTCTGAATTGATGATTACCATAATTTGAACTTGCCTGGCGGTGCTAAACCAGAAACCTGCAAGTTTAGCACTCAAGTGCTGATTAGACATAATTTTCGTCGAGCAGTATATGTGGACTCCTCGCACCCACTTCCACTGAAGATGTGGAGTGCAATGTCTGGCATGCAGTGACATGTTGTATAATGGCTCAGGGACCGAGTGAGAGGGTCCACTGGTTCTCAGTGGCACTGGAGGTCCTGGTGGAGGAGGTCCCGAGGAGAAGGGATGTCCTGTACCCTCAGGAGGGAAGGACGCAACCTCGCCCTCCTCACCCTCCTGTCCCTTCTGTCCCTATTTTCTGCAGCAGCTAATGCTGCTCTGTCTGGCCTCTTGCCCTCCCATCCAGACCAAGAGGGAACCCCAAGCAAGAGAACCAAGTACTCCCTTTCTCCGGTGACTCCGACAAGGTGCCCAACAAGGTGGAGTAGCACAGCACTTACTCTGTTAAGGTGAAGTCCTCAGAGAATTTGTGGAATAAATGTTGCTCAAGTGTTGGTGAATTCTTGGCAAAATGACCCAGAAAGTCTCCCGATGTCTTTCAGAGGTCTTCTTCACAGCTCCAGCAGCAATGAGCATGAAATTATGAGTATCGGTTTGAGCTGCATTTGATATCGACATCAGCGTCATGTTTACTCCCAAACAGCTGGTCGCTGCTAGGAGAGGGTGTTAGTTGAAGCGCTAGATGCCAAAATGATGTGCCGCCTCTTTAATGAGCACTAACAGGCATTTTACGTGGCAAACGGCCCCTTAATGATCCTCCGGGCTGCTATTCCTCGTGCAGGCTTCAACTCCTTTAATAAGGTAGAATCTTGTGCTAAACTCAGGCTAAACCAGCATTACAGCTTAAGACCCAATCTTGGCTCCCTTTTTACCTCTTTAGCACCTCACGTATTCGGCCAAAATCACCCCCTTAATGTTAATTATCTGGGGTCAGCATTCGGCCTCTGTAATTCAACTATATTACACTACCTTCAAGGGAGGATTGGAGTAGGTGGAGGCGACTGTTGTTGTGACCATTACTGGATTCTTTGTAGACCCCAGGCTGGAATGACTTCTCAAACTGAGCGAGGGATAGCAAATGAGGAATTCTGGCTCTGGTTTTCTGCAAACTACTTTCGCTACCATTTAACTCAGTAATAAATGAGAGTCAACCAAAAGGAGGCACACCCCCAGAACATTTATAATCCAAAAGAGAGAGACTGATTGTCAACCCATTTAAAGAAATAACTTCCATTTATATAGCACCTTTCATGAACTCAGGACCTCCCAAAGCACTTTACAGCCAATGAAGTACGTTTTGAAATGTAGTCACTGTTGCATTGTAGGAAACACAGCAACCAATTTGCATATAGCTAGGTCTCACAAACAGCAATGAGATAATGACCAGATAGTCTGTTTTTGGTAATGTTGGTTGAGCGATACATATTGGCCAGGACATTGTGGAAAACTCACCTGCTCTTTCAAATAGTGCCATGGGATCTTTTATGCCCACCTGCGAGAGAAGACGGGGCTTCTGTTTAACATTTCATCTGAAAGTCAGCACCTCCGACAGTGCAACACTCCCTCAGTACTGCACTGGAGTCTCAGCCTGGATTATGTGCTCATGTCTCTGGAGTGGGGTCAGAGCCCATAACCTTCCGAATCAGAGGTGAGCGTGCTACCCACTGAGCCACAGATGACACAGTGATTTAAAGATCATGGCTTTATTTATCTTTAGGGGGTACATTAAAATAGGTTACATTTATACATTAAAACGAGTGGGTCTCACTTCAAATGAGTGATGTCTGACTGGACTAGTAATTCCATTCTGCCTTAATGATGTAGTTTGGATCTTTAAACCCATGTAGACTGTATGACTTTGTTGTATGCGATCCGTCAGTACTACCAAGGTAAGTTGTGAGGCTGTTACTCAGCATGAACCCAAATTAATTCTCTTGCCCTTCCGAACCTATGGATGCTGATATCTATTGAATCTTACTGGAGATTGCCCACACAGGAGTGTTGGATAAGGACAGCATTGAGCTTGATTGTTCGTCCCTTATCACCACACCCACTGTCAGAGGTCACACGTGAAGAACAGCAAGTTCTGACCTGTGGAGCCATGGTGCGGTGAGAGTTGGTGCCCACAGGAGCGGAGCGGAGGAAATGAGCAAAACTCCCCCAAAATACTCAATGAGGCCCCAGTTGTAATCCTGGGAGAGGAGGCGAGACAGACTGAACAGTTATTCCCAATCGCACTGCTCTCTTGTAGCAATGTTCAACCAAGAGTGGAGTGCCAGACAGCTGCTACTTTTCAGGTGGAGCTGCACATGCTCAGACTTCACTGAGAAGCCATTGTGTGATTGAAACAATGCTTCCTCAATAGCTCTGTCAGTAACTTAGGGTGATCAGACGTCCCCATTTTCTGAGGACAGTCCCCGGATGAGGTATTGTGTCCCTGGGCAAACAATGTCTCCGGATGAGTTCCCAGTTCACGGAACCCATCCCTGATTACCCTAACTTTTAATTTCTCGTGTTGGATTATGAGGTACAGCACACAGACACTACGCCCTAACTCGACTAGACGTTTCCTTCCCAGGTGCCCCCTGTCAATCACGCCCACCGTGAGCGCCGATTGGTCAGGAGGCCAGCCCTGAGGCGGGCTCGGCAGTGTACGCAGCCGGTCTATTGGTTAGCGTCCATGTCAATCGAGCGCTGAAGGGGCGGGCATGCGCTGCCAGCAAGTTCAGCTGCACTCCCAACTCAGCCTCGCTCGACAACGAATCCCCTACTTCCACCCCCCCCCACCCCCCCCACATCCCCCACACCCACCTTCTTTCGCTACGGGATGTACCGATTTGAATCGCAGGCTGTCGCGACCTGATTGGTCGGCGCTTCTGAATTTGTCATCTCCTTCCCCCCATCCCCCCGCCCCGCCCCACAATTAAAAATGGCTGCAGTTCGGTAGCCGATTGACGGATACACACAATGATTCTGTTAATATGACATTTTTATTGTTGAAAGAATCGGTCAGCGATGCTGGAGCGCAGCGGAGATGAAAGGACTGGCATGCAGCAGTGCACAAAAAGCTACCATTCCTCAACAGCATTGTTGTATTATTCGTATCTGTCGCCCTCCTGCAGCAGCACGCGCTACTCCCTGCAGTGGTATGCCGCTGCACACTGCTCCCTCCAATGGCCCCAGCCTGCTGATGTTTTGCAGGCTGGGACCGCGCCAATTTCCGGGCACTGGGCACTAGGCACTGAGACCCAGTTAGGAACAGACACGGCTACGAACCAGGTCGCTGATTGCAGTGCGGGCAGGCAAAGCAGGAAGGGCGAAAGAGCAGCAAGGGTTTGTAGATGGAAGTGACCAGGGCCCAGGAGAGGTGTGAATCTGGAGCCCAGAAGAGGCGAGGGCCCAGGGGCAGCATGTGCCAGCCCACATTGCGATATGTGCGCGCGGACGATCTGTGCAGCAGAGCAGGTCTCCAGTCAGTCTTGGGTAATCTTTGCCACTGGACCAAGACCTAACTCTGTCAAGCCCATGTGGTGGCTGGTGTGCAACAGCCACCACACGTTAAAAAAATCCACGCACAGGCATCTTCCACCCTCCAAGATGTAGTTCAGGATCTGGAATAGAAACATAGAAACATAGAAAATAGGTGCAGGAGTAGGCCATTCGGCCCTTCGAGCCTGCACCACCATTTAATAAGATCATGGCTGATCATTCACCTCAGTACCCCTTTCCTGCTTTCTCTCCTTACCCCTTGATCCCTTTAGCTGTAAGGGCCACATCTAATTCCCTCTTGAATATATCCAACAAACTGGCATCAGCAACTCTCTACGGTAGGGAATTCCAGAGGTTAACAACTCTGAGTGAAGAAGTTTCTCCTCATCTTAGTCCTAAATGGCTTACCCCTTATCCTTAGACTGTGTCCCCTGGTTTTGGACTTCCCCAACATCGGGAATATTCTTCCTGTATCTAACCTGTCCAGTCCCGTCAGAATTTTATATGTTTTTATGAGATCCCCTTTCATTCTTCTAAACTCCAGTGAATAAAGGCCCAGTTGATCCAGTCTCTCCTCATATGTCAGTCTAGCCATCCCTGAAATCAGTCTGGTGAACCTTCATTGCACTCCCTCAATAGCAATAATGTCCTTCCTCAGATTAGGAGACCAAAATTGAACAATACTCCAGGTGAGGCCTCAGCAAGTCACTGTACAACTGCAGTATGACCTCTCCCTGCTCCTATACTCAGAATTAGGATTTTTCATTTTCAGGTACTGTAATATATGTGCCTGTGAGTAGGCTCACAGGTTGATGGAGATGCTGAGTTGAAACACCTGTGAACTCATCCCTTTTTGGCATGGAAGCAAGTCATCCTCGTTTCAAGGGACTGCCTATGATGATGATAATATTTTATTTATATACTGTGTCGGAATGCGCTTCAACAATGTGACGTCTCATCCATCGTAATTATATGCACATTTGTTTTGCATTTGTAGTGTATCTGTGCAACTGCTAAAATATCGGCTGTTAAAAATCTTTGCCTCGCTCTGCCGTGCAACCTACATTTTCCCTCCTGGCCACTTTTCTGTGCTCCCACCCTTTGTGTCCCCGGATTCGGTTTATGGACCTGAGCCATGGGTTCAATTCCTACTCTGTGCAGGACTATCTGATCTGAGTCAAGGTGGCAAGAGGGATGCTACAATTGGGCTGAGCACTCTTGGGATGAGGAGTAAAAAACATTGCCTGAGATTCCCACTCCCTGTTGAAAAGTGTGTGGATTCAGCTGCTTAGGTCTCACTTTCTAGAATTCCCTTCTAGCCTCTTTTGTTAGGACCCATCTTCATGCCCTTCCCAATCTCTCCTTCTTTGGATGACCATTGGTGTTACCTCAAGCGTCGGTGATGTGCTTTTGGATGTTTTTCTACATTAAAGGTGCTATGTAAATGCAGATTGATGTTAGTGTCTGTGCCGTGGTTGAACTGTCCATGCCCACACCCAGGATAAAGTCCCAGAGAATGGCCTGTGTTCAGGGGACTGTATCCCAGCATGTGCCAGCTCAGTTGAGAGCGATGCGGTGAAAACTGGAATAACAAAACCAAAGTGCCACAGGCTGCCTACCCACCTCCCCGCCTCCATCCCTCCCCTTCCCCCATCCCCCCACCGCTTCTGAATCAAAAAATATTGAGGAGAAATATAAAATAACCCTTCGAACAGTGGCACTGGAAGGGTCACAGGAGGCTTCAAATCCACTACCATCTTGGTTAGGGCCAAATAAGTGGTTTACTCACAATTTGAACCTGTAAATTATCCTATATATAAAAAAGACTTGCATTTATATAGCACCTTTCACAGCCTCAGGACATTCCAAAGCACATTACAGCCAATGATGTGTTTTTGAAGTGAAGTCACTGTTGTAACGTAGGAAACGTGGCAGCCCATTTATGCACTGTAAGGTCCCATAAACAGCAGTTAAATAACTGACTGGGTAATCTGTTTTAGAGATGTTGGTTGAGGAATAAATATTGGCCACCTGGTATACAGAATACCCTGCTCTTCTTCGAATAGCGCCGTGAGATCTTTAACACCCACCTGGAGAGGCAGACAGGGCCTCGGATTAACGTCTCATCCAAAAGCCCGCACCTCCGATGGAACAGCACTCCCTCAGTACTGCACACACATGCCAGCCTAGATTATTCACTGGAGTGAGACTTGAACCTACAATCTTCTGATTCAGAGGTGAGAGTGCTACATAAGAACATAAGAAATAGGAGCAGGAGTAGGTCATTTGGCCCCTCGAGCCTGCTCCGTCATTCATGGCTAACATGGCTGATCTGATCTTGGCCTCAACTCCACTTCCCTGTCTGCTTCTCATAACTCTTGACTCCCTTATCGTTCAAAAATCTGTCTATCTCCACCTTAAATATATTCAATGACCCAGTCTCCACAGCTCTCTGGGGCAGAGAATTCCAAAGCTTCATGACCCTCTGAGAGAATAAATTCCTCCTCATTTCCGTTTTAAATGGGTGACCCCTTATTCTGAAACTATGTCCCCTAGTTCTAGATTCCCCACAAGGGGAAACATCCTCTCTGCATCTACTCTGTCTAGCCCCCTCAGAATATTATACTTTTCAATGAGATCACCTCTCATTCTTCTAAACTCCAATGAGTATAGGCCCAACCTGCTCAACTGTTCTTCATAAGACAACCCCTTCATCTCAGGAATTAACCTCTTGAACCTTCTCAAAACTGCCAAACTGTACGCAGTACTCCAGGTGTGGTCTCACCAACACAGTTGTACAGTTGTAGCAGGATTTCCCTACTTTTAGACTCCATCCCCCTTGCAATAAAAGCTATCCACTCGTCATCATCATCATCACCTGAGCCAACACCGACACCGACAAGTTCTTACGTCATGTGTCCTTCATTATTAGTTAAAGCTGCTAAACATGGAAAGCAGTATATACCTTTTGGCTAAGATCTGCATAACTAACCTGACCAGCCACCATGACCTCCGGGTGGTTTCTCCCTGGTCAGGAAGGTATATGCTTACATTTTTGTAAACAGGAGGTGGGTGGGATGGCTTGACCCATCCACCTCCACGGAGGTGTGTGGGGGACCTGACCCATCCACCTCCATGGCACGAACCTGGTATTGCAGTACTTCCAGGAACGGTGCAGTGGCTCTAGGCCTTTTGGCTAAGAGCATTGGCGCAGAGTGATCCTTGACTGGTGCAGGGTGACCTCTGGCGTTTGACAAAGAATTGGAACGATTGGACACGAATTTAAAAAAAAAATAAATAAATAAAAGCATCTTGATGTGATGAAGTAATTGCCAATAATTGATAACCCAATAACTTCCTCCATGTGTGTAGAGGGCCGCCCGGGTTAGGCTGTCCAATGTATTCCCTTAAGCCTCCCCTGGACAGCAAATACTGCAGTATGGAAATTAAATTGAATGGTTTGTCTATAAGGGTCTTGAACAAGCTTGGGCAGCATGAACATGGTTGCTAATAGACTGAAATCCATAACATAAAACTGCCCATAATTTAACATTAATTGTCATTATCTTTATCAAAGCAAAATATTGTGGTTGCTGGAAACTTGATATAAAAACAGAAAATGCTGGAAATACTCATCAGGTCAGGCAGTACTTGTGGAAGAGAAACAGGTTGATGACCTTTCGTCAGAACTAGAAAAATTTAGAGATGTAAAAGGTTATAAGCAAGTACAGAGGCAGGGACAGGGAGGAGGGGGAGGAAAGAAAAGGGAAAGTCAGTGACAGGGTGAAGGGCAGGAGAGATTAAATGACAAAAGGTGCAAGGCAATAGGGGATGATAATGGGACAAGTAAAGAAATAAAAGATGGGTCTAGAGGAGGTGTAAATGGGAATAGCCGAATCATCAGTAGTTGCTGTCTGAAAAAAATGGGAGCAGAGGTTATGATCTGAAATTGTTGAACTCGATGTTGAGTCCGGAAGGCTGTAAAGTGCCTATCGAAAGATGAGGTGCTGTTCCTCGAGCTTACGTTGAGCTTCATTGGAACCGTATAGGAGGCCGAGGACAGAGAGGTCGGAGTGGGAGTGGAGCAGAGAATTAAAGTGACAGGCGACCGGAAGCTCGAGGTCATAATGATGTTTGACTAATTCCTTAACTATTTCAAAATAAGTTTTAGAGAACTAATATTATGCAATATTTTATTAAATCGTGTAACATTTTGTTCAACCAGTTATTTCATATCATAAACCTTTTCAGCTTTTTATTCTATTAAAATACATTATTCAATCATATTGATCCTCTTGGTACTAGTGAGCATTAGTGCAGAGTAAAATGCATGTTCAAAGGAATGACATAGTCAGTAGTTATGTTATAATTCAGAATATTGTGCATCTTTTAGTGTGCAATACCAGACCACTGTGTAGGGGAGGAGCAGGAACGAATGAGGGCCCGACGATAAATTACCAGTCAGTTGTGTAGGCTCTTTTCACACAGAGAATGTTTTACATTCAGCAACAAGATATAGAGTGTATGACAGTGGGACTTCCAGACCACGCTTTGTCTGCATGGGTGGGGAGGGGTGGAGCAGAGGCGACAATCTGCTCCTTAAAACCTATTTCTTTCACCAAACTTTTGATTAACTGTCCTAATATCTCCTTATGTGACTTGGGATCACATTTTGTCTGATAATACTCCTGTGATATGCCTTGGGATGTTTTTACATTAAAGACACTATATAAATACAAGTTGTTGTTGTAGACCACCATGAATTCTGCTGCGACTGAGCACCACGTGACACCAGTCTGGGCGTTTTGCCTCCTCTGAATCTCCCTCTGTCCATGTAAGAAAGTGACTGTCACCTGCTCATTGTCGCGACAATGCAACATGCCCGAGGTGAGCAACTCAGCCCTTGGCAAATCGTTGGTCAGATGTGCTGCCCCACTAGCTCATTGCTTTTTCCTTATTTTGTTCTGGAATGTAGGCGTCGCTAGGAAGGCCAGCATTTATTGCCCATCCCTAATTGCCCTTGAGAAGGTGGTGGTGAGCCACCTTCTTGAACCGCTGCAGTCCGTGTGGTGAAGGTGCTCCCACAGTGCTGTTGGAGAGGGAGTTCCAGGATTTTGACCCAGCGACGATGAAGGAACGTCGATACATTTCCAAGTCAGGGTGGTGTGTACCTTGGAGGGGAACTTGCAAGTGATGGAGCTCCCATGCGCCTGCTACCCTGTCCTTCTAGCTGGTAGAGGTTGCGGATTTGGGAGGTGCTGCCAAAGAAGCCATGGCAAGTTGCTGCAGTGCATCTTGTAGATGATGCACACTGCAGCCAAGGTGCGCCAATGGTGGAGGGAGTGAATGTTTAAGGTGGTGGATGGGGTGCCAATCAAGCGGGCTGCTTTTTCCTGGATGGTGTCGAGCTTCTTGAGTGTTATTGGAGCTGCACTCATCCAGGCAAGTGGAGGGTATTCTATCACACTCCTGACTTGTGCCTTGTAGATGGTAGAAAGGCTTTGAGGAGTCAGGAGGTGAGACACTCGCCACAGAATACCCAGCCTCTGAACAGGCTATTGTTATTCCACAGGTACGTAATTATAGAATCATATAGCACAGAAGGAGACCATTTGGCCTATCATGCCTGTGTGAGCTCTTTGAAAGAACTTCCAATTAGTCCCACTGCCCTGCTCTTTCCCCATAGCCCAGAAAATTTCTCCTTTTCAGCTATATATCCAATTCCCTTTTGACATGAATTTGCTTCCATTGCCCTTTCAGGCAGGCAGACCAGAGCAATTACGTTAAAAAATTCTCCTCATTTCCAGCGATTTCTTTGCCAATGATCTTAAATCTGTATCCTCTGGTTCCCGACTGTCCTTCCAGGAAGTGTATGAAATGTATAAAGGTGCATTTCTTGATAACACAAATGGATTGACAGAATTTTTTTGCTCCTAAATAAAATGACATCTTCTGTGACATTGTTATATCACATTCCTTGTACTTATTGTCCTTTTGTCAGAAGAGTTTCGACATTTCAAATCCATAAATGATGTATTATTTTATAGCAGTATTCTAATTAGAGAGCACATTCCAATCAATATCCGATCAGGTCTGATGTGGCTGAAAACAGTCACATGGTATCAGATCTCAGGCTGTGCTTTAGCTGCCCCTGCACATGGTGCTCTGTGATGCTGAGGGACAGTTCTGTGCTCACCTGTCACCCCCTGGGATCTGATCAAGTGCGAGGGGTCAGGTGTGAACCTCAAATTCTGCCCTCTTGGGCATCCCTGATTATAATCATTCAACCAATGGTGGTCATGTCTTCAGCTGCTTCGGCCCTAAGCTCTGGAAACATAGAAACATAGAAAATAGGTGCATGAGTAGGCCATTCGGCCCTTCGAGCCTGCACCACCATTCAATATGATCATGGCAGATCATGCAACTTCAGTACTTCATTCCTGCTTTCTCTCCATACCCCTTGATCCCTTTAGCTGGAAGGGCCACATCTAACTCCCTTTTGAATATATCTAACGAACTGGTCTCAACAACTTTCTGTGGTAGAGATTCTACAGGTTCACAATTCTCTGAGTGAAGAAGTTTCTCCTCATCTCGGTCCTAAATGGCTTACCCCTTATCCTTCGACTGTGACTCCTGGTTCTGGACTCCCAACATCGGGAACATTCTTCCTGCATCTAACCTGTCCAATCCTGTCAGAATTTTATATGTTTCTATGAGATCCTCTCTCATTCTTCTAAATTCCAGTGAATATAAACCTAGTCAATTCAGTCTTTCTTCATATGTCAGTTCTGCCATCTGGGAAATCAGTCTGGTGAACCTTCGCTGCACTCCCTCAATAGCAAGAATGTTCTTCGTCAGATTAGGAGACCAAAACTGTACACAATATTCAAGGTGTGGCCTCACCAAGGCCCTGTACAACTTCAGTAAGACCTCCCTGTCCTATACTCAAATCCTCTCGCTATGAAGGCCAACATGCCATTTGCCTTCTTCACCGCCTGCTGTACCTGCGTGCCAACTTTCAATGACTGATGTACCATGACACACAGGTCTTGTTGCACCTCCCCTTTTCCTAATCTGTCACCATTCAGATAATATTCTGCTTTCCTGTTTTTGCCACCAAAGTGGATAACCTCACATTTATCTACATTATACTGCATCTGCCATGCATCTGTCCACTCACCTAACCTGTCCAAGTCACCCTGCAGCCTCTTAGCATTCTCCTCACAGCTCACACTGCCACCCAGCTTAGTGTCATCTGCAAACTTGGAGATATTACATTCAGTTCCTTCGTCTAAATCATTAATGTACATTGTAAATAGCTGGGATCCCAGCACTGAACCTTGCGGTACCCCACTAGTCACTGCCTGCCTTTCTGAAAAGGACCCGTTTATTCCTACTCTTTACTTCCTGTCTGCCAACCAGTTCTCTATCCACGTCAATACATTATCCCCAATACCATGTGCTTTAATTTTGCACACTACTCTCTTGTGTGGGTCCTTGTCAAAAGCCTTTTGAAAGTCCAAATACACCACATCCACTGGTTCTCCCTTGTCCATTCTGGTTACATCCTCAAAAAATTCTAGAAGATTTGTCAAGCATGATTTCCCTTTCATAAATCCATGCTGACTTGGACCGATCCTATCACTGCTTTCCAAATGCGCTGCTATTACATCTTTAATAATTGATTCCAACATTTTCCCCACTACCGATGTCAGGCTAACCGGTTTATAATTCCATTTTCTTTCTCCATCCTTTTTTAAAATGTTGGGTTATATTAGCTACTCTCCAATCCATAGGAAGTGATCCAGAGTCTGTAGAATGTTGGAAAATGAGCACCAATGCATCCACTATTTCTAGGGCCACTTCCTTAAGTACTCTGAGATGCAGACTATCGGCCTTCAATCCCATCAATTTCCCTAATACAATTTCCTGACCAATTAGGATTTCCTTCAGTTCCTCTTCTCGCTAGACCCTCGGTCCCCTAGCATTTCCGAAGGTTATTTGTGTCTTCCTTAGCGAAGACAGAACCAAAGTATTTGTTCAATTGGTCTGCCATTTCTTTGTTCCCCATTATAAATTCACCTGAATCTGACTGCAAGGGACTATGTTTGTCTTCACTAATCCTTTCCTCTTCACATATCTATAGAAGCTTTTGCAGCCAGTTTTTATGTTCCCTGCAAGCTTCCTCTCATACTCTATTTTCCCCCTCCTAATTAAACCCTTTGTCCTCCTCTGCTGAATTCTAAATTTCTCCCAGTCCTCAGGTTTGCTGCTTTTTCTGGCCAATTTATGTGTCTCTTCCTTGGATTTAACACTATCCCTAATTTCCCTTGTTAGCCACGGTTGAGACAACTTCCCCGTGTTCTTTTTTTAACGCCAGACAGGGATGTTCAATTGTTGAAGTTCATCCATGTGATCTTTAAATGTCTGCCATTGCCTATCCACCGTCAACCCCTGCCTAATCCTCTATGCCGCTCTACCTCTCTTTCCTCCTTTAAGACACTCCTTAAAACCTACCTCTTTGACCAAGCTTTTGGTCATCTACCGTAATTTCTTCTTCGGTGACTCGATGTCTAATGTATTTGTTTTGACTTATAACACTCCTGTGAAGCACCAAGGATGTTTAACTACGTTAAAGGCGCTATATAAATACATGTTGTTGTTGTTGTTGAGGTAGTCTGGATGCTCGTGTACTCTGGAGGAAGGGGAGCAACACAGCTTTGCCCATCGGACAGCCACTTACACACACTGTCCAGCAGGTGTCGTTGGATGGTGGCCAGGAGCAGCAATATCTACTGATTCTCCGTCTTAAATCAGCTCGCTCAGTGTGGAACTTGTGAACTTTCTGCTCTGCATAGCCCAGTATCACAGTGGGCCGTGTATTCCGCGGTACTGAGCCCTGTCGCTTCTTCATTGCACCCCCGTGACTTTGTCCTGAGACTTGTGGAATAAATGTTAGCTTGACTGGGGACGATCCCAAATAATAGCTCTTGTGTTCAACACTGACTGGCAGAGGCAACCCGAGCGATGGTGTATTTTTTTCCTTCTTAATCTGAAGGGATTGTTGGCCAGATGAATTGATGGGCTGGTCCGAGAGGACTTGCAATGGGGGGGAGTGGTGGTGGTGGGAGGTTGGAAAGAGTGTGCCGTTCCCCAGAGTGACAGGCAGAAGGTGCCGTGTGCTGGGCGGTGGAGGGAGGCGGGCTGGAGTGCGTGACGGAATCAGCTGGCGAAGTTGAAACAAGTTACCAAGAGATAACTCCTGCGCGGCCGGGAGAGAGAGAGAGAGAGAGAACGAGAACTGTAATGAATGAATGAGATGAATGAATGAAAGCGGCCTGGATACATTGAGTAGCAGAGGCTGGGAGATCGGGAGTCCCCACGGCCAATCTCTCCCTGGGACTCTCCCTGGATATATGGGGGCGACAGCGGGAAAGGGTGCCTGTTTGTCAGTTTCAGCCGGAGTTTGAGTGAATTTCACCCGAGTGGCCGAGGGTTCGGAGCCTGGATGCTCCTCCCGTTGGATCGGATCCAGAGAGGGGGATTTTTTTGGAAGAAAATTTGATTTGCATTTTTTTTTGCTGTACTGTAACGATTTGGGACGGGCGGTTTGAGGAAATCCGCGATGCCGAGCGTCCCCAGGACACTCCACATTCTCTTGCCTCTCCTGATCAGCTCGACTGCGGGTAAGGAACACAAGCAAATGTGCAATCATGGATTTTTTTTTAAAGTGGATTGAAAATAGAGGAAAAGATGGGGAAATCAGTAAAAACAATCATCTTTCTGTGGATTTGTCACTTTCAGATTCTCATTTGATTCGTCTGTCTCTGGTTACATGTTTAAATATAATTGCAGCCGACCTATACACAGGGGCTCCTTTGCAAATAGGAATTCCAACAGAACTGAACGAAAATAATAATAATGGGGAATTAATTACAATAAAGAAAGCTTTTATTACTTTTCTGCGAGTTTCCGTTTAGATTTCAGAGGGTGGGGGGGGGGGAGAGAAGGGTGGAATATTTGATTTAATAGGAGGTAAGATCAAAAAGTTGGTCAATGTGTATTACAGATGTGTTTGGTTTAGTATGGTTGCTTTAAAGAGGCAGCTGTGGGGCTCTGGGATCAACTTCGCTTCTACAACCACAGTGTGAATGGGTGTTTGAGTGCGAGTGCTTGTGTGTGTGTTTGAGTGAGTGTGTGATTGAGTGTGAGTGTGTATGTGAGTGTTTGAGTGTGTATGTGAGTGTGTGTGTGTGTGTGTGAGAGTGAGTGAGTATTTGTGAGTGTGTGAGTGTGAGATTGAGTATGAGAGAGTGAGTGTGTGCGTGTGTGAGTGGGGAGAGGTTTCGGCCGATTTAACCTCCACCTCACACACACACACAAAGGGGATCACACACTTCATATTTTACACTGAAGATTGGTTCAATAAAAATCCGTGCAAAGAAAAAAAAATCCCTTAAATCTGCCCAATGTGTCCTACCCTCTCGGCGTGTCCTGTAAAACTCACTGCAACCCGAACCTGACTTGCCGAGGCTGATCACGGAAGAGGGAGGTGATACTGTACACGGACGGGACTGTGCAAAGGGTTGGAACAGAGCGTGTAGAGACACACACTGCGAGAGGTCAGGGTGACAGGGAAATCGATTAGTGACTCCCGGATAAAGCCAAATGCATGATTTAAAGAGTCCGCTGGCTTGTAGGCCTGGATGCCGAAAGGTAAAAAAGCAAAATGTGATGCGAAAGAACGGCTAGCAACCACAAGGAGGATTTAAAATGTGCTGCAGTGACTGGGGACTCGCAGTTAACAGGCCCTATCATTTCCCTTAGTCCCGGTGCATTGCCCAGTTCTCACAGCGAGCTCTCGGATCCCAGAAGTGTGGTGCCTTTTATAATTTCTTTGCGACAGAGCTGCTGGGGGTGGGGGGTGTAATGTAGAGGATTGTGAATGAGGCAGGCTCTGAGCACAAGCACGTGGTGTGGCTGGGCAAACACTGAAATCAAACTGAGAAGTGTGCGTGTCACAGTGTGTGTTTGTAAAAAAAAAGAGACTCTTTTCTAAACAGGAATCACAAAGGACACGGTTCTGTCATGAACCATCAGGGAACGAAGCAAGTCGTTTGATTTCCAAGAGTAAATTTGAGACAAAACACACACACACACACACTACACACACACAGTCTGCACTGCATGCAGAGAGCCCGAGTGAATGTATTTCTGTGCGTGTGTAGGTTTAAATTCTAAATGTGTTTCCATCACTTGTTGCTCACCAAGTTCACCAAGTTAATTGTGTTTATTGAAGTTATATCACTTGCGAGAGTCACACCCCAGTTAGGTATTTCTCTCAGTGTGGTTCCTCTGTGTCAACACAGGAGATGGGTACAATTCAAATCTCCATCCATGCTGATTTGTAACCATTTATGTGAATGATGCAGTCCCCGGGTGCCTGAATCTGAACCCCACCCATATTGGCTGAACATCCGTCCAATCTTGCAGTCTGCTTTTGTAGATGTCTACATAAGAACGTAAGAAATAGGAGTTGGAGTATGCCATTTGTCCCCTCGAGCCTGCTCCGCCATTCAATAAGATTATGGCTGATCTGATCCTGGCCTCAACGCCACTTCCCCTCCCGCTTCCCATAACCCTTGACTCCCTTATCATTCAAGAATCTGTCTATCTCAACCTTCAATGACCCAGCTCTCCACAGCTCTCTGGGGCAGAGAATTCCAAAGATTCACCATACTCTGAGAGAAGAAATTCCTCCTCATTTCCGTTTTCAATGGTCAACCCCTCTCCTATGCCCCCTAGTTCTAGATTCCCCCAGTAACTCTGAGACATGCAAATGCTGGATTTTTCGAACAAAAAGGTCCCATCATGTGTGTGGGGCAACGGTGCTCTGACCAGGCACGGCTCGGAGCCGCTTTAGGTCGATGTGTGAGCAGGCTCGGTGTGTGTTTGGGTCCATCGCATGTCTACATTTAGCCATTTTTTAATAAAAACTGCCCCGACCCCTTCGGGAGTGTGAACTGGACCTCCTGCAGGAACTCTTTGTGACAACTCGTACTATCATAGTTGAGACCGAGAGCTGGGTAGGCTAATCCCGGGCAGGGGCAGGCCAATCCCAGTCAGGGGCAGGCCAATCCCGGGCAGGGCAAGGTCAATCCCGGGCAGGGCCAGGTCAATCCCGGGCAGAAATCCACAATCTCACCTCCTGTCGGTGCAGGGTTAATCCTCCGAAATGTCTGCACCGCCTCGATCGTTCAATAAAACCTTTCGGTGCGGTTTGTTTCGAAGTAGCACGGCTGGTTCATGAGTGAATGCATAATTTTTGTGCCGTTGGTCGGTTTCCTTGTTTACACGTTCTTGTATTTTTTGCCTATTTGTCAGGGGCTTAGTGAGTAGAACGGGGAAGGTAGGATAATAGCGCTGAGCGTTGCTGGCTGTGGATTAAGCACACAGTGATTAACACTTGCATTCAAATATTCAACACAGGAACGGCCATCAATGTTTTAGCAAACCAATTATTTCAACAAAAATAGGATTATAAATGTAACTCTTTCGGAACTAGAGTTGATTGAGCACCGCCCTCATTGTTAGTCTCTGCTATAACACTCTCTGCTACACCCCACCATCATTATCAGGCTCTCAGTTCTAACACTCTTACACACCTCGCCTTCATTATCAGCCCGTGGTAATAACACTCTCTATTACGCCCCACTATCATTATAAGGCGCTCAATTATAACGTTTCCTCTCTTACACACACCCCACTCATTAACAACCCCTTGGTAATAACACTCTTGTCTGTGGCACCCATCGCCAGGCTCTGTATTACAAGCCAGACCCTCAGTGCAAGATTCTCTGTTCTCTGCTATAACACTCTGTGACACATGCTCATTCTGATGCAACAAGGATCCCCAATGCTAAATCCCCAGCCACCCAAACAATGCAGGAATTCGCCCATTGCCTTGTCGGGGTTGGAAGCAGGGAGAGAGGAGACCCGAGAATCGGCAGCCACGGAGTCAGGAGGGAGTTACTCGGCCTTACAATGAACCCCTGAGTTAATATTCAGCCCTGGGCTTTGGACGAGACTGTTGTCGAGCCTCGGAGATTTACTCCAGAAACTGACTATGTATCCGGCGTCTCTCCCATTCCCGGTGCTTACACGGACCGTCGCTGCTCTCTCACTATTCCTTCACCTCAGGAGCAATACGTTTCTGCTTCCAATGCCATTCCCTAAATTGATGACTTTTTAATCTAAAAAAATTGCGGCTGTTACTTTTTACTAAAGAAAGAAGGAAAGACTTGCATGTATATAACGCCTTTCACCTCAGGACGTCCCAAAACGCTTTGCAGCCAATGCAGCACTTTTTGAAGCGTAGTCACTGTTGGAATGTAGGAAACACGGCGGCCAATTTGCGCATAGCAAGCTCCCACACACAACCATGTGATAATGACCAGATCATCTGTTTTAGTGATGTTGGTTGAGGCATAAATATAGGCCAGGACACCGGGGAGAACTCCCCTATGTGTATGTGGGGAACACTTGTTAATGTATTACATAAATCTCTTGCCACAGAATTTAGCTGAGCTTGGTGTAAAAATACATTTGAAGTGCAACAGATTTCTAGGGATGCTAGTTGGAGCAATCTGTTAGATACCCTCCTTCACTCTCTCGGTTATAGTACTTTGTCTGCTACAAACTCTACTATCATTATAAGGTTTTCAGTTAGAACATGCTCTCTAACACACCATACCCACATCTGAAAGTAAATAGGAGGGGAATAACAGTAGCTATACCATTGGACAGAATATTAATCAAGAAATAGTAGGAGCTTGTAACAAAGGTAATGCAATAATCATGGGAGACTTTAATCTTCATATAGACTGGAAAAATCAAATTGGCCAAGGTAGTCTGGAAGACGAGTTCATGGAATACATTTGGGACAGTAACCTAGAACAATACTTCCTGGAACGAACCAGGAAACAGGCTATTTTAGATCTTGTATGGTGTAATGAGATAGGGTTATTAGCAATCCCATTGTAAAGGATCCTCTGGGGCAGAGGAATCATGATATGATAGAATTTCACATTAAGTTTGAGAGTGACTTGCCTAAATCCAAAACTAGAAACTTAAACTTAAATAAAGTCAATTACATAGATACGAAGGGCAAGTTGGCTAAGGTAGACTGAAAAATAGATTAAAAGGTATGGCGGTGGATAAGCAGCGGCTAGCAGTTAAAGAAATATTTCATAATTCTCAACATAAATATATTCCATTGAAAAACAAAAATTCCATTGGAAAAGTGATCCATCCGTGGCTAACTAAAGAAGTTAAGGGCAGCATTAGATTGAAAAAAGATGCTGACTGAATATATTCAAAGCTGAGGTAGATAGATTTTTGGAGTCTAGGGGAATCAAGGGATATGGAGATCAGGCGGGAAAGTGGAGTTGAGGTCGATGATCAGCCATGATCTTATTGAATGGCGGAGCAGGCTCGAAGGTCAGTATAAGAACATAAGAAATAGGAGCAAGAGTAGGCCATACGGCCTCTCGAGCTTGCTCTGCCATTCAATAAGATCATGGCTGATCTGATCATGGATTCAGCTCCACTTCCCCGCCCGCTCCCCATAACCCCTTATCGTTTAAGAAACTGTCTAGTTCTATCTTAAATTTATTCAATGACCCAGCTTCCACAGCTCTCTAAGGCAGTGAATTCCAGATTTACAACCCTCTGAGAGAAAAAATTTCACCTCATCTCAGTTTTAAATGGGCGGCCCCTTATTCTAAGATCATGCCCTCTAGTTCTAGTCTCCCCCATCAGTGGAAACATCCTCTCTGCATCCACCTTGTGAAGCCCCCTCATAATCTTGTGCATTTCGATAAGATCACCTCTCATTCTTCTGAATTCCAATGAGTAGAGGCCCAACCTACTCAACCTTTCCTCATAAGTCAACCTCCTCATCCCCAGAATCAACCTAGTGAACCTTCTCTGAACTGCCTCCAAAGCAAATATATCCTTTCGTAAATATGGAAACCAAAACTGCACGCAGTATTCCAGCTGTGGTCTCACCAATACGCTGTACAGCTGCAGCAAGACTTCCTTGCTTTTATACTCCATCCCCTTTGCAATAAATGCCAAGATACCATTGGCCTTCCTGATCACTTGCCGTACCTGCATAATATCCTTTTGTGTTTCATGCACAAGTACTCCCAGGTCCCTCTGTACTGCAATCTTTCTCCATTTAAATAATAACTTGCTCTTTGATTTTTTTCTGCCGAAGTGCATGACCTCACACTTTCCAACATTATACTCCATCTGCCAAATTTTTGCCCATTCACTTAGCCTGTCTATGTCCTTGTGCAGATTTTTTGTGTCCTCCTCACACATTGCTTTTCCTCTCATCTTTGTATCATCAGCAAACTTGGCTACGTTACACTCAGTCCCTTCTTCCAAGTTGTTAATATAGATTGTAAATAGTTGGGGTCCCAGCACTGATCCCTAGCCACCCCACTAGTTACTAGTTGCCAACCAGAGAATGAACCATTTATCCCGACTCTCTGTTCTCTGTTAGTTAGTCAATCCTCTATCCATGCTAATATATTACCCCCAACCTCATGAACTTTTATCTTGTGCAGTAATCTTTTGTGTAGCACCTTATCGAATGCCTTCTGGAAGTCCAAATACACCACATCCACTGGTTCCCCTTTATCGACCCTGTTCGTTACATCCTCAAAGAGCTCCAGCAAATTTGTCAAACATGACTTCTCCTTCATAAATCCATGCTGACTCTGCCTAACTGAATTTTGCTTTTCCAAATGTCCTGCTACTGTTTCTTTAATAATGGACTCCAACATTTTCCCAACCACAGATGTTAGGCTAACTGGTCTATAGTTTCCTGCTTTTTGTCTGCCTCCTTTTTTAAATAGGGGCATTACATTTGCAGTTTTCTAATCTGCTGGGACCTCCCCAGAATCCAGGGGATTTTGGTAAATTACAACCAATGCATTCACAATCCCTGCTGCTACTTCTCTTAAGACCCATTCCTGCTCCTAATTCTTATGTTCTTAAGTTAGAACACATGGATCAGTTGGTAACACTGTCATATCTAGGGTGAGATGATTGTGGGTTCAAGCCTCACTCCAGAGATTAATCACAAAATCTAGGCTGATACTCCAGGGCTGTATTGAGGGAGTGCTGCATTGTCAGCAGTGTCGTCTTTTGAACTGTGCTTTCTCAGGTGGACATAAGAGATCCCATGTAAGTATTTTTGAAGAGCAGGGGAGTTATCTCCGGTGTCCTGGCCAATAGTCATTCCTCAATCAACAACACTCAAAACAGATTATCTGGTCATTATCACATTGCTGTTTGTGGGAGCTTGCTTGTGCATAAATTGGCTGCTGCATTCCTTACATTACAACAGTAACTTCACTTCAAAAAAGTACTTTATTGGCTGATAAGGTGAAAGGCGCTATATAAATGCAAGTATTTTTCTTTTACACGCACACACACACACACACTTCAGTTGTAATGCTCCCAGTCTGTCCTAACACTTCTGCTCACAGTTCCCCTACTTTTGACCTTGTGTTGCGTGCTATATCATGGCACCTTGATAGTAGCGTTCACCTTCCTTTACTTGGTTCCAGTAGACAATATCCCAGTGGTGATCGACCGGCCGCAGGTTGGCCCGGCATGAACCGAGCGGTTACCCTTTCCCATCTGAACTGTGCTAAAGTGCTACAAATAAACGGAAATAAGTCTGGTTAAGGCGCGGGGTCTTTTTGCAGATCTCTCCATCACCCTCTGTTCCCCTCGACTCCCACTCACTGACTGCTGGCCAGAACATGACTGTTCATGCTCCATCAGGCTTTCTGTGTCCTCCCTGACCATCCAGTGTGTACTTGTGTTTGCCTGAGCTGGCTGCCTGTTTGCAAAATACTGGCGATCAATAGCCCAAATGTCAGAAGCCATCAGTCAGTGCTGGGGAGCGCTCGGTGTTTTTTATCACCTACACAGTGACCCAACAGAACTCCGTAATGTGTTGGGTAATATTTTAAGGCAAAGTGGTTGTCACAGAGAGTAATAATGTCAATTATTGAAATGTTTGGGCAAGAAAGCTGAAGTAGAGTGCGGGGGTCGGGGTGGGGTTGGATGGGGGGGAGGAGAAGAATTTTTAATTATTTCCAGGAACCAAGCAGACTGATATTTGGCAATTGCTTCTGGCAGCTACTGTGTGCCTTGTCAGGGTCGGTGCAGTCTGAAGTTGTTTAAAAAAAAAAATCGGGTGTCAGATCAAACATGGAGTCGGCCCCTTTATTGATGTTAAGTTTGACCAGGCTCTCAATGTGCACAGTGCTGAAAGGGTGGTGAGCGTGTGGTTTTCCGTGCCACTAGGTCAGCTTGGTTTGGGGAGCCCGGCTTGGCCGCTGCTGGTTTACCCGGCAGGACTGCTCAACGTCTCGGAGATCCCGGGTAAAACCGGGCAGGCGGGACTAACGCAGCTTCCTGCTCACTGAGATACAATCATAGAATAATACAACAACAATAACTTGTATTTATATAGCGCCTTTAACGTAGTGAAACGTCCTAAGGCGCTTCATAGGAATATTATGCCATACAAATTTGACACCGCACCGCGTAAGTAGAAATTAACGCAGGTTTGGTCAAAGAGGTAGGTTTTAAGGAGCATCTTGAAGGAGGAAAGAGAGGCAGAGAGGTTTAAGCACAGAATTCCAGAGCTTGGGGGCCTAGGCAACAGAAGGTCGGCCACCAATGATTGAGCGATTATAATCAGGGTTGCTCAAGAGGGCAGAATTAGAGGAGGGCAGATATCTGGGAGTGGAGGAGGGGGAATTGAGGGGCTGGAGGAAATTACAGAGATAGGGAGGGGTGAGGCCATGGAGGGATTTTAAAATAAGGATGAGAATTTTGAAATACAGCATCATTTGAAAGAGCTATCCAATTAGTCCCACTACCCTTCTGTTTCCCCCTAGCCCTGCAAATTTCTCCTTTGCAAATATTTCTCCAATGTGCTTTTGAAAGTTACTGACCAGGTCTGGCTGGCTGTATGGAGTGTCAGCCTGGCTGCCACTTACATCCAGATAAAGTGACTTTCAGGCTGGATGTGATGATGTCATCAAGCCCCTCACCTGCAAGGTTAAATAACTGAAGAAATGAAATGTCTCCATGGGAGTGACAAGGTTGGTCTTGCATCGCTGGGACCGGGATGCAAATGCAGACCTGATTGTTTAGATGAAAGACTCCTCTCTTGTCAGCTGTAAGGATTCTGAGCAAATGACTATGGACAGTCTCAACCCAGTCTCTGCCAACAATTTAATACAAATTGGCACCAAGTTATCAATCTGACTCAGACCACTTGGATGCCGAGTATAAGGAATGGAAATACCACAGGGGAGCAGTAGGAACTCTCTTCTGGGGCTGGAATTAAGGCAAATTTTGGGCGTGGTATAGAGGGAAGCTTTTCGCTTCTACCAGACCTGAACTGGAAGTGATTGATAGCAGAATGTCGAAGGAGCTTCGCTCTGAACATGTTCCATACATAAGAAATAGGAGCAGGAGCCTGCTCCGCCATTCAACAAGATCATGGCTGATCATCGACCTCAACTCCACTTTCCTGTCTGATCTCCATATCCCTTGATTCCCCTAGACTCCAAAAATCTATCTATCTCAGCCTTGAATATATTCAGACTCAGCAAACCATTTGCTCATATGGCAGAATTCTTCATTAAGATGGAGAGTGACACAGTTAATTCAGAGACTAGGGTCCTGAACTTAAAGAAAGGTAACTTCAATGGTATGAGGTGCGAATTGGCTAGGATAGACTGGCGAATGATAATTAAAGGGTTGACGATGGATAGACAATGGCAGACATTTAAAGATCACATGAATGAACTTCAACAATTGTACATCCCGTCTGGCGTAAAAATAAAATGGGGAAGGTGGCTCAACCGTGGCTAACAAGGGAAATTAGGGATAATATTAAATCCAAGGAAGAGGCATATAAATTGACCAGAAAAAGCAGCAAACCCGAGGATTGGGAGAAATTTAGAATTCAGCAGAGGAGGACAAAGGGTTTAATTAGGAGAGGGGAAATAGAGTATGAGAGTAAGCTCGCAGGGAACATAAAAACTGACTGCAAAAACGTCTATAGATATGCGAAGAGAAAAAGATTAGTGAAGACAAATGTAGGTCCTTTGCATTCAGAATCAGGTAAATTTATAATGGGGAACAAAGAAGTGGTAGACCAATTAAACAAATACTTTGGTTCTGTCTTCACTAAGGAAGACATAAATAACCTTCTGGAAATACTAGGGGACCGAGGGTCGAGCGAGAAGGAAATCCTTATTGGTCAGGAGATTGTGTTAGGGAAATTGATGGGATTGAAGGCCGATAAATCCCCAAAGCCTGAGAGTCTACATCCCAGAGTACTTAAGGAAGTGGCCCAAGAAATAGTGGATGTATTGGTGGTCATTTTCCAACATTCTATTGACTCTGGATCAGTTCCTATGGATTGGAGGATAGCTAATGTAACTCCACTTTTTAAAAAAGGAGGGAGAGAGAAAACAGGGAATTATAGACCGGTAAGCCTGACATCGGTAGTGGGGAAAATGTTGGAATCAATTATTAAAGATGGAATAGCAGCATATTTGGAAAGCAGTGGCAGGATCGGTCCAAGTCAGCATGGATTTATGAAAGGGAAATCATGCTTGACAAATCTTATAGAATTTTTCGAGGATGTAACTAGTAGAGTGGACAAGGGAGAACCAGTGGATGTGGTGTATTTGGACATTCAAAAGGCTTTTGACAAGGTCCCACACAAGAGAGTAGTGTGCAAAATTGGGGGTAACGTATTGACGTGGATAGAGAACTGTTTGGCAGACAGGAAGCAAAGAGTAGGAACAAACGGGTCCTTTTCAGAATGGCAGGCAATGACTAGTGAGGTACCGCAAGCTAGGACCCCAGCTATTTACAATATACATTAATGATTTAGACGAAGGAATTGAATGTAATATCTCCAAGTTTTCAGATGACACTAAGCTGGTTGGCAGTGTGAGCTGTGAGGAGGATGCTAAGAGGCTGCAGGTTGACTTGGACATGTTAGGTGAGTGGGCAAATGCATGGCAGATGTAGTATAATGTGGATAAGTGTGAGGTTATCCACTTTGGTGGCAAAAACAGGAAGGCAGAATATTATCTGAATAGTGACAGATTAGTCAAAGGGGTGGTTCAATGAGGCCTGGGTGTCATGATACATCAATCATTGAAAGTTGGCATGCAGGTATAGCAGACGGTGAAGAAGGCAAATGGCATGTTGGCCTTCATAGCGAGAGGATTTGAGTATAGGAGCAGGGAGGTCTTACTGTAATTTCACAGGGCCTTGGTGAGGCCACACCTTGAATATTGTGTACAATTTTGGTCTCCTAATCTGAGGAAGGACATTCTTGCTATTGAGCGAGTGCAGCAAAGGTTTACCAGATTGATTTCCGGGATGGCAGGACTGACATATGAAGAAAGACTGGATCAACTAGGATTCACTGGAATTTAGAAAAATGAGAGGGGATCTCATAGAAACATGTAAAATTCTGACAGGATTTGACAGGTTAGATGCAGGAAGAATGTTCCTAATGTTGGGGAAGTCCAGAACCAGAGGTCACAGTCTAAGGATAAGGGGTAAGCCATTTAGGACCGAGATGAGGAGAAACTTCTTCACTCAGAGAATTGTGAACCTGTGGAATTGTCTACCACAGAAAGTTGTTGAGACCAGTTCATTAGATATATTCAAAAGGGAGTTAGATATGGCCCTTACGGCTAAAGGGATCAAGAAATATGGAGAGAAAGCAGGAATGGGGTATTGAAGTTGCATGATCAACCATGATCATATTGAATGGTGGTGCAGATTCGAAGGAGCAAATGGCCTTCTCCTGTACCTATTTTCTATGTTTCTATGAATGATACCTGAAATCAATCCAACAGGTGCTTATTATGGTCTGGCTTGCTGTAAACCAATAAATCCAATAAGGAGAACGTTCTTTATCCAGAGAGTATTGAGAATATGGAACTTGCTACCACATGGAGTGGTTGAGGCAATAGCATAGGACCATTAAGGGCAAGTTAGATAAGTACATGAGGGAGAAAAGAATAGAAGGATATGTTGATGGGGCGAGGTGAAGTAAGGTAGTGGCGGCTCATGTGGAGCATAAACAGCAGCATCGACCAGTTGGACTGAATGGCATGTTTCTATGCTGTAAATTATATATCATTCAATGTAAATCCAATATCAATAGCTTGATTCTAATGTCTGATAGATCATCATTGAGTTGGTCCAAAAACAGTTATAGATCCCAGGGATTGAATCTACCTGCTGCAGTCAGCCTTTTCATAATTTGTTTTCTTTATATTGAAGCCGTATATTTACATGTAACCCTCTGCATCATTCCTAACTTGTGTGGTTGTGATTTACAGCATTGAAAGCCATTGTCATTGCGACTGAATATTATTGAGATCACTCTGTGCTGCCTTTGCTCAGCCTCAGCACAGGCTCAACACCTTTTGTCCCTTCCAAAATAGTCATTACCAATGAAAGGAGGGACTTGCTCATTACAAATTCCAACTGAGGTTAGCGCCACTTGTGAAGAAAGTTCCAATACTAGGGTGCAGAGCATAAGTTCAGGGTTGTGAAGAACGAGTTTAAGGCTGATGTCAGGAAGTACCTCTTTACGTTGAGGATGATTCGGAGCTGTAGCAGGTTACCAAAGCGAGTGGTTGAGAGCAGGGCACCGGACTTATTTAAGAAGAATGTTCTACTTAGAGGATAGTAGGGCTGAAGAGCCTTCTTCGTGCTAATCTATCTTGTAAACTCAACTGAATAGAATGAAACTCCCCTTATAGTGAAACTACTGCCGACTTATAGTGAAAATAATATATGTACATTTAATGTCATGGTGTACTTAATTTAAAAAGCTAAGAGGCAATGATTTGCTTTAAAATTGCCATCAGATTTAGCAAAAGATGCAATAAACCTTGATGAAGCACTCCCTGGTGACTTAGCTGATAAATGTAGTGGCTGGTGTGGTACAGCAGTGTACGGAACCAGTGCACTTCATTGACACAGCAGACAAAAAGAAAGATCTGCTCCATAATAAAGGAAAATTGAAGCCTCTTTTTTAAAAATTCATTCATGTGATGTGGGCTTCGCTGGCAAGGCCATCATTTGTTACTTGTCCCTCATTGCCTTTGGGAAGATGGTGGTGAGCCGCCTTCTTAAACCTCTGCAGTCCTTTAACGTTTGGTACAACAGAGTGGCTTGCTAGGCCAATTCAGAGGGCAGTTAAGAGTCAGCCACTTTGCTGTGGGTCTGGATTCACATATAGGACAGACCGGATATGGGCGGCAGATTTCCTTCTCTAAAGGACATTAGTGAACCAGATGGGTTTTTAGGACAATCCAATGGTTTCATGGTCACTATTACTGATATTACCTTTTTATTCCATATTTATTTCATTAACTGAATTTAAATTCCCCAGCTGCCGTGTTGGATTGACCTAATTCTCCTTAACACAACGAGATTCCTTGGTTCAAACCTTGGTCTGTGCTTCCTTAGCTGATCTCATCTTAAGAGCAACTCGCATGCTGCAATGCCCCCAGCACCCCAGGCCGAGGAATTGGGACAAACTCATCCAGAATTGTGTTTCTAAACACTGTCTAGTGCTAGAAAGTGTGCAGGGTGAATGAGAACAGGAGAACTTGGCTTTGATGCTGCCATTGTTGAATAGTTCTTGGAAGATGAGCCCAATCCTGTTCACTCTATTGGCTCAGACACAAATGGAGCAATTGTAATTTAACCTGCTTGTTGGGAAACTGACGGGGTCGGGTGCCACTTTAGTTCTAAATGCTCTTTGGTGACAGTGGAGAGTAATATTGGGCGGGGTGTAAAACTGGCATTCTATCCCGTGGGTTTCCTGCCTGGCGAGCTCAGTTAAAATTATACTCAAAAGTTTCTCTTGCGGGAGCTTAGTGCTTGGTAGATCTCTGCTTCCTTTGAAGTTCCCTTGTTTCCACAGAGAACCCCACCTCTAGGGGGTCAACCCACAACATTCGAGGCCCATTTGAAATGAAAGATTCTCGGATACTTTCCACATTGGCAGAGCTGGACCCCTAGCGGGCTGCTGTGCCACCAGTAGAATCGAGTGTGTTTCTGCTCAGTCACTGTAAGGAGCTGAGGCAGAGAAGTCATACTTGTGACAATTGCCCAGGGTCTAGTACAGAGACAATGGACAGGGGGCTATGCTTTCGCAGTGATGCATAAACTCCTTATGGACGCTGTTTCTTTTTTGTGTGTGTTTTTGTCTGGGATTCACATTCGCTGCCTGTATTGTAAAGCTGCCCTCCCCAGCCTCCAGTGAAGGATATTTGCAATTGAATTCCCATGCTTTGCTGTAAAGGGGTAGGTGAGGGGGAAGGGAGGAAGAATGCCCATAAAACAAACCAAAGGGGTATTATTCAAGCGCTCCTCCATTCGAAAAGGAATTGGGATCAAGACTGATTAGCGTCTTAGGTGTTCTTTGACACAAGAACTATAGCAACAGACACGGGCAGGAACAGAATGCAAAAGGTCCATGGGCAGGGTGAAAATAACTGTGACAAACAAATTGAAATTTACATGGGGCTGTGCCTGGGTCGAGTAATGTGTAAACCAAGCTTTTTGTTGGGGGCTGTTGTGTTTTATTGCAGTTCTTTTTAAAGAGTGTGTCCCATGATTCTCCTTTTTTACTGATCTTTGTCACAATCTTGCGCTGAGGTGGGAGCCACGTTTGGACCTATGCTGAAAACCTGGAATAATATCAGCTGGGACGTTTGCTGTCTGAACTTTGGAACTTGCTCAATCTGACTGACGGCTTCTCTTGCGAAAAATGTTTGTGTTCAGGGCTGTTGACCACTCCTGTTAGGCTGACATCCGCGATTTACTGATAACCCCTTTTTAAAATGCCGCTAATGCAGCATAACTGTGAAATCTTTGCTGTCTCTCCTGTTTCCTATATTACAACAATGACTGCAGTCCAAAATGACTTAATTGGTTGTAAAGAGCTTTGAGATGTCTAGTGGTCGTGAAAGGCGCTATATAAATGCAAGTCTTTCCCTCCTTCTCATTCGGATTTTTTTTTGATTTGGTGCAGTTGGACATTCTAGGGTAACATTCCCAATTGTGTTCTCCTGAGTGCGGAGTCTTGCGTGCTGGAACCTCCTATCAACAAGTCATTTAATTTCTCGGAAAATTAGAGACCGCGTGCCCACGATTTTCCCAATATTTACCCGAGTTGCTGCAGGCTCCCTCCTTGGAGTGCGTAATCAGATAATGGACCCTTTTGCTCACATAGCTTTATACTAATGCAATGGTGGGGGGGGGGGTCATTTCACAAAGCTATGCAGCCAGTACGTAGCCTCGCTAGAGGCGAGCACATCTTGGAGACCGGGCTATAACCGAACAGCCTGATTTTTCAACCCATGCTCACCATTAGCGATGCTCCACAGCAGTGGTGAGTTGGTTGAAATGGTTGTGCTAATTGGTAAAGTGGTGTTACCTGCTTCTAGATTCAGATGTTGAGTTGGCTGGGGCACTGGAGGGGAAGTAGGTGTGCATGGTCTTTCACCCTGTGTACTCTGACCGGGGAGATTAATGAATTGGATGGCTGCTCGAGTGTATGGCTACTCCCACTTACCCTTTCATATTAACAGCCGCCTCCCATTGTGGGGGCATACTGTGGAGATGGTGGCGAAGGGTCTTGTATAGCCCAAACTGCTTGACACTTTTCCAGTCCTTTGCTAAACTGAACATCACTTTGTCTGACTGATGCACGTTTCATGGATGGTTTGTCCGCATAATTAGGTACGGCCACTTTGCCTAGCTGAGGTGGGACTCCCCCCACCCCCTGCCCGACCCCAAGCCCATCAATCCAAACATTTCTGCTTCTCTCTCAGCTGTCAAAAGCCACCTAAAAACCCATCTTTTCAGCCAAGCCTTCGGGACCGCCGCTTCTAATTCCCCCACAAAGACTCAGAGTCTCTGTGCAGGGTTGGGGGCGTGGGGAGTTCGGCCAAGCTTTCACCATTTGCTTTTGCATAAATTGTACACGAGAGATTCACAGACATTGGGCCAGTTATTGAGCTTTTTCTCCCTATCGGTGCATTGACTGGACGGTTGGCACAGTGATTTACCTGTTATTACAGTGGCTTATTTATTGACTGCCTTTAAATTACCCTAAGCATGCTATTTGGTTCCATTTCAGTTTTGTGAAATTGACTTGCAATTAGCAAACTGATTGTTGAGAAAGGGAGTTCAGGGGATTCTCTTCTATCTGACATGCTTGCTTTATTTTTGCTTCTTTGATGGTATCTCAGACCTTGCATCCTGCAACAACAACAACAAATTCTATTTCTCCACTGGACAGAGAGAAGATGTTTCCAGTTGTTGGGGGATACCAAAACTAGGGGCCATTAATATAAGATTATTACCAATAAATCCAATAAGGTATTCAGGAGAAACTTCTTTATCCAGAAAGTGGTTAGAATGTGGAACTTACTACCACATGGAATAGTTGAGGCAAATTGCCTAGATGCATTTAAGGGGAAGCTGGATAGAAGCAGGAGGAAGAAAGGAATAGAAGGATGCACTGATAGGGTTAGATGAAGAGGGATAGGAGGAGGCTAGAGTGGAACATAAATGCCGGTATGGATTAGTTGGGCCGAATGGCTGGTTTCTGTGTTGTAAATTCTATGTAATTCTATGTCTCCTGACGTTGCTGATTCATGCTCAGTCTACAGTTGTTGTCATTCTCACATACACACTATCTGACAGGATTGTCTAAACCCCAGCTGCCATTTTCTTGCTCTCCTAACTCAGGAATAGTTGAAGCCATTTCTACTGCGACAGCTATTACCCCAATGCGATTAGCTAATTCTGGACAGACCAGGATTGAACTTATGATCTTCCTCGATTAAATAGCTCAACATTACACTGGGTAGCGCATTTACTAAGAAAGAAGAAAGAATGAACTTGCATTTCTATAGCACCTTATAACATCCCCAGGAGTCTCAAAGTGCTTCACAGCCGATGAATTACTTTCTAAGTGCAGTCACCCTTGTTATGTAGAAACACGTGGCAGCCAATTTGTGCACAGCAACGTCACACAAACAACGAATGAGGCGAATGATCAGTTCATCTGCTTTTGGTGGTGCCTGAGGGACGAATGTTGGCCAGGACACCGGGTGAACTCCCTGCTCTTCTTCAAATAGTGCTATAAAAGCTGAACAGGCAGATGGGGGTCTCAGTTTAATGCCTTATGCTAACGGAGGCACCTCCAGCAATGTAGCACTTTCTCAGGACAGGATGCACGCATCTAGTGCACACACATACTCCTACTGACCAGTTTTGTCAGCCTCCATCATATGCTCAAGTCCTGGAGTGGGGCTTGAACCCATAACCTTCTGGCTCAGAGAATAAAATTCAACCACTGAGGCAAGTTAGTACACATCCACTCGTGAAACTGTGACCACTTGGAGTTTCTTTTCAACAATGGTAGGATGTTGATAGGAGAGTTAAAGAAGAACCCCCCCAACTCATGTTCATTTGTACCACCCCCTCCACCACCGCACCTCCTTGCTTTGTCTTGGCACTGTGCAAGGGAACAACCAAAAATGGCATCGGGGTGGGTGGGTGGGAGGGAGCAGCAAAGAAGTAAATGGAATCGAGCTTTTAAGTGCGCTTTCTATTAACATTCTCAGCTGTCCCTGCTGGATTCCCACTCATTTCATTACGGGCATAATGCAACTTCTCATTGTCAGTTCTCACCTATTGTCCTTTTTCAAACTGCCTCTTCCACATTTACTTTATCATCATTGCCCTGTCAGAGCCATCAGGTACAACTGCTCTCAGCTGCTGCTTGTAAAGGCTCAGTGCAATCTGAATCTCCATAAAACGGGAGCAAGGAGTGGCAGGACTCATTTCACACAGATACTATTTCTAAAAGTTTAATCTGCCTTTCCTCAGAGAAATGCATAAGCATGCTTGAGTGAAAACCTGGTTTTGTCCCTTCCTTATCTCATGGTTTTCATCTGTAAATTTCCTTATTTTCCATGTTGGCCCATATCTTTTTCCCAGCGGTGTGATTTCCTTGCAGTCGGTCTCAGTGCAGTATTGTGGTACAACCCCATCACCAATAAACCACAGAAGCTTAAGAACCACAGGAACGGGGCCTTCAATTAACTTAATTATTTACATTTTTCTGTTCCGCTTTCCTGAAGAAAGACTTGCAATTATATTGCAACTTTCACAACCTCAGGACATCCCCATCCCAAAGTGCTTTACAGCCAATGAAGTACTTTTGAAGTGTAGCCACTGTTTTAATAGCATAGTATTAGGCAATCCCACATGTCGAGGATGACCCACTTCCACATCAAAAAGGGATGAGTTCACAGGTGTTTCATTCCAGGTCCTGAACGACATATTGAAGGGTGGAAGGTGCCTGTGTGTTGATTTTTTTACCGTGGGGTGGCCGTTACACAACAGCCCCCATATGGGCTTGACAAAGCAAGGTTTTTGTGATATATTCACAGAGCACAAGCACACACAGCTTCCTAACATGGCAGGCAGCTCTCTCGGAAGCCTCCGGAATCTGCCTGGTTCTGTTTATTATTAATCCTGTAGTTGCAGTACACAATACGTCCACATCCACAGTGTGGAGCTACAAACATTACAAGTTTACAGACATTACACTTCTCCCTCCTTAATGAAGAAGTTATTATAACAAACATCATACATAACTTTCATGTTTATACATAACACAGGATATAAACTTTTTTTTTTTCATATTTACAAATTTAACTTTACCACTTGTTTTCTGTTTCGAAGAGGATACCTTCGCTCTCGAACAGAACCTTCCAAACATGGTGTCGAATCTAAACTCATTCGAGGCTCATCCTGAGGAACGTTTTCCTCCACGGAATTTCCTTGATTTTCATTTGAACTCACTCTAACTTCAGGTTCTTTGTTTTCCTGACTCGGACTCAGACTTTCATTCTGATTCTCTCCTGGATTTGTTTCCAGTACATTGGATTTAGGATTTGCTACTGGTGTATCAAAACTATCTGATGAGTCAGAAATAATTGAATCATTCCCACCTTCAACTCCTTCCATGTTTGTAGGTAAAATATGATCCATATGAACAAACCTAACCTGTCCATTATCAAACATCTTTACCAAATATGTGCGAGGACCACATATCTTCACCACTCTTCCTGATAACCACTTTAACCATTTATGGTGATGGTTCATCACTCTCACCTTCTGGTTTAATTTCACACTTCTCTCTTTTACTCTACCTCTATCATGATTCCCTTTCTGTCTTAATTGTGTCTCTTCTACGGACTGTGCCAAATTTGGCTTTAACAACGAGAATCTGGTTCGTGGCTGTCATTTGAGAAACAACTCTGCTGGTGTTCTACCAGTATTTGTATGAGGAGTATTTCAATATGTAATCAAAAAATTAGTCAATTTGTGATCCAATGACAAATGTTGTTTCCTTGGATTTGGAACTAACATTTGTTTTATGAGGGCACGTTTTACAATTTGTACAGTGCGCTCTGCTGCACCATTCGAAGCAGGATGGTATGGTGGAACCTTGGTATGTTTCACCACATTTTTGCTTGTGAATTGTGCAAATTCTTCTGAATGAAATTGTGGTCCATTATCCAAAACAATCTCTACAGGGAGGCCAAATGAAGAAAATAATTTTTGTAATATGTCCAATGTTTTACTGGTTGTTATTTTCCACATTGGAAACATCTCAACTCACTTCGAATGGCTATCAATCACAATTAACAATTGTTGTCCTTCTAACTCAGCAAAATCAATATGTAGCCTTTGCCACACCCTGGGAGGCCATTTCCATGGCTATAATGGTACTGGTGGTGGTTGCTTGCTTATCGATTGACATCGTACACTGACTCACGATGTACTCCATATCCTTATCAAGACCTAGCCACCATAAATAACTGCATGCAAAACTCTTGGTCAAGCACATTCCCAGGTGCTGGTCATGGAGGTCTCCTAATAATTTGGACCTGAATTTATTTGGTATAACCACTCTTGCACCCCACATGATACAATCTTTATCGACTGATAATTCATTCCTACGAATGAAGAATGGATGTGTATCTTTGTCTGTTACCTGGTTTGGCCATCCATTTGCAATATACTCATACACCTTTGACATAACTGAGTCACGTTTGGTTACTCTACCAATCTCTTCAGCTGTGACTGGCAGTTCATCAGTGTATGAAAAATAAAAAACTTCTTCCCTATCGGGTGTAACTTGTGATGGGGAAGGCAATCTAGACTTTGCATCAGCATTACTGTAACCAGCTGATCGTCTGTATTCAATATCATATGTATATGCTGACAAAATCAAAGCCCATCTCTGCATTTGGACTGTAGCTAATGTTGGAACTGGGGACTTTGGATGGAGGATTGCTGTTAGGGGTTTATGGTCCATAACAATGGTACACTTACGACCATACAAGTATTTGTGAAACTTCTTGACCCCAAAAATTAATGCCAATGCTCCCTTTCAATTTGCACATAATTACTCTCACTGGCACTGAGAGTGCGTGAATCAAAAGCAATTGGTCTCTCCTCCCCACTACGTGATACATGAGAGATCACTGCCCCAACTCCATACGGAGAGGCATCACATGCTAGCTTAATCTTCTTAGATATGCCATAGTGAACTAACATGGTGCTCTCTACCAATTTGCTTTTACACTCCTTGAATGCTGTATTGTATTCTTTTGACCACTTCCAATGGACCTGTTTTTTCAAAAGTTAATTCAGTGGATGTAATACTGTAGCCAAATTTGGTAGGAACTTCCCATAATAGTTCAAAAGACCCAAGAATGAACGAAGTTCAGTGACATTCCTGGGAGTGGGTGCATTTCTAATTGCATCCAATTTTTCCATGGTTGGAAATAAACCATCCTTGTCAACTCTGTACCTTAAGTACTCCACTGAGTTTTTAAATAACTCACAGTTACGAGCAAACACTCGTACTCTGTGCTTCTCTAGCCATTTGAGGACTTCATCCAATATGTTATTATGAATTTGCCTATTTGGTGCTGAAATTAGTATGTCATCCAAATAACATACTACCCCTTCAATACCTTGCAAAATCTGGTTCATCACCCCTTGGAATATGGCAGGGGCGGAAGACACTCCAAACGGTAGCCTATTAAATTGATATAGGCCTAGATGAGTATTTATAGTCAAACATGACTTGGACTCCTAATCTAGTTCAAGCTGTAAGTAGGCATTTGTAAGAGCCAGTTTTGAGATGATCTGACCACCTGTCAGTGTTGTGGACAAATCTTCTATATTTGGCAATGCATTGGGGACATTACCCTCAAGAACCTGGTTTACGGTTACTTTATAATCACCACACAATCTTACCTTACCATCGGACTTAGGTAAAACAACAATGGGTGTAGCCCAGTTACATCGATCTATCTTACAAATAATGTTCTCGGTTTCTAGTCTTTTGAGTTCTTGCTCAACCTTCTCCTTGAGTGCATATGGTACTGAACGTGGCTTGTAGTAAACCGATCTAGCATCCTTCTGTACCCTGACACTCGTCTTGAAGCCTTGGATAGGACTGCCCGTTTCACAGAACACCTTTGGATACTTCTTGATAACCTCATCCGTTGATGAAAATCTCGCTTCCATACAGAAAATCTTACTCCAATCCAGCTTCAGTGAGCTCAACCAATTTCTTCCTAGTAAGGCAGACTTGTCTCCTTTCACTACTATTAGAGGCAAGTTCTGAAATTGATCTTTATTTTTCATCGGTATGGTGATACGACCTACCACAGGAATTTTCTCTCCCGAGTAGCCTCGCAGCTCTATCTTGAATTTCTCCAGTTGGAAATCACGCAATTTGTCGAGGTATAGCGATTCCGGTACTACACTCACGGATGCACCCGTGTCAATTTCCATTGGTATCTTGAATCCCGCAACATCTATGTGGATTTTGATGCTTTCCGAATCGCTGTGCTCCTGATAATGGTATAACTCTAACATCTCCTCGTCCTGTTGTTGTTCCTCCATGCTATGTAGTCTCTTGGGATTTCTACTCATAGCTTTGAGCGCTGGACTCATAGCTTTGGAAGCTGGTTTACCCTTCAGTCGGCATGCCTTCGCAAGATGCCCAGTCTTTCTGCAGAAGAAACACTCTGCCTTCACATATGGACAACTTTGAGCAATGTGTTGTCCCAGGCACCTATAGCATGACTTCGACGCTCTGTTAGAATTTCCATTTTCTGAGACTTTGGGCCCCCACCGTCTTTTATTTTGAACCTGCAGGTGATTTACCTCGGTTGACTAACGACCGCAATTATTATTTAATTCTCGGGAATATTGTTCGGCCATGTCAATCGACCTCGCTGTCTGATAAGCAATCTCAAAAGTCAAGTCATCCGTCATCAATAACTTCCTTCTGATCGCATCATTTTTCACCCCACAAACAAAATGATCCCGTAATGCTTGGTTTTGAAAGTTTCCAAAATAACAGTGCATCGATAGCTTTTTTAATGCTACGATGTAATCACTGATGCTTCATCAGACTTTTGATTCCGAATCCCAAAATAATAGCTTTCAGCAATTTCTAATGGTTTGGGGTTATAGTGCTGCTCCAGCTTCATTAAAATCTCTTTAAGCATTGTGTCCTTTGGCTCGTCAGGCACAAGCAGATTTACAAGGGTTTCGTACAATGCCGGACCCGCCTCCGATAAGAAGATCGCTTTCTTATGTTCCAACACAGCCCGGGTCTGGATTGCATTGTCTGGAACTTCGATTATGTTATTTGCAGTGAAATACATTTCAACTGATCCGCAAAATGCTTTAAAATGTTCCCGGTCATGTCTATATTCCCCCATATGCCATTTTAATCTCTAGCTATTCACACCATGTGCTGTATTTTACCTCAGATTTTTGTAGCTTTTTCCAAAAACAGAAACTTCCAAAGTCTCTCTGTCGGCTGGCTGAATCCTTCACCAACAAAATTTAAGCTTTAAATCATCCGAAAAATCTCATCTAGCCGCCATATGTGATATATTCACAGAGCACAAGTACACACAGCTTCCAACATGGCAGGCAGCTCTCTTGGAAGCCTCCGGAATCTGCCTGGTTCTATTTATTATTAACCCTGCAGTTGCAGTACACAATACGTCCACATCCACAGTGTGGCGCTACAAACATTACAAGGTTACAGTCATTGCAGTTTTGGTCTACTGGCAAGGGTTAACCAAGACAACTGGAGACCAAACTCTGCTGCAAGGATCTAATTCGCACACCTCCTCCTACTGACCATAGATCGCAGTGTGGGCTGGTCCATGCTGGAATACTGCATACAGTTTTGGTTTTTGATTTCCATATTTATGAAAGGATAATATACTTGCTTTGCAGCAGTTCAGAGAAGGTTCACTAGGTTGATTCCAGAGATGAAGGGGTTGACTTATGAGGAAAGGTTGAGGTGGCTGGGCCTCTACTCATTGGAATTCAGAAGAATGAGAGGTGATCTTATCGAAACGTATAAGATTATGAGGGGGCTTGACAAGATGGATGCAGAGAGGATATGTCCACTGATAGGGGAGACTAGAACTTAAAATAAGGGGCCGCCCATTTAAAATTGAGATGAGGAGGAATTTCTTCTCTCAGTGGAATCTGTGGAATTCGCTGCCTCAGAGAGCTGTGGAAGCCGGGACATTGAATAAATTTAAGACAGAAATAGACAGTTTCTGAACCGATAAGGGACTAAAGGGTTATGGGGAGCAGACGGGGAAGTGGACCTGAGTCCATGATCAGATCAGTCATGATCGTATTAAATGGCGGAGCGGGCTCGAGGGGCCTATGGCCTACTCCTGCTCCTATTTCCTATGTTCTTATGTGCTGCCCCTGGGTCCTCACCTCTTCTGGGCCCTGACTCTCGCCTCTCCTGGGCCCCGTGCACGATGCTCCTGGGCCCTGATCTCTCACCGCTCCTCTGCCACGATCTTTTGCCGCACCTCTGCCACGATCTCTCGCTGCACCTCCGCCCCGACCTCTCCGCTCCTCTGCTGTACCTGGGCCCTGCCGGTGGTCCTGCCCACGCTCTAATTGGCCACCGGGATGTTGATGACATCGATCCAGTCACCCACCTGAGATCCGTCGCCCTCCTGGGACAACTCGCACTAGCTCCTGCAATTTAGGAAACATGGTAGCTAATTTGCGCACAGCAGGCTCCCACAAACAGCAATGTGATAATCACCAGATAATCTGTCTTAGTGGTGTTGATTGAGGGATAAATATCAGCCAAGGCACCGGGGAGAACTCCCCCGCTCTCCCCGAGATGTCTGTGCTTCTCTATTGCTGCCCTCTTGGGCATCCCTGATTATAATCGCTCAACCATTGGTGGCCGTGCCTTCTGTTGCCTAAGCCCCAAACTCTGGAACTCCCTGCCTAAATCTCTCCACCTCTCTACTTCTCTTTCCTCCTTCAAGATACTTAAAACATACCTCTTTGACCAAGCTTTCGGTCATTGTGCCAATTTCTACTTATGCGGCTCGGTGTCAAATTTTTTATCTCATAACATTCCTGTGAAGCACCTTGGGACTTTTCACTATGTTAAAGACGCTATATAAATACAAGTTGTTGTTGTTGTATGAAACCAGCAGTCTGCTCCCTCCCCGATGTCAGTCGAGACTGGGGCTAGAGCTCGGTACGGCGGTATTGACCACATATTGAATGATCTGCAGGTCACTTCACCCTCAGGCTCACTGCTGGGGCCAACAGATTGTGAACAGCAAGGACTGCAATACACAGTGAAGCTATTTTGAAAGAGCTTTGAATTTTTTCTAACGCCCCCCCCCCCCCCCCCCCACCAATATCATGCTCCAATTATGCAGAAGATGCCTGAAATAAGTAGCACAGATGCACTGTATACTTGAGCAGTTTTATCCATCTTTTACATTGCAAATTTTAGCTGGTGCCAGACTCTTAGCATAAGATACAACTGTGAACTAGCAAACACATTGCCAGGCTGGTGGTAATTATCGGGTGCCATTTTTCACGAGCTTCCTAATGTGGAGAAGGTCGGCATTGTCAAACAACGTTTTGCTTAATGCAGTACAATCGATAGCACAATACGCACATTTAGTCATTTATTCAAAGTGCGCAGTGGGACAGAACCCCTGAGGCCTGGGTTCAACTTAAACCAGACAGATGGGGTGAAAGCTGTTACTTTTTTGCATTTAAATACTTTATTTATGCAGTCTCAGTCTAGTTTGTGTTGATACAAATCTACGGTACAAATTGCATTCCCTTCCCCCCTCCCCCGCCCCCCCCCCCCCCCACACATTGGCTATTTACAATAGGGAAGAGAAACGACGGAACAATTGCAGATTGCAACAAAGTGTTACGGTGTCGGCCGTGGATCAGTGGATCACTCTTGCCTGAGTCGGAAGGTTGCGGGTTCAAGCCAGAGACTTGAGCACAAAATCTAGAGTAGATTTTCCATCTTTCAGATGAGATGTTAAACCAAGGTTCTGTCTGCCCTCTGAAGTGGAAACAAAAGATCCCATGCCACTATTTTGAAGACGAGGAGATGAGGAGGAATTTCTTTTTTCAGAGGGTCGTGAATCTTTAGAATTCTCAACCCCAAAGAGCTGTGGAGGCTAAGTCATTGAGTATATTTAAGGTGGAGATAGACAGATTTTTGAACAATAGGGAAGTCAAGAGTTATAGGGAGCGGGCAGGGAAGTGGAGTTGAGGCCAAAATCAGATCAGCCATGATCTTATTGAAAGGCAGAGCAGGCTTGAGGGGCCAAATGGCCTACTCCTGCTCCTATTTCTTATGCTCTTATGTTAAGAGCAGGGACATTCTCCCCAGTGTTCTGGTCAGAATTTATCCTTCAACCAACATATAAAAACACAGTCGACCTGGTCATTTATCTCATTGCTTTTTGTGGATCTTGTGTGCAAATTGGCTGCCACATTTCCCCCCCTTACAACAATGACTAGAATTCAAAAGCACTTCATTGGCTATAAAGTGCTTTGGAATCTCCTGAAGTCATAAAAAACACTATATAAATGCAAGTCTTTCTTTTCTTTGAAATGAATATTGGAGGATGAGGCCTTACAAAGGATGTAGCCTCAAGTATTTATCCTTGTCAAGCTCATGGTCTACAGGGCTGTAGTAATACCCGCTCTCCTGTATGGCTCAGAAACATAGACCATGTACTATAGACACCTCAAGTCACTGGAGAAATACCACTAATGATGTCTCCGCAAGATCCTGCAAATCCCTTGGGAGGACAGATGCACCAACGCTAGCATCCTCGACCAGGCCAACATCCCCAGCATTGAAGCACTGACCACACTTGATCAGCTCCTCTGGGTAGGCTACGTAGTTCACATGCCAGACATGAGACTCCCAAAGCAAGCGCTCTACTCGGAACTCCTTCACGGCAAACAAGCCAAAGGTGGGCAGCGGAAACCTTACAGGGACACCCTCATAGCCTCCCTGATAAAGTGCAACATCCCCACTGACACCTGGGAGTCCCTGTCCAAAGACCGCCCTAAGTAGAGGAAGTGCATCCGTTAGGGGGCTGAGCACCTTGAGTCTCATCGCCAAGAACATGCAGAAATCAATCGCAGGCAGTGGAAAAAGCGTGCAGCAAACCAGTCCCACCCACCCCTTCCCTCAACGACTATCTGTCCCACCTGTGACAGATTGTGGTTCTCGTATTGGACTGTACAACCACCAAAGAACTCATGTTAAGAGTGGAAGCAAGTCTTCCTCGATTCCGAGGGACTGCCTATGATGATGATGATCCTTGTGGTGTGCCTCCACAAGGGTCATTTCTTGACCTTGTACGGCAGGAAGCCCTGCCCCCTAGGAGCGTGTATCCGAATTTCGAACACGCAATGTTCCAACCAACTGGTTGAAAAGTCATTCACAGCAAGTGCCTCTACTTACGAAACATGCACCAATGCCCAAGGCGACCGACCACCAACACAAAGTCAGAAGGTTAACTCCGCAATGTCATGCTCTTGACAACAAATGGCGCCACAGTGGGCAGCAGCCATTCTTCATTCTTCATCGGTGGACTATTCGGGCATGAGGGCCGTTAGCACCAAGCATGATCTTGGCACACATACACACCACATAGTAATCAGGAGTAGGAGCGTTGGCTGAGTGTCTCACAGACACTGAGGCAATTTATGGCAAACCCATCATCACCTCCAATGAAATCAGCTAATACAGCAGGAATCAGAGCTGCTACCTTGCTGGGCTTTATGACTGCGTACCAGAGTCGGAGGGGTCGGGGGAGAGGGGGGCGCACGCAATCTACAATTTTCTGACTTCAGACGTTTACGAACATACGAATAATGATAGACAGGTAAAGACCATCTGGTCCATCGAGCCTGTCCCAAACAATTGCGATACCTTGCAGCCTAAGCTCTGGAATTCCCTCCTTATACCTCACCGCGTCTCCACCTCTCTCTCCTCCTTTAACACACTCCTTAAAACCTACCGCTTTTTTTTTAACCAAGCTTTTGGCCGCCTGTCCAAATGTCTCCTTCTTTGACTCTGTGCCAGTTAATTTGTCTGATTTCTCACCTGTGAAATGCCTTGGGACTTATTATGATGTCAAAGGAGCTACATAAATGCAAGTTGTCGTTGCTGTATTTGTTTGGAAAATGGTGGGCACTGTGTGCCTGAGTTTTTGAAATGCACTCATACCGCCAAGGGTCCCCACTGGCAGCGCAAGGTCCTGACATTGCCTCAACAGGTACCCGCCCCTCATACCAGCTTACAGTATCCAAAGAGGCCCATAAGACCAAGCACAAGACATATAAAATCCTTGTTGACATGAGGTTGGCTAAGTCATATTGCCTCGCTGGCATCTTTCATTTAAAAAAGAAATGCCTACCCGAGTTGAGAAGACAATAATAACAATGGCACAAGTCAGGAGTGTGATGGAATACTCTCCACTTGCCTGGATGAGTACAACTCCAACAACACTTAAGAAACACAACACCATCCAGGACAAAGCATCCCAGCTGATTGGCACCCCATCCACCACCTTAAACATTCACTCCTTCCATCACCGACGCACCGTGGCTGCAGTGTGTACCATCTACAAGATGCACTGCAGCAACCCGCCAAGGCTTCTTAAGCAGCACCTCCCGATCTCGTGACCTCTCCCACCTAGAAGGACAAGGAGAGCAGGCACATGGGAACGCCATCACCTCCACATTGCCTTGAAAGTTATGCAACATCCTGACCTGGAAGTATAATCGCCGTTCCTTCATTGTTGCTTGGTCAAAATCCTGCAACTCCCTCCCTAACAGCACTGTGTGAGAACTTTCACCACACGGACTACAGCGGTTCAAGAAGATGGCTCACCACCACCTTCTCGGGTGATTAGAGATGGGCAATAAATGCTGCACTTGCCAGCGATGCCCACAACCCATGAACGAATAAAAAAAAATCTGCAGTACCTGCACTCGAGAGCTGGCGACCAGTCAACTCTGACCAGACCATTCTATTCTGGTGCCAGTGCAAGGCCAGCGATCTGCTGATCGATGGAGTTAACAGGGGAGCGGAGACATTTTTAATAAGCCAGTCATCCAAGATATGAAGGGCAAACCACGCATGCACCGCAGCATGGAGCACCACAGGTCCTAACACTGCAGTCAAATTACTGGGCAAGGTAGGGTCTCTTACAGCAGAGAGACTGACAGCACTCAAGGAGATGAGCAGCGACGGGCGCCAATAATTGGGAGCATTTTATGTTCGGATCAGGAATGCCTATAATTGGGAATGCTGAGACACGTGCGCCTTTCAGTCAGGGTTATGCTGGGATGTGGCACACAATGATCTGGATCAATAGCAACTAAAATACCAGGCCGTTCGCTCTTACCTGGTTGCAATTTGCTTTCAAAACTAAAACCCCAAATCATTACAGATGTGAGGGGCAATTGCCGGGCAGCCACTCTACACGACAAGGAGTCCATAAATATTCGCCGAGTGTAGCTCCTTGTGTTGTGTGTGGTTTTCTTGGGGAGGTATTATTTAATGCATATGTATTGTACGACGCAGCCGGCATTCCTCGGGGACTGTTTGTAGTGTTGAGGTCAGCTGCAAGCCTACGATTTCCACTGAGATAATGAAGAGACTACGATGCTCCAAAATTTAATTTAGAGACAGAAAATCTGCTGAATCTGGAATATGTGTGTGAGTCGTTTATGTGGATGGGATTTAACCCCTTCACTGGTCATTGTTACAGCTCTGAGTCTGACTAGCAAAAATAACAATAACTTGCATTTATATCGTGCCTTTATCACGTAAAACATCCCAAGGTGCTTGACAGGGGTATCAGCAGATAAAGTTTGACACTGAGCTACATAAGGAGATAGTAGGACACGTGACAAAATCCTGGTCACAGAGGTAGGTTTCAAGGAATAAAAGCAGAAAATGCTGGTAATCTCGGCAGGTCAGGCAGCATCTGTGGAGAGGAAGCAGAGTTAACGTTTCGGGTCGGTGACCCTTGGGGTGAAACGTTAACTCTGCTTCCTCTCCACAGATGCTGCCCGCCCTGCTGAGATTTCCAGCATTTTCTGTTTTTATTTCAGATTCCAGCATCTGCAGTATTTTGCTTTTGTATTAGATTTTCTGACGGGATTGGACAGGTTAGATGCAAGAAGGATGTTCCCGATGTTGGGGAAGTCCAGAACCAGGGGTCACAGTCTATGGATAAGGGGTAAGCCATCTAGGACTGAGATGAGGAGAAACTTTTTCACCCAGGGAATTGTGAACCTGTGGAATTCTCTACCACAGAAAATTGTTGGATATATTCAAAAGGGAGTTAGATGTGGCCCTTACGGCTAAAGGGATCAAGGGGTATGGAGAGAAAGCAGGAATGGGGTACTGAGGTTGCATGATCAGCCATGATCATATTGAATGGTGGTGCAGGCTCAAAGGGCCGAATGGCCTACTCCTGCACCTATTTTCTATGTTTCTATGTTTTAAGAAATGCCTTTAAAAGGAGGAGAGAAAGGTAGAGAGGTTCAGAGAGGGAATTCCAGAGCTTAGGGCCCAGGCAGGTACGGCTGCCAATGGTGGGGCGAAGGGAATCGAGGAGACAGAAGAGGCCAGAATTGGAGAAATGCAGAGATTTCAGAGGTTGTAGGACTGGAGGAGGTTACTTAGGCAAGTGTGTGGGTGGGGGGGTTTTGGTGGGGGGGTTTTGGTGGGGAGGCAAGGCCATGGTAGGATTTGAACAACAGGATGAGAATTTTAAACGTGCAGTGTTTCTGAACCAGGAGCCAATGTAGATCGGAGAAGGAGTCTTGGTGCGAGTTAGGATACGGGCAGCAGCGTTTCGGATGAATTGAAGTTTACAGAGGATGGGAGATAGGAGACCAGCTGGAAGAGCATTGGAATAGTTGTCTGGAAGGGACAACAGCGTGGGTGAGGGTCTCGGCGGCAGTTGGGCCATTCTTCATGCCTCTCTGAAGTTGGGATATTTTTCTATGTTTAAGGTTCTGTAAATGCGAATTGTTGCGATATTCCTGCAGACGTGTCTCTAGATAGGCTCCATCCATTGTAGCCCGCAGTCAGCAGTTCCGTGGCAGTTTCTTCACAGGAACGCACTGCTGTCTTTTCTGTTAAACCTCCCTGCCTAGGAATTAAACAGTTTCTCAATGCCAGCAGGAGAATTGATTTGGAATACTGTAATCATGAACAAAGCAAAGCAGGGCCCAGAGGGATGTTGGGCAGGCTGAGGTGCTTTTACTGATGAAATCTCCATGGATTTAAGAAATAAAGGGGTTATTAGGCATCAGCCGTGAATAGGTGTAACCAACTCATTAGTATGTGTTGGGCAATGCTACTTTTTCCTATTCTTTTGAGCTGTTCCATCACTTTCCCTTTGTTCTTTTTCTCATGAGTTTTTTGTGCTCACCGACGTGAGGAATATTAATGCTGGGGAATTAAACATTTTCTCACCTCAGGCCCCCAGCATCAGTATCTAACGCCGCCAGGTCTGGGAGAGAATGGTTCAACGTAATGCTTTGTGCAGACTAGTCATTGTATTTCCGCCAGGTCTATCTGTGAGTGCCTCCCTCCCCCCCTGCAGAGAGATCATTAAGAACTTAGTAACTGACAATCGTGTCCAACTTGAGCCAGCCCCATCAGCAAAGAAACGAACCACAATAGCATTATACGGAATTTCACAGCACAGAAGCAGGCCATTCGGCCCAACAGGGCTATGCCGGAGTTTAGGCTCCTCACGAGCCTCCTCCCACCTTATTTCATCTCACCCTAGCAAGTATCCTTCTATTCCATTCTCCCTCATTTCCTTATCGCGCTTCCGCTCGGAGTGCTTTTATACTATTCGCTCCAGGTGGTAGCAAGTTTCACATTCTCACTATATAAAACAAAATGTTCTGTTTTCTGCGTTGCACATGGAGAGTCGGACCCACGCAGTGTCATCATCATAGGCGATCCCTCAAACGAGGATGACTTTCTTCCACATGGCGGAGGTGCGGCGAATGAGGGAACGGGGCCCAGAAGAGCTGAGGGCCCAAGGGCAGCAAGGGGCAAGCCCACACTGCGATATGTGTGCGCACTAGGTCCGTGCAGTGTTTAACCCAGGCAGTGGAAGGCACCACCGCTGGTAGGTTGAAGTGAGGAGTGCACAAGAGGCCAGAGTCAGGAGAACTGGGAGTTATGGGGGCAGGGAGCTAAGGGTTGTAGGGCTGTAGCAGTCTACAAGAGATTGGGAGGGCCAAAGACCAGAGAGGGATTTAAACGTATTGTCGAGAAAGTTTTAATTGAGGTGATTCCCGGGATGGCAGGACTGACATGAAGAAAGATTGGATCGACTAGGCTTATATTCGCTGGAATTTAGAAGAATGTGAGGGGATCTCATAGAAACATAAAATTCTGACGGAATTGGACAGGTTAGATGCAGGAAGAATGTTCCTGATGTTGGGGAAGTCCAGAACAAGTGGTCACAATCTAAGGATAAGGGGTAAGCCATTTAGGACCGAGATGAGGAGAAACCTCTTCACTCAGAGAGTTGTGAACCTATGGAATTCTCTACCAGTTGTTGATGCCAGTTCGTTAGATATATTCAATGTGGCCCTTACGGCTAAAGGGATCAAGGGGTATGGAGAGAAAGCAGGAATGAGGTACTGAAGTTGCATGATCAGCCATGATCATTTTGAATGGTGGTGAAGGCTCGAAGGGCCGAATAGCCTTCTCCTGCACCTATTTTCTATGTTTCTATGTTTCTATGTGTTGGGGGGGTCCTGAACACAGTTGGTTAGACGTTACGAGCCCATTACTCTCGCCCGCGGGGGGTAATGTTGACTTTGAGCGGCAGTGTAAAACAGGTGACTTCAATGGACATACAAATCGGGAGAGATGTGAAACCCATTTGGCACAAAGTCAAAATCTACCCCATTAAGTGCTTCAGCCCCAGCTACAGAAGAACATCTCCGAGCAGCTCTATTTATCACACCAGCCATCTCTCTGAAGCGGTCTTATATGTTGTCAGCGAGATGTTTGCGCATTCAGTGCCAACCATTGGCCTTGTGCAGCTGGTGACAACTCTGATGTAAAGGTGGCCGATTCACCCACATCCAGAAGCGCCTATTTTTCACCAAGAAAGAAAGACGAGCCTTTTGCACTAAATTAAATGAAATTCAGCGAAACACTCCATTTTAGAGACACAAAAGCAAAATGGATCTTCATTTTGTTTATGTTCAATTGCTTTTGTTTTTCTAGTACTCTTGACACAGCAGTAATTGGGAGGATGCAGATGAAATATTTGTACTGTTGAACTCCCCAGCTTTCAGTGAGCTCATCCTCTGTTTAGTTCTGTCTGAGTGTGTGATTAGAGGCTGCCGGTAATCTTTGAAAGTTGGATTGCCGGCTGTTGCAGCTGCTGATTAATTATTCCTGCCAATTTGTTCGTGTGTGAGCCAATCCCTAATGGCACTCTTGACGAGTATTTTATTCTCTGCTGTGGTTTTAGTGCCATTTCCTTTCCTTCGATCATTTTCAGGGCCGCAGCAAAGGCATTGATCCAGCAAGCTGGCTCAAATAGGATGAGTGTCAGCTTCCTGCTTCTGGTTGGAAGCCTCAGTCTCCTTGTCGGCAGCTCTTCAAAGAGCTTTTGCACCATTGTCAGCCATGGCTCAGTGGGCAGCTCTCTCATCTCTGAAGCAGTAGGTTGTGGCTTCATTTCCCACTCCAGAGACCTTGAGCACAAGATCTAAACTGACACTGAGGGAGTTGTGCACCATTGGGATTGCCATCTTTCAGGTGAGATGTTAAACCAAAGTCCTGTTTGGCCTCTCGACTGGATGTCAAAGATTTTGGGGCTCTATTTGAAGCAGAGCAGGGGAGTTCTCTCTGGTGTCTTGGTCGATATCTATCTCTCAACCAACACCTAAAAAAACAGATTATTTGGCCATATCATGTTGCGGTTTGTGGGAGCTTGCTGTGCACAGATTGGCTGTTGCATTTCCTACATTATAACAGTGACTACACTTCAAAAGTACTTTGTTGGCGAAAAGCACTTTGGCACATCCGGAAGTCATGAAAGGTGCTGTAAAAAGCCGAATCTTTCATGTCTCCCTGACATAATATCTGGGGGCTGAAATTGCCCCTTTCCGAAAGGCCCGTTCGGGAGGCACTAATGGGGCGATAAAGACTTTTTAACTGGGGGCAGGCGGTGGAAGCACCCCGCCCAGAATTGCCCTCCGGATTGCGGGGGTGAAAACCGCTTTGGGTCGCGCCCCGTTATCTTTGCCCCAGGCAGCAGCGTACACGCCAGTGACATCATCGGCATGCGTGCCGATCCCTTATTGGCTCCGCACCGACCCCTTTATGCCCCACGGGAGAAATTGCACCCCGCCCGCCCTTAAAGGGGAGGGCCTTGCGCCGTGGCCGCCATCTTTTCTTGTCGAAGGGGAGGGATGTTGTGTTGTGTCAGCGCAACACGGCACATCCGCATCGCACTGACGTCACTGTCTCCGCACTTCCGCCCCTCTCTCGCCCTGCTATTGCCACTTGGAGGCCACTTAGCCTCCTACATGGCAGCTCTCCGATTTGGGAAACAAAATGCCAAATTTACAAACTTCCTCTTGCCCATTTCAGCCGGTGCTAAGTTCTCGCTTAATTCAAATTATGCACCTCAAAACCCAGCGCGGGGCAATTTCACCCCCCCCCCAGGAGTCCACGTGTGAGTGTGCGGGTATCTCCGACTGTGAAATTCCATCCCTCCCTGTGGGAAGCTGTCTAGCTAAGGCATGACTAGGGTCAGCAACGGAGAGGTGTCACTGGTGGAGCGAGCAACACACATTGTGATTGTAGATTCAGCATGTCGCGCTGTGATGCTCTACACCTTTTCAAATTGAGAAGCCGAGATGAAAGTCCAAGGCCTCCAGTACAGCACACCACAGCGTTGGAAGGAAGGCTCAAGTAGGCACTTGTCATGTAACTCACGCTTGTAAGATGTAAGAGGAACAGAAGAGCTCGGAAGTTGCACAGGTTAGAGGTCCTGGGAAAGAATGTGTTAGAAATGAGACAATGTAGTAAGTCTTGATTTCAACGCAGTAAAGTTACCCACAAGACGCAGAGCATGGAAGGTAGATTATTTAGAGATTAGAAAGAACAAGAGAGGAAACATCACAGAAGCAATAATCGCCCCTCCAGAGGAATAGGTACTATATCCGTTCATTTAAATAAAACAGAAACACAATGTAACCTTCCCTTAATGAGCTGATCTGGAATTGTAGCATTTATTGTGGCCTTGTGAGGTGCAGGAATGAGTACTAGACATTACTGCAGGTTAAATAAAGTGTTGAACAGTGTGCTGTTCTGTGCAATATTCTGCAACGCTGGCCGTGTAGCACCTAACTCTGTGGCCTCAGTAAGCAGTGCACGGCTCACTGCCTCTCTCCCCATTAGAACTGTCATCAATTAGAAATTCTCCAACATTTTCACATTTTTGCTTCGCTGCCAATTAGTAACTTCCCCTGTTCTGCTCTGGTGATAGAGCAGGGAGAAAAACGCGCCCCCACCCCACACATCCTTCGCACCCCCCCACCCCCTCCGCATCCCCTACCCCCTCACACCCTCCGCATCCCCCACCCCTCCAGCCCCTCCCCACACCCTCCGCACCCCTCCACCTTCCCTACCCACCCCCCCACCTCCCCACCCACCCGCACTCCTCCACCCCTTCGGCACCCCCCACCCCCTCCGACCCCTACCCTCTCCACACTCCCCCAGCCCCTCCCCACCCCCTCCCTCCTCCGCCCCCCCATCCCCTCCGCACCTCCCCACCCCCTCTGCACTTCTCCACCTCCCCACCCCCTCCGCCCCCTACCACCCCCTCCGCATCTCCCCACCCCCTCCGCACTTCTCCACCTCCCCACCCCCTCTGCACTCCCCACCCCTTCCGCGCCCCCACAACCCCACCCCCTCGCACCCCGCACCCTATCCTCACCCCCCAACCCCTGCATCCAAAACACCCCATTGCTCTAAAGTCTGGAATTGAGGGAGTTTTTAAACTGCATTTTGATCGTATATTTTGTGGCTGTAGTTGCAATATTTGAACGTAGTGCATAAAGATGATTGATGGTCTCTTTCTTTGAAATGCCAATTCTGCACTCGAACATATTTTACAAAGGTTGCTGTTATAAACAGATAGAGATTAAAATTTGACAAGATAATATTAAGAGCAAAACACTGTCCTTAAAGGCTTCATAGAAAGGGTTTTACAGTGAGAAATGTGTTGATAGCATGTTCCTTTCAGAACGAAAGCCATAAGCATTGTGTGTTATATCAGTGTAACGGACAGGGACGTCAGTAATAGAGTGTGTTATATCAGTGTTATATCAGTGTAACAGACAGGGACATCACTAATAGAGTGTGTTATATCAGTGTTATAGCAGTGTAACGGACAGTGAAGTCACTAAAAGAGTGTATTATATCAGTGTTATATCAGTGTAATGGACAGGGAAGTCACCAATAGAATGTATTACATGGTTTCTCTATTACTGAGATGGAGTATAAATTATGTGTTGGATGAGGTGCTACAATGGAGTGGCACAATGATCCTATTTAACTGGGACAGGAAATATTAGGGAGAATAAACGGTGTATATTACACCTCATGGGAGTTCACGAGGCAGAATGGGATCTCAACAGTCTAGGACACTTAGATGGAAGGAAGTGCCCCTTACTGTAGGAGACAAATTTGTGAGGTAAATAGGGACAGTAAATCCAGATAGAATGTGGCAGGAGACACAGTGACGCTGTAGGGCATTGGAGCCTGTCAAAGCAGCTTGCTGCAGGTTTTCCCCATTGGATAATGCTCAGGACTGGTCAACAACAACTTGCATTTATATAGTGCCTTTAACGCAGTAAAATGTCCCAAGGCGCTTCAAAGGAGACAAAAATTGACACAAGTCAAAGAAGAAGACATTAAGCGAAGGTGACTGAACGCTTGGTCAAAGAGGTAGAGTTGAGGGTTGAATGGTCGATATGAATGGTGTCCTGAATTGCTTCTCGCCTAGTCCCAGCACATGTCCAGTCCCATTAACAGACTCAGGAAATGCCAAACTCCCTCTTATAGTTTGTATAATTCATTACTGAATGAAACTGTGTGCAGAAGGTTATGAAGGTCCCAGGTCTGTGCTAACTTAGCTGATGTCCTAATATTATCCTCAGTGCCCTGAGCTAGTGAAGGGAAAAATCAGCCTGGGTTCTTGGTTCTTATCAATGACTGAAATGACCCACATTTGAATAGCTGCTGACACTCATTGTGGAATGGCTACATAAGTGAGCACTGGAGAGGTGCTGGCACCTGTGGAGCTGTACTGATCTGTGCGAGCTTGTGACATTCAGGAAACAGCTTTTTGTACAGGCGGATGGAGTCAGTGACGAGGGAACGGAGTTTGTGTGGGCAGTTTGAAGTGTGCCAACTGATACCAGGCACATGCCGCTACTTTGACAGATGTGCATGTTTTTCACAGAGATAAAGTAGGTGTAAAAGAAAGAAAGACTAGGATTCTTATAGCGCCTTTCACGACCACCGGACGTCTCAAAGCACTTTATAGCCAATGAAGTAATTTTGGAGTGTAGTCACTGTTGTAATGTGGGAAATGCAGCAGCCAATTTTCACACAAGCAAGCTCCCACACACAGCAATGTGATAATGATCAGATAATCTGTTTTTGTTATGTTCATTGAGGGATAAATATTGGCCAGGACACCGGGGATAACTCCCCCGCTCTTCTTCAAAATAGTGCCATGGGATCTGTTATGTCTACTTGAGAGAGCAAACAGGGCCTCAGTTTATCACCTCAACCAAAAAGCAGCACAGCGCTCCCTCAGCACTGTCAGCCTAGATTTTTTACGCTGATGTTCCTGGAGTGGGACTTGAACCTTCTGACACAGAGGCATGTATGTTACCCACTGTGCCCCAGCTGACACTGTAACACTGCATCATCAATCAGTAAAAGTCTTCAAAACCGTGCTTGAGGAGATCGGTTTTTTTTAAGAACTTACCCGTACTGGCTTTTCATTAACCAACAGCTAACTAACCAGAGAGATCAAATCCTACAAACAAACAGATTTCCTTCTCCGTTAGTGTCTTACTGAGCGAACTGACCAATTGGACCCTAGGCTTGATAGTTAGTGCGTGTGGTTAGTTAGTTGATGTCAGCCGGGGCAGCGGTAGGTGAGCTGCAGATGGACCGAAGAGAAAAAATAAAAAATATCAGCCAGGTTTCCCACCGCTGGTCACTGCTCTTCCCAACCACCATCGGAAAGTGGGCACGTTTGGACAACAACAAATGCAACCTGCATTTATTTATCGCCATTGATGTAGTAAAATGTCCCACAGGTGTGTTACCAGTTAAGATTTGACATCGAGCAAGCGGAAAGAGCGTGCGGCAAACCAGTCCCACCCGCCCTTTCCCTCAATGACTATCTGTCCCACCTGTGACAGGGACTGTGGTTCTTGTATTGGACTATTCAGCCACCTAAGGACTCAATTTTAGAGTGGAAGCAAGTCTCCCTTGATTCCGAGGGACTGCCTGTGATGATGATGATGATGACATTGGAGATATTGGGACAGGTGACCAAAAGCTTGGTCAAAGAGATACGTTTTAAAGATTGCCTTAAAAGAGGAGAGACAGGCAGAGAGGTTCAGAGAGGAAATTCCAGAGCCTAGGGCCTTGACAGTTGAAGGCTTGGTCACCAACGGTGAGGTGAAGGAAATCGGGGATGCGCAAGAGGCCAGAATGGGAGGAACGCAGTGTTCTCAGAGGGCATTGGGTGAGGTGGGATTAGGCACGACTGTGATGCCCCCCCATGTTTGAATAGCCGGCCAACACTCATTATATTTCATTGGCTGTAAAGCGCTTTGAGACTTCCTGAGATTGTGAAAGGTGCTATAAATATACAAATCTTTCATTCTTTCTTCCTGCTAACCTGTGCTCACTGACCTACATTGGCTCCTGGTCCAGCAACATCTCGATTTAAAAATTTCCATCCTTGTTTTCAAATCCCTCCATGCCCTCACCCCTCCCTATCTCTGCAATCCTCTCCAGCCCTACACCCCTCTGAGATCCATGCATTGCTCCAATTCCGGCCTCTTGAGCATCACCGATTGTAATCGCTCCACCATTGGCCACCGTGCCTTCAGCTGCCTGGGCCCTGAGCTCTGGAATTCCCTCCCTAAATCTTTCTGCCTCTCTGCCTCTCTCTCCTCCTTTAAGACGCTCCTTAAACCCTTCCTCTTTGACCAAGCTTTTGACCACCTCTCCTAATATCTGCTTACATGGCTCGGTGTCAAATTTTGTTTGATAATCGCTCCTGTGAAGCGCCTTGAGATGTTTTGCTACATTAAAGGCGCTATATAAATGCAAGACGTTGTTGTTGTTGTCTCGGCTCAACATCAAGAAGTGAGGGAATGGGAGGACTGTTGGACCCCCATGAAACTATATCCTAGTGTGAGTCAGTGCTGCAGCAGTGGAGGGGAGGAGACGGGAACTGGTCGGAGGGCTCAGGAGGAGCTGTGCGATGGCAGATGGAGCCGGGATGCAGAGAAGGAAGTGGCAGCTGGAGACCGGCATCTGGCAAATCTCTGTGTGCTGAGCAGCCTCACCAGAGCTAGACAGTGTCTGTGAGTGGAACATCCCAGTCCAACACTGCATCAGGTCAGCACGTGCGCACTTCACCAAAACTCTGCTGATGCGTGGCCACCTCTTGATGCTTCAACCAGAAGTCCTGTTAATTTCCAAACTGCAAAGTAGTTTGTTAAAGGAAACAGCATTGCCTAGTCAATATTTAATTACATTGTGCTTCGTAGTGGGTGGTTGAGTGACCAGAGATAGTTCAGTGCACACCGGTGAGTGTTTAATCAGGGCGGCTGATTTATGGTAATGTATTGAATGGATGACAGTAGCAATTTAAAAAACACAGGTTGCTTCAGGCTTTAAAGAGCGAATGTCACCATCGGGACCTCTCGTAAAAAAGTCAAACAGTTGCGAAGAATTATTAACATTCACATCCTTTTAGTTTAGTTCTGTTTTTTTTTAAAACATTCTGAATAGTTTTAACAGTGAGCGCTGGCGGCATAACTGAGTGCTGCTGGGTTGGAGGAGTTACATTGTCTGACATTGTGTTGGAGCCAGGTAACACCAGTAGAAATATAGTTATTAATGTTGGTGGGAGGTTGGAAGGAGTTACTGATTCTGATGGCATGAGTGAGTTGGATTCACATCAGTAGAGATGTAACAATATATCTTACAAACCTGAGCTCCCAATGGGAGAAGCTCTACATCGGAAGGTAGGGACAGTGGTAGGCCATTCAACTGCTTCAACCAATCAATTAGATCATGGCTGATCCGTACCTCAATACAATTTACCCGCCTCTGTTCTATATCCCTTGATACCCTTACCTAACAAAGATTTATCAATCTCAGTCTTGAAATTTTCAATTAGCCCAACCTTTTGGGCTAATGAGGGGAGCACAAATTCGTAAAATATACCCTTCAGTCAGTAACATACACTGCTGTCTGAGGGAATTACTGATAATGTGAGTGAGTTGGATTAACACTAGTAGAGATGTACGCGATGAGTATAGATTCCCTGAAGTTCTTCAGAAGAGCGTTGGCAAGGTCTTGAGAGAAGATTGCAATCAAGCTGTAGAGGGTAAATCATGGGTTGGCTGGGATGAGTGGGATTCCTGATTTACCACAATCTCCTCGGCCTTGCTCGATCACTTCAGGGGGTTGGAGAGGAACCTCCTAGTGCTGTTCCTAAATTGGTCTCAGGTTACTCTTTGCTTTAATCTCAGCTGTGGCTCAGTGAGTAGTTTTACTCGCCTCTGAATCAGATGGTTGTGGGTTCAAGCCCCACTCCAGGGACTTGAGCACACAAAGCTAGACTGGCACTCCAGTGGAGTGCTGCACTGTCGGAGGTGCCGTCTTTTGGATGAGACATTAAACTGAGGTCCCGTCTGCTCTCTCAGGATTGAAGAAGAGCAGGGGAGTTATCCCCCGGTGTGCTGACCAATATTTATCCCTCAATCATAGAAACATAGAAACATCGAAAATAGGTGCAGGAATAGGCCATTCTGCCCTTCGAGCATGCACCATCATTCAATAAGATCATGGCTGATCATTCCTTCAGTACCCCATTCCTGCTTTTTCTCCATACCCCTTGATCCCTTTAGCCGCAAGAGCCATATCTAACTCCCTCTTGAACATAACTAAAACAGATTATCTGGTCATTATCACATTGTTGTTTGTGGGAGCTTGCTGTGCACAAATTGGCTGCCGCGTTTTCTGCATCAAAAAGTACTTCATTAGCTGTAAAGCACTTTGAGACGTCCGATGGTTGTGAAAGGCGCTATATAACTGTAAGTCTTTCTTTAATGCCCTTTCCACAAGATTAAGGGCCTGGGGGAAGACAAAGCTCTGTCCCGGGAGCACTATGTCATATAATTTACCACGAGATAAGTTTGAAAGGTGAAAAGTCCAGTGACTCCTGCTGTCAATGTGTTGGGCAGTAGCTTGGTTTATCCCCATAGGGAAAACACGCATTTTACCCAGCCAGCCTTTGTGCATCTCCTTTCACTTCGCTGGCAGAAGCCTCGCTATAACTTATCTCCTCTCACCCTTGGCCACATCTGGCTACAGTGACCAACAGAGAATGGGAGGAAGCGACCAATTTTTAAAAAGTATATTAAAAATCTTACGTCTGCTTGCACGTCCTGTCTACAAAATGTTATTTCCTGTTGACATGTTTTTGTGGCACTTTTGTGTCAATTTTCCCATCACAATTTCCTGTAATGGAAACTTCCTATTTAAACTTGTAACACTGTAATGAGGCCCTCCCACCAGCGGCAGCACTATGGTGCCTCAGTTTTTGCATCTCTCAGCTCCTCAGTCTGCACAGCGGAGGAAGACATATCTAACTTCTCAAACTTCTGCAGCATTTGCTATTTACATTTTGTAAGTAATGATATAAAATAAAAGGATTATATAAAAATAAGGACAAAATGTACGACTTTAAAATGCCGGCTAACCACACTTCACCCAAAGATTGCATTCATCCTTAACTCCTAGTTGGCAGCGCCATAGGTGATCAACTAGTATTAAATAATAAAGTCTTGGTCTGAAAATGATACTTTATTCTAATAGCAACCCCTATCGTTCCTGTAGGTATGTCTAATGAAGTAGTTATATATTCCTTAAAGATCTTGGCTGTATAAGTTGCCAGTGTATGTAATAAAGCTTAGAATCGGGACAAGGAGGGTCAAGTTTAATTGTTTGGACCTAACAGTGGGTGGTCACTTGCACAGCTGTGAGGTTGGCAGTGGAATGCATCTGTAAAACGAGCCTCTTCCAGTGGCTGTTTCAATATGCCACAGTTTAGTCACACTCCCAGCTCCCTGGGTTGAAACGATGATGTTGGAGGATCTGCTTTACGATGTTTGGCAACAAAATACTTTCTTTCCCCTCCGATTGTCCCATTCCCCCAGCCAAGGGGCATCACCACGGAGCCTTACAGACCAGGAAAGTCTCAGGTTCGATCCCTAGCCTGTACAATTAGTTCATCTCAGCTGGGTGGGAAATGGGGGAGCCACAAATGCTTTCAGTGACCTTAGGCTAGGGAAGAGATGAATCAGCCAATGATTCCCACCGCTGACTCTTGCTGGAAGGTCAGGTGAAGACAGTATCAGGCTCCACTGCAGTTAGCTCCACCACCAGGGCTAAATAGCCTGTCGTTCAACATCAAGACTCACCCATGAAGACTGGCGTGTTCCAGGAGCAGTCGCTGGATAGTGATCAGCACTATTTTCCCAATGGAAGCGAAACTTAACACCCTCTGTCTCCACCCCCGCTTCAGACACATCATAAAGCTCTTGATACAAGCTACTTACTTTTGAAATTGTAGTGACTGTTGTTAAACCTTGTATAAAGCAAGATCCCAGAAACAGCAATGAGATGAATGACCCCTTTGGTGATATGGGTTTAAGGGAAGAATTTTGGCCAGGTTCCCGGGACATGTATCAGATAGTAACATGGTGTCAGTTGTGGCTAAGTGCGTAGTACCCTTTCCTCGAAGTCAGAAGGTTATCAGTTCAAGTTCTAGACCAGAAATTTGAGTGCCAAATCTAGACTGAGCATTCCTCATTATAATCGCTCAACCATTGGTGGCCGTGCCTTCTGTTGCCTCGGCCCCAAGCTCTGGAACTCCCTGCCTAAACCTCTCTTTCCCCCATCAAGATGCTACTTAAAACCTACCTCTTTGACCAAGCTTTTGGTCATCTGCCATAATTTCTACTTATGCTGCTCGGTGTCAAATTTTAATCTCATAATATTCCAGTGAAAGGCGCTATATAAATACAAGTTGTTGTTGATGCTCCAGTGCAGTACTGAGGAGTGCTACAGTGTTGGAGGTACCATCTTTCAGATAAAATGTTAAACCGAAGGCCTGTCTGCAATGTTCCTTTTAATTGTTTTTGGGTGCGCGGTCCCTTTAACTGGCTGCGCTTCCCATTCAAATATTTGCGTGGAGCGGCTTGTTCCTTTGAGAAGCCGGTGAATGGCCTGAGTGGGACCTCTAGACCATTGCCCGCCATGGGGCCACGCAGCTTAGTGGGAACGGTGCCCATCTACCCTCTCAAGTGGATGTAAAAGATCCCATGGCACTATTTCAAAGTAAAGCAGGGGAGTCCTGGCCAATATTAACCCTCAATCATCAACATTAAAATGAGATTGAAGGCCGATAAATCCCCAGGTCCCGATGGACTGCATCCCAGAGTACTTAAGGAGGTGGCTTTGGAAATAGCGGATGCATTGATAGTAATTTTCCAACATTCCATTGACTCTGGATCAGCTCCTATCGAGTGGAGGGTAGCCAATGTAACCCCACTTTTTAAAAAAGGAGGGAAAGAGAAAACAGTGAATTATAGACCGGTCAGCCTGACCTCAGTAATGGGTAAAATGATGGAATCAATTATTCAGGATGTCATAGCAGCGCATTTGGAAAGAGGTGACATGATAGGTCCAAGTCAGCATGGATTTGTGAAAGGGAAATCATGCTTGACAAATCTTCTGGAATTTTTTGAGGATGTTTCCAGTAGAGTGGACAAGGGAGAACCAGTTGATGTGGTATATTTGGACTTTCAGAAGGCTTTCGACAAGGTCCCACACAAGAGATTAATGTGCAAAGTTTAAGCACATGGGATTGGGGGTAGTGTGCTGACATGGATTGAGAACTGGTTGTCAGACAGGAAGCAAAGAGTAGGAGTAAATGAGTACTTTTCAGAATGGCAGGCAGTGACTAGTGGGGTACTGCAAGGTTCTGTGCTGGGGCCCCAGCTGTTTACACTGTACATTAATGATTTAGATGAGGGGATTAAATGTAGTATCTCCAAATTTGCAGATGACACTAAGTTGGGTGGCAGTGTGAGCTGCGAGGAGGATGCTATGAGGCTGCAGAGTGACTTGGATAGGTTAGGTGAGTGGGCAAATGCATGGCAGATGAAGTATAATGTGGATAAATGTGAGGTTATCCACTTTGGTGGTAAAAACAGAGAGTCAGACTCTTATCTGAATGGTGACAGATTAGGAAAAGGGGAGATGCAACGAGACCTGGGTGTCATGGTACATCAGTCATTGAAGGTTGGCATGCAGGTACAGCAGGCGGTTAAGAAAGCAAATGGCATGTTGGCCTTCAAAGCGAGGGGATTTGAGTACAGGGGCAGGGAGGTGTTGCTACAGTTGTACAGGGCCTTGGTGAGGCCACACCTGGAGTATTGTGTACAGTTTTGGTCTCCTAACTTGAGGAAGGACATTCTTGCTATTGAGGGAGTGCAGCGAAGGTTCACCAGACTGATTCCCGGGATGGCGGGACTGACCTATCAAGAAAGACTGGATCAACTGGGCTTGTATTCACTGGAGTTCAGAAGAATGAGAGGGGACCTCATAGAAACCTTTAAAATTCTGATGAGTTCAGACAGGTTAGATGCAGGAAGAATGTTCCCAATGTTGGGGAAGTCCAGAACCAGGGGTCACAGTCTAAGGATAAGGGGTAAGCCATTTAGGACCGAGATGAGGAGAAACTTCTTCACCCAGAGAGTGGTGAACCTGTGGAATTCTCTACCACAGAAAGTTGTTGAGGCCAATTCACTAAATATATTCAAAAAGGAGTTAGATGAAGTCCTTACTACTAGGGGGATCAAGGGGTATGGCGAGAAAGCAGGAATGGGGTACTGAAGTTGCATGTTCAGCCATGAACTCATTGAATGGCGGTGCAGGCTAGAAGGGCCGAATGGCCTACTCCTGCACCTATTTTCTATGTTTCTATGTTTCTATGTTTCTAAGATTATCTGGTCGTTATTACATTGCTGTTTATGGGAGCTTGCTGTGCGCAGATTGATTGGCTCGTTTCCTACATTACAAATGTTACTACACTTTAAATGTACTTCATTGGCTGTAAAGCCTTTGGGGCGTCTTGAAATGGTGAAAGTCGCCATATAAATGTAATTCTTCCTTTTAGATCTTTACTGTCTGTTTTTGATCTGCCAAAACAGGCAGACAGTTTAACATCTCATTGAAGGATGGCACCTCAGACAGTGCAGCACTCTCCCAGTATTACTCTAGATGTACTCAAGTCATGTAGTGGGGCTTGAACCTCAACTTTCTGACTCAAAATTGATCAGCTAACTCAGTACCGAATGGGAGTAGAATCTTGAATCTGCCTCCTCACTCCATGTAACCGCAGAACTCAGTTTCCACAAGATAATAGTGACCATTCTTAATTTCCATTGAAGTACAAACACAAGTTTTATCCAGATACAATATTATCAGACCGATTTTCTGATTGAAGGTGACTTGTCCCACCTCCCCCAAGAGCACATATCGAGAATATCAAGGTTACGCTTCCCAGAGCCTTCCATCTATTTGGATGGAAAATCATGGGGAGCACGCCCGCGATCTCCCAGTAGGTGAAGGTCTGCAGCTGCCAGCATTCGGAAAGTCAGCCCTTACAGCTCAATCTACTCGACACTGACATGACATTGATAACAAGAGAATCTGTCAATTTCAGATCAGTTTCATCAATTTTAAATCAATGAGCTGGACAAAAATTCACTGGAACTTTGGAAAAGCGTCTGTGTGGCAGACAGAAAGCTGATTAAGCTGTGATGCCAACTGTTTGTGTCCAGCGGTGATGCACCGTGACAATCGGCCACTGTGGGGTGCACAAACACACGCACACATACACACACACACACACACACGCGCACACACGCACGCACACACACGCACACACACATATACACACACACACACATACACACACATACACACACATGCACACACGCACACGCACGCACACACATATATACACATGCATTCACACACACACACACACACACACACACACGCGCGCGCACACATGCACAACACGCACACACACGTATATATGCAGACACACATGCACACATACACACTCGCACAGTGATAATTATAATTCTGAGCCTTTTTGATTATGGTCAAAAACAGACAAGTAAGAGCTTTCCCCCCGCCCCCTTCCCATTCCCCATCACCCCCTCCCTCCCATGGTGAAATGAGCAAAAGCAATACTCGGTTTGGTTTTGAACCTTGCAGCTAGAAACGAAAGCGCTCCAAGTTTGATCTATGCTGAGTTAGTTGGATGGGGGTTGGGATTGTTCCAGTTAGTGACAGAACCTGGGCTAGGGCAGACCAGCGTCAACTAGGACTCCTCCCATTGATTGTTACTGTAGTGTGGGTATACTCACAGAGCGGCCTAGCCAGTCACGTGATGTTCACAAGACTCAATAAAACCCCAGTCAGTTGGGTCTCAGCCATCCACGATGAGGTATGCAGTTGTGAGCCTAGTGGGTGAACTGGTAATGTTTGTGTGATTGTTAAAGCTTTGTTAATAAACCAACTAGTTCTTAATAGCAATGTGTTGCTATGAATTCTTAATCCATGAATCAAATACATTACAGTTACTCAGCGTGAATATGTGGACTCTGGGATCAGGCTGAGCTGTGATGCCCCCCATGGTACAATTGCCTGCTAACACCCTCTCGACTCACAAACGGCCACTTTGATGAGGAGTTGGAGGGCAGTTAGCACCCATGTGACCAAACTGTAACTAACTCACAAAAGGGCAGGAAGATTTATATATTTTTAAAGAACAAGTTATGTATATATATAAAAAAATAAGCACTACAGGCTGAATTGGTGAGTAAAAGATGACAGTCGGTAATAAAAGGAGCTGAGAGATCGGGGCTGTGGAGCACTGATGTAGCTGGTGACTGCTGGAGGTGCAGAGAGTCCTGTATCATCTGGATGATACATTACAACACTTGGGTCTTGTGCTCCCGACTGCTAGCACCATAGCAGAATCCATCAGTTGAGGTGATCAGTGTTGCTGGGGGATGGGGGAGAATGAAAAAAAGGAAGTTTTGTATTTACGACCACCGGATGTCTTGAAGCGCTTTACAGCCAATGACATACTTTTGGAGTGTAGTCACTGTTGTAATGTGGGAAACGCAGCAGCCAACCTGCGCACAGCAAGCTCCCACAAACAGTAATGTGATAATGACCAGACAATCTGTTTTTGTTATGTTAGTTGAGGGATAAATATTGGCCAAGACACCGGGGATAGCTCCTCTGCTCTTCTTCGAAATAGTGCCATGGGATTTTTTACATCTACCTGAGAGAGCAGACGGGGCCTCAGTTTAATGTCTCACCTGAAAGCCAGCACCTCCAACAGTGCAGCACTCCCTCAGCACTGCAGTGTCAGCCTAGATTTACATGCTCAAGTTCCTGGAGTAGAACTTGAACCAATAACCTTCAGAGGCGAGTGTGCTACCCACTGAGCCACAGCTGACACTGAAAGTGGAAAAGAGAACGAAAGGGTAATAGACATCTGACAATCTCTTACCTTAAAGATTGTGGATGCTGGGACAATTGGAGCTTTCAAGACTGAGATCGCTAGGTGTTTGTTAGGGAGGGGTAACAAGGGATTTGGAGCTGAGGCGGGCCAATGGAGTTGAGGTGCAGATCAGCCATGATCTAATTGAATGGCGGAGCAGGTACAAGGGGCTGAATGGCCTCCCCCTGATTCTTTGTTCCTATACTCACGTGACATGTATGAACTGATCAATATGTGCGGCGTATCAGGACAGGCAGTGCTTCTCTGTCTAAGGTGCTGAAAGTACACTGAGCAATCAGCTGGAACTGCACTTGGAATGTGAGGCACAGAATCACTCAGCACACTCAGTTAACACGTACTTCACAAGTTGATTAGGGAGTTGATGTTTTTTCATTTAGTTGTATTTTGAGAGGCGATTGTAAATGTCAATCACGGATGTATCCCTTAAAGTGCACTGCAATGTGATTGCTGCTTTGTAATGCGACACCAGTCACTGAGAGACCCAAATTCCAAGCTATTTGGCATTCCTGGAATTTCAATTGAAAGTTATTTGAAGGAGCCGGTGTCAAAGCAACACGGGACAGTGGGTGAGACACCAACCGGCAACACAAGATCGGCTCCTGCGCCTCAATCTTCCACATCACTCCTGAAATGTCTTGACGCAAAACTAACAGCAAAGTTCAGCTGGTGTCCCTGCTGCCTGCGTCAGCTGTGGCTCAGTGGGCAGCACACTTGCTTCTGAGTCAGAGGTTGTGGGTTCAAACAAAGAAACATAGAAAATAGGTGCAGGAGTAGGCCATTCGGCTCTTCGAGCCTGTACCGCCATTCAATAAGATCATGGCTGATCATTCCTTCAGTACTCCTTTCCTGCTTTTTCTCCATACCCTTTGATCCCCTTTAGCCGTAAGGGGCATATCTAACTCCCTCTTAAATATATCCAATGAACTGTCTTCAACAACTCTCTGCGGCAGGGAATTCCACAGGTTAACAACTCTCTGAGTGAAGAAATTTCTCCTCATCTCAGTACTAAATGGCTTACTCCTTATCCTAAAGCTATGTCCCCTGGTTCTGGACTTCCCCAACATCGGTAACATTCTCCCCACATCTAACCTGTCCAGTACCATCAGAATCTTATACGTTTCTATGAGATCCCCTCTCCTCCTTCTAAACTCCAGTGAATAAAGGCCCAGTTGATCCAGTCTTTCCTCATATGTCAGTCCAGCCATCCCTGGAATCAGTCTGGTGAACATTTGCTGCACTCTCTCAATAGCAAGAACGTCCTTCCTCAGATTAGAAGACCAAAACTGAACACAATATTCCAGGTGAGGCCTCACTAAAGCCCTGTACAACTGCAATAAGACCTCCCTGCTCCTATACTCAAATCCCCTAGCTATGAAGGCCAACATATCATTTGCCTTCTTTACCGCCTGCTGTACCTGCATGCCCACTTTCAGTGACTGATGAACCATGACACCCAGGTCTTGTTGCACCTCCCCTTTTCCTAATCTGCCGCCATTCAGATAATATTCTGCCTTCGTGTTTTTGCCCCCAAAATGGATAACCTCACATTTATCAAGTCTCACTCCAGGTGCTTGAGTACATAAATATTGCCTGACACTCCAGTGTAGTGCTGAGGGAGCGCTGTACTGTTGGAGGTGCTGTCTTTCAGATGAGATGATAAACCGAGGCCCCGTCTGCCCTCTCAGGTGGACGTAAAAGACCCCATACCACTATTTCAAGGAAGAGCATGCGAGTTATCCCCGGTATACCAGCCAATATTTATCCCTCAATCAACATAACAAAAAACGATTATCTGGTCATTATCACATTGCTGTTTGTGGGAGCTTGCTGTGTGGAAATTGGCTGCCACGTTTCCCACATTACAACAGTGACGACACTCCAAAAGTACTTCATTGGCTGTAAAGTGCTTTGGGACGTTTGGAAGATAAGGCGCTTATATAAATGCAATTCTTTTTTGTGGAGCATTTCCCCCACTTGTCAGGAACAGCATCGCACTCACCACTTTAAACACAAAGGAGCCAAGTTACTGCTCGTTTCCGCTGGTTATATCAGTGCAATCCTGGCGGAACGGGCCGAAGCAATGTGAAAGATTGGGGAAATTTAAACGCAAGTGAGTTACCCCCCAAACCGCTGAGGTTTGTGTTTTTCATGACCTTGTACACTGGTTCAAGATTCAATTAGCCCGGATCAGGCCCCCGCCCTCTACTAAACTAGCCACGCCTACCCCCCCTCCTCCCCACGTCGAAATTGAGATATTCCGCTGATTGTGCTGATTCGGGAAGGCTCTTCAAATTGTGCTCGTTTTCTTTTGCGCACAGGCACTAATTGCCACGTTTTAAAAGTTTTTTCAGATCAAAAAATATTTAATTTACTTAAAAACTAGCTCGTGTACACCTCACTGCTCTCTGAGGTGGACTCACTGAGGCTGAGCATCTCGAGTCTCATCGCCGAGAGCTTACAGAAATCAAGCGCAGGCAGCGCAAAGAACGTGCGGCAAACCTGTCCCACCCACCCTTTCCCTCAGCAACTGTCTGTCCCACCTGTGGCAGGGACTGTGGCTCTCGTATTGGACTGTTCAGCCACTCAAGGACTCAATTTAAGAGTGGAAGCAAGTCTTCCTCGATTCCGAGGGACTGCCTATGTTGATGAGTATACACCAATGAAACTGTTAAATAGTTCAGCATTACTTTTTAAAATTCATTTTCAGTGATTCCATATCAGGACGACAGGGCACCCTTATTAAAAATACTTATTATTGCTAAAAAAAACATTTTCCGCTGCATTAATAAAGCTGCACCAGGTTACCATTCTCAAATGCATCAAAGAATACTTTTTAATTGAAAGGGGAATAAAAGAAACCATTCCGTTCTAAAGCACTGCCTGATTTGGCTGGTTCGTGGAAGAATTTACATTGGTGATTATGTTAATTATTTTTGGCGGAAACTTGAAGCCTCACCTAACCGGGGCAATTTCCTGATCGCGCCCAAAGCAGAAATTTTACCCCAGACCCTCATCCATCATTTACTGAGTCAGAGTGCAGCCGATGCACTATGTCTTTGGGAACCTGTGTCTTTTCAAGGCGGCGGTCCCTCGAACGAGGATGACTTGCTTCCACAAGAGTTCACAGATGTTTCAATGAAGGACCCGATGTTCCAGTCCTGAACTCCAGTTGAGGGGGTGGAAGATGTCTGTGCGTGGATTTTTTTAATGTGTGATGACCGTTGCACATCAGCCACCACACGGGCTTGACAGAGCTAGGCCTTTATCCAGTGGCAAGGGTTGAACCAGGACGACTGGAGACTTGCTCTGCTGCACGGACCTAGTGCGCACACATTTGGTAGTATGGGCAGGCCCACGATGCCTCTGGGCCCTCGACTCTTCTGGGCCCCGTACCCTCATTCACCGCACCTCCGCCCACGATGTTCCAGGGTCCAGCGTTCTCACAGCAGGTCATCGTGGGCCGCCCCGACCTTTTCAAGGACAGCGGCTTCCACTCACACTTTTGAGAATTCCAGCTTCATCCTGTTGTTACTCAGCTTAATACTCTCGTGAGAGTCGTGAATCTTTGGAATTCTCTACCCCAGAGAGCTGTGGAGAGCTGGGTCATTGAATATATTTAAGGTGGAGATAGACAGATCTTTGAATGATAAGGGAATCAAGGGTTATGGAGAGTGGGCAGGGAAGTGGAGTTGAGGCTAAGATCAGATCAGCCATGATCTTACTGAATGGCAGAGCAGGCTCGAGGGGCCAAATGACCTACTCCTGCTCCTAGTTCTTATGTTCTTATATGAAGCAGGAAAAATTGGCGTAAATATGTTCCATTCTCAACACAGACAATCTTTTCCAGGGGTAACGCTGAGGTAAATATTTCTCTTTCGTGCTCCAAATCAAAGCACGGTGTCCTGACAGCACAAATCGGGAATGTGGTTGTTGTGCCGCCTCCGGTTATCCATCCAATTATTTTAAATCACTGGGTGTGCACACGTTATGTGCTCCATTACATGAAGTTCTGCAGCGCAAACACTACATTGATAATGAGGATGGGTGTGTAACAGAGCACGTCTTATTATTAAGAGTCTGACAATGGGGGTGTGGTTTGCAACAGAGAGAGTTATAACCGAGGAGTCTGTTGTTGAGGGCTGGGTGTAACAGAGAGAGTTATAACCGAGGAATCTGCTGTTGAGGGCAGGGTGCAACAGAGAGAGTTATAACCGAGGAGTCTGTTGTTGAGGGCGGGGTGTAACAGAGAAAGTGTTATAACTGAGAGCTTTTACAATAAAGGTGTGTGCGGTGGATAACATGGAATTTTAATTGCAAGCCTGATTATGAGGCTGGGTTGTGTTCAAGAGTGTAACTGTGAGCGCCAGGCATAGTCTACATTATAACACTGTGTGTAGAATCCTCAGGGATCCTGGACCAGACAGCCTAGGCCAACCATCCCACAGTGCTGCTTCAGTGGATGTTAGGCAGACAAGTATTCAGTGGTACAACTTGCTGTACCCCAACCAATTTCTATAATCAGGTTCCATCAGGATGGTGTACACACGCACCGATAACCGTTAATCTGATGCAGGTAAGGTAAACACAGTCTCCGCACTTGCCAAGTTCAAATCCTGGTTACACCCCAGCCTCCAGCTTCAGAGCGTGATTGTACAGAGGCCTCTTCACCAACATTAAATATTTTCAGTCCAAAGTTACCTCTTCCACCCAGCAGGGTGGATCACCAAGGCCGGCTATAGCAAGTCTCCAGCCCCAGACTGACGCAACTAGTGGAGGCCGGAAATTACTCTGGAGCCCAACGATACAGCCAGGATCGGGGGCATTTCCCAAACCTCTGCCTCCAATCGGCAAGCCTTGGCTTACTTCCAATGGCTGGCATTTATTAACATACATTTCAAAAAGGAATTGGATAAATACTTGAAAGGGAGAACTTGGCAGGGCTATGAGGAATGGGTGGGACTCTCCACCACCAGTGCACCGTGGCTGCAGTGTGTAACATCTACAAGATGCACTGCAGCAACTCCCAGACCTGCGACCTCTACCACCTAGCAGTCGCATGGGAATACCATCACCTGCAAGTTCCCCTCCAAGTCACACACCATCCTGACTTGGAAATATATCGCCGTTCCTTCATTGTTGCTGGGTCAAAATCCTGGAACTCCCTCTCTAACAGCACTATGGAAGTACCTTCACCACATGGACTGCAGCGGTTCAAAAAGGCGGCTCACCACCACCTTCTCAAGGCCAATTAGGGATGGGCAATAAATGCTGGCCTTGCCAGCCGTGCGTACATCCCATGAACGAATAAAAAAAACATAGCTCTTTCAAAGAACCGGCACAGGCATGATGTGCCAAATGGCCTCCTCCTGTGTCATAAGATTCTATGATTCTCTACCTAAATTCCCCTGGTAAGAACACACTGTGGTCCAGTTTGCCAGGCTGTGGAGAAGGTACAGCTCGTGCTCCTGCACTAAGTGTGCAGCAAAGCCACGCCAAGCAGGGTCGCCAACTCTGGCTGGACGCATTCCTGGACGTTTCATAATGTGACCCCCCACCTTCAACCGCCCTGCCCCCACTCTCGTGCCATTGGTCACCCGGCCTGTCCGTCCTCGCAGCTCACTACCTTCCCACACCGGTTGGAAAGCGAACAGACTTTTAATCACCTGATTGAACGATACTCGACTGTTACTCAAACAGCCTTTTTGCCCCATCTCCAATATTTTTATAACTAATAAAGAAAAGGAAATGAAAATAAAAGTCACGCACAATTTTTCTAAATAGCGCTCTGATTTTCCTCCCGGAACCGCTCACAGAAATGTCCTGGGGATGAATCTTTAATTCCTAGAGGGTTGGCAACCCTAGGCAGACCAGTGGGCTTTAAAGACTTGCCCTCACTGTAACAGAGGTCAAGTTATAATGAGAATAGGGTCCATTAGATGGATCGCGTTATAACAAGGCTGCAATGTGCAGTCTAACTCTTCACTTGCACAGTAATTGACTTTATGTGCCACTTGAAAAGGGCACATTGTGAGTGAATATGCCGTGTTACGATATGATTAAACGGATGATATTAGCATAAAAATGTATTTGTGTGAAGGAGCCAGACTGGGGGAGATAAGGAGCATTTTCCTGAGGACAGGACCTCCAGTTTCCCACTGATGTACCTGTAAAAAACCTCCAGTGTCAGGAGAGATGAGTGCAGCTGATTGTGAGGTGATTCATCTGTTTGTCACAAAAATGCGACTCACAATAAGTGGAATACACATTGAAATTGCAGCTCGACTCACACCAACCAAGATAAACGTGTGGCAGCCAGTCCCAGTTAGAACACGGACAATGTGGCCATTTGCCTCAGCCACGAATGCAGTCAGGGCTGTTTTGACTCCGGGAGGAAAATCAGAGCGATATTTAGAAAAATTGTGCCTGACTTTTATTTTCATTTCCTTTTGTTTATTAGTTATAAAAATATTGGAGATGGGGCAAAAAGGTTGTTTGAGTGACAGTCGAGTATCGTTCAATCGGGTGATTAAAAGTCTGTTCGCTTGATGTAAGGTGATGATGTCGCATCATTAAAGGGGATCTGCCTTATGTTGAGGTGCTTGGTCAATTATTTTCTTTGGTGAATCGGTAAAACTGCTGGTCGATTCCATCGACTAGAATTGTGCCGTTTGTTTGGCAAACCTTTTCTAATTTATTTGCGTGAACTTTCGCCGACAATGGTGTCCCTTTAAAGGATGTTGTCAGGGTTACGCTGATGCAAACAACTTGTCCTTTAGTTCCCCTTGCTGTCTCTGTCGGTAAATGCACTGCCGGTGTGGTACAGAACAATGCAGACCAGTGAGGCTCCCCGTTCGATTGAAGGGCTGTGCGAAGTTAACTGATCTCAGTGGGACTGCTACGTGGTTCCTGGCCGGCCTCCCACATTCTGCCCTCCGTAAACCTGAGCTCATCCAAAACTCAGCTGCCCGTGTCCCAACTCGCACCAAGTCCCGTTCACCCATCACAGCCTCTGCTCGCTGACCTACATTGGCAGTACTCCCCAAATGCCTCCATTTAAAAATTCTCATCCTCATGTTCAAATCCCTCCATGGTCTCGCCCCCTCCCTATCTCTGTAATCTCCTCCAGCCCTGCAACTCGCTGGGATCTCTGCGCTCCTCCAATTCTGGCCTCTTGTACATCCCTGACTTCCTTTGCACCACCATTGGCAGCCGTGCCTTCAGCTGCCTAGGCCCGAAGGTCTGAAATGTCCTCCCTAAACCTCTCTGCCTCTGCTCCTTTAAGGCGCTCTTTCAAACCTACCTCTTGGACCAAGCGCTCATAAAGACCCAGGATCATGACCCCCTTCTGCAGCACAGGGGTAGTGAGGCCAATTGTAATGCACTTTCTGCCAATCAGTCAGAGGTCAGCTGATTGAGCCTGAGGCCTCCTTGGTCTATGTTCTTGTTTGTCATCAGAACATGGGTCAAAGCTGCATATCAAGCCAACACTAGGATCCCTGATAAGGTGATGGTGGGGCCGCTCCTGGAACCATTGCAATTCTTGCAGCGATGGTATTCCCGGGATGGTGTTGCGAAGGGAAGTCCAACATTACCACCACAAAATATATATAGCTCCACCTGTGGACTACTGTGACACTGCAGCCAGTGCTGTGTACAAATAAAGAGGGAACAAGTCACCTGACTAGAGTTCCAGAGTGTTCTGCCATCTTAAGGCTGTGTGTGTGTTTGTGAGTTGTACTGAAGATATAACACACCACATAGCACATTACCCACTGAGCCAAGATGGAGCTCAGAATCTATTATAATGAGGTGATTCTTAATAAGTTTCCAGTGATATTGTCGGCTTAGCAACAGGGCTCACCAGCCTTGGTAATCACAATGGCAGATCTCATTGTTCAGTATGTGTTATGTTTTGTTCAGGTTCTCGGCTGCGTCTGGAAGACTCTGCGCCCCGAGTCATCGAGCACCCCTCAGACCTGATCGTGTCGAAAGGGGAGCCGGCCACGCTGAACTGCAAAGCAGAGGGGCGGCCCACTCCCATCATCGAATGGTACAAGGACGGAGAGCGGGTGGAGACAGACAAGGATGACTCCCGCTCCCACCGCATGCTGCTCCCCAGCGGATCGCTCTTCTTCCTGCGCATTGTGCACGGGCGGAGGAGCAAGCCGGACGAAGGCGTCTACGTGTGTCTCGCCAGGAATTACCTCGGGGAGGCCGTCAGCAGAAACGCGTCGCTGGAAGTAGCGAGTAAGTGACCGGGGTGGACAGAGCCCCCTCCCCCTCGGGGAATCACTGATCAGACCCTACTCTCATGGTCCAATAGGCCTGAGGGTAAACACATGTCGTAGTGAGCTGCCATTTGGAATTTGGATAGCGCCGTCTGAAACATATAGAGAGACTGGAGAGGCTGGGACAATACTCCAAAGAGCAGAGAAGGTTATGGGGAGATTTAAGCTTTGAGTTTAGAGTCATTGGAGTTTAGAAGAATGAGAGGTGATCTTATTGAAACGGATACGATTCTGAGGGGGCTTGACAGGGTAGATGCAGAGAGGATGTTTCCCCTCATGGGGGAATCTAGAACTAGGGGGCATTGTTTCAGAATAAGGGGTTGCCCATTTAAAACGGAAATGAGGAGGAATTTCTTCTCTCAGAGGGGGGTGAATCTTTGGAATTCTCTGCCCCAGAGAGCAGTGGAGGCTGGATCATTGAATATATTTAAGGTGAATGATAAGGGAGTCAAGGGTTATGGGAAGCGGGCAGGAAAATGGAGTTCAAGCCAACATCAGATCAACCATGATCTTATTGAATGGCGGAGCAGGCTCAAGGGGCCAAATGGCCGACTCCTGCTCCTATTTCTTATGTTATTATTTTTTTATGTTAAGAGATGTGTTCAAAATGATATGGGGATTTGATAGAGCAGACAGGGAGAAACTGTTTCCACTGGCAGGAGGGTTGGTAACCAGGGCACAAGATTTAAAATAATTGACAAAAGAACCAGGGGGTGAGATGGGGTGAAATTTGATTATGCAGTAAATTTAATCTATAAGGCACTGCCTGAATGGGTGGTGGAAGCAGATTCAATAGTAACTTTCAAAAGTGAATTGGATAAATACTTGAAAGGGATAAATTTTAAGGGCTATGCGACTGATTGGATAGTTCTTTCCAAGAGCCGACACAGACACAGTAGGATGAATGGTCTCCTTCTGTGGTTCGAGATTGGATGATTCTATGAATTCAGTGTTATTTCTTTGCTCTGCTCCCAGGGACTGTTGGTTTGTTTAGAAGTGGATAGGACGTGCACTTCAATCCTTCCATGTACAAGAGGAATGGCTTCCCTGAAGGAAGCAAAGCTCAATTTCCAATCCATTACCGCTGGCAGTTATGGGCGATACAATTGGAGTTATCCTCTTGTTCTGAGCATCCTCGAAACCCTCTTCACAGCGAGTGTTTATCAAATGTCATCCGGCTGAGTTAAGCCATTGATCAGCCGATCAATACTGCACGGCTGAGCGTTGCAGCTTCCAGCTAGCAGGGGCCAAAGGTCAACGCTCACAGAACATTAACACCCGAGTTGCAGTGTCAGTGTTTGCGAAGTGTTTCAGACCTGTGGGCTGCGATTGACAGGCCCAATGCTAATGGACAACCTCAAGCCGCAGTTTCCCATTTTGCTTTCAGCTCATGTCAAAATATTAACACCTCGTGGACTGCAGTTGGGTTCACTCAAAACTCTCCGAGGCTTTTGTCACATTTATAGCATGTAAGCTGTTCGGAGCTGTGTTTTCTTTGGTGCGGTAGTGTACTTGGGGGGGAGGAGGGGGCGCGGGCATTGATAATGGTGCACTCCCCCCATCCATTCTCCAGGGTTGGGGGTCATTACCCAAGCACCACATGCTCCTGGTCACCGAGAGGGAATCTGCCAGCGGAATCGAGGAACCTGCGGTGGTGCTGTGGCAGGGACGGCACTGCAGCACCCTGGTGAGGGATCTTAAAGCGGCAGGAGCCACAGTCTTGTTGGCCCCAGTGGAGCCCATGGCCTAAACAGCTGAGTGAACGGCAGCCATTTTGAAAGAAGGGGAAAGGCTTCTCCCAGGCCCTGTCCCTTCACTGGTGAATTTCATGCTGCTACCCCACGCCTACCATTGCCTTCAGCCCAGAGGCTGGCTCGGCCTCCCTGTTGGTATTTAGATGCCGGTGGACAGCAAAGGGGCATCCAGTGGTGGTCGCAGTTGAGACAGGGTAGAAAAACTTAGGTCAGGATGGGGAGTTGGCAATGGGTCTCAATGCTCTATATTCCCGCCATTTCTGTCGTTCCCCGTCTGATTTTGGACGTGAGAGCGGAGAAAATTCAGCCCTCGGTGTCACAGAGAGTCAGTAATTCCCGTTCTACATTTCATGGGAATGTTAACTCGGAACCTTTGAATCCTACAACACACCAGCAATGCCCTTTAGCCAGTGCCGGCTCCAAGCAAGAGCAGATCAAAATGCTGCCCTTTTCTGGCCCTTTCACCAAGAACTTCCCGTGATTCGAGATACGGAAGAGAGGAAGCTCTGAAATGTGGTGAACGAGTAATTTTGATGTTGCAGTTCTAGTGCAAGATTGTTGCCCAGTATTATAGTGGTCCCCATACTATACACAGGTCTGGTCTCCATATTATACTGGTCCCGATACTATACACAGGTCTGGTCTCCATATTATACTGGTCCCCATACTATACACAGGTCTGGTCTCCATATTATACTGGTCCCCATACTATACACAGGTTAGGTCTCCATATTATACTGGTCCCCATACTATACACAGGTCTGGTCTCCATATTATACTGGTCCCGATACTATACACAGGTCTGGTCTCCATATTATACTGGTCCCCATACTATACACAGGTCTGGTCTCCATATTATACTGGTCCCCATACTATACACAGGTTAGGTCTCCATATTATACTGGTCCCCATACTATACACAGGTCTGGTCTCCATATTATACTGGTCCCCATACTATACACAGGTCTGGTCTCCATGTTATACTGGTCTCCATATTATACTGGTCCCCATATATACACAGTTCTGGTCTCCATGTTATTGAAAGGATATAGAGGCACTGGAGAAGGTGGAAAGAAACGTTCACAAGGATGATACCAGAACTGAGAGGATTCACTCACCAGGAGAGGTGGAACAGGCTGGGGCTCTTTTCTCTAGAAAAGAGAAAGCTGAGGGGTGACCCGATATAGGCCTGTAAAATAATGAAAGGGCTGAAAGAGTAGACACAGAGAATATGTTCCGACTTGCAGGGGAGATCAAAACTAGAGGCCATAAATATAAGATAATCACTAATAAATCCAACAGAAAATTCAGGAGAAACGTCTTTACACAAAGAGTGGTTAGAATGTGGGACTCGCTACTACGTGGAGTGGTTGTCACAAATAACACAGATGCATTTAAGGGAAAGCGAGATAAGTACACGAGCGGGAAAGGAGTCATAGGTTATGCAGAGGGGTGGGAGGAGGCTTGTGTGGAACATAAACACATAGACCAGTTAGGCCAAATAGCCTGTTTCTGTGCTGTACAAGCGACGTAATTCTATGTATACAGAGAACAATGGATCTGTGGGAGTGAATACTAATATGGTGATTGGGAAAATGCTGGAGTCCATTATTAAGGAAGCAGTAGCAAGATATTTGGAAAAGCATAATTCAATCAAGCAGAGTCAGCATAGTTTTATGAAAGGGAAATCATGTTTGACAAATTTGCTGGAGTTCTTTGAGGATGTAATGAGCAGGGTAGATAAGGGGGAACCAGTGGATGTGGTGTATTTGGATTTCCAGAAGGCATTCGATAAGGTGCCACATAAAAGGTTACTGTACAAGATAAAAGTTCACGGGGTTGGGGTTAATATATTAGCATGGATATAGGATTGGCTACCTGTCAGAAAACAGAGAGTTAGGATAAATGGGTCATTTTCTGGTTGGTAAACAGTAACTAGTGGGGTTCTACAGGGATCGGTGCTGGGTCCTCAACTATTTACAATCTACATTAATGACTTGGATGAAGGGACCGAGTGTAATGTAGCCACATTTGATGATGATACAAAGATGGGTGGGGGAGGACACAAAAAATCTGTAAAGGGATACAGACAGGCTAAGTGAGTGGGCAAACATTTGGCAGTGGGAAAATGTGAGGTTATCCACTTTGACAGAAAAAATAGAAAAGTAAACTATAATTTAAATGGAAAAAAATTGCAAAGTGCTGCAGTACAGAAGAACCTGGGGGTCCTTGTACATGAAACACAAAAGGTTAGTATGCAGGTACATCAAGTAATCAGGAAGGCAAATGGAATGTTGGCCTTTATTGCAAGGGGAATAGAGTATAAAAGCAGAGAAGTCCCACTACAACTGTACAGGGTATTGGTGAGGCCACACCTGGAGTACTGCATACAGTTTTGGTCTCCGTATTTAAGGAAGGATATACTTGCATTGGAGGCTGTTCAGAGAAGGTTCACTAGGTTGATTCCGGAGATGAGGGGGTTAACTTATGAAGATAGGTTGAGTAGGTTGGGCCTATACTCATTGGAGTTCAGAAGAATGAGAGGTGATCTTATTGAAACATATAAGATAATGAGGGGACTCGACAAGGTGGATGCAGAGAGGATATTTCCACTCATAGGGGAAACTAAAACTAGGGGACATAGTCTCAGAATAAGGGGCCACCCATTTAAAACTGAGATGAGGAGGAATTTCTTCTCTCAGAGAGTTGTAAATTTGTAGAATACTCTGCCCCAGAGAGCTTTGGAGGCTGAGTCATTGAATATATTTAAGACGGAGATAGACAGATTTTTGAGCGATAAGGAAATAAAGGGTTATGGGGAGCGGGCAGGGAAGTGGAGCTGAGTCCATGATCAGATCAGCCTTGATCATATTAAATGGTGGAGCAGGCTCGAGAGGCCAGGTGGCCTACTCCTGCTCCTATTTGTTATGTTCTTATGTAGGAAGCTGGTTGTGGCAGGGGACAGGCTTGTTGCAACTTGGAGTCTAAAGCTGCTGATTGTACATATTCAGCCTGTGTTATAAATACATGATCCTCCCCTGTGCCTGTACCTCGTGTTTAGAATGTTCTAAGGAGTCAGCATTTGCTATTTTTATATTTTTTCACTGAATCTCATTTTTTAAGTTCAGTTTCAGAAGAGTCTTGCCTGAAAGCGGCACTGTGCAATATTAATAACAAACTCGTCAATAGGTGAAATTCTTCTGTCAGACATTTTAATTTAACCAACCAGGTTAACGCCTTTGATATAAAGAAGAAAGAACTTTTAACGTTTTGTAATGTAAGTAATGCGGCAGCTGATTTGCACACAGCAAGATCCCACAAGCAGCAATGAGAAAGCAACCAGATCATTTGTCTTCAGTGATGTTGGTTGTGGGATAAATGTTGGTGAAGACACCAGGGAGAATTCCTCTGTTCTTCTTCGAAGTACTGACATGGTATCTTTTGCATCCACCTGAGAGGGCAGGCAGGGCCTTGGTGTAACTTCGCAGCCAAAGAACAGTGCAGCCCTCCCTAAGCACTGCACTGGAGTGTCAGCTTAGATTATGTGCTTCTTATTCACTCAGAAGTGACTCCTTACCACTGGAGTGAGACTGGAACCCACAACCTTCTGAGAGACAGGAGTGCTACCCACTGAGCCACAGCTGTCACCAAATAAATGGGTGGATAAAACCCTCCATTGGGTAACAGATAGTAGCAAAGGACTTTATACAAATGCTTTAATTTATTTGTGACTAATAATTGCACAGCAAAATGACAAGACAGTTGAGTCTTTTTCCAAGCTGTTCAACGTGTACAATGTGCGGATTCACCTTGGTGTAAGGAAGAGCCTTTTTGTTAACAGATCCAGCAGGTTAGTCACAGACTGTGATCCCAGCACAACAGTTGCCAGTTTACATTTACAGCAGAAAGCTAGTCGTCTTGGTCTGGATGCGAGACAAGAAACTGTAGTCTTGATAGCTGTATTGTATTTGCTTCATGGGTTCATGGCTTAAGAATTTATAGCAACACATTGCTACTAAGAACTAATTGGTTTATTAACAAAGCTTTAGCAATCACACTACACATTACCAGTTCATCCACTAGGCTCACAACTGCATACCTCATCGTGGATGACCTAGATCCAATTGACTGAAGTTTTATCGAGTCTTGTGAACATCACAGGACTGGCTAAGCCACTCACAATGCAACAGCTCCACAACTATTTTTGTAAAACTTTTAAATCAAGTGCCCCTTTTTAAGGGCACCAAAACCCACAAATTAACTAACAAACATTAAAGGGAACCTTGTCAAATCAAATTAAATTAAAATGTTGTTCCCTGTTGAAATGACGCACTCCAGCCCCTCCGGTGCTCACCTCTCACGGAAGACCGCGAGCGTACTGGTGGACACCGCATGCTCCATCTCCAGGGACACCCTGGCACGAATGTAACTGCGGAAGAGAGGCAGGCAGTCAGGCTGAATGACTCCCTCGACTGCCCGCTGCCTGGATCGGTTAATGGCAACAGCTCTACAACTCTTTTGTTGCAAAACAATAAACATTAAATCAAGTGCCCCCTTATTAAAGTGTGGGGGGGGGCGGGCGTGGGAACACTCCAAACACTTTTCAGGTGCCCTTTTTTTGTTTTCTTTTTTGTTTTTTTTGGGGGGGGGGTGGGTTTTGTGTTTTTTTTTATGTTTTTTTTTAGGGCACCAAGAGGCAAATTATACAAGTGCCCCCTGACTGGAGGGACACGAAAACCGGCTATAAAAACAAATTAAACTTTAAAACATATAAAATCAAATTAAAGCTTGGTTGCTGGGGGTGATGAAGCACTCCGGTCCCTCCGGCGCCCACCTCTCGCGGAAGGCCGCGAGCGTACTGGTAGACACCGCGTGCTCCATCTCTAGGGACACCCTGGCTCGGATGTAAGCACGGAAGAGAGGCAGGCAGTCAGGCTGAATGACCCCCTCAACTGCCCGCTGCCTGGATCGGTTAATAGCAACAGCTCGATAAACCTGTGAGCATATTCACAGGTGCATACATTACAGTAGTGATCCATCTCCTTGTCTTCCACAGAGTTGCAGGTAGGCAGCACAGACTCCCAGCACAAGCAACTGATAATGTGAATAAACTCAGCCACAAAAAGGAGCTAGATATATAGCTGTTTGAGAATGTGATTGAACGTTACTATGATCAGTGTAGACAGTGAGCGTCAAATGCTTCATGGCTCCTGGGCGCTTGGGACTATGGAACTGTCGTGTGTGTAAAGGTACCTGCCCAGAGTTGAATAGTGCAGGTGTAGGGGTGGATGAATTTCCTGACCTTTCATGTGATTGGTGTTGGGGAACAGGGAGCATTAATGCAGAACTCTCCCTTGGGTGATTAAAGGGCTATACTTCATGAAAGGATACGTCTCATGTATTCTGTGGAGGACCTAACATTACAGGTCCTGAACTACATCGTGTAGGGTGGCAGATGTCTGTGGCTGGATTTTTTTAACGTGTGGTGGCTGTTGCACACCAGCCACTACATGGGATTGTCAGAGCTAGGTCTTTATCCAGTGACAAGGACAGAGTTAGGTCTTGGCCCAGTGGCACGGGCCTAGTGCGCACATATATCGAAGTATGGGCTGGCCCGTGCTGCCCCTGGGCCCTCGCCTCTTCTAGCCTCGAACTCGCGCTTTTCCCAATGTGATCGGGACCTAGATAGTATGGCCCCAATGAATGCCTTTATCTGGATAGTAGTTACCTATGTATGATCTGTGGTTCTATAGTTCTTCCTGCTGAAGTCGAGGCCTCTGTTTGAACCCACCAGTTGTAGTGAAACTTGTTCGGTTGATGAAATCTATGGGATCCCGTGTAATATGTGAACTAGTTCTTTGTAGCACTTATCCAGCAACAGACTGAGAAGCGCCATTTACCTTTTGAACCTGTCTCTGATGACTCTTGATGATAGGCATGTGTGAGAATGAGAGAAAAAACACAGACAAATACAAAGCAAGAGGCAGACTCCACATGTAGGGAAGAGGAGAGAATGCATGCACAGACTGACAGGGAAAGAACAAAAGAGAGAGAGAGATACAGTCATAACTAAGGGAAATAAATAGTCAGGGCCTGCAACCAAGTTAGGAAGGAGGCAGGCTTCATTTGGTTGAATGGTGCTGCAATTTCCATATTACTCACTTGAGAAAGTCCAGTGGAAAAGCCTCTAGGGTCATAGTGGGCGGTCCAAGGACAGAGGTCAGAAGTTGTTTAAACCAAGAGGTTTGCTATTTCCCTGACCCATCACCGTCTGACAGCTAAAGTATCCTTTCTGAGGTGACACATGTCACAGCTCCTTCAAAAAGGAGAGGGCCAGTGATGGATAGGAACTGATGGGCCTGTTACAAAAACACTCAGGGCAGGTATAAAGTGAACATGCATCGGAGCACAGCTCCAGAGAGAAGCCATTCAAGCAAACAAAGGGCATTGGCGTTCAGTGTAAAAGGAAAAGAAACAGAATCGTTCCCAGATTTCGTTTTACTGTTGCCAAAAGCACAAATACTAAATCGAGTTTCACGGTGAGGAACCAGTTCTGTTGGCTCAGTGGTGTGGAACTGAGCCCCACAGATCAAGGACCCAGGCTCAAATCCTGGTCTGTGCTGGGTCAGCTGACCGCATCCAGGGCAACAGTTGCGAGCACTTTTCTCGACCCCTCCATGGTCTCTAAATTGTCAGACTGCTTGTCCGACATCCAGAAATTTTCTCCAATTAAATATTGGGAAGACAGAAGCCATTGTCTTTGGTCCCCGCCACAAATTGCATTCCCTGACCACCGACTCCATCCCTCTCCCTAGCATCTGTCTGAGGCTGAATCTGACTGTTCGCAACCTTGGTGTCATATATGACCCTGAAATGAGCTTCCGGCCATATATCCGCGGCGTAACTAAAACTGCCTATTTCTACCTCTGTAACATTGCCCGTCTCCGCCCCTGCATCAGCTCATCTGCTACTGAAACCCTCATCCATGCCTTTGTTACCTCTAGACCAACGCACTCCTGGCTGGCCTTCCACATTCTACCCTACGTAACCTTGTGGCCATCCAAAACTCGGCTGCCCCTATCCTAACTCGCACCAAGCCTCGCTCACCAATCGCCCCTGTGCTCGCCAACCTACATTGGCTCCCGGTTAAGTAACACCTCGATTTCAAAATTCGCATCCTTGTTTACAAATCCCTCCATGGCCTCGCCCCTCCCTTTCTCTGTAATCTCCTTCAGTCTCACAACCCCTCGAAATATCTGCACTCCTCAAATTCTGCCCTCTTGAGCATCCCTGATTATAATCGCTCAACCATTGGTGGTCATGCCTTTAACTGCCTAGGCCCCAAGCTCTGGAACTCGCTCCCTAATCCTTTCCATCTCGCTACCTCTCTTTTCTCCTTTAAGACGCTCCTTAAAACCTACCTCTTTGACCAAGTCATCTGCCATAATTTCTTCTTATGTGGTTTGGTGTCAAATTTATTTGTTTTATCTTAAAACACTCATGTGAAGCATCTTGGGATGTTTTACTACGTTTTAAAGGCGCTATATAAATATAAGTTGTTGTTGTACCTCAATTGAGTCCCTGGGTTAAAAAGCAAAAAATGTGGCTAGGGTTCCTGCGCTGGAACAACATCCGGTGAACCACGCTGTCTCTTTGTGGGTGTTGGTGAGGGACAGTATCCGGTTCAGTTTTGATTCCTCCCTCTGTCCTCTCCACAGTTTAGTAGCCCACCAACACACACTGTCTAGGCTCACACAGGAAGAACGGCCGTTTGGGCAGTTTACCAGAGGCAGTTAGCACTTTCAGAGGAGATGGGGTGTGCTGGGTCCTTATGTTGTCTGAATGTGCATCCCTGAGGTGGGTGGGTGCGGTGGGGTGGGGGGGGCGGTGGCGGGGGAGGTGGGAGTGGTAAATTTTATACACAGAGCTTAAAATCGGACGGGGCATGAATCGGGAGGGCTGACTTCCTGACATGCCTTTCCAGCTGGCAAAACTCAGCACTGGGAACATTAAATCGGAAAAATTACCCTGATGCTGATTTCTCTCGAATTTGGGGAAAAAAAGAGAATAGGCTGGAATTCATTCTAACTGCTTGGAAATGTAGTGTTTAAATGCTCCATAGATCTGGGCCTAGCTGCAGGAAGCCTGATAATACCAGCTATTGTGGAAGCCTTATTAAAGCTCTCCTTGCATGGACGCTGCCTTGCATTCCCAAGGTTACTCAGCCGCTCCTTATCTGTCCTGCCTGAATCGTGATTGCCCTACCAGATTTGAATGAAGCTGTTGAGCCATTGTATCTGCTAATGGTTTTATGGAGGCTCGGCCTTGGTAAACACAGGAAAATTGGCCCTTATCACCTTTTAAGATAAATTATTGTACACCTGTGACCTACCTCGGTGGCCAAGACAGCAGTGCAGTACTGAGTACAAGCGCAGAACAGTGGCACACACTGTTCCAGCTATTTCTTTGTACAAGACTGAGAGGTGGCCTGACAGAAGTCCTTAAAATTATAAAGGAGTTTGATAGAGTAGACGTAGAGAAAATGTTTCCACTTGCATGGGGAGGCCAAAACTATGGTGTGTAAATATAAGATAGTCACTAAAGCAATTTAGGGGAAACCTCATTACTCGGTGGTGAGAATGTGGAACTCGCTGCCATGTGGAGTGGTTAAGGTGTACAGCATAGATGCATTTAGGGGGAAGTTAGATAACTACATGAGGGAGAAAGGAATAGAAAGGTATATTGATGGGGTGAAATGAAGTAAATAGAGTGAGAGGAGGCTCATGTAAACACTGGCATAGAAAGAAAGACTTAGATTTATATAGCGCCTTTCAGGACCACTAGACGACTCAAAGCACTTTACAGTCAATTAAGTACTTTTGGCATATAGCATAAAGTATGAAACGCAACAGCCAATTTGCGAACAGCAAGCTCCCACAAACAGCAATGTGATAATGACCAGATAATCTTTTTTTTTGTTAATTGAGGGATAAATATTGGCCAGGACACCGGGGATAACTCCCCTGCTCTTCTTCTGAATAGTGCCACGGGATCTTTTACGTCCACCTGAGAGAGCTTGGTTTAACATCTCATCCAAAAGACGGCACCTCCAACAGTGCAGCTCTCCCTCAGCCCTACACTGGAGTGACAGCCTAGATATTTTTGTGCTCAAGTCCGTGGAGTGGGACTTGAACCCACAACCTTCTGACTCAGAGGCAAGATTAGTACCCACTGAGCCACTGCAATGAAATTCTAACAGTAGGAAAAATCAAGTGCCAAATGTTTACAGGGTGGGGGATGAGGTATCCAGGTGAAGGATGCACTGTAGGTGGAGGGGAGAACAGATATGGATGATACCCTGAGCAAGGTAGATGTCAGGTGTGGACTCTGGGTGAGCGGATTTGGATGTAGATGGTGCTGCAGGTGGGGAGGGAATCAGAACCTAGAAGAACAAGGGCAACAGCCACATGAGAACACTGTCATCAAGTTTCCGTCCAAGTCACACGACATTTATCGCCATTCCTTCATCATCGCTAGGTCAGAATTCTGGAACTCCTTCCCTAATAGCACTGTGGTTGTATCTTCACCACACGGACTTCAGTGGTTCGAGAAGGAGGCTTGCCACCAACTACACTGTGGCTCAGTGGGTAGAACACTTGCCTCTGAGGCAGAAGGTTGTGGGTTCCAGTCTCACTGCAAGAGCATGAGTACATAAATCTAGGCTGATAGTGCAGTGCTAAGGGAGTGATGGAGGTTATTTCTTACTTTCTTATGCCGGCCTTGCCAGCAACACCCACATTCCAAGAATGGATTTAAAAAGAGCAAGATTGGGTGACGGAAATGGATGCAGTCTCGGGGGGGTTTACTAAAGGAGACAGGGGTGCAGAGCACAGTCTGGAGGGAATTCTCTGTGGGCAACATTTATATAGAGCCACAGTGAGGACTGAGGAGCTTTGAGGTGTGGATAGCACACAATTGGTGTCAGTAATGAGTAATTACTCTGCACCGTCAGTAATCACTGATTGGCAAGTGCTCTGAGAGCATTGTGAGAGAAACTGTATCCTTTAGTATTGATCCCTTTGAATAGTTTAAAACTGCTTGAGTGCATTCTGTTTAGTTAAACCACACAGGAGCAATGTGGTAATTGATAGTTGGTCAGCATTTTATACAGATCTATAGAATATTCAGACTGAGCATTTTTGAAAGAGATCGCGGGACTGTTGCTTTAAGCTGTGGGGTGGAGCTCTGATGTTACTATGTGATTTCCAATGTTCTGCAATTGTCATGTATCTTACATGGCTACTGTTGGTACCATATCAAGGTGTGCCACCAGAGGGCACGGCAGTGGGAGACTTGTAGGTTACCTGTACAGATGTACCTGGCCTAGTATAAAAGGCAGGCCACCAGGTGTGATCCTCACTCTGGAGTTAACTAATAAAGGACTACGGTTAACACAGTTCAAGTACAACACACTGCCTCATGGAGTCATTGTTAGAGCATCTAAGGACACAACAACTGGCGACGAGAATACGAACTTTCACACAAAAATGGCTACCCTTTGTTACGTTCCAGAAGTTCGCCGATGGTGATGATTGGGACGCCTTTGTGGAAAGGCTAGAACACTTTTTTACAACAAATGACCTGGCAGGAGAAGACCCGGCCGCACTGGCTGATAAGCACCGCGCTATCCTGCTAACCAGTTGTGGGCCCAACGTCTATGGCCTCGTCAGGGACTTGCTGGCAGCAAAGACAATGACCAAGTCGTACAAGGAGCTCGTAACCCTGATCCAGGAGCAACTCAAGCCCAAGGAGACCATCTTTACAGCCAGACACCGGTTCTATACCCAACGACAGCCCAAAGACCAGGAAGTCGCGAAGTACACTGCAGACCTCAGGAGACTGACGGCACCGTGCGAGTTCAGCACCCACCTTAACGAAGTGCTGCAAGACATTTTTGTCATTGGAATTGACCATGAGGACCTTCTTCACAAGCTACTGTCAGCGGATACCACAGTCACACTGCAGAAGGCCATCTCTGTGAGCCAGTCTGTCATGACCTCGACCTGTAGCTCTAGGCAGACGTCTCACCCTCAGGACTCAAACCCGGCAGGTACTGTGCACAGAGTGGTGCCGTTCAGGAGCTGGACTATAGAGCGTGAATCTTCTCAGGGAAGAGAGAACAGGCCCCTGAGTCCCTTAACTCAGAGTCCGCCGAAGGGGGCTAATCAAGTAGCACCATGCTGGCGTGGTGGAGGGAATCACAGGGCTCACCAGTGCCATTTTAAAGACTATGTTTGTAAAGGCTGCGACTCCAGCGAATGTGTAAGAGAAGAAGTGGGAAGATTTCATCCCTCCAGCGATCAAAGCCCTCTGTGCTCAGAGGCAAAGCAAGCCCTCACCTAAGGGTGGACCCAGCACCGGTGAGCTGACCAGCACGACACCCGAGACACAAACAACCCAACCCAACTGCGTGGAGATGATCCAGCTGGGACGACCCGAACGCACTTTCCAGGCTCCAGTGGCAGGACTCAGGAGGGAAAAAATCGGATCCAGCAGCGACTTCCCAACTGCAGCGGCAAAACCCGGGGAGAAGAGGATCGCTGCAGTCAACATCGTGGATGAAGCAAAGATGGCGCCCGCACCACGAGGCGATGCGCTGAAGACAAAGATGGCTGTGGCCAGTCCATGAGGTGCAGCACTGATGGAGCAACATATGGCACCAAACGGAGAAGCGGATTGGAGTAAAGCAAGCAAGGCTCTCTTAAAGGAGGCCGGCAACCCACTACAATTAAAGGGACAGTTCCACACATTTAAGCAAAGTAACAAGAATTGTAAGTTAGAGACTAAAGGTATAATGTAAAATGTGTAATCGATAGTCGGAATTGTATACATGCAACCAGTGAGGAAAAGTTGCACAACTATGTACAATGTGTAATTGATGATTTGAACTATGCATATGCAACAAGCGACGAAAAGTCGCCCGATTGCGATCGGACTCCTAGAATGTCCATCATAAGTAAGGAAAAGCTGTGTGATGCAGGATTCCCACCACTCGCAGCCAATGTGGCGAGCAGACATCCATCGGGTGCACGTAGGTCCAGCAAGCTACCCAATGCAATAGCCTGCATCCTGGGGACCAGAGTCATGCACCACGAAGTGTGGCCACAAGCAGCCAACACACACGAGCTGCAGAGCAAGCGACCTCAGCAGGGCAAAGGCACCGGTGGTAATACCATGCCCTGGGTCGGCTCCATCTCTCAGGCAACTGATGCACCAACTGCCACGAGCCTGAAGGAGCAGACTGCACTAAGGCCATACCCCTAGGGTCAACCACCACTGTCTCCCCAAAGGAAACACGCACCAGTCAGGATCACAAACCAAGCGACGCTCAGGCCAGCGAGTCAGCAGTTCCCTGTGCACTGCTAGACGACAGCTCCTCAGGGAGCAGCTGGGACCCAGGGCATAAAGAAAGGATGGGGAGGTCACAGACATCTGTGAACCTGCCTGATGCTAGGAACCACGGCGGCAGCCCCGAGAGCAGGCTACACGAGCCAACCGGCTTCCCACTGCCAGCACCGGGCACTGAACCACCACGGGACCACAGCGACACCACCCAGCAGCTCCAGAGCTAGCCTATCCTTATGCACCAGTCACCGCATCGACAAGGCATCTAACTCTTGTCGCACCACGAAAACACTCAACAAAAAAAAACATGCAAAACCCACTTACCTGAACTTGTGTGTATATGAATGCCAGGAGCCCCTGCCACCAACGTGGTGGGGGGGGAGGGGGAGAATGGAGTGGTCAGGAACACACATACACACAAACAGCAACCACCAGCACGCTACTGCACCAACTACCCACCCAAGGTTGAACCGGCCCGTTAGAGGTCTACCAGACAGAACCCACATACAGCTAAGCCCAGAGCATAAGTAATGCAGAGGCGATTTGCACTGCGGGTTCAGGAGGGAGTGATATCATGTATCTTACATGGCCACTATTGGTACCATATCAAGGTGTGCCACCAGAGGACACAGCAGTGGGAGACACGTAGGTTACCTGCACAGGTGTGTCTGTCCTTGTATAAAAGGCAGGCCACCAGGTGTGATCCTCACTCTGGAGTTAGCAAATAAAAGACTAAGGTCACTACAGTTCAAGTACAACACACTGCCTCGTGGAGTCATTGTTAGAGCATCTAAGGACACAACAGCAGTGATAGGCCGCCGGCTCAGTTTCTACAATCCCTCACACCACCAGCTCCCAATCTCAGCCACTTATATCGGCATGTAACAAGAGGATGTTCGACACTGTTTGAGCTAACAAAGGCAGAAAACAGCATCTATATAAGGGAGAGAAGGGTTTAAGGTGTCAGCCGTGGCTCAGTGGGTAGCACTCTTACCTCTGGGCCAGAGCGTTATGGGATCAAGCCGTAATTCAGAGACTTGAGCACATAATCTAGGCGGACACTTCAATGCAGTACTGAAGGAGTGCTGCACTGTAGGACGATGAAACGTTAAACCCACACCCCATCTGCCCTCTCAGGTGGATGTAAACGATCCGACGGCACTCTTTGAGTGAGAGTAGACGAGACCTCCCGGGTGCTCCGACCAAATGTTATCCCTCAACCAACAGATTATCTGATCATTATCACATCGCTGTTTGTGGAACCTTGCTGTGTGCAAACTGGTTACACATTTCCTACATTACAGCAGTGACTACACTTTGAAAGTCCCTTGAGTGGTTGTAAAAAGTTTTGTGACATCCTGAGGTCATGAAAGGCACTATATAAATGCGTTAATGTTAACGGTGGGTGGGGGTGGGGGGGGCGGGGGGGATATATTCAAAGTTATCAGCACTTGAGATCCTGAGGATGTGAAAGGTGCTATATAAATGCAAGTTCTCTCTTTCTCCACTCCAGGGATTTGAGCACAGCAATAATCTAGGCTGACACTCCAATGCAGTGCTGAGGGAGTGCTGCACTGTCGGAGGTGCCGTCTTTCGGATGAGACGTTAAACCGAGATCTCATCTGCTCTCTCAAGTGGGAGTAAAAGATCCCATGGCACTATTTTGAAGAAGAGCAGGGGAGTTATCCCCAGTGTCCTGGCCAATATTTATCCCTCAATCAGCATATCAAAAAAACAGATTATCTGGTCATTATCACATTGCTGTTTGTGGGAGTTTGCTGAGTGCAAATTGGCTGCATTACATCAGAACCTACACTCCAAAAGTACTTCATTGGCTGTAAAGCACTGTGAGACGTCCAGTGGTCGTGAAAGGCGCTATACAAATGCAAGTCTTTCTTTTTCTTTGTGAGCATAAACTTGCCCATCGCTACCAAAAACGAGTGCAGGGGTTAAGCAGCATGATGATGGGCTAGGTGAACCTCTGGCCGATAAGCTCGGCAATTTCTAGCAAAATAGCGAAAGAGCTTGCATTCACCCACGACAGCTTTGTCTTCAACCTCCAGTTTCAGAGCAGCCACCCGTGAGCAGGCAGTTATTATCCAGCCCGTTAGTTGGGGTCAGAGAGATGAAATTTAACATGGGGGCACCTGAAAAGGCAAGAGGGAATAACATACGGAATGGTATAACAAAATGGGGAAGGAATAATTAAAATACTAGAAGATGCGCTGGTTGGAATGGGAACATGACAGAGGTGATAGGCTTGAAATTCAATAGCCCAATCTCTCTGTTTTTAGCTGTTCAATAGGAAAGGATTTAAGTTCTGATTGTTGATTTTTTTGCCTCTGATGCTCCTTGGTTTGATAATTATTATTGATTGGAAGAATACTTCTGAGCGAACGTACTTTTAATAAGTGTCGGCAGCTCTGCTTACACTCTGCACTCTGGAGGGCTGTCTCTTTCTGTCCGCAGTCTGATGAATAAGGAAAGCTCCGAATCTATAGCTATTGATTCTGAGCTTAAAAAGTGCTTGAGATCCAGCACTACGGGCTCGATGTTACTGTGAGTCTTTTTGTCCTTACTCAAGTGATTGAGGATGAACAGGTGTGTCGGGTTTCTCTTTAATCTCTTCATATCATTCTCGGACAAATGTTTGCTTTGACCTATTCTCCTGACTGTAACGACCTCCCGAGTGAATCGAGGCCACAATAAACAAAAGACATTTTACTGGGAGGGTTTTGTTCCCAGGACCATTGTGTACACACATACACACAGTGTATAAAACCGCCCAGGAATGTGACACAAGGAATGTTGTTTCCAGATTAACACCAGAGCTGGTTTAATCGTCCATCAGATGAGACATTAGATCAAGGCCAACCCTCTACTTGTTCTAGAGATTCATGGAGGAGTGTTCAAGGTCCCTGTGGCAGTACTCGAAGAACAGGAGTGAGTCCTCCCCATCATCATCATCATCATAGGCAGTCCCTCGGAATCGAGGAAGACTTGCTTCCACTCATAAAATGAGTTCTTAGGTGGCTGTACAGTCTAATATGAGAACCACAGTCTCTGTCACAGGTGGGACAGATAGTCGTTGAGGGTAAGGGAGGGTGGGACTGGTTTGCTGCACGCTCTTTCTGCTGCCTGCACTTGATTTCTACATGCTCTCGGCGATGAGACTCGAGGAGCTCGGCGCCCTCCCGGATGCACTTCCTCCACTTAGGGTGGCCTTTGGTCAGGGATTCCTAGGTGTCAGTGGAGACATTGCACTTTAACAGGGAGGCTTTGAGGGTGTCCTTGTAACATTTCCTCTGCCCACCTTTGGCTCGTTTGCCGTGAAGGAGTTCTGAGTAGAGCGCTTGCTTTGGCAGTCTCGGGTCTGGCATGCGAACAATGTGGCCTGTCCAGCGAAGCTGATCAAGTGTGGTCAGTGCTTCAATGCTGGGGATGTTGGCCTGGTCGAGGATGCTAATTTGGTGCATCTGTCCTCCCAGGGGATTTGTAGGATCTTACGGAGACATTGTTGGTGGTATTTCTCCAACAGCTGGTTCCCCATATACTGGTCAACAATCCTCCTGGAATCAAAGCCACCAACATCTATCTCTGTTAGTTGATTGTTGCTGTGTACCAAATGTGGCAGACGAAGGTGCTATTCCATGATTCTTCCAGAAGGATCAATTTCAGAATGAGAGAAATGGAGCTTATTTTTCCTTATAGGAATTTAGAGATAATTAAATAATCCATAGGACACAATGGTTCACATGCTGCCAGAATGTTGTCTTTGAAATATAGCAGTCCAGGGATGAATAGTGGAGATGGGAGAATATATAAAAGGGGTTACTTGATGGCCCTTGGGATCAGGGAGTATTTATGCAGGGTTTTTTTTTTCTCAGGAGAATAAAGGGATTGAGCAGAGGCCATGTTAGACTGAGTTGAGTATGGTCTACAGAAGGAGTGTGCTTCAAAGGATCCAAGTTCTTCTTCTGGATTTTCTTTCATGGGGTAAATGGACTTTGGTTCAGGATTAGAGTGCAGCAGTGAATAGCAAAAATGTTTTCCCTTCCTGACATAGATAAGAAGTCAAATGGATGCCTGTACCCCTCCTCAGAAGGGTAGCAGGTACTTTACCCTTTACCCAATGGACTCCAGTCCTCACCACAAGATTCGATACCTCATCTCAGGATTGATATCAGGAATTCGACTCATGGCCCCCACAGTGAGATTAGATACACTCCTGCGGAGCTCCGCTGGGCAAGCCACATTGTCCGCATGCCAGACACAAGACTCCCAAAGCAAGCGCTCTTTCGGAACTCCTACATGGCAAACGAGCCAAAGGTGGGCAGAGGAAACATTGCAAGAACACCCTCAAAGCCTCCCTGAAAAAGTGCAACATCCCCACTAACACCTGGGAGTCCTTGGCCAAAGACCGCCCTAAGTGAAGGAAGTGCATCCGGGAGGCCGCTGAGCACCTCGAGACTCATCGCCGAGAGCATGCAGAAATCAAGCGCAGGCAGCGGAAAGAATGTGCGGCAAACCTGTCCCACCCACCCCTTCCCTCAACGACAGGGACTGTGGTTCTCGTATTGGACTGTTCAGTCACCTAAGAACTCATTTTAAGAATAGAAGCACGTCTTCCTCGATTCTGAGGGCTGCCTATGATGATGATGATGAGATACACGACACCACAGTGCAAAGCTGGGGTTTTGATTTAAATTTGAAAATGAGACAAAGCTCTGCCCGACATCAGTTGCTGGTTATTATTCAGGGTGAGCCCATTCGAACATCACACATGCAGGTGAAACTTTCTCACGATAGATACGGTGCGGCAAACTGTCAGCACTGAAACTATTAGAATCATAAGCATAGATTCTCAACTGGCCACGCGGTGTAAAATCAGAGTTGAGAATAGGCGGCCCATTATAGAAACCGCTCACCTCTCGGTACAATGTAGCTAGAGTTTCCACGGTGCTGAAGTCCTGTGTTTTCAGCTGTGTTACACACCATTATAGCAGTAACCAAGGAAGTAAGCAAAAAAAAGTTGCAGACTTTGACTTCATCAGAGTGATTGTTGAGAATGTTGATTGGCAAAGCAAGACGCGTCGTGTCCTCCATCCGGAATGCGGTTTGGATGCTGCTTTCCCTTTGCCACAACGAGCCTTGTTGGAGCTACTCATTATTAAAAAGAAAAAAAGGACTTGCATTTTACGACCACCGGACGACTCGAAGCACTTTGCAGCCAATTAAGTACTTTTGGAGTGTTGTCACTGTCGTAATGTGGGAAACGCGGCAGCCAACATGCGCATGGCAAACTCCCACAAACAGCGATGTGATAATGACCAGATAATCTGATTTTCTTATGTTGATTGAGGGATAAATATTGCCCAGGAGAGGACTGGGGAGAACTCCCCTGCTCTTCTTGGGCTTACTTTCTTCTGCTGGCCTGAAGCAGTTATTCTGATTGGCCAAGCTGCTCACGATGACAGCTCACCTACCAAACAAGGACCGCTGGTTAGGCCACCTGTAGACCTGGTCATCCTGAACATAGCAGGCCCTGCGTCAGCATTCAGGGCAGCCCGATTTTGGGTAGGAGTCCTGAAGCAGGCATTAATCCCTCTATTTGGTTATGCAAAGAGTCAAATACCTGTTTCAGGCATGGGCCCTATAGACGCCTATACCTCAGCCTTTACCAATATGGCGGGTGACGTGCTTCTACTGCGGAATGTGTACACGTGCGAAGCCTGCCGTATTGGATGCTTAGGTGCCTATTTTATGCCAGTAAAATGGGTGCAACGTTAATGAATTTCTAGGCCCATGTGTCTTAATAGTTCTTGGCGTCTAATCTACTCTTGCCCATGGATGTTATAGGTATTGATCGCGCGCTGTAGCATCCCAGTTCATTTTAAATAATTTATCTATCCAATCCCATCATCAATTTAAAACCTCCAATTATATCCCTTCTATGTCTGTGTTTCTCTAAACTATGCTGGCTGCTAATTCCTTTTTAGGTAGTATTGAGTGTGTCGGAGCGGACAGGATTTGGACGGGTTTGCAGGGAGTCACAGTCTGACCACATCAATGGTTTGAGAGCTGGAGATAGCCTCTACGGAACTTTCATTGCTTTCCTTCACCTGGGGAAATCAGAGTGAATTCAGGCACGGAGAGGCCAGACATTGATTGTGAGGGATAGATGTTAAAAAGAACATCTGCCTTGATAACAGTTGACAGTGAGAGACATTGCGGGAAGTAATTGTGATGTCCTGACTGACATGGAAGAACGTCTCTGATATGAAAGAATGGATTCTACATCGATTGCCACCTATGCAATTAGCGACTGTCAGGCCAGTGCCATTTAAGGACAATGCCCCGACAGAAAAATTTTAAAAATATTTGATCATTCTTTTCTTCTATTATTTTGTTACTCCCACCAATGGCGAGCTTGATTACTGACGGGGGTGCTCAGCAAAGTGACCCGTTACCAGGTTACTTACTGATGTCTGTTGAGTTGGTGACAACGAGAGTCAGAAAAATTCTTGACTCACCCCTCTACCCAACTTGAATGCAACATAGCGGGAAAAAGGCAGAGATGTGAAGGCATGTTTTGCCAGCATGGCACAAAAACCCAATGAGCTTCACCTCAAGACAAGTTTAAAAATGTGAAAGGTTTATGATTTTAGACCTATTTTGTTCCCTTATTCTCTCCTTTTTCCCCCTCATGCTGGGGAGGGCTCCACTGCTGCTGGGTATGCTCCAGTACCTTTCCCAAGTGCCCATACTTCATGTATGGACCTAGACAGTGATTGTCACCAGCTATTCTTTCCTCAAAGGCTTCACAGCTAAGCCTGCTCCTGAGCTCTCTCACACTACAATGTCATTGAAATCCCTGACGGATTATTTTCCCCCTTATTCCCCCTTCAGAGTCTCAGAGTAAGGGGTCGGCCATTTAGGACTGAGAGGAGGAGAAATTTCTTCATTCAAATTTGGGCTGGATTTTCGGCTTTGCTTATTTCGGCGTGCTAATGGCGGCGAGGCAGTAAAGTTTGTGCCTGGAACAGTTTACGTCTCAGTCAGCAAAATTCGTCAGCTGGGCCCTGAGTGTGGGGCGGAGCGTTAAGGAAGACGTTACACACCTCTCTTGGGGTGTTAGGCCGGCTGAGTAACTGAAAATCCCGAGCTAAACAGCCGGCCTCGGAGCGCTGTAAGGAAGGCCTGGGGAGAAAAAATACCTGAAAAGAACCCACCAAAATCATTCCCAATAAATAACTCACGGCACCACAATATAAAGCATTAAAAAAAGTAAAATAAGAAATAATTACGCTTACCTGAGGTCGACATTACTTACCTCACTACGGTCGCTGCAGCTCGGACCGCCCGTTTTCACAGGCGGTCCCAGCAGGGGGCGCTGTGGGGCGCTAAGGGTCAGGCAGGCGGCAGCCAAAAATTGAACCAGTGTTACAACCAGGGACATTGCACACCGGCTCGCCTCTTCTGGGAGATAATGATCCGCGCCCCGCTGAAACCAGCATCGAACGTCCCAGCGGGTCGCTGGAAGCTGGCCACCCACACGGATGTGTTTACCGCCGCCATTGCCGTCCCTCAGGTGCGCTAACAGGGGCTGAAAATCCAGTCCAGAGGTCTGTGAATTTTTGGAATTCTCTACCCCAGAGAGCTTTGTACGCTCAGTCGTTGAGTATATTCAAGGCAGAGAGTGATAGATCATTGGATATGGGGATAGTGCAAGAAGGTGGAGTTGAGGTAGAAGATCAGCCATGATCTTATTGAATGGCGGAGCAGGCTCGAAGGGCTGAATGACCAACTCCTGCTCCTATTTCTTATGTTCGTGTGCTCCCTGACCCAGAGATTCTGAGGCCAGTTGCAGTGAACCAAATGCAACCCTAGCTGAGTGTTGTGTTCATACTCTATTTACTTGTTACAGCTCACTGGGATCAGCTGAATCAAGACATTCAGGGGCTGAAGTTGTTCCTTCCCTTAAGGCCTGTTACCATCGGAAATTGGCAGCCGCGCTACAGAGCACAATGGTCGCCGATTTTTCGTGTCGTGTCCGCCATTATCAAAATTCTGTTCCTGCAGTATCCCGGCGGTGACCTGTTCCCCCATACCACTCCGCTGCTGCCGATCCGTCCTAAGTGCTTCATCAGAGCACGCACCGCCAATGTTCGCCCCCGCCCCCCTCCCCCCTCCGATGGCGAAATTCTGCCGAGGAAATCTTCCTCCCGTGGGCGGTGCCAAAAGCTCTCCGGTGGTCCAGTGAGCCTGTGGCCTTCTGAAATGGCGGGGCGGCTCCAATTAAAGGGGAGGACACACTGCCGCTGACACCATGTTTTTTTTTGTCGGGCGACTGCCATGTCGGGCCAGCAATTATGCCCCTGGGTTCGGCCGGGCCACCAATAGGCAGCCTGGCACCCCCTCTTGGGTGCCAGGCCGCTAGCCCAGCCGAAACCCTCCCTGGTGGCCCAGTGGGCCTATCTTTAAAAATCGCACAGGCTCTTCCCTTTAAGTGAAGGAGAGAGCGGTGGTGACACAGTGCCGTGATGACATCATCAGTGCCAGTGGCGGCCACTCTGCACCCTCCCCCCCAACTTCCGCCCCTCGAGTATGCTCACCGTCGCATATCCACCCCCATTATGAGCGACTTCAGGTCCGCCAGGAAAAAGAAGCCAAAGAGCGGAATTTCGCTCAAGAGGCCACCACATCCACCGCGGCGATGAAAACAACAGAAACGGGGTGCGTGAATTTCGGCCCCTCAATGTATAAAACCTGGGGTTCTCCTGTCCAGTCCAGTTCATTACTGTCATGTATTCAACCAGCATTGTAACCCATGTATAATCTGACCTAAGTTGTACACTGAGAACAATGACCACGAGGTGGTGAACTTGTGGGAGACACTCCTAACGTGGACCTTCAGAGAAAAAAGGGGAAGCTCCACCACTTCCATCACTTGAGTGCTATGGAATAAAGGACAGGTCACAGAATGACCTTCTCTCAAGCATAGGCTTCGTGTGCATTTATACTGTATATTAAGGACGTATCAATGGCGACGAGAAACTGGGATTTAAACCACACGAGCATGGCCACGAGCAGAACAGATGAGAGGTACTGTGTTAAGGAATGGTTGGGACAGAGATTCAACATTGTTAAAGTAGCACACAGTTCTCCAGGCAGACAAGGGCAGTCGGGCATGCCCCAACATATAGTCGAACCCAGAGGGGGAGTTCGACAGAGACAATGGCAAGCTGAACAGCGATTCATGCCATTGCAAGGGACAATGCGGCCAATAATGGAGCCATCAACACCTGTTAATGGCGCACTCAAGGACAATAACAGGGGCAGTCAGGGATGATTGACTGGCAAGGGACCTTTTGTTTCAAACAGCAGCTCATGTTTGAGGCATGGAGGCACACACTCAGCCAGAGTTTGCAGAGATTAGCAAAATACCTGTAGAAATTGCAGAAATGAACGCTGGGGGAAATCTCTGGAAGCTGAAGTTCAGCGAGTTCATGTGGAGCATGTATACCGTTCATACACCAGGACGCCACCGATAATGATGAAAGTGCTCCTCAATGGCATCTCAGTATCAATGGAGCTAGACACGGGGGCCAGCCAGTCCCTGATGGGTATCAAACAGTTCAAAACGTTGTAGGCATCGAAGGCCAGGAGGCCAAAATTATCGCCGATTGACGCACAGCTACGGACATACACAAAGGAGATCAATCCGGTGCTAGGCAGTGCCACGGTAGTCGTGACCCACAAAGATTCGGAGAACAGGTTGCCACTCTGGGTTGTCCCAGGGGACGGTCCCGCACTACTGGGGAGGAGTTGGCTTGCTGTTATGAACTGGAAATGGGGCGATGTCAATGCAATTTCCTCTGTGGAGCGAGTATCATGCTCACAGATCCTGGACAAATTTGACTCATTATTTCAACCCGGCATTGGCACTTTCATGGGGGCCAAGGCAGTGATTCGCATAAACCCGGACACCAGGCCAGTAAACCACAAGGCCAGAGCTGTGCCGTACGTGATGCGGGAAAAGATAGAAGGCGAATTGGACCGCCTGCTGAGGGAAGGCATCATCTCGCCAGTCGAATTCAGTGACTGGGCGAGCCTGATTGTGCCGATGCTCAAGGTGGATGGGTCGGTCAGGATATGTGGCGATTACAAGGCCACAATTAATCGGGTGTCACTCCAAGACCAGTACCCGCTACCGAGAGCGGAGGACCTCTTTGCGACGCTATCCGGTGGCAAACTTTTTTCAAAATTGGACCTGACATCAGCTTACATGACCCAGGAGCTGGCAAGTGAGTCGAAGAAGCTGACCACTATCACGACACACAAGGGGTTGTTTGAGTACAACAGATGTCCGTTCGGGATTCGCTCGGCCGCTGTGATCTTCCAACGAAATATGGAAAGCCTCCTCAAGTCGATTCCAGAGACGATGGTTTTTCAGGACGACATCCTCATCACGGGTTACGATACTGAAGAACACCTCCACAACCTGGAGGAGGTGCTACGCAGACTGGACTGGGTAGGGCTGCGACTGAAAAAGGCGAAGTGTGTCTTCCTAGCTCCAGAGGTAGAATTCCTGGGGATGAGGGTAGCAGCAGATGGGATCAGCCCTACTGTGTCCAAGACGGAAGCGATCCAGAGAGCACCCAGACCCCGTAACACGACCGAGCTGCGTTCATTCCTGGGGCTCCTGAACTATTTTGGTAACTTTCTTCCCAAATTGAGCACGCTGCTAGAACCGCTACACGTGCTCCTACGCAAAGGTCACGAATGGGTCTGGGGGGACAGCCAGAAAAGGGCTTTTAATAGAGCATGCAATTTGTTATGTTCCAAGAATTTGTTAACGCTATATGACCCATGTAAGAAACTTGTGTTAACGTGTGATGCGTCATCCTATGGTGTCGGGTGTGTGTTGCAGCATGTGAATGCCAATGGTCAGTTACAGCCGGTAGCTTATGCCTCCAGAAGTCTGTCCCAGGCAGAAAGGGGCTACGTGATGGTAGAAAAGGAGGCGCTCGCATATGTATATGCGGTAAAGAAAATGCACCAGTACCTGTTTGGCAGGAAATTTGAGCTGGAGACAGATCACAAACCCCTAACGTTCCTTTTGGCCGACAACAAGGCCATAAATGCAAACGCATCGGCCCGCATACAGAGGTGGGCACTCACGTTAGCCGCCTATGACTACACAATTCGGCACAGACCGAGCACCGAAAACTGCGCCGATGCACTCAGCAGGCCCCCACTAGCCACCACTGAGAGGGCTACCGAGCATGCTGCTGAGATGGTCATGGCTGTTGAAGCTTTCGGAAGCGAAGGCTCACCCGTGACAGCCCATCAGATTAAAGTCTGGACAAATAGGGACCCGCTATTGTCTCTACTCAAGAAATGTGTCCTGAATGGGGACTGGGCATCCACGTACAGGGCATGCCCTGAGGAATTTAAACCATTTCACTGGTGCAGGGATGAACTCTCGATTCAGACCGATTGCCTACTGTGGGGAAACCGCGTAGTCATGCCCCAGATGGGCAGAGAGATGTTCATCAGAGAACCCCACAATGAGCACCCGGGCGTTGTCACGATGAAGGCAATTGCCAGGTCACACGTTTGGTGGCCAGGGATAGACGCAGATCTGGAACCTTGTGTTCGCAGGTGTAACACGTGCTCAGCTGGGCAACGCACCCAGGGAAGCCCCCCTTAGCCCCTGGTCCTGGCCCGCCAAGCCTTGGTCATGCATCCATGTGGACTACGCAGGTCCTTTCATGGAAAAAATATTTTTGGTTGTAGTAGACTCCTACTCCAAATGGATCGAGTGTGACATTTTAAATTCAAGCACATCCTCTGCCACGGTAGAAAGTCTACAGGCAATGTTCGCCGCCCACGGTCTACCGGACATCTTGGCCAGCGACAATGGCTCGTGCTTCACAAGCACTGAATTCCAGGACTTCATGGCAGGCAATGGAATTAACCATGTCAGAACGGCACCGTTCAAGCCGGCCTCAAACGGCCAGGCAGAACGAGCAGTGCAGATAATCAAACAGGGGATGCTCAGAATCCAAGGGGGTTCCCTACAACGCCGCTTATCATGCCTCCTGCTGGCCTACAGATCCTGACCACACTCGCTCACAGGGATTTCACCCGCAGAGCTGCTAATGAAAAGGACGCTCAAAACCCGGTTATCCCTTATTCACCCCACCATGAAAGAAATTGTCGAGAGCAGGCGCCAGTCACAATATGACTACCATGACAGGAATGTGAGGGCGCCATGTATTGATGTAAATGATCCTGTTTTTGTCCTCAGCTACGCTGCAGGGCCCAAATGGCTCGCAGGCACTGTGGTTGCCAAAGAGGGAAATAGGATTCTGGTAGTTAAACTTATCAATGGACAAATCTGCCGCAAACATGTGGATCAAACAAAAAGGAGGTTCAGCAACCACATAGAAGAAGCAGAGGAAGAACACGATATAGAGTTCACTCCTCCACAGGTGACCGAACACAGGAACCAAAGGGAGGAGAGCCCAGTCACTGTGGGCAGTCCGGACAGGCCTAAGGCACCACAAACAGCAGACACTCAAGCCAGCGCCCAACAACCAGAGCCCCAACTCAGGCGCTCTACAAGAGAGCGTAAACCACCAGAGAGACTCAACCTGTGATCCTAATAAGACTTGCGGGGGGGGGGAGGTGATGTCATGTATTCAACCAGCATTGTAACCCATGTATAATCTGACCTAAGTTGTACACTGTGAGAACAATGACCACTAGGTGGTGAACTTGTGGTAGACACTCCTAACCTGGACCTTCAGGGATAAAAGGGGAAGCTCCACCCACTTCCATCACTTGAGTGCTATGGAATAAAGGATGGGTCACAGACTGACCTTCTCTCAAGCACGGGCCTCATGTGCATTTATACTGTGTAGTAAGGATGTATCAATTACCACACTGAGCAGTGCATTTATTAATTGAGCCATCGAAGAGATTTTAACATATGAGCGAAGACTGAACACAATTCGATCTCAAAGATAATTTTGTGCCTTACTTTCTTTGTGAACTGCTTTGTGCTTTCTTGTCTTTTTGAAGCAAATAAAAAAAAAAAAATGCTCGGTCCTGGTTCAATAGATTTTACACAAGTAAGTGATCTGTTGAGGGTTCGTTGGCCTCAGCGCTCTCACTTTGTGTGGACAAATGATGAATGACTTTGTGGTGAGCTGCAGCAGGCTTGTGATCCCTAATTGTAATGTTTCAGCTCTAATGAAATCCCAGGTTGAATTGGACTAATCATATTTGCCCTCCAGGTTCCTGTCACGAATTTAATAATCCTCGAGTTGTATTAGAAATAGATTGTTCCATTAAATTTTGAGCAGATTGAGATGAATACCCTGTGAGGGGAATTTATTGAGTGAGAAGTGAAGGAAAGTGAATGAAATTTCCTTTTCTAAAAGGGATTTGCTGGTGTTGAATATCAGGGGCCTACATTCAGGTGAGTGGGATTAGGCAATACAGCCTGTGAGGAAATAAGTCACGTACTCTGCCCAATTTATTTCCTGGCCAGGGAAATACTGCCTTTATTTCAATATTTTAACTTGCTGTTGGCTGTGTTCAGGTGTTTAACTCCTCAGAAATAAATACTGTCAGATAGAATCTGTGGTTAGATATCTGGCCCAGTAACAGGGCACAGTTTGGAAGCCTACTTTTGTTTTTATGAAGGGGCCGAAATTGCCCCTTTCAATAAGAGCCATGTCCGCCTGAAAGCAGTGGCTACGGATCGGTGCGAACTGACCGGCCAGTCAGCACAGAGGGACTGGCATTTAAAAAATTTCCCTCATGCATTTTCCCAGCGGAGAATGTCTCCGCTCCACCCCTGGAGCTGCCTCGCTGACCCCTTACCGACCGGCGGCGATCCCCTTTTTTCCCCGCATGGGAAATTGCCCCGCGGGAGCGGATCGGCTGCCGCTCCACGCCCCCGACAGCTTTTCCCGGCGGGAATCTACTTCTGGCTGGGCGGCGTGTCTGCTCTTAAAGGGGAGGGCACACTGCCGCGGCCTCCATTTTATTTTAATTGTCGGCCGACTGCCAGGTGGGCCCAACAATGGTGGCCACGGGTTCGGCTGAGCCGCCAACAGGTAGCCTGGCACCTCCTCTTGATGCCCAGCCAAAATCCAGTGTTTGCCACTAACGTGGTTGCAGAGTTCACAGCGGCCCTCCCCTATAACTGAAGGGGAAGGACACTGTGATGCATCAGCACAGCGCTGACGACTCAGAGCAATGGCCGTTCCAACCTGCCCGCACTTCAGCCCCGTTCCACAATAAAACAAAGACCTGAATTTCTCCAGATTGTCCGCCCAATGCATTGGGACGGATGGGACCCTTACAAATCGGTAGGTGCACCCCTAAATTTTCATTTCTTTAAAACCAGACTAAAATTAAAAGCAGCGTTTTGTTCCTCAAATTTTCTTCACTTCTCATTTAGCTTTTTCCACCATTCAATGAGATCATGTCTGATCTGTGACCTAACTCCATATACCCACATTTGCCCCATATCCCTTAATATCTTTAGTGAACAAAAATCTATCTACCTACAATTACCAATTGACCTAGCATCAATTGTCATTTGTTGAAGAGAGTTCCAAACTTCTACCACCCTACCTAACTACCAACTTCGACGGTATGAGACGTGACTTGGCTAGGATAGACTGGCGAATAATACTTGAAGGGTTGACGGTGGACAGGCAATGGCAGACATTTAAAGATCACATGGATGAACTTCAGCAATTATACATTCCTGTCTGGTGTAAAAATAAAACAGGGAAGGTGGCTCAACCGTGGCTATCAAGGGAAATTAGGGATAGTATTAAATCCAAGGAAGAGGCATATCAATTGGTCAGAAAAAGCAGCAAACCTGAGGACTGGGAGAAATTTAGAATTCAGCAGAGGAGGACAAAGGGTTTAATTAGGAGGGGGAAAATAGAGCATGAGAGTAAGCTCGCAGGGAACATAAATACTGACTGCAAAAGCTTCTATAGATATGTGAAGAGAAAAAGATTAGTGAAGACAAATGTAGGTCCCTTGCAGTCAGAATCAGGAACAAAGAAATGGCAGACCAATTGAACAAATACTTTGGTTCTGTCTTCGCTAAGGAAGACACAAATAACTTTCCGGAAATACTAGGGGACCGAGGGTCTAGCGAGAAGCAGGAACTGAAGGAAATCCTTATTAGTCAGGAAATTGTGTTCGGGAAATTGATGGGATTGAAAGCCAATAAATCCCCAAGGCCTGATAGTCTGTATCCAAGAGTACTTAAGGAAGTGGCCCTAGAAATAGTGGATGCATTAGTGGTCATTTTCCAACATTCTATAGACTCTGGATGAGTTCCTATGGACTGAAGGGTAGCTAATGTAACCCCTCTTTTTAAAACAGGGAATTATAGTCCAGTTAGCCTGATATCGGTCGTGAGGAAAATGTTGGAATCAATTATAAAAGATGTAATAGCAGCGCATTTGGAAAGCAGTGACAGGATCGGTCCAAGTCAGCATAGATTTATGAAAGGGAAATCATGCTTGACAAATCTTCTAGAATTTTTTGAGGATGTAACAAGTAGAGTAGACAAGGGTGTATTTGGACTTTCAAAAGGCTTTTGACAAGGTCCCACATAAGAGATTAGTGTGCAAAATTCAAGCACATGGTATTGGGGGTAATGTATTGATGTGGATAGAGAACTGGTTGGCAGACAGGAAGCAAAGAGTAGGAATAAATGGGTCCTTTTCAGAATGGCAGGCAGTGACTAGTGGGGTACCGCAAGGTTCAGTGCTGGGACTCCAGCTATTTACAATATACATTAATGATTTGGACGAACGAATTGAATGTAATATCTCCAAGTTTGCAGATGACACTAAGCTGGGTGGCATTGTGAGCTGTGAGGAGGATGCTAAGAGGCTGCAGGGTGACTTGGACAGGTTAGGTGAGTGGGCAAATGCATGGCAGATGCAGTATAATGTGGATAAATGTGAGGTTATCTACTTTGGTGGCAAAAACAGGAAGGCAGAATATTATCTGAATGGTGACAGATTAGGAAAAGTGGAGGTTCAACGAGACCTGGTTGTCATGGTACATCAGTCATTGAAAGTTGGCATGCAGGTACAGCAGGCGGTGAAGAAGACAAATGGCATGGTGTCTTCATAGCAAGAGGATTTGAGTATGGGAGTAGGGAGGTCTTACTGCAGTTGTACAGGGCTTTGGTGAGGCCACACCTTGAATATTGTGTACAGTTTTGGTCTCCTAATCTGAGGAACAACATTCTTGCTATTGAGGGAGTGCAGCAAAGATTCACCAGACTGATTCCCAGGATGGCAGGACTGACATATGAAGAAAGACTGAATCGACTAGGTTTATATTCACTGGAATTTAGAAGAATGAGAGGGGACCTCATAGAAACATATAAACTTCTGATGGGATTGGACAGGCTAGATGCAGGAAGAATGTTCCTGATGTTGGGGAAGTCCAGAACAAGGGGTTATAGTCTAAGGATAAGGGGTAAGCCATTTAGGACTGAGATAAGGAGAAACTTCTTCACTCAGAGAATTGTGAACCTGTGGAATTTTCTACCACAGAAAGTTGTTGAGGCCAGTTTGTTAGATATAGTCAAAAGGGAGTTAGATGTGGCCCTTACGGCTAAAGGGATCAAGGGGTATGGAGAGAAAGCAGGAATGAGGTACTGAAGTTGCATGATCAGCCATGATCATATTGAATGGTGGTGCAGGCTCAAAGGGCCGAATGGCCTACTCCTGCACCTATTTTCTATGTTTCTATGTTTCTATGGCAGCTCTCTGGTATCTCAAACAGGCAGCTGTTCTTCCCCTGATGGCCTAATCAGTGACCACCACCAGGCTGATCGACCGGTATAGGCAGCGAGTTCGATCTCGCTGCTGTCCGCAGTTTCTAGCAGGCGGGGTCACTGGATTGCAATCTAAAGTGGAAACCCTGGTTGACTATCTTCTTCTCTGAGCTAGGGGTCCTTAGGTCAGTGGTAGTTCCCCTTGATGCCATCCAGGCTGAAATCAGCTGACCCACCGCAAACGGAGGAGCAAACCCAGGACCTGTGTGCTCTGTCTGACCCAGTCACACAATCGGCATTGGCTTTTCTCACTGAGCCAGTAGGGGGCTTTAGCCATTTCAAGTCAACTCAACGGTGCCTTTCATTGTCGGCTAGAAAATCAGAAGCAGGTGGCCATTGGTGCTGGGTTGTACACAGCTGCGATGAACTATTACTGCTCCTTTGGGGAAAATCATTTTTAAAAGATTTGGATTTACATAGCGCCTTTTACGACCACCGGACGTCTCAAAGTGCTTTACAGCCAATGAAGTACTTTTAGAGTGTGGTCACTGTTGTAATGTAGGTAAACTGGTATAGCTACTCAAAACAGGGCAGTAATCAAACCATTCCCCTGGGAATGGCCCTGCACTCCACAGTTATGGTGCCAGCCGTGGCTCAGTGCGTAGCACTCTCGTCTCTGAGTCAGCAGGTTGTGGAGCACATAATCCAGTCGCACACTCCAGTGCTTCACTGTTGGGGAGTGTTGTGTATGTATAATGTATGTACTGTAATACTAGACCACTGAATGTATCTTCACACTGTATACACCATACCTGTACCACTAGAGGGTGCTACTGGTGGAGACCTAAGGGTCAGCTGCACACTGCAGGTAACCAAGTATAAAAGGGAGCTCATCTCATTGTTTCCTCACTCAGGGAGCTGCAATAAATGGACTAAGGTCACAACAGTTCAAGTACAATACCTTACCTCATGGAATCATTACTAGAGTGCTTACACATATAACAGGGAGGTTTCATCTTGTGGATGGGACGTTAAACCAAGTCTTCCCTCTCAGGTGACAAGGCTGATTTTTTGAAGAGTAAAGCAGAATTGAGACTCACAGGGCCCAAGTTTCCACATGATTTGCGCCTGATTTTTAGGAGCAACTAGTGGAGAACGGACTGTCTTAGAAATCGCAATTCTCCACATTTTTTTTTCTGCAGTTCTAGTCAGGTAGAACAGTTCTAGTTTGGAACAGAATTTTTTCTTCAAAAGGGGGCGTGTCCGGCCACTGACGCCTGATTTGAAAGTTTCCACAGTGAAAACGTACTCCAAACTAAAGTAGAATGGAGCAAGTGAAGATTTTTGTAGAACTAAAAAAAAACTTGTTCTACACATTAAAAAATCAGGCGCAGGTTACAAATTAGGCGTCCAGAACGAGGTGGGGGGTGGTGGGGGGAAGGGAAATAATTAAATTCTATAATAAATCCTTATTTATACTTATACAAATATTACACAAATAAATCCAACCTGAATAAACATTTATAAGCAAAGAAAAGATTAAATAAACCATCTTCCTACCTGTGTGAAAGTGCTTCAGGCAGGCCTTTCGGGACCGAAGGCTGAACGGGCCGGCCCGAGACTTCGGGCAGGGCCCGTCCCCAGCACCAGATTTACAGGTAGGTGGCGTTGGGTTGGGTTGGGTCGGTTCGGTTCGGGTCGGAGAGGGGGGGAGAGAGAGGGGGGGGGGGGGAGAGAGAGGGAGAGAGGAGAGAGAGGGAGGGAGAGAGAGTGGGGGAGGTCAGGTCGGATCCAGTCCGGGAGCGGGAGTCGGGTCGGGTCCAGTGGGGGGGGGGGGGTCGGGTCGGGGGACGGGAGCGCGGGTCGGGTTGGGTCCAGTCGGGGGGGCGGGGAGCGGGAACAGGAGCGCGGGTCGGGTCCAGTCGGGGAGCGGGAACAGGAGCGCGGGTCAGGTCGGGTCGGGTCCAGTCGGGGGGCCGGAGCGCGGGTCGGGTCGGGTCCAGTCGGGGGGGCGGGGAGCGGGAACAGGAGCGCGGGTCGGGTCGGGTCCAGTCGGGGAGGCGGGGAGTGGGAACAGGAGCGCGTGTCGGGTCGGGTCTGGCTCGGAGGCAGGTGGGGGGGGAGCGGGTGTCAGGTCTGGTCCGGAGGCAGGGGGGGAGGCGGGGAGCGAGTGTCGGGTCTGGTCGGGGGGGGGGGGTGGGTGGGGAGCAGGAGCTGGCCGTGGGAGGAGCCTAATTCACGCAGCCCCAGTGAGGCCATTCAGCCAGGGCTAGGGGTTGCGTGCTTCGGGCCCCTCCCACACAGTTCGGCGCCTGGAGCTACTGCACTTGCGTGCCCACTGTAGCGCGCATGTGCAGAGGTCCCGGCACTGTTTTCAGCGCAGGGACCTGGCTCCGCCCCCCCCACAGCTCGTGCTGGCTGCGCCGAGGGCCAGAGGACCTGCAGGTAGGTGGAGAATACCGAGGATTTTTTTAGGCGCACTTTATGGCGCGAAAAACGGGCGTCCAGGTCGGGACTGCGCCGTTCTAGGCGCGTGTGGAAACTTGGGCCCACAGGAACTAACATGGATTGAAGGCAATAAAAACAGAAAATGCTGGAAATCCCAGCAGGTCTGTGTCAGCATCTGTGGAGAGAAACAGAGTTGGATTGAAGGTAGCAAATTTGAAAATAATACAATGCACATTTGTTCAGAGTGATCATCATCATAGGCAGTCCCTCGAAATGAGGATGACTTGCTTCCACGCTAAAAAAGGATGAGTTCACAGGTGTTCCAATGAAGGACCTAAAGTTCTAGCTCCTGAACTACACATTGAAGGGTGGAAGATGCCTGTGCGTGGATTTTTTTAACGTGTGGTGGCCGTTGCACACCAACCACCTCACGGGCTTGACAGAGCCAGGTCTTGGTCCAGTGGCAAGGATTGCCCAAGCTGACTGGAGACCCGCTCTGCTGCACGGATCTAGCGTGCACACATATCGCAGTGTGGGCTGGCCCGTGCTACCCCTGGGCCCCTGGCCCCGAACTCACACCTGTCCTGGGCCCCGATCACATTCCTCCACAGTCTCTCGCTGCTCCTTCAGCCCCACTTCGCCGCTCCTGCTGTACCTGCCCATGCTCCAATCACTGACCCGGACCTTGATGACGTCACTCTTCGCTGCCTTCGCAGCTCGCACCGCTCCCTGAAGTTGCATGCCTCCACGCTGCTCCTGGGGCCTCCACGCTGCTCCCTGGGCCGCACGCCGCTCCTTTTATGGCCCCGACCTGCCGCTGATGTTCTCCCATAGGTCAATGCCTCCACGCTGCTCCCAGGCTGCTGCTCACTGCTCCTTTTATGACCCCGATCTGCTGCTGGTGTTCTCCCGCAGTTCAGGGCTTCCACGCTGTTCAGAGTACTGTCTTGATGGTTCATTGGCCTCCTTGAAAGAGGCTCTGATGGTGATGATTCCTCTTCAAATTATATTACAATTCCTGTACAACAATGAGCCTCGTTCCCCTGGTTTAATGTTCTAGGGCAAGTGAAACACAGTGGCTCAGTGGTCGCACTGTTGCTTCTGAGTTCGAAGGTTGTGGGTTTAATTCCCACACCAGAGACTTGAGCACATCATTGAGGCTGGTATTCCAGTGCAGTACTGAAGGAGTGCTGACCTGTTGGAGGTGCTGTCTTTTGGATGAGACGTTAAACTGAGGGCTCATCTGCCCTCTCAGGATGGTGTAAAAGATCCATCCCATGTCAAAATTCGACAAAGAGCAGGCGAATTCTCCCGGTGTCCTGGTCAATATTTATTCCTCAACCAACACCTAAAACAGATGAACCGGCCATTTATTAACCCGGCTGTTTCTTACATTGCAACAGCGATCAGACTTCAAAAGTATTTAATTGCGATAAAGCACTTTTAGATGCCCTGTGGTCGTGAAAGGTGCTATATAAATGCAAAACTTTCTTTTTTCTATTTTATTGAAGGCGCTGGAAATGGTAGAGTAGGTAGCCATTTACTTTAGCAGTAGTAGTGGTCAGGCCAACATCCCTAGCATCGAATCACTGACCACACTCGACCAGCTCCGTTGGGCGGACCACATTGTCCGCATGCCTGACACAAGATTCCCAAAGCAAGTGCTGTACTCGGAACGCCTACACGGCAAGCGAGCCACAGGTGGGCAGAGGAAACATTTCAAGGACACCCTCATATCCTCCTTGATAAAGTGCAACATCCCCACCGACACCTGTGAGTCCCTGCCAAAGACCGCCCTAAGTGGAGGAAGAGCATCCAGGAGGGCGCTGAGCACCTCAAGACTCGTCGCCAAGAGCATGCAGAAAGCAAGCACAGGCAGCGGAAGGAGCGTGTGGCAAACCAGACTCCCCACCCACCCTTTCCTTCAACCACTGTCTGTCCCATCTGTGACAGAGACTGTAATTCCCGTATTGGACTGTTTAGAATGGAAGCAAGAATTCCTCGATTTCGAGGGACTGCCTATGATGATGAGTAGTGGCACTCACAGCTTTAAGGAGGCAGGGACACTGCAGTCCAGAAGCTTGCAGAACAATATTTGAAGCTGTGAAAATTAAAAAAACATTTTTATCAGCCTGGGCTCACATTGCACATTTGTTCCTGGTGTTCCCTCTTTCCTCACAAAGCACCAGAGGAAACTGCGGTCTTGCTCTTTGCAATCCGCTGGATGAATCTTCCGGAAGGCTTCTTTCTCAGACAAATTGGCACATTTCTCACCTCGCATCTCCGGGTATTGTTTGTGTTTTTTCCGTGTGTGCAAAAAGAGGCCACAGGCAGACAGGCAGAGTTCATCAAGTGCCTTGAAGGTCACTTGGTCCATTCATTGTGACTTTGAGCAGGGGTCAGTGGGTGAGGCTTTTGGGAGGAGGTGAAAGGCTGCACAGTGAATGAGATTAAGTAAGAACAGTCAGTAAAATTCGAGGAGGAGGTGACATTAGTCACTGTAGGGTGGTAGTCAGGAGTGCATGATGGTTACATCATTCCAGTGTGCCTGCTTCACTGAAATAGAGGGAACTATTATTCAAAATAAACTATTTAGGTGAAACTACTTACTCCTCCAACCCATATTTCCCCCTAACCCATACTGACCCCTAGATTTATTCTCCCTTTCAATTCAACATCCATTTGAATGCAAGCACATGAGGAAGAAAGGAATCGAAGGATAAGCTGATAGGGTTAGATGGAGGAGGCTCGTGAGGAACAGAAATGCCGGTATAGACCAGTTGGGCCGAATGGCCTGTAAATTCTATGTAAAGCTCTCAGAATTGATCTGTTTTGTTAAAAACCTGATATAAATGCAAGCAAATCAGGCTGGCAAGGGTCCACTGTCACAAGCCCCTTCCCATTTGGTGCCCTTTGTTAATGCCCAGCGTACCCATCAGTCTGATACCCAGGCAGGTTGGCAGGGATGAAAAAATGTGAAAGAACAGAGTAAGTTCATGTTCTCTGGTTAGAAGCAGTGATATTATCAAACCCAAACAAACCCTATGTGGGTGAACTCTTAACTTTAGATGTTCACTCTACCCATTCAGATGGTCCCAAATAAACTGGAACTGGTGCTCAGGAAATTATTATTATTTTATGTGTATACATATATGTGTGTATGAAGGTCTAACACATAGTGTGCATTTCTTGTAAGTGTCACATTTACTTCCTGTCACACCTTTCCTGTCACACATTGCTAATTACAGTCCTATAAAAGAGCGTGGAGGCATGCCAATACGGGATACAGTGCGTGCTGCTGCTGTGAAGAGGGCGACTGGATTTGACTTCACCCAAATGCAGGTTGCTGATTGGAGCATGGGCAGGTACAGCAGGATCAGCGAGGTCGGGGCGAAGGAGCGGCGCGAGTTCATAGAGCGATGTGATCGGGGCCCAGGTCAGGCGTGAGTTCGGGGCTCAGAAAAGGCGAGGACCCAGGAACTCCTTCACGGCAAACGAGCCAAAGGTGGGCAGCGGAAACTTTACAAGGTCGCCCTCAAAGCCTCCCTGATGAAGTGCGACATTCCCACTGACACCTGGGAGACCCTGGCCAAAGACCACCCTAAGTGGAGGAAGTGCATCCGGGAGGGCGCTGAGCTCCTCGAGTCTCGTCGCCGAGAGCATGCAGAAATCAAGCGCAGGCAGCGGAAAGAGCGTGCAGCAAACCAGTCCCACCCACCCTTTCCCACAACGACTATCTGTCCCACCTGTGTCAGAGACTATGGTTCTCGTATTGGACTGTACAGCCACCTAAGAATTCACGTTAAGAGTGGAAACACGTCTTCCTCGATTCTGAGGGACTGTCTATGATGATGAGGTCTGTGCAGCAGAGCTGGTTTCCAGTCATCTTGGTTAATTCTTGCCACTGGACCAAGACCTAGCTCTGTCAAGCCCATGTGGTGGCTGATGTGCAACGGCCACCACACGTTAAAAAAATCCACGCACAGGCATCTTCCACCCTTCAATATGTAGTTCGAGACCTGGAATATTAGGTCCTTCATTGATACAACTGTGAACTCACTCCTTTTTAGCATGGAAGCAAGTCATCCTCGATTCGAGGGACTGCCTATGATGATGATGACACTCCTATAGTTGTGACTCACCATAAACAACATCAACTATGAGCTAATATATTTACATGCATTAATGTAATACAGTGGGATTAACAGAAAAATATCCCAAAGCACTTCACCGAGGCCTGTGACCTATAATTGAATAATTTGACTTCAGAGAAAGGAGAACTGAAATATAAGAACATAAGAACATAAGAAATAGAAGCAGGAGTAGGCCATACGGCCTCTCGAGCCTGCTCTGCCATTTAATACGATCATGGTTGATCCAATCATCGACTCAGGCCCATTTTCCTGCCTGCTCCCCATAACCCCTTAATTCCTTATCTCTGTCTTAAATTTATTCAATGTCCTGGCTTCCACAGTTCTCTGAGACAGCAAATTCCACAGATTTACAACCCTCTGAGAGAAAAATGTCCTCCTCATTTCAGTTTTACATGGGCGAACCCTTATTTTAAGATTATGCCCCCTAGTTCTAGTCTCCCCTATCAGTGGAAACATCCTCTCTGCATCCACCTTGTCAAGCCCCCTCATAATCTTATATGTTTCGATAAGATCATCTCTCATTCTTCTGAATTCCAATCAGTAGAGGCCCAACCTCCTCAACCTTCTCTGAACTGCCTCCAAAGCAAGTATAGTTCACTAGACTGATTCCTGGATTGAGAGGGTTGATCTGTGAGGAGAGATTGAGTAGAATGGGCCTACATTCTCTGGAGTTTAGAAGAATGAGAGGTGATCTCATTAAAATATAGAAAATTCTTAGAGGGCTTAACAGGATAGAAGCTGAGAGGCTGTTTCCCCTGGCTGGAGAGTCTAGACCTATTGGTCATATTGGAATTCTCAGAGGGCTATGGATGCTCAGTTGTTGAGTACGTTCAAGACTGAGATCGCTGGATTTTGGGGCAGTAAAGGAATCAAGGGATATGGGGATAGGGTGGAAAAATGGACTTGATGTAGAAGTTCAACCATGATCTTTTTGAATGGTGGAGCATGCTCGAGGGGCTGCTCCTATTTCTTATGTTCTTAGAAATAATTTAAAAAATCTTCAACTATCAGTCACCGAGAAGAATATAAGAGGGCACACAGTCTGTCAGCCACATCCAATTTCAGGTTCTTATCTGAAAACGTTTCATCTTCATTCCTATCCAAAAGCCCATACCCTACCACTCCCAGCTCAATCTATATTTGATTCCGTAGTTTTTTGAACACTTCAGTGGGATCAGTATTTCCCAAGTAGACGACTTTTAAGGCAGCTAACGTTATTGTGGTAAGTTTTGATGCTTGGCCAATTACTATGAATTCTGTTCCCCTGGTCCCATTTCTGACATCGCAGCAGCTGATGGCCATGCTCTTCTGCAGTTACCCTGGTTTGGATGGGGGAATGTAGTCACAGAACTGGATAAAATGGAGGTGATCGCTGTGGGAAAGAGTTTGACTATCAGTTGCTGTGTGGCAAGATACAGGGTGGGATGGAGGCAAATCCACCAGAACATCAGCAGACACCCACACTGGCACCAATATTATCCTGAATACAAAGCAGGGTTTCTGCACAGATTATAGGCATGGCCCAGGGTGGAATATAGACGTGCAGGAAATTGGAGGAATTTGCATGGCTCTTAGTCTCAGCTCTCATTCAGCATGAATGGAGGTCAGACAGAACTGGATTTAGATTAATCACTTCCTGTGCATGTTTGTTGCAGTTATTCACGGCATTGGCTCACTGATTTCCCACAAGATAGTGCACTGTTTATAATAAAGGCTCCACCAGACACATTCACACAGGAGTCTTTCATATCAAATGCAATTGTCACCTTGTTCAGTCCACACTGTGAGGTTGTACAGGATTAATAGACCACATGTGATGAACTATTTTTTATCCTCATTGACCTCATATATCTGCAGTCACAATGAATGGATTGTTGATGAGTTTGGGAATTTTAACACCTTGGCCACTGGATTATTTAACGCTACTAAGTCACGGAGATTAGTGATGAAAATTCATCAACAGAAAGGGGCTGGTTTTGTTTTTCTCTCCAATATTCTCCCTTCTTCTCCTGAAGTTATTGTTTTTTGCTGGGATATAGTTCCACAGACTCTATCCATGCTCCCATTACCTCAACCAAGTGGCCACATGCCTTATGTGAGCTCCAGCAGGCTAGTTGATCATGGAGTGAGTGCATCACAGCTAAGACTACACCAGCAGGACTACACCAGATCGTGCAGAAGAACCCTGGCTGATTCCTGTGCTTACCTAGGGTGTAAGTATTGGGAGGAGCATGGAGGCCCCAATCTGCATGAGAACACCAGCGGCAGGTCGGGGCCATAAAAGGAGCGGAAGTGCGGCAGCCCGGGAGCAGCGTGGAGGCGTGCCACGTCAGGGAACAGCGTGAGCTGGTGCAGTAGGGCGATGGCAGCGAAGAGTGACATCATCAAGGTCCAGGTGATTGGAGCGTGGGCAGATACAGCAGGAGCGGCAAGAGACTGAGGAGGGATGTGATCGGATGTGATCGGGGCCCAGGAGAGGCGTGAGTTCAGGGCCAGGGGCCCATGGGCTGCACGGGCCAGCCCACACTGCGATATGTGTGCGCACTAGGTCCATGCAGCAGAGCAGGTCTCCAGTCATCTTGGTTAACCCTTGCCACTGGATCAAGACTGAGTTCTGTCAAGCCCGGGAGGTGGCTGGTGTGCAACGGCCACTCCACGTTAAAAAAATCCACGCACAGGCATCTTCCACCTTTCAACATGTAGTTCAGGATCTGAAATATTAGGTCTTTCATTGAAACACCTGTGAACTCATCCTCGTTTGGTGTGGAAGCAAGTCATCCTCGTTTCGAGGGACTGCCTATGATGATGATGAAGTATTGAGATTTAATTTTCAACCATCTTACTGCCATATCTTTTCTCAGCATAGACCAGCGACTGAACCAGGGACCTTTGGCTGCAGATGGCTCAGTACCACACCAGGTGCTGCACATACTCACTGAGCCCTTGTCAGAGTTGGCTGTTTCCACTCATCAATACGTTGTAGTTAAGCCTGCTGTTGGATTTAGTTTGTATGGAAACAACCTGAGTTTACGGCCTCCAAATCAAGCTGTTGGGTAGATTCCAGCGTGAGTCGATATTTCAAGATCTGTTGTCAAAATTAATTGAGGAGATCAAACGCCTGTGAACAGATTGGACATGTGTGTTGATGATGAATCTGACATTGTCAGTTCCATTTAATTGGAGCCTTTTGAATGGTTCACTGGCGTGCCAAGTATCCAGGCCACTTTCAGGAGTGAAAGCAAAATATGAAACTGATCATCGCCAAATATGAGAGGAGGAATGCAGGGTTTTGTGAATTTGGATGTAGAGAATCCATTCGTAGCAATGATTCCAATAATGATTCCATTATATGTGAGACTCCAGTTAGAGTGAAAACTCTTCCCATTTACTGTGTCTGCTCGTGATTCCCTCAGATTGAAGCCAAGGCTTGAGTAAGCCAACCCCTGATACAAAGAAATGATTGAATGAAAAATGAAATGTTGCAACAAGCAGATGTCCAAGTAAGGTGCTTGGGTTACTGGGAGGAAGGAGAATGAAGACTAAAGGATTACATCACAGACAAAGCTGGGTTAACTCACGGTGAATCCACAATAAAGCTAGTTTGTTCCATAGCAGAATCAGAATTATAGAAGATGTTGTGTATAGTGGATCTTGGTTTATCACACTCCCATTGTCCATACTTCAAAAAATCTTCTGGGAATCGGTTTAGCATAAACCAGCTGACATGTAATTCAGCATTTTTTTAAGCGTTTTTTTGTAGAATCTGTGTTCTTGATCCAGCACGATAGAGGTTGTACTGCTAACAATTGCTCTCCATGCAACTCTGATATTTAACTGTGATCTGGGAGATCAGCAGTAGTCAGACTGCTAACATTTTTCCAAGATTAACAATTCTTATGCTTAAAATGGAAAAATGTAACCCTTATCTGCACACTCGGGAAGTTTGATTAAATAAAGAAAGAAAGACTTGCATTTATCAGACTTGCCTTACGTGACCTGAGGACATCCCAATGAGCTTTACAGCCAATAAGGTATTTTTGAAGCGTAGCCACTGTTGTAATGTAGGAAACGCAGCAGCCACTTGGCACACGCCAAACTCCCACAAACAGCAATGAAATAAATGGCCAACCATCCATTTTATGCGTTGACTGAAGGATAAATGTTAACCAGGACACTGGGGAGAACTGCCTTACTCTTCTTTGAAATAGAGACCTGGGACTTTTTACATGCACCTGAGAGGACAGTCATGTTGAGACATGCTGAGGAGTTCCACCATTTTAGAAGATCTGGGAAAGAAGGAGTTAGAATACAAGATGATGCGATGAGTTGTAGTGTCAACACAGTGAAAATGCAGGGAGAAGGAAGAGCATCCAGGGTGATGTTCTTGCTTTAATGTCTCATCCGAAAGACAACACCTCCAGTAGTACAGCGCTCCCTCAGGACTGTCTTTGAGTGTTAGCCTGGATTGTGTGCTCAAGTCCTTGGAGTGGAACTTGAATCCACGACCTTCCGACGCAAAGTAAATGAACCAATCAGATACTAAAAGCTCACTGCGTCAGATGACGTATACAGGTACAGGCGCAGCATCCAGAATGTGGAGTTTTGGAATCCGGAATGTTCCAGAATCTGGACTCCGGAACGATCAGTGGCAGGGTCATCCGGAATCCGGACCCGACGACCCTGCCGATCTCGGGGCCCCGCCGCATGCCCGACCTCGGGCCTTGCCCCACCGCCGCTGCCCTTACCTTGAGGCCTCCTCGCCGGCCCACCCAACGCCCTCCTTGGCGGGGCCCCACCCCAACGTAAACACCTCCTCGACGGGCCCCGGCCGGCTTGCCCGACAACATCCTTGGCGGGGCGGCCCTCCCGACAACCTCCTCGGCAGGCCCCGGGTGGCCCGAACAGCTCCTCGGCAGGCACCTCCCCTCTTGGGCTCGGATGTTTCTGGATTCATGACGTCAGGAAAATGTTCCAAAGTCTGGAAAAACGCGGAATCCAGAATGGCCTCGGTCCCAAGGGTTCCGGATTCAGGACGCTGCACCTGTACTGCCAATTACCCACCAGTTGCCAATGTCTGGACCCCTCTGTTACTGTGAACAATCAAGATTCCTTTGTAATGGAATTCAATGCAAATGTATTGGGACTGGACGAGGATGTTAATGCAGCACTGAAATGAAAACTTCAACCTGATGTCTTGATGCCTTTATTGCAAGAGGATTTGAGAATAAGAGTAAAAACGTCTTACTGTAATTATATAGGGCCCTGGTGAAATCACACCTGGAGAATTGTATACAGTTTTGGTCTCCTTACCTAAGGAAGGATATACTTGCCATAGAGAGAGTTCAACAAAGGTTGACCAGACTGATTCCTGGCATGGGGGGATTGTCCTATGAGGAGAGATTGAGCAGACTAGACCTATGCTTGCTAGAGTTTAGAAGAATGAGAGGTGATCTCATTGAAACATACACAATTCTTACAGGGCTTGACAAGATGTTTCCTCTGGCTGGAGAGTCTAGAACCAGGGGTCACAGTCTCAGAATAAGGGGTCGACCATTTATGACTGAGATGGGGAGAAACTTCTTCACTCAGAGGGTGGTGAATCTTTGGAATTCTCAACCCCAGAGGGCTGTGGAGGCTCAGTCTTTGAGTATATTCAAGATAGAGATCGATAGATTTTTGAATATTAAGGAGATCATGGGATATGGGGACAGTGCAGGAAAGTGGAGTTGAGGTAGAAGATCAGCTATGATCTTATTGAATGGCAGAGCAGGCTTGAGGGGCCAAATGGCCTACTCCTGCTCCTAATTCTTATGTTCTTATGTCTGTTGACCATGGTTCAATTTCCAATGCACTTTTGTTTTTTGAGTTATTTACAACACATTATGGAATTGATATAATTTGGCATTCAGCAGGAAGTGCCGCTCAGCCTACATGAGAGGAAGCTCTTACAGTGCCTGAATCACAAAGTCTTCTGTCAGAATTCAGACAAGTCTCCAGAATGTAACTGTCAGAAAGACACCTGAAGTGGAGCAGTTAAAAATAAAACATATATTTATCTACAACACCTTTGTTTAATCAAGGAACCTAAGGGAAGGGTCGAAGTGCAGGACACCACGAAGATTGGCAAGAATTGGAGAGATATTAATCCAGAAAAATATATTAAATGATGCCAAGTCTAGATTTTAACAGTCTGTGGACTGTAGGAGGAAAGGAAATTTTCGAAGATCTGGGAAAGAAGGAGTTAGATGAGTTGTAGTGTCAACACAGTGAAAATGCAGGGAGGAGGAAGAGCATCTAGGGTGATGTACTTTGAGCTTAGGAGGAGAGAGAGAGGAACGATCAGGGCAGCAATGACCATAGTGGTGTTGATGAAATAGAGAGAGAGACACAACACAGGTTGCAACAACATGAGAGGGGTCAAGAGGAAAATCACCCATCAACTAAGATTTTAATTGTATCTTATCTAAGACGCAGTTATAATGATGGAGTCTCGAGTTGTTGGATGGGTCTCAGTTGCAGTGGTTATGCTGATGGGAGAGGAGGCCAATTCTGGAAGCACGTAAGCAGCAACACATACTGCACTTGTTCTAAACGAGTGTAAATGCAGGAAACTCGCATTGTCTGGTCTGGGGGGCATGGAGCTATGTTAATAAGGTAAGTGGAGGTTTGGCGGGCGTAGGTCAGGAGTGGCACAAAAGATTGAGGACTTTCACTGGTAGAGATATTTTGGCGTAAAACTGGCATAAATCAGTTAAGCGCAAATTTCCTCAGGACAAAAAAAGGCACAATTCTGCTGCTACACCATAGTTTCACTGAAATTCTCCAAGAAATTCCAGGCCATTGATGCTGTTTACACTCCAGCCTGTCAGTTTACCAGCTCAGTGTAGAGAATGAAATGTGCACAGCAAACTTGGGAACGTAAAGGGAATTAAGTATTTGTCCATGGGTCAGCTGTATGTGTCCATTTTGAATTAACACCTGTTTAAAAGGGAGTCAGTGCTGTTTTGTGAAAACAGATTAAATCACTGACTTTGTAATTGTGCATAGTATGCAACACATAAGATCGGGATTATGATTCTGTGACATGAATATTGATGGTTTGCTTGATTAATTGATTGGCTGTGCTATGATTCTATGATAAGTGGTATCACTGCATTATATTGACAGTTCCATATCCCTGCCTGCAAAGTTATAGGGCTGGGTGCAATGTGCCTTTAAAATATCGAAATTACGGGGCTCCTAAGCGAAATTTGTGCACTACGCATTTCAGCAAACGGAGTAGCCAACATCAAGCAAGGAAATGCCTTGAAGTGTGTCCATTAATAACATTGTCAGTGGAGTTAGTCGCTGTGAAGACCTGTCAACACCTCTTACATATTTGTTTTTCTGTCGGTTTTTTTCTGGAAGGTACTTAACCGCCAACAGTGTTAAGAAAGGCAAGGAAGGCGGGGGCTTTGCAGTTTGAGAGAGGGGCTTTGCCTAAGGCTGAAGTCACCTTAATACTGTAAGGATACAGGCATGCTGTCAATATGAATATTTTTTTTTAATTAATGAATATGTGAGGAAGTATTTTCCTTTGCATTAGGTAAGGACAAAATCACAGGATATTGAAGAAAGAACACAGAGGAAACCTTCGCCCATGGAGTTTAGTTCCTATTAACGATACTGATTCCATGAGTTATCATCTCATTTAAAACGCATCATCCTTGCTATAAACATGCTCTTGTGGAAGTGACAGGGAAATATTATGGCTTATTTAAGAACCATCATCAATTTTTTTTGCACATAACTCTCAGCTGTTTGGGCTCATTTTAATATAAAATTATGTGCATTTTATACGAAAACTTACAGTATCCATTTACAAGTGTCCAGTGAATTGTAGGAGACATTTTACACATTCGCACTGCTCGCACAGAACTTCATCCACTGAGAGAAGACATTGGGATTTCAGGTCACCTGCTCCCCATGATTTCTGTCCACATATTGCCTGAGTTCCCAATCTTCAATCTCAGTTCCAAAGTTCACCCCCTCTGAATGGACGTGCGCAGAGATGAGGTCAAGGCAGAAAAATAAACATAGGAGAGTGATGCATAGAAAGCGGCCTTTAATGTGTTTTCCCAAAGCTCTTGTTAAAATGAAATTATTTGTGAGGCAGTGGGAACATTATAGCTCAGAAACGCCTTCGGGCACTGCTGGCAGAGGTCAGAGGTCAAAGGGCAACCTCGGATTCTCTCCAGAACCCAATGGGAATGTTGGGAGACAGGTGACTCTCCACTATCCGCCCAGGACAGCTGGCCATTGCGAATTCTGCTTGTGGACAGGTGCTGACGTGAAGAGAGCGCCCGGCTGTTGGACGGAAGATGAATGATCACTCTCTCAAGCTGGGGCTCCCTGCAGGGAGCAGATGATGGGCCATTTGTAGGGTCCCAAAGATTAATTTTGCAGCTGTGAGGGACCGGATTAGAGTTCAAATGTGGAAGATTAACCCCAGCATTTCACATCAGAACAAAAAAACAAGGAAAACAAATCCTTGGCTGATATGCAGAGGTCAGACTGAAAGCAGCTTTGGACCTCATTGAACTTTAGTTTCTTGTGCAGATTGCGAAAGGATTGTAATAAACATACCTATTACTGGTGCCAAGTGCTGTTGAAGATTTAGCTGTGGAAACTGGATCTTTTCCCTGTAGTCATCCTGCTATAATGATCCTCGGCTATCCCTTTGTTTTGTGTCGGCATTAAGCCATTTATTTTAAATGGGTCAACCCCTCTGCTAATATAATGGACATAGGAATGTCGTATGAAAGTGCTAAATATTTGTCCACAACTATCAGCAATAGCATCTCCTCGGCTCGAAATTCTGTAATTTATGAGGTTGGTGACATTAGTGATTAAAAGGCTTTCAACTGATTTATCAAGCATCAGAACTCAAACTGTGATCCCTGCCTTTGACCTGTCCCTTATGTTGTCTCCTGCTCAGTTTTGAACTTGGCAAGAGCTGGCAATTCTGGTCATGCCAACTAGATGATGGGATATGCCAGCTGTCTGCATTGTTGTTTCTAGACTGTGCGATGATAATGTAAAGTAGGGGAGTTACCTCAGGGGTTAACTTCTCATGCAGATGTATGCGGTTACTATATGGGCTTGACACTTGGGTTATTTCAACTGGGGGGGGGGGGAATAGAGGTACAGATTTATATTCTGTTAGGACCAATGCCTTTAGAAAGAAAGAACTTAAATATATATGATGTCTTTTATGTCCTCAAGACCCCAGGATGTCCCGTAGTGCTTCCCAGCCAATGAATTGTATTTCAAGCACAGTCACTGTTGTTATGTAGGCAAATGCAGCAGCCAGATTGCACAGACAAGTCCCACAATCAACAATAGGATAAAGCACCAGTTAATACACTTTGATGGCATTGGTTGATAGATAAACGTTGGCCAGGACACCAGTGGATCTCCCCGGCTCTTAGTCAAGTACATCCACCTGAACAGACAGATGGGACTTGATTTAATGTTTTATCCGTGATAATCATCAGAGAGCAAAGCAGAATTATTGATATCCATGGTTGATAGCTCCAGGTTCTATTGCCAATGTATCAATCTTTAGGATGGATGTAACAATGGAATTGCAATGCCTGGAAGGAAGCTTCCTCTGTTGACGATTAGCAGTAAAGTTTTAAGTATGATGACATGGGATCTCTTTCAGTTTTATGCTTATAGCAAACACAGAGGTCTTCCTTCCAGGTTTGCTATTGGATGTCAGGTTTCAGTGACCATAATTGTAGTACATCACTCTTAAAGGTACACAACCACACAGTTTTTCTCAAAAGCGCATTGAAGCAAGATTGCTCAATGTCCCCCCTCCTATTCAATGTATTCATCAATGATGCATTGGATAGTATTGTAAGGGATGGCTTTGGCGTATCTGTTCCAGACATTTCTGGAAGTGTTGCAGTGGTTATTTTTGCAGATGATGCCATGATCTTGGCAGATTCATTTATGGATCTAGTGCACTCTACTCACCATCTTCACCAATGGGTTAACCGGTTGAGGGTAATCCTGTGTGCAGTATTATGGCTTTGCACATTTCAAGAGGGAATCAAAAATACTTTGATTGGAAGATACAAGGGGAATCTGTCCCAATTGCTGACTTTTATCAGTACTTTACTGTGGATGCTAACCTCAGCCTGGACGTGTTCTTTTGGGACATGCTTTGGTCTTTCTCATCTTTCTTCAACAGCTATAGATTCCTGCTGCAGGTTACGTTTATGGTGTATAATACATTCTCCTTCATGATTCAGAATTTCTAACTATCCAATAGAAGGACTTCTTTCAGCCCATATTTGAGAACGGGAGCCACGATATGAGATGGATTTTGGCCAAGGGGAGAATGGTTGCAGAGAGACCAGGTGCTGACCTACACTGATCTGTCACACCATTTTGCAAAGCTCCTCACATGAGGACCTGGATTAAGCAGTTGCTGATGTCCAAGCCTGGAAGATGATTTGGATTTGGATGGGTAGAACATCAAGGTGACTGGCTTGTCATAGATTCTTCTACCATGCTAAAGAAGTTTGGCACAGTCATCAGGATAAGAACTCTGTCTTGCTCCTTAGCTTTAGATTATGGACTATTTATCTAACTTCAATCCTTTTAACAATTTTTTTCCTTTCTCTGAGAAGACTTGGTGGGGAGAAATTTGGGGGTGTTAACTTTTGAAAGCTGAAAAAATTAGCACCAGGCGCTAATGATCCTCCGCTTTCTCTAAATTCGGTGTTAGCACTCGAGGAAGGAAATGGAGCGCTAAAGGACGCAGGTGGGGCAGTAAGTGGTGCAGCGCTGCTGATATCCGAGGCTCCTTCCCTCTGCATTGGGACCAGTGAGCTGGTCCCCAACGGCAGCCATGATCCTGGTCCGATCAGCCCCATGCACTGCAGCAGAGTGCTGAGCTGATCAATGGCGACCGAAGAGAAATCGAAAAAATTTAAATTGCGCCTTGCCACAATTTTTCTACTTACCACACCAACATCCCCTTTAACTTTCACCCCCAAAGCCCCCCCACCCCCCCGCCCCCGGCCACCCGAACAACGCCTCCTGCAGCAGTCGGTATTGTCTGCACGGGACGGAACCGAAGTTCTGATCCGGGGCGCTATCCGGAGCAATGCGCAGGTCAATGACATCACAATCTCCGGGCATTACCGCCACCGCAAACCTCTAGGACAAGTTAGAGGGAGTCGTTTATTTTGCTGTGTCCTGTCGGTAAGTCGTAATTGCCCCATTAGTCCCCCCCCCCTCCTGCCCACCCCACCGAGGCGATAACGAGAGGCACAAAGGAGGCCAATTTCTAGGCCTTGGACTCCAACTAGGGTACATGTTCCATTAGCACTTTGAAAAGTGGCTTATCTTCATGTGAGCCTAGTCAGAAATTTTGAACAGGCTGCTCAACATGAGTAGGAATCAGAGCTGAACCTGATCTTGTCCTCACACAACATCTACCAGAATCTGTAGTGTGAACCTAATTTGGGAATATTGAGTCCAATTTTAGAGCCCACTACCATCTTGGCAGCTAACACATGCAGACTGGGTATTTAGACCTGGGATTTTGCAGGTCTTTGTGGCTCAGTACCACATTGGCTGGTGCATTAACTCACTGAGTCACATTTCCATGGGGTGCACATATCCAAGTTTTATGTGCATGTTATTTATATGGCACTGTTTGCTCAGTGATGGCAACAGTGATCTCATAAAGGACCACAATGTCTGCATAAGATCACGAGCTAGGTACAAATGAGGAAGACCAACCATTCAGCTCATCCTATTTCATCCATACAAAAACCCATACAGTCTGTCCATCACAGAATCCAATGGCTTCTTCAGTTCTAGGCTTTAGCATCCACTACTCCACTCAAAAGGCCATTTTAAGTGTTGATCACTCTTTGTGTGAAGAAGAATGACATGATATCATGGCTAAATTTGATTTTCCCTCGTGTGAACTTGTGCTCCTTGTCTTACTCTCATGATTTAAAGTAGAATTCAGATTTATCTTTTCCACATCCTGAGGTTTCCTCTTTGCCACCCCTTCAGGGCTGCAAAGCCGAAGTTTCTCCAGTATTTCCTCAGTCTGCTGATATTAGGGATAAGTCAAATTGCTCGTCTCTGCACCAGAGCTGCAATGTCTTCCTTGGATTCTTGATGTCCAGAACTGGAGGTTTTACATCTGCTCCTTGCAATTGAAGGATAGCTTCAGGGCAAACACAGTGTCAGCACAGTGAGTGAGAACACGATCGGTCTTCACTGTAATGCTTCCTCTATCAACAAATCTGCCGACACTCCATGTCTAGGCTCACGCATGAAGGACGGTTATTTTAAGATGCTTTTTAAAAAAACATATTCATTCACAGAATGTGGATGTCTCTGGCAAGGCCAGTGTTTATTACCCATCCATAATTGCCTTAAGAAATTGGTGGTGAGCTGCTTTCTTTAACTGCTGCTGTCCGTGTGGTGAAGGTACTCCCACAGTGCTGTTAGGGAGGGAGTTCCAGAATTTTGATCCAGTGACGATGAAGGAACGGCGATATATTTCCAAGTCAGGATGGTGTGTGGCTTGGAGGGGAATTTGGAGGTGGCGGTGTTCCCATGCGCCTGTTGCCCTTGTCCTTCTAGGTGGTAGAGGTCGCGTGTTTTGAGGTGCTGCCAAAGAAGCCTTGGCGGGTTGCTGCAGTGCATCTTGTAGATGGCACACACTGCAACCACGGTGCGCCGGTGGTGGAGGGAGTGAAGGGCTTGGCGTGTCATTGGAAGTGTGCCTCAATGTGTCACCACCTGCAGTAGAGGAATGGCAGGGGGTAAATCAGAGGGGTCGGTAAAGTTCCTGCATGCTTTGCAATGCCTTGCACCTGGTGGAAAATGTTATTAAATGTAATATATGTGGTGGGTTCCAGCTGTGGTCAAGCATTTCAGGCCTGCACTTTGCTGTCAGGAGGAGGTTGGGGGAAGGCACATCACAGCCTCTGAGGGAAGACAAGATGTACATTGCCACCATTTGGCAGTGACAAATGAATTAATTAAACATGTTTCCAGCTAATGAGCTCCTGACTCGCTATGAACAGCCTTGCTGTGCCCTACGATAGCAGCACTGTGCTTTGGTGTGAATGGAAGACATTTGTGTGGGAGAAAAGGTCGACAATGAGTCTTGTACAACAGGTGGGAAGGATGGATTGTGGGTGAGGGACTCCAGGCCGGCCTCAGATGTAATTATCCGGCACTCTCCTGTCAGTGGCAGGAGGGGGTTTGGGACTGTGCAGCTGACGATATACGATAGTGTAAACCAAGTGATCTTTGCACCTCCAATGTCTCCTTGGCTCTTCAGTGAGGAATCTGATGCACACAGGAGCAGTAAAAAGTCGAAGTGCCATGCAGAGGTCACAGTTCTCTGAGTACTAATTTCCCTCCGCTGCAATCGGAAATGGCTTTGCAGAGAGAGTCTTTCCATCAGTACCCATCCGAAAAACTAGGATCATCAAATCATAGAACCATAAAGTCATGGGGGTAATTTATACATTTGCCGAAAGTGTAAAGCAGGTGATATCAAACTGGCCGCCCGTTACTACATCTCTCCTGATTTTGCTTTCCATGAAGTTAATAGAAAGAAAGGTCGGGAGAGGTGTAAAATGGGCGGCGGATTTGATATTGCCTGTTTTACACTATCACCAGAACTTAAAATGATCTCTACAGAATCTTTAAAAAGACTTGGACTTATGCAGTGCCTTCCACTACTCAAAATGCTTTACAACCAATGAAATACCTTTTTTGAAGTGTAGTCACTGTTGTAATGTGTGAACCGTGCCAGCCAATTTTGCGTACAAGCAAGCTTCCCCCAAACAGCAGAGTGATAATGACCAGATAATCTGTTTTTTGTTATGCTGACCTGGACACCAGCAACAACTCCCCTGCTCTTCTTCGAAATAGTGCCATAGGATCGTTTACGTCCACTTAAGAGCAGACAGGGCCTCGGTTTAACATCTCATCTAAAAGACGGCACCTCCAACAGTGCAGCACTCCCTCAGCACTGCACTGGAGCGTCAGCCTAGATTTTTTGTGCTCGAGTCCTTGGAGTGGGTCTTGAACTCACAACCCTCTGACTCAGAGGTGAGAGTGCTGCCCACTGAACTGCAGTTAACACTGTGATGGGCTAGGTGCACACTGTATGGTCTCGGGTGCTTAGTGCACAGAACCAAATTGAAGTTCTGCCTTCAGCTTGCATTAAGTCGGCAGCTAGCGTATTGTATATGTTGGCTAACAATTCATTAATAATGAGGTGTCAGCTCCAGTTCTATTGGTAGCACACTCGCCTCTGGGTCAGAAGGTTGTGGGCTTAAATCCCATTCCAGAGACTCGTCCTCTCAGGTGGACATAACATATCCCATGGTCTTATTTTGAAGAAGAGCAAGGGAGTTTTACCCAGAATCCTGGCTAATATTTATCCTTCAACCAACATCACTAACGGATTATCTGGTTATCATCACATTGCTGTTTGTGGGAGCTTGCTGTGCGGAAATTGGCTGCCCTGTTTCCCTACATTACAACAGTGACTACACTTCAAAATGTACTTCATTAGCTGTGAAGCACTTTGGGACGTCCTAATGTTGTGGAAAGGAGAATATAAATACAAGATTTTTCTTGCCCGTGAATGATCTGGGGCATTTGATTGAATGCTAATGGTGCACTGTGCGGAGCGCTGACTGGATGTAAACCAGAGATGATGGGATAGAACACCTGTCGGCTTGTCTAATATCCCTCAATATTTGTCGAAATGCCTCAATGCACGGTAGCTCATTTGGTTACCAAAAAGTCGTCAATCGGCAGAGGCTGAGGAACAAACGAGTTCGTTGAGCGCAGATTGTAGCAGCAGCAGTTACAGCTAGACCCAGACATCTGTCTATCATCAGCTTAATTGACCAGGGCTTGTTATTGTTTGAGTGAAAGAAGCTGTTTGAACAGCTCGTGCTTACTCCGTCACTAACGACGACGGCGGCCTCTGAGCACACTGAAAGGACAGATGTTCAGACGTTTAAAGAGGCTTTGCTTGCCTGACAGAGTTGTATGGAAAACCTCGGAGGTGCTGTTTGTAAACACAACTTATAATGGTGAGTTTTCTTCCATGTCCATCCCCCCACCCACCCAACATTTTATCCTATATTCTCCTAAAAGTACCGACTGTTGCCGGTTACGGTTCCAACCTTTTGGCATTTGGCCCAAGTGACCATTTATCACTTGTGGCATCTTGGCAATGAGCATTGGCCGTACTGTTCAACTACAAGCGGCATCACAACTGAACCCAATCCTGCCCTTGCCCCAAAATCCGCATCACCTGCTTTTCAAGACAAACAGGATAGTTATACAGGATTCACCCCGCACCCACCCCCCACCCCCTTCCTTAGCCCAGGAACCCTGAAGTCAATGGTAACCCCTAATTGCTACATGGACTGAGATCAGCGAACAACACAGAATGGGAGTTGAACTTAGGACGTTCTTGGACTATGTGGCTGGGCATTGGAATTGGTGTCTTTATCCACTCTGGTGCATGGCGAGCTGTGAGGGTTTGTAATCACACGTCACACTGGCACTTTTCATATTGCAATGCCATTGTTTGCGTTGAAAATGCCACTTTTATGTAATATAGTTGTAACTAATCTGGCGACCAGTGCTTTTGGGCTGATTTGAATGTTCAATGCTTCGAGATATGTTTGCGCTTATTTCCTCAGTAGATGCTTTCCGTGGTTCGAAAAATATTGAGGGATATTTTTCAAGTCGACAGGTGTTCCATCCCATCCTCTCTGGTTTACATCCAGTCAGCACTCTGCACAGTGAGCCATTAGCATTCAATCAAATTCTGCCCTCTTGAGCATCCCTGATTATAATCGCTCAATCATCGGTGGCCGTGCCTTCTGTTGCCTGGGCCCTAAGCTCTGGAACTCCCTCCCTAAACCTCTCCACTTCTCTACCTCTCTTTCCTCCTTTAAGACGCTCCTTAAAACCTACCTCTTTGTCCAAGCTTTTGGTCACCTGTTGTAATTTCTTCTTATGTGACTCGGTGTCAAATTTTTATTGTTGTCTTATAACACTCCTGTGAAGTGCCTTGGGGTGTTTTATTATGTTAAAGGGGCTGTATAAACACAGATTGTTGTTGTTAATAACTAATTGTGCGTTTTACTTTTATGCAGACAGAACCTGCAGTGCCTTGAGAATTATTTAAAAAAACGCACGTTCAGAATGGAACAGACATTATTTCCTGCTCTGGGAGCAGTTATTCTGACAGCGCAGCGCACCGCGGGTCTCGGGCACTGCCCTGCTCTGTGCCAGGAGCCATGCTGGGCGGAACGCTTGCAGAAGCAAGGCGTGGCCTTTCTGAATGATTTGACCAGAGTTGCCCACACACCAGGTTCCAACGGGGCTGGACTGTTTAAAAATAGCAGATTCCCTTCCAAGTGAACAGATTGAGTTTGGTGCTGTGCGATTGCTGCCTTCAGTCTGACCTGCAGGATATGGGGACGGGGAGAGGAGGAGGAGGAGGAGTTAATACTGCTGACTGCAACACTGCACATGGCACCGGGCTGTCCATTTTGAGCTCACAGACCGCAGTTACTGTGCCCCTTAGATACATTTAGTTACCAACTGCTGACTCAGAATCACACCTAGGTTGTTGAAGCATGCTAGTAGTTTCATACAATCATAGAATCATAGAATAGTACAACACCGAGAGAGGCCATTCAGCCCATTGAATGTATGCCGGCTCTTTTGAACCACGGTACCCTGGACTTTGGGCTTTCATCCTTTATTAAGGTTTCTACAGCCCAGAGCAACCCAGTCAGTCCCACTCCTCCACTCTTTCCCCATATCCCTGTAATTCTTTCTCCAAGTACTTATCCAATTCCCGTCTTAAAGCTACTATTGCATCTATATTCACCGCCCTGTCAGGCAGTACATTCCAAATCCTAACCACTTGCTCCATAAAGAAGTTTTTCCTTATGTCGCCTCTGGTTCTTTTTGTCAATCACCTTAACTCTGTGCCTCTGGTTATCGACCCTTCAGCAATTGGAAACAGTTTCTCTCTTTATTTAGTCTATCTAAACCCTTCGGGATTTTAAACACCTCAATCAAATCTCCGCTTCGTCTTTTCTGCTCGAAGGAGAACAACCCCAGCTTCTCCAGTCTATCCACATACTCATCATCCCTCATCCCTGGAACCACCTTAGTAAATCATTGAGCGAGTTCCCAGTACAGTTTGATGTTAGTCTCTACAAAATCACCATCAAGTGTCTACGGAATGAGAAGCTACTTTGGGAGTGAGACCGAGATGAATAGAGGGGATCAGATTGTGCCATTTTGACTGTGGTATTTTTTGAGATCGTGTTGGACTTTCCCCACCTGTATTAGTGCATGTATGGTAACCTGTTATTGACGCGGAGTCACTTAAACTCTGCTCCTTGGGTTACCTTATCTTTACTCCTACTCGTTTACTCGTTTGACTCAAATTGCCCAGGACTATGGGCTTTCATCCTTTATTAAGGTTTCTCCAGTTCACTGTGAAGGAGTGTTTAGGAGGTGTGCGGCGGGGTGTGGCGGGGGGGGGGGGGGGGGGGGGAGATATCTTAAAGCAGGGGTCATTCTACAAAAGTTAGATTGTAGTCAGGTAGCCAATGTGGCTATGGCCTTTGAAGCCTGTTGGTAAACAAATGGGCAAGACATTGGAGGTCATTTTAGGGTAACTCGCTGAGGGGGAACCCACGTGATCAGGTGGAATACCTGTCCAATATTACTCTCCACTAACTTCAATGGAGAGTAAAAATGGGCGTGGTTCAAAACCAGCGTTGTACCCAATGCTGTTAGTTTGCCGACAGACAGGCTAGGTCAAAACTGGCCTCACTATTTCAATCTGACATGGTCACATGTGAAGGCCTTTATACACATGGAACAAGATTTAAGCCTCCAGCTTCCACAGATCTTGCCCAAACTGCCCTAAAAATAGGCTCTATTTAATCACCTGAGGGAAACTTGTTGTCTGATCCTTAAGACAGTGAACACTGAAATGGACCAAATCAAGTGCCATTGGTGGGTGTGTTGTAGAGGGACTTTTATTTCTCTGACACACGCAGAAACCCACCACAGTGTCTCGATGTCCCCCAAAACAAGCAATTGAGAAATTCACACGGCTAGAGCTTTGTGTTTGGCTGATGCAAAGTGCGCATTGTCTCGCTGTGGGTACACCCTCACTTCGCTAAGTCCATTGAAATTCTGCACAGGTTGTCAGGTGCTGAGGTTTAGGTGTTTGCAGGGCTACAACTGGAGCTTAACCAGTCGGATCTGCACAGTCTACCAGTACAGAGCCACTCCTTGTCCAGCCAAACGATTCCTACCCATTCGGGCACTGCTTTCCAGAGTTATCTTGAGCCGAATGGGAAGAATCTTTGAATTTTTGAATATTAAGGGGATCAAGGGATATGGGAACAGTGCAGGAAAGTGGAGTTGAGGTAGAAGATCAGCCATGATCTTATTGAATGGTGGAGCAGGCTCGAGGGGCCGAATGACCTACTGCTGTTCCTAATTCTTATGTTCTTATGAATCCCAGCCCATAGTCACGGGCCTAACCCTCCAGGTCTTATTCATGAGCCTTGGCTTGCCAATCATCAAAAGTGCCCTGGCATGTTACATGGAGAAGGTGCTGGATGGATTCTCCATTCAAAGAATCCTCTAGGAAAGGCCAGCAGAGGCGCTACGATAAATAGTCTGAGATAAACGTTCCCTTTCCGATTAAATATTTTGTCTCTTTAGTATGACAGCAGCCATTTCACGCACTCCATAGTCTGCTCTCAGTCTCTGTGCAGTGCGGGAGGGCCAGAGTGGCACAGGGGGTTGTGTCCGTGCTCGACTCCAGGTCCACTTGTGATATTAATCAACAACAACAACTTGTATTTATATAGTGCTTTTAACGTAGTGAAACGGCCCAAAGCACTTCACAGGAGTATTATGAGAGGAAACATTTGACACCGAGCGGCATAAGTAGAAATTGGGGCAGGTGACCAAACGCTTGGTCAAAGAGGCACATTTTAAAGGAGCATCCTAAAGGAGGAAAGAGAGGTAGAGAGGTGGCGAGCTTTAGGGAGGGAGTTCCAGAGCTTAAGGCATAGGCAACAGAAGGCACGGCCTCCAATGGTTGAGCGATTATAATCAGGGGTGCTCAAGAGGGCAGAATTAGAGGAGCGCAGACATCTTGTGGGGCTGGAGGAGATTATAGAGATAGGGAGGGGCGAGGCCATGGAAGGATATGTAAACAAGGATGAGAATTTTGAAATTGAGGCGTTGCTTAACCGGAAGCCAATGTAGGTCAGCGAGCACAGGGGTGATGGGTGAGAGGGACTTGGTGCGAGTTAATCGATCAAAGATATACCAGGATCGTGCCTGCAACTTCCAAATACAGCTAATATTTGCAACCAGAAAAATGAAATGGCCTCAGTTAATAAGCAGAGTGGAATGTCATAGAAATTTGCAGTGTTCGTCCATGAATATCACCATCACGCTAGGCTCAAATTAGTCAAGAAACGTGGAATTTGCATTCCTCTCACCTGTCTTCACATGTTTTATTAATTTCAGTCGACACATGTAAACTGCCATGGAAAGTGCAAATTCTCCTGTTTTTGATTAATGATGCTGCTTTTTCTTTCTTTTCCCTCTCTTCCAGTGGTGCTGACTGAGGCTGGGGCAGAGCTCCAGTGGATTCAGTGCTATAGGCAGTGAGCTTTGGGAGGCTGGTTCCCCCACCACTGCCCCAGCTAAAATGACCCAAATCAGCATAGACCAGACATGGCCGGTATGACTGAGCCCCACACGCCCCACTGCATTTACCCAATGAGTAGAATTGCGTGCTTTTGATCCCTTGTGTATAATGCCCTTGTACACATTCTTTTCACCACATGACCAGGTATGAACCTTACTAAGTGGCACACAAACTGCTGAGATAAAACTCTCCCTTTGTTCTGTCAGCTCTAAAACTCCTACGCAAATTACATTTTTTGGATCTCCCAAACCATTTGCTCGTCCAAACTGCTCACAAGTTGCCAACAATGGCACTACCTTGGCAGTGACATTCAGGGAGAATAATCGAATTACTCAAGTGACTGGTGTGGGAAGTACAAATATCAGACTGGTGCAGTGAAGCTGGGGTGTTTGTCTGAGGCTAAGACAAACTTAGCCTCAGCCTCAGTCTGCGGCAACTACAGGGAATTTTGGCTTGAGTCTAACCTGCGTTATATCTTACCTGGGAGCAGTAATGAGACAGTGCAAAGGAAGCTTTACCCTGCATCTAATCAGGATATGCTTGAGCTGCGTCTACTTGCTGCTGACACACTGAGGCAGATTTTCAACTCTCCTCCCAGGTGTAAAACTGGCGAATCAGCCGCCCGTTATAGAAACCACCCGATTTTCATTGATCTTAACTGCTTTCAATATCGGGCGGACTATCCGCAAAGTCAGGTTTACGCGTGGGAGGCAAGTTGAAAATCTAACTGCAGTGTCCCAAAATAGGAAAGGAATGTTCCATTTCCCAGCACTGATATCCCTCACCATGAGGAGTAAAAGGATAAAGAAAGAAAGACTTGCATTTATGTAGCACCTTTCACGACCACCGGACATCTAAAAGCGCTTTACAGCCAATGAAGTACTTTTGGAGTGTAGTCACTGTTGGAATGTGGGAAATGCGGCAGCCAATTTGTGCACAAGTAAGCTCCCACAAACAGCCATGTGATAATGACCAGATAATCTGTTTTTGTTATGTTGATTGAGGGATAAATATTGGCCAGGACACCGGGGTGAACTCTCCTGCTTTTCTTCAAAATAGTGCCATGGGATCTTTTATGTCCACCTGAGAGAGCAGACAAGGTCTCAGTTTAACATCTCATCTGAAAGAGCACCTCCAACAGTGCAGCACTCCCTCAGAGTATTAGCTTAGATTTTTGTGCTCAAGTGTCTGGAGTGGGACTTGATACCACAACCTTCTAACTCAGAGACATGTCTGTTACCCACTGAGCCACAGCTGACACTAGAGAAAGAGTATGCTGTTTCCCAGTGCTGACATCCCTCACCATAAGGCAAAGAATAAGAAACAAGCAAGAAACTTTTCGAAGGACTACCCGTGCATTCTTCACTCCACTGAGTGGCAGGCTATTTCTGTTTACCCGAGTTCAGCAGCTTCTATTAGCCCCTTACCCTCCTCCCCAATAAAAGGCCTATTGGAAGATTAGCTTAATCCTCTTATTCCCGAGCAATTACACAGTCAGTGCTGATACTGGAGAGGGGCACGCACAAACTTCCGAAAGCAGCAGTAATAGGCTTAATGCTGCTTACACTCTGCACACAGCGACAGGATACAGAGGCGAGGCAGGAGTTTGCTCTAGCTCAGACCCTGATTCCGAGCTGTCGGTCAGGATTACGTGAGGAATTTGCTTTTTAATCTGAAATAAACCAGGAGCAGTCTTGCTACTTTGAATTCCTCTCCCCTCCCGTCTAAGCAAGATGTACCAGCTTTTCCATTCTTGTCTCATAATGAGAGCCCGATCCCATTTATTGCAGGCTCACTAGGAGTCCACGGAAAGCGAGTAAAAGTGAAATCATTTAGTAGGTAAAATATCTGATGAACCAGTTTTAAAACCTCCTTCAATGCTCCATTTCTCAATTTAAAGTCAATTTTGCCATTTCATGGATCTAACAAATCAAAGGGTGCTGGAAATCGGAAACTCTCTCCGCAAAAGGCTGTGGATGCAGGGTCAATTGGAATTTTCAAGAATGAGATTTTTGTTAGTTAAGGGTATCAAGGGATTATGGAGCAATGGTGGATAAATGGAGTTGAGATACAGATCAGCCATAATCTAATTGAATGGCAGAACAGGCTTGAGGGGCTAAATGGCCACCTCCTGTTCCTATGTTCCTAATGGAGCCCGGGTGTTTTCCCACTTTGGCTTGATTTAAAAGCCAGAAAGTTAGTCCAAGGCAGTAAAGTCAAAATATCTTTTAAAAAGGAAGATTAGGGCTCGGTCTCAACAGCTCAGCTGGCTGAGAAAATAGGAGCGGAGCTTTGCAAAGCGGAAAGGTGAAGGTTTCATTGCCAGTCTGCGCTGAATTAGCTGATTTCAGTTAGCTGGGGGGTGGGGTGCGGGAGAGCAGGGGGTGGTCAGAGAGGGGTAACTGGCTTCAGCACCCAGGGTTTAAGGAAGGGAAAATTGGTCAGGGTTCCTGCTCCTGTTTGCTATCTATTGACCCCTGCTGCAACTGCTTGTGCGTGGGCATTAGGTGAGGTCAGGATTGGTACGATGATCATTATGGTGGAATACATGCAGGTAGACACTGTCCCAGTTCATATGTTACTAATGACCACTTAGCGAAGGTACTGGAATGAGATGGAATGATAACCCAGCATGGAGTCAATGCCTTCAGTTAAAGAAAATGACTAAATAGGATGTGTCAATAGCTCAAGCATTTGAACTTTATGTTTGAGCAGATGCAGGTCGTCAGTCTAGAAAACACATGTCTGCAATACAAATCGATGGGTAGATTTGTAATATAATCCATCACTCCATTTCTTACAGGCCAGATACAGGCCAAGCTCCCTTTACACTGTCCCATCAAACACTCCCAGGGCAGGTACAGCACAGGTTAGATACAAAGCAAAACTCCCTTTACACTGTCCCATCAAACACTCCCAGATCAGGTACAGCATGGGTTAGAGGTTAGATACAGAGTAAAGCTCCCCCTACACTGTCCCATCAAACATTCTCAGGGCAGGTACAGCACAGGTTAGAGGTTAGATACAGAGTAAAGCTCCCTCTACACTGTCCCATCAAACACTCTCAGGGCACGTACAGCATGGGTTGGAGGCAGAGCCTAACTCCCTGTACACTGTCCCGTCAAGCTCTCCTAAATCAGGTACAGCACGGGTTAGGTACAGAGTAAAACTCCTACGATGCTCCATGAAGCACCTTCATTGCTTCTGGTTCTGAGTTTATTGGAACTTGACATAATGTTAAATGTGAGAGTAAGTGATTTTGATTTTAGTTAGGTTAAAATAAAGAGCAAACTTTGATCTGGAATGATACATTGGTGTTACGGACTATTGGGACAAACCTCTCTTGATAACAAACATCTTCCTTTGTTCCAGTCCAAAGATTATCTTAACAGGAAGATTTTCCATTGTTGATCCTCATGTGATGAAGAATAATTTTCTTTTGTCAAAAATTAGGCTTGTGTGATGATTGAAGGAAAATATCAGACTGGTTTGAATGGAAGACGAAAAGTCAACAGAATTAACGGTGTCACTCACCTTATAGAGTACCGTGTACCAGCGTGGCTCAGTTAGTAGAACTGCAGGCTCTGGGTGAGCAGCTTGTGGGTCTGAGTCCCATAATAAGTTTGAGCTCCCAATATAACATGACATTCCAGTGCAGTATTGAGTTAGAGCTAGGCTGTTGCAGGTCCCATCTGCCTGTTCCAGTCAATGCTAAAACATCTCTTGGTACTCGTCAAAGAAGGTCAGGCAGTTCTCATTGTGGCCTGGCTAGCATCTTTCCATCAACCAAAACCATCAAAATCAACAGGTCATTCATCCTATTGATGTTTGGCGGATGTTGTCAGAGTAAAATGGCAGCTGCTTTTGTTTGTGTAACAGTGCTGCAGTTCCAAGTAACTCACTGGGGCTAATTTTAACCGAAGCTACCTGGCGAGAAGCTGACAGGATTGGAATGGGTTCCCAATTTACACTCTGGAGGAGGAGAGATGTTTGTGGGAAGTAGAGTTTATAAGGCTAGTTTCCAGTGAATACTTAGAGCTGGATCCCAGTGAAAGCTTAGAGGCAGAGGTCGAATGCTTTTGGAACAGACTGTGCAAGGAGAATACAGTGTACTCGTCCTAATTCAAAGTTGTTTAATTAAAATTAACTGTCAATTCTGTTTTGTAGCACGAGTTATTTATACTGCTTAATTCAAATTATTGGATCATTTAATTTTCTTTCCACAATAAATGGGTTTGAATTATCAATTCAAAGTAGGCTGTATTGGATATCAGTTTGAGAAACAGTGACCAACACTCCACTAATGAGAAGGAGTGGCCTATGTAGAGTCAAAGAGCATGTACCAATGAGAAGACGAAATGCCCAGAGCATGTATAAGGATAGCTGAAGATCCCTGCCTTTGGAAAGTGATGGAAGTTTCAGCTGTCAAAAAAAAGACTTGCATTTATATAGCACCAGACATCTCAAAGCACTTTACAGCCAATGAAATATTATTGGAGTGAAGTCACTTGTAACATGGGAACCGCGGCAACCAATATGCGCACAGCAAGTTCCCACAAACAGCAATATGATAATGACCAGATAATCTGCTTTTTTTAAAAGTTGATTGAAGGATAAATTTTGTCCAGGACACCCTTGCTCTTCTTCGAAATAGTGTCATGGGATTTTTTTACATCAAGTTGAGAGCAGACAGGGCCTCGATTTAATGTCTCATTCAAAAGACAGCACCTCCAAAAGTGCAGCACTCCCTCAGCACTGCACCGAAGTGTCAGTCTAGATTTATATGCTCAAGTTCCTGGAGTGGGATTTGAACCCACAACCTTCTAACTCAGAGCTACAGCTGACATGGAAGGCCAAAATTGAGAGAATGGGGTCTTCTTTGGAAAGTCTGAAATGGAAGATTGCTAATCCAGGCTGACACGCCAATAGAGTACTGAGGGAGTGCTACACTGTCGGAGGTACCATCTTTCGGATGAGACGTTAAACCGAGGCCCAACATTCCCACTAAGATGTGCGACTGTACGGCCATGCAATCATGAAGCGATCTGGAGTTCCCGTGCAGGCTGCTCACTGGCTTTTACATTGAAGAAACTGCGCGTGCGTGAAAATTTGAATGTGCTGCGCAGCCAGTTAAAGGGCCCACGCAGAGGAAAAATCGAGAAGGTACACTGCCGAGGTCCCATCTGCGCTCTCAAGTAGACATAAAAGATCCGATGGCACTATTTGAAGAAGAGCAGGGGAGTTTTCCTAGAGTTCTGGCCAACATCTATCCCTCAATTAACGCCTAAAACAGATGATCTGGTCATTTCTTTCATTGCTGTTTGTGGGAGCTCGCTGTGCACAAATTGGCTTTTGTATTTCCTACGTTGCAATAATATTGGGCCAGATTTTCGAGAGGTTTGCGACTGGGTTCTCGCCGCGATTTGACCCTCCGCAGCGAAAACCCGATTGGGCGGGATCCTCAGGTACCTGTTTGCGGCGGCGCCTCCAAGTACCGCCAGGGAGAGGTGCGCCGACGTGCAATGAACCGGATTGTGTTTGCGATCCAGCTTCGGCACTCTCCCGACCCGTACGCCGCTCCCAGAATAGCGACAGGTCAAACCTGTCGCTGCAGCCCTGCCAGCAGCAGTAAATCAGAAAACCCGCAAAAAAGGTAAGTTAAAGTTTTTCTTTTAATTTTTTTGCAGCGATTACTTAGTTAAGGGTCTTGGTAATGTTTTTTCCCCTCCCAAGGCCTCTCTTCGCAGCGCTCCCGGCCCGTACCAAAGGTGACGAGGATCGCGCTTTTGCGCCGAGAACACTTGTTCAACGCCTCCCTTTGTGATGCCCAAAGGCCAAAAGTTAGGCCTTAAAACGATAGCGCAGCAAAAACGTTAATTTTCACTTATCGTTTGCGTTTTTGCCCAAAAAACCCCCAAATCTGAAAATGCAGCCCAATGACTTTACTTCAATAATGTGCTTTATTGAAAAATATATTTACTTTGGGCTATGACCAAAGTCACAGAGGGCTAAATTATGAGGATAGGTTACATAAACTTGGCTTGTATTCCCTTGAGTATAAAAGATTTGGGGGTGATCTGATCGAGCTGTTTAAAATGATGAAGGGATTCGATAGGGTAGATTCAGAGAAACTATTTTCTCTGGTGGGGCAATCAAGAACAAGGGGACACAATCTTAAATTTAGAGCCAGGCCGTTCAGGAGAGAAATCAGGAAGCACTTTCCCGCATAAAGGGTAGTAGAAATCTAGAACTTTCTCCCCAATAGGCTGTGGATACTGAGTCAATTGGAGCTTTCAATACTGAGATAGATAGATAGATTTTTGTTATTAAGAGATATGGAGCTAAGGCGGGTAAATGGAGTGAAGGGAAAGATTCCTAATTTGAGGAAGGACGTTCTTGCTATTGAGGGAGTGCAGCGAAGGTTCACCAGACTGATTCCCGGGATGGCAGGACTGACATATGAGGAGAGACTGGATCGACTGGGCCTGTATTCACTGGAGTTTAGAAGGATGAGAGGGGATCTCATAGAAACATATAAAATTCTGACAGGACTGGACAGGTTAGATGCAGGAAGAATGTTCCCGATGTTGGAGAAGTCCACAACCAGTGGACATTGTCTAAGGATAAGGGGTAATCCATTTAGGATTGAGATGAGGAGAAACTTCTTCACTCAGAGAGTTGTTAATGTGTGGAATTCCCTGCCGCAGAGAGTTGTTGATGCCAGTTCATTGGATATATTCAAGAGGGAGTTAGATATGGCCCTTACAGCTAAAGGGATCAAGGGGTATGGAGAGAAAGCAGGAAAGGGGTACTGAGGGAGCGATCAACCATGATCTTATTGAATGGTGGTGCAGGCTCGAAGGGCCGAATGGCCTGCTCCTGCACCTATTATCCTAATTTCCTGGGCCTAATTCCACCATTATTGGCTTTAGTTAAGTAGAATAAAGTAATAGTGGAAGCCCAACAGCATGCAGCAGTCCAGCAGTCGGGGCAGTCCCACTGTAATCCCGGGACAGTCCCACTGTAATCCCGGGGCAAGCCTTTGGATCCAATAACTTTGGAGTAAAGCCTAAATAAGAAAAGAGAAAATCATGTGGCATCTATTTAGAAATTTTGCAAAACATTGCATGAAGATCTTATTTAATTTTGAATTTTGTGATAAGGACTGTGTTTTTCCATCCATCTATAAAAGAGTGACTGTTGCAAAGATAATGTGCAGTGAATCTAGATGAAGCTTTTATTTGTTCTGGTCTGACGGTACTGGTTTGTAGGAGTGGTAAAGGCTGGAAAACTGATGTCTGCAGCTGTAAAGCCACAGGGTGAACCCTTGAACTGTGAAACATCAAAAATAAAGAAAATTGTTGCTTCATTAACCCCTCAGGTACTGAAGGGCTGCTACTGAAGTGTCAGCTGTGGCTCAGTGAGTAGCATTCTTGTCTTTGAGTCAGAAGGTTGTGGGTTTAAGTCCCACTCCAGAGACTTGAACACAAAAATCTATGTTGACACTCCAGTGCAGTGCTGAGGGAGTGCTACACTGTTGGAGGTGCTGTTGTTTGGATGAGATGTTAAACTGAGGCCCCTTCTGCTCTCTCACGTGGATGTAAAAGATCCCATGTCATTATTTTGAAGAAAAGTAGGAGAATTATCCCTGGTGTTCTAGCCAATGTTTACTCCTCAATCAACATAACAAAAGCAGATGATCTGATCATTATCACATTGCTGTTTGTGGGAGCTTGCTGTGTGCAAATTGGCTCCTGCATTTCCTACATTACAACAGTGACTATACTTCAGTGTGTGCACACTAGGCCGTTGTCTTGGTTAATCCTTGCCACTGGACCAAGGGCTAGCTCTGTGAAGCCAGTGTGATGGCTGGTGTGCAACGGCCACCACACGTTAAAAAAAATCCACGCACAGGCATCTTCCACCTTTCAAGATTTAGTTCGGGATCTGGAATTTTAGGTCCTTCATTGAAACACCTGTGAATTTTTTGAAGTGGAAGCAAGTCATCCTCGATTCGAGGGACTGCCTATGATGATGACACTTCAAAATACGCCATTGCTGTAAAGTGCTTTGGGACATCATGAAAGGTGCTATATAAATGCAGATTTGCTGACTTCCAGGGAGTTTCCAGCAAGGCAGCTAGTGGACATACCTCTGCAACACACTGAAAATTTTGAAATCTCGTCTGTTAAAAATGTATTTTTCTTTCTATTGTGACCGGAGCTACATCCTAAGAGGCTTATTGTCTTAGTCGGTATGAAATCAGAATTGAAAGGAATTTTAAGGCGGCACAAAGGACCCTCCACAAGGCAGAGTCCTGTGGCTTTGCAGCAGGGGCTAACAGGATTCATGATGGGACACGGTGAAATATTAACATGAGCTGGAGAAACTGTTTACTAAGAGGCACACAGGCAACTGTGGTCTGAGACAGACGAGAGGATAGAGGGAACGAAGGAAATAGACAGGGAGGTGAGAGGATAGAGGGAACGAAGGAAATAGACGGAGGTGAGAGGATGGAGGGAGAGAAGGAAATAGACAGGGAGGTGAGAGGATAGAGAGCGAAGGAAATAGAAAGAAAGAGATAAAAACAGAAAATGCTGGAAATCTCAGCGGGTCAGGCGGCATCTGTGGAGAGAAACAGAGTTAACGTTTAAGGTCTGTGACCCTTCGAAAGAAAGCGAGCCAGGTAGGAGCAGGCAGAGATATGTGAAGGGTAAAAGAGAGGGGGAAGACCTCAAATGAAGAATCCAAGTTAATTGAGGAAAAGGGAGAATATGGGGAGAGAACAAAAAAGATTAAGGGGGAGAGATGGCGACGAGAGGATGACGAGAGGAGAGGTATCCGTGGAAATTGTTGCAGAATGATTGGCGGTATAATTACGTTGCTTGTGAGGAAACCTATGGCTGTTTGTCACAACAGGAAACCAAGATCTGTCCAACCTATTTATTTAGAAGCGCAATGGGATCGAGCTAAAAATTCTGGACAAGTACTAGTGATGAAGGAGTTGAAAAAAATTGTAACTGTCCCAACAACAGCTGTTGGTAACTGTCGGATTAAAGGCAGGCAGCTTGGCTAATGTTACTAGTGAAGCTGGGGCCTCTTCTTTCAGAAAGTGTTTCCAATTCTCATCCTGTCTAATAATACACGTAGCAACATTTCATCCATTCCAAGTTATTCAATTATAATCAGATGTCTCTCAGCGCTGCTAATCAGTCCTACAAGTGTCCTTGCTTTTGAATGGATGTAGACATATATCCAATAAGCAATAATAGCTGTCCCATCTGAATATTGTGAACTGATCTATTCCTAGACCTCTATTAATTGATTAGTTTGGTAGTCAAGTATTGTGTACCTTATTGATCAATTCATCACATGTTCGGATACAGGATTCTCCCTAGTGTTTCCTGAGTGGGGCAGGCAGTAAAGTGGGAAGGTAGTGGGATGAGGGAGCAGACCGAGTGAGAGCGTTGGATGGGGTCAGATGTAGCGATGAGAAAGAGGAGGGGAGGGGGTAGAAGTTATGCTGCAGCTATACAAAGCCCTGGTTAGACCACACCTGGAGCAGTTCTGGGCACCACAACTTTAGGATGGATATGTTGGCCTTGGAGGGATGCCGCATATGTTTACCAGAATGATACCCAGACTTCAAGGGTTATGTTATGAGGCGAGATTAAACAAATTAGGGTTGTATTCCCTAGAATTTAGGTTGAGGTGATCTGATCAAAGTTTTCAAGATATGAAGCCTAGATAGAGATAAACTATTTCCACTGGGTGGTGATTCTAGAATCGGGGGGAATTGTCTTAAAATTAGAGCCAGACCTTTCTGGAGTGAAATTAGGAAACACTTCCACGCACAAAGGGTAGAAGAAGTTTCGAACTCTCTTCTGCAAACAGCAATTAATGTTAGATCAATTGTTAATTTTAAATTGGAGATTGATCGCTTTCTGTTAACCAAAGGTATGAAGGGATATGGGCCAAAGGTGGGTATATGGAGTTAGGTTGCCGATCATTGAATGGCGGCACAGGCTTGAGGGGCTGAATGGCCTACTCCTGTTCTCATGTTCCGATGCATCTGGAATCCAAAGTGAGGAGAGGGAAGAAGGCAGAAAAAGAGAGAGCTGGATGTGGACAGCCAAAGAGATGAAAGTCAGAAGGAGGGTGAGAAAGAAGTATATATGTGGATAATGGCACTGCCTCCTATGATTCAAAGTCGTATATATCAAAATGTCTCACTTTGGTTGCCTGGCCTGTGCTGAGTTAACTGATCTTAGCCAGGTTGGTGTACGGCTGCTCAAATTAGTCTTAGAGAAGAAACAAACAGGCAGCGTTTTCACTTCGGTTTCAGGTAGAAAAGGCTGTAAAAAAATGCAAATGGGATTCTGGATTTTCTTTATGGGACAGGTGAACACAAAACCACAGAAGTGATGTTGAATTTATAGAAGGCATTGGTAGACCAATATCCACAGTTGGATATTGCGTGCAGTTTGGGCACCCCATTACAGGAAGAATATGAGAGCCATGGGAAAGGGAGACAGCGCAGATTCAACAGAATTATACCAGGAAATGAGAGGTTATAGTTATGAAGAAAAGGTTGAAAAAATGGGATTGCAACAGAGACGGTTAAGAGGCTATCTAAAAGAAGTTCTCAAAAATAGGAAAGAAGTTGAGAAGATAAATAATTAAACCTGGTTCCAACTGTTTGGTGAATCAGTAACAACTGGGAATAGACTTACAATTCTCACGAGAAGAATAATTAATTTATCCACTTTGAGGGTTACTTGCATATGGGAGCATTGAAGGGCTGCTGTCACCTGTGGAGTTAGATCCCAATGTGAGTTGGTGTATTCAGGAGACGAGTGGAAAAACCTACAAACAAATGTTCAGATACAAAGAAAACTATCAGACAGTGCTTTCCCACCTCCAACTCTGGCCCTAACTGTTGCACCCACCACTTGATTCACCCTAACCGCTGACCCATCTCCCACTGGCTTTAAAGGAGTGTAATGCCACAACACACAACAGAGATGCCAGAATGGATTTGGCATTGACATCAGCAATTGGGAACAATAAGAAATACTTGCATTTATATAGCGCCTTTCACGACCACCGGATGTCTCAATGTGCTTTACAGCCAATGGAGTACTTTTGGAGAGTAGTCACTGTTGTAATGTAGGAAATGCAGCAACTAATTTGCGCACAGCAAACAGCAATGTGATAATGACCAGATAATCTGTTTTTATTATGTTGATTGAGTAATGAATATTGGCCAAGACAGCAGAGATAACTCCCCTGTCATTCTTCAAAATAGTGCCCTAGGATCTTTTACGTCCACCTGAGAGAGCAGACAGGGCCTCGGTTTAACGTCTCATTTGAAAGACGGCATCTCCGACAATGCAGCACTCCCTCAGCACTGCACCGAAGTGTCAGCCTAGATTTATGTGCTCAAGTCCCTGGAGCGACTTAAAGGAGGAACGAGAGGTAGAGAAGTGGAGAGCTTTTGGGAGGGAATTCCAAAGCTTAGGGCCCAGGCAACAGCAGACACGGCCACCAATGGTTGAACGTTTATAACCAGGGATGCTCAAGAGGACAGAATTAGAGAAACACAGATATCTCGGGGCAGTGGGTGGGGGCAGGGGGTGGGATTATGGGGTTGGAGGATATTACAGAGATAGGGAGGGCAAGACCATGGAGGGATTTGAAAACAAGAATGAGAATTTTGAAATCGAGGCGTTACTTCACCAGGAGCCAATATAGGTCAGCGAGCACAAGGGGTGACAGATGAATGGTACATGGTATGAGTTAGGACACAGGCAATTGAGTTTTGAATGGCCTCAAGTTTACATAGGGTAGAACATTGTATTCCAAAGCGCTTTACAGCCAATTAAGCATTTTTGAATGGAATCATTGTTGTTATAATGTGGGAAACGCAGAAGCCAAATTGCACACAGCAAGCAGTGTGATAATGACCAGATAATCTGATTTAGTGATGTTGATTGATAATAAATATTAGCATGGACACCAGGGAGAACTCCCGTGCTCTTCTTCAAAATATTACCATGGGATCTTTTACGCCCCCATGAGAGAGTAGACGGGGCCTCGGTTTAATGTCTCATCCGAAAGACGACACCTCCGACAGTGCAGCACTCGCTCAGAACTGCACTGGAATATCGACCTAGATTTATGTGCGCAAGTCTCTGGAGTGGGAACTGAACCCACAACCTTCTGGTGGCTGTTCCAATATCGTCCATTTTACACTATCGCCCAAAGTCAAAATTACCCCCTTGATATGATAATTCAGTCAACTTATCTGGTATGGCAAATCCCATGAATTGCCACGTTTACCGAATGGCATGTAGTTTCTGCCCTAGTTCCTCAACTCCACATAGAAATTCTCAGCGGCAGTGACAGTGCAGGTTCCTGAGTGATAACAAAGCACTTGTCCTAATGATGAGAATCAACTCTTTAAATAAATGGGATCTGGGAAGGTATCTGCAGTAAACAACATTTATAGTCTGTACACTCACAGATAAGGCTGCAAATGTAATTCACTTTCTAGTGTTAAAAGCAGCATGGGCCTTTTATACACAATTTATTGGAGAATGGGAGTATATCTCAGTCTGTGCAGTGCACTCACCGGCTCCTGTCCCAGACTGGCTTGTCTGTCTATTTCAAACTCTCCAGGTCCCGCTCGCCTCTCTCCAGGTCCCGCTCACCTCTCTCCAGCTCCTGTTCCTTGCCTGTTCACAACTGTGGGAGCACATGAAACAATTAGTGCACATTAAAATCAAGATTCAGCTGTTCTGGAAGCTGCAAAGAATAGGGATTATAGCTTCTCTTCAGGATTTTAAGCTAGAAAGTAGAGTGGTTGTCTTACATGAGAATCCATACGATGCCAGGAATAACCACTCATATTTGTGGAATGCATAGCCTATGGTTTCAGGAAACTTAAAAAAAAAAAAAATCACCTGTTCTTTAAAAAACTGGTTGGAAAATCTCATCTATCTCATTCACTCCAGTTATATTCTTGTCTGTTAATTTTAATTGCTCCACCATTGGCAGCCGTGCCTTCAGCTGCCTGGGCCCTAAGCTCTGGAATGCCCTCCCTAAATCTCTCCGTCTCTCCACTTTTCTCTCCTTTAAGACACTTCTTAAGATCTACCTCTTTGACCAAGCTTTTGGTCATCTGGTCTAACATTTCCTGACATGGCTCGGTTTCAAATTTTGCTTTTTTTAAAAATAACGCTTTGGGATTAAAGGTGCTATATAAATACAAATTGTTGTTAATAATCTCAGCTGTTTGTCTCAAATGAATACAATATTGGCTTGTTCACTGTATGGGTGAAGTTTTCTAATGCCATAGTGAAATTGTAAGTGTGTTTTATGTTCATTTGTGTAACTGCAAACAAAGGGAATCTTGTATGTTTTACCTTGTGTGCAATTCAATTTACTCTCTGCTATTTCAATTATCTACTAAACTATCAGTGACCCCTGTGTTAGAATTAAAAGTGCACAGGAAATTGTGCGGCAGATAATTTCCCCTGATGTTTTCACGGTGTAAAGCATTGTGGTCGCTGGGTTATTTATTGAACAGGAGAGAATGAAGACACCAGGAGCAGACAGCACCGTGCAGAATGTGCGCCCTTGTTCTGCGGAGATTTGTGGCTCTGGATCTATGGACAGCATCTCAGTGCAAAGCCCTCAGGCAGTCTGAGGTGTTCTCTCAAGTCAGCCCCGGTCCTCATAGACTCGATCCTTATTATTGATAATGCCTTTGATGTCCAGGGGCAGGGGAATTCAGTACAAAGAGTGAGTGAGTCTGCAGTGTTGGGCGGAAGGGAATGGACAGATGCAGGGACGCGCATATAGCGTGTGCCTTTTGTTTGGACGTGCTGTGCAGATGCCTCAAATTCTGTTTGTTGTACTCTGTTGGAATGCCACTGTTTGTCCGAGCCTTTATTGATGTCTGTCCTGTTAATTAAGGGTTCCTTCCCCTTGGGGGTGGGGGAGGGGTGGGGGGAGGGGGTGTGGCCAAAGCTTAGCTTCTATCTCATAACGTGAAGCATGCCAGGTCCCAGGAGGGCAAGGAGCCATCTGCTGCTGTGTCCTCACTAATGAAGCCCTGTTGCTGGGACAAAGGCACATATTGATCCGTGCCTAATATTCACACATAGAACGACCTTTCTTTCAAACTGCCTCACGCCCGCCTGCCTCCGGGCCTCAATGTCGCATCAGTGCTGCTTTATTTTAGCCCCGTGCTTGGCTTCTAAGCTACAGCTGCCCTGTGTGACAGCAGTTGAAACCGCTAAGTCTGATAATTTATCAAAACCCAGCAAGCCACAAAATGTCTCCTCTCCGATATTCACCATGCATCCTCCTGATCTGCTAAACCCTAAATGTTTTAAATTTATGCTGATTGGATGATTCGGTGATGGGATCAACGTGGTTGCTAGGACTTTGTAGTTGTCAGCAAGAACAGGACGCTGGGGATTCTTCCGGGGTCAGGGGTTACAGTCATCATCTGCCAATAACCAGAGGGTATTGTGGGTAATTGTAGGTATCTAATCGGGAGTTAGCCTAATATATTTTTGATTAGTACTCTCTCAATGGAAAATCTGGAGAACATATGGTCGACATATTGTATGTGACAAGCGCAGGAGACATGACCTTCAACCTAGTGTTCTGACTATAAGATTTGATTAAGATAATTTTTATTGGAAGTGAACATAGTTGGATTGATGGCTTCGGGCATCTCAGTCCCAACAATATGCAGACAACAGAGTCAATGACTTTGTGACAAACAGGATGCAGCTACAAGCCTTTAGTTTCAATGCCCCCCACCCCCATGATCTCACAAACCCTTTCTGCCAATGTGTGATGATGACTAGTTGTTAAGGAGGTGATCTCCCCTGCAGCATTACCGGTATTAAGAATCAAACTGTTATAAAGAATTCACATCCTGGTAATTTTTTTCCCTCTTGTTGTTTCTCTTGATTTTATTTCAACAGTAAGTACTGCATGAAATCATAAGGGCAGCCAATTATCAGAGTTATTGGGCATGAGGAAGCTAGATTAACATCAGTACTGTATCCAAACAGTTAGTAGCATGAAATGTATCAGTTTAAATAATTATGCTTATTGAGTAAAGCTAAGGAAGGAGTCATCAACAATGCCACCAAACGGCACTTACTCACCAATAACTTGATCACCGAGGCTCAGTTTAAGATCTGCCAGAACCACTGATTCCAGACCTCAATACAGCTTTGATCCAGACAAGGACACAAGAGCCGAATGCCAGAGGAGAGGGGTGTGTATCAACATCATTGCAGGATTTGACTGATTTATGGTCCTTGGAGCCTGAGCTAAACTGAGGTTAATGAAGGTCAAAAGGAAAGCTCTCCCATGGCTGGTACAAAGGAAGCTGCTTATGGTGATCGAAGGCCAATCATTGCAGCTCTAGGACTTTGCTGCAGGATCCTCAGTGAAGAGTCCTTGGCCCAGCTAGCTTCAGCTGCTTCATCACTGACCTTTCCTTGAAGATCAGGAGTGAGCTGTTTGCTGAGGATTCCACAGTGTTCAGCACCAATCACAGCTCTTGCAGTAATGAAGCAGCCCACGCCAGCCTACAGCAAGACCTGGTCAACAGCCAGGGCTTAGGCTGACAAGGGGCCAGTAACAATCACATCACGTAGGTTCCAGGTAGTGACCATCTTGAACAAGAGGAAGCCCAGCCATCTCCCTTGAACTTCATTGGTACATCAGTACCAATCACCGAGTTCCCCCCCACCACCCCATCAACATCATGGGTGCTACTTTTGACCAGAAGCTTTACTAGACCAGTCATTCCAACCCTGTGGCAGGGCAGAAGCTGGGTATGCAGAAACAAGTGGTTCACCACCTTACCTCTCAAAGCCTCTCCACCATCAACAAGGCTCCAATCAGCAGAGATGGGTACGACTGTAAAGACACTCAAGAAGCTTAATGCCAACCAAGACAGAGCGATTCACTTGATCAGCTCCCGTGCCACTGACCTCCGTACCCACCTACTCCACCACGATGGTTGCCGTATGTATGATATACAGTATGTACTACAGCACCACACTAAAAAAGAAAGAAATTGCATTTCTATAGCATCTTTCACAATTTCGGGGCATCATAAAATGCTTTACAGCCAAATAAGTAATTTTTGAAGTGTAATTACTATGGTAATGCAGGGAAACATGGCAGGCAATTTGCACACAGCAAGTTCCCACAAGCAGCAATGAGATAAATGACCAGGTGGTCTGTTTTAGTGATGTTGGTTGAAGGATAAATGCTGGTTAGGACACCGGGAGAACTTTCCAGCTCTTCCATGGGATCTTTTACATCTACCTGAGAGGGCAAACTTGTTTTAACATCTCATCGACAAGGCAGCATTGCCAACAGTGCAGAACGCCTTTAGAACTGTTAACCTAGATTAGGTGAATAAGTCACTGAAGCGGCTCTTGAACCCATGATATACTGACTCAGAGGTGAGAGTGCAACATTGAGCCACAACTGACCAAAGTTACATCAGGAGCACCTCCCTCCCCTGTGACCTCTATCACCGAGAGTAGCACCTCCCTCCCGTGTGACCACTCTCACCGGGAGTAAGAGTAGCAATGTTGTGGGAACACTATCACATACAAGCTGCCCTCCAAGTTACACAACATCAGCACTTGGGCATATAATGCCATTTCTTCATTGTTGCTGGGTCAATCTCCTGGGATTCTCTACCTAACACCAGTGTGGGAACACCTTCACCTCATGGACTGCAGTAGTTCAAGGAGAAGGCCCACCTGCACCTACTTGGGGCGAGTTGGTTGGGCAATAAATGTGGCCTTAACAGCATGGCCCATCTTTAAAGTTCCATCTCACGGTAATTCTGAGTAATTCCCCAAGAACCAGTTCTCTGAATTGTATTTATCAAACCGCTCCAAAAAAAAGTATTTATTTTAAAGCTGAAATAAACAAAGAAGTAAATGTTAATCAGAATTTTTGGCACAATTTAATGTCAGGATGTCCTGAGTTTAATAGTTTTATTGGATGTCAAATATTTCCATTACTTGTTATTTGAGATTGTGAAGGACACATCTGCATATTCCAGGGGTTTCTTTCCTTCTGCTGGCTGTGTTTAATTAATTTCCCTGTCCGTTTACTGGAGGGAGCACCCACGTGGAAATGAGGAAAGACTCACCTCATCCACTAATCGAACAATCGAGTCACTCCATTGATCATGGAGCGATACTGAGTCACCTATTTCCGGGAAGGAAACCATGTCAAGGAATTCTCCGCCTTGTCCTCCAACATGGAGAGATGTGGAGTGGTTGTCGACATCATCGGCTGTGACATCGTTACACGATTGCTCGCATACTGGAATGTGGTGTTGCTATGTGTGCTTCCTGTTCACCCATCACCCCTGTGCTCACTGGCCTACATTGGTTCCAGGTCCAGCAACACATTGAAGTTAAAATTCTCGTTCTTGTGTTCAAATCCCTCCATCGCCTCGCCCCCCCCTCCCTATCTCTATAACCTCCTCCACCCCGAGATCTCGACATTCCTTCAATTCTAATCTCTTGTGAATCCATGATTTCCTTCACCCTAACAAGGGCAGCCATGCCTTCAGCTCTGTAATTCCCTCCCTAAACATCTCTGCTTCTATACCTCCGTCCCCTCCTTTAAGATGCTCCTAAAAGACTACATGTTTGTCCAAGCTTTTGGTCACCTATCCTAATATCTCCTTATGTGGCTCCATGTCAAATTTGTCTGGTGAAGCTCCTATGGAGCATTTTGGGATGTTTTACAGTGTGAGAAATGCTATATAAAGGCAAGGTGTTGTTGATGCAGTTGGGCAGAATTTTAAATGCTGTTAACCCTGCAGGTGAATCAGAAGCATCACCCAGAGGCTGATAACAGTCCAAAACTGAGACGTGAATATATTCATAGAGATTTGGTGTTGAGGAAATTCCATCAACTGTGATGTGCTGATCTCCTCGTTCCAGTACAATGTGTGGGAGTCAGTCTAAGGAAAGCAAGATGAAGTACAAAGGGGGATGAATCTTTCAGAGACGGAATGGACGGAGAGACTTCAAATCACTTCACACCACAGAATGTGTGATGAAGGGAAAAGTTCAAAAGGTCAAATAATCGCTACGAGGACTTCAAAATTCAATTAAATAATTGAGTCAGACACAAAACTGAGAGCTGACATGATGTCAGACACTTCCAATTGGGCCGGAATCATCGCGCTGCAGGCCTCATATCAACCCTTGCAGGTTCTGTAAGACATTGTTAAAAAAAGAAAGTCGGGCATTAGGGGCCCCCTGAGACCAAATCATTTCACAAGACCCCCAGGCAGGTCCTAGCAGATTAAAAGGAAACAAGCTGATTTGTTCAGAGTGGGGACGTTCAACGGATGTGGCGAAGGAATCCCCAAAGGGGTATGTTTTAATTTGAGTATGTTTGTATCACTCTTGACTCCTGAGTCACGACAGTGAGTGACCCATAGGCACCATGCTTGATTAAAGTGAGCACCTTGCTGCGCATTGTCCTGCACAACTATCATATCAACATACTCTGACAGTGCTCACTGAGATTGCACCCTTTAGCTCCCGCATAGGCCTGGTTATTTTTTTTACTGTTTTCTTGTCCATAAACAGAAAGAAAGACTTTCATTTATATAGCACCTTTCACAACCACCGGATGTCTCAAAGCGCTTTACAGTCAATTAAGTACTTTTGGAGTGTAGTCACTGCTGTAATGTAGGAAATGAGGCAGCCAACTTCCACACAGAAAGCTCCCACAAACAGCAATGTGATGATGACCTGATAATCTGTTTTTGTTATGTTGATTGAGGGATAAATATTGGTCAGGACACCGGGGATAACTCCCCTGCTCTTCTTTGAAATAGTGCCATGGGATCTTTTACGTCACCTGAGAGAGCAGACAAGGCCTCAGTTTAACATCTCGTCCGAAAGATAGCAGTGCAGCACTCCCTCAGCACTACACTGGAGTGTCAGCCTAGATCGTTATGCTCAAGATCCTGGAGTGGGACTTGAACTCACAACCTTCTGACTCAGAATTGAGTGTCCTACCCACTGAGCCACAGCTGACAATACAACTGCTCTTGGGGAAACAGAGAATTATCCACGCACAATACCATAAGTGGCTACTAATATTGACTGCGTAACAGCAAATATGAACATTATTGGTTCAATATTTGTTGCCTGCCCTCTTTCAAAATTTTTTCAAATGAATTTTGTACATGCCAAGATGATGGGTGATTAGCGCTGAGAATGGAACTCTTGTTACAGTCTGTGTTGGTTTCATTTTCAGGGAGATTCAAGTGGCAGTCACTGTGCTTCCATTGTCATTTCATTTAATAAGACAAAGCATCATACCAACTCGAGCGCGCTCGTGGGCTGCTGCTCAATGGCCTCCTTTTGCCCATGTTCTTGTCCCAACAGGTGTGAATCGTTCACTCTTAACGAGATAGTGTCAACTGTGGCTCAGTGGGTAGTACTCTAACCTCCGAGTTAGAGGGATGTGGGTTCAAGTCCCACTCTGGAGACTTGAGCACAAACTCCAGGCTGACAGTTCACTGCAGTAGTGTGGGAGTGCTGCACTGTCGGAGCTGCTGTCTTTCAGATGAGATGTTAAACCAAGACCCCCCGCACACTTGCCCTTTCAGGTGGACATAAAAGATCCCATAGCATTATTCAAAGAAGAACATGCGTCCTGGCCAATATTTATCCTTCAACCAACACTACTGAAAAAACAGATGTCGCATTTCCTACATTACAACAGTGACTACTCTTCAAAGAAGATACTTAATTGACTGTAAAGTGCTCTGGGACATCCCGAGGTTGTGAAAGATGCTGTATAAATGCTAGTTCTTTTTGAATAAAACCAGCGACTCAGAAGCGGCCAAATCAGTGACAGGACAGAAAACTCGTATTAAAGCGCAGAAAGATCATCCTGTGGGGCTCACATGATGGGCAGCACTAGACACGTTCGACCATGTTCATGCTTCAGGTGTATAGCTGACTCATGACTGAAATCCTCACACCTAGGATTAGACCAGTGTTGACAGCTCTGGGTAATACACACCTACAAACCGTAATAGTTGGGCTTTTTTTTTAGTAGTATTTGCCCATGGGCTATATATGTACGTCTCAGACTGATAAGTCACCTGTGGGTCGGTTCTAACTGGGAAGCCTTATTAATTTGGTGAGATCACAGGAGGAGCCGACATCATTAATCCAATTTGGGTTTCATCTGAATCAACAGCCCCAGACAACAAGTAACAGAACTGAGAGGCTGAATCTGTAATCGTGTCTCAGCTCGACTTTCATACTTACCTGCTGTCTGACTCTTCGGGAGGAAAACACTTTCTGATTATATATTCCATGTTCATCTCTGCAACACTGACAGGAAACAACATTACAGTGACACCAAGCCATTAAAAATTAAAATCATATTTGCCTGTCAGGTTATTTAAGCCCTGTCAGATGCCTCTCACTCGTTAAGAGAGGAAAGATTAATCAGACAGGAGTGGATTTCTCCTCGACACCACACTCGCACTTGCTCAGGTTACTGTCTGTAATTCTTTGTAATGAAGAATTAATTGCTGGTTGCAGCCATTTAACTGTTGACAGCTCCCGCTTTCATTACACACACAGTGACTGGATCGCCGGTCCATGCAAAGTTATTTAATGCACAGCGTGCGTGCACTGTTCCATCGCAGAACCAGAACTATCGAAATATTTACAGCATCTTTATCTCATTTTTTCAGACGCCAGTCAAGGCTAAAGTTTCCCACTTCTAAACCAACCTGGCTGCTCCCTCCCCAACCACCACTCCATTCTCTTCGCTGCAACAGATACCCGACTATCAAAATGAGTGTGGGTTCCTATCTCTGACCCCCCACTGGAACATAAGAACGTAAGAAATAGGAGCAGGAGTAGGCCATTTGGCCCCTCGAGCCTGCTCCGCCATTCAATAAGATCATGGCTGATCCGATCTTGGCCTCAACCCCATCATCATTATAGGCAGTCCCTCGAAATCGAGGAAGACTTGTTTCCACTCTCAAAATGAGTTCTTAGGTGACTGTACATTCCAATACGGAAATTACAGTCTCTGTCACAGATGGGACAGACAGTGGTTGAAGGAAAGGGTGAGTGGGACTGGTTTGCCGCACGCTCCCTCCGCTGCTGCGCTTGATTTCTGCATGCTCTCGGTGATGAAACTTGAGGTGCTCAGTGCCCTCCAGGATGCACTTCCTCTATTTAGGGCGCTCTGTGGCCAGGCTTTCCCAGGTGTCAGTGGGGATGTTGCATTTTACCAAGGAGGCTTTGAGGGTGTCCTTGAAACGTTTCCTCTGCCCACCTGGGGCTCACTTGCCTTGAAGGAGTTCCGAGTAGAGCGCTTGCTTTGGGAGTCTTGTGAACAATGCGAACAATGTGGCCCGCCCAGCGGAGCTGGTCGAGTGTGGTTAGTGCTTCGATGCTGGGGATGTTGGCCTAGTCGAGGACGCTAACATGGGTGCGTCTGTCCTCCCAGGGGATTTGCAGGATCTTGCGGATCCCTTCCATTTCCCTGCCTGCTCCTCATAATCATTGACTCCCTTATCGTTCAAAATGTGCAGCTATGGACATTAGGTGAGAATGGGATTGAGGCTGGTTGTGATTCTCACCACACGGTGCTCACTGTTGAGGCTCACATATAAAGACTGGCCACTTAGAAGGGTGGACAGCATTTATTAAACCTGTTACATAGGCAATAAAGGTTCAAACTGACTACTGTTTAGCTAAGCAAGGTACAACCTTGCTTCTGCTTTATTTTGGGATCAAAGTGCCTGACTCACAAAATGGCTGGCCTTTTATACCAGAGCAGTACCATGTGCGTGCTGCTCAGTGGGCCTCCAACACTGGCATCATCTGGTGGCTACCAACAGCATGTACATACATGACAGAACCACATCCCAATTTTTTTTTCTGCCACTCTTTCCCCCGCCGCTAACCACTGGTCCCCCATCGCCCCCCCTCCCCCCACCTCCCCCAACCCCCCCTCTCCCCCCCACCTCCCCATTGTTTCCCATCCTCTCCTGAAGGTAAAGACTCACGTTGCGAGCATGGGGAAATCACAGCTGAGCCCAAGCTCCGTCTCACCCAATGTGTGCACAGCGGGGGTTACTAGTTGCAGTCAGGAGGCGCTAATTGTTCTCTCTCCTTTCTATCCTGGGGACACTGTCAGCAATTGTGGTAGCATTACCAGCCTGCTGACATCAAAACTCAGCAGAGTGCAGGAATCAGATCTTCCTGCTGTGTCAGCCGTATCTCAGCACTCCCGCCACTGAGTCAGAAAGTTGTGGGTACTAGTCTCACTCCAGAGACTAGAGCACAAAATACAGACTGATGCTCCAGTGCAGTGCTGGGGGTGTTCTGTATTGTTGGAGTCAGCGTCTGTCAGGTGAGACATTAAAGCGAGGCCATCTGGTCTACCCTCTCAGTTGGATGTAAAGGATCCCATGGCACTAGTTGAAGGAGAGCAGGGGAGTTCTCCCGGTGTCCTCAGCAACATTCATCCCTCAAGCAACACCTGAAACAGATGATATGGTCACTTATTTCATTGTGGGAACTTGCTGTGCACAAAGTGGCTATCATGCTTCCTACATTACAATTGCGACTACATGTCAAAAGTACTCAATTGTCTATAAAGCACTTTGGACGTCCTGAGATCATGAAAGGTTTTATGTAAATGCAAGTCTTTCTGTATGCCTCAGATCCATATTAGCCAAAGCCATCAACTGAACATTAGGAGCGTTCTCTCCTCCATTAATGGAAGACTCCTTGGCCACCATCAATACCACTCTCAATTAAGCTAAAATCATCATCATGGGCAGTCCCTTGAAATCGAGGAAGACTTGCCTGCATTCTAAAAATGAGTTCTTAGGTAACTGAACAGTCCAATACAGGAGTTACAGTCTCTGTCACAGGTGGGACAGAGAGTCGTTGAAGGAAAGGGTAGGTGAGACTGGTTTGCCGCACGCTCCTTCCGCTGCCTGAGCTTGGTTTCTGCATGCTCTCGGCGATGAGGCTCGAGGTGCTCAGTGTCCTCCCGGGTGCACTTCCTCCACTTAGGGTGGCCTTTGGCCAGGGACTCCCAGGTGTTGGTGGGGATGTTGCATTTTATCAGGGAGGCTTTGAAACGTTTCCTCTGCCCACCTGGGGCTCACTTGCTAAAAAGAAGTATGGTGGCAGGTGATGACTTTAACACTTTGCCTGGAAATCGTCACATAAGCACAGCCCATACTATAAAATGAACTTGCTCTCTAACCCAGGAGTTGACTATTCCCAAAAGGCTCTCCCTGATTAGCGAGACTAGTCCATGTTTACATCTCTGCTCCTGGATTTTTCTGGCCAGCACCACAGGATGCAAAGTGGGTGGTGACTGTTAACAGATGGAGTTCATTTACGGCCTGCAAACCCTATTTGTTTACTGCAATCAGCTTCTTGTTTACTGTATGCACTGGAGTGTGTCCAGTTTCCCTCTAACCTCGGTCAGAGCACCGGCAGATGTCCCGCAAGCTTCAGATTCTGACCTTAGTTTTTTTGCCACCTGACCTTGGTTGCTAAATTTTGGTGACGCCCCCTCCCCTCTCCCAGATTCCCTGACTCTCACCCTCAGTCTCCTTGCTGACAGCTGTATCCTCACATCTTTCTGTATGGAGACTTTAATTTCTGGAATTTCCAGCTTGCATTTAAGGACCAGTACTGACAGAAATCTAAACCAGTGTCTGCTTCAAGGAAAGAGTGTGATGTGAAACGGAACAAAGCTGTGAACAGCTACACTATGGAATCATGTTTTGCCACATTGTCAGTGATTTACTCAGTCCCCCGAGTCGCACTATTTGAGATGAATATCACACCCAGCAACCTGAGGGAGAAGCATCAGACTCCTGGGGCAGGGCAGAATTGTTCTGCTACCACTTTGAACTCTAAACACATTCTTATTGAATTCACTTCTGATGCTTTTGCCTCCGCTACAGCTACAGGAACTGCATGTCTCCCTTGCCCAAGAATGATAGTTTAACTCATTTGAGTCGGATTACTGTAATGCTAACAACAGCAGTTTGCATTTATAGAGCACCCTTAACTTGCCACCAAGTTCATGTAGTAATACCCGCCCTCCTGTATGGCTCAGAAACATGGACCATGTACAGAAGACAACAAGTCGCTGGAGAAAAGCACCAACGATGTCTCCGCAAGATCCTACAAATCCCCTGGGAGGACAGACGCACCAATATTAGCGTCCTCGACCAGGCCAGCATCGAAGCACTGATCACACTTGATCAGCTCCACTGGGCAGGCTACATAGTTCGCATGCCAGACACGAGACTCCCAAAGCAAGTGCTCTACTCTGAATTCCTTCACAGCAAACGAGCCAAAGGTGGGCAGTGGAAACGTTACAAGGACACCCTCAAAGCCTCCCTGATAATGTGCACATCCCCACTGACACCTGGGAGACCCTGGCCAAAGACCGTCCTAAGTGGAGGAAGTGCATCCGGGAGGGCGCTGAGCTCCTCGAGTCTCATCGCCGAGAGCATGCAGAAATCAAGCGCAGGCAGCGGAAAGAGCTTGCGGCAAACCTGTCCCACCCACCCTTTCCCTCAACGACTATCTGTCCCACCTGTGGCAGAGACTGAGGTTTTCGTATTGGACTGTACAGTCACCTAAGAACTCATGTTAAGAGCGGAAGCAAGTTTTCCTCGATTCCGAGGGACGGCCTATGATGATGAGTACCCTTAACTCAACAGGTGTTGCGTTAAGTGTGTGGGCTCTACAGCATAATGTAAGCAGACAAGAGAGGCGGGAGTGCGAGCAGCAGGGTGTCCGGGGACGTCGGAGGCCGACCGGTGCAGCTGCAGCAGGGAGGCAAAAAGAAGTAGAAAGAAATCGAAAGGTGACGTCACAGCCAAGGGGGTAAGTGATTGGCTGGTTATTGGTGAGAAGTTTTTCTTTTTCTTTTCTTTGTCAGTAAATAACATTTAGCATTGTTGTTGCCAATTTAAGTTTATCTAAGGGTTAAGTCATGGCAGGAGAGTTCAGACACATGTTATGCTCCTCCTGTACTATGTGGGAAGTCATGGACGCTTCCGGTGTCCCTGACGACTACGTGTGCGGGAAGTGTATCCGCCTCCAGCTCCTGACGGACTGCATTGCGGCACTGGAGCTTCGGGTGGATTCACTCTGGAGTATGCACGATGCTAAGAATAACGTGAATAGCACGCTTAGCGAGTTGGTCTCACCGCAGGCAAAGGGTACACAGCCAGATAGTAAATGGGTGACCAGCAGGAAAGGCAGTGGAAGGAAGGTAGTGCAGGGGTCCCCTGCGGTCATCCCCCTGCAAAACAGATACACCGCTTTGGGTACTGTTGAGGGAGATGACTCATCAGGGGAGGGCAGCAGCAGCCAAGTTCATGTCACCGTGTGTAGCTCTACTGCACAGGAGGGCAGGAAAAAGAATGGGAGAGCTATAGTGATAGGAGATTCAATTGTAAGGGGAATAGATAGGCGTTTCTGCGGCCGCAACCGAGACTCCACGATAGTATGTTGCCTCCCTAGTGCTAGGGTCAAGGATGTCTCTGAGCGGGTGCGGGACATTCTGAAAAGGGAGGGTGAACAGCCAGTTGTCGTGGTGCATATAGGTACCAACGATATAGGTAAAAAACGGGATGAGGTCCTACGAGATGAATTTAGGGAGCTAGGAGCTAAATTTAAAAAGTAGGACCTCAAAAGTAGTAATCTCAGGATTGCTACCAGTGCTACGTGCTAGTCAGAGTAGGAATCACAGGATAGCTCAGATGAATACGTGGCTTGAGGAGTGGTGCAAAAGGGAGGGATTCAAATTCTTGGGACATTGGAACCGGTTCTGGGGGAGGTGGGACCAGTACAAACCGGACGGTCTGCACCTGGGCAGGACTGGAACCAATGTCCTAGGGGGAGTGTTTGCTAGTGCTATTGGGGAGGAGTTAAACTAAAATGGCAGGGAGATGGGAACCTATGCAGGGAGACAGAGGGAAATAAAATGGAGGCAGAAGCAAAAGATAGCAAGGAGAATAGTAAAAGTGGAGGGCAGAGAAACCCAAGGAAAAAAACAAAAAGGACCACATTACAGCAAAATTCTAAAGGGGCAAAGTGAATTAAAAAGACAAGCCTGAAGGCTCTGTGCCTCAATGCGAGGAGTATTCGGAATAAGGTGGACGAATTAACTGCGCAGACAGCAGTTACCGAATATGATGTAATTGGCATCACGGAGACATGGCTCCAGGGTGACCAAGGCTGGGAACTCAACATCAAGGGGTATTCAACATTTAGGAAGGATAGGCAGAGAGGGAAAGGAGGCGGGGTGGCATTACTGGTTAAAGAGGAAATTAATGCAATAGTAAAGAGGGACATTAGCCTGGATGATGTGGAATCGATATGGACGGAGCTGCGGAATACCAAAGGGCAGAAAACGCTAGTGGGAATTGTGTACAGATCACCAAACAGTAGTAGTGAGGTTGGGGACAGCATCAAACAAGAAATAAGGGATGTGTGTAATAAATACATATTGGTTGGGCTAACCAAATTGGTAGTAATGCGGTGGAGGAGGATTTCCTGGAATGTATTAGGGATGGCTATCTCGACCAATATGTCGAAGAACCAATTAGAGAGCTGGCCATCCTAGACTGGGTGATGTGTAATGAGAAGGGACTAATTAGCAATCTTGTTGTGCGAGGCCCCTTGGGGAAGCATGACCATAATATGGTAGAATTCTTTATTAAGTTGGAGAGTGACACAGTTAATTCGGAAACTAGGGTCCTGAACTTAAGGAAAGGTAACTTCAACGGTATGAGGTGTGAATTGGCTAGAATAGACTGGCAAAGGATACTTAAAGGGTTGACGGTGGATAAGCAATGGCAAACATTTAAAGATCACATGGATGAACTTCAGCAATTGTGCATCCCTGACTGAAGTAAAAATAAAACGGGGAAGGTGGCTCAACCGTGGCTAACAAGGGAAATTAAGGATAGCGATAAAGCCAAGGAAGAGACATATAAATTGGCTAGGAAAAGTAACAAACCTGAGGACTGGGAAAAATTTAGAATTCAACAGAGGAGGACTAAGGGTTTAATTAAGAGGGGAAAATAGAGTACGAGAGGAAGCTTGCAGGGAACATAAAAATTGACTGCAAAAGCTTCTATAACTATGTGAAGAGAAAAAGATTAGTGAAGACAAATGTAAGTCCCTTGCAGTCGGATTCAGGTGAATTTATAATGGGGAATAAAGAAATGGCAGACCAATTGAACAAATACTTCGGTTCTGTCTTCACGAAGGAAGACACTAATAACCTTCTGAATGTACTATACGACAGTGGGTCTAGCGAGAAGGCGGAACTGAAGGATAATCTTATTAGGCGGGAAATTGTGTTAGGGAAATTGATGGGATTGAAGGCTGATAAATCCCTGGGGCCTGATAGTCTGCATCCCAGAGTACTTAAGGAAGTGGCCCTAGAAATAGTGGATGCTTTGGTGATCATTTTCCAACAGTCTATCGACTCTGGATCAGTTCCTATGGACTGGAGGGTAGCTAATGTAACACCACTTTTTAAAAGAGGAGGGAGAGAGAAAACGGGTAATTAGCCTGACATCAGTAGCAGGGAAAATGTTGGAATCAATCATTAAAGATGAAATAGCAGCGCACTTGGAAAGCGGTGACAGGATCGGACCAAGTCAGCATGGATTTATGAAAGGGAAATCATGCTTGACAAATCTTCTGGAATTTTTTGAGGATGTAACTAGCAGAGTGGACAAGAGAGAACCAGTGGATGTGGTGTATTTGGACTTTCAAAAGGATTTTGACAAGGTCCCGCACAAGAGATTGGTGTGCAAAGTCAAAGCGCATGGTAGTGGGGGTAATGTACTGACGTGGATAGAAAACTGGTTGGCAGACAGGAAGCAGGGATAAACGGGTCCTTTTCAGAATGGCAGGCAGTGACTGGTGGAGTGCCGCAGGGCTCAGTGCTGGGACCCCAGCTCTTTACAATATACATTAACGATTTGGATGAAGGAATTGAGTGTAATATCTCCAAGTTTGCAGATGACACTAAACTGGGTGGCGGTGTGAGCTGTGAAGGGGACACTGGTACAACAGGCGGTGAAGAAGGCAAATAGTATGTTGGCCTTCATAGCTAGGGGATTTGAGTATAGGAGCAGGGAGGTCTTACTGCAGTTGTACAGGGCCTTAGTGAGGCCTCACCTGGAATATTGTGTTCAGTTTTGGTCTCCTAATCTGAGGAAGGACGTTCTTGCTATTGAGGGAGTGCAGCGAAGGTTCACCAGACTGATTCCAGGGATGACAGGACTGACATATGAGGAGAGACTGGATCGACTGGGCCTGTATTCACTGGAGTTTAAAGGATGAGAGGGGATCTCATTGAAACGTATATGATTCTGACGGGATTGGACAGGTTAGATGGGGATGTCCAGAACCAGGGGACATAATATTAGGATAAGGGGTAGGCCATTTAGGACTGAGATGAGGAGAAACTTCTTCACTCAGAGTTGTTAACCTGTGGAATTCCCTGCTGCAGAGAGTTATTGATGCTAGTTCATTGGATATATTCAGGAGGGAGTTAGATATGGTCCTTACGGCTAAGGGGATCAAGGGGTATGGAGAGAAAGCAGGAAAGGGGTACTGAGGGAATGATCAGCCATGATCTTATTGAATGGTGGTGAAGGCTCGAAGGGCCGAATGGCCTACTCCTGCACCTATTTTCTATGTTTCTATGACCCACAGCACCAGCTAAAATAAGTACTTTGTATTTTATTCCCCCATTTTCCCCTTTCTTCCACTTCTCCTCCCCTGAAGATGCACACTCCTTGCTAGGTTTCAGATCCAAAAACATCAAGTATACTCCAGCACCCCACCCAACAGGACATTGTTCATGTGTATCAGTGTTGTCAACCCTGATACTTACATGTCTGCTTCCTCTACAACTCTCTCCAGATTATGGTCCAGGTTTTGACCTGAGGTCTTCCACTGTGTGTGGTTGTTGGGAATGCATCATAAGACAGAAGAGACCGACTTTGCCCCAACTCAACCAGTGGAAGCCCTAGGATCTTTAAAAGCCCAGGTTCCATTAACTGTAAAGCGGCTGTCACAAATTGAGATTGGTGTAACATGCACTTGAATCGAAGCATGGTGAGACATGAGGGTACATTTTCTGAGCCCGAATTTCAGTAAATTTAGGCTGTGTTCGGCACATGATAAGCTCTCAACCTCAAATGTGCCCCCCTGGGCATGTGCTAAATGGAGGCTTAGCACTGCCCTCCCTTGAAGCTGCAGGAGCAGCGCATGTAATAGTTTGAATAGAAAACTTTTCCCTTGCAGTATGGATACTGAGAGAGCTGAATAAGCTGACATAATTTCCTTGCTTTCTCTCACTGAACAACCACGAATCCCTGCCCTATCGACATCATCAACCTTGGGGCGGGGTATGTGTGGGTAGCGGTTGGGGGGGGGGGGGTGCATGAATAAAGGCCCACAAATGCACAGTGAAGCCTGCAGCAGGCCCAGACTATGTTATGAGTTCCAATAGTTACAGTGAATGCCAAACTATGAAAACATCCTCATATCAAGATTGAGCTGTTTAAATCTTAGGAAAAAATATTTTATCAAGGAAAATATTTTCGCAGACCTCCGAATTCACCATTTTGTTGGAAACTGGAGTGAGCTGTTTGGTTACACTCAGAATTTTGGGGCCAATTCTAACCTAACCTGAAACTGATAGGGTCAGGTGCAACGCTGGTTTTACAGCCCTCACGATTTTACCCTCCATTGATCGAGTGAGTTTCCCATCGGGTGGGTGAGGTTGAAATTATCCCTTTAATTCTAACTGTAAACAAACATTGGAAAATTGGATAAAAATTAGAAAGGAAAAAAATTACAGGGCTGTGGGAAAAGAGCAAGGGAGTTGGACTAATTGGATAGCTCTGCCAAAAAGTTGGGCTGAATGGCCTCTGTGGCTCCGTAGGTAGCACTCTCGACTTCTGAGTCCGAAGGTTGTGGGTTCACATCCCACTTCAAAGACTTGAGCACATAATCCAGGCTGACACTCCAGTGCAGTACTGAGGGAGTGCTGCACTGTTGGAGGTGCCGTCTTTTGAAGGAGACGTTAAACCGATTCCCCCCCTCTGCCCTCTCAGATGGATGTAAACGATCCCACGACACTATTTTGAAGAGCAGGGGAGATCTGCCTGATGTCCTGGCCAATATTTATCGCTCAATCAACATCACTAAAACAAATTATCTGGTCATTATCACATTGCTGTTTGTGGGCGCTTGCTGTGTGCAAGTTGGCTGCCGCATTTCCTACCTTACAACAGTGACAACACTTCAAAAGTACTTCAGTGGCTGCAAAGCGCTTGGGGTGGGGGGTCCTGTGGTTGTGAAAGGCGCTATATAAATGAAAGTCTTTCTTTCCTTCTGCGCCGTATCATTCTCTGATTCTATGATAATCAGATAAACTGATAAATGCGGACCCTGTTGTAAAGGGAAGGTAAGCTCCCTCCCCCATATGGTGCAGCTGGGTACCATCCAGCTCTGCCTGCTGATTTAGATGCCAGTGTTCTTAATTGGCTGTCTCCTTCTCTCTGTAAAAGGGGTTAATGGGGTCACAGACACAAATGTCCCATTCCGCTTGTGCTGTTCTCCAGCTAATGGCACCCAGTTTCACTCAGCTAGGCCAAGTACACAAATAGGCCACACTGGGGAGTTAGGGAGTGTGTGCAAATCTCCTTTGGCTTGTTTTTTCCTTTGAAAAAGAGATAGGTGGGATAATTGTCTTTCACATCCCCTGCCAATGGCAGCTATTAACTGCTTCGCCTCCTCATTAAAATGCACGTTTATTTTTCCTTTTAAGATGGTCCCAAGTTTCTGTGTCCCTGTTCTATGGTTCACGGAAATGATTTGCACTTGTGATTTTCTTCATCCGACATATACTTCTTACAGTGTTCCTAAAGCAGGCGTCTGAAAGGTGATATTATAGGGGAATTTCAGGCCGTTAGGCAATGGAAATTGTAAATCTCTAAATTAAATTGTGAGTAGGACAAGGGGACACAGGCTCTAACTAGTAAAAGGCAAGTTGGGACAGATATTCAGAATGTTTTCTTCACACAGAGAATAATCAACGGATTTCCAGATAGCATAGTGGAAGCATTTAAGAAACAATTAGATGCTGCAATGGGGAGGGTGGGGGGCGGGGAGGGGAGGGGGACTAAGGACCTTGCTGGATGGGTGATTTTAGATAGGAGGAATGGCCTCCCTCATCTGTAACTATCTTGTGATCTTGCTACTGTTGTGTATCTGTAAAGCATGCACTCCCATGTTCCGCCACCAGGGAGTGCATCCCCTGAAGTCCCAAGGGATCCCAGCATTCCTTGGGAGCACTGTATATAAGCCAGCCCCTAAGGCCAGTTCCTCACTCTGGAGTATCTTAATAAAGACTGAGGTCACTGTTACTTTAACCTCCCCAAAGACAGTCTGACCTGTGTTAGGAACACAATAACTGCCGACAAGTATACAAATCCAACGCAAAAATGCAGCAAACTGTGGGCATCCTGGAGAAGTTCTCGGAGGGTGAGGACTGGGAAGCCTATGTTGAACGGCTAGACCAGTACTTTGTAGCCAACGAGCTGGACGGAGAAGGAAACGCTGCAAAAAGGAGAGCGGTCCTCCTCACGGTCTGCGGGGCACCGATCTGCAGCCTCATGAAGAATTTTCTGGCTCCGGTGAAACCCACAGATAAGTCATATGAGGAGCTGTGTACACTGGTTCGGGAGCATCTTAACCCGAGGGAGAGCGTGCTGATGGCGAGGTATCGGTTCTACACGTGTCAGCGATCTGAAGGTCAGGAAGTGGCAGAGGAAGATCGGTCCATGGTGGATCAAAGCAATTTCGAGCCTCAGAGAGAGGAGGCAGATGCTAAAGTACATGGGGTGCACACATTTTCGACGAAATGTCCACCTATAATGCTAAATGTAAAATCGAATGGCTTACCCGTAGCCATGGAACTGGACACTGGCGCTAGCCAATCCATCATGAGTAAAAAGATGTTTGAGAGACTGTGGTGCAACAAGGCACTCAGACCAGCCGTGAGCCCCATCCACATGAAACTGAGAACGTACACCAAAGAGCTTATCACTATCCTGGGCAGCGCCATAGTCAAGGTCACCTACGAGGGCACGGTGCACAAACTGCCAGTCTGGATTGTCCCGGGCGATGGCCCCACACTGCTTGGAAGGAGCTGGCTGGGCAAAATCTGCTAGAACTGGGATGACATCCGAGCGCTATCACATGTCGATGAGGCCTCATGTACCCAGGTTCTTAACAAATTTCCTTCCCTTTTCGAGCCAGGCATTGGAAACTTTTCCGGGGCGAAGGTACGGATCCACTTGGTCCCCAGAGGCACGACCCATTCACCACAAGGCGCGAGCGGTACCTCACATGATGAGGGAGAGAGTGGAAATCGAGCTGGACAGGCTGCAACGCGAGGGCATCATCTCCCCAGTGGAATTCAGCGAGTGGGCCAGCCCGATTGTTCCTGTACTCAAAAGTGATGGCACGGTCAAGATTTGCGGCGATTATAAAGCAACTATTAATCGTTTCTCGCGACAGGACCAATACCCGCTACCTAAAGCAGACGACCTATTTGCGACGTTGGCAGGAGGCAAGACGTTCAACAAGCTCGACCTGACTTCGGCTTACATGACGCAGGAGCTGGAGGAGTCTTTGAAGGGCCTCACCTGCATCAACACGCACAAGGGACTGTTCATCTATAAAAGATGCCCGGTTGGAATTCGGTCGGCTGCAGTCGATCTTCCAGAGAAACATGGAAAGCCTACTCAAGTCGGTACCACGCACGGTGGTTTTTCAGGGCGACATATTGGTCACGGGTCGGGACACCATCGAGCACCTGCAAAATCTGGATGAGGTCCTCCAGTGACTGGATCGCGTAGGGCTGCAGCTGAAGGGGTCGAAATGCGTCTTCTTGGCAACAGAAGTGGAGTTTTTGGGGAGAAAGATCGCGGCGGACGGCATTCGGCCCACAGAAGCCAAGACAGTGGCTATCAGGAACGTGCCCAGGCCATAGAATGTCATGGAGCTGCGGTCGTTCCTGGGATTCCTCAACTATTTTGGTAACTTCCTACTGGGGTTAAGCACCCTTTTAGAGCCCTTACATGTGTTATTGCATAAAGGTGAGAACTGGGTATGGGGAAAAAAAACAAGTAATTGCTTTTGAGAAATCCAGAAACTTTTATGCTCCAACAAGCTGCTTGTAATGTATAACCCATGTAAAAGACTTGTGCTGGCATGTGATGTGTCGTCATACGGAGTTGGGTGTGTATTACAACAAGCTAACGTGCGGGGAAGTTACAACCTGTCCCCTATGCCTCCAGAAGTTTCTCTAAGGCCGAGAGGGCCTACAGCATGATTGAGTAAGAGACATTAGCGTGTGTGTTCGGAGTAAAGAAAATGCATCAGTACCTGTTTGGCCTCAAATTTGAGCTGGAAACCGATCACAAACCCCTCATATCCCTGTTCGCTGAAAACAAGGTGATAAATACTAATGCCTCAGCCCGCATACAAAGGTGGGCACTCGCGCTATCAGCGTATAACTATACCATCCGCCACAGGCCAGGCACCGAGAACTGTGCGGATACTCTCAGTCGGCTACCATTGCCCCTCACGGGGGTGGAAATGGCGCAGCCTGCAAACTTGTTGATGGTCATGGAAGCGTTTGAAAATGATAAATCACGGCCTGCCAGATTAGGACTTGGACCACCCAAGATCCTCTGCTTTCCCGAGTAAAAAAACTCTGTACTGCATGGGAGATGGGCCAGTATTCCTGTTGAAATGCATGAGCTAATCAAGCCGTTTCAGCAGCGAAAGACGAGCTGTCCATTCAGGCAGACTACCTGTTGTGGGGTAACTGCGTAGTGCTACCCAAAAAGGGCAGGGAGACGTTCATCTTGGATCGCCACAGCACACACCCGGGTATAGTAATGATGAAAGCGATAGCCAGATCCCACGTGTGGTGGCCCGGTATCGACTCTGACTTAGAGTCCTGTGTACGGCAATGCAGTGTGTGTGCACAGTTGAGCAACGCACCCAGAGAGACACCACTAAGTTTGTGGTCCTGGCCCTCCAGACCATGGTCGAGGATCCATGTCGACTATGCGAGCCCGTTTCTCGGTAAAATGTTCCTGGTGGTGGTGGATGCTTTTTCAAAATGGATTGAATGTGAAATAATGTCGGGAAGCACCGCCATCGCCACCATTGAAAGCCTGAGGGCCATGTATGCCACCCAGGGCCTGCCTGACATACTGGTCAGTGACGACGGGCCATGTTTCACCAGTGCCGAATTTAAAGAATTCATGACACGCAATGGGATCAAATATGTCACCTTGGCCCCGTTTAAACCAGCCTTCAATGGGCAGGCAGAGCGGGCAGTACAAACAATCAAACAGAGCCTTAAACGAGTCACAGAAGGCTCACTCCAAACCCGCCTGTCCCGAGTACTGCTCAGCTACCGCACGAGACACTCCTCACTCACAGAGGTGCCCCCGGCTGAGCTACTCATGAAAAGGACACTTAAAACCAGACTCTCGCTGGTTCACCCCAATCTGCATGATCAGGCGGCAGCAACAAAATGTAAACGATAGTCGCACCACTGTGATATGGGAAATTGATCTGAATGACCCTGTGTATGCGCTAAACGATGGACATGGTCCCAAGTGGATCGCGGGCCCGTTGATAGCTAAAGAAGGGAGTAGGTTATTTGTAGTCAAATTATGGACAAATGTGTAGAAAGCACCTGGACCAAACGAGACTGCGGTTCACAGCCCTGAACAACCCACAGCAGACACCACCTTTTTCGAGCCCACAGCACACACCCAAAGGATTAACAACACCACCCCGGACCACCAACCCATCATGTCCAACAGCCCAGCAAGGCCAGGCTCACCAAGCAGCCCTGCAGGGCCAACAACACGCCAGCCCAGCGAGGGCACAGCCAACACACCAGAAAAGACATTTGTACCGAGGCGGTCCACCAGGGAAAGAGTGGCTCCCGACCGCCTCACCTTGTAAATAGTTTTCACTTTGACTTTGGGGAGGAGTGATGTTGTGTATCTGTAAAGCATGCACTCCCATGTTCCGCCACCAGGGAGTGCATCCCCTGAAGTCCCAAGGGATCCCAGCATCCCTTGGGAACACTGTATATAAGCCGGTCCCTAAGGCCTGTTCCTCACTCTGGAGTGTCTTAATAAAGACGAGTTCACTGTTACTTTAACCTCCCTGTAGCACTCTCATCTGTGTTAGGAACGCAATAGCTCCCATTGATGGCAGCTTTTGTCTGCGTTATGTAAATGAGGTGGCACTGATACCTGTGTCACGGAGTATTACCTGAAAATGTGGTCCCTATGCCCCAGGAGGCACAACACCAGGAGCCGATACATCAGATTATTTAGTGATTCTGTGTGCTATTATTGAGGTGCTATGGACCAGTGTGAGTCTTTGTATATAGACGAGAGTGCAGTGACACAATGGTACTTCATGGTAAGCAGTTTTATTGTAGTTTCATTAAAAATGATGATAGTTTCCCCCACCCCGAAGGCTCAGTCATAAAGTCTCTAAGCTGGATTTGAGAGGTTTTCGACCGGTTTTCGCCATGCTTTGATCCTCCGCGGCGAAAACCCGGTCACAAAGCTCGGGCGGAATCCTCAGGTACCTGTTTGTGGAGGCAATGGGACGTACTGCCGGGGAGAGGAGCGGTGGACGTGTAATGAAGCGGATTGTGTTACTGTCCGAGTCTCGGCTCTCCCGATCCATACGCTGTGCCCAGAACAGCAACAGGTCAAACCTGTTGGTGCAGCCCTGCCAGCAGTGGTAAGTTAGAAAACCTGCAAAAAACGTAAGTTAAAATTGTTTTTTTTTTTTTGCTGTGATTTGTTAGCTAAGGGGCTTGGTAATGTTGTTCGAATGTTTTTTTTGAATTTGTTTTGCCCCTCCCCCCCTCGTCCCAAGGCCTGTCTCGCAGCGCAACCGACCCCGCACTAAAGTTGGCGAAATTCGCGACTTGCACCGTGAATATTTGTGCAACGCCTCACTTAGCGATGCGCCCCCAAAGGCCAAAAGTTCTACCTAAAATCAGTAACAGAGTGAAAACGGTAATTTTCACACATCGCTACCGTTTTCACCCTAAAATCCTAAAACCCAAAAATCCAGCCCAGAGCCTGTCTCTGCTTGGAGTTATCAGAGTGCAGCCTGTGGAGCAGTCAGGCCGACAGGCCGCAGAACCCCCGAGCTAGGTAAAGCTTGGCCTCCTGCTCTTGGTCGCTGTCAGGACACCCTTGTCTGCCCATTTGGCTGTTGGGTGAGCGCCGGATCAGACGTGGCTCTGATGGCCTTCCCCAGTCGAATAGCCACCAGTACTCACTGTGCAGGATTAAACGCGAAAAAGGGCCATTTTGCGAGGAACTGGAGGCTGAGCAGTTACTGGGAAGCTGTGAGGGAGTCAAGGGGAGGGAAGAGAGTTGCTGAAAACATTTTAGAGAACAATTAGAATACCCTATCGCAAATGTTTTCCATACAGCAGATATAGTGACACTGTGCCTTGCAGCAGAATTATCAGAATGGGCTCCTCCAGGAACTGACAATACTCAGACGTGCACCAATATTGTGACATTGCCTCTCTAACTCACACCAAGTCCCGCTCGCCCCTAACTCGCACAAGTCCCGCTCACCCATCACCCCTGTGCTCGCTGACCTACATTGGCTTCCGGTTGAGCAATGCCTCGATTTCAAAATTCTGATCCTTTTTTTCAAATCCCTCCATGACCTCGCCCCTCCCTTTCACTGTAATCTCCTCCAGCCCCACAACCCCCCCAAGATATCTGCGCTCCTCTAATGCCATCTTGAGCATCCCTGATTATAATCACTCAACCATTGGTGGCCGTGCCTTCTGTTGTCTGGGCCCTAAGCTCTGGAACTCCCTGTTTAAAACCTCTCTGCCTCTCTACCTCTCTTTCCTCCTTTAAGACGCTCCTTAAAACATGCCTCTTTGATCAAGCTTTTGGTCACCTGCGCTAATTTCTACTTATGTGGTTCGGTATCAAATTTGTTACCTCATAATCCTCCTGTGAAGCATCTTGCGACATTTCACTACATTAAAGGTGCTATATAAATACAAGTTGTTGTTGTTGTTAAGGAACTCCTTTTTAATCCTTATTTAATTTAACTTGAAATTACCCCCTAAACCTCTCTGCCTCTCCTCCTTTAAGATGCTGCTTAAAACCTACTTCTTTCACCTGTCCTAATATCTCCTTATGTGGCTCAGTGTCAAATTCTGTTTGATAATGCTCCTGTGAAGCGTCTTGGGACATTTTAGTATGTTAAAGGCTCAATATAAATAAAAGTTATTGGATTTAATTAAAGCATTTCAGTTCTCATTGCTTAAATGCAATTATACCGAATGTTATCTGCACATAAACACAAAGAACTTATGCGGAATATGGGACAGACCATTTTGTTTTTCCTTTCAACTTATAAAGATGTTGTGCGAGTTTGAGATGACCATAGCTAATTTCCCACGGGATCGTACAGCTAGAAAAGAGCGTTTCATCCCATCGCTCTGGGTTAGCTTCAAACCTAGACCTTTGGAATTAAAGGACAGTGTCTTCACCCACTGCATCACCCTCTTAATTGTATAACCTGCTTAAAGGAATGATGCTCCTTTGCATATATCTTTAACACAGGAGCATATTATGCAAACCCGTGATCTTGCTAGTTCTGTCTCTCTGCAGCTTCATTGGAGTGTCAAGTATGATAACCATTGCCCCCTGACGAATAGGAGACCAAGCTGCAGGTGACCCTGGCCAATAGTTTCAACCCTGGTGAGATAGCAGGAGACACAAACCTGTTAGAAATTAATTAGCGGAGTGATGCTTGTGTTGCAATATTGGTCGTTCTACAACAGTTAAGGTGTGTAATATATGCACCTATGAGTATGCTCACAGGTTAACTGTTGAGTTGGGAGTGGCTTAGCCAGTCACGTGATGTTCACAAGACTCAATAAAACCCCAGCCAGCTGGGTTCAGGGGATGGATGCACGATGAGGCAGATGGGTGTGAGCCTGGTGGATGAACTGGTAATGTGCAGTGCGATTGTTAAACCTTTGCTAATAAACCAACTAGTTCTTAATAGCAAAGAACCCATGAAGCAAATACATTACAAGGTGCATGGATCCTTTAACAGCCTTAACATCGTCTTGTTATCCCCGTGAATATAATCCACTTAATTGGCTGCATTCCAGCTGTTTGAGTGCTATGTTATCTTCATATAAATCTCAATTTTAGATTAACTTCTGCCTGATTGTTTCACCACAATTCAGTTTCTGAATCTTGTTAGCATGAATCAAAAATCATTGCTGATCGCCCCCGCCTCCCTGCCATAATTCAGTCACTCCATTCGCCGTAGTGAGCTACATCGCTCAGGAAAGTTGAGAATTTAACCCACGGTCTATGCTGAGTTCCTTGATCCTAGTCGGGACATCAAAAGGGATGATGCAATTGGCATCAACTCCTTTACAGCGGGGAAGGGAATTCAACAAACTTCCAGCCGCTAATTGCTATCCATGACTCTTGTTGGATGGGGCATGTGTGTGGACAAGGGATGAAGACAGGCCTGAGGTTGACTGGGATGCCTCTGTGGTTGAATACCCTACTGACCCTCACTGTCTGTGCTTGTCACATGAAGAATGACCTCTTGGGTGAAGTACCAGGGGAGAAGTAGCAACCAGCATCCCAGAGTGAGTGGACACGTTCAGGAGGTAAAGGTTGTGGGTGCAAGAGCAGACTAGTGTGGCAAGCTGAAGAATTTTAACAAGATGGTATTTACCTGATGTTCTGCTGGTTGGACCAGGGGTGCTTGCTGATGAAGGTGGTGCCCCCATTACTCTTCAGGTCTTTTGAAAAATAGTTTTCTGTTCAGTTTAATTTCACCATAGTGGGTGGTCCCAAGTCCATGGTGGATGATCCCAAGCCCATAGTGGGTGGTCCCACCAAGCCCATAGAGGATGATCCCAAGCCCATAGTAGGTGGTCCCACCAAGCCCATAGAGGATGATCCCAAGCCCATAGTGGGTGGTCCCACTTAGCCCATAGTGGGTGGTCCCAAGCCTGCATTTATTTCTAAATTGCCAGTAACCAGTAATAACTCCTCTCTCAACCAAGATGGTGGCAGGAGATCAGTCACAGGTTTACCCTCCAGTACTTTTATAATATCTCAAATAACCCTGGATCACATGTCCCTCTCTCTGTTTTAATAAGCACAGCATGGGGATGCTTTTGGAAGGCGTACCTGACTGTTTTTGAAGCTGGTAAAAGGCTCTGTGGAACAGTAATGAAAACGTTAAATGGGAATTTGGGGTGTTGTACTACAACTGGAGACCGTAAAAAGATGTTGTGGACAAGTGGGAAGTGTGAATCATTGACGCACACTGGTGCCAGACAAATAAAGCTGAGCTGAGTGTGTCAGGAATCGCAACTAATTAGGACTGGAAGAGAAATGTCCTTTATAAAAAAAATAGGCTGCTAATGAAATTAGTCATTGAGCCGCCACAGTGTAGATTTGTTTAGGGATATTGGGACCATTTGAAGGGAAAGTTACTTAGTGAGAGGGTGGCTAGTTTTTGTGTATTCCCTTCATTAAGCTGGTTAGAATAGTTTGCCCCATGCACATTAGCTCCACTCCGAAAAGGAGACATTTGCGTTGCTGTAGGTATGAAGATGCTAACTGTTTCAGATCTTCTAACTGGAAGAGACCTCCATGACTCATCCAAGCGTCTGTCTCCAGGCAGCTAAGGGTATGGGGCCCAGAAGAGCCGAAGGCCCAGGGGCAGCATGGGCCAGCCCACACTGCGATATGTGCGTGCACTAGGTCCATGCAGCAGAGCAGGTCTCCAGTCGTCCTGGTTTACCCTTGCCATTGGATAAAGGCCTAGCTTTGTCAAGCCCGTGTGGTGGCTGATGTGTGACGGTCACCACATATTAAAAAAATCCACGCACAGGCATCTTCCACCCCTGGAGTTCAGGACTAGAATATTGGGTCCTTCATTGAAACATCTATGCATTCATCCCTTTTGGTGTGGAAGCAAGTCATCCTCATTCAAGGGACCGCCTGTGATGATGAAGATGACTGCTGGTAAGTCCTGTAAGATGGCCAGTTCTGAGCCCTTAGTGTGCATCATGTGTTTTTTGGAGCAACTTGATTTTTCTGGAGTATTTTTTTAGTTGCAATTCTGGCCATTTAATTTGCGCCAGTGTAAGTGAGTTACTTAGGTTTTTTTTTAGTTTCATTTCTTTTTTTTAAAAGCCAGCCACTTATGCCTGTTTTGGCCATTTAAGCAAGTTTAGCCAACTAAAAGTTACTCCAAACTAACTTAGGTACGTTCAGAAAAACCTTGCGGTGACTTAAGAAATCAGCGCAGGCAGCCAGAGATGGGTGGGGATCGGGTGAGGTGGGGAGGGGGTGGTGGGTTGCGAAGGGGACCTTGCAAAGCACTAAACACCTTCACAACAACACTAAAGAAGCATAAATACATTTAAAGCACCAAGCACTAAACAAAGCAGTACATTTGCACCAAGCACTAAACAAAGCACAAAAAGTAATAAGCAATTAATTAACAAATAAAAAAATAGAAGGAACCCTACACCTAAAGCACCAAGACCAAAGTAATAAGCAATCAATCAAGCAGTAAATTACAAATAAAAAATAGAAGTCCTACCTTAGGGAACGCAGCGGGTCGCCGATGAGGGAGCCCATTCGGCCAGGGCTAGGGACGGCGTGCTTCGGGCCCCTCCCACACAGCCTGCAGCTTGCACTCACAGATTCGGCCTGCCAGGAGCTACTGCACGTACTTGCAGACTCTAGCGTGCATGTGCCGGGACCTGGCTCCGCCCCTAATCCACTGGACCACGCTACGTCACCACCGAGGAGAGGCTGGGGAGCAGCCAGAATCGGGAGGAAGATTTTCGGCGCGCTTGGAGACGGACAAAAGCAGCGCACCTTGGGTGACGGTGCCAGAAAAAGGGGTTGGGGAAATTTGAGCCCCATGAAACTACCGGATTGTCATAAAAACCCACATGATTCACTAATGTCCTTTAGGGAAGGAAATCTGACTGCAGACCCACAGCAATGTGGTTGACTCTTAACTGCCTGCTGAAATGGCCTAGCAAGCCACTCAGTTGTACACAACCGCTACGAAAAACAATAATAAGAATAAAGCCAGAAGGCATGGACTGCAGCAGTTCAAGAAGGCGGCTCACGACCAGCTTCTGAAGGACAATTAGGGATGGGCAATAAATGCTGGCCTTGCCAGCAATGCCCACATCCTATGAGCGAATAAAAGAAAAATAATAATCTGGGTGAACCTGGTAGAGTTTTTTGTGCTGGAAACACGAGTGATATGGCTGCAACTTTATGGTTGTATTGACTACAGCCTTATTTCTGTTGATCCATGAGGACTCGGTTTTGGTCAATGTTGACCTTCTGTCCCTGACCTGCCATGCACAGCATTGAAGCATGACACACTGTGAAGTGTGATCAGACACAACAATAAGCTCAAGGGAATGATTGCAGGCCAGTAATCTAATCGAGGGGTTCATTGGCCATTTATAACTGTCATCGGAACCCCAAAATGACATTACAGCCCTGAAATTACTTCAAGACTTGAGTTATTATTTGAGAATTCATACTGTGAAGCCCATTGGATGATTTGTATTCAGTATTTGACCTGCTTCTTAGTATATTTCTTGAATATCAATGCAATGCTTGCTGCCAACACACCATATATTCTACAAGAAGTAATTTGTGGTAAATAACCAGCAATGCACTGTGCCTCTACTGGGAAACGTTGCATTTAATAGATGGAAGAGGATATCAATTGGACAAGGGAATAGCGAACTGAAGAGAAGATTAGTGAAGAGTTTGATATGGAGTGTGCTGCTGTACAGTGCTGAAACATGGACAATGAGGAAAGAGGCAGTCAGGCTTCTGGAGAACCTTGAGATGTGGAGTGACCGAAGACCAGTTTGAAGGGATCGGTTTTAAAGATATTTGTAGAAGTGGAGAGAGAGGGGCGGAGGTGAAGAATTTTAAGGAGGGAGTTCAAAGTGTTAGCTGGGGATTGTGTCACTAAGCATGGGTTGAAGGGAGGGGACATGCACGGAAGCTCAGAGTCACGGGAATGGGGTGTTGAGGAGAGGATGTAGGGCTGGATGAGAGTGCCTGAGATAGGATGGGGTGATGCTGTAGAGTGATTTATAGATGAGGGCAAGGATTTTGTACTGAATGCACAGACGGATGGGAGGTTAGTGTGGGTCAGCGAGGATAGGGATGAGGGGCGAGGACTTAGTGTGGGACAGGATACAAGCGGCAGAGCTTTGGATGAGTTTGGACTTGTGGTTTGTGTCACAAAAGACAGAATAGGGCAGAAAACGTGAAGCACCGATGCCAGCGCAGGCATGGGGCGATAAACCTAAGTCTTCATAGCGCTGATTCTGCTCCCAATGCTCCTGGCTAGGGATGCTCGACTCCCACAGCGACCCTCACAACTAATGTGTTGACTTCCGCCCACAATGCGTGGCGGCATTCCTCTTCACTTTGCGCTTCAAAACCTTTAACTGCAGCCTCCACCTTGCCCGGCTGTGGCCCTGGAAAGAACGCGGGATAAATGCTGTGTGGGGAAGCGAATGTGGACGAGCAGAAAGCTCCAGCAGAGCGGGGAACCGTTCCAGATGATGCAGCATCTCCGACATTGAATATGTTGCTTTCTTTCCATCAAGGCCACAGAGAATTGATAATCCAGCTGTCCCCAGTGTATTTGCAGAGTTCCCAGGGGAGATATTCGGAATAGGTCCTCTGGATCTGATTAATTGCTGTGCTCTTCTGTTCCTGTAATATATGCTGGTTGGGAGCCACGAGTCCACTTTAGCTCTCTGAATGGTTTTTTGACTGACTGCAGGGTTAGACGTTACTTTGGGTAATGGACATATCTCCTATCCATCTGACTGGGAATATTCATTAATTCAGATCAGTAGAAACCAAATTGAATTACTAAAGGAGGGAAAAATGAGCTGGTGTAATTTGGTGCAGTTTGCAGGCAGGAACTAATGCGCACATAGATCAAGGGTGATGTGGGCCATTACAAGCATTAATGGAACTGCTTGGGACTGAATAAATACAGGAATTACTTAGTAGATGCTGATTAGGCTGTTTTTAGTCAGATCATGTTGATAGAATGCAGTCTTTTCTTTTTGTATCTTGAAGCTGTGTCGTTTCTGCTAAAATCTGCAGTAGGCTCTGTGATACAACAGGTTATTATTGTACAGTAAATGCCACAGGATGATGGTAGCGATGTCTAGGTGACACTTATTGTGGTTGGCTTTGTGTATCCTATCGGTTCTGCATGAGAAGACAAGAATTTTGAAAAACTTGGCAAGGACATTAGGCCCAATGAGACCACCGCTTGTTCATGCATCAGTGCCACCTGACTTCCTTCTCACCACTCCCTTCTGTCTCCACAAACGCTTTCAGTTACTACTTGAACCTTTTTGTTCTGTCTGTTTCAGTCACCTCCCCCCCCCCCCCCCCGCCCCGACTCCCATCCCTGCCCCCTGCCTCTCGCGTTCACCATAGCTTTATTCTTCATCACCTTATTAGGCGATAAACTTCTACCCAAGGGCCCTTCTTACTCCCTCAATTTAATGTGTCCCTTGGGATTGGAAGCCTTCGCCATAATGAACTATTAGCCTGATCCATCCTTGGCCCCTCCTATTTCCCATCTACATGTTGCCCCTTAGCGACATCATCCGAAAACACAGCGTCAGTTTCCACATGTACGCCAGCTCTACCTCACTACCACTTGTCTCGACCCCTCTTCAGTCTATAATTTGTCAGACTGCTTATCCGATATCCAGTTCTAGATGAGCAGAAATTTTCTCCAATTGAATATTGGGAAGACCGAAGCAATTGTTTTCGGTACTTGCCAAAAACTCCGTTCCCTAGCCACTGACTCCATTCCTCTCCCTAATTTCTGTTGAGGCTGAACCACACTGTTCACAACCTTGGTGTCATATTTCACCCTGAACTGAGCTTTTGACCACATATCCACAGCATAACTAAGACCATCTATTTCCTCCTCCCTATCATCTCCCGCCTCCGCCCTTGTCTCAGCTCAACCGTTGCTGAAACCCTCATCCATGCCTTTGTTACCTCTAGACTTGACGATGCCAACATACTCCTGGCTGGCCTCCTACGTAAACTAGAGGTGATCCAAAACGGCTGCCCGTGTCCTAACCCGCACCAAGTCCCACTCACCCATCACCCCTGTGCTCACTGACCTACATTGGCTCCCGGTTAAGCAATGCCTTGATTTCAAAATTCTCATCTGTGTTTTCAAATCCCTCCATGGCCTCGCCCCTCCCTATCTCTGTAATCTCCTCCAGCCCCACAGCCCCCCGAGATGTCTGTGTTCCTCTAATTCTGCCCTCTTGAGCATCCCTAATTATAATCGCTCAACCATTGGTGGCTGTGCCTACTGTTTGCCTAGGCCCTAAGCCCTGTAATTCCGCCTCTCTACCTCTCTTTCCTCCTTCAAGACGTTCCTTAAATCTGTGGAATTCGTTGCCTCAGAGAGCTGTGGAAGATGGGTCATTGAATGAATTTAAGACAGATAGACAGTTTCTTAACCAATAAGGGAATAAAGGACAATGGGGAGCGGGCAGGAAGTGGATCTGAGTCCCTTATCGGATCAGCCATCATCGTATTAACTGGTGGAGCAGGCTCGAGGGGCCGTATGACGTACTCCTGCTCCTATTTCTTATGTTCTTAACACCTACCTCTTTGACCAAGCTTTTGATCATGTGCCCTAATTTTTCCTATGCGGCTCGATGTCAAATTTATGATCTCATAATACTCCTGTGAAGCGCCTTGGGACGTTTCACTACGTTAAAGGCGCTATGTGAATACATAGAAACATAGAAAATAGGTGCAGGAGTAGGCCATTCGGCCCTTCTAGCCTGCAGCGCCATTCAATGAGTTCATGGCTGAACATTCAACTTCAGTACCCCATTCCTGCTTTCTCGCCATACCCCTTGATCCCCCTAGTAGTAAGGACCTCATCTAACTCCTTTTTGAATATATTTAGTGAATTGGCCTCAACAACTTTCTGTGGTAGAGAATTCCACAGGTTCACCACTCTCTGGGTGAAGAAGTTCCTCCGCATCTCGGTCCTAAATGGCTTACTCCTTATCCTTAGACTGTGACCTCTGGTTCTGGACTTCCCCAACATTGGGAACATTCTTCCTGCATCTAACCTGTCTAACCCCGTCAGAATTTTAAATGTTTCTATGAGGTCCCCTCTCATTCTTCTGAACTCCAGTGAATACAAGCCCAGTTGATCCAGTCTTTCTTGATAGGTCAGTCCCGCCATCCCGGGAATCAGTCTGGTGAACCTTCGCTGCACTCCCTCAATAGCAAGAATGTCCTTCCTCAGGTTAGGAGACCAAAACTGTACACAATACTCCAGGTGTGGCCTCACCAATGCCCTGTACAACTGTAGCAACACCTCCCTGCCCCTGTACTCAAATCTCCTTGCTATGAAGGCCAACATGCCATTTGCTTTCTTAACCGCCTGCTGCACCTGCATGCCAACCTTCAATGACTGATGTACCATGACACCCAGGTCTCTTTGCACCTCCCCTTTTCCTAATCTGTCACCATTCAGATAATAGTCTGTCTCTCTATTTTTACCACCAAAGTGGATAACCTCACATTTATCCACAAGTTGTTGTTGTAGTGGTAATCGTGAGCAGTGACAACCGGTGACTTGCATTAAAATCGCCAGTGCGGCCAGTTACTGAAAATGATGGCTTCCTCTTGCTGATGAAGAATTTTCCCTTGGTCTCTCCGCAGTCCTGCGTGACGATTTCCGTCAGACGCCCAGCGATGTGGTGGTTGCGGCCGGCGAGCCCACAGTGATGGAGTGCCTTCCGCCGCGAGGGCATCCCGAGCCAACCATCTCCTGGAAGAAAAACAATGTCCGCATTAACGACAAAGAGGAGCGGATCACGGTAAGCGGGGACCGGCGGCAGGGAGCGCATGACAAGGGACGGAACGGACTGGTGTCGGCGGAGTTTGAAATGCCGGTGAACAACACACAGAATCTGGCCCTTTCACACTTTAAACATTTAGCCAACAGGAGCAAGCTGTTCCCTTTAACTGAAATAGGTTTCAGATTGTTAATAAACTGATGGAAACTTGTGGGAATCCACCAGAGCAACCGGTATTAAACGTGTTTAGCATGAACCCATCCTGCTTTTTGTGTTTCATTTCCTGCAGCTGTTTATATTCCAGCTCATCTTTTATTGCCCAACTCAAACCAGCACTGCAAATTAAAATTTCAACAAAGGCAATATTCTGTATCCCTCAGCATAGCACACTCTGATATACCTACCCTAACCCATAGTCCAACATACTAACACACTCCAATATACTCTGCCCCCTTAGCACAAGCACGCTCCAATATACCCTGCTCAATCAGTATAACACACTCCAATATACCCTGCTCCTCACTGTACCATATTCCAATATACCCTGCTCCTCACTGTACCGCACTCCAATATACCCTGCCCCCTCACTGTGCCACACTCCAGTATACCCTGCCCCCTCACTGTACCACACTCCAGTATACCCTGCCTCCTCACTGTACAACACCCTGATATACCCTGCCCCTCAGTGTAGGGTACTTGGTGTTTATAACCGGGAGAATCTGGTGTTGTGGGATATATTGATGGAGTTTGCTATTCCAGATCCGAGGGGGAAAGCTGATGATCTCCAACACGAGGAAGGCTGATGCTGGCATGTACGTCTGTGTGGCCACCAATATGGTGGGTGAAAGGGACAGTGAGCCAGCGGACTTGGTCGTATTTGGTAAGCGCCATTTTTGTGACCCTTGCTTTTTTGCCTACCGAGCCCCTGTCGACGCTTCTTTCTCTTCCCCCCCCACCCCCCCACTCCACCCCAATGTTCTCCTCTCTTCCTCCAGAAGGACTATTTCTGTACAGTCTCAGAGGTACCTCATCCAAGTGGCTACTCTTTATGCGCCTCAGTGGCAGTCGGCCAATCAACTAAGAGGAGAGCTACTATGCTGAGTGGGAAACCCTGGCTCTCCCTAGTCCAGGCTGCTGAGGCTAATTATAGCAACACAACTGTTGCTTCTTCTTGCCTGTATGGCTCAATGCTGCACTGAGCAGTGGCTATGAGGGGGAGCCCATTGACACTTTCGACCCCATCACAGATTAATGGCCTGGCTTGCTCACTCGCCTAATTTTCTCTTTTTAGTTTTTTAAAATTTTAGTTTATATTTTCTGTGCCTATATTCTCCCTTTCTTTCGGAGGAGACATTAAACTGAGGCCATCTGCCCTCTCAGGTGGACATAAAAGATCCCATGGCACTATTTTGCAGGAGAGCTATCCCCGGTGTCTTGTCCAATATTCATTCCTCAATCAACATTACTTAAAACATTATCTGGTCATTATCACATTGCTGTTTGTGGGAGCTTGCTGTGGGCAAGTTGGCTGCCGCTTTTCCCACATTACAACACTCCAAAAGTACTTACTTGGCTGTAAATTGCTTTGAGACAACTGGTGGTCGTGAAAGGCGCTATATAAATGCAAGTCTTTCTTTTTTTCTGTTCACGCCCTTTATGCGATGATTCCCCGCCTGATAGGACACTCTTCAATACATTGCCTGCTTATTATTCACTCATGCCCGACCTTTGACAGTGAGTGTTATCAGACCATTTGACTGGCTGGGAGGGGGAATTACGATTGATGGATGTCCTCACCCAACACTCACTCAATGTGCCCTTTCTAGCAAGGGTCAGTATATAGGGAGGGGGAGGACACTGGCTAATTTTCCTCTCCCCAGGACACTGAAGCTAAATGGAGCATCCCTACTTCTACCTCTCACTAGATACACCTGTTCACCTATTGGACTGCACAGTTTCCTTTTCCAAAATAAATCTTCCCTTCCTGTCAAGTAATGATGCTGACCTGGAAAAGGAGTGTCCCTGGACCAGATCGGGAGTGGGTGTGACGGCTCAAGTGATTAAATAGTTTGCCAGCGCACACCATCTACACTCGCACATGAATGCAGGACATTAATGCAGAGTATCTTAACCCATGGAATTGGATCCCATCATGGGTTCAACACCATCAGGTGATGTGTGGGGTAGAATATCTGCAGTGACTATTTAAAAAAAAAAAATTTTGTCATGGGATGTGGGCGTCACTGGCAAGGCTGGCATTTATTGCCCTTGAGAAGGTGGTGGTGAGCCGCCTTCTTGAACCACTGTAGTCCGTGTGGTGAAGGTACTCCCACAGTGCTGTTAGGGAGGGAGTTCCAGGATTTTGACCCAGTGACGATGAAAGAACAGCGACATATTTCCAAGTCAGGATGGTGTGTGACTTGGAGGGGAACTTGGAGGTGATGATGTTCCCATGTGCCTGCTGCCCTTGTCCTTCGAGGTGGTAGAGGTCGTGGGTTTGGGAGTATGATGGTGAACAGAACCTCAAGTTGGGTGTCCAATGGCTCAATTTCTCAACCAGTGTAGCGATGAGGCAAACCCGGATGGGTCCAGGTTCCACTCCGAGCGTTGCTGATCTCAGCTAGGGTGGGAGATTGGGCTCAGAGCTCCTTGGTCAGTGAAGAGAAAAAAATAATTGAGGGGTTTTTGTTTCTATTGTTCACCCCAAAACCTTTGCTTTGCTAAGTCGCATTGAAGCATACAAAATGGCCAGAGCATCACAACTGAGTCAAAAAAGGTTCCACCCTGTCAATGTTATAACTGCTCCTGTTCAACGAGGCTGAGCGCGTGTTTTATAGTTGCAGTGACTGCTCCTCAGCACTCTCTTCTGCCCCAATGGCTGGAGAAGGACGGCAAGGGCTTTGAAAGGCATCTCAGCCACTCAGCCTAATGGTGCTCATATAGCTGCTTAATGTTTACATGCCTGAGGAGTGTTTATGGGTCAGAATCACCAACTACGATGCTGCACAATGGCTGGAGCTTGGTTTACCATAACAGTTTGGTGGCAACCTTGGTGTTGCCATTGATTGTGCAATGTTGGCGGGCATAAGTACTGTGCCTCCAACTCCACTCAGATACCAAGTTTCCCTGGGTTCTGAGAGCAGAGATGAGGAGTTTGGAAATGGCACTTTCAATTGCCGCTGAAATGCAGAGCAACAGTGCAGAGGGAAAAAGAAAGACTTACATTTATATAGCACCTTTCACGATCACTGGATGTCTCAAAACACTTTACAGCCAATGAAGCACTTTTGAAGTGTAGTCACTGTTGTAACAGAAGAGAGTGATGCCCTGAGGTTGAAGGTGTGAGGGAGCATATTCTCTTGCAGCCTGAGCTTCTGTGCAAAAGTGGCATACATGGGTTGACGGAAGATCCCCGAGACGCGTTGCAAAAGCCCTCAGTCTGAACCTCTGCGCTGTGCTTGTTGCCTTTCTCTGTGCACCGTCTGCTGCTTGTGTAAAGCTTCTCATTCTTCACCTCACTAATCTCACAGAACGGCCCACCTTCATCAAACGCCCGGTAAATCAGGTGGTCCTGGCGGACGATACCGTGGATTTTCACTGCGAGGTGCATGGAGACCCCGTGCCCACCACACGTTGGCGCAAGGAGGAAGGCGAGCTGCCACGCGGAAGGTACCGGAACCCAAGTATCATAATGCTTGTTATATATTATATTATTCCCAATCAGGGCACTGTTCAGTCTACAAGGAGCTGCCATTGAAGCTGTTGCTAATCGCTGTGAAAAAACAGCTTGACTCATCGTAGTTTCATGCCATGTTCTTCGTTGGAACTGGCTGCAGTGGGAACCATTCTAGTATTTAATCAACTTACCACATAACTCTTACAGCACACTGGAAGAAGCTTTAAGCCCTGAGTGCAACTCTGATGGTTCCATTGGTAGATGTCCATTGTGATACTGAGTCAGACAGTGTTGGAAGGTTTCAGATTCCACTCCTGTTTGTGTTGACCTCCCCAGTAGAAATGGTGCTCCAATGGCCTTAGCACCCCAGGGAGATGAAGAGGTAACAAATCGACCAACATTCCCATTCCCGATCACTGTACAGTGACCCACACTAGAAGTACAGATGTTGGGTTCAGGATCTGCCTCTGTTGTGGTCAAATCTGTTGATACCCATTGTTCACGCTGGACACATGATCAATGGCCAGTTGGGTGAGGTACCAGAGATGGCTGGCGTGTGGGAATCTGCACTCCAACATAAAGTTGCGCCTTCAAGGCAGAAGGGAGAGAAGACAAACAAATTGGGGGAACGAAGAAACAATGGGATAATTTAGACTCTGTGCGATAGTGTAAAATGAGGGATAGCAAATCAGGAGCCCGTTTACATTTGGGCCGCCAATTCACTATCGCCTGCTTTACACTACCGCACAAATTAAAATTACCACCAATGAGTGACCCAATTCAGTGAATTGTAAGGTTAATTTTTGTTTTGCACCTATTCCGTGCAATAGGTTTTTAAGTCGGTTCATGGACTCCCAGGCTGCCTGCAATTTCTGCGGTCTGGAAAAGTCCGTGTTCCATGTCTACGTTGAATGTGTGAGGTTGCAGCCTCTGTTCCAATATTTGAAGGGGCTGCTTTTCAAATTCTGGTTGCACTTCAGTCCCACGCTCCTGATCTTTGGGCATCCTGTGCAGAGGGGAGCGGGCAGGGGGGGAAGGCCTCTTCGTAGGACTGCTCCTGGGCATGGCCAAGGTGGCCTTTAACCGGTTCAGGTCGCGGGCGGTCGAAGCGGTCGTTCAGCCCGACTGCTTGCCTCTCTTCCGCGGTTACGTTCGAGCCAGGGTGTCCCTGGAGATGGAGTACGCGGTGTCCACCAGTACGCTCGCGGCCTTCCGCGAGAGGTGGGTGCCGGAGGGACTGGAGTGCATCATCACCCCCGGCAACCACATTTTAATTTGATCCATTTAATGTTAAAAGTTTAATTTGTTTATTTGTTGGTTTTTACTCCTTTAATAATTTGATTTATAGATTCAACTTAAAATAGTTGTACGGTAAGAGCCCAAGAACATTCTTTTGTCTCCTTCAGATTTGAGATTCAGGCTGACAACAGCCTGCGGCTGGCCCGAGTTGGCAGCGAGGATGAAGGAACGTACACCTGTATTGCAGAAAACAGTGTGGGTAAAGTTGAGTTCTCAGGCACTCTGACTGTACACGGTAAGGAACTCCGGATTGATGGTCTTGAACTGTAGCCTGGTGTATTGAGAGAATGCGGTTCCTTCGCGGAATAGGTTCCAGTGGTCTGAGGTGTGATTGGTGGGGTGATTCCATGACGCAGTATTCCCAGTAGATAGAGGGTTCACCTCACAGGTGCCGGAAAAAGCATTGCTAGAACACGCAGAATATTTGACGCAGGTTTGATTGGAGAGTGTTAACTCAATGAATGTCGTTTGACATTTCTATAGCTGCAGGATTTGGCTCGTGATTTATGAACCTGGACACAGTAAGTGCCAGCTGCTGGTTTGACCTTTCGGGGGAGGACATCTTGGGCGCTATCTTCACCAAACCCTCACACGGCCAGCAGGAGTCGCCAGACCCCCCCTCAGTAGCCCTGGGCAGAAAACATCGACGAGAAAACTCCTCCACTTTCTCGGGCAAAACTGGAGAATGTTCCTGGTTTTAATTTTAATAAATCATACATCTCCAATTTTTTTTTGTGTAGGGTGAAATGGTGAATAATGATAAAATACAATCCTCTGTGTCCCTCGAGATCAAACGGGTTGTTCCCAGTCCTGGCCTGAATGGCGTTTTGGGCGATTGTAACTGTAAATGGAAAAGATTTTCCGGTGTATGGTACAAGGTTGAATCTCTTATTTGATTCACTTATCGGGTCAGTTCCATCCTAAATGTCCCTCTTGTTTAAAGGCCTTGTGCTAGGAAGCAATGTCTGAGAGCTAGATCTGTTTCATTCCCATCCACTGGAGAGTGAAATTCGGCTCCCACTCAAATCAAACCGTAAAATTACCGGTGAACCTTTCTCTGCTAAAGTGTGCAACTTGCACTGCGATGTCGGTGTGGTTGAATCTTGGTAAATGCAGAAATAATCAGGCAAGAAATAATCCATGGAGTCAGAAGTGATGTAAACTGCAGATAAAACCAGCCAATTCATAAACCTCTGCAGCATAGCCCATGAACGAGCCAATCAGTGATTCAATGTAAAGGTACTGACAAAAAAACACTGTACATTGTGAAATGTGGGTTATAGAAGTTCAGCCTTGACCTTATTGAATGGCGGAGCAGGCTCGAGGGACCGAATGGCCTACTCCTGCTCCTAATTCCCATGGTCTCATGAGTGGCTGTATCCAGGTGCAGTTCAATAGTGCTTTTGCCATGTATTCAGTGATGTTTGGGGTAGCAACAATTTACATTTATATAGCGCCTTTAATGTAGTAAAACCTCCCAAGGCGCTTCACTGGAGCGTAATCAGGTAAAAATTGACACCGAGCCAAAGAAGGAGACGTTAGGACAAAAGAGCAGAGTTTGATGCAGGAACTCGCATGGTCTGTTAAAATTCTGAGACAGGGATGACACATTTATTCCCCATCCCTAGTTGCCCTAAAAGGGGATTTTTTGGACACTGAGTGGTCTGCTCAGCTACTTCAGAGGACATTAAGAGTCAAGCACGTATCACGGGAGAAGTGTCGTACGTAGGCAAGGTTGGGTTGAGATAGAAACATAGAAATTTACAGCGCAGAAGGAGGCCATTTCGGCCCATCGTGTCCGCACCAGCCGACAAAGAGCCGCACGGCCCTTGGTCAGCAGTCCTAAAGGTTACATATAAACCTATGAACAATGACGGAAAGGCAAAGAGCACCCAGCCCAACCAGTCCGCCTCACACAACTGTGACACCTCTTATATTGAAACATTCTACACTCCACCCCAACCGGAGCCATGTGATCTCCTGGGAGAGAAAAAACCCAGGCCAATTTAGGGAGAAAAAATCTGGGAAAATTCCTCTCCGACCCATCCAGGCGATCGAAACTAGTCCAGGAGATCACCCTGGCCGTATTCGATTCCCTGCAGTACTTACCATTATATCTGCACCATCCAACAAAAGGTCATCCAGTCTAATCCCAATTACCAGCTCTCGGTCCGTAACCCTGCAGGTTACTACACTTTAAGTGCCCATCCAACCCTCTCTTAAAAGTGGTGAGGGTTTCTGCATCCACCACTCTTCCAAACAACGAGTTCCAGATCCCCATAACCCTCTGCGTAAAGAAGCCCCCCCTCAAATCCCCTCTAAACCTTCCACCAACCACCTTAAAAATTATGTCCCCTCATAATAGTCCCCTCCACCAATGGAAATAGGTCCTTACTATCCACTATGTCCAGGCCCCTCAATGTTTTGTACACCTCAATGAGGCCTCCTCTCAACCTCCTCTGTTCCAATGAGAACAAACCCAGCCTATCCAATCTGTCCTCATAACTAAGATTCTCCATTCCAGGCAGCATCCTAGTAATGGCAGGTAAAGAAAACACTTTGGTGAACCAATTGGGCTTTTAAGACAACCATTGCGTTTTTAGCACAATTGTCAGCTTTTATGATCATTTATTTGTGGTGCCAGCCCACAAATTATCATTTTTATTGAACTCAATTTTACAACTTGCTATTGTGCGATTGAAGTTCGCAATTTCTGGTTTGTTTAGTCTTAACACCATAACCTCGATAACCATCCCCATTGAACACAGCTCAGATCACAGTGCCTAGGAAACATTCATTTGATCTCACCTGTCTATAGGGGGCTTAAAATAGGTGTCATACCTCAAATACCTGGTTCACCTTCCTGTGAATTGCTGGGTTTGCTGAACACAAGGTGTTCGGTAGTTAAGACATTACATTATTACCTGAGTGACTTTGTGCTTGGGAGATGAACAAATTAGTCAGAGTCCCTTGCTCCTGATTGCTGACCTGTGAACCCTGGTGGAGGGCGTCCATGGGCGGACATTGGGTGGGGGCAAGTTCAGGCTGAGCTATAACGCCCACCCACTGTAAAATAGCTATTAACTCCAGGCTAAAATTGAAAGCATTGGATCTGCAAGGGCTATCTGCACCAAGCTGATGCCCATCACAAGTATTTGCCTAGATTAAAGTTTGTTCATGAAACTGAGAGATAAGGAACCACAAGGCCTACAAATGGATACAGCCAAAGATATCAATACATATAATAGGTGTACAATTCAGGACATTTCACCACAGGATAGGTCGTTAGCTGAAAAACAAAAACAAAACGTTTTTGTTTTAAAAAAAAGTTTGAAAACTGAATTCAAACCTCCAATAACTTTGCAAGCTCTTCACATGAGATGCCCATCACTAAAATGTTCTGAAGCTTCAGCAAAGAAAGGTTCTAATAACTTTCATTACCTTGTCAAAAGTTCCCAGTGTTCCCGGTGCCCGCTGGCACCTTGGCTGAGGAACTCTGGGAGCTGGGCATGGTTCACTCAAACGCCTAAACTCAGATCGCCCCCACCCCACCTTTACTCACTTGTTAAGAACAGGGTGTCGATAAGCCTCACAGAGCAGCAGATGCCATGTTCATTTCTCAGCCTGCAGAAGTGCTGCAATTAATGTTACTGCTCCTGGCCTATTGAGGGAAAGTCGGCCAGAGGACCTCTCTCCCGATCACTACAGACTAACACCAACCACCCATTCACCTTGGGCAGAATCAGATTCGACCATGAAGCCCTCCAAGGTTAAACAGCCTGCCGCACTCACTGTCTAAGCTCACGGATCAGAAATAGCTGCTTGGTCAGTCACCAGTGGCACCATACCCCAGCAAGAGTCAGCGCCTCCCGGTGAGGAGGGGGGTCAAAACTGCCAAAAGAAATCTCAATTCAAACCCTGCATGTTTCCACTGTTCAAAATTGGACTGATAGCTGGATGGAGTGGGTGGGGGTCGAGCTCGCATTCCGTTTCATACCCCGCGTACAATCTGAGAATGATGGAGATCTTTTTTATTATTGCTCCACGCTTGTGACGTTATAAAAGCATAAATTTGTTCGATTATTATTTTAAGCGGCGAGTTATGAATAGAATGTGTCACAGGCAGCAGTGAAGATATGATAAATGTCTTCACACGATGAGGCCGACTCAATTACTCATGAGCGCAGAAGACATGAGTGAATTAAGCTCAGTCTGACTTGAAGAGATATTCATCACATCTCATCGCTGCCCCTGACATACCCTTTATGTATTTGTAAAAGAAAATTATGCCATGTTTTAATGCAATAGCAATGTGGCAGTGAGTAGCGGATAGCAATTAAATTCTAACGATGACTTTGCATTTCGCTTCATGCTGAATTTCTGGGTCAAGTGATTTGATGCAGCGTTTCCACACTTATCGCGGGCAAAGTGATCTGCTACCAAATTATCGTAAGGTTGTCTAAAAAGTCCTGGAAGCAGTGATTTGACTAGTTTCTTTCGGAGTGGATCTAAGCACTAACTCATCACCCGCTGCAACAAATCACTTGCCCCTTATCAATAGCTAAAGTTAACATTCCCTGCCGTTTTCCATATTTAAACCAACATTAATGCTGCCATTGTGTATGAGTTCATTCATGAATTTTCCTTAACATCTCATGTGTGTTTTTTTTCAATTTTTTTTCTTTATTTCAGTTGGTCCATTCAGTAAGTATCCATTTCACCTCATTTACTTACTGCTGCATGCTGGGTTAGGTGGAAGTTATTAATGAATGGTTTTCATCAGAGGCATGCCTTAATCTTTTGGCTGAGCCTTCATCGATTAAAACAGCCATAGTTGGGGGGGGGGAAAGGTCCATGCAACCAGTATTTAATATATAGAATGCTCAAGATCTAATTCTTTGGACAAAATTCATTTTCCCATAACTTCATTCATACACTGAGAACAAGTGATGATTCCTGTTTATTTGGAAGCAGCCAATAACTCATCTGAAGTCTCTCTTGTCATTTATCGATGATGTCACAGTGCTTGTGGTGGTGTATGGGAGCCCAGAATTGTCAACATTGGTGCCTTTTTATTTAGGAACGACTGCTGCCAATGAATCTCTCGTGTCGCTTGTCGATGATGTCACAGTGCTAACATTGGAGCCTTTTTATTTAGGAACGACTGCGGCCAACGAACCAAAAGTTGTGGCGCGTGCTCAGTTCCAGTGTGTTTTAAAATTTTTGTTGTCGTCAGACTTCCTAAGATGAGGATTTTGAGAATTCTGTTAGAACTGTTCATTTTAAATTCAATTCGAACTGTGAGTTTATTTTTTAAAGTTGTTCTTTGTCTTTCGAGAGAGCGGTTCTTAGACTGGAAAAATCACCAGTAACACTAACCCAATCTAGTAACATTGATGAAACTTTATTAGTGATGTGCTTCAGCGCTTCACAGATCCTCCGTCTATTGTGGTAAACGTTATTTTTAAATTTTGGACCTGACAGTTATGCTCAGAATGCTTCTGCGCAGCTTCCGGTTTGTTGGCACGAGTCACGGCGATAAAAAATAGTGGGGGAGTAATTTGGGGCTTTTGCACCTCCCGTTAGCAACCCTGGGCGCAAACCACTTTTTGCCCGGGCACTGCACTGCTGACAACTCCCGGGAAATTCCGTGGGAGTTTAGAGGCGACGATAACCGGTAACGCCCCGCTCCGTGCGCAGCGACCCGTTTTCGTCCCAGAGTGAAAATTCGGTTGTGTCAGGCGGTGCCAGCGACAGCTTTAGGGGGCTGTAGGCCACTCGCGGGGCAAAATTTAAAGGGGAGGTGGGGAATTTGACATTTTTAAATGGCCGATGTGCTGGTCGCGGCCTTCTCCATCTTGGACCGCGGGGTCCGTGCCGCGACCTTGCAGCCTGGCACTCCCCTTGTACGCCGGGCTGCTGCCAAGGAACCCTGCTCCCTGGTGGTCCAGGGATGGACCTGATTCTCAGCCGCAGAGTTGGCAGCTTGGCTCCGCCCTTTAATGAGGGCAGCCCTTCTGACCCGCTCGTGCCCCACAGAGCAAGTGGAGAGCGATATTTTGCGCTCCATGTACTCTTGGGGGCGGTAGCCTGAATATAGGTCACAGGGCAGGACTTCCGCGCCTGACACAGGAACTCCCACTTCACGGCTTTTGCCGCCCCCCCCCTCACAATTTCACCCTGAGTGTTTCTCAAGTGATTCAAATGAGAGAGTTAATGGCAGAAACGTACAGGATCTCAGCAAGAGGGGTTGTGACATCATCATCTGGGGACAGCAGTCCCTGTAGGACCTCTCGGGCAACTGCACAAGTTTGATTTAGTGTCAATTCAGGCAATGAAATAATAGCCGAAATAAAACCAGAAAATACTGGAAATACTCAGCAGGTCAGGCAGCATTTGTGAAGAGAGAAACAGAGTTAACGGTTCAGGTCTGCATCCACAGTATTTTTTTTTTATATTAGAAGTAATAGCAGGAGCTAGTTTGTGCAGAAGTGTTGCTGTGCATTGTGTAGAAATAAATGGCGTCCTGGCAGGAAAATGTATTTAAATAAAAAGATTTTTACATAAGATCTACAACGAGTCTGTGGTCAATGTTTACTGGCCCTTGTTTTCTATTTTGGGGTGTTGAAGAATTGAGGGTTACCCATGCGCAGACCTGGTAGGACAGGATTAGGCTTGGATTTGATGCTACCACCACACACTCATGGTGGACAAATATCTGAAATACACTTTATCATTTCAGGCATCAAGAACTGGACATTTGGTCAATTGGTGCAGCACTGTCAGTGGCTGGGAAACTACCTCAGCAAGAATCAGTGCCTTCAGCGGAGAGAAAATTGGGAGGGGACGGGGAACGAGGAATGGCTTGTTCCAGTCCTGCTATAAAAGCCAGCTGGAGTACTTCATTACTAGATTATTAGTTTACTCTGAGCAACTCTAAAATCCCCCTTAAATCATGGGCATCTTTCTGCTGCTACAGAGGACTGTCTTCCCACAATACTGTGTCAACAGAGCATGCTCAGTACATTAATGAGATAGTCCCTGTAGGAAACAGTCTGGGATGGGTCCAAAAATAAACTGGCATGTTATCAGTCTAGCATCTAAAGTCAGGCAGGAAATGTACTCAGCTGAGGAAAATTGGATTAAATGCTTAAAGTAGCCACGCCATTAGAAAAGCACATACAAGGGATTTTGTTAACAAAAGACCCATGCACTACAAAACAGCCTGTTTAAAAGTAAGAAATCTGACGGTGAATGGATCAAGACTACAGTTGCAAAGATAAAAGCTTACAAATGCTACAAATCTGAAACAAAATAAAGAATGCTCGAAATACACATCAGCGCTGGCAGGTTCTGTAACGAGATGACAGGTTTCATGTATTGGGTGTAATTCTTTGTCAGAAATGCCCTATTTCTTCACAGGCCATGACAGACCTATTGGTGTGTTTTCAGCATTTTCTGTTTTTGTTTCAAGACCACAGCTGCTTTTCCGACAATATATCTCCTTCTTACAATCAACAGTGCACGCTCAATCGCTCGCAACATCTTCAGACATGCTTAGATATGTTTAACCTGACAGAGCAGCATCAATGCAATAAGTTCAGTGCATCCAGTTCATATCCATGACTTTAATAAAGCTTTTTAGCGATTTTAGTTGAACGCTAGACTGGGACAGCAGAGTCAAGTCCCAGTCGCCCCACACACAAACTCGCTCGCACGCACACACACACACACACACACACTCGCACTTGCACACACATGCACACTTACTCAGGCTTCTGAAGCATGGGGGACGGAGGGGGAGGACAAACCTTTCTGCGAAAGAGGGAAAATTATTGACTGGGTGAAGGTCTTTAGCTGCGATATTGAGACGCGCTTTCTGATGACATGACTGAAAAGCAGTGGCGAGCTCTTTATTGGGGAATCATTGCTCCTTGCCTGTCTCACTCTTCCGACCAATGAACACATTGCGGAGAGAGACAAGGTCACCCAAAATAATGTTCTCATTCTCTTTTTATACTTATTTTTAATTTTATGTCAGGAAACAATTCTCCTGGAGAAGATCAGCGACTAATGAGCTGATTTAGAGCCAAATCATTCAGTTGTATTTCATTCTAGTCTGGTTCTATCAGCTGTGCTTAATAGGAACATTGAGGTTCCTTTACCCAGATCACAACACTAACACTGGCTGTTATTAAGAGCACATTTAGAAATTCTCATACGCATGTATCACTGCAGCTGACTTCTATATTGTTTTCAAAGGGGTTTTAGGTGCGCATTAAAAGTGGCAGTATCACTCCAGATCCAGGACCTGATCTGCAGGCTCAATGTGGAAAATTGCTCCTTTAGAGTCAACTTATCAAGGTGTTGAGTACAAAAGCAAAGAGGTTATGCTAAACCTTGATAAATCACTGATTAAGCTTCAGCTGAAGTTTTGTGCCCAATTCTTTGCACCATACTATAAGAAGGATGTGAAGGCCTTGGAGCGGGTGCAGAGGAAATGGACTAGAATAGTAACCAGTGCATGGGGGATTTGAATTACATGGAGAGACTAGAGGATCTGGGATTGTTCTCCTCAGAGCAGTGAAGGTTAAGGGGAAATGTAATAGAGGTGTTGAAAATTAGGAAGGGTTTTGATTGAGGAGATAGGGAGAAACTGCTTACACTGGCAGGAGATTCAATAACCAGAGGACAAAGATTTAAGATAATTGGAAAAAGAACTTGGGCGGGGAGGTAGATGAGGATAATTTTGTTTACACAGCAAGTTATGATGATCTGGAACGCACTGCCTAAAAGAATGGTGGAATCAGATTCAATAATAACTTTCAAAAGGGAATTGGATAAATACTTGAAAAGGACAAATGTGCAGGGCTGTGAGGAAAGAGCAGAGGGAGTGGAACCAAATTGACAGCTCTTTCAAAGAGCCTGAACTGGCACAGTGGGCCAAATGGCCTCTTTTGTGCTGTAAGATTCTTTGATTCCCCGGGGATAAGTAATGTCATCTTTTGGGGACATCAGTCAGATTTCATTTACCCTGGAGATTCCCTGCTATTCCTGTGGATGTGCAGTATAGTTGGATGGCCACTAGATGTCAATAGTGAACTTGTTTCTAAAGAATCTTGGTGCATCTCATGGAAAAAGATGGCTTTAGTGCACCCTGGCTTGACTTATGCCATCAGTAATCCCAATGCATAGAATTATTTGCAGCCAGCTATTTATCAGGCTCTGTGTGCCCTTCCTAGATTTGGTGCATCCTAGTTAAAACCCATACCTCTCATGATACCTGTTGGCTCCGATGTAGAGAGTTAAACTGTGGACTAGCAAAGTAAGTCCCAGTCATCACCTACCCTCTTACTCAGGTTTATTATTGACATTCGGAGAGTAACATCTGGAGTAACTTTCCGGGAAGCAGCTGTGCAGCCTTGTGGACGGATTCTCAATTAGGCTTTTCCTGAGTGAACTGAACAAACACATCCCACCTCAGAGAGAGGCAAAGTGATTCATCCTGCTAGAATCTTATCCTTACCAACCGCAGAGATGGAAGGTTTCATAGTTCCTTATGGAATACCTTTGGAAACACTCCATTTCAGGGGCTCTTTCTCAATTGCCTTTCCTTCTGCCATCATTGTCTCAAGTGCTTCATCCCTTTTACTGACGGTCTGGGCATGTGAACACTGCTGGTCAAGCCTCATTTGTTGCCCATCCCTAAGCTGAGGAAAGAAAGAACAAGCTTGCATTTATGTAGTGCCACACATGACCTCAGGACGTCCCAGAGCGCTTCACAGTTAAGGAGATGCTTTTGAAGCATAGACCCTGTTGTAATGTAGGGAAGTGCAGAAGCTAATTGGTGCACAGCAAGGTACCACAAACAGTGATGAGATAAATGACCAGATAATCTGTTTTTGGTGATGTTGGTCGAAGGATAAGTGTCGGCTAGGACACGTTCACTTCTTTTCTTCAAATAGTGCCATGGGATCCTTTATGTCTACCTGAGAGAGGAGATAGGGCCTGGTGTAATATCGCATCCCAAAGACAGAATCTCTGTCAGTGCAGTACTCTCCTAGTACAGTACTGAAGTGTCAGGCTAGATTATGTGCTCAAGTCTTTGGAGTGGGGCTTGAACCCAGAACATTCGGATTCAGATAGGAGCATGTTACCATTGAGCCAAGGCTGGCACCCCAAGTTTCCCTGAGAAGGTGGGCTTTCCTCTGTGCTTTATAGCGTTTTATATCTGAGTGGCTTGCTATGCCGCTTCAGAGGGCAGGAAGAGATGGACAGGAGCCACATGTAGTTCAAACCATGTCGGGGTGGCAGGTTCCCTTCTCTGAAGGACATTAGTGAACCAATTGGGTTATTATGGTTAACCAGCAGCTTTAGTGGTCATTTTGTCCGTCGCCTATCCACAAAGTACCTGATTTATTGAATTCAACATCACAACTTGCAGTGGTGGGAGTGGAACTCATGAGCCTTGGGTTGTGGATCCCGTATCAAGCACATGTTGGAGGTGCAAACCCAAGCCGTGAGGAGCATTTTCCTTCGATGTTGACTTCACTCGTAGCAAAAACTGTACTTTTGAGCGTGGCGCAGTTGGGCGACGCTGTCTGGCCACCACTGGCTTTAACTGGAGACAAAGCTGGAGTGGCCCAGGGCAGCAGGCGGCGAGAGGAACTCAGGAAATTCATGGGTGATTGGGCCCCTGGGCCCAGGCTCTGTCGTTCAAGCTGAAAGAGGATGCCTAACAGCGGGCACGGGACAGAAAAAAAAAGAGCAAGGGGAAATCAGACAAAACGGCGTTATTTGTAAACAAGTAAAATCCTGACCTTTCGAAGCTCACTCATCTGCTCAAGATCTGCAAGAGTATTCATCCTAAAAGATTCAATCTGATCTGACAGTGCTGTCTGAATTCAAAGGGCACTCCTCCATGTGTCACCTTAATTTCCTGTGCACCATCGTCTAATCTTCCTTATCGTACTGTATCCATCTTTGACCAGAAATTGGAGTTTTTTTCTTGTACATCGGGGCCATTGTTGTTCAGTTTTTTTTTCCTGGTTTCTTTGAAGTGGAAATGGCTGTAAGGCAGACCGGAATATTGATAATCGGTGACTCAGACCTCCTGTGCTGGCTTCTCATTAGCACTTTAGCAGGTTGGGAGGGGTTCTGAACACAGCATGCGAGAGGCAAGCCAGGTGAAATTGGTGTCATGAAGCACAGACCCCTGACTCCTCTTTGCAGTGACCCCACAACATTATTATTTCAAAGTATGTTTAGTGCTCTTGTTTTATGTGGAAAAGTCTCCCCTGGATCCTAACTTTAAAGTAAGCCATGGGTCATTGAATATATTTAAGGTGGAGATAGACAGATTTTTGAAATATAGGGGAGTCAAGGGTTATGGGGAACGGGCAGGAAAGTGGAGTTGAGGCCAAGATCAGATCAACCATGATCTTATTGAATGGCGGAGCAGGCTCGAGGGGCCAAATGGCCGACTCCTGCTCCTATTTCTTATGTTGTTATATAGCTTCACGACTTTGCCATTCTGCTTGTAGACCTTTCCCGATGTCTGGTCTGTCACTGGCCTGGACTAATGGGCTTAGAGCTCCATTTAACAGCAATCAGAATAACATGGCAGGCAATTGCGGCTAGAACCATTCTGCCTTTGGAGACAGGCAGTGAAACAGCCTTCTAATGAGGGCCTCACTGCCTTGAAAGCCACGTGATATATATTGTGTGTGACTATATATTTATCACAGAGGTGAAGGTGTGCGATAAATGGAATAGACTCCTTTTTGAGAAAAGGGACCGTGTGAATCATTAAATTAAACAAATATTTTGTTTTTGGACAGTTCGTGGTGCCAGTGGAATGTTATGTTTCAAACATGCTCTTTGAGAGGTGTGTAGTAGCCATTATTCACTTTCAAACATAGTGCTGGGGCTCCAATAGAAGAGAAGCCAAGCTGAGACCTGCGACCTTTGACCTCTCCTGCTCCCCTTTCAGTGCCTCTTAGTGACAGCAAGTCCCTATTGGAAGGCCAATGTGAAGAAGACTACATTTTCAATGTGATCTGCAACAGCCACTTTTGGGACCTAGGTTGCGTTGGAGGTGTGGACCTTGCTTTCTTCATACTATAGCATGTCGGCATTGAGAACTTGCACACTATCCATGAAGAATTACCTACTGTGAATTGTCCTGGCCTAGTCTCAAAACCATGAGCTAGAAATTTAGTGCATTTACGGCTCCCGTACCACCATAACGACTCCCATCATATTGAGCGGGGGTTTATCGGCGGCGCTATGGTTTTTCTCCCCAATCTCCTAATCCGGAGATCGTGACGTCATCGCCGCGCGCATCACCCAGTTAACGTCCCGGCCTCGAAATTCACTTTCTCCCCCTGAAGCGGCGGCAGCCGAAAACACCGACAGCTGCAGGGGGCATGGATCGGGTGGCCGTCACTACCGGGACGATCATTAAAGTTGAGGTGGCCGAGTGAAAAGAAAATTTACCTTCTTGTTGCCACTCCTGATCCAGTTTCTTCGTGGGGTTCTAGCCGCGATCGCTCAGCCCAGCGCTCTGCTGGAGTGTCGGGCTGATCGCGCGTTACCCCCACTCCATGGTGGTCCAGGTAGATCCCTTTTACATCTGCAGATTCGGCAGTGTGGGACCTTCCCTTTAAGTGAGGGAAGAATCCCTCGGATGCGAGAGCGCTGTACGGAAATGCTCCAGTCATTACTATATATCATTAATATGTACTATTAATATACATCATTAAAAATATATCATTAATATATGCCATCGATATATATCATTAAAAATATATCATTAATATATACCATTAATATATACCAGCAATATATATTGAGAAAAGCAGTGGTCCTATTACTGACCCCTGGAGAGCATCGCTGTGTACCTTCCTCCAGTCTGAAAAACAAATGCTCACTTTTACCCTCTGTTTCCTGTCACTTAGAACATTTTGTATCTATGCTGCCACTGTCCTTTTTATTCCATGGGCTTCAACTTTGCAGGTAAGCCTATTATGTGGCACTTTATCAAACGCCTTTTGGAAGTCCATGTGCGCCACGTCAACTGCATTGCCCTCAGCTACCCTCTCTGTTACCTCATCAAAAAACTCAATCAAATAAGTTCCTTAATTAATCCACACTTGTCCAAGTGACCATTTTGTCCCTGATTATTGTTTCGAAAAGCTTCCCCACTGCCGAGATCTGTAATTGCTGGGTTTATCCTTACACCCTTTTTTGAACAAGGGTGTAATATTTGCAATTCTTCAGTCCTCTGGTACCACCCCTGTATCTAAGAAGGATTGTAAAATTATGGCCAGTACCTCTGCAATTTCCACTTTTACTTTCCTCAGTATCCAAGCATGCATCCCATCTGCTCCTGGTGACTTATCTACTTTATGTACAGCCAGCCTTTCTGGTACCTCCTCTTTATCAATATTTTGCCCATTCAGTATCTCAACTACCTCCTCTTTCGCTATGACTTTGGCAGCATCTTCTTTCTTGTTAAAGACAGATGCAATGTACTCAGTTACTCAGCCATGCCCTCTACCTCATGCATCAGTCTCCCTTTTGGTCCCTAATCGGTCCCACCCCTCTTACTACCCATTTCCTATGTATGTGCTGACAGAAGATTTTAGGATTCCTTTTTATGTTGGCTGCCAGTCTGTTGTCATACTCTCCCTTTACCCCTCTTATTTCCTTTTTCATTTTCCCTCTGAACTTTCTGTATTCAGTCTGGTTCTCACTTGTATTCTCAAACTGACAGCTGTCAAATGCCCCCTTTTTCTGCGTCATCTTACTCTCTATCTCGTTTGTCACTCAGGGAGCTCTGGATTTGGTTGCCCTAACTTTCCCCCTCGTGGGAATGTACCTCAGCAGAGGAGGTGTAAATGGCAACAGCAGAATCATTACCAGCCCCTGCTGACCGAAAACCTGCGAGCAGTGGTTATGATCTGAATTGTTTAAAGGAATGTTGACAAGAAAATAGTTTTTACCAGCCTTCCGGGGGTCGGGGAGGACAATGAACTGCTGCACTCCTCCTCACATGTGCTCCATCCATGGTGATTAGTTAATGCCCACGCACAAAAGAGGAAAGTCTGCCTCATTATTTTATTTTTAGGATCATTGACTCAATGCATTATTGCAAGGGCTGATGGGACTATCTAATGATACAAGCAAAAAAATGGAAGAATCTGGCCATGCCTTCTGTTGCCTAGGCCACAAGCTCTGGAACTCCATGTCTAAACTTCTCCGCCTCCCTACCTCTCTTTCCTTCTTTAAGACGCTCCTTAAAACCTACCTCTTTGACCAAGTTTTTCCTACTCTAATTTCTCCTTATGTGGCTCGATGCTAATAAAAGCTGTATCCTCTCAAAAAAAGCTGCATCAGATGACCCAAAGAAAGTAGTGAACATATAGACTGTAATCTGCCAACAAACTCTACTAACGTAAGGATTCTCTTCAGCCTCATCATCTACTTCCACTCAAGATGTTATCATTGAAATCAGCAAGATCTTTGGTTGCCTTTGTTACCTCTAGACTTGACGATTACAACGCACTCCTGGCTGATCTCCCACATTCTACCCTACGTAAACTACAGGTGATCGAAAACTCTGCTGTCTGTTCCTAACTCACACCAAGTCCCGCTCACCCATCATCCCTGTGGTCGCTGACCTACATTAGCTCCTGGCTAAGCAACGCCTCGATTTCAAAATTCCCGTCCTTATTTTCGAATCCCTCCATGGCCTCGCCCCTCCCTATCACTGTAATCTCCTTCAGCCTCACAATCCCTCAAGATATCTGTGCTCCTCTAATTCTGCCCTTTTGAGCATCACTGATTATAATAACTCAACCATTGGTGGCTGTGCCTTCTGTTGGCTAGGGCCTAAACCTCTCCGCCTCTCTACCTCTCTTTCCTCCTGTAAGACGCTCCTTAAAACCTACCTGTTTGACCAAGCTCGTGCACTAATTTCTCCTTATGTGACTCGGTGTTAAATTTCTTTCTCATAATACTCCTGTGAAGTGCCTTGGGATGTTTCACTATGTTAAAGGCGCAATATAAATACAAGTTGTTATTGTTGATGATTAGTGGCTACATCTTTGCATCAAGCTATCTTAGAAAGATTGAAGGAGAGTTCTGCCTATCTAAAAGGATTTATAAGGCAAATTTTGCATGATTGCAATCCCAGACCGGAGCTTCACTAGGCAGGACTGCGGATCGGAGAATCAGGGCGATCGTGTCTATTGTGTTCCTAACACAGATGAGGCTGCACACAGGGAGGTTAAAGTAACAGTGACCTCAGTCTTTATTAAGACACTCCAGAGTGAGGAACAGGCCTTAGGGGCCGGCTTATATACAGTGCTCCCATAGGATGCTGGGATCCCTTGGGACTTCAGGGGATGCACTCCCTGCACTTGGGCAGGACTAGAACCAATGTTCTCGGGCTTGCTAGTGCTGTTGGGGAGGAGTTAAACTAATATGGCAGGGGGATGGGAACCAATACAGGGAGACAGAGGGAAACAAAAAGGAGACAAAAGCAAAAGACAGAAAAGAGATGAGTAAAAGTGGAGGGCAGAGAAACCAAAGGCAAGAAACAAAAAGGGCCACTGAATATAAAAGGGCTGCAGGAGGGGTCAAAACTAAAAATCATGGTTTAAAAACTAGGATGAAAACACTCTACCTAAATGCATGCAGCATTCGAAATAAAGTAAATGAGTTGACGGCACAAATCATTACAAATGGGTATGATTTGGTGGCCATTACAGAAACATGGTTGCAGGGTGGCCAAGACTGGGAATTAAACATACAGGGTTATCTGACGATTCAGAAAGATAGGCAAGAAGGGAAAGGAGGTGGGGTAGCTCTGTTAATAAAAGATGATATCAGGGCAGTTGTGAGGGATGATAGTGGCTCCAATGAACAAAATGTTGAATCATTATGGGTGGAGATTAGAGATAGTAAGGGGAAAAAGTCACTGGTCGGTGCAGTTTATAGGCCCTCAAATAATAACTTCACGGTGGGGCGGGCAATAATCAAAGGAAAAATGGAGGCATGTGAAAAAGGAACGGCAGTAGTCATGGGGGATTTTAACCTACATATCGATTGGTCAAATCAAATCGCACGGGGTAGCCTGGAGGAGGAATTCATAGAATGCATACGGAATTGTTTCTTAGAACAGTATGTAACAGAACCTACAAGGGAGCAAGCCATCTTAGACCTGGTCCTGTGTAATGAGACAGAAAAAATAAACGATCTCCTAGTAAAAGATCCTCTCGGAATGAGTGATCGCACTATGGTTGAATTTGTAATACAGATTGAGGATGAGGAAGTTGTGTCAGAAACGAGCGTACTATGCTTAAACAAAGGGGACTACAGTGGGATGAGGGCAGAGTTGGCTAAAGTAGACTGGAAACAAGGACTAAACGGTGGCACAATTGAGAAACAGTGGAGGACTTTTAAGAAGCTCTTTCATAGTGTGCAACAAAAATATATTCCAGTGAAAAAGAAGGGCGGCAAGAGAAGGGATAACCAGCCGTGGATAACCAAGGAAATAAAGGAAAGTATCAAATCAAAGACCAATGCGTATAAGGTGGCCAAGGTTAGTGGGAAACTAGAGGATTGGGAAAATTTTAAGCAACAGCAAAGAATGACTAAAAAAGCAATAAAGAAAGGGGAGATAGATTACAAAGGTAAACTTGCGCAAAACATAAAAACAGATAGTAAAAGCTTTTACAGATATATAAAATGGAAAAGAGTGACTAAAGTAAATGTTGGTCCCTTAGAAGATGAAAAGGGGGATTTAATAATGGGAAATGTGGAAATGGCTGAGACCTTAAACAATTATTTTGCTTCCGTCTTCACAGTGGAAGACACAAAAGCCATGCCAAAATTTGCAGGCCACAGGAATGTGGGAAGGGAGGACCTTGAGACAATCACTATCACTAGGTGGGGTAGTGCTGGACAGGCTAATGGGACTGAAGGTAGACAAGTCCCCTGGTCCTGATGAAATGCATCCCAGGGTATTAAAAGAGATGGCAGAAGTTATAGCAGATGCATTCGTTATAACCAAAATTCTCTGGTCTCTGGGGAGGTACCAGCGGATTGGAAAGCAGCTAATGTAATGCCTTTGTTTAAAAAAGGGGGCAGGCAAAAGGCAGATAAATATAGGCCGGTTAGTTTAACATCTGTAGTGGGGAAAATGCTTGAAACTATCATTAAGGAAGAAATAGCGGGACATCTAGATATGAATAGTGCAATCAAGCAGACGCAGCATGGATTCATGAAGGGGAAATCATGTTTAACTAACTTACTGGAATTCTTTGAGGATATAACGAGCATGGTGGATAGAGGTGTACCGATGGATGTGGTGTATTTAGATTTCCAAAAGGCATTCGATAAGGTGCCACACAAAAGGTTACTGCAGAAGATAAAGGTACGCGGAGTCAGAGGAAATGTATTAGCATGGATAGAGAATTGGCTGGCGAACAGAAAGCAGAGAGTCAGGATAAATGGGTCCTTTTCCGGTTGGAAATCAGTGGTTAGTGGTGTGCCACAGGGATCAGTGCTGGGACCACAACTGTTTACAATATACATAGATGACCTAGAAGAGGGGACAGAGTGTAGTGCAACAAAATTTGCAGATGACACTAAGATTAGTGGGAAAGCGGGTTGTGTAGAGGACTCAGAGAGGCTGCAAGGAGATTTGGATAGGTTAAGCGAATGGGCTAAGGTTTGGCAGATGGAATACAATGTCGGAAAGTGTGAGGTCATCCACCTTGGGGAAAAAAAACAGTAAAAGGGAATATTATTTGAATGGGGAGAAATTACAATATGCTGTGGTGCAGAGGGACCTGGGGGTCCTTGTGCATGAAACTCAAAAGGTTAGTTTGCAGGTGCAGCAGGTAATCAGGAAGGCGAATGCAATGTTGGCCTTCATTGCGAGAGGGATGGAGTACAAAAGCAGGGAGGTCCTGCTGCAACTGTATAAGGTATTGGTAAGGCCGCACCTGGAGTACTGCGTGCAGTTTTGGTCACCTTACTTAAGGAAGGATATACTAGCTTTGGAAGGGGTACAGAGACGATTTATTAGGCTGATTCCAGAAATGAGGGGGTTACCTTATAATGATAGATTGAGTAGACTGGGTCTTTACTCGGAGTTCAGAAGGATGAGGGGTGATCTTATAGATACATTTAAGATCATGAAAGGGATAGACAAGATAGAGGCAGAGAGGTTGTTTCCATTGGTAGGGGAGACTAGAACTAGGGGGCACAGTCTCAAAATACGGAGGAGCCAATTTAAAACCGAGTTGAGAAAGAATTTCTTCTCCCAGAGGGTTGTGAATCTGTGGAATTCTCTGCCCAAGGAAGCAGTTGAGGCTAGCTCATTGAATGTTTTCAAGTCAAAGATAGATAGATTTTTAACCAATAAGGGAATTAAGAGTTACGGGGAGCAGGCGGGTAAGTGGAGCTGAGTCCACGGCCAGATCAGCCATGATCTTATTGAATGGCGGAGCAGGCTCGAGGGGCTAGATGGCCTACTCCTGTTCCTAATTCTTATGTTCTTATGTTCTATAACATGGGAGTGCATGCTTTTCAGATACACAACATCACTCCCCCGGCCCCCCCAAAGTCAAAGTGAAAACTATTTACAAGGTGAGGCGGTCAGAAGCCTTTCTTTCCCTGGTGGAACGCCTCGGTACAAATGTCTGTTCTGGTGTGTTGGCTGTGCCCTCGCTGGGCTGGCATGTTGTTGGCCCTGCAGGGCTGCTGGGTGAGCCTGGCCTTGCTGGGCTGTTGGGCGTGATGGGTTCAATTTCCTGGTCCGGGGTCGTGTCGTTGATCCTTTGGGTGTGTGTTGTGGGCTCAAAAGGTGGTGTCTGCTGTGGGTTGTTCAGGGCAGTCTGTGAACCGCAATCTCGTTTGGTCCAGGTGCTTTCTGCAAATTTGTCCATTGTCTAGTTTGACTACAAATACCCTACTCCCTTCTTTAGCTATCACCATGCCCGGGATACACTTGGGACCATGTCCATAGTTTAGCACATACACAGGGTCATTCAGATCAATTTCCCGTGACACAGTGGCGCGACCATCGTTTACATTTTGTTGCTGCCACCTGCTCTCTACCTGATCATGCAGGTTGGGGTGAACCAGCGAGAGTCTGGTTTTAAGTGTCCTTTTCATAAGTAGCTCAGCTGGGGGCTCCCCTGTGAGCGAGTGGGGTCTCGTGCGGTAGCTGAGCAGTACTCAGGACAGGCAGGTTTGGTGTGAGCCTTCTGTGACTCGTTTGAGACTCTGTTTGATTGTTTGTACTGCTCGCTCTGCCTGCACATTGGAGGCTGGTTTAAACGGGGCCGAGGTGACACGTTTGATCCCATTGCGGGTCATGAATTCTTTAAATTCGGCACTGGTGAAACATGGCCCGTTGTCACTGACCAGTATGCCAGGCAGGACGTGGGTGGCAAACGTGGCCCTCGGGCTTTCAATGGTGGCGATGGCGGTGCTTCCCGACATTATTTCACATTCAATCCATTTTGAAAAAGCATCCACCACCACCAGGAACATTTTACCGAGAAACGGGCCCGCATAGTCGACATGGATCCTCGACCATGGTCTGGAGAGCCAGGACTACAAACTTAGTGGTGCCTCTCTGGGTGCGTTGCCGTACACAGGACTCTAAGTCAGAGTCGATACCGGGCCACCACACGTGGGATCTGGCTATCGCTTTCATCATTACTATACCCGGGTGTGTGCTGTGGAGATCCGAGATGAACATCTCCCTGCCCTTTTTTGGTAGCACTACGTGGTTACTCCACAACAGGCAGTCTGCCTGAATGGACAGCTCGTCCTTTCGCCGCTGGAATGGCTTGATTAGCTCTTGCATTTCAACGGGGATGCTGGCCCAGCTCCCACGCAGTACACAGTTTTTTACTGGAGACAGCAGAGGATCTTGGCTGGTCCAAGTACTAATCTGGCGGGCCGTGACAGGTGAGTTATCATTTTCAAACGCTTCCATGACCATCAACAAGTCTGCGGGCTGCGCCACCATCAACAAGTTTGCAGGCTGCGCCATTTCCACCCCCGTGGTGGGCAATGATAGCCGACTGAGAGCATCCGCACAGTTCTCGATGCCTGGCCTGTGGCGGATGGTTATAGTTATACGCTGATCGTGCGAGTGCCCACCTTTGTATGTGGGCTGAGGCATTAGTATTTATCCCCTTGTTTTCAGCGAACAGGGATATGAGGGGCTTGTGATCAGTTTCCAGCTCAAATTTGAGGCCAAACAGGTACTGATGCATTTTCTTTACCCCAACACACATGCTAATGCCTCTTTCTCAATCATGCTGTAGGCCCTCTCGGTCTTAGACAAGCTCCTGGAGGCATCGGCGACAAGTTGCAACTTGCTCACAACGTTAGCTTGTTGTAATACACACCCAACTCCGTACGACGATGCATCACATGCTAGCACAAGTCTTTTACACGGGTTATGCAATACAAGCAGCTTGTTGGAGCATAAAATGTTTCTGACTTTCTCAAAAGCAATTACTTGGATTTTTTTCCCATACCCAGTTCTCACCTTTACGCAATAACACATGTAGGGGCTCTAAGTGGGTGCTTAACCTCGGTAGGAAGTTACCAAAATAGTTGAGGAGTCCCAGGAACGACCGCAGCTCCATGATGTTCTGTGGCCTGGGCACGTTCCTGATAGCCTCTGTGGGCCGAATGCCATCTGCCGCGATCTTTCTCCCCAAAAACTCCACTTCTGTTGCCATGAAGATGCATTTCGACTTCTTCAACCGCAGCCCTACGCGATCCAGTCGCTGGAGGACCTCCTCCAGGTTTTGTAGGTGTTCGACGGTATCCCGACCCATGACCAATATGTCGTCCTGAAAAACCACCATGCGTGGTACCAACTTGAGTAGGCTCTCCATGTTTCTCTGGAAGATCGCTGCAGCCGACCAAATTCCAAACGGGTATCTGTTGTAGATGAACAGTCCCTTGTGCATGTTGATGCAGGTGAGGCCCTTCGAAGACTCCTCCAGCTCTTGTGTCATGTAGGCGTCAGGTCGAGCTTGGTGAACGTCTTGCCTCCTGCCAGTGTCGCAAATAGGTCGTCTGCTTTAGGTAGCGGGTATTGGTCGTATAGCGAGAACCGATTAATAGTTACTTTCTAATCGCCACAAATCCTGACTGTGCCATCATTTTTGAGTACTGGAACAATCGGTCTGGCCCACTCACTGAATTCCATTGGGGAGATGATTCCCTCGCGTTGCCGCCTGCCCAACTCAATTTCCACTCTCTCCCTCATCATGTGAGGTACCGCTCGCGCCTTGTGGTGAATGGGTCGAGCCTCTGGGACCAAGTGGATCCGCACCTTCGCCCCGGAAAAGTTTCCAATGCCTTGCTCAAAAAGGGAAGGAAATTTGTTAAGAACCTGGGTACATGAGGCTTCATCGACATGTGATAGCACTCGGATGTCATTCCAGTTCTAGCAGATTTTGCTCAGCCAGCTCCTTCCAAGCAGTGTGGGGCCATCACCCGGGACAATCCAGAGTGGCAGTTCGTGCAGCGTGCCCTCGTAGGTGACCTTGAACATGGCGCTGCCCAGGACAGTGATAAGCTATTTGGTGTACGTTCTCAGTTTTGTGTGGATGGGGCTCAGGGCTGGTCTGAGTGCCTTGTTGCACCACAGTCTCTCAAACATCTCATGATGGATTGAATAGCGCCAGTGTCCAGTTCCATGGCTATGGGTAAGCCATTCAATTTTATATTTAGCATGAAAGGTGGACATTTCATCAAAAATGTGTGCACTCCGTGTACTTTAGCATCTGCTTTCTCTCTCTGAGGCTCGAAATTGCTTTGATCCACCATGGAACGATCTTCCTCTGCCACGTGGTGATTAGCAGATTTTGCAGAGCTTGCAGCTCGTCTGCAAGCTCGTTGGCGGTGCCCCATTGTTCCACAGCTTTTGCAAACATACCCTTTGAAGTGGCATGAATAGGCTGAATGGAAGCTTCCACAACGCCAGCAAGGTGTGAATAGCCCTTTATTGCAGACTCTGAGTCATCTGGATCACCTGAGGCCTGCTGGCAGTTGCAGACTCGTGGTTTCCGCCCTGTACATTTCTGCTCGCAAACACAGTTCCATTTAATTTATGAACATTGCTAGCACTTGTGTGCTGAGAGATTTGTTTGGTGTTGTCACTGGTGGACATATAAACGCCTGTGCTATCGCAATGGCCTTACTGAGGGTTGGTGTCTCTACAGTCAAAAGTTTTTGTAGGATGGTCTCATGGCCAATGCCCAGTATAAAAAAGTCTCTGAGCATTTGCTCCAGGTAGCCGTCAAACTCACATTGTCCTGCAAGTCGCATTAGCTCAGCGACGTAGCTCGCCACTTCCTGACTTTCAGATCACTGGCAAGTGTAGAACCGATACCTCGCCATCAGCACGCTGTCCCTCGGGTGAAGATGCTCCCGAATCAGTGTACACAGCTCCTCATACGACTTATCTGTGGGTTTCACTGGAGCCAGAAGATTCTTCATGAGGCTATAGGTCGGTGCCCCGCAGATTGTGAGGAGGACCTCTTTCCATTTTGCAGCGCTTCCTTCTCCGTCCAGCTCGTTGGCTGCAAAGTACTGGTCTAGCTCTTCGATATAGGCTTCCCAGTCCTCACCCTCCGAGAACTTCTCCAGGATGCCCACAGTTTGCTGCATCTTTGCGTTGGATTCATATTCTCGTCACCAGTAATTGTGTTCCTAAGAGGAATCTTGACAGATTGGAAAAGCCGGTTTTCGGCGCATGCACATCGCGCTCTGGAAATCGACTTTTGCGAGACCTCACCGGATCCGTGCGCATTTCGTTCAGACCCGGCGAGACTGGAATATTCAGCCCATTTAAAAAGTACTTGTACACTAAAGAGCAGGGCTACAGACCAAGAGTTGGAAGGTGGGATTAGGTTGGATAGCTCTTTGTCGATCGGCATGAACACGATAGGCCAAATGGCCCTCTTCTGTGTCGTAATTTTTTCTGTGACATAGAAATTTCATATTTCAACTTTTGAATAAAAGAGAAAGCAAGGGAGAATTGTAAGGGTAAAGTTTCCATCTTCAGCACACCTACAGCAGAGTTTTGATCGGCAGTGCAGGCCTGTGAATTGGGCAGTGAATAAATTCAGGACATGCAGAAGACCGAAAATGTCTGGAATGTCGTTACAGTCACTTTAAGAATGTTTCAAACTCCTCTCCCTATTCAGGCAGGTACAGTAGCTTTGGGAGAGTGAGGCTAAGTCAGTACAGATGCTTGAAGGAAACGATGCAAATCATGAAGCATACATCTATCTTAGGGTTTATATTTTACGACACAAAGAAACTCCACATCTCCCTGTCATCCAAAACCAGACTCTTCGATTGCAGGTTGAGAGGTTTGGCTGATCCAGTGTTACTTGCTCCTGTGTATCTTAACAGCATGAAATGTGTGGGGTAAAAAAATGGAGTGATGCAGGTTTTCAGTCACTCGGGATGTAGTTGGCCACGTTTTCTCGGCTAACTCAGCACAACAAAGGGGACAGTTTATCCAACAGGAGGGCAATGGCTGCCACATTAACAAGCCACTTTTGAAAACAACACAATCAGAAATTACTAAAGCAAAATACTGCGAATGGAAACCTGAAATAAAAACAAAAAATGCTGGAAATACTCAGCGGGTCAGGTCGCATGTGTGGCGAGAGAAACAGAGTTAACATTTCGGGTCGTTGACCCTGCGTCAGAACTGGAAAAAGTTAAGAGATGTAACAGATTTTAAGCAAGTGTAGGGGCAGGGAAAGGGTGGGGAGGAAAAGAACAAAAGGGAAGGTCTGTGATAGGGTGCAAGGGGGAGAGATTAACTGACAAAAGGGATGATGGTCGAAGGCAAAAGGAGATGGTAATGGGACAAGTAAAGCAACAAATGATGAGCTTAGAAGAGGTGTATATGGGAATAGCAGAATCATCTAAAGCTGATTTACAGAGCAGGGCTAGGCTGGGCTTAGTCTGTATTGATAGTCATGACCTGGGCTTGGGACCGATGAGGTTAATATTGCCCTGCTTGACTCAGCACAGACCAGGAACTGAAGCTGAGGCCTGATCATGAAGAGCCACTACACACCGTGCAGTGAATATAGCCACAGTCATCTGGAGGGCTCCCAAGCCATGTTTCTTGTTAACAGATATAATCAGAGTGGACTCCCATCTGTCTGCCACCATCTTTGATATAATTAATCTGCCTACACAATATCAGCAATGTCCTCAGGTACTAATTTAGGTATCAGGCAGCAAATAACGCAGGGACCTTAATTGTACTTTGTAACCACGCGCAGCCACTCGATACCATCATTCACAGAGAGGGATTTGTTTTGTGTTGCGAGAGCAGCATTTTTGAATGCCCAGAGGATCCAGAGTCGAAGAGGGACTATCTTCAAATCTATAGCTTCATTAACCCAAGGCCTCGGCTGATCAGCACCACAATCTAACACCTGACACTGCTGCACATCCTCTCCCCTCTCGCTGCCTCTCAGCTCGCGCACATAGATGCTTATTGTTTCCTGTGCTCCTCGAGCGGCTGTGGGTAGGGCAGTGGCTGATAATCTGCTCGACTGGCCTCTGTGCAACGTTCCATTTTTACATCAACCAGCTCCATTTTTTTTGACTGAGCAAAATCCATTGCCGAGGCAATGAGGGTACGGGCCCACCCCTCTGGGGCAGGTATCAGCAGAGGAAAGGTTGGCAAGATCTCAAAGTGAATCCATTTTGAACCTCAAGGTGGATGGATGGTTTTTCTGTCATTCTTTTCATCAATGCCGGCTTGTATGGAGATTCTGCCGATAACATGGCAGGCCAGAATCAATTGCGACTTTGTACTAAATTCAGACTGCTTTAAAGTCGCATTTTTGCATTTTGGTAGAATTCACCCTAAGGTACAAACGCCTCAGATTTGTAAGCAAACAGTTCCATAATATCAATGGGTGGTTGGATTCTCACTCCAGCCATTCCAAGCTAACCCCAAACTCCAAAAGGAGCGCCCCCTACTGTAGCAGTATGACATTTCCATTTCCTGCACCCAACTGCCCTTACAACCACTGTTGAGTAAGATTTCAATTTCATGCCAAATTATTAGCAGTTTTATGTTATGGTGCCTTAGCCAATAGGGACAGAGTTGACACTGAGCCCAAATTATTTCATTCCGGATCCTTATAGCTGTCAGAGACAGGAGCCTACCATTGCCTCAGACTGGATTAGATGCAGACTCAGGCCCCAGGTGTGAGAGGACAGTGTGCTAACTCACTCTGTCACTCTGTTTGCAGAAAAGGCACTGGCACTCTGTCACTTGACATATAATGCCTTTATATAAGCATGTGGTACTGTGATGGAACTCGCAACATTAAAAAAGGGAATTTTATATTTTATCACATAGTGGAAATTGGACGGAACAGGAGTTAAGATCCAAGTGCTCTTTTCCACCAGGATAGCATTTTAACGCCATTGTTAAATGGTTTGGTTAATCGGCACCTGTCCACATGAGGGTACAGAGAGACAGCCGACTGCCTAACATCAGGCGGCAAAATGCTGCCCGCCACCTTGATGGTACGTGACGGGGAGGGAAGGGCTTTTCAGGAGGATCTCGCGGGAGGGAAGGAGGGGGGAGAGTGAGTCCAGGGCAGAGAACGCTCCTCCTGGCCCCAACAGACTTGTCCTTGGGGCCTCTTCGTCCTTCACGACAGCAGCCGACCTGCTTTCACCTGGCGGTGATGTCCCTACTCCGGCCTGGGTTAAAATCAGGGTCATATTGCTGGAATCAGACCACATTTCCGCGTTAAAATCAGGCCCTATTCCCGGAATTGGACCACGGTTTTGGGTTAAAATCAGGGCCCTGTTCCCGGAATCGTACCACGGTTCTCGTACACTCGTTTGGCCCCTGCCTGCTTTATGTGGGTGCTTCAGTCGCCTGTAGAACCTGGCAGGTCAAGATCACAGGTGGTGGGAAAGGGGCATATTCCTAGTGGGTATCCATTGGTGGCCGTGCCTTCTGTTGCCTAGGCCCCAGCTCTGGAATTCCCTGCCTAAACCTCTACGCCTCTCTACCTCTCTTTCCTCCTTCAAGACACTCCTTAAAACCTACCTCTTTGTCACCTGCGCTAATTTCTACTTTTATCTCATAATACTCCTGTGAAGTGCCTTAGGACATTTCACTACGTTAAAGGTGCTGTATATAAATACAAGTTGTTGTATCCGACCCGCTCGGTTTCATTGCCCACCCGGTTTCTGCAGGGTCTTCAAAATGACTTCATTGACTGTAAAAGGCTTTGGGACATCCTGTGGTTGTGAAAGGCGCTATAGAAATGGAGGGCTTTCTTTATGTTTGCCCGTTACCCTTTCTCAAGGCGAGGTTCGCAAAAAGTCGTGTTCTGCATTCCCGTTTGTGAAAATCTGCCCCAGTCGTCTGCACCTAAACATCTGGCTTTCGTTCTGCTGTAATTGTTCCTTGTTGGGTGTGATCACCAAAATGGTAAATACTTTTAAAAACCTTTCCTCTGTAAGCCTGTGGTGTTGAGTTAATGGATTGAAGTCTGTTCATTCAAGGACGTCTCTCAGGAGAAGGCTCCTGACCACTGGGCTGCAGGTCCTGTCATTTCCTTTCACCAGACCTTTATATCCCACTCGAAACTTATGAGCTCAGGGTAGGCCAGATGTCAATATCTTTCAGCACCTTTTACTCAGGGAAGCTTTGCTCACTCAAAGGTACATTGAGCCGCTTTGTGTGTGTGTTATATTTAGTATGACAGGCTAATAAAGAGATCTCCCTCATATCTTCCTTATTTATACCTTTCCCTTCACGTGCTGTTATGATTCTCACCCTTTTTTCAGTACTGCTCTCCGAAAAAGAGGGCTGAGAGGAGGACCAGCACTACAGGCCTTTAATGCTTTCGAATTAGCTCAGGGGATATGTGTGAGGAAGCTCTCTGCTGGGGTCGTTCCCTCTGATTTTTATTTCCCTCATTTTATCATCTTAACTGCACCCCGCTCCCCCCACCTCCTCTTCCCCTCACCAGAATATGGCACTGGCTCTTCAGACTGTTGCTTGGGGAATGGTTCACAGATACTGACATGTCTCTGGGTCCTTGCCCAAGTGACCATTCTTTTTGTAAGAGCCTGGATGTCAAATACAGATAGGCTACCTGGCCTGTCCGCACCTGACCTCCACATAACACAACACACACACTGACACCATACAAACACACAACTGACACTATACAAACGTATACATACACACACTGACACCGCACACACTGACACCATACATAGAAAAATAGAAACATAGAAAATAGGTGCAGGAGTAGGCCATTCGGCCCTTCGAGCCTGCACCGCCATTCAATGAGTTCATGGCTGAACATGCAACTTCAGTACCCCATTCCTGCTTTCAAACACACAACTAACACTATACAAACATATACACACACACACTGACACCACACACACTGACACTATACAAACACATACACACACACACTGACACTATACAAACACACACACACACTGACACCATATACACACACACAAACACCATACACCAAGCTCATGGTCTACAGGGCTTTAGTAACACCTGTCCTCCTGTATGGCTCAGAGACATGGACCATGTACCGTAGACACCTCAAGTCGCTGGAGAAATACCACCAACGATGTCTCCGCAAGATTTTGCAAATCCCCTGGCAGGACAGAAGCACCAACATTTGCATCCTCAACCAGGCCAACATCCCCAGCATTGAATCACTGACCACACTTGATCAGCTCCGCTGAGCAGGCCACATTGTCCGCATGCCTGGCATGAGACTCCCAAAGCAAGTGTTCTTCTCGGAACTCCTTCACGGCAAGCGAGCCAAAGGTGGGCAGTGGAAACGTTACCAGGACACCCTCAAAGCCTCCCTGATAAAGTGCAACATCCCCATTGACACCTGGGAGTCCCTGGCTAAAGACTGCCCTAAGTGGAGGAAGAGCATCCGGGAGGGCGCTGAGCACCTCGAGTCTCATCGCCGAGAGCATGCAGAAATCAAGTGCAGGTAGCAGGAGGAGCATGCAGCAAACCTGTCCCACCCACCCCTTCCCTCAATAGCTATCTGTCCCACCTATGATAGGGACTGTGGTTCCCATATTGGACCATTTAGTCACCTAAGGACTCATTTTTAGAGTGGAAGCAAGTCTTCCTCGATTCCGAGGGACTGCCTATGATGATGATGACAAACACACACACACTAACACCATACAAACACACACTGACACCATAAAAAAACACACAAGCACACACAAACATACATACACACAAACACACACACACAAACACCACACGCACACAGATGCCAACATGCCATAGACACACAATACAGGAATGCACATCATTCACAAAACATATGCTCACCACACACACAAAGACACCAACCCACACACACACACTTTTCATCAGGAGTGGGAACAATAACTATTTTCCCCTCCCTACCCTCAGATAATGATGACAATTGTAACCCCAGCTAAGATCGGCTAACCCAGAGTGGATCAGGGCTTAATCTGGTACCTCCTTCCCTCTGTAGAACAGTACCAAACAGAGCAGTGCACTTTATTTCTAACTATGCGCAAAAGCTCAATAACCCTGGCTGAGATCAGGAATCTCACTGTATAGTGAATCGGGGCTCGGTCCTTCACTTAACCTACCTATGCTGATATACATTAGAACACAAATGTATCATTGCTGAGGTCTCAAGGCTCACTCCCATTTTATTATCTGAAGCACTCCAAGCTGTGGTTGTCTGCTGTCTCAGGTGGACATATCATCATCATAGGCAGTTCCTTGAAATCAAGGAAGACTTGCTTCCACTCTAAAAGTGAGTTCTCAGATGACTGAACAGTCCAATGTGGGAATAACTATCTCTGTCACAGGTGGGACAGACAGTGGTTGAAGGAAATTGTGGGTGAGGAGTCTGGTTTGCCGCACGCTCCTTCGGCTGTCTGCGCTTGATTTCCGTATGCTCTCGGTGACGAGAATGAAGGTGCACCTTCCCGGATGTTGTTCCTCCACTTTGGGTGGTCTTGGGCCAGGAATTCCCATATGCTGGTGGGGATGTTGCACTTTATCAAGGAGGCTTTGAGGGTGTCCTTGGAGCGTTTCCTATGCCCACCTGGAGTTCGCCTGCTGTGTCGGTAGCTCCGAGTAGAGCGCTTGCTTAGGGAGTCTCGTGTCAGGCATGTGGACGATGTGGCCCGCCCAACGGAGCTGGTCGAGCGTCGTCAGTGTTTCAATGCTGGGGATGTTGGCCTGAGTGACAACACTGACATTGGTGCATCTATCATCCCAGTGGATTTGCAGGATCTTGCGGAGGTGGTACTTCTCCAATGCTTTGAGGTATCTGCTGTATATACCGGTAGTCCACGTCTCTGAGCCATATAGGAGGACAGGTATCACTACTGCCCCGTAGACCATAAGCTTGGTGCCAGATTATTTGGTCCTGGCCTTCAAACACTCTCTTCTTTCGGCGACCGAAGGCTGCGCTGGCACACTGGAGGTGGTGTTGGACCTTGTCATCGATGTCTGCCCTTGCTGATAGTAAGGTCCCGCGGGATGGAGAATGGTCCATGTTATCCAAGGCCGCGCCATGGATTTTGATGGACTGGGGGGCAGTGCTGTGTGGCGGGGTCAGGTTGGTGGAGGACCTTTATCTTGCAGATGTTTAGTGTAAGGCCTATGCTTTCTTACACCTCGGTGAAGTTGTTGACGATGGCTTGGAGTACGGCCTCTGAGTGTGTGCAGACGCAAGCGTCATCCGCATATTGTAGTTCGATGACAGAGGATGGGACGCCCTTGGATCTAGTCTGGAGGTGGTGAAGGTTGAACAGGTTCCCAATGGTTCTATAGTTTAGTTCCACTCCAGCGGGATGGTTGTTGAGTGAGATGAAGCATTACAGCAAGGAAGATCGAGAATGAGATGCTGCCCTGCTTGACCCCGATCCGGATGTGGATTGGTGGCTTCATTGGTCAGGACCACGGCTTGCATGTCATCGTGGAGCAGGCAGAGGATGGTGACAAGCTTTTGGGGGCAGTCGAAAGGGAGGAGGATGCTCCATAGTCCCTCGCGGTTAACAGTGTCAAAGGCCTTTGTGAGGTCAAAGAAGGCCATGTACAAGGGTTGATGCTGTTCCCTGCATTTCTCTTGTAAATGTCGCGTGGTGAAGATCATGTCCTTTGATGATGGAATCCGTACTGTGACACTGGGAGGAGGTCTTCAGCCACAGGGAGAAGACGATTGAGGAGGATTCTTGCAATAACTTTCCCAGTGGCCGACAACAGGGAGATTCCTCTGTAGTTACCGCAGTCGGACTTCTCCCCTTTTTTGAAGATGATTACTGCATCTCCGAGATCTCCTGGCATGCTCTTCTCCTTCCAGATAAAAGAGATGAGGTCATGCATTCGTTCCATTAGTGCTTCTCCGCCATACTTTAGTGCCTCGGCGGGGATTCCATCTGCTCCTGATGCCTTGTTCTTGAGCTGTCGGATGGCCTTTTCTACCTCGTGCAGGGCTGGGTTTTGCTGAAATGGTGGCGGGTAGCATACTGTGGGATGGAGTCGAGGGAACTTGCGTCGAAGACAGAGTCTCGGTTAAGAAGATCTTCGAAGTGCTCCTTCCAGCGGGCCCTGACTGCCTCGGTGTACTTAATGAGTGCCTCTCCATTCTTGACCAGCAGTGGGGTGGGGCTTTGGGTGCTTGGGCCCTAGGTGGTCTTGACTGCGCTGAAGAATCCTCGCACATCATGGCTGTCGGCCAGCTGCTGGATCTCCTGTGCTTTCTCCAGCCACCATCTATTCTTTAGGTCACGGGTTTTTTGTTGGACCTCGGTATTCAGCTGCCTGTAGAGCTGCTTTGTTGCTCCCGAATTGGGTTGCTGCTTTAAGTTCAGAAATGCCCTGCGCTTGCGGCTTATTAGCTTCTGGATCTCCTGGTTGTTCTGGTCAAACCAGTCTTGGTGTTTCCTGGTTGAGTGACCGAGCGTCTCTTCACAGGCGTTGGTTATGGAGGCCTTGAGGGCAGACCAGGTGCTGTGGGCACTCGCCAGGCTGGCAGTGAGGTGCTGGCTATATGGGGTTTTCTTAACTGGGTCTTTGCCCTAGCGTTGATTTTCCTGCGGCATTGTTTCTGTTGCCGTTGTTATTTTGGGGCTATGTTGATGTCGATGACAGAGCGCATTAGGCGGTGGTCCATCCAGCAATCATCAGCTCCTGTCATGGCGCGGGTGATGCGACTGTCCTTGCGATCCCTCACTCGGATGATGACGTAGTCGAGCAGATGCCGGTGTTTGGAGTGAAGGTGTTGTCATGATGCCTTGTACTTGTCTCGCTGATGGAACAATGTGTTGGTGATGACAAGGTCATGTTCTAGGCATTTTGTCAGGAGCAGGGTACCGCTGGAGTTAGTTTTCCCTACCCCCTCTCTGCCGATCACGCCTCCCCAGAGGTCTGTGTCCTTATCGACTCTGGCATTGAAGTCGCCAAGGGGGATCGGTTTGTCGTCTGTAGAGACTCGGGGCAGGGATTGATCAAGGATGGAGTAGAATTCCTCTTTGATCTCATCTGTTGCGTCAGGTGTTGGGGCATACGCACTGATGACTGTGGCGCACTGGTTCCGGGATAGGGTGAGTCATGAGACGTTCGCTTATCCCGCAGAGGGAGTCTCTGAGACGGCCCACCAGCTCACTCTTGATGGCGAAGCCACTCTGTGGAGGTGACGTTCTTCTTCTGGTTGCCTTTCCAGAAGCAGGTGTAACCACCACCTTGTTCTTTGAACTGGCCTTCCCCTGTCCACCGGGTCTCATTTAGGGTGCCGATGTCGACGTCGAAGCATCTGAGTTCCCGGGCAACGATGGTGGTGCAGCGTTCCGGCCTGTCGCTGTTGGGGTTGTCCATGAGGGTCCTGACGTTCCAGGTTCCGAACTTCATTTTGAAGGGTGGAAGATGCCTGCGCGTGAGTTCTTTTAATATGGGGGCCATTGCACACTGGCTAACACATGGGCTTGGCGCAGCAAGATCTTGGTCCACTGGCAAGGGGGAACCAAGACGACTGGAGACCAGGCTCTGATGTATGGGCCTAGATGGTGTGAAATCCAAGATGTGGAGGGTGAGGGACTTGAGGCAATGCTTAATTCTCCCAGGGATTAGTCCCCAGCTGAGGGCAAACACTGTTCATGTTTTTTACTCCATCCCGCTCCATCTTTGATTATCAGTGGATCGCAGGACGAGAGAGGGTGGCTGCCACCATTACACGCACCACGTGTCCGCCGCCATTACACGCACCACGTGTCCACCGCTATTACATGCACCACGTGTCTGCCACCATTACATGCACCACATGTCCACCGCCATTACATGCACCACGTGTCTGCCGCCATTACATGCACCACGTGTCCACCGCCATTACATGCACCACATGCCCGTCACCATTACACGCACCACATGTCCGCCACCATTACACGCACCACATGTCCACCGCCATTACATGCACCACATGTCCGCCACCATTACATGCACCATGTGTCCACCGGCATTACATGCACCACGTGTCTGCCACCATTACATACACCACATGGCCGCTGTCCGTACACGCACCACATGTGCCGCGATTCCTCCATGGTCTTTGCCTCCGCAGTTGAGTGAGGCCGAAGGGAAGACGGGCGCCAAGTGGGCCGAGTCGGCTCCATAGTCGAGCGGGGCCAGGGGCCAGAGGGAAGTAGAGATGCCAGCGGGTTTGGGTCAGCTCTGTGGTTGAGTGGGGCAGGGGGCCGGAGGGAAGACGAGGCTCCAGTCGGGTCGAGTCAGTGAGTACTTGGTGGGATCCAAACCTGTGAGTTGGCTGGGAGTGCCCCGGACGCCAACAGTACCTGCGAGGAGTAGTTGGGCCGTCCACAGCCAGCGGGGGAGCGAAGGCTTGGCGGTCACTGATGAAGATAAAGTTGAGGGAATGGGCAGTGAATTCAGGCAGCTATCCCTGCAGCATGGGTTTGTGCTTTAGGGGTAAAGAAAGGCACTATTAGGGCCAGGGGAAACTTAAGCAGTGGAGGGGGGAGATTGGGGGGGAAAGAGTGTAGGGTGGAACGGAAGCCCAGGGATATAGTTGTTCAGCAGAGGAGCTCTCTGGGGAGCAGTCTCCCCGGGGCCATCTTGAGCATCTAGATCCCTGGGCACCAATGAAAGAAGAGCAGGGGCGTTCTCCACGATGTCCGGGCCAATATTTATCCCACAACCAATGTCACTAAAACAGATTATCTGGTCATTATTACATTGACACTAAAGCACTTTGGGATGTTCTGAAGTTGTGAAAGGCGCTCGATAAATACAAGTTCTTTCTCTTTTTTTTGTCTGAGATCTGTAGCTTTTCACTTCGAAGAAGTTATGTTTGTTACCAGGGCTTAAACGCTGCAAATTTGATAAAATTTGAGAAAATGCTGCAATACATAGCAGGCCAGTCAGTATCTGAGAAGAGAAAAGATAAGTTATCGGGATGAAAGGTGATGAAGAGATTAACTCAATCTGATGAAGGGTTCGAAGACCGAATCGAGATAGAAGGCTGGAGAGATAGATAGTAACTCAATAAAAACACACAGAATAACTTATAACATGTTTCTATTGAGTTACGACGCTCAATATTCAAACTAGTTCCATGTCCTGAATTATAAAATGATGAGTTTGTGAGTAAGCTGATAACTGGTGAAAGCTGCTGACACAAGCAAGCTTTAAATCATTCATAGTCCTTCAACAAAAACAGCAACTCAATATTCACCATTGAGCATCAGTCACTGTACAAGTAATCACTGTATTTAGCTACATATGTTTCTGATGTAAAAACATGTGGGCCAGATTTTCCTCTTACACAATCGGGTGTCAAGGCATCACCTGGGCAGACGGCAGAGAGGAAAATCAGGTGGGGAAATCACGTCAGTAACAAAACCCACCCGATCTGCTCGTGAATTTAAATAGATGGCATCTCGGCCAGCCTCTGTTGCAAGCATGCCTCTCTCCCCCGCCGGATTCATTCCTATACTCGCTGCTCAGCTGGTTATTTAATCCAAGAGTTATTTAGCCTGCCCCTTTTATTTTTTATTAAATAATCTGAATTCTAATAATCCAAATTAGTTGCGGTTACATTGAGGGTGAATTTGGTACAGCAATAATGACATGTCAAAGGAGACGCATACTCAATCTTGCATGGACACACACGCACATACTCACTCACTCACTCATCTGGATAACAGTCACATGGTTAATTTCCTTGGGGGTTCTCCCACTCGTCCATCGTAACTTTGGAGGATTGGCAGAATGCCCGGAGGTTCATCATTATCATCATCATAGGCGGTCCCTCGAACGAGGATGACTTGCTTCCACAAGAGTTCACAGATGTTTCAATGAAGGACCCGATGTTCCAGTCCTGAACTCCAATTGAGGGGGTGGAAGATGTCTGTGCGTGAATTTTTTTAACGTGTGCTGACCGTTGCACACCAGCCACCACACGGGCTCGACAGAGCTAGGCCTTTATCCAGTGGCAAGGATTAACCAGGACGACTGGAGATCTGCTCTGCTGCACGGACCTAGTGCGCACACATATCAAGGTGTGGGCTGGCCCGTGCTGCCCCTGGGCCCTTGGCTCTTCTGGGCCCCGTACCCTCATTTGCCGCACCTCCGCCCACGATGTTCCAGTACCCGGCGCTCCAGCTCTATTTATAGTCCCGACCTGCGGTGGTGTTCTCACACAGAGCACATTTATACAGACAGCACTCAGCTTAAATATCTATATGCCATCTTAAACACAGATGATGCAGTGAACTTAATTGCACTTCTATGCAGTACAGTGTTGAACGCGTTACAACTCTACAAATCTGGTAGCTCTCGACTTTCTACAATGTCAAAATTTTTTTTAAAAAGTGATAATTTTCTACACATTTAAAAAATGCAACTAGAAACCCATATAGTTTCTGATTGTATCAGCTTTAGCTAATAAATTCAGTTCCCAGCAGGGCAGTCCACGCCATGTTTGTAGGTAAAATCAGAAAATGCTGGAAATCTCAGCATGTCATGCAGCATCTGTGGCGAGAAACAGAGTTAACGTTTCAGGTCTGTGACCAGATGCAACACTAAAAGGGTTTGTCTGTACAGGAAGTCAGCGCAGGTCACTGCACCGCTGGCCTGTACAAGCAGGCGGAGAACCTGTGTAGGCCGAGCGGTGGTGTAAATGTCACATTAGTAAAGTCACGGTGAAGTGAGCCAGAGAGAATCCCCCGAGCCCCTGCGCGGAAAGACATCTTTTCCTCGTCAGTGCTAGAAGGTTGTGTCACATTTTCAGCAGAATAGAATTTAGCCTCAAAGACGGGTGGTCATTAAATGTTCATTAAAACAAACTCTTTATGGCATAAAGCTGCTGAAGGTGCATTGGGACATTGATGCCGGGGTAAACGTGAGTCCGTATTGATGGCATTGCTAAAAAGGGAAGACTTGAAGGTCAAGAGAAGATTCAACCGGTGAATTAAGCCTCATCTCTGCATTTTTAATCTGTGAAAAGCCTGAAGCTCTTTAATCTCGTGGAGTTTTTCAGTACCCTGGGAATAATCTGACTGAAATTTGTACTGGTTGCATGAGCCAGGCTTTGTGGCAAGAGTCTTTTATTTTTTTAAAGTAATGCTGGTTTATTTTTGTGCTTTCTGCAGTGCCTCCACAGATCGTCGTGCGGCCTCGAGATCAGATTGTAGCTCAGGGTCGCTCCGTGACCTTCCTGTGTGAGACGAAGGGAAATCCTCCACCCGCTGTCTTTTGGCAAAAGGAGGGAAGTCAGGTAGGCTTTGTCCTGGTTACACAGCAACAGCAACTCAAGCTTACGTATAGTCCCTCACCAAAAGGGAGTCAGAGATCATTCCGAGGGGAGGGTCAGGGGTCGCGAAGGTGGAAGCTGAGCAGGAGAATGTCAGCTATATTTCAGACCGATCACCTGGTTGTGTTTGTGGTCCAGTCGTATCAGTGTATATTAAACCATAATTGCCTCAATCCAGTTCATAGCGGACATTGGGCCTGAGCACAATGTTGTCTTTAACTGGGCCGTGTCAGCTATGGTGCAGTGGCTAGCACACTCGCCTGAGTCAGAGGTTGTGGGTCAAGTCCCACTCCAGGTACTTGAGCACGTAAGTCTAGTCCAGTGCGGTGCTGAGGGAGAGCTACGCTGTCTTTCAGATGAGACGTTAAACCGAGGCCCCATCTGCTCTCTCAGGGGGACATTAAAGATCCCGTGGCACTATTTCGAAGCAGAGCAGGGGATTTATCCCTGGTGTCTTGCGGCCAATATTTATCCCTCAATCAACATAACAAAAACGGATTATCTGGTCATTATCACATTCCTGTTTGTGGAAGTTCGTTTGTGCGCAAATTGGCTGCCACGTTTCCCACATTACAACAGTGATTGCACTCCAAAAGTATTTCATCGGCTGTAAAGTGCTTTGGGATGTCCGGTTGTCGTGGAAGGCGCTATATAAATGTAAGTCTTTCTTATTTGGGTGCTAAATTGGTACTCTCATTTGAATAGGCCCCAAGCTTGTTGGTATGGGAAATGGAAAAAGAAAGGCTGGTGCAGGAGAGGGTGCTGTGTTGAAATTGAGAGTGAGGCACATAGTCAGAACAGAGTTGGGATTGGTGGGTGGTGGATTTCCTCTGTATCTAACCGTCCTACACCTGAGCTGGATGTAATTGATTCTGATAATGGCTACCTGAAATGAGAGAGTGTTCCTTTTCCCAGCACGAAGATCCCTCACTTTGATGAGCACAAAAAATGACAAATGACATACTTACAAACGGGGTGACTCATCCCGCCAGTTTCTTTGCTTGCAGACGATAAAGACCCTTTTAGGAGATCCTAAGCTTTAGCGTGCAGAGCCTGGTTGCCTGGGCTTTCAATGCCTTTCAGGAGCCATTGGACTTCCACATGAGTGATCCTGTTAAGAATTTGAGTACAGAAAGTGCCTCAGCAAATACTGTTCTGTCGAGCAGTTACTGTAACTACCAGGGCCTAGGCCCCTGGGAGATGGTCTCCAGGGTTAACTATTACATTTAGACTATGAGGATATTACTATGTAAAGCCAGCCCAGCTGTTAGACGTATCCTGTTGCTGTTAATAGGATCATTCCTAGTGATTCAACAAGGCGTCCTTTAAAGAATGAAATCCAGGGTCTTTTACCCATGTTACTTCTGGGACGTGTCCGGCCAATTTACTCTCCTTTGATGACCTTGCAACTTTGACCTTTCACCCTGCTTTTTATCTTACAAGTCAAGCACTGCACTCTTGTGTAAGATTATTTGAAACATTAATCATTATACAAGTTCATTGCTTCTGATCTTTATAGATATAAATGTCATCAGAAAGCTCTGATTAAATATCTGCGAGTAGAGTTCCCAATCTTGGCCATACTTGGAGCTTCGGAAGAGAGGGTGGAATTACTTCCAGGTCGCTCTTCTGCACCAAGAACCATTTAGTTACCTAGCAACCCTGGAGGTTATCCGAAGTCTCATGGTGATGGGGGAAAACCAAAGGGCAAATGAAAGAGAAAATGAACTCTTAAGAAGTGATGAAAATAATCAAAACAACTTAATATAATAAATTAATATATTAGCATAAAATGTTGGGCATCTGCTTGAACAAAACCCTGTGTCGCACCTTTTCTTCCTGTCTGCCTCATTTCTGATTCGCATTCCTCGTCTCCTAAAGATGTTGGCACCTTGCTGGGACACGGTTCCATGGGCACCAACTGCACTCCCACACCTCAGCCAATTGGCTATTGTTGATGCATGAGTCTTGGCATTGAGTATTGGAAGGCAGGAAGGAAGGAATGAAGGTGTAATGTATTTGCTTCATGGGTTTTTTGCTTAAGAATTCATTGCAACACTATTAAGAACTAGTTAGCAAAGGTTTAACAATCACACTACACATTATCAGTTCATCCACCAGGCTCACAACCACCTGCAATTGTGGACCCCCTGAACCCAACTGGCTGGGGTTTTATTGAATCTTGTGAACATCACGTGACTGGCTAAGCCACTCACAACTCAACAGCTCTACAAACCTGTGAACATACTTACAGGTACATACATTACAGAAGGAAAGAAAGAAAGAAAGACTTGCATTAATATGGATTGAGGATTGATTAATAGACAGAAAGCAAAGAGTAGGGTTAAACAGGTCATTTTCAGGATAGTAGGGTCTAACTAGTGGAGTACTGCAAGAATCATTGCTTGGGCCTCAGCTATTTACAATCTATATCAATGATTCAGATGAGGGGACCAAGTGTAATATATCCAAATTTGCTGCTGATACAAAGCTAGGTGAGAAAATAAGCTATGAGGAGGACAGAAAGAGGCTGCAAAGGGATACAGATCGGTTACGTGAGTGGGCAAAAAGGTGGCGGATGGAGTATAGTGTGCAGGAGGTGTGAAATTGTCCACTTCGGTAGGAAGAATGGAAAAGCAGAATATTTTTTAAAAGGCGAGAGACTGGTAAATGTTGGTATTCAGATGGATTTGGGTGTCCTTGTACACGAATCACTAAGTTAGCATGTAGGTGCAACAAACAATTAGAAAGGCAAATGGTATGTTAGCCTTTATTGCAAAGGGGTTGGAGAAAAGGAGTAAGGACGTTTTGCGGCAATTATATAGGGCTTTGGTGAGATCACAACTGAAGTATTGTGTACAGTTTTGGTCTCTGTACCGAAGGAAGGATGTCCTTGCCATAGAGGGGAGGCAACTAAGGTTCACCAGATTGATTCCTGGGATGAGAGGGCTGCCATCTGAGGTGAGATTGAGTAGATTGGGCCTAAACTCTCTGGCATTTAGAAGAATGAGAGGTAATCTCATTGAAAAGTACAAGGCTTGACAGGGTAGATGCTGAGAGGCTGTTTCCCCTGGCTGGAGAGTGTAGAACTGGAGGTTATAGTCTCAGGATAAGGGATCGGCCATTTAGGACTGAGATAAGGAGAAATTTCTTCACTCAGAGAATGGTGAATCTTTGGAATTCTCTACCCCAGAGAGCTATGGATGCTCAGTCGTTGAGTATATTCAAGACTGAGATGTTTGGGCACTAAGGGAATCAAGGGATATGGGGATAGGTGGGAAAGTGGAGTTGATATCAAAGTTCAGCCATGATTTTATTAAATGGCAGAGCTGGCTTGATGGGTCCTATTTCTTATTTTCTTATACCTGAGGACATCCCAAAGCTCTTTACAGTCAGTGAAATATTTTTGAACTCTAGCCATTATTGTAATGTAAGAAATGTGACAGCTTGTTTTCATACAGCAAGGTCCGGCAAACAGCAATGAGATAATCTTTTAGCGATGCTGATTGAGCAATACATATTGGCCAGAACTCCCCTGCTCTTCCTCGAAATAGTGCCATGGGATCTTTTACATCTACCTGAGAGGACAGACGGAACCTCAGTTTTAACGTCTCATCTGAAAGACGGCACCTCCGCCAGTGCAGCGCTCCCTCAGTACTACACTAGAGTGTCAGCCTAGATTATGTGCTCAAGTCTCTGGAGCGGGCTTATTTGATAGTTGGAGATGGAGTGGGGTAGATGTGATCCGATCCTGAACTCAAGTGTCGACCACACACGCTCTTTCCACCAAATAAAAATTAGAAGCAGCAACTCTGGCTGATTTCCCTCCCCCTCCCTCACCCCTCTCTCTGTGGGCAATTACAATGCCCCTGCTTCAACCTGAGTGAGACTAGCTGAAATGGAGATCGAAACTGGGACCTACCTGGTCTAGGAGGCTCCGAGAAAAGCCATTTGGGGAGCTTGCAGCAGCGTCCTAGAGCATGTAGTTCCACCTCGACAAGGTTAAATCTATTGACAAACCCGACTATAATGTATGTTGTAATTTGTTATACACTGGGACATTGGACAGGGGCCTGGTTAAAGAATGAGGGATAGCAGAGTGTTTCAATCAGCTGGAGGGACCTTGTAATCCGGAATAAGACAGGCGACTGTCACAAGGACAGATATCTGACGACTTTGACCCTGATAGTTGCCGGGAGCTCAGCTGCGACCGTTGAGCTTATTCTACCGTGCGCTGGTGCCCATTCTGAATCACATTGAGTGCCATTGTGCATTTATAAATCTGATAGTCAGCAGTTTTATTTCTTGGCCTCCGGTCTCTGCTAACATCCAATCAAACCAATTTGGTTGCTGCTGATTATGTCCAAATTAACTTGAAGCTTTGGAAAAGAGAAGGTTAGATAATGAGAGCAGTGTTTTGTTGGAAGATAGGATTGTAATAGGCTGGAAATCCTTCTTCCAAAGTTTAACAAACAGATACCCTATCCCATTCTGACTCTCATACGCTCAACCTTTCTTATTGGGCGGATTGTGGTCTTTTTTAAGGTAATTGGCAAAGGAGTCAGCGATAAGATGAGGAGAATCTTTTTTACGCAGCACGTTATGATGGTCTGAAATGCACTGCCTGAAAGGGTGGTGGAAGTAGATTCAATAGTACCTTTCATAGCTAATTGGATAAATACTTGGAGGGGAATAAATTTGCAGGGCAAGGGGGAAAGAGCAGGGGAAGTGGGACTAATCGGATAGCTCTTCAAAGAGGCGGCACGGGCAGGATGAAACGAATGGCCTCATTCTGTGCTGTAAGATTCTATGACTCCCGCTTGGATGTCTGTAAGTGTGAAATTAGGAAATTGTGATACTGCATTGGGTAAAAAGAACATCCAGCAATACAATTCTAAATGTCATTGTTCAGTGCTTGGGGTGTGTCTGGAGGAAGAGGCCGGGGGATTTCCACTTCTGTGCTCAGCAGATCCTGATATTTATTCCGGTGAAATGAATGGGAGGGAAGCTCTGGCCAGCATGTCCAGCTGTATAACATCAGGATGAAGTACCCATGTTTGTAGGTCCATTGCTGCTGGTGTTGTGGGAGGGGCAGTGTTAAAGTATTTCGGTCTAAGGTGTCAGCTGTGGCTCAGCGGGTAGCACTCTTGTCTCTGAGTCAGCAGGTTGTGGGTTCAAGTCCCACTCCAGCAACTTGAGCACAAAAATCTCGGCTGACATTCCAGTGCAGTGCTGAGGGAGCGCTGCATTGTTAGAGGTGCTGTCTTTAAACCAACATTAAACCGAGGCCCCTTCTGCTCTCTCAAGTGGATGTGAAACATCCCATGGCACTATTTCAAAGAAGAGCAGGGGAGCTATCCCTAGTGTCCTGGCCAATATTTATCCCTCAATCAACATAGCAAGCCCAAGAAGAGCAGGAGAGTTCTCCCTGGTGTCCTGGATAATATTTATTCCTCAATCAACATAACAAAAACAGATTATCTGGTCATTATCACATTGCTGTTTGTGGGAGCTTGCTGTGCATAAATTGGCTGCTGCGTTTCCCACATTACAACAATGACTAACTCCAAAAGTACTTCATTGGCTGTAAAGCGCTTTGAGAAGTCCGGTGGTCGTGAAAGGCGCGATAGAAATCCAAGTCTTTCTTTAAGTGAATCTTTCTATTGTATATAGCTGCCAATGCACACAATAAGCATGGTGGCAACACTGAGCTAGTTTGTGAACCGATTTGTTCGGTGTTGCTGAGATTGGAATGGGACAGATTGTGTGTGTGTGTGTTTTCAGTAATAAATTCAGGTTATATTGCCGGGCTGCAGTTTTGACTGCAATAAATTATACTTGTGTTTCTTTGCCACAGATCCTGCTTTTTCCCAGCCAGCCTCAGCCTTTGGGGCGTTTCTCTGTCTCTTCGAAAGGCGAGCTGACAATTACTGATGTCCAGTCAGGCGATTCGGGATATTACATGTGTCAGGCAATCAGTGTGGCCGGCAGCATCCTGTCCAAGGCACTCCTGGAGGTGGAAGATGGTAAGTCCAAGAGGCACATGTGTTTGATATCCAATTGTCTCTGTGTGTTGGAAGAAAAGGATTGTTTTTTTTATCAAAGACTTACTGAATGAAGGAATACAATAGTCCATTTACACCACATTGGGAGAATAGAACCTAGAAAGTTTTCCAAATATTTGAATTGAGAATGACCTGTGAGTTTACAGACCTAACTAATTCTACTTATTGGTTTATCTACTCTACAATTGCGCTTTCCTTTAAATGTAAAAAATAATTCAACACTGAGTGGCTGAACCTCAGCAGTAACTTCGTAACAATCTTTCTGAAATAGGATGGAGGGCCCGGCTCCTGATCTTTGTGGACTGTGATTTAGTACAGACTGGATTCCTGATCTTTGTGGACTGTGATTTAGCACAGATTGGATTCCTGATCATTGTGGACTGTGATTTAGCACAGATTGGATTCCTGATCATTGTGGAGGGGAAAAACCTAGATTAGACTCTTGATTATCTTAAAAATAGATTTAAATGAAGATAACTTGAAGATATCTTTTTTCAAAGCTGAACAGCCGAGGCTACCTAATCTGACCATGGGAAAATGTGAGGTTATCCACTTTGGCAGAAAAAATAGAAAAGCAAATTATAATTGCAAAGTGCTGCAGTACAGCGAGACCTGGGGGTCCTTGTGCATGAAACACAAAAAGTTAGTATGCAGGTACAGCAAGTAATCAGGAAGGCAAATGGAATGTTGGCCTTTATTGCAAGGGGGACAGAGTATACAAGCAGGGAAGTCCTGCTGCAACTGTACAGGGTATTGCGTACAGTTTTGGTCTCCTTATTTAAAGAAGGATATACTTGCATTGGAGGCTGTTCAGAGAAGGTTCACTAGGTTGATTCCGGAGATGAGGGGGTTGACTTATGAAGATAGGTTGAGTAGGTTGGGCCTATACTCATTGGAGTTCAGAAGAATGAGAGGTGATCTTATCGAAACATATAAGATAATGAGGGAGCTCGACAAGGTGGATGCAGAGAGGATAATTCCACATAGGGGAAATTAAAACTAGGGGGCATAGTCTCAGAATAAGGGGCTGCCCATTTAAAACAGAGATGAGGAGGAATTTCTTCTCTCAGAGGGTTGTAAATCTATGGAATTCTCTGCCCAGAGAGCTGAGTCATTGAATATCTTTAAGGCAGAGATAGACAGATTTTTGAGCGATAAGGGAATAAAGAGTTATGGGGAGCGGGCAGGGAAGTGGAGTTGAGTCCATGATCAGATCAGCCATGATCTTATTAAATGGCGGAGCAGGTTCGAGGGGCCAAATGGCCTACTCCTGCTCCTATTTCTTATGTTCTTATGACTGCATCGCCCATCCCTTGAGCCTCAGTCAGTGGTTTGGAGCTAAGATGTTGTAAATGGGCTGAAGAAGATGAGACAAAAATTGTTCATGGCCTTCAAAGTCTGCTTTAAAGCTCCCGCAATGGCTCAGTGGGTACATACAGTATGAGATGTTGCACTGAGCCAGACAGACCAGACAATTCTCCTGTCCGATTCCCTGGTTGTGCTGTGTTAGGATGTTAGGTGGGACAGCAAGCAGTCCTCCTGGTTCAGCCAGGGCACAGGCTGGCTCCCTCTACTGTGTTGCACCCAGGTACCTTGACACTGAGCTCAAAGGAATACCTGCTGTAGTAGTGTGAAATTTCTACTGCTCGCACCAGCCGAGCCTGCCCTCTGTCTGAATGAGATTGTGGAGTGGCACCAAGTTAGCGGCGGTTTTGTGGTAAGGGCCCACGGTCACCGAGAATGGCCAAAGTATTTTGTGTTCAGCAGACAGTTTGGCCTGGTTTCAACCTCAGGTTCCAGCAGATGATGGTAGTTCCTGGAGCCACCATAGCATTCTGTCTCTCTCCAGGGTGCCTGCCCTGTTCTTATTACCTCATTGGCCATCTAATTAGTTGGCATCAGGGCACATTATGCTACCAGGAAACTCAGGTCCCAGCGAGGACGGCTTGTCTACATGGTGAGCCACACAGAAAGATTTAGCTCACAAAAATGAAGTTTAAAATAGATTGTCTCCACCTGAATATCCATCACAATCTCTTCGCAATCAACTTGCATTTATTTAGCGCTTTTAACCTAGTAAAACGTTCCAAGTTGCTTCACAGTGGTGTTACCAAACAACATTTGATACTGAGGCACGTGGGGATATGAGGACAGGTGACCAAAAGCTTGGTTAAAGAGGTAGGTTTTTTGTGAGGAGAGAGGTGGAGAGGTTTAGGGAGGGAATTCCAGAGTTTAGGGCCTCGGCAGCTGAAGGCATGGCCGCCAGTGATGAAGCGATTAAAATTGATTTTCTTTTCCAAAAGAAGTGAGTTAAAGGCGAAGACAGCAATGTGTTTTCTGACAGCGCTGTTCCCCCAGATAAACTGGGCCTCCGTACCGGCCGTGTCCACTTCAGAAGCTGTAATTGATGATATCGAAAAAGATATCAACAAACAGGAGGCACTGTTGAGAGGAATGACTCGGGTTCCCATAGCCCCATTTAAAAATGTGTCAGCCGTGTCTCAGCCCGAGTGATCTGGGGCTGACTTCCCCTGGTTCTGATAGAGCATCGAAGCCCCTCCGGCATTCTGACTGATGAGCACAGCCTGTGATAGCTGACAGGATGACAGGCCTCCCCTCGACTATCTCTGTCCAGAGTAAGCCGCTTACCCTGATTGATTTTTTTTTTCCTTCTCGCCTTCCTGCAGATTGTTGCTGGGAAATTCAATTGAGTGTGAGCTTTCATCTGGCCCGTCGCTGCTGCCAAATGGGGAATAATTAATGCCATAAATGAATGCAGGGAATGAAATGCGGGCAAAGTGCCTCTATTCTGTGCCCTCTTTCATTTTTTTTTTACCTTGTTTGATTCGCACAGATTGGAAGCATGATTGCTGGTTCATAGCTACATTATTGCCTACATAACTGCAGTCTCGGGACATCCCAGTAAAGCGCTGTATAAATACAAGTCATTTCTTTATAATTAGCTTAAAGGTCACTGCACGGTTGAAGACTTTGTATGGAAATCCTCTGTTTGATATTTTATCTGAAGCAGTTCAAGCTGAGGCCCCACCACTACCTTCTCAGGGCAACTAGGGATGAGCAATAAATGCAGGCCTAGCTAGTTTTACCCGCAAAACATTTTTGAATATAAATAATCAGCTCAGCCCTTTGCTGTTTCGACTCCCATATGAAGAACAGTTGACTGGGCAGGTTACCGAGCTGCAGAATTAGCTGTGAGTCATTATTGTTAGGGAGGGGTGTAAAGGAAGAAAAATTTGTAACAAAAAAATCCATCAGTGTCCCATCCTGAACATTAAAGGTTATATTCACTGAAACATAGCAATTCCGCTGAATAATAATGCGTACAAATCTTCTGAGCAGTTGAAACACAGGTTTGAGAACTGGGTGGGCCTACTTTTGGATTCCTGGGTCTAGAAATTCGTCTCAGTCGGTGGCACAAATCGGGCGTTATCTAGTCTAGTCTAGACTTGACTATTCCAACGCACTGCTGGCTGGCCTCCCACATTCTAGTCTATGTAAACTGGAGGGGATCCAAAACTCTGCAGCCATGTCCTAACTCGCACCAAGTCCTGCTCACCCATCACCCATGTGCTCACCCATTGGTTCCCGGTTAAGCAATGCCTCAATTTCAAAACGCTCATCCTTGTTTTCAAATCCCTCCGTGGTCTCGCCTCTCCCTATCGCTAAACTCCTCTAGCCCCACAACCCCCCCCGCTCCTCTAATTCTGCCCATTTGAGCATCCCTGATTATAATCGCTCAATCATTAGCGGCCGTGCCTTCTGTTGCCTAGGCCCTAAGCTCTGAAACTCCCTGCCTGAACCTCTCTGCCTCTCTACCTCTCTTTCATCCTTCAAGATGCTCCTTAAAACATGCCTCTTTGACCAAGCTTTTGGTCACCTGCTCTAATTTCTACTTATGCCGATCGGTGTCAAATTTTTATCTCATAATACTCCTGTGAAGCGCCTTGGGATGTTTCACCACGTTAAAGGCGCTATATAAATACAAGTTGTTGTTATTGGATCGGTTGTCCGTTATACACAGCGTCTGATACTCGATTCCCTTGCAGTCAATCAGGCGTTACATATAATGGCCAGCTGATCCACTACCGCCTGTCTGCACCACCACACGAGATGAATTTCTCGGCACTTCTCTGTGAAAGTTGTCTGAGATACAGAGCAGATACAGACGTGGCCTGCATTTCAAACTTGGTAGTTATTACAATTCATACATGATGGCTCTTTTTAACGTATATAATTAACCTTGGTTTCACTCTGGCTCTTATTAAAAAAAAAATCAACAGATCGTATCATTCTAATGTAGGATTGGGTTGCTGTGGTGATTTAGGTATTCGAATGCAAGCGTCCTAATTTCAAACCTGAGCTTTAGCCACCTGAGCAAACTCTCTCTGTCAAACTATTCCAGGCCTTGTCTCACGAGTCACGATTGTGACACAATTGGGGAGCAGCGTCATGGCATCAATGAATTGATGGTCATGGCACCAAGTTCATGGCTGGGGCAGGAACCAGGCCTCTCTCAATTGCAAGCTGACATATCCATATTGGCACAGGGGTCTGAGTGCCATTTGGTGCTGAGTTACTGGCCTGTATCTGTCTGATATTCATCTTACTGTTATGGTTATCAAGTGTCAACATTTAAGCTGCAAATATCCTCTCTCTTTTAAAAAAAATTATTCTTGGAATGTGGATGTCATTGACAAGGCCAGCATTTATTGCCCATCCCCATTTGCCCTTGAGAAGGTGGTGGTGAGCCACCTTCTTGAACCGCTGCAGTCCATGTGGTGAAAGTACTCCCACCATGCTGTTAAAGAGGGAGTTCCAGAATTTTGACCCAACGACGATGAAGGAAAGGTGATATATGTCCGAGTCAGGATGGTGTGTGATTTGGAGGGGAACTTGGAGGTGGTGGTGTTCCCAGGCACCTGCTGCCCTCGCCCTTCTTGGTGGTGGAGTTCGTAGGTTTGGGAGGTGCTGCCAAAGAAGTCTTGGCGAGTTGCTGCAGTGCATCCTGGAGGTCATGGTGTACCGATGGTGGAGTGAGTGGATATCCCTACATGCTCTTTCTCTTTCCTGCATTCTCACATTGTTGAAATCAGCACTCATTGCACACGCTCATACCCTAATTCATTCTCTCTTAGGCTTTTAAAATTGCAGACTGCCTCACCTCCCTCAGCTTTTATTTCGTCTTTCAATATTCAGGCTTTTGAACCCCAAGCTTGGCATCGCTCACTCACTGTAATGTATTTGCTTCATGGGTTCTTTGCTTAAGAATTCACAGCAACACATTGCTATTAATAACTAGTTGGTTTATTGCCAAAGGTTTAACAATCATATTATCTTCCACATTACCAGTTCATCCACCAGGCTTACAACCACCACAGTCTCATCATGGATCCCCTGTACCCAACTGGCTGGGGTTTTATTTAGTCTTGTGAACATCACGTGACTGGCTAAGCCACTCACAGCTCATCAGCTCTACAAACCTGCATACTCACAGGTGCATACTGTTATGTCTCAAATAAACCAATGTGACTGAGTACTGTAGACTTGAGTAAGTGTGACCTTAGTCTCTTTATTCTGACTCCAGAGTGTTGGCACAGCATGGGAGGCCTGCTTATATACAGTGCTCCCAAGGGATGCTGGGATCCCTTGGAACTCCAACAGATGCGCCCTCTGGTGGCGGTAGAATGCTGGTTACAAGGTGTTGCATACACAACATCACTCCGCACCCCCCCCCCCCCCGCACCCCCCAAAAGCCAATAGTACACTTATTTACAGGGTGAGACAATTTGGGGCTTTCCGCTCCCTAGTCGATCGTTTCGGTACAAACACAGGTGCAGGTGAGTTGGTTGGGCCTTCGCTGGGCTGCTGCACAGCTGGCCTTGCTGGGCTGCTGGGGATGATGAGTTCAGCTTCATGGCCAACCGTGATGTCGGTTGCCACTTGTGTGTGTATCGGAGGGTCAAAGTTGGTGGTGTCCTCTTCAGGTTGCTCGTGGCTGTCTGTGAATCGCAGTTTGGTTTGGTCCAAATGTTTTCTGCAAGTTAATCCATTTTCAAGTTTGACCTTAAACACCCTATTCCCTCCTTTGGCTACGACAGTGCCAGCAAGCCATTTGGGACCATGTCCATAGTTGAGTACAAATACAGGGTCATTGACTTCAATATCGCGTGAAAAATTTGCGTGATCATGCTACATGCTTTGTTGATGCTGCCTGCCCTCGACATAATCATGGAGATCAGAGTGGACTAGAGAGAGCCTTGTTTTGAGTGCCCTTTTCATGAGCAGTTCGGCAGGGGGAACCTCAGTGAGCGAGTGGAGTCTTGTGCGGTAGCTGAGCAGGACTCGGGACAGGCGGATCTCCAAAAAGCCTTCCGTCATGCGTTTCAAGCTTTAATTGATGGTTTGGACGACCTGTTCTGCCTGGCCATTAGATGCGGGCTTGAACGGGGCAGATGTGACTTGTTTGATCCCATTGTGGGTCATGAATTCCTTGAATTCAGCGTTGGTGAAGCACAGCCCATTGTCGCTGACAAGGACATCAGGCAGGCCGTGTGTGGCAAACATGGCTCGTAGTCTTTCGATGGTGGCAGTGGACATGCTTACAGACATTATTACACACTCAATTCATTTTGAATAAGCATCCACAACAAGCAAAAACATTTTGCCTAGAAATGGGCCAGCGAAGTCAACATAGATCCTAGGTTTGCAGGGCCATGACCACAAACTTAGCAGTGCCTCCCTAGGTGCATTGCTCAGTTGAGAGCAAGTGTTGCATTGGCGCACGCAAGACTCCAAATCTGAGTTGATGCCGGGCCACCACACATTGGATCTGGCTATAGCTTTCATCATTACTATGCCTGGGAGGGTACTGTGTAGGTCGCGTATGAACGTTTCCCTGCCTTTCTTAGGCAAAACCACGCGATTACCCCATAAAAGACAGTCCGCCTGTATGGACATTTCATCTTTGCGCCGCTGGAACAGCTTGATCTCTTCATGCATCTCCGCTGGAACACTGGACCAGCTCCCATGGAGGTCACAGTTTTTTTACAAGGGACAGTAAAGGATCCTGGCTGGTCCAGGTCTTGATCTGGCAGTCCGTAACGGGTGACTTTTCATTTTCAAATGCATCCATCACCCGGTGGTGGGCAATGGTAGCCGACTGAGAGCATCAGCGCAGTTATCTGTGCCTGGCCTGTGGCGAATTACATAGTTATATGCAGTGGATGCGAGCGGAGGCATTGGTATTAATACCTTTGCTCTCTGAGAATAGTGATATGAGCGGCTTATGATCAGTTTCTAACTCTAACTTCAGCCCAAACAGATACTGGTGCATTTGTTTCACCCTGTAAACGCATGCCAGAGCTTCTTTTTCAATCATGCTGTAGGCCCTTTCGGCCTTGGACAATCAACTGGACGCATAAGTGACCGGTTGCAATGTTCCCGATTCGTTTGCTTGTTGTAACACACACCCGACCCCGTATGAAGATGCATCACAAGCTAGCCCTAACCGTTTACATGGGTCATATAGAACAAACAGTTTGTTGGAACATAACAGATTTCTGGTTTTCTCCAAAGCAGTCTCTTGTGATTTCCCCCATACCCAGTCATCTCCCTTGCATACCACACATATAGAGGTTCTAGCAAGGTAGGAACTTACCAAAATAATTGAGGAGTCCCAGGAATGACTGCAGCTCCGTCATATTCTTTGGTCTCGTTGTGTTCTTGATGGCCTCCGTCTTGGCATTGGTGGGTCTGATGCCGTCTGCCGTGATTCTTCTCCCTAAGAACTCGACCTCTGGTGCCAGGAAAACACACTTCGAGCGTTTCAAACTGAGTCCCACACGATCTATGCCCACTTAGAACCTCTTCCAGGTTCTTCAAGTGTTAGATGGTATCCCGACCTGTGATCAATATGTCGTCCTGGAAAACCATGGTGCGCGGAATCGACTTTAGCAGGCTCTTCATGATCCTTTGAAAAATAGCCACGGCCGATCGAATCCCAAACGGGCATCTATTGTAGGTAGATGAACAGACCTTTGTCCGTGTTGATGCAAGTGAGGCCTTTCGAAGATTCCGCCAGCTCCTGCGTCATGTAGGCCGAGGTCAGATCCAACTCGGTGAACGTCTTCCCTCCTGACAGTGTCGCAAATAGGTCGTCTGCCTTGGGTAGCGGGTACTGGTCCTGCAGCGAAAAACAGTTAATCGTTACTTTATAGTCCCCACATATTCTGACCGTGCCATCGCCCTTAACAACCGGAACAATTGGACTGGCCCACTCATTGAAATCAAAAGGCACGATGATGCCCTCTCGTTGCACCCTGTCCAGCACGATCTCCACTTTCTCTCGCATCATGTATAGCACTGCACATGACTTGTGATGGTTGGGTACCAAGTGGATCTGCACCTTCGCCCCAGAGAAATTTCCGATGCTTGGCTCAAACAACGACGGGAACTTGCTCAAAACCTAGGCACACGAGGCGTCATCGATGGACGAAAGCGCTCGGATACGTCCCAGTTCCAGCGGATTTTTCCCAGCCAGTTTCTGCCGAACAGTGTGGGGCCATCTCCTGGTACAATCCATAGTGGGAGTTTGTGCACTGCTCCATCATAGGAGACTTTTACTGCTGCGCTGCCAATTACAGGGATCATCTCTTTAGTGTAAGTTCTCAGCTTGGGCCTTTGTGCGTTGTTGGACCACAGCCTCTCGAAGGCCTTTTTGCTCATGATAGAGTGACTCGCAACTGTGTTCAATTCCATGGATACTGGAATTCCGTTCAGTTCAACTTTTAATATGATCGGTGGACATTTCGTGTGAAGGTGTGTACCCCGTACACTTCTGGCTCCTCGGTTTGAGTCTCTAGTTCAGTTTGATCCGCCATGGATCAGTCTTCCTCTGCAACATGGTGGTTTGCAGGGTTTGCAGCTCGTCTGCACATTCGCAGGAGGTGTCCCATTTTTTCACAGACTTTGCACGCATAGTGTTTGAAGCGGCATTGATGGGTTCAATGATCACCTCCGCAGCGCCAGCAAGGTGTTATATGCCTCGCATTCACACTTGATGGTGGACTCTAAGTCATCTGAGGTCGTGCAGCTGCAGGTGTGTACGTTCTGCCATATGTATTCCTGCCTTAAAACGACGTTACTTTGTGTACAGTACTTGCTGCGAAACTTGTTTGGTGTTATCGCTGGTGGACTTAAATGCCTGAGCTATCGTTGCTCAGGTTCGGTGTTTCAACATCAATAGTTTGTGAAGGATAACCTCATGATCAATGCCAAGCACAAAAGTCTCTTAGCATTTGCTTGAGGAATCCACCGAATTCGCAATGTCCTGCAAGGTGCATTAGTTCGGTGACGTAGCTCAGCCACTTCCTGGTCTTCAGACTGTTGACATGTATAAAATTGATACCTTGCCATCAGAACTCTGTCCTTCGGATTTAGGTGCTCCCAGACCAGCGTACACAGTTCGTCATACGATTTGGTTGTTGGTTTCATTGGAGCAAGTAGATTCTTCATGAGACCATAGGTTTTTGCCCCGGTGAGGAGGATCGCCCTTCATTTGGCAGCGTTCTCATTCCTTTCCAGCTTGTTGGCCATTAAGTATTGGTCGAGTCACTCCACGAAGGCTTCCCAATCGTCACCTTCTGTGAATTTCTCCAGGATACCAAGAGTTCTCTGCATTTTCGCGTGATGGTTCATTATCTATTACTCGTCGCCAGTTGTTATGTCTCAAATAAAGTAATGTAACTGAGTACTTAGATTTGAGTAAGTGTGACCTTAGTCTCTTTATTCTGACTCCAAAGTGCTGGCACAGCATGGGAGGCCTGCTTATATGCAGTGCTCCCAAGGGATGCTGGGATCCCTTGGGACTCCAACAGATGCGCCCTCTGGTGGCAGTAGAATACTGGTTACAAGGTGTTGCATACATAACACATATATTACACTCACTAATTGTTTTCCCACTCTTTTCGGCTTTAATTGTTTCCTGCACTTTGATTCTTGACCTTTAATCTTTCACCTTAGCTTCTAAATGTGTTTCAAAAAAGACTAAAATAAAATGCTAACAAGCCTAAGTTGTGCAGATTGTGAAGAGCTTATGGAAAAACCTATTCTTCCAGTGACAGTGGAGGGCAGAGAGCAGCCACGTCGGCAGTTCCCTTAGTCCAGTCACGCTCCTAATGTCACTGGTCTATTGCTAAATCTACTCAGCCAAGCAGTCCAAGCTCTATTAAGTGCAATGTTCAAAATACAGCTTGTCTCGATGAGGGCCTTTTGAGGTCATTGAGTGCACACCATTGACTATATTTTGATCTTTGCAATATCAACCACTATGCCTGACATCTCCTTCTGCCCTGCCCCCACCCTCTCACACACAGCTAATAATTAAGGTTTATCTTAGTCTAATAATAAGTAATAATTCATCTTTCAAAAGGCCTATTTATCAAGTAAGTGGCGTGAAGCACAACTGTTACTGGAGACTATTAAGAATCGCGTTAATCTTGTTATTTCTTGACTACCCTGCAGTTTAATACCTGGTCGTTTGCAGTTTCACTGGCCTGAAATCAATTTGACAATTACTCCATCTCATTTCTCACAGTGTCACTGCTCACCGCTGTACAATCAATTTCCATTGATCGCAACAAAATCTCTCCCAGAAGGATCCCACTGTAGGGCCCTTTCAGGCATTGAGGCCTTTGAGTTTTCAAACAGACCCGAGCCTTGAATTTCTCAGGTAATCCCTGTCAAGTAGCACATGCAGCAGTTTAAGTTGTTATTGGCTTTCTGTCTTTGAACGGGGCCTTCTGAGTAATGTATACCCTTGTGGGGCTCGCTTGTAAAGTACTGGCCTTCCATCGGAGGATCTTCAAAGGAACCGTTCCCTGTCAAAAGAGAAAAATGGGAATGGCAGACAACAAAGCGCTTCTTAAAGAGCAGCTACCTGACTGCAGGTGGCCCCTGGTGTCTCGAAAGATCACAAACTGAAAATTTGCTCGCTGAAAGGCCAATATTTATGCCGTGTGAAAATCGAAGATCGCACAGCTCTCTGAAGAAACATAAAAGCGACGTCTTTCTTTTGGCAAAGAAAGTACTTGCATTTATATCGTGCCTTTCACAAGCTCAGGATGTCCCAGAGGGATTCACGGCCAGTGGAGTACTTTTAAAGTGTGGTCACTGTTGTAACGCAGGGCGTTGAACAACCTGGCTCTATGGTGCTGAGGCAGACAGACCAGGAGGGGCTCGGGTTTGAACCCTGGGCCTGTGCTGAGATGGCTGATCTCAGCAGGGGAGCTGTTTGGGGTGCTATAAGTAACTTTATCAGCCCATGGGCTTAGGAAGGGGAAAATCTGTCAGGGTTTCCGCACCAGCGTGCGCACTTCTCAATCATAGGGGTTATTGCATTTGGTTTTAGGAGTGAAGGGCTGGCTTTTCAGTTGTAGGCTTCTTAAGGCGCTAATGGCGGCGGGGTGGTAAATTTTGCGCCGGGAAATGGTTTGCAACGGCAGCCAACAAAATCGTTTGCTACGCCCCGAGTGTGGAGCGGAGCGCTAAGGGAGGCGTTCCACACCTCACTCAGGGTGCTAGGCTGGGTGAGCAACTGAAAATGTTACTAAAGAGCCGGCTTAAGAGCGCCCTGAGAGGCCTCCCTGGGAAGAAAAAAATCAGACAAAAAACATTCCCAATACCTTGCTCACCCCAAAGAAAGAAAAATCACAAAAATAAAACAACAAAAATCAATCACATTTACCTTATGCAGTCATTTTTCCCTCACAACCAGTGGGACAGCTCTTTTGGCTACGGAGTGCTACTGGGTCAGTGCGAAACAAATGTTCAGATCGGGACGACCGGGGGCGTTGCCCACGGGCGCGATGCGCCCAGGTGGTACTGCTCAGCATTGCTGCAAAATCAGTACCGGATTTCCCGGCGGGGCGTGAGAAGTTGGCTGCCCGGACGGTAGTCATTTCCAGACCCAACAAAACGGAGATCCAACCCAATGTATCTGGCAACATGTAGATACTGTGTTAATACCCCCGAATGAAAAATATGAGGGGAGCACAATTTAGATTTCCTTTATTTCCCCCAAACTCCTGTGTCTCTCGAAAGAAGAATTGCAGGAACAGCATGCAATGAAACAACTTGGAAGATATATAGAGTGCATAAAACTCAGCAGTGACCACAATGACTTGGCTCAGTTTCTAGCACTCGTGCCTCTGGGTCAGAAGGAGTAAATTTGAATCCCACATTCAGGGCATAATCTAGGATGTCACTCCAGTACAGTACTGAGGAAGTGCTGCACAGGTACAGGCTCTGCCTTTTGGATATAACACCAATTCGAGGTCCCATCTGCCTGTTCAAGTGGACATTTAAGATCCGATGGTAGGTTTTGAAGAAGAGCAAAAAGTTGTCCCAATATCCTGGGCTACCCTCCTCCTTAAACCAGCACTACCACAAAGAACAGGTTAACTGGGCAATGTTGTTGTTGGGAGGACGCTGGGTTAAAACAGCTGCCGTATTTGCCTACATAATAAGAGTCACTGCAATTCATTGAGTGAAGCGATTCACAATATTTAGATGAGGCTTACACTCTGTAAATTCAGGAATTTCTCACTGATTTGTTTCTGCTAAGTTTTAATCGTGTCCTCATGATAAAAGGCATGACAGTAGCCTATTTTTTATCAGGTGTTCATATTTAAGTGAGGAAAAGATAACTGTCAGGGATTGGCCCTCAATCGCTATTGTTTCTGTTATAATCACTGTAACTGAATTGCTCAGCATAGTATAACTGAAGCCAGGTCAACCATTCTGAATGTGGGTGGAGTTATGTTGACTGGGCCTGTCCGATGCTGGTCGACCTTTCATATGGCCTACATCCTAACCAGCCTGTGGGATAGTGACATAACAGGTTATCCCCACCACTAGCACTTAGGAGCATAAGAAATAGGAGCAGTAGTGGGCAATAGTGCCCTTCGAACCTGCTGATCTTCAACCTCACTTTCCTGCCCAATCCTCATATCCCTGTTTTATCTAGAGTCCAAAAATCTAGCGATCTCAGCCTTGAATATACTCAATGACTGAGCATCCACAGCACTTTGGGGTAAAGAATTACAAAGATTCACAACCCTCTGAGTGAAGAAATTTTTCCTCAACTCAGTCCTAAATGGTCAACCCCTTGGAACTGATCTGGATCGAGGCAGTTTCTGCTGGATAAGGGATGTAGTCGGGTCGTCCCACTGAAAGTAATTCCAGTTTGTCGTAACATGGGATGAGGGTTGATGTTACAATTTATTCTCACTTAGTGAAAAAGAAACACAATTTAATTTTCTTGTATTTTGTACACATCAGAATGATGGGTGTTAGCATTGGCAAACTGAACACGTTCTCATTTCTGTCACCCAGGGGTCGATTTTTAACCCTTCCCGCCCAGCAGAAACTGGGCTGAATTGAAGTTCAAAACGAGTAGTTGACTTACCTGCACTGATCATGTCTCTTTCCTGCAATTTTAACTTGTAGATGAGGTGCCCATCTAAAGCAGGCGGGGAGGGGCCTCGTGAATTTATACCAATTTTGATCCTATTACGTTTTGGGGACTCCAATTGCATTTTAACCCGGGCCACTGTGAGCAAACCGCTGCACAGTTCTGGCCACCTCATTACAAAAAGTATAGAGAGGCACTGGAGAAAGTGCAATAAAGATTTACAAGAATGATACCAGAAGTGAGAGGTTGTAACTATCAGGAACGATTGAGCTCTTTTCTCGAGAAAACAGAAGGCTGAAAAGTGGTCGAAGATAGGTCTTTAAAAGTACGAAGGGGCTTGATAGGTTAGCTTCAGAGAAAATGTTTCCACTTGTGAGGGAAGCCAAAGTTCGGAGTCATAAATACAAGATAGTCATCAATAAATCCAAGAGGGAATTCAGGAGAAACTTCTTTACTCAGAGAATGGTTAGAATTTGAAATTTGCTACCATCAGGAGCAGTTGAGTTGAATAGCATAGATGCATTTAAGGGGAGGCTAGATGAACACATGAGGGAGAAAGGAATAGAGGGTTATGCTGATAGGGTGAGATGAAGTAAGGTGGGAGGAGGCTCGTTTGGGCCAAATGGTCCTTTTCTCTAATTCTATGTAAAATAGAAAAGACCCCTCTGTGGTCAGTGTGAAACTTCTTTGTGGGGATAGAGGAAGCAGGAGTGCTCACGAAGAGCCCTGCAAGGAAATCTGCCCTTGACTCAATCAACATCCCCCCCCCCCCACCCCCCGCCAAGAACAAGCAGCAGCAGCCCAAGTTCCCAGCTACATGGGTCAGCCCTGACGCTGAGCGTTGGTAGGTTATTCAACCATGGGGAGCATCACAGCTGAGCCTGATCCTGTCCACATTCGGGATCCACACTTGCCAGCAAAATTCACGAGATAAGGCTAGAATCCAAGTGACATTTTAACCCTGCCTATCCCAGAGGCAAGTTGTAATATGCCATCCCCAGAGCCAGAGTCAACTAATCCAGAGTACTTAAGGAAGTGGCCCTAGAAATAGTAGATGCATTGGTGATCATTTTCTAACATTCTATAGACTCTGGATCAGTTCCTATGGATTGGAGGGTAGATTCTGTAGCCACACTTTTTAAAAAAAGGAGGGAGAGAGAAAACAGGGAATTATATACCGGTTAGCCTGACATCGGTAGTGGGAAAAATGTTGGAATCAATTATTAAAGATGTAATAGCAGCGCATTTGGAAAGCAGTGACAGGATTGGTCCAAGTCAGCATAGATTTATGAAAGGGAAATCATGTTTGACAAATCTTTTGAGGATGTAACTAATATAGTGGACAAAGGAGAACCAGTGGATGTGGTGTATTTGGACTTTCAAAAGGCTTTTGACAAGGTCCTGCATAGGAGACTAGTGTGCAAAATTAAAGCACTGGTATTGGGGGTAATGTATTGACGTGGATAGAGAACTGGTTGTCAGACAGGAAGCAGAGAGTCGGGATAAACGGGTCCTTTTCAGAATGGCAGGCAGTGACTAGTGGGGTACCGCAAGGTTCAGTGCTGGGACCCCAGCTATTTACAATATACATTCATGATTTAGACAAAGGAATTGAATGTAATATCTCCAAGTTTGCAGATGACACTAAGCTGGGTGGCAGGGTGAGCTGAGAAGAGGATGCTAAGAGGCTGCAGGGTGACTTGGACAGGTTAGGTGAGTGGACAAATGCATGGCAGATGCAGTATAATGAAGATAAATGTGAGGTTATCCACTTTGGTGGCAAAAACAGAAAGGCAGAATATTATCTGAATGGTGACAGATTAGGAGGTGCAACGAGACCTGGGTGTCATGGTACATCATTCATTGAAAGTTGGATGCAGGTACAGCAGGCGGTGAAGAAGGCAAATGGCATGTTGGCCTTCATAGCGAGAGGATTTGAGTATAGGAGCAGGGAGGTTTTACTGCAGTTGTACAGGGCCTTGGTGAGACCACACCTTGAATATTATGTACAGTTTTGGTCTCCTAATCTGAGGAAGGACATTCTTGCTATTGAGGGAGTGCAGCGAATGTTCATCAGACTGATTCCCGGGATGGCAGGACTGACATATGAAGAAAGACTGGAATTTAGAAGAATGAGAGGGGATCTCATAGAAACATATAAAATGCTGACTGGATTGGACAGGTTAGATGCAGGAAGAATGTTCCGGATGTTGGGGAAGTCCAGAACCAGGGGTCACAGTCTAAGGATAAGGGGTAAGCCATTTAGGACTGCGATGAGGAGAAACTTCTTCACTCAGAGAATTGTAAACCTGTGGAATTCTCTACCACAGAAAGTTGTTGAGGCCAATTCTTTTCGATATATTCAAAAGGGAGTTAGATGTGGCCCTTACGGCTAAAGGGATCAAGGGGTATGGAGAGAAAGTAGGAATGGGGTACTGAAGTTGCATGGTCAGCCATGATCATATTGAATGGTGGTGCAGGCTCGAAGGGCCAAATGGCCTACTCCAGCACCTATTTTCTATGTTGCTATGTTTCTATGCAGCACAGAATAGGGCCTGAGCATACAAACTAATTGGTTAGCACCACCGGTGACAATTTATGCTGAAGGAGCCCTCAAGGTGTCAGGAAAAATAATGAAATAACTGAAATATAACGAGGAGCAAATGGAGCCTCCGATTAAATCTTAAACAAAATGACCTGCTTCAAAGCCTCAATGTATTTGACATTAGACTTGTACTGAAGAACTTTAATTAAACCTGGAACAAGGAACTTAAAACATTTTACATAAAACCCAATAATGATGCATTTGAATTAAAACATATGTAGCAGCCCAGTAGACTGCTTGTAAAATTAGTAACTTATTATAGTGGCCGTGCCTAAGATTTAAATGCGATTGATGTCAGCCTAATTGGAGACATTTACTGGCACCTTGACTGCCTGCGGAAACAAGTCATCTTATACGAGCAATCAATTAATGTTCACCGTTAATTGACTTTTTAATTATTGCACGGGGGTCAAACTGCCCTGCCGTGTGAAAGGGAGCCAGTCTCGGTGCCTGTGGCTGTGTGACGGGGTAGGGAACGACACCAATTCATCTCCCTGGCCTTTCAGCTGATAGCAGAATGTCGATTTGAAGAGTCAACACTCGGAGCAGCACAGCTGAGAAGATTCAGTCAGCTTCACTGCGATCTTGTCAGACTCTGTCCCGTCTGGTTATCGTTGCCTTGGGCTGACAAGATGAAGCTACTGGCTGTACTGTTAGTTTGTTGAACAATCTTTCCCTTCATCATGTAACGCACGGTTCAAACAGCACTGCTGCTCCTGTGTGACCCACCACTCACTCGATAGTGCTCATCTGTGTAATATGGAATAGTCTGTAACAGCTCCCGCGTGTTACACACTTCTGTCCATTAAATCGCCATGCAGCACACTGTTCAGTCCATACAGCTGCATGTGTAACACACTGTTCAGTCCATACAGCACCCTGTGTAACACATTGTTCAGTGAGTACAGTTCTCCTGTCTAATGCATTGTTCTATCCATTATATCCCCATGTAACATGTTGTGTACATAAATAACAGACTAACTGAAACAGGAGAAATGTAACTAACTGTGTCCTTTATAGCAACTGCCAAACTGGTGTCCCAAAACCAGCATGTTTACAGCAACTGTGAATAGCTCCCGCATGGTCCTAATGCCTTTCTAGTGAGCTGTAACAAACAAAGAGTATGAACACAACATACGAGAGGTGGGCGCCGGAGGGACTGGAGTGCATCATCACCCCCGGCAACCAAATTTTAATTTGACCATAGTTTTCCAAAAAGTATAATTTGGTAATTTGTCAGTTCTAGTGCCTCTTTAACAAGGGGGCACTTGATTTAAGTTTACTTAAAATAGTTGAACACAACATAACACACTATTCAATCCATACAGCTCTCTATGTAACACCCTGTTCAGTCCATAAAGCTCGCTGTGTAACACTTGTTCAGTTTATATAGTTGCCTGTGTAATGCATTGTTAATTCCCTTTAGCCCACTGTGTAACACACTGTACATCCTGGTTAACCCTCTGGGCTAGAAGTTCCGCGATTTTTGCGACCGGGTTTTTTGGCGCTATTTCACCTATTTTGGCGAAAACCCGGTCGCCGGAAAATTCGGTGACGTTTTGCGGCGAAGGTTTTCAAATACCGCTGGAGAGAGGAGCACCACCATGCAAGACCTGAAATATCGCTTTTGCCAAAAATTTGGCTCACAGCGCACCCGTATTTTGCGCAAAAAAGACCACAAGGGAAAAAGCTGCATTGCAGCCCTTGGAGCAGCAGTAAGTATGAAGACCTGCAAAAAGTGTAAGTTAAAAAAGTTTTTATTTTTTAATTCTTTTGCAGCGATTTGCTAGATAAATGTCTTGTAAATGTTTTGCGAATTTTTGTTTTTGTTTTATCCAATTTATTTTCAGGTGTTTTTCCGCCCTCCCTCGGCCCAACTCGCCTCGGTATCAACTTCGGACTAAAGTTGGTGAGAATCGCGGTTTGTGCCGCAAATCCTTGTGCAACGCTGATTTTTACCGCTGCGCAAATTAAAGCTTTAATTTGCGGCCTTATAGCGATAGCGTTGCGATAAAGGTAATTTTGGCGAAAAAATACAGTTATCGCCGAGAACGGAATTTCTAGCCCAGAGGTCTGTGTAAGGCATTGCTCAGTTCGGGTGAGTCACTGCTGCTCATTAACACCAGCTTCACAAGTGTCTTGTTTGTCTTCACTTGCCCCCTTCTTCTGTTTCAGTCTCTTCAGATCGGATACCACCCATCATTCGCCAGGGCCCCGCCAACCAGACACTGGCTGTTGATTCCACGGCACAGCTTCAGTGTCATGTGATCGGGAACCCTCTTCCCAGTGTGCACTGGCTAAAAGACGGGCAGAGGATCCTGGGTAATGACCCTCGCATTAGCAAAATGGATAACGGGACGCTCCAAATCACCAACGTACAGGTATGACTCGGACATTGCCAGCACTGGACATTGCGTCGGCTTTTGGGGAATATTGGGGCATGTGGCTATTTTTTCATTATTCCCAATTCCTGGGCAATTGTCAGTGTGACTTTTCCTCTGTTGTGTACCTTCCATATTTAACGCAAATGCTCCAGGGACACGAAAGGGGCTGATGAAATGGAATGCCACCTCGGGTGATCAGAACCTCATATTCCGCACATTAAAACTAAAAGACGGAAAATTGCAGGAAGCTCACCTGTGGTTTCACAATGTGCACTCTCAGCCTTTGAGGCTCCGCTCTAGGAGCTCACATTCACAATATTGGCCCATGGATGGCAAGACTAGGAGGTGACAACAGTCATTGATCCATCAAATTCTGCGTGGCTGCCTGTCACCAGAAACCTCTAGCATGTTCTTCGATGCCAAAATGACTCTGAACCTCACTGCAGTCCTGCAGCTCTGATCTCACCCTACTTCATTCAACCACTTTTGGCCATTTTCATTTAAAACCTTTTTCTCTTTACCCATAATTCCACAGATGCACTTCTCATCACCGATGCTGATGTTGAGTGTGCTGGGGCATTTCAGTGCTTTGCTAGTACCATATCTGCGCAGTGGGCAGCAGGGACAGTATGGCAGCTCTCCAAATATGCAATGCCTCAGCTAAGAATCGGCGAAGCTTAGTTTTGCCGGGTAATCTCTTTACTGCTGTAACCTCATGGTTACCCGCACTAAGCTGCCCATAATGGTCCTTTTCAAAATCTCACAACACTGGAAGAGTGTGGAGAGTATGGTCACTGGATGTGGACAGTATAGGGTCTGGATGTGGAGTGTAGTGGTGCTAATTTTGGAGCATAAATAGACTGCATTAATGTTGCATTTTCACATCTTCAGGATATCGCAAAGTGCCTCACAGCCAATTAATTACTTTTGAAGTATAGTCTTTTGTGTTATATAGGCAAGCATGATAGCCAATTTGTTCACACGAACATCACACAAACAAGATAAATGACCAGTTAATCTGCTTTGGTGGTGTGGTTGAGGAATATCAAATAATACCCTGGGATCATTTATGTGCAACTGTTGGGACTTTAATTTAACATATTGAGCACCTCAACAATACAGCACACCCACTGTACTGGAGAAGTGTCAGCCTAGATCACGTGTTCAAGTCTTGGAGTAGGGCATGAACCCTTGACTCTCTCACTCAGAGGTGACAGTTTCACCCCATAAGCCAAGCCAGTTCTGGGCCACAAACTCAATGAAATATTCAGTTGATAGAAAGCGGTGATATTCCAGCATTGGTGAAGAGGACTGCTAGGCTGCCCATATGAACTGAAATGATATTTAGCCATTTACTAGTGGTGTTTTAACCTGTGGACTGGATTAGATTTGTTTGATACCTAAGTACCAATGTAACTGTTAACTCCCAATTATTGTCCTAAATACTTTTGCTGAGATGGTTGGCAGTATTATGATCAAATGGATATAGATATTTTTCAACATGGGTTACTGATACAGGCTGGATTCTGGAGCCTTAAGCAGATTCATACCATAGTGACAATTTTGGAGCCAAGAGTGGTAGAGGAGAGGTAAAGCTGTGTGAGATCAATGTACATATAGAAGCTGGCCCCATGCTTGTGGAAAATGTCACTGAGAAGCTTTATACAGAAAAGAAGTCAGAGAGGCCAAGGATAGTGCAGGAGAAGAAGTCTTTTTAGAGGTACCTGATTTGGAGTCTGTTCTGACTGGTGCAAAAACCAGAAGGATCAGATGGAGGAGATGCCCATGCAATACTTCATTTCTGCCATTAGATGTCGCTGGTATGCCTTAAATGCAGGACAGTGATGTCAGTGACACCTAGTGGTAGAGAGTATCAATGCATCTACGATGTATTTAGCTATACGACACACATTGAAATAATGCCATCTTTTTTTAATTCTGTGAATGATGCTGCCAAGACCACATTTATCTTCTCTCCGAAGTTGCCCTGATAAAGTGGTGTGAGCCTTTAGCTTTAACCACTCTTGTGTTTGTGGTGATGGTGCTCCCACAATGCTGTTACGTAGAGAATTCCAGATTAGTGCCCCAGCGAGAATGAAGGATTGTGGATGAATGAATGTCCAACTTAAAATGGTGTGTGACTTGAAGGGGTATTTGGAGGTTATGATGTTCCCATGATATTATCCAATTCCCGATGTAGGCTGGCATGGGATGATTCATTATTGGAGGAGTTATCGATGCCAATAAATACTGGAGTATCCATGGTTTGCTGTGCGCCTATCTGTATCACACATTCTTTATTCCCAGTCATAGTCTGAGTGTCAGCCGTATCAGTGGGCAGCACTCTTGCCTCTGAGTCAGAAAGTGGTGGGTTCAAATCCCACTCCAGAGATTAAAGCACAAAATCTAGGCTGCCACTCCAGTGCAGTGCTGAGGGAGCAGTGCAATCTGGGGAGCTGTCTTTCAGATGAGACGTTAAACCGAGGCCCCTTCAGTCCTCGCAGGTGGGCGTAAAAGATCCCACAGCATAATTTCGAAGAAGAGCAGGGGAGTTCTCCTCAGTGTCCTGGCCAATATTTATCCATCCACTAACACTTAAAAATAACTCATCTGTGCGCAAATTGGCTGTCACGTTTCCTCCATTACAACAGAATGTACTTCAAAATAAGAGCAATTCATCGGCTGTAAAGCAATTTGGGACGTCCTGAGGTCGTGAATGGGGCCATTTAAATGCAGGACTTTCTTATTTAGACTAATTTGTCCTCCCTGGGCAAGTGTTGTCAGTTCCTGCTTAGTGCACCATGTGCACTCTTGGAGAAAGAATTGTGGTGTTGTATATTTTTTTTAAATAGGTTTTGACTTGCTGTAAAGGGAGAGCTTAAGGTCTTTTTGGACAGATGAACCAAAATAGGCTGAATGGCCTCCTTCATCTGTAACTACCTTGTGATGTGGAGTAACGAACAAATTAATTTTAATTAAGTGACATTCAGTAACCATGTGAGCTTCAACCATATTATCTGAGGCTGTCTTGCCAAGTGTGTAGATCAATTTCATGTACATGTCATTCTCGAGGTATTTTACAGTTGATTAACATTACAGGGTGGATCTTCTGATTGATGAAGTTCGTGTATGAGTGATTAACCTACTCATGTCATGCGTGCTATTTCTATTGCAAGCATTAACCGTGGCTTACCAACTCTGTTAGTTAATATCACACAAAGGAATGCACTACACGTGTGATAGTGATGGACCTTTGCAGATCAGAAGATCTACCTACAGTTTATGTTCGAGGTGACTATTTGCACTGCCCTTTTTTGGTCCTTCTACGCCTGCGTCCCCTCGAGACTCCGCCCCCGATGCCTCCCGCCCGAAACTGGAACCAGAAGTGGAGCCCCGAACTGGAAGTGGGACCCTTCAATCAGTCCGACCACATTCTGCAAACCTCCGAGCAACCGGCGACCGGGCCTGCTGATTCTCTGTGAGCATCTGAGCAACCAGGGGAGAGTGAGAGAGGCTGGTGGGGTGGGGGAGAGAGTGAGAGCTTGGGGGGGAGAGATTGAGAGTCTGGGGGGGGGCGGGAGAAGAGAGTGAGAGCCTGGTTGGGGGGGGGAGGAGAGAGAGAGGGCCTGGTTGGGGGTGGGGGAGAGGGAGAGAGAGCCAGGGGCGGGGGTGAGCGAGTTAGAGCCTGGTGGTGGTGGGAGGTGGCGGGGAGAGAGCTTGGTGAGGGGGGGGGGTGGAAGGGGAAGGGAGGGAGGGGGGGGGGGGAAGAGAGAGCCTGGGGGGGAGAGAGTGAGAACCTGGGGGGGGAGAGAGTGAGAGCCTGAGGGGGGGGGGTGGAGAGAAAGAGAAAGAGAGCTTGGGGGTAGGAAGAGAGAGAGCTTGGGGGTTGTGGGGGGGGCGGGGAGAGAGAGAGCTAAACCGCTGTGGTGGCGGGCGGCAGTGAGGAGAGAGAGAGAGAGAGAGAGAGCTTGGGGGGTGGCAGGGAGAGAGAGAGCTTGGGGGGGGGCGTAGGGGTGAGAACCTGGGGGAGAGAGAGAGAACCTTGAGGGGGGTTGAGAGAGCTTGGGCGGGGGGGGGGGAGAAGAGGGAGATGGAGAGCGTGGGGGGGGGTGGGGTGGAGAGAGAGAGAGCCTGGGGGAGAGAGAGAGAGCCTAGGGGGCGGGGAGAGAGAGAGAGAGAGAGAGAGACTGGGGGAGAAAGAGAGAGAGAGCCTGGGGGGAGAGAGAGCTTGGGGGGAGGGGTGGAGAAGAGAGACAGGGACACAGGGTTGTGGGGGGGGTGGAGTAGAGAGAGAGACGGGGGGGGCAGAGATGGGGTGGGGGGAAGAGAGAGACACTGGGGAATCGGAGGGGAGGGCCTATTAGCAAACCTATTAGCGATCTGCACACAATGCGGCGGGGGGAGGGAGCGGAGGTAAGGGCGCTGGGGTAATGGACTTCGGCTGGCACTTGGTGGCCTTTGGGGAGATCTATCCTCTGTGGCTTCTGAAGTCAAAATGGATTGAGTTACAATTTGCAAAGTCAGTCAGAACTTGGGCTGGGCGGTTCCAATTGCACACGCCACAGAAAATTCAGGTTGAGGCTTATCCTCCAAAAGGGACCAATCAGCAATAGGTGCAGTGAAATTAGAGAGCCAATCAGAGACAAGGGCAGTAGAAATGGACGCATTCTTTTATGTTTCACTCACTAACATTTTGTTGAAGGTCACCACCCCAGTTTTATGCTAAATATTCTCAAATTCAGTAACACTGACCACTCCCATAAGTGGATCTTATGTCCCCTATGAACCGGATTGGGTCTTTGCTTTCCCAATATCTAGATGAATGAAAGTGAGGCACAGAGATCAGTAAGACAATCCTCAGTATTGTAGGTCGGTTCATTTGGAATGTGTCAAATGCTTCTCCTCATCTCCGCTGGGTAGATGAAACATACATACTCTCAAACTGAAACCCAGGCTACAAACCAATAGATTAGTTACTTGAGACAGAGCAGCAATCAGCACAAACAGTGTATTTACAGTCATCTGTAAATTTTGCTCTCCTTTGCTATAATAAAGGTGCCTTGCCCTGAGCTATCTTTCAACATACATTAATGGTTGAAAACGAATGTTCACTTCTTATACAGTGAATGACTGTCACGGAGTCAAACTAGCAACGTTTCTTTGTTGACTACAAACTGTAAATTGACTCACTGGGGTCACAGATAAACTCATGGTTGGAAGCTCCTGGCCACAGGACTGTCCATCAAAGGAATGGTAAGGAAACATTGCCTCGGTCCACACATACCCAAGTCACCGCTGTCAATCAAATCCACTATCCCCAGCATGTCAATCAGCTGGAATGTTTTAGAATTAAATGGGATGCCCTACTTCCATGATCTGTGTCAAGTACTTCGAATTACCTGCAGTATCAGCCGTGGCTAAGTGGGTAGCACTCTTGCCTTTGGGTCAGAAGGTTGTGGGTTCAAGTCCCACTCCAGGGACTTGAGTGCAAAAAATCTAGGCTGACACTCCAATTCAGTGTTGAGGGAATGCTGCACTGTTGGAGGTGCTGTCTTTCTGATAAGACATTAAACTGAGACCCTGTCTGCTCTCTCAAGTGGATGTAAAAGATCCCATGGCACTATTTCGAAGAGCAGGGGAGTTATCCCCAGTGTCTTGGCCAATATTTATCCCCCAATCAACATAAGGAAAAAAACTGATTATCTGGTCATTTTCACATTGTTGTTTGTGGGAGCTTGCTGTGCACAAATTGACTGCTGTGTTTCCTACGTTACAACAGTGACTACACTCCAAAAGTACTTCATTGGCTGTAAAGCGCGTTGAGATGTCTGGTGGCCACATTATGTTGATTCTCTGGAGACAGATATAGAGAAACTATTTCTTCTGGTGGGAGAGTCCAGAAAAAGGGGGCGTAAACTTAAAATTAGTGTCAGCCATTCAGGGGTGATGTCAGGAAGCACTTCTTCACACAAAGGTTAGTGGGAATCTGAAACTCTCTCCCTCAAAAATCTGTGGATGCTGGGTCAATTGGAGCTGTCAAAAATGAGATGGATTACTTTTTGTTAGGTATTAAGGGTTGTGGAACCAAGACGGGTATATGGTGTTGAGATACAGATCAGCCATGATCTAATAGAATGGCGGAAGAGGCTCGAGAGACTGAATGGCCGAACCCTGTTCCTATTTTTCATAAGCCAACTATTAGTTTTGTAAATTCTCATTATTTGGTATGACATTTTTTCCCCCAAAAAAGATTTATATTTTTGCTGAATATTTACTAAGTTGCTAAACAGTAAAAGGTCATATCAGGACAACCTTAAAAAAACATGGCAACAGCTTGCTAATGTAAGCTTTAAATTCCTCTCGACAAAAAATGGAAGCATTTCTTGTTTCACTCCATAATAAATGACCGACAAATGAAATCGCCAGTACAGTCGGCTCTCAGCTATGATTTCTAAGAATAACTTTCTGTTAGCGTTGCTCTCATGCCTTCCATTAGCACGGTCACTCATGTTGAATTTGATCCAGCCTCAGATCAGTCTAAACAGAAATAAGCTTTATGAATAGGCAGTTGCATTAAAACAAAACACCCTTTGTGATATTTTCTCACTAAAAACCCCAGAGACTTCCAAGAGGGGACATGTTTGCAGACTATAAACCGTTAAGCAACGCCTCGATTTCAAAGTTCTCATACTTGTTTTCAAGTCCCTCCATGGCCTCGCCCCTCCCTATCTCAAATCTCCTCCAGCCCCACAACTCCCCGAGATGTCTGCGCTCCTCTAATTCTGCCTTCTTGAACATCCCTGGTTATAATCGCTCAACCATTGGTGGCCGTGCCTTCCATTGCTTAGGCCCTCCTTGCCTAAACCTCTCCGCCTCTCTACCTCTCTTTCCTCCTTGTATTTATATAACACCTTTAACGTATAAAACGTCCCAAGGTGCTAAAAAACAAAGTTTGACACCGAGCCACACAGGGAGATATTAGGGCAGATGACCAAAAGCGTGGTCAAAGTGGTAGGTTTTAAGAAGCGCCTTAAAGGAGACGGGAGAGGTAGAGAGGCAGAGAGGTTTAGGAAGGGAATTGCAGAGCTTAGGGCCTTGGCAAATGAAGGCACGGCCGCCAATGGTTGTGCGATTCAAATCAGGGGTGCTCAAGAGGCCAGTTATAAATGCAAGTTGTTGTTGTTATTGTTGTACAACAACAACACCTGTCCACCCTTCTTTACTTAAACCGATCAGTGTACATCAGGAGATAAGAGACAAGGGCCTCCCAGCCTGGATAAAACTCGGAGAGGGCGGGGTTAATGACACAATGTTAGACATGTGGCTGTACAGCGAAACCCTTTTAAACAATTATCACAGTACCAAAATGAGATACTGTGCTGTTTTAAATCCTTTCGCACCGATGGTGCTCAAAATGGTTGCCACCTTGCTATTCCAGCTGCTTAGCCACAACTGGCATTCGTGCAATAGAATCACATTCACCACCGAGGTAAAACAGAGGCCAGGCATACATTAGTCATAAAAGCTTGTGGTCATGCTGAACATTTATTTAAAAATTGATGCTGAAATCTGCTGGGAGTGAAATATTTAACGTTTTTGTGCTTTCATTGTCCCGGAGTCATGGGGTTAATGCATCTTCCTTGTCCCTGTGCGGGTAATAGCATCATTTTATTGCTGCTGTGGCTGTTTGCCCAGAAAAAATTAGAGCTGTCAGGCAGTTTCTGAGACGACTATGAATTAATGGTCCTGTGGGAGACAGCCTCATCAGCTCAGAGTGATTCAGGGGGTGCTGGGGGAGGTCATGTGACTGGGCTCGGATAAAGAGACAATCTGCCACTGAAGCACACTCGGAATTGGAAATACAGAGCCACTGAGTGGCACAAGTACCTTCTGCCTCAGTGTTTTATGCACAGTGAGAGGGTTCACTCACATCACCCATGCTGCTGCTAACTGGTCAGGTCCATTCCGATTTGTCACCGGGGAAGCCCGCGTATATCTGATCACGTTTTCTTCTTAATTATCATTTTATTTCAAGAATCCAAACATTGGAAAGAAACAGGTTGAAACAGGGAACCATTTAAACAACTAAGGGCTTAGGTTCAAAGACTTTTTAATTTAACATTTGATTGACAAAAGGAATAAATCATACATAGGCTTTCACACTTAAATAGGAGTGGTTTATATTCACACTGACTTTGGGGTGGTATATTCCATTGATATAAAGGTGGTTTATATTCACACTGATATCAGAGTGGTATATATTCCTACTGATTTAGGAGTGATATATATTTTTGGTGATATAGGGACTATATATATTCTCGCTGATAGAGTTGGAACCTATATTCTCACATTGAGGAATGGTTTATATTCTCACTGATTTAATGTAGAGTCTTGGTTACTGTATCCAAGTTAATTACTTCAAAGGGATATAGAAAGGCAAAGTAAGTGGACAAGAACATGGCAAATGGAATATAATGTTGAGAAAGGAGGGAGAGAGAAAACGGGGAACTACAGACCAGTTAGCCTGACATCAGTTGTAGGGAAAATGCTAGAATCTATTATTAAGGATGTGGTAACAGGGCACTTAGAAATAATAATAGGATTGGGTAGAGTCAACACAGATTTACAAAAGGGAAATCATGTTTGACAAATCTGTTAGAGTTTTTTGAGGTTGTAACTAACAGAATAGATAAGCGGAACCAGTGGATGTGGTATATTTAGATTTTCAGAAGGCATTCGATAGGGTGCGACACAAGAGGTTATTACACAAAATTAGGGCTCATGGGATTGGGGGTAATATACGAGCATGGATTGAGGATTGGTTAACGGACAGAAAACAGAGAGTAGGAATAAACAGTTCTTTTTTGGGATGGCAGGCTGTAACTAGTGGGGTGCGCAAGGATCAGTGCTGGGGCCTCAGCTATTCACAATCTATATCAATGATTTGGATGAGGGGACCAAATGTAATATATCAAGTTTGCTGACGAAACAAAGCTAGGTAAAAATTAAGTTGTGAGGAGGATGCAAAGAGGCTTCAAGGGGATATAGACAGGCCAAGTGAGTGGGCATGAATATGGCAAATGGAATATAATGTAGAGAAATGTAAAGTTATCCACTTTGGTAGGAAAAATAGAAAAGCAGAGTATTTTTTAAATGGTGAGAGATTGGGAAATGTTGGTGTTCAGAGGGACCTGGATGTCCTTGTACACAAATCACTGAAAGTTAACATGCAGGTACAGCAAGCAATTAAGAAAGCAAATGATATGTTGGCCTTTATTACAAGAGGATTTGAGTATAAGTGTAAAGATGTTTTACTGCAATTATATAGGACCCTGGTGAGACCACACCTGGAGTAGTGTGTACAGTTGTATCCTTACCTAAGGAAGGATATACTTTTCATAGAGGGGGTGCAACGAAGGTTCGCCAGACTGTTTCCTGGGATGGGGGGATTGTCCTATGGGGAGAGATTGAGTAGACTGGGCCTATATTCTCTCAAGTTTAGAAGAATGAGAGGTGATCTCATTGAAACATACAAAATCCTTACAGGGCTTGACTGGGTTGATGCAGGGAGGATATTTCACCTGGCTGAGGAGTCTAGAACCGGGGGTCACAGTCTCAGAATAAGGGGTCGACCATTCGGAACAGAGATGAGGAGAAATTTCTTCACTTAGAGGGTGGTGAATCTTTGGAATTCTCAACCACAGAGGGCTGTGGATGCTCAGTCTTTGAGTATATTCAAGACAGAGATCGATAGATTTTTGAATATTAAGGAGATCATGGGATATGGGGACAGTGCAGGAAAGTGGAGTTGAGGTAGAAGATCAGCCATAATCTTATTGAATGGCGGAGCAGGCTCAAGGGGCCGAATGGCCTACTCCTGCTCCTAGATCTTATGTGTTTATGTTCTTATCTCCTTGCTGTTTGTGGGACCTTGCTGTGCGCAAATTGGCTCCTGCATTTGCCTACATAACAACAGTGACTGTGCACTTCAATAGTGATGCGCTCACTGTGAAGAGCTTTGCAGCATCCTTCCCTTTTCCTTTACCATCCAAATGTCCTCCCTTCCTTCACTAAAGATGGTGACAGATGCTGAGATTTGGTTTCTCAGGCATTGATAGTCCTCCCATGAGGTATCCAAATGGCTCAGAGAGTGAATGTCAACAGGCCATTTGACCATGAGAAATGTCGCAGCTGGGTCTGATTCTATGTCACCTGATGTGTATATACGCACGCACGTACACATTCAAGCAAAAGTAATTGAAATATGATCAGGAGTAGGGGCTAACGTTCCCTATCAGCTGTGTGCCGTGTGGCCATGTAGCTCTCTCCCGGTCCCGTGCTGCCCGGGACCGGTTTTGTCAGCGGTGGGTCTCGCGCATGCACCAAACCGAATGGGCTGCGCACCAAAAAAATTCATGAGTGTAATGTATGCACCTGTGAGTATGCTCACAGGTTTGTCGAGCTGTTGCATTGTGAGTGGCTTATCCAGTCACGTGATGTTCACAAGACTCAATAAAACCCCAGTCAGTTGAATCTAGATCATCCACGATGAGGTATGCAGTTATGAGCCTAGTGAATTAACTGGTAATGTGTAGTGTAATTGTTCGACCTTAAAGGGATGTGATCGGGGCCCAGGAGAGGCGTGAGTTCGGGGCCCATAAGAGGCTAGGGCCCAAGGGCAGCACGGGTCAGCCCACACTGTGATATGTGTTCGCACTAGGTCCGTGCAGCAGAGCTGGTCTCCAGTCGTCTTGGTTAATCCTTACTACTGGGTCAAGCCCGTGTGGTGGCTGGTGTGCAATGGTCACCACACGTTAAAAAAATCCACTCTCAGGCATCTTCCACCCTTCAAGTTCGGGACTTGGAATTTTAGGTCCTTCATTAAAACACCTGTGAACTTTGTGACGTGGTAGCAAGTCATCCTCGATTCAAGGAACTGCCTATGATGATGATGTTCGACCTTTGCTAATAAACCAACTAATTCTTAATAGCAATGTGTTGCTATGAATGTTTAAGCAGGGAACCCATGAAGCAAATACATTACAGCGGGAAACATTGCTAGGGACTCAGGCTGATTTCTCCATCTCCCTCTTCCTCGCCCAGCAACACTGAAACCATTGGGAGCACTGCTACCACTGACGTGAGTGTGAGCAGCTAATTCAGCACAGGTGACGGATTAAGTCGTGGACTTCCTGATCCACAGAGTTCAGCGAAAGCCAGCAGGGTGAATTTCCTTAGTCAACCTTCCTGAGAGCTCGCAAGGAAGAACTGTAGAACTGAGGCTGTCCCTTTAGCTCAGAGCCGGGATTATTGTGTTGCAGTTGGTTTGGAGCACAGAATTTCAGAGTTTCAAATTAATTTCATTTCATTTCGATCACCAGTTGCCAGCAGAAACAAGCAATTTTAAGTACGATATTTGGAGACGTTTTTATTTTAGTGCTTGCTAAGATCAAAGGTATCACTGCTAGGGAAAAGCTATGCATAATCTGTCAGGTTCAAGTACTTCCGGATCAGATATACACAGATTAGATACAGAATAAAGGTCCCTCTACTCTGTCTCATCAGGCACTCCCAGGGCAGATACAGCATGGGTTAGGTCTGGAATAAGGGTCCTTCTACACTGTCCATCAAGAATGCATAGGTCAGATAGACATGGAATTTATGCAGAATAAATATCTTCTTTACTGTCTCATCAAGTGCTCACAGGTCATATACTGCACAGGCTTGATGCAGAATAAAGCTCCCTCTACACTTTCCTGTCAAGCAGTTTATTGTCAGCTACAACCCAGTTTAGATGCAGATTAAAACTCCCTCTATAGTCTGATCAAATACTCTAAGGCCAGGGATAGTCCTGGTTAGAAGCAGGAATATCTCCCCCTACACTGCCTCATGAGTTAGACACAGGACAGTGCTTACTATACACTACCTCTTAAAGCAATCTCAGATCAAGCGGTGGGCTGAATGGACTCTTGCTGTGTCTTCACTGGAACAGAGATGGTTAAAGGATCCCATTGAGATATTCAAAATTATGGAATGTTTTCAGAGGGTAAACAGTGAAGAATGTCTCTATTGTCTGGCAAATCAGTAAGAATGAGCCATATTATCCTTGGAGGAATGAAGGAAGATGTTTGAATAATTTTCTTTTCACACAGAAGGCTATTGCAACTTGAAACACGTTAGCACAATGGCCGTTGACAGCGACTGTAACATCTTTGAAAAGGCAATTGAGTACGTTTTTGAAAAGGAAGAAAATAAAAAGATACAGGAAGGGGTTGGAGCTGGAATGGGACAGCTAGTTCAGTACTGGGACAGATGTGCTAAGTCAAATGGCCTCCCTCTCTGCTGTAATTTCTATGATTATATGATTGTTGATGCAGCCTGGGTTAGATTCAGAGTAAAGCTTCCTCTGCACTGTAACATCAAACACTCCTAGGTCTGGATTTGATTAAGATTAAAGCACCCTCTGCACTGTCTCAGGTCAGGTACAGTCCCAGATAAATGCAGAGTAATGCTCCTTCTTCCATGAAGCGCTCTCAGGTTAGGTACAGAACAGGTTTAATGCATAGTAAAACGTTTCTGCACTGACCCAGCCAACACTCCCAGCTAAGGGCAGCTTGGGCTAGATGCAGGATAAAGCCTCTTCTGTTCCAGCAATGTGGATGGACAGTAAGCTTAGAAAGTCTTGATGCTTCCATACAAGGTGGGTGGAAAAAGATCATATGTATATATGTCCTATATCCCAGAAATTTGCTGCCAAACGGTTTGGGAGAACAACAGAAAGGAAAGAAAGTCTTGCATTTATATAGTGCCTTTCACGACCACCGGACGTCTCAAAGCGCTTTACAGCCACCGAAGTACTTTTGGTGTGTCACTGTTGTAATGTGGGAAACGCAGCAGCCAATTTGCGCACAGCAACTCCCACAAACAGCAATGTGATAATGACCAGACAATCTGTTTTTGTTATGTTGATTGAGGAATAAATATTGGCCAGGACACCGGGGATAACTCCCCCTGTTGTTCTCCGAAATAGTGTCATGGGATCTTTTATGTCCACCTGAGAGAGCAGACGGAGCCTTGGTTTAACGTCTCATCCGAAAGACGGCATCTCCGACAGTGCAGCACCCCCTCAGCACTGCACTGGAGTGTCAGCCTGGATTTATGTGCTCAAGTTCCTGGAGTGGGACTTGACCCCACAACCTTCTGACTCAGGCAAGTGTGCTACCCACTGAGCCACAGCTGACACAGCTAAAAATAAAAAGATAAAAAGATACATAACATAAGCCCTATAATTGTCCCTCTATTTGCTTCCCTTGTCCCAGGAGTGTGTGCCTTTATCTCCTGTTGACTGGGTGGATGGAGAATGTTTTAAATAGCTGCTTTTCACTTAACATAACATTAATCACTGGACCAATCTGTAGCATTTTGCCTTCTCTGTACCACTGACTGAGATCATATGAATCTCTACTTACAACTATCACAAGGAATTATCCACATTATCAAGGGATGTCTCTGCGATTTGAATCCCCTTCAAACAGTAGATGAGATGAAAGGGTTGTTTTGTGTGTGTTCAGTAACTTGTGCTGTTATTCTGAATGAGAGACCTCCACACTTGGAATCAATCACTGCTTGGACTTGACATAGTTCAAGTCTTTATAAAATGATTCAATTTAATGTCCTTGGAGAGAGTGTTTGCACAAACTTTGACCTTTTCTGGCATTATGGGCTGGCAGAATGGTGCCACTGTCTTCGACTTTTAATCAGGCCGTGCAGCGATGACATTTCCTTATGACAGATGCTAATTTGTGCTGGGGGCTGGGAGCCTGCCTGTTTGGTGACCCCTTACACTAAATAACAAAGAATTCTAGCATCACACTGTGGAGCGACAATCCCAGGATCCTGATGCAGAAATATGAGCATTCTTGGGTGGCACGGATACAAGCAGATGCCGTCTGGCTCTTGGCTTGTCACTGGTTCATCTCTGTATATGAGCTGGTACGCCATTTGGGCCTACTCCAGCCCTATTGCATCATTTGTTAACTGTGACTTTGTGTTTTTGTACCATGCTTGATTACTTCACAGGAAAACCAATTGAATTATTAGAGAGAAAGGCTTGCATTCTTTCCCGACCTCAGGAGTCCCAAAGCACTTTACAGCCAAGGAGGTATTTTTTAAGTGCAGTCACTGTTGTAATGTAGGAAACACAGCAGCGAAATTGTGCACAGCAAGCTCCCATAAACAGCAATGTGTTAATGTTTTTGGGCATTGGTTGAGGGATAAATATTAGCCAGGACATCGGGAAGATTCATCTGCTCTTCCTCAAAATAGTACCATGGGATCTTTTACGTCCACCTGAGAGGGCAGACAGTTTAACATCTCTTCTGGAAGATCAGCCTAGATTATGTGCTCAATTTTCTGGAGTGGGTCTTGAACCCACAACCTTCTTACTCAGAGGCACTGAGCCACAGATAACCTGGATTAATTGATAGGCTCAGTGATTCTGAAACCTAGGCCACTAAAATATTAGACGAACTATCGGATATCACGAAGCAATCTGAGTTATGTCACGGAATGAAATATGATTTGAAATCAATGTCAGAGTAAATGGTTCAACCTGAACCACTTGTTTGTGGAAAAATTTGGGACAGCACAACAAGAACCATAGTAAAGGAAAACAGCACCGTGAGGTGCAGTGAGTTGTCAATTGGGTTTGAGTTCAAATCCAGACCGTGCTAATAGGATAAAACTCTCCTTTTGCAATGTATTACTTTCCACGGATGGTAATAGAAAGGAAATTCGGGCGGGATGTGTAACATGTGGGGTGTATAATGGGCGGGTGTATAATCGGCAAGGTGTATATAACGGGTGGGTGTATAATGGGCGGGTGTATTACAGACAGGGTGTATAATGGGCAGGGTGTATAACGGACGAGGTGTATAATGGGCAGATGTATAACGGGCGGGGTGTATTACAGGCGGGGTGTATTACAGGCAGGCTGTATAACGGGCAGGGTGTATAACGGGCGGGGTGTATAATGGGTGGGATGTATATCGGGAGGGGTGTATAACAGGAAGGGTGTATAACGGGCGGGTGTATAATGGGCATGTGTTTAACTGGCGGATGTATAACGGGCAGGGTGTATAACGGGTGGGGTGTATAACTGACGGGTGTATAATAGTGGGTGTATTACAGACGGGTGTATTACAGATAGGGTGTATAATGGGCGGGGTGTATAACGGGAGGTTGTATAACAGGCGGCTGTATAATGGGCGGGGTGTACAATGGGAGGGGTGTATAATGGGTGGGTATATTACAGGCGGGGTGTATAACGGGCGGGTGTATAACGGGCGGGTGTATAACGGGCGGGTGTATAACGGGCGGGGTGTATAACGGGCATGTGTAGAACTGGCGGGTGTATAATGGGTGGTGTGTATAACGTGCAGGGTGTACAACGTGCAGGGTGTATAACGGGCGGGGTGTATAATGGTGGGTGTATAATAGGCGGGGTGTATAACAGGTGGGTGTATGACGGGCGGGGTGTATAATGGGTGGGTGTATAACGGGCAGGGTGTATAACGGGCGGGGTGTATAATGGGCAGGTGTATAATGGGCAGGTGTATAATGGTGGGTGTATAACGGGCGGGTGTATAATTCGGGCATGTGTAACGGGTGGGGTTTATGACGGGTGGGGTGTATAACGGGCAGGTGTATAACGGCGGTTTGTATAATGGGCGGGTGTATAACGGGCGGGTTGTATAACGGACGGGTGTATAATGGGCAGGTTGTATAACGGGCTGATGTATAATGGCGGGTATATAATGCGGGGGTGTGTAACGGGTAGGGTTTATGATGGGTGGGATGTATGACTGGTGTGTGTATGATGGGCAATGTGTATTTGGGCAGCCAATCCACTGCTGTCTGATTGATGGCCCCATCAAAATTGAATTTCACTCCCATAGAGTCACTAATTAACGCTCGAGAGTGTCAGCTTGGCTCAGTAGGGAGCAGCCTTGCCTGTGACTCAGAAGATTGTGGGTTCAAAACTTCCTTCATAACTTGAGCACATAATTTAGGACCGCATTTGAATGCAGCATTGTCAAAGGTGCTGTCCTTTGGATGAGATGTGAGGTGGCCCTTGTTGTGTATCTGTAAAGCATGCACTCCCATGTTCCGCCATCAGGGAGCTCATCCCCTGAAGTCCCAAGGGATCCCAGCATCCCTTGGGAGCACTGTATATAAGCCGGCCCCTAAGATCTGTTCCTCACTCTGGAGTGTCTTAATAAAGACTGAGGTCACTGTTACTTTAACCTCCCTGTGTGCAGCCTCATCTGTGTTAGGAACACAATAACTGGCGACAAGAATATGAATCCAACGCAAAGATGCAGCAAACTGTGGGCATCCTGGAGAAGTTCTCTGAGGGTGAGGACTGGGAAGCCGATGTCAAACGGCTAGACCAGTACTTTGTGGCCAACGAGCTGGACGGAGAAGGAAGCGCTGCAAAAATGAGAGCAGTCCTCCTCACAGTCTGCGGGGCACCGACCTACAGCCTCATGAAGAACCTTCTGGCTCAGGTGAAACCCATAGATTAGTCGTATGAGGAGCTGTGTACACTGGTTCGGGAGCATCTTAACCCGAGGGAGAGCGTGCTGATGGCAAGGTATCAGTTCTACACATATCAGCGATCTGAAGGTCAGGAAGTAGCGAGCTACGTCGCCGAGCTAAGGCGACTTGCAGGACAATGTGAGTTTGATGGCTACCTGGAGCAAATGCTCAGAGACTTTTTTTGTGTTGGGCATTGGTCACGAGACCATTCTACAAAACTTTTGACTGTAGAGACACCGACCCTCAGTAAGGCCATTGCGATAGCACAGGCGTTTATGTCCACCAGTGATAACACTAAACAAATCTCTCAGCACACAAGTGCTAGCAATGTTTATAAATTAACTGGAACTGTGTTTGCGAGCAGAAATGTACAGGGCAGAACCCACGAGTCTGCAACTGCCAGCAGGCTTCAGGTGACCCAGATGAATCAAGAGTCCCCAAAAAAGGATGAATGCAAGGCAATTCACACCTTGTTGGCGTTGTGGAGGCTTCCATTCAGCCTATTCATGCCGCTTCAAAAGGTATGTTTGCAAGAGCTATGGAATGGAGCACCTTCAATGAGCTTGCAAACGAGCTGCAAGCTCTGTAAAACCTGCTAACCACCATGTGGCAGAGGAAGATCAATCCATGGTGGATCAAAGCAATTTCGAGCCTCAGAGAGAGGAGGCAGATGCTGAAGTACACGGGGTGCACACATTTGAGACGAAATGTCCACCTATAATGCTAAACGTAAAATTGAATGGCTTACCCGTAGCCATGGAACTGGACACTAGCGCTAGTCAATCCATCATGAGTAAAAAGATGTTTGAGAGACTGTGGTGCAACAAGGCGTTCAGACCAGCCCTGCGCCCCATCCACTCGAAACTGAGAACGTACACCAAAGAGCTTATCACTGTCCTGGGCAGCACCATGGTCAAGGTCACCTACGAGGGCACGGTGCATAAACTGCCACTCTGGATTGTCCCGGGCGATGGCCCCACACTGCTTGGAGGGAGCTGGCTGGGCAAAATCTGCTGGAACTGGGATGACATCCGAGTGCTATCATATGTCGATGAGGCCTCATGTACCCAGGTTCTTCACAAATTTCCTTCCCTTTTTGAGCCAGGCATTGGAAACTTTTCCGGGGCGAAGGTGCAGATCCACTTGGTCCCAGAGGCACGACGCATTCACCACAAGGCGCAAGCAGTACTTCACATGATGAGGGAGAGAGTGGAAATCGAGCTGGACAGGCTGCAACTCGAGGGCATCATCTCCCCAGTGGAATTCAGCGAGTGGGCCAGCCCGATTGTTCCAGTACTCAAAAGTGATGACACAGTCAGGATTTGCGGCGATTATAAAGTAACTATTAATCGTTTCTCACTACAGGACCAACACCCGCTACCTAGGCAGACGATCTATTTGCGACGCTGGCAGGAGGCAAGACGTTCACCAAGCTCGACTTGACTTCGGCCTACATGACACAGGAGCTAGAGGAGTCTTCGAAGGGTCTCACTTGCATCAACACGCATAAGGGACTGTTCATCTACAACAGATGCCAGTTTGGAATTCGGTCGGCTGCAGCGATCTTCCAGAGAAACATGGAGAGCCTACTCAAGTCGGTACCTCACACGGTGGTCTTTCAGGACAACATATTGGTCATGGGTCGGGACACCGCCGAGCACCTACAAAACTGGATCATGTAGGGCTGCGGCTGAAGAGGTCGAAATGTGTCTTCAAGGCAACAGAAGTGGAGTTTTTGGGGAGAAAGATCGCGGCGGACGGCATTCGGCCCACAGACGCCAAGACAGAGGCTATCAGGAACGCGCCCAGTCCACAGAACGTCACGGAGCTGCGGTCGTTCCTGGGACTCCTCAACTATTTTGGTAACTTCCTACTGGGGTTAAGCACCCTTTTAGAGCCCCTATATGTGTTATTGCGCAAAGGTGAGAACTGGGTATGGGAAAAAAAACAAGTAATTGCTTTTGAGAAAGCCAGAAACATTTTATGCTCCAACAAGCTGCTTGTAATGTATAATGCGTGTAAAAGACTTGTGCTAGCATGTGACGCGTCGTCGTACGGAGTCGGGTGTGTATTACAACAAGCTAACGTTGCGGGGAAGTTGCAACCTGTTGCCTATGCTTCCAGGAGCTTGTCTAAGTCTGATTGAGAATGATTGAGAAAGAGGCATTAGCATGTGTGTTCAGGGTAAAGAAAATGCATTAGTACCTGTTTGGCCTCAGATTTGAGCTGGAAACCGATCACAAGCCCCTCACATCCCTGTTCGCTGAAAACAAAGGGATAAATACTAATGCCTCAGCCCACATTCAAAGGTGGGCACTCGCGCTATTAGTGTATAACTATACCATCCGCCACAGGCCAGGCACCGAGAACTGTGCGGATGCTCTCAGTCGGCTACCGTTGCCCCTCACGGGGGTGGAAATGGCGCAGCCTGCAAACTTGTTAATGGTGGCGCAGCCCGCAGACTTGTTGATGGTCATGGAAGCATTTGAAAATGATAAATCACCTGTCATGGCCCGCCAGATTGGGACTTGGACCACCCAAGATCCTCTGCTGTCCCTAGTAAAAAACTCTGTACTGCATGGGAGCTGGGCCAGCATCCCCGTCGAAATGCAAGAGCCAATCAAGCCATTTCAGAGACGAAAGGACGAGCTGTCCATTTAGGCAGACTGCCTGTTGTGGGGTAACCGTGTAGTGCTACCAAAAAAATCTCCACAGCACACACCCAGGTATAGTAATGATGAAAGCGATAGCCAGATCCCATGTGTGGTGGCCCGATATCGACTCTGACTTCGAGTCCTGTGTACAGCAATGCAGCGTATGTGCTCAGTTGAGCTACGCGCCCAGAGAGGCATCACTAAATTTGTAGTCCTGGCCCTCCAGACCATGGTCGAGGATCTATGTCGACTATGTGGGCCCGTTTCTCGGTAAAATGTTCCTGGTGGTGGTGGATGCTTTTTCAAAATGGATTGAATGTGAAATAATGTCGGGAAGCACCGCCACCACCATTGAAAGCCTGAGGGCCATATTTGCCACCCACGGCCTGCCTGACATACTGGTCAGTGACAACGGGCCATGTTTCACCAGTGCCGAATTTAAAGAATTCATGACCCGCAATAGGATCAAACATGTCACCTTGGCCCCGTTTAAGCCAGCCTCCAATGGGCAGGCAGAGCGGGCAGTACAAACCATCAAACAGAGCCTTAAACAAGTCACAGAAGGCTCACTCCAAACCCGCCTGTCCCGAGTACTGCTCAGCTACCTCACAAGACCCCACTTGTTCACAGGGGTGCTCCCGGCTGAGCTACTCATGAAAAGGACACTTAAAACCAGACTCTCGCTGGTTCACCCCAACCTGCATGATCAGGTAGAGAGCAGGCGGCAGCAACAAAATGTAAATGATCCTGTGTCACAGGAAATTGAGCTGAATGATCCTGTGTATGTGCTAAACTATGGTCATGTTTCCAAGTGGATCGCGGGCACGGTGATAGCTAAAGAAGGGAATAGGGAGTTTGTAGTTAAACTAGACAATAGACAAATTTGCAGAAAGCACCTGGACCAAACGAGGCTGCGGTTCACAGACATCCCTGAACAACCCTCAGCAGACACCACCTTTTTCGAGGCCACAACACACACCTAAAGGATCAACGACACCAACCTGGAGCAGGAAATTGAACCCATCACGCCCAAAGGACCAGCAAGGCCAGGCTCACCTAGCAGCCCTGCAGGTCCAACAACATGCCAGCCCAGCAAGGGCACAGCCAACACACCAGAACAGACATTTGTACCGAGGTAGTCTACCAGGGAAAGAAAGGCTCCCGACCGCCTCACCTTGTAAATAGTTTTCACTTTGACTTTGGCGGGTGAGTGATGTTGTGTATCTGTAAAGCATGCACTCCCATGTTCTGCCACCAGGGAGCTCATCCCCTGAAGTCCCAAGGGATCCCAGCATTCCTTGGGAGCACTGTGTGTAAGCCGGCTCCAAAGACCTGTTCCTCACTCTGGAGTGTCTGAATAAAGACTGAGGTCACTGTTACTTTAACCTCCCTGTGTGCAGCCTCATCTGTGTTAGGAACACAATAGCCCCCATGCCTACTCAGCTAGCTCAGGTTGACGTTGATAATCTCCCGACACTAATTGAAGAAGAGCAGGGATTTCTCCTGGTGCTGTGGCCAATATTCCTCCCTTGACCTACACCATGAGACACAGATAAACTGTTCCACTGCTGTTGTGAGATCTTGCTGTGATAGATGCCGCATTTGCTTACTAACAATGGTGCGCTCCACTTCAAATAACTCATTGTGTGTGAAGCCCTCTTCAATAGATGTAGTATGGTGCTAGATAAATCTATACCTTTTTTTCTTGGGACATATCATCACATATCATCATCATCATAGCAGTCCCTCAGAATCGAGGAAGACTTGCTTCCACTCTAAAAATGAGTCCTTAGGTGGCTGAACAGTCCAATACGAGAACCACAGTCCCTGTCACAGGTGGGACAGATAGTCATTGAGGGAAGGGGTGGGTGGGACAGGTTTGCCACATGCTCTTTCCGCTGCCTGCGCTTGGTTTCTGCATGCTCTCGACGATGAGAGTCGGGGTGCTCAGCGCCCTCTCGGTTGCACTTCGGGCGGTCTTTGGACAGGGACTCCCAGGTGTCAGTGGGGATGTTGCACTTTATCAGAGAGGCTTTGAGAGTGTCCTTGTCACATTTTCTCTGCCCGCCTTGGGCTCGTTTGCCCTGAAGGAGTTCCGAGTAGAGCGCTTGCTTTGGGGGTCTCGTGTCTGGCAATGTGGCCCGCCCAGCGGAGCTGATCAGCTTGGGACATAGTCATGTGAATGAGTGTCTGATTTTTCCTAACCGTAAACACGACCCGCAAACATTCAAACTTTAAGTACTGTTCAAGTGTGTGAATGAATGTCACATATCGGGGGTCATTTTGGCTTTGTGTGATAGCGTAAATCGGGTGATAGTAAATCGGCATCCCGTTTTGCATCTCTGCATTGAACTCAATTGACATAAAGCGGTCTGCCGAATCGATATCACTTGCTATACATGATCGCACAAAGTCAAAATAACCGCATCCGTTGGTAAATAGATGGTAACATGTCATAAAATCTTACAGCACAGAAGGAGGCCATTCAGCCCATCGTGCCTGTGCTGGCTCTTTGAAAGATTATCTAATTATTTTAATACACTTCAATAAATGTGAAGGACTGTGTGTCTATGTACAGCAATTGATTCCTCCCCTTGTTAAAATGAGATTAAATAGCTGCAGCTTCCTGCTCAATGATTCAGGTCAGCACTGCTGTGCTGCATTAAAAATGCAGAATGTAGGCTTTGCTTCCAGTCAGGGTCTCCTAAGTAGAAACAGCAAATAATATTGAAACCTGTGCCCGCGCTCTGTGCGAGTGCATGGCTCATGAATTGCCAGCGTCCGTTTCTCTCGGTATAGAGGGGCGGGAAGGTAAGGGTTCACCCTTGGAGTTCTCCATGTGGCTGGTCCGTAGGCCATCACTTCACTGGAGGGAGTGGAACACTGGCCAAATCACCCTGGGCTGCCATGATGCACATCCGTAGAATGCCAAGAGGTCCCGACAGTAAACCAAGCAGCCCCTCCACTGAGAAACAATGGGCGGGAAAGATTCAACTTAAATAGCTGAAGGAGAAAAATAATTGCAGTCATATGGGGAGAGAGCCGGGGAGCCGGAGTGCTCTTCGAAAGAGCCAGCATGGACTCGATGGGCCGAATGGCCTCCTTCGGTGCGGTACTGTTCTATAGTGAACTCTGCTGTCGGTTCACTGTTTAGCCAGTGAGTAGCTTAGCCGTGCAGACCCAGGTAGCCCCAGGGTCGATTCATTGTCTTGTGCTGAATTCAGGCAGGATGGCAGTAGAGACTGCAGGCTTGACCTCAGTGTCCCAGGTTAGGAAGGAGAAAATCCATCAGAGTTCACGCTCCCGGTTGCGAGCCAGCAACTCCTACTGGAGGGGAATGTCACGGGAGGTCGGGATCAGGCTTGGTTGTGATAACCCCCAGTGGTTGAATGGCCTGCTGACACTCAATGTCAAGGCACCCATGTCAACGATGGTGAATTGGGCGAGGAACTTGAGGGAAAGGAGTCAGGAGAGGAGGAGAAGGCAGGGAAAATAACTCAATATTGTCAGCTGTGGCTCAGTGGGTAGCACGCTCACCTCTGAGTCAGAAGGTTGTAGGTTCGAGTCCCACTCCAGGGACTTGAGCACATAAATCTAAGCTGACACTTCAGTACAGTGCTGAGGGAGTGCTGCATTTTCGGAGTTGTCGTCTTTCGGATGAGATGTTAAACCGAGGCCCCGTCTGCTCTCTCAGGTTGACGTAAAAGATCCCGTGGCAATATTTTGAAGAAAAACAGGGGAGTTATCCCCGGTGTCCTGGGCCAATATGTATCCTCAATCAACATAACAAAACAGATTATCTGGTCATTATCACATTGCTATTTGTGGGAGCTTGCTGTGTGCAAATTGGCTGCTGCGTTTCTCACATTACAACAGTGACTACACTCCAAAATTACTTTATTGGCTGTAAAGGGCTTTGAGACGTCCGGTGGTCATGAAAGGTGCTATATAAATGCAAGTCTTGTTTCAAAAATTCCAGACATATTGAAGATCAAACTCAGCTTTTGTTGTAGAGACTAATTGAAGGTTTACAGACAGAGTACATTGATAATATGATCTGATGGTTCACATATATGTCGATGGTTTTGGTGCATGTAACAATGCAAGCTCGAGGAACAGCACCTTACCTTTCTACGAGGCACTTTACTGTCTTCCAGCCTTAACACTGAGTTTAACAACTTCAGACCTTAAGCACCACTCCCATTTTCTCTCGGGCAGCAGATGCTGGAAATGGACAATATTGCACCGGAGCCACTGTGTGTGGTCTGGGGCCTGGAGTGGGCATCCCCTCTCAGTACACGTCTGGCGAGGTAGTCTGCACCCCTGGGGTCTATCCGCCTTTCTCCCACCACATTCCCGAGTGGCGCGAGCCTTCTGCTCTTGGCCAGATTTTTCATGCTTCCCTCCCTCTCTGATATTCTGCTGTAACCATTGACACCTCCTCTGGGCCCATCTTTCGTTTCTATAATAAAAACACAAGATGCTGGATACACTCAGCAGGTCAGGCAGGATTTGTGGAGAGAGAAATACAGTTAGCGTTTCAGGCTGCTGACCTTTCATCAGAATCGGAAAATAATGTTTCTTTCCCTGTCTTGTTATCACCTTTAGTCTTGCACCATCGGCACTTTTGTCATTTAATTACTCCTGCCCTCCACCTGATCACAGACCTTCTCATTTGTTCTATTCCTGCTCCCTTTTCTCGGACACAGTATTTGCTTAAAAGCTGCTCATCTCTAACTTCTTCCAGTTCTGATGATAGGTGATCGACCTAAAAACATTAAGTCTCGAAACATAGGAACAGGAGTGGGCCATTCAGCCCCTCGAGCCGTTCTGCCATTCAGTTAGGGCATGGCTATTCTGTGCCTTAACTCCATCCCCCTGCCTTGATTCCATACCCCTTAACTCTGTCTCTCTCTCAAACAGATGCTGCCTGACCTGCTGAGTGTTTGCAGCATTTTCTCTTTCGTGACCTTCCTTACCGTGTTTGTTTTCGTATCTCAAAGAGTTAAAGGCTTCTGAACAGAATTTTAATTGTACATTAGTCTTAAGGATGCCTTGAGTAGTGCCCACTGTGTAATCTGCAGTGACGGGTTCAAGCGAGAACAACATCCAATTGACTCTGCTTCTCGTTGCCAGGTAACCGATGCTGGGATGTACATCTGTGTCGCCACAGGATCGAGTGGGGAGACGACCTGGAGCGGCTACCTGGAGGTGCAAGGTACGATGCTGTTCATTCACGTCACGTCAGGTAGGAAGCAAACCGTAGCCAGGACAGGTCATCAGCATGGTCTGTTTAATCAGAAATGAATGGAGAGATGGAACCACAGGTACATTTGGCCTAAATTCAAAGTAGGAAAGATTGTACACAATGACAGTCATTACACAAGCATGAGGACATGGTTTTTCTACCGGGTTAGTAATCATAGAATCAAAGAAAATTACGACACAGAAGGAGGCCATTTGGCCCATCGTGTCCGCGCCGGTCAAAAAAGCCATCCAGCCTAATCCCATCTTCCAGCTCTACGTCCGTAACCCTGTAGGTTACGACTCTTTAAATGCACATCAAAGTACCTTTTAAATGTGATGAGGGCAATGAGTTCCAGACTCCCACCACCCTCTGGGTAAAGAAATGTTCCTTCATCTCCTCTCTAATCCTTCCACTGACTACTTTAAATCCATGCTCCCTGGTTATTGACCCCTCCGCTAAGGGAAATAGGTCCTTCCTATCCACTCTGTCTCGGCCCCTCATAATTTTATACACCTCAATTAAATCTCCCCTCAGCCTAATCTCAGAGAGCGTGAGTTCAAATCCCACCATGGCAGTTTGAAAATTTGAATTCAGTTAGAAAATCTGGAAATAAAAAGATGGCATCAGTAAAAGTGGCCAGCGAGCTGTTGCATTGTCGGTAAAAGCCCAACTGGTTCACAAAATATCCTTTACATCCTTACCCAGTCGGGCCTATATGTGACTCCAGTCCCACACCAACATGGTTGGCTTTTAACTGCTCTCTGAAGTAGACACTCAGTCATATCAAACCGTCAACACCAATAAATACTGGCCTTGCCAACGATGCCCATATTCTGAGAATACATTTTTTTAAACGTGTAGCTTGGACTTGAAGATTGAGGTAAAATGCACCCACTCAAAAGGAGAGGGGATCCTAAGCAGTGGAGGAGAGAAGGCTGTGCGATGGGGCGGCGAGGGAAGGCGCGGATGTGGGGTGGGGAGGGGTTGCCGGGGAGGTGGGTAAAGGATAAAGGATGGTCCTGGACAGTTACAAAGGAGAGACGTTCAGTCGGGAGTTGCCAGCCCCAGAGCCATCCCTGGCTGAAATATTAATCGAGCTCCTGATAAATAGCTGGCCTTTCCTTATAATTGCTCTTAAATGAACTCACCTTTCCATACATCACTGACTGCTTGATTTTCAGTGTCACAACCTGACCTAGAACAGGGGCGGGTCAGAGGTTAAGCAAACATGTTTAATTGTGCAATGCATTACGGAAATTGATGGCCTCTAAAGCAAAGGCTGAAGAGGGCAGGGCAATACAAGCCGTGATGCACTTGGACCTTTAAGAGATGGCCTGCAGCACTTGTGACCAGGGGGTGAGGGGTTTGTTGGTATACACGTGAGCTCCTCCCAGTTAGTGGGTACGAGTTGTTGCCTGCAGTAGGCAGCTGTTACCATTGAGACTTTGTGAGCGACTTCGTGACAACAGTCTGACACGACTTGCATCCATCCCCAGAAATCCCCAAGGTGATCAAGCCAGAAGTATTTAAACTGGGGTCACCTGTGAGAGGATGTCAGAGGGTAAATTCAGCTTGGAGCATCACTCAATGGCAACACAGAATGCCAAATCGGCCCATAGACGTAGGTCGCACTCACTAAATTCCCACCCGGATTTCTGCTTCTGTTTGGATCCGTTTTATTCGCGTGCTGCTTCTGATCCAACACCGCCTCCAGTGCGCAGTGCAGCCTTTGGCCGTCTGAGGAAAAGAGTGTTTGAAAGACCAGGCCCTCAAAACTATCACCAAGCTCATGGTCTACAGGGCTGCAGTAATACCCGCCCTCCTGTATGGCTCAGAGACGTGGACCATGTACAGTAGACACCAAGTCGCTGGAGAAATACCACCAACGATGTCTCCGCAAGATTCTACAAATCCCCTGGGAGGACAGACATTAGCGTCCTCGTCCAGGCCAACATCCCCAGCATTGAAACACTGACCACACTTGATCAGCTCCGCTGGGCAAGCCACATAGTTCGCATGCCAGACGCGAAACTCCCAAAGCAAGCGCTCTACTCGGAACTCGTCCACGGCAAACGAGCCAAAGGTGGAAACGTTACAAGGACACCCTCAAAGCCTCCCTGATAAAGTGCGACATCCCCACTGACACCTGGGAGTTTCTGGCCAAAGACCAACCTAAGTGGAGGAAGTGCAGCCGGGAGAGTGCTAAACTCCTCGAGTGTCGTCGCCGAGAGCATGCAGAAATCAAACGCAGGCAGCGGAAGGAGCGTGCGGCAAACCAGACTCCCCACCCAACCTTTCCTTCAACCACTGTCTGTCCCACCTGTGACAGATACTGTAATGCCCGTATTGGACTGTACAGTCACCTGAGAATTCAATTTTAGAGTGGAAGCAAGTCTTCCTCGATTCCAAGGGACTGCCTATGATGATGATGATGCTTCTGTTGCTGTTATGTTGAACAACTTTTCCTGCGTTGTTTTCCTTTGAGTAGCAAGCACTGTCTATCTGTCTTTCTATTGTTTCCCCTGGCTGGAGTGTCTAGAACTAGGGGGCACAGTCTCAGGTAAGGGATAGGCCATTCAAAACAGAGATGAGGAGGAATTTCTTCACTCGGAGGGTTGTGAATCTTTGGAATTCTCTCCCCCAGAGGGCTGTGGATGCTGACTCTCTGAATATATTCAAGGCTGAGATCGATAGGTTTTTGGAGTCTAGGGGAATCAAGGGATATGGAGATCGGGCGGGAAAGTGGAGTTGAGGTCGATGATCAGCCATGATCTTATTGAATGGTGGAGCAGGCTCGAGGGGCCGTATGGCCTACTCCTGCTCCCATTTCTTATGTTCTTATGGGATTGGGGTCCCATTGACTGTGCCGATATGTGTTTGGCTGGTCACTTGGAGTATACCAGAGATTGCAGGGTGTCCTTGCCACTGTATCTGTAGTTGCAGGGGGCTCAATATGTCCTCCAGACAGAGAGGTTTAAACCTCACTTTTATCAATACCAGGGAGCTGGATAGACCAATTCGCCTTTTCTCATTGTTAGATGCTTTTACCCCCCACCCCCCTCCCCTCTATTAAAGTGTGACAGATGATGGCGTATAGTAACAAGGGCACTGGCTGCCCTATGTCACCACACCTATGCAACCCTTCTGCCTTTGTGAGCCAGAACAGCGAGACCTCAAATTTGCATTGGCTAATTGGCCACAGGGTGCATCACAGTTGAGTTTGATTGCTGTAGCCATCTGATTGGATATTTTGAAGTTTAAATGTCCAATCAAGGAGCCAGAAGTAAAGCCCTATCACCTGATTGGGTGTTTTATGTCCTCCTCCCTCCACTGCCAACTAAAGATTGAATTGTATGATGACATTTAAGCCCCATGTTTTCAGTTACAGAGCACAGCGCATCTTGGACTGTGAGCTCTGTCTGCCTGCCATTAAAAGAAAGACTTGGATTTATATAGCGCCTTTCACAACCACCAGCCGTCTCAAAGTGCTTTACAGCCAATGAAATACTTTTGAAGTGTAGTCACTGATGTAATGTGGGAAATGAGATAAATAATGAAGTCATTAGGTGAAAAATGCTTCTTTCTTTCTTTCATTTCTTTCAGAAAATGGCAGCCCAACTCGCATCCTCTCAGCTGAACCGGACCTTCTGCCTGGCCCTCCCTCGAAGCCGCTGATCACTGATGTCACCCGTAATAGTGTCACCTTGACATGGCAACCGAGCCAGCACATCGGAGGCTCGGCCGTCACGTCGTACATCATCGAGGCCTTTAGGTAGGAGGAAGAAGGAAAGCAGCTGGGGAAGAACCGGGGAATTAATATGGCTGCACAGAGGCATCAGGTCCCCGCAGACAGGGGCAGGGTGATATTTAGCAAGCGCCCGCTCTCGGTGCCAATTGCGTGCAGATTTATGAGGCTTTCTCAGGTGCGGAATGTGTTTGTTCACAGAGAGAGATTTGCCTGTCACAGACATGACAGGAATAGCCTTGAATTACTGTGGGACATGCGTTAGCACTAAGAGGGAAAGGCTGTGAGGCAGAACCAACATGCTTTCCTGGGAAGCAATTGATGGCTGCATTAAAGGAGTCTTGAAATTCATCTACAGCATCGCTGAAGGAACAGCCAGTCTCTGCTTTACGGCTTGAGGTATTAATTCCAGAGGAAGAGATAGTTGAAGATCTGTTCGGTTTCGGTCATTTACTTATTGGATTTATTTCCCCCCCCCCCCCTCTCCGAGCTCTTGCTATGCCATGCATCTTTTCAGGGCCTGAGGACTGCTCCCAGGTCAGGAGGTTCTCTGACACTGGTCCCAGGATGACTGTCCATGTCCCAGCTTGGCTCAACATCCACCCATCCACGTCGACCAGGCTAAGATCAAGGATTCGCCACATGAGGCAGAGATCATTGCCACAGCAGTTCTGTGGCACCGGATTGACAAAAGAACTGCGCCCTCATTCACTTGTAGTTTCTTTTATTAACCCTCCATGTCCCACCTCTCCTGAAGGTTCTGGCTCCTGCTGGAATACAGTCCAAGGTCGTTGGCACATCCCATTATCACAACTGAACACTATTGTCTACTAACGTCAATACGCCTTTTCCAGCAGAGGTCTCTGGATAGCGAACACAGCCGAGGTTGTGTGTTTGCCCTGTCCCTGTCTTAGATTAAGAACAGAGAACTCATTTGCTAAAAGTTTTTTAAGGATTAACATTGTTGAGGGAAATCTGGTTTCCTCAGAGCATTGTTTTTAGCAACACTCAAAGGTATGCATTTGGATTGAGAATGACTCCTCATGATATTCCCATACACCTGAACATGTACTCCCTCAGGTTCCTAGAATATAAGGAGGAAGTCAAAAGAAAAGTAAGAAAGACTTGGATTTCTATAGCGCCGTTCACGACCACCGGATGTATCAAAGCGCTTTACAGCCAATGAAATACTTTTGGAGAGTAGTCAGTGTTGTAATGTGAGAAACACGGCAGCCAACTTGCACAGTGTGCAGTAAGTGTCCTTACAGGAGGAGAAGATTGGCTCTGCTGACTGTCACAAGAAATTATAACCAATCAGAATCTTCATGAACAAATTGACAATATTGATACACTGGAGCAATTCTTTCCCAACATTTTATAAGCAGCAATAAAAAAAAGTTAGAAGCAGAAAAAGAAAAAAAATGTTAATTTAAAAAGTAGAATATCGCATTAAAATAATTTTTAATTTGTAGCCAGGGTTAAAACGTAAAGGGAGTTGGCATGGAAACAGAGCAAACTCCAGTGGCATGTGTACGATTCATGCACCTTTCTGCTCATCGCCATGGAAACAACAACAACAACTGGCATTTTTATAGATAGCGCCTTTAATCGTCCCATGCTGCTTCACAGGAGCCTACAAACAGAAAATTGACATGAGCCAAAGAAGGAGATATTAGGATAGGCAACTAAAAGCTCAGTCAAAGAAATAGATTTTAAGGAGTCTCTTTAAGGAGGAGAGGGAGGTGGAGAGATTGAGAGGTTTAAGGAGGGAATTCCAGAGTTTAGAGCCTGAACGGCTGAAGGCACGGCCGCCAATGGTAATTTGAAGGCAGTGGGAGTTGGAGGTACGCAGAGTTCTTGTAGAGTGGTAGGGCCCGAGGAGGTTACAGAGATAGGGAGGGGTGGGCCATGAAGGGATTTGGATATGAGAATGAGGATTTTAAAATTGAAGTGTTGGCGGGTCATGAGCCAATGTAGGTCAGCGAGCACAGGGGTGATGGGTTAGAATACGGGCAGAGAGCTTTGGATGGTGGAAGATGGGACACCAGCCAGGAGAGTTTGCGTAACAAAAGCATGGAATGTACATTCCAGACACACCTGTGTTTGCTGTCATGGGAATAGGGTGGTCTCCATATCCCAGGATCTCCACCCTCATTGTAAGCTGTGTTTTCTGAAGTCAGGTAAATAGTAATGTAAATGCCAAGGCTGGAGTGATGATTTATATTTTGAGCATGTAAATGATTTTAACTGGAAATTGATGATATATTACTGGTTGCCCAGGAATTTCAAGTCAAACTTTCAGGATCTTTAATGCTTATTAGTGTTTGATAACCAGAAAAAAAACAGCAACAGTAAATTACAGAATGGGGACTGGTTGGCCTTTCACCTTTCTAATCTATGTTCAAATCCAACCAAACAGATAATGGGTGTAACTGGGTGTAAGGATCCTACAAGAAAGGAGGTTGGACAATCTCAATCCAGTTCCTTTTTAGTATCGGCCCACAGCACAAACTGTCCCAGTTTAATTGGCAATCAGATGGCTGGTTTGAGAAATAGAGAATTACCAGAGGGAGGCACTAGGAAAATTGAAGTATGAGGTAGAGTTAGTTTTACACTGCATCTAGCTGATATCATACCTACAGGTGCTTGGGGTTGAGTCGAGGGGATAAAAATTCCACTTTGCCCGGCGTGTGGCAGGAGAGCAGATCAGGAAATTGCGGATTCCCAGGCTGTAATTTCCCACCCGTTTATTTCAGTTTATTCCCACCCTCAAAGCCTCCTTGATAAAATGCAACATCCTCACTGACACCTGGGAGTCCCTGGCCAAAGACCGTCCTAAGTGGAGGAAGTGCAACCGGGAGGGCGCTGAGCACTTCGAGTCACATCGCCGAGAGCATGCAGAAAGCAAGCGCAGGCAGCGGAAAGAGTGTGCGGCAAACCAGACACCCCACCCACCCTTTCCCTCAACCACTGTCTGTCCCACCTGTGACAGAGACTGTAATTCCTATATTGGACTGTTCAGTCACCTAAGAACTCACTTTTAGAGTGGAAGCAAGTCTTCCTCGATTTCGAGGGACTGTCTATGATGATGATGATTTTAGTGAATGCTGCTTCATGGGCTGGGAGGCCATCATTTCTCAATGTACACTACCAACGTGCACCAAAAATGGGCAGAATGCAACTTTTAACTCTTAGGTGCCCAGAACAGAAGATGAAACGGGAAAATGTTTCACTCCCCGGCATTAAAAGCCCTCGCCTTAGTGAGAACAAATGAAAGGTAACATTTACAGCCATATCTTATTGCCATGATCTTATTGAATGGCGGAGCAGGCTCGAGTGGCCAAAATGACTTACTCCTGCTCCTATTTCTTATGTTCTTATGTTACAGATTCCTGATTGTAGGTAGGCCCTTCTATCATGTTTAACTGGCCTCTTAGAGTCCCATAGATTTTGTCTCTGCCCTGTATGTGTATTGTGTAAAATTGATGCCTGTTTATTGACACAAGGACAATATGCAGTCAGTAGACAAATAAGAGAAAAGCTGAGAAACTGAGCTCTTGTTAACTTTCAGTGGGATAATGGAATGGGCTCTTAACAATCCATTAGTGTGTAATGTAATGTGCAGAAAAATAAACCCAATTGTTCAGTCGCTAGTTACTTACAGGTTTATTAACGTGTTTCAATTCCCACCCAAGCTTAATGTCTACCATAAAGGCTTGATCTAATCCTCTGAATACTAACTGATTTTGAAATTACAGTGAAGCAACCTCACACAACATTACAGTTTTAAAAGCTATATAAATGCAGAGCCTCGAGGCCGAAGGGACCCTCATTTCTCTCCACACACCCCACGGCAATCTTGATCATAGAACAAATGTGTAACAGAGGAACATCCATCAGCTTTAACCACTAAAGGAACCTTGTGTGATGGATTATGTGGCCTAGGTTCTGACTGGCCATAAGAATATCAGATAAAAATATCACTGAGTGACAGAATGAATTTATTTCCAATTAAAATACTATTTAACATTCTGTAAATCTGCAGAAAGAATGCTGACGAATATACATTGACAGCATCCCTACTCGGGTTTGACACATTAAAATATATCAGCTATTCGAATGGTAACATCCATGTTTATATTCTGGGCTTTCATTTGGCTGTCAAAGGTGATTTTCAGCCAATGAAGTTCTTTTTTTAGAACTGTGCCATTATATAGCTGTGTGCAAATAAGATCATTGAGTGGTGTTAAGAAATGGTAAAAATTAATTGTTGGATCTTGTTTGAAGAAAATGCTACTTTTGTGTGTTTACCAAATTCATAGAAAATTCTGCAGCCAATTAATTTTAAATTGGTCAACAAATTTCAGGAAAAGCCTTGACAGCACAAACCCAGAGAGCAAAATAGCTGCTAACACTGGGCTGAATAACGATTTGCCTCCTTTAATCAATGCTCTCAAGCTACCAGTTGGTTTGGAAAAGAGGCCATTATTTTAAAATTCCTGCATTCTACCCATCAATGGATCCTCATCTGTTCTTGCTTTCTCAGTCAATCCGCAGGCAGCACATGGCAGACGGTGGCTGAATATGTGAAAGTAGAAAAACACACGGTGACCGGTCTGAACCTCAACACCATCTATCTGTTCATCGTGCGTGCAGTAAACATGTACGGCCTGGGAGACCCCAGCCCCATCTCCGAGCCTGTCCGCACTCAAGGTAGGTAGCGCTGAACGAACCTTCAATTCTGAATTCGCTTTTTTTTTTCGTGACAGTGAAGTATCTCTCACGCTCTTCGGGTTTTGCTGTGCTCGCTGGCAGCCATTTCATGGCTGGCTTGTCCAGTGGCTTTGTCCAATTCTGCTCTGTAACCAGCTGCTTGAAGAGGAAGCGCAAGAGTGTCTTCGACTGACTGGCACTCCCTTTGATGATAGCATTGCGAGGGTGAGCCTTGGCTCAATGATGGCGTTCCAGTCTCTGAGTCGGAAGTTTACAAATTCGAGCCCCACTCCAACCAGTTCCGGTGATCGGAGACAAGAGCTTCATTCCTAATACTGGGTTAACATGGCTGGAATTTCCCCTATAATCTCTGGGCTATCGCCCATCTATCGCACAAATAGGCAGGCTATTGCCCATTTTACCTTAAAAGTGGAAAGTTGGGCCAGAACATCGCCCAAAGATCGCTGGTCCAACTTTCGTCATGCAAGAATTTCACATTGCCGAGGTGATCGCCTACCGCAACTTTTGCCACATCGTCCACACATCGCCGGGGTTTGATTGCTCGCCGAGAAGATCGCTGGAGATCGCTGGAGAAAAGCTGTACCTGCACCAGATTTTCCATCTGTTAAAATCCCAACATGCACTATGAAGCTCTGCATGAAGAGATCTAATTCATAAAGTCCGGGGTGAGTTACCAAGACCAACAGTGTAAGGGAGCTGGATTAACACCATGAGAAAAGGAATTGTTAACACAGAGTACACAGGGATCCAGCTCGGGGCTATAATCTTATCTCTCAAATTGGACCCTTGGCACTTTAGATTACAGCCAGTTACTCCATTATTCCATTTGTAATATACCGTGTATCAATTGTAAGAATGAATGACGACAAAATTGTTAATGGATTTACAGATATTTAGGTGGTTGTTGCAATGTGTGACTGATGCATGCACCATTAATTTGAAGTCCTAGACAGGGTCTGCATTGCTGCAGTTGTTCCTATTGATTAATTAATCCTGTAATGGACCATTAAAGTACTTAGCATAACTGTTAGTAGATACGAAGGCACTTGACTGTGTTAACGCAAATTTATTGCACTACTTTTCCATATTGTCCACAGACGTGAGTCCCACGGGACAGGGGGTGGACCATCGGCAAGTACAGCGTGAGCTAGGGGAGGTGGTGGTCCAGCTGCAGACTCCGCTCACCTTGACGTCCACTACCATCCAGGTCACCTGGACAGTAAGTAGTGACTGCAACAACGAGCCACAGCAATGGCATGTAAGAGAAAGGGCAGAGCGAGAGAGAGTGTGTTGAGGGCATGGAACCCTTGTCTAACATCATTGAATACATTCATAGAAATCATAGAATCATATAAACTTACAGCCGGAAGGAGGCCATTTCGGCCCATCGTGTCCGCGCCGGCCGACAAAGAGCTATCCAGCCTAATCGCGCTTTACAGCTCTCGGTCCGTAGCCCTGTAGGTTACGACACTTCAAGTGCATATCCAGGTACTTTTTAAATGTGGTGAGGGTTTCTGCCTCTACCACACTTTCAGGCAGAGTTCCAGACCCACCAATCTCTGAGTGAAGAAATTTCCCCTCAAATCCCGTCTAATCCTTCTACCAATTACTTTAAATCTATGCCCCATGGTTGTTGACCTCTCTGCTAACATAAGAATTAGGAACAGGAGTAGGCCATTTCGCCCCTCGAACCTGCTCCGCCATTCAATAAGATCATGGCTGATCTGGCCGTGGACTCAGCTCCACTTACCTGCCCGCTCCCCATAACCCTTAATTCTCCTATTGGTTAAAAATCTATCTATCTGTGATTTGAATACATTCAATGAGCTAGCCTCAACTGTTTCCTTGGGCAGAGAATTCCACAGATTCACAACCCTCTGGGAGAAGAAATTTCTTCTCAACTCGGTTTTAAATTGGCTCCCCCGTATTTTGAGGCTGTGCCCCCTAGTTCTAGTCTCCCCGACCAGTGGAAACAACCTTTCTGCCTCTATCTTGTCTATCCCTTTCATTATTTTAAATGTTTCTGTAAGATCACCCCTCATCCTTCTGAACTCCAACAAGTAAAGACCCAGTCTACTCAATCTATCATCATAAGGTAACCCCCTCATCTCCAGTATCAGCCCAGTGAATCATCTCTGTACCCCCTCCAAAGCTAGTATACCCTTCCTTAAGTAAGGTGACCAAAACTGCACGCAGTACTCCAGGTGCGGCCTTACCAATACCTTATACAGTTGCAGCAGGACCTCCCTGCTTTTGTACTCCATCCCTCTCGCAATGAAGGCCAACATTCCATTCGCCTTCCTGATTACCTGCTGCACCTGCAAACTAACTTTTTGGGATTCATGCACAAGGACCCCCAGGTCCCTCTGCACAGCAGCATGTTGTAATTTCTCCCCATTCAAATAATATTCCCTTTTACTGTTTTTTTTCCCCCAAGGTGGATGACCTCACATTTTCTGACATTGTATTCCATCTGCCAAACGTTAGGCTATTTGCTTAACCTATCTAAATCTTTTTGCAGTCTCTCTGTGTCCTCTACACAACCCGCTTTCTCACTAATCTTTGCGTCATCTGCAAATTTTGTGACACTACACTCTGTCCCCTCTTCCAGGTCATCTATGTATATTGTAAACAGTTGTGGTCCCAGCACCAATCCCTGTGGCACATCACTAACCACCGATTTCCAACCCGAAAAGGACCCATTTATCCCGACTCTCTGCTTTCTGTTAGCCAGCCAATTCTCTATCCATGCTAATACATTTCTTCTGCAGTAACCTTTTGTGTGGCGCCTTATCGAATGCCTTTTGAAAATCTAAATACACCACATCCATCGGTACACCTCTATCCACCATGCTCGTTATATCCTCAAAGAATTCCAGTAAATTAGTTAAACATGATTTCCCCTTCATGAATCCATGCTGCGTCTGCTTGATTGCACTATTCATATCTAGATGTCCCGCTATTTCTTCCTTAATGATAGCTTCAAGCATTTTCCCCACTATAGATGTTAAACTAACCGGCCTATAGTTACCTGCCTTTTGTCTGCTCCCTTTTTTAAACAGCGGCATTACATTCGCTGCTTTCCAATCCGCTGGCACCTCCCCAGAGTCCAGAGAATTTTGGTAGATTATAACGAATGCATCTGCTATAACTTCCGCCATCTCTTTTAATACCCTGGGATGCATTTCATTAGGACCAGGGGACTTGTCTACCTTGAGTCCCATTAGCCTGTCCAGCACTACCTCCCTAGTGATGGTGATTGTCTCAAGGTCCTCCCTTCCCACATTCCCGTGACCAGCAATTTTTGGCATGGTTTTTGTGTCTTCCACTGTGAAGACCGAAGCAAAATAATTGTTTAAGGTCCCAGCCATTTCCACATTTCCCATTATTAAATCCCCCTTCTCATCTTCTAAGGGACCAACATTTACTTTAGTCACTCTCTTCCGTTTTATATATTGGTAAAAGCTTTTACTATCTGTTTTTATGTTTTGCGCAAGTTTACTTTCGTAATCTATCTTTCCTTTCTTTATTGCTTTCTTAGTCATTCTTTGCTGTCGTTTAAAATTTTCCCAATCTTCTGGTTTCTCACTCACCTTGGCCACCTTATACGCATTGGTTTTTAATTTGATACTCTCCTTTATTTCCTTGGTTATCCACGGCTGGTTATCCTTTCTCTTACCGCCCTTCTTTTTCACTGGAATATATTTTTGAGCACTATGAAAGAGCTCCTTAAAAGTCCTCCACTGTTCCTCAATTGTGCCATCGTTTAGCCTGTGTTCCCAGTCTACTTTAGCTAACTCTGCCCTCATCCCACTATAGTCCCCTTTGTTTAAGCATAGTACGCTCGTTTGAGACACTACTTCCTCACCCTCAATCTGTATTACAAATTCAACCATACTGTGATCACTCATTCCGAGAGGATCTTTTACTAGTAGATCGTTTATTATTCCTGTCTCATTACACAGGACCAGATCTAAGATAGCTTGCCCCCTTGTAGGTTCTGTAACATACTGTTCTAAGAAACAATTCCGTATGCATTCTATGAATTCCTCCACCAGGCTACCCCGTGCGATTTGATTTGACCAATCGATATGTATGTTAAAGGGAAATCGGTCCATCCTATCCACTCTATCTAGGCCCCTCATAATTTTATACACCTCAATAAGGTCTCCCCTCAGTCTCCTCTGTTCCAAGGAAAACAACCCCATTCTATCCAATCTTTCCTCATAGCTAAAATTCTCCAGTCCAGGCAACACCCTCATAAATCTCCTCTGTACCGTCTCTCGGTTACAACATGGTGTATGGTCAAAGAGATATTTAATAAGCACAGGTAACTTCAGTGCTGTCCATATCTCTTGTATGCAAACTACCAAATCACACTTGGCAATACCCAAGATGATGCTGTTTATGCTATGCATCATTTCTTTATGTACGTGTAAGGTTGTCTCCACACGCGATGCACCCCAGCTGTCGAAGGTATCAGAATGTCTACATATTGATAGAAAGAACTGTAACCGTCCTCCACTCTGTTGTATGTATCACACTGGAGTAACCACGCCAGGGAGATGGTATTAAATCTGTGTAGCCTATTACAGGAGCAAATCAAACTTTCCAGCAAGATAAGGTAACGTATCACTCGTCTGAAGATTTCACCATTAATGGTGAAAATGGGTTGCACACAAACCATTGAGAATACTGTCTGGTGACCATGAAGAGAATAAATATGAACATAGGGAGAAAGGTGAAGGGGAAATAGCATTGATTGATGGGACTTGTTTTGTAGAATTGGTATGGCACCCACTGCCTACACTAAACACTGGCACCTACATAGGCGCCACTTTTTTGGCTGGTGCAGAATCCCTGAGATTGAGGGCAGGATTTTCGTCACCGCCCATTTTGCGGCGTTAATCACGCCGGCACGGTAACTACAGCGCCCAAGAAAGGTTTGCGCCTCAGTCAGCAAAATTCATCGGCTGGGCCCTGTGCTTGGAGCGGAACGCTAAGGGAGGCGTTGCACACCTCTTTTACGGCGCAAGGCCGGCTGAGCAACTGAAAATCCGTAGCTAAAGAGCCGGCCTCAGAGTGCCCTAGAGAGGCTTCTGCGGCAAAAGAAATCGCAACTAAAAACCTAACAAACATTCCCAATTCCTTAAATGCCCCACAGTAAGTTACATCACAAAAATCACCAATTCCATCACTCACCGCCGCCGAGACAGCTCTGACCACCTGGTTTTCCGGTGGCATTGCACACCAACTCGACTCTCAGTGCTGCTCTGCGCTCCCGCAAAATCGACAACTAATTTTCCGGCAGGGCGCTGGAAGCTCGCCACCTGCCCGGAAAGCTTTTCCTCCGCCATTACTGGCCCTCCGGGGCACGAACAGAGGCGGCAACAAAACGAAAATCCGGCCCAGAGAGAGGTGTGGTGGATGGACTAGATGTAAATACCTGCTTACTTATCCTTGGTCCCAACCGGAAAGATATCAAACCAAGAGGTCCAATAAAAGATTGATCTGTTGTGAGCATTGCATAGAGAAGGAGGCTGTGTGAGTAGGCTGCAGAAAGCAGGGGGATAGCATCTTTCTACCTGATTAATTGGAAACCAATAGGGAAACAAGATTAAGGTGCATGATGCAGGACATGCTCAGACATACTGGTGTCACATGCATTAAATGCCAAGAACATGGATGAGTGCAGCACGTGGCAGGGGCCTCTGCTCCAGGGGCAGGGAGCATTAATAGTATGACTGGCCTGCATTCTTTGGGAATGTTACCAGAAATGAAGGAGTACAGATAGGACCATAGGAACAGGAGTAGGCCATACAGTCTCTCGAGCCTGTTCTGCTATTCAGTGAGATCATGGCTGATCTGTATCCTAACTCCATCCATCTGCCTTGACTCCATTTCCCTTACTACCTTTGGCGAGCAACAATCTATCGATCTCAGATTTAACATTATTAATTGAGCTAACATCTATTGCTTTTTGTGGGCAAAAGTCCCACACTTCTAACACACTGTGAGAAAAAGTGTTTCCTAACTTCTCTCCTGAATGGCCTGGTTATGATTTTAAGATTATGTCCTCTTATCCTACACTCTTCCACCAAAGGAAAAAGTTTCTCTCTATCTACCCTATCAATTACTTCCTAAATCTTAAATTCCTCAATCTAATCACACCTCAGCCTTCTATATGCCAGGAAATACAAGCCTAGTTTATGTAATCTCTCCTCATTTAAGCCTTAGAGCCCTGGTAACATTCTGATGATTCTGTTATGCACTCCTTCCAAGGCCAATACATCCTGTGTAAGGTGCGGTGCCCAGAGCTGAACACAACAGTCCAGATGTGGTTTACCCAGGGGCTTTGTATAGCGAGAGCAAAATGTCCTCCCCTTTATACTCTAGGGAGCTGAAATTGTCCCCCACCATAAGCTCCATTACCGCCTCGGAGAGGCCTCACCGAATGGGGCAGACGGATGGGCCGACCCGACCCGTCCTGCCCCCAGGCCGGAAGCGGCGGGAACGGATTGCCACACCGCCCGTTTTCCCACTGCGTCGGGGCGCGCAGACCTCTTACCGACTGGCAGCGACCCCTTTCCGACCCCCGCGGGAAATTGCCCCGTGCGGAATTGCCCTGCGGGATCGGCGCCGCCGCCGATCGGTGCTACTGACAGCTTTCCCCAGCGGGAGCTGTGTGTGGCTGGGCAGCACGTCCGCCCTTAAAGGGGAGGTGGTGCTGCCGGCGACTCCATTTTATTTTTTATTGTCGGTCGACTGCCAGGTCGGGCCGACAATTATGCCCACGGGTTCGGCCGGGCCGCCAACAAGGAGCCTGGCAACTCCTCTTGGGTGCCAGGCCGCTAGCCCGGCCGAAACCCTCCCTGGTGGCCCAGTGGACCGAAGTAAAAATTTTGCAGAGTTTGCAGGAGACCTCCCGTTTAACTGAAGGGGAGGGACATTGTGATGCGTCAGCGCGGCGCGGCAGGTCTGCGTTGCGCTGATGTCACCGGGGACGCAGTGACGTAATCAGCGGGGTGCTGATGACTCGTTGGGGAGGCTGCAAGGGCACTTCTGCCCCTCAGGCGACACGGCATCCGCTCCGACTGAAAAAACTTTTCCAATTCCTGAATTTCTCCATATTCTCTGCCCCATGGACTTTAAATAAAATGGTCGGTTGGCTCCGATCGGGGCAGGGCTCAGTTAGCCTCTGGATATAAAGGCTAACATTCCATTAGCTTTTTTGATTATTTTTTGTACCTGACTGCTACATTTTAATGATGTGTGCACATGGACCCCTAAATCAGTTTGGATCTCCACTGTTCCAAGCTTTCCACCATTTAAAAAATGCTTGGATCTATCTTTTTTTGATCTAAAAAAGATAGCCTCACACTTACCTGCTGAAGTGGGGCTTCCAAGCTCTGTTCATTAAGTGTCTAAAAGATTGCTTGGAACTTTGTATCATTGGAGAGGCCTGGCTACAGACAACCAGCAGGCAGGCTCCCCACCGGTGCAAAATAAAGACTACTTGAAGCTTCGAACCCAAACCTGGTGTTGAGTGTTTATTGAGAAATACGGCACTACACCTGCGTTTGAATCCATCTGCCACAATCTATTAATGTCTCTTTGTAATTTTATGCTCCTGTCTGCATTGCTTACTGTGCCACAAATCAGTGTGTCTTCGGCAACTTGGATATACCGCTCTCTGTTGTGTTATCTAAGTCATTAGTAAGTGCGACCCTTCCTAGCCTGATTCTTTTTGTGCAGGTTGATCGGCAGGCCCAATTCATTCAGGGTTACCGGGTGATGTACCGGACCAAGACGAGCGCCTGGCTGGTTCAGGACGTGAAATCTCCGGCCGAACGCACCACCATTCTTGTGGACTTGAAGAAAGGCACGGAGTACGAGATTAAGATCCGGCCGTATTTTGATGAATTTCAAGGAATGGACAGCGAATCTGTCGTGGTACGGACACCCGAGGAAGGTAGGATTCTGCGCACAAGTTGACAACTCGAGCTCTGGCTTGTAGACACTGTGGGGGGTGAAATTGGTGGACGCAGAAATCGCGGAACAGGCTCATAGCGAACCGGCAGCCCATTTCATACTGTGCTCGATTTGGTCTCTGTAATGTATGCACCTGTGAGGGTGCTCACAGGTTTGTAGAGCTGTTGATTCCAATATTTGAAGGGGCTGCGCCTCAAATTCTGGTTGCACTTCAGTCCCGCACTCCTGATCTTTGGGCATCCTGTGCGGAGGGGAGCGGGCAGGTCCGAGGGCATCCTCGTAGGACTGCTCCTGGGCATGGCCAAGGGTGCCATCAGCCGGTCCAGGCAGCGGGCGGTCGAGGGGGTCGTTCAGCCTGACTGCCTGCCTCTCTTCCGCGCCTACATCCGGGCCAGGGTGTCCCTAGAGATGGAGCACACGGTGTCCACCGGGACGCTCGCGGCCTTCTGCGAGAGGTGGGTACCAGAGGAACTGGAGTGCATCATCACCCCCGGCAACCAAATTTTAATTTGACCATTCAAAGTTTAATTTGTTTAAATTGTCGGTTTTAGTGCCCCTTTAATAAGGGGGCATTTGGTTTATATTTGTTTTACAGATACAACAAAAATAGTTGTAGAGGTGTTGAATTGTGAGTGGCTTAGCCAGTCATGTGATGTTTACAAGACTCAATAAAACCCCAGCCAGTTGGGTTCAGGGGGTCCACGATGAGCCAGGTGCTTGTGAGCCTGGTGGATGAACTGGTAATGTGTAGTGTGATTGTTAAACCATTGCTGTTCTTAATAAAAATGTGATGCTATGAATTCTTAAGCAAAGAACCCATGAGGCAAATACATTACAGCCTCCATTGACCAATGGAATAGAAAACCATGCATGGTGCAAAATGTGCTGCCGATTCGCGATGAACCTATTATACGTTACTGGCACAGACCATCTTCACCCCGTTTAACTTATTCAAATGGTAGTTTTTAATTGACACCATGACGGCATCTTGACACGACAGGCTGAGATATTTAAAACGGAAGCAGTTTTTCTTTAAATTGAAGTTAATCCCCTGTTTGATGCTGAAGCAGCGTCATTGCGTGGACAGATCTCAGACTGCTGCTGTCAGATTGGTTTCTAACCTGCAGACGCAAGGGGTTGATAGGACTGCGGGTAGAATCAGGTCAAGTAAAGCATGGCCTATTTACCCAGAAAATTTTGTTTCATAGCCTTATTTTCTTCCATTCAACACCCCGAGATCGAGATAGTTGGAGGGGAGGGATTCCCACAGCAGCTGAAGTCCATTACACAATGTAGGGATGATCACAGGCACGGCTGCCGACAATCTGCCGCTCAATCTTCTGCTTTTTATTTTTCTCTGCTTCTTCCTCCTAAGATCTGTTTTCAGTGTTTGTAGTGGCTCTGGGAGAAATTTGTCTGTCCAGCCTCCCAGCTGTGGAGTGCCACATAGCACAAGGGGATGAAAAGCGAGAGAGAGATAGACAGGGAATTTACTTAACTGGCGACTGAGTAAACACCCCTTTGCATGGAAAGTCCCTGTTGGCAAAACTCTGATGACGGGCATCCACTAGTAGTCCAGATCCAGACTCTGCCCCAGTGTAAGCGCAGCTTGTTTTATAGCTGGAGCAGAGAGATGCTACAAATTAAAAGTTGGCAGATTGACTTTAATGAACACTTGCAACAAAGACTGTAGATTGACTTGAAATAACAGTGAGGGGGACTTGGGATCCTGTCTGTCAATGATATATTGGGCCTGAGCATTTCCTGGAAGATTAAATTGGCTGGGGAAAGTGAGATACAGTGGATTGCACATGGTCTGTGGAAGGAAAAGGCTTGATGGGCCATTAAGTTTCCTTGCCTGAAGTGAACTGTCCACATGTGATGAGCAGCGCCACGTAATGGCTGCCCTCTGTCTCTGACAAGAAACAATGGGGGAATCAGCAGTATTGCTCCCAGGGTCATTAATAACCACAACAAGCCTTTCATCACCCGTTCTTTGGGAGGAGATGCTCTGATCTTATTTGCTCGCCATGACCAAGAGTTGTCCCCGAGGGGAGTATCTGTTTCTCAACCCAACAATTCTTCATATGGACAAACCAGTCACTTACCAATACACGGAGGCAATAATGCTGGTCTTGAATGTTGCATGAAGTTGCTCCTAAGTGACATACTGTTTTATCTATTTAAAAAAAAAATCTTTATCAGGAACATATATTGCTGTAAATTGTTGCCAGAGTGACTCCCCCAACACCACCGCTAACCAAGCTCAGCAGGACCTCGGCACATCCTTGAACTCACTTTATCTCAAATATGTTCAGGCACGAACTGCAACAAGAGATGATTCAAGAGTCCCGAGGAGTGCTTTCTCTTCACTTAAACATTCTTTTCTTCTTTGCACAAAACAAAAACAGCCCCTGCTGCCGCACCACAAGCGGTTACCGTGGCGACAATTGGCTTGAGCAACAGCACCAGTATCAGCGTGTCCTGGGAGCCACCCCCTGCTGAGGAGCAGAATGGAATCATCCAGGAGTACAGGGTAAGCTGGGACACAAGAGGGATAAATCAAGTGAACAGTGGAACAGGGGAAGCTAATGACCTGGGCCTGAAAATATATTAGCCTAATTTCTCAACAGTTGGGACACGTTCATTAAAGAATTTAATCATAATTGTTCTGAGGGGAAGAATGAAAACAAAAGAAGCCTCGTAAATCCATGGGGACTTGGCATTTTTACAATGAGCCTTTAATCGTGATAAGGTTACTGTTAGCCATATGTTCATTACTTTAATTGATCTTTAATCCCGATACAGCTGGCCTGCTTTAAGGGGAGATCTTGTCATGAATACTTGCCTCAAAAGTTCAAACAGTAAAGAATTGTGGGGTATATTTTGCACTTTCCAGGGGAAGTGTTTCCTTACAGCATCTTTTTAAACACTCACCAAGCAGAACGGGAGCTGACAGCAATTGGTGAGACATGAATTCGACAGCAGGCATGACAGAAAACTGGTCAAATCTCAATAATGCAGGCTTTAACCCCCCACAATCAGCTAACTTGAGTGTGGCACGTCTTGTTCAGGCCTCTGCAGTGTGGACAGTGAAGAACGAAACTTGTATCTAACTTAGAAGGGACAGATTGACCGAGCAGAACACGGAGGCAATCATTGATGCTGTTCTTCAAAAGAGAAACAGACTTTCTGGTTCCGCTGGGAACTCAACCGCCACACAGCGGAGACGGAGAGGATGGCGACTCATCTGTCAGTGTAAACTTACTGACAGCTAGAACAATCACTCGTTTCTACTGACTTCAGTTCAGCTCCCGCACACTGTCAGACTCAGTAATGAAATCCACTCACATCCAGTGGGGTAGATTATCATCGCAGGCTAGGTGAGTGTTCTGGCCGGACACATCACTTGTCCTTTATAGAACCCTTTGGACTTTCATTTCATTGATTTCAGTGGAATGGTAATTGAACGGGTTCTATACAGGGTGGTGATTCCTCCTTGCCAACACTCCCCTCACCTCCTCCCTAACTCCTCACCTCTCCCCTTCCCCCACCAGATTCCCACCCAGTTGAGCAAGATGCAGATGTACCTCTGTGTTACCGACTGTATCTCTACTGATGTTAATCCAGCTCCCTCACACTCTCACTCAGTAACCTCTCTCCCCCAGTGCCCTGTGTTACTGACTGTATCTCTACTGATGTTAATCCAACTCCCTCACACTCTCACTCAATAACCCCCTCCCCCAGCGCCCTGTGTTACTGACTGTATCTCTACTGATGTTAATCCAGCTCCCTCACACTATCACTCAGTAACCCCTCTCCCCCAGCGCCCTGTGTTACTGACTGTATCTCTACTAATGTTAATCCAGCTCCCTCACACTCTCACTCAATAACTTTTCCCCCAATACACTGTGTGACTGACTGTATCTCTGCTGATGTTAATCCAACTCCCTTACACTGTCACTCAATAACTCCCTTGCACTGTTTGGCCCAGTAACACTCATCACTCAGTTCACTCAGTGATATCGTTAGCACTTGGCATTTAAGCAAAATTATTCAATTTTACAAATGGGATCACAGAAGAGCAATTATGTTTGAATCTCTGCTGTTTGTTAAGAATATATTCTGGGTAGACCATGAACCCCAAAAGCATTTTGCTTCCATTTTTGAACTGAGAGATATATTAACATAGAAACATAGAAAATAGGTGGAGGACTAGGCCATTCAGCCCTTTGAGCCAGCACCAGCATTCAATAAGATCATGGCTGATCATTCCCTCAGTCCCCCTTTCCTGATTTCTCTCCATATACCTTGATCCCTTTGGCTGCAAGGGCCATATCTAACTCCCTCTTGAATATATCCAATGAACTGGCATCAACAACTCTCTGCGGCAGGGAATTCCACAGGTTACCAACTCTCTGAGTGAAGAAGTTTCTCCTCATCTCAGTCCTAAATGGCCTACTCCTTATCCTAAGACTGTGTCCCCTGGTTCTGGACTGCCCCATCATCGGGAACATTCTTCCCACATCTAACCTGTACAGTCCTGTCAGAATTTTATATGTTTCTATGAGATCCCCTCTCATCCTTCTAAACGCCAGTGTATAAAGGCCCAGTTGATCCAGTCTCTCCTCATATGTCAGTCCTGCCATCCCGGGAATCAGTCTGGTGAACCTTCGCTGCACTCCCTCAATAGCAAGAATGTCCTTCCTCAGATTAGGAGACCAAAACTGAACACAATATTCCAGGTGAGGCCTCACCAAGGCTCTGTACAACTGCAGTAAGACATCCCTGCTCCTATACTCAAATCCCCTAGCTATTAAGGCCATCATGTTGGAAAATGATCACCAATGCATCTACTATTTCTATGGCCACGTCCTTAAGTACTCTGGGATGCAGACTATCAGGCCCCGGGGATTTATCGGCCTTCAATCCCATCAATTTCCCTAACACAATTTCCCGCTTTATAAGGATATCCTTCAGTTCCTCCTTCTCACTAAACCCTCGGTCCCCTAGTATTTCCGGAAAGCTATTTGTGTCTTCCTTCGTGAAAGCAGAACCAAAGTATCTGGTCTGCCATTTCTTTGTTCCCCATTATAAATTCACCTGAATCTGAATTCAAGAGACCTACGTTTGTTTTCACTAATCTTTTTCTCTTCACATATCTATAGAAGCTTTTGCAGTCAGTTTTTATATTCCCAGCAAGCTTCCTCTCATACTCTATTTTCCCTCTCCTAATTAAACCCTTTGTCCTCCTCTGCTGTATTACAAAATTCTCCCAGTCCACAGGTTTGCTGCTTAATCTGGCCAATTTATATGCCTCTTCCTTGGATTTAACATTATCCTTAATTTCCCTTGTCAGCCACGGTTGAGCCACCTTCCCCGTTTTATTTTTACTCCAGACAGGGATGTACAATTGTGGAAGTTCATCCATGTGATCTTTAAATGTTTGCCATTGCCTATCCACCGTCAACCCTTTAAGTATCACTCACCAGTCTATTCTAGCCAAGTCACGTCTCATACCATCGAAGTTACCTTTCCCCAAGTTCAGGACCCTAATCTCTGAATTAACTGTGTCACTCTCCATCTTAATAAAAAATTCTACCATATTATGGTCACTCTTCCCCAAGGGGCCTCGCACAACAAGATTATTAATTAGTCCTTTCTCATTACACATCACCCAGTTTAGGATGGCCTGCCCTCTAGTTGGTTCCTCGACATATTGGTCTAGAAAACCATCCCTAATATACTTCAGGAAATCCTCCTCCACCGCATTGCTAGCCCAGTTTGGTTAGCCCAGTCAATATGTAGCTTAAAGTCGCCCATGATAACTGCTGTACCTTTATTGCAAGCATCCCTAATTTCTTGTTTGATGCTATCCCCATCCTCATTACTACTGTTTGGTGGTCTGTACACAACTCGCACTAGCGTTTTCTGCCCTTTGGTATTCTGTAGCTCCACCCATACAGATTCCACATCATCCAAGCTAATGTCCTTACTTACTATTGCATTAATTTCCTCTTTAACCAGCAACGCCACCCCACCTCCTTTTCCTTTCTGTCTATCATTCCTACATGTTGAATACCCTTGGATGTTGAGTTCCCAGCCTTGGTCACCCTGGAGCCATGTCTCCGTGATGCCAATTACATCATATCCATTAACTGCTATCTGCGCAGTTAATTCGTCCACCTTATTCCGAATACTCCTCGCGTTGAGGCACAGAGCCTTCAGGCTTGTCTTTTTAACACCCTTTTCCCCTTTAGGATTTTGCTGTAATGTGGCCCTTTTTGCTTTTTGCCATGGGTTTCTCTGCTCTCCACTTTTACTTTTCTTCTTTTGCTTCTGCTCCCACTCTACTTCCCTCTGTCTCCCTGCATAAGGTCCCATCCCCCTGCCATATTAGTTTAACCCCTCCCCCAGAACCAGATCCAATGTCCCAGGAATTTGAATCCCTCCCTTCTGCACCACTCCTCAAGCCACGTATTCATCTTAGCTATCCTGAGATTCCTAATCTGACTAGCACATGGCACTGGTAGCAATCCTGAGATTACTACTTTTACTAGCTCCCTAAATTCATCTTGTAGGATCTCATCCCGTTTTTTACCTATATTGTTGGTACCTATATGCACCACAACAACTGGCTGTTTACCCACCCCCTTCAAAATGTCCCGCACCCGCTCCGAGACATCCTTGACCCTTGCACCAGGGAGGCAACATACCATCCTGGAGTCTCGGTTGCGGCCGCAGAAACATCTATCTATTCCCCTTACAGTAGAATCCCCTATCGCTATAGCTCTCCCACTCTTTTTCCTGCCCTCCTGTGCAGCAGAGCCACCCACGGTGCCATGGACTTGGCTGCTGCTTCCCTCTCCTGATGAGTCATCCCCCTCAACAGTACCCAAAGCGGTGTATCTGTTTTGCAGGGGGATGACTGCAAGGGACCCCTGCACTACCTTCCTTCCACTGCTCTTCCTGTTTGTCACCCATCCCCTATCTGGCTGTGTAACCTTTACCTGCGGTAAGACTAACTCACTAAACGTGCTATTCACGTCATTCTCAGCATCGTGGATGCTCCAGAGTGAATCCACCCGCAGCTCCAGTACTGCAATCCGGTCTGTTAGGAGCTGCAGCCGGATACACTTCCCGCATATGTAGTCGTCAGGGACACTGGAAGCGTCCCTGACTTCCCACATAGTACAGGAGGAGCATAACACGTGTCTGAGCTCTCCTGCCATGGCTTAACCCCTAGATTAACTTAATTTGGCAACAGACACATGTTATGCTCCTCCTGTACTATGTGGGAAGTCAGGGACGCTTCCAGTGTCCCTGGCGACTACATATGCGGGAAGTGTATCCGGCTGCAGCTCCTAACAGACCGGATTGCAGTACTGGAGCTGCGGGTGGATTCACTCTGGAGCATCCACGATGCTGAGAATGACGTGAATAGCACGTTTAGTGAGTTATCAGTATCTTTACTGATAAAGAAAAGAAAAAGAAAAAACTACTCACCAATCACCAGCCAATCATTTACCCCCTTGGCTGTGACATCACCTTTCGATTTCTTTCTACTTTTTTGCCTTTTCTCCCCGCTGTAGCTGCACCAGCTGGCCTTTATAGGCCGCTCCGACATCCCCGAACCTCTTGTTGTGACGTCACACTTAGTTTTCTTTTCCTCCCAGGTTGGGGAGTCAGCACTGGTGGGGAAAACAAGACAAAGCAACACCTCCCGCTCCCACTTGCCCAAACTCTCCCACTTACCAAACTCTTACCTTTGCACTCTGACCTGCCGCTGGGCCTGGTGTTGCTGTGGGCAGGCAGAAACAGCTAATACAGCCTACCATTTGATGTATCTTGCACTGGCACTAACTAGCAGGTTAACACATAATTAGAGGTAGGATTATTACAAGTAAAATTTCTTTGGTGCGAATGCTTCCCCTGAATGATGCACATATGGCCTTGGCTCGAATTAGCAAGGGGATCCGTTCAGATCCACTGTAATCAACATGTTGAGGGGTACCCCCACTAGCTGAGAAAGTCACTGAAGAATTGGTATATTTACCACCAACGGGGCAATTCAAACCAATGGAGCAGCTTTTTACTGGTGGGTGGACACCAGGCAGGAAGTGGGTGGAGCGAGGGGACCACCCACCTGATGGCCCTGGGGTGAGGCCTGAGCTATTATGATAGACAGGCCTCATTTGCATCTGATTGGCCAACTGCAGATCTAGCACTCACGGGCATCTTGTCAAGTCAGAAGCGGGGGCAGGAAATCTGTTGGCTTCGACACAGAGTACAGCCAGAAGTTGGAGCTTCAAACAGGGAAGCATTCTTGTGGAGGGGAGGTGGGGGTGCGGGGGGGGGGGGGTGGGGGGGAGGGCAATCATGGGACAAGAATAATTGGGGCGGCCAGTAAGTGGGTGCAAAGAATTTTTGCGGGGTCTGACCCCACAAAATCATTTTCAAAAGATGGTGCATTACCGATTTTGTGAGTGGCCTGCAGCGGTCCCTTTAAGAACCTAGTACCAATGGGTGAAACATGTGTGATGCATGCTCTGCCCATCAGTATCGGACAATTACACCAGAGTCCTATGTATGTCCGATCACCCTGACTTGCATACTTTAATGGGGCGCTACCTGAAACAGGCGTGTACTCTGGCCACCCAGAATGTGCCTCGTGTGGTTTCATACTGTAGAGTAAGGACTTTACATTGGCGACGAGAAACTGGAATTCACGACCCACGAGAATGGCCACCGGTAGCACAGAGGAACGGTACAATGTTGGGGAAGACTGGGACGATTTTTTCGAGAGACTTCAGCAAAGCTTTGTTATGAAAGAATGGCTGGGGGATGCAGCGGCCGACAAGCGAAGGGCTCATCTTTTGACCAGCTGTGGACCAAAGACTTGCGCGCTCATGAAGGACTTACTAGCGCCCGAAAAGCCGGCGGACAAAACCTTTGAAGAACTTAGCAAATTGATCGGGGAGCACCTCAAACTGGCGAGCAGCATACATATGGCCTGACACAGATTCCACACCCACCGATGTTGTGAAGGACAGAGCATATCGGACTTCGTAGCAGACCTCCGGTGTTTGGCCAGCCTCTAAGTTCACAGACGCCTGCAGGGGGGAGATGCTAAGGGACTTCTTTATCGAGGGCATCGGTCATGCGGGAATTTTCCGCAAATTAATTGAGACCAAGGATTTGACCTTGGAAGCAGCGGCGTTGATAGCTCAAATTTTCATGGCGGGGAGGAAGAAACGAAAATAATATACGCGCGCAATTCTGCCTCTAACGCGGCGATGGATCAGGGAGTCAACATCATCAATGTGACTCAGAACCCCACAGGCAGGCAGGGGCAGTCCGACACTCCCCAGGCAGCAATAGACCCCAGAGTAGGACTTCAACAGAGACCATGGCAGGCTGAACGGACACTCACGCCATCACAATGGTCAATGCGGCCCGGGATGGGGCCATTGACACCCACTAACAGGGTACTTAAGAGCAGGCAAAGGGATAGTCAGCGTGGAATGTCTGCCCATAGTTCTTTATTCCCAACAATGGAAACTTTAACTCATGCTGGAGGTGTGGGGAAAAACACTCAGCTCGATCTTGCAGATTTCAACAGTTTGTCTGTAGGAACTGCAATCTCAGTGACCACTTAGCTCGAATGTTCAGGAAGTCTGCAAGCAGACTAATATATGAGACAGATGGACCAGAAGAGGGTTCTTTGAGGCAGGATGACTTTTGGGGCAAATCGGTGGATGCTGAGGTTCAGCGGGTCCATGTGGCGAATATTCACAGTTCATACACCAAAACGTCATCAATGATGATGAGGGTTTTATTAAACGGTATCCCTGTACGCATGGAGCTGGACACTGAGGACAGCCAGTCACTCATGGGCGTTCAGCAATTTGAGAAGCTATGGCCACTTAAAGCCAGTAGACATGGTTGGCATGCAGGTACAGCAGGCGGTTAAGAAAGCAAATGGCATGTTGGCCTTCATAGCGAGGGGATTTGAGTACAGGGGCAGGGAGGTGTTGCTAGAGTTGTACAGGGCCTTGGTGAGGCCACACCTGGAGTATTGTGTACAGTTTTGGTCGCCTAACCTGAGGAAGGACATTCTTGCTATTGAGGGAGTGCAGCGAAGGTTCACCAGACTGATTCCCGGGATGGCGGGACTGACCTATCAAGAAAGACTGGATCAACTGGGCTTGTATTCACTGGAGCTCAGAAGAATGAGAGGGGACCTCATAGAAACTTTTAAAATTCTGACGGGGTTAGACAGGTTAGATGCAGGAAGAATGTTCCCAATGTTGGGGAAGTCCAGAACCAGGGGACACAGTCCAAGAATAAGGGGTAAGCCATTTAGGACCGAGATGAGGATGAATTTCTTCATCCAGAGAGTGGTGAACCTGTGGAATTCTCTACCACAGAAAGTTGTTGAGGCCAGTTCACTAAATCTATTCAAAAAGGAGTTAGATGAAGTCCTTACTACTAGGGGTTCAAGGGGTATGGTGAGAAAGCAGGAATGGGGTACTGAAGTTGCATGTTCAGCCATGAACTCATTGAATGGCGGTGCAGGCTAGAAGGGCCGAATGGCCTACTCCACCTATTTTCTATGTTTCTATGACCCAAATTAGCACATATTGAGACACAATTACGGACTTACACTAAAGAAATCATTCCGGTGCTAGGCAGTGCAATGTTGGCTGTCACACACAATGGGTTAGTGAATCGGCTGCCGCTCTGGATTGTCCCAGGCTATGGTCCCGCACTGTTGGGGAGGAACTGGTTAGCCGAGATGAACTGGAAATGGAGGGATGTTCATGCAATGTCATCTGTGGAGCAAAGTTCGTGCTCACAAGTCCTACAACAATTCGATTCACTATTCCAACCTGGCGTCGGGACTTTCAAAGGCACTAAAGTAGTGATACACATCACCCAGGACGCCAGGCCAGTGCATCACAAAGCCAGAGCGGTGCCGTATGTGATGCGGGAAAAGATCGAGAGCGAATTGGACCGGCTGTTGAGAAAGGGCATCATCCCGCCTGTTGAATTCAGCGACTGGGCGAGCCCCATCGTTCCCGTCCTAAAAGCAGATGGCTCTGTCAGGATCTGTGGCTACCTCAAGGCCACCATCAATCGGGTGTCCCTACAAGATCAATACCCGCTCCCGAGAGCGGAGGACTCTTCGCCACACTGGCAGGCGGCAAGCTGTTCACCAAGTTGGACTTCACTTCAGCCTATATGACCCAGGAACTGGCCGACGAATCTAAACTACTGACCATCATCACCACACACAAGGGACTGTTTGTTTATAGCAGGTGCCCGTTTGGCATTCGATCAGCGGCCGCGATTTTTCAACGAAACATGGAAAGCCTGCTTAAATCCATTCCTGGAATGATCGTATTCCAGGACGACATCCTCATCATGGGTCGAGACACCGAGGAACACCTCCACAACCTGGAGGAGGTGCTACGCCGACTGGACCGGGTAGGCCTGCAACGCAAGAAGTCTAAATGTATGTTCTTGGCTCCTGAGGTTGAGTTTCTGGGCAGGAGGATTGCTGCAGATTGGATTCGGCCCACCAAATCCAACAGAGGCGATTTGACGAGCACCCAAGCCCTGCAACACATCGGAGTTGCGTTCATTCCTGGGACTGTTGAACTATTTTGGGAACTTTCTGCCGAACTTGAGCACATTGTTGGAGCCGCTACACGTGCTCCTGCGTAAGGGTTGCGATTGGTTTTGGGGGGACTGTCAGGAATGGGCTTTTTGATCGGGCGCGAACTTACTTTGTTCAAACAAGTTGTTGACCCTGTACGACCTCTGTAAAAAATTGGTTCTGACATGTGATGCATCGTCCTATGGGGTTGGGTGCGTGTTGCAGCAGGCAATGCTGAGGGTCAACTACAACCTGTGGCTTTTGCCTCCAGGTCGCGCTCTCAAGCAGAACGGGGATATGGGATGGTCGAGAAGGAAGTGCTTGCATGTGCAAAAAAAATGCATCAGTACCTCTTTGGTAGGAAGTTTGAATTAGAGACGGACCACAAGCCATTAACATCCCTGTTGTCAGACAGCAAGGGGTCGGAGGGTCTAGTAAGGAGGAGGAACTGAGGGAAATCCTTATTAATCGGGAAATTGTATTGGGGAAATTGATGGGATTGAAGGCCGATAAATCCCCAGGGCCTGATGGACTGCATCCCAGAGTACTTAAGGAGATGGCCTTGGAAATAGTGGATGCATTGACAGTCATTTTCCAACATTCCATTGACTCTGGATCAGTTCCTATGGAGTGGAGGGTAGCCAATGTAACCCCACTTTTTAAAAAAGGAGGGAGAGAGAAAACAGGGAATTATAGACCGGTCAGCCTGACATCGGTAGTGGGTAAAATGATGGAATCAATTATTAAGGATGTCATAGCAGTGCATTTGGAAAGAGGTGATATGATAGGTCCAAGTCAGCATGGATTTGTGAAAGGGAAATCATGCTTGACAAATCTTCTGGAATTTTTTGAGGATGTTTCCAGTAGAGTGGACAAGGGAGAACCAGTTGATGTGGTATATTTGGACTTTCAGAAGGCTTTCGACAAGGTCCCACACAAGAGATTAATGTGCAAAGTTAAAGCACATGGGATTGGGGGTAGTGTGCTGACATGGATTGAGAACTGGTTGTCAGACAGAAAGCAAAGAGTAGGAGTAAATGGGTACTTTTCAGAATGGCAGGCAGTGACTAGTGGGGTAGCGCAAGGTTCTGTGCTGGGGCCCCAGCTGTTTACATTGTACATTAATGATTTAGACGAGGGGATTAAATGTAGTATCTCCAAATTTGCAGATGACACTAAGTTGGGTGGCAATGTGAGCTGCGAGGAGGATGCTATGAGGCTGCAGAGCGACTTGGATAGGTTAGGTGAGTGGGCAAATGCATGGCAGATGAAGTATAATGTGGATAAATGTGAGGTTATCCACTTTGGTGGTAAAAACAGAGTGACAGACTATTATCTGAATGGTGACAGATTAGGAAAAGGGGAGGTGCAAAGAGACCTGGGTGTCATGGTACATCAGTCATTGAAGGTTGGCATGCAGGTACAGCAGGCGGTTAAGAAAGCAAATGGCATGTTGGCCTTCATAGCGAGGGGATTTGAGTACAGGGGCAGTGAGGTGTTGCTACAGTTGTACAGGGCCTTGGTGAGGCCACACCTCGAGTATTGTGTACAGTTTTGGTCTACTAACCTGAGGAAGGACATTCTTGCTATTGAGGGAGTGCAGCGAAGGTTCACCAGACTGATTCCTGGGATGGCGGGACTGACCTATCAAGAAAGACTGGATCAACTGGGCTTGTATTCACTGGAGTTCAGAAGAATGAGAGGGGACCTCATAGAAACGTTTAAAATTCTGACGGGGTTAGACAGGTTAGATGCAGGAAGAATGTTCCCAATGTTGGGGAAGTCCAGAACCACGGGACACAGTCTAAGGATAAGGGGTAAGCCATTTAGGACCGAGATGCGGAGGAATTTCTTCACCCAGAGAGTGGTGAACCTGTGGAATTCTCTACCACAGAAAGTTGTTGAGGCCAATTCACTAAATATATTCAAAAAGGAGTTAGATGAAGTCCTTACTACTAGGGGGATCAAGGGGTATGGCGAGAAAGCAGGAATGGGGTACTGAAGTTGCATGTTCAGCCATGAACTCATTGAATGGCGGTGCAGGCTAGAAGGGCCGAATGGCCTACTATGTTTCTATGTTTCTATGCATCAGCTCGCATACAGCGATGGACTCTCACGCTGGCTGCTTATGACTACTCCATCCGGCACCGGCCCGGCACTGAAAATTGCACTGACGCACTCAGCAGGCTTCCATTGGCCACCACTGAGGGGGCAGCGAACAAAGTGCCGAGATGGTCATGGCTGGCTCCCCCATCACAGCCCGCCAGATCAAAATCTGGACAACCAGAGATCCCCTCCTATCCCTGATTAAGAAATGTGTCCTGAGTAGGGATTGGGCGCCTGCACACGGAGCATGCCCTGAGGAGGTCAGACCGTTCCACAGACGGATGGATGAACTCTCCATCCAAGCCGACTGCCTACTATGGGGCAGCCGGGTAGTTATGCCCCAGAAGGGCAGGGAGGCATTCATCAGGGAACTCCACAGCGAGCACCCAGGCATTGTGCTGATGAAGGCCATTGCCCGGTCACACGTATGGTGGCCTGGAATTGATTCAGACGAACACTGTGTTCGCAGGTGCACGATGTGTGCCCAGCTGGGTAATGCCCCAGGGAGGCCCCGCTCAACCCGTGGCCCTCGCCCACCAGGCCATGGTCACACATTCATGTTGACTACGCGGACCCGTTCATGGGTAAGATATTCCTTATTGTGGTAGATGCGTACTCGAAATGGATCGAGTGCATCATTCTGAAATCCTGCACGTCATCCACCACCGTGGAAAGCCTACGTGCGATCTTTGCAACCCATGGCTTGCCGGACATCCTGGTTAGTGATAATGGCCCATGTTTCACAAGCTACGAATTCCGAGAGTTTATGTCGGGCAATGGCATCAACCACGTCACGACTGCGCCGTTCAAGCCGGCCTCCAATGGCTAGGTGCAACGTGCGATCCAAATCTTTAAGCAAGGTATGCTCAGGATTCAAGGACCCTCCCTACACGTCTCCTGCGCCCTACACGTCTCCTATCGCGTCTCCTGCTGGCCTATAGATGCCGACCGCACTCGCTCACAGGGGTCCCGCCCGCAGAGCTACTAATGAAACGGACACTCAAAACTCGGTTGTCCCTCATTCACCCAGTCCTGACTGATATAGTTGAGGGCAAGCGCAAGTCACAAAATGAGTACCATGACCGTAATTCGAGGAGGAGCTGTATAGAAATAAATTATCCTGTATTCGTCCTCAAATCACGCCATGGGGCCCAAATGGCTTGAGGGCACTGTAATTGACAAAGAGGGGAATAGGGTCATCGTGGTAAAACTCAACAATGGTCAGATATGCCGTAAACATCTGGACCAAGTAAAAAAAAAAAGGTTCAGCATCGACACGGAGGAACCTGAAAAATACCATGCGATGGAGCTCACAACGCTGCCAGTGAATGAGCAACAAGAGCAATCAGAAGAATGCACAGTCCCTGTGGTCAGCCCGGACAGGCCGGAATCACCACAGGTGACAGACACTCACGTCAGTGTCCAACAACCAGAGCCCCAACTGCGGCGCTCCACGAGGGAGCGTAGAGCACCTGAAAGACTAAACCTATGATCCCTTGGGAGGAGGTGATGTCATGTACGTCACCACAATGTAACACCACTTTATTACTGTATACACTCAACCTAGATGCACACCTTGACCACAAGGGGTGATCTTGTGGCAGACACTCCTTCTCTGATCACACAGGTATAAAAAGGGAGGTCCCACGCAGGGTCATCATCTTTGGAGTCCTGTGAATAAAGAGGTAAGGTCACAGAGTGACCTTGTCTCCAGAATGTGCCTCGTGTGGTTTCTTACTGTAGAGTAAGGACTTTACATAAACCATCATAGTTCAGAACACAGTTGGATGCTGGCTGGATGAGTTTGGGTATTAGAAGGATGAGCTCCAATGGTCAAAATGGCCTCCTCATCCTTTAATTGTTCTTATATTCTTAACAAGAATCATCACGTTAAACCTGCTGGAATAACAAATGTTCAGCATCAAGTGTCCAGTCAAATCAGCCATCAGAGCCAATCCCAATGCTGTCATCCCTTGGTTTCTGCAGATTAAGATAATTTAAGTCTGGACTTCCTAATAAACCCTAATCTTCAGATATTAAAACAGTTGGGGAAAAATATCTGGCATTGCATTACTTTTGTTTCCATAAATAACCCTGTAATTATAAAGTAATAGACATGTGAATGTACGGCACTAATATTGACTCATAATAATATTGTTCATTTCACAATGTTCTCTTGTTCATTACAAATTAATAATCTATTGATTACATTGTACTGGAGGCTCTGGTAATCCCTTGGTTAGTACAGACGGCAGTCACACAGTCGCTCACTGCCTAATCACTTAATCCCACGTTAATAACTTTATAATTAAATTGTTGTTCTTATGATTTAAAATAGGGCATTATCACAAAGCCTTGTCTCCGTTCACTATCCACGGCTACATTGCAGCCCATGTGGCTGGATGCTGAGTGAAAAGTAATTGAGATTTTCTAGATATGCCATTTCCAAAACAAACCAAATTTAAAAGAAAAGATTCCACTGATGTAAAAACAGATTTGTATGTTGCTGAACTGCTTTTATTTGTTTCAGACTTCCTTTGTGTTTTGTCGGTATGAATGATGCTGTTCTGGATTCAATGTGTTTGTTCTGGTAGATTTGGTGCTTGGGGAATGACACCCGTTTCCATGTCAACAAGTCCATTGATGGAACCGTCCATTCAACGGTGGTCCGGGGACTGATAGCTGGTGTGCTGTACCGTGTGGAAGTGGCAGCAGCTACGAGTGCTGGAGTTGGGGTACGAAGTCAACCAGCAACTGTCCTTATAAGTAAGTGAGGGAGACTTGAAAGGTAACTGCAGAAATGGATGGATGGCTATTATGTCGACAAAACAGTTAAAAGCTTTGCATCAAGTATACACTTCTTGTCGCACATACTTTCTGTAACACTTTCCGATCACACTCCAATTGCTATAAAACAGTGCATTTATTTTACTCACAGTGTGTAGCACCATGGGGTAGCAATTACACTCTAGATGACCTTGGGATGTGTTATTTGCAGCAACTGAATAGCCCCTTTCATGACCATAGGACGTCCCAAAGCACTTTACAGCTAATGAAATACTTTTTGAAGTGTAGTCACTGTTGTAATGTAGGCAGCCAATTCGTGCATAGCAAGGTCCCGCAAACAACACTCTGATAATGACCAGTTAATCTGTTTTTTTGTGTTGGTTGAGGGATACATGTTGGTCGAGACCCCGGGGAGAATTACCCTGCTCTTTTACATAGAGTGCAATGAGATCATTTGCGTCCACCTGTGAGGACAGATGGGGCCTAGTTATGGTGCCCCAGCCAAAAGGCAGCAGTTCCAATAATGCAGCTCTCCCTCAGTACTGCACTGGAGGGTCAGCCTGGATTGTGTACTCAAGTCTCTGGACTGGGGTGCGGTCTTTAAGGGACAGACCAAGTTATGCAAAGCTCCGCCTCTGCAGCAGAATAATACACTGTGCATTTCATGGGATAACACTCCTGGGCATATAAAATAGCAGGTCATCTGACTCACTGTGAGCCACACTTGGTAGATCTGATGGTATGTATCATCGAGCAGACAAAAACCTCAGTTCGCCAGCACTAATGGAGCACATCAAGACAATGCAATATAAGGGATTATATAGTGTTGATACAAAGCTCATTCATCTCATTCCATCCTCCAAGGTCCTACTCCAGGCCCCGATTGAGCCATTTGTCATCTTCTTTCCTACCGCTAGCCCTAATCCCCCATTCCCTACTGAATCATGAATTGTTCCAATTGCTTCTTGAATGCTTTGGTTTGAACTGATTCATCTGGCGACTTGACATGTGAGGAGGTTACGGGGCATTCCATGATGTGCTGCTCCCTGCTGGCAATGCTGGATTGCTAATAATTCCTGTTATTCCTTGTCGGGAAGTGCCTGCTGCCTCCCAGATAGTGAGTTGTACAGTCCAGAACAGGGCGACGGCTCACTGCAGTGTGGGCAGGTACAGCAGGAGAGGCGAGGTCGAGGCGAAGGAGTGGCAAGAGTTTGTAGAGGGATGTGATCGGGGCCCAGGAGAGGCGAGAGTTCGGGGCCTAGAAGATGTGTGGGCCCAGGGGCAGCACGGGCCAGCCCACACTGCGATATGTGTGTGCACTAGGTCCGTGCAGCAGAGCTGGTCTCCAGTCGTCTTGGTTAATTCTTGCCACTGGACGAAGACCTAGCTCTGTCAAGCCCGTGAGGTGGCTGGGGTGCAACGGCCACCACACGTTAAAAAAATCCACGCACAGGCATCTTCCACTCTTCAACATGTAGTTCGGGATCTGGAATATTATGTCCTTCATTGAAACACCTGTGAACTCATCCCTTTTTGGCATGAAAGCAAGTCATCCTCGTTTCGTGGGACTGCCTATGAATGAAAATAATGAGAGGTATTGATAGAATAGATAGGCAAAAACCAGTAGGAGAGTCAAAAACCGGTAGGAGAGTCAAAAACCAAAGCACAAATTTAAGCTAATTGACAAAAGAATCATGGGGAAGGGATGAGAATTTATTTTTCGCAACAAATTCTTAGGATCTGGAATTCACTCGTTGAAAGAGTGATGGGAGGAGATTCAGTGGTAACTTTGAAAAGGGGGTTGTATATATTCTTAAACAAGAATAATTTGCAGGGCTATGAGGAAAGAGCAGAAAAGTGGGACTAATTGGTCGCTCGTTCAAAGTGCTGGCACAGACTCAATGGGCCGAATGGCCTCTTTCTGTGCTATAAGGTTTCATATGGGGCTGAGTTTTTGGTGCTGCTCATTTCGGGGCGGTAATGGCAGCGTGTTTGTGCCCAGGAACAGTTTGCGCCTCAGTCAGCAAAATTGGGCAGCTGGGCCCCGAGTGTGGGGCGGAGCGCTAAGGGAGGCATTACACACCTCTCTTAGGGCGCTAGGATGGCTGAGTAACTGAAAATCCCAAGTTAAACAGCCGGCCTCGGAGCACACAATGGGACGGCTGGGGTGGGGGGGAAAAACCTGAAAAAAAACACAAAAACATTCCCAATAAATAACTCCCACCACCACAACATAAATCGCAAAAAAAATAAATAAAAACCGTCACGCTTGCCCGAGGTCGACATTACTTCCCTCACAGACGGTACCAGCATGGCGCGCTATGGATCGGGCGGGAGGGGGAGCCAAACATTGAGCCGGTGTCACAACCAGGGGCATTGCATACTGGCTCGCCTCTTCCGGGCGGCAATGCCCCGCACCCCTCAAAACCAGCAACAAATGTCCCGGCAGGGCGCTGGAAGCTGGCCGCCTGCTCAGAAGTGCTTACCACCGCCGTTGCTGCCCCTCTGGGGCGCTAACAGGGGCGGCAGAAGACCGAAAATCCAGCCCCATGATTCTCAAAGACAGGCTGCGACTTTCTTTTCATTGTTCTAAGCCTCAGGGCTGCCACCTTTCAAACAATTGGTCGTATTTTAAATGAGCCATAAACGATGAGTTCTGTAGAGACACACGGCTATTTGCAGACCAGTGATGCCGTAGCAACATCAAACACCGCCAAACAATGAAATGTATTTTTAGTGGTTGGTAAATTAGCTTAAAAACACAATGCAGTGTGAATTAGTATTCAGCAGGAGGCCCTTGCACGGCCCAGCTTGAAGCAACCCTTTGCAGAGAATTATTTATCGAAGACATATTAAGCAATCATTTCATATCATTTCACCATGGTGCATGGCTCGATGTCGGCAGTTCACCATGTCACCCCCTGCCTGCAGCAGCGTAGCTGTAGGAAGCAGTGAGCGAAGGTCAAATGCATCCTCACTGGGATGGGGAACACAGGAACAGGAGTAGGCCCCTTGAGCCTGTTTTGCCATTCAATTAGATCATGGCTGATCAGTATCTATCCGCCTTGTTTCCATAATCCTTAATATCCTTGCCTAACAAAAATCCATTAACCTCGGTTTTGAAATGTCCTACCTTTTGGGGAGAGCGTTGCAGATTTCCACTACCCTTTGTGTGAAAAAGTGCGTCCTGACATGGCCCAGCTCTAATTTTTAAAGTTATAAAAATTCGCTAAGCTCTGGAACTCCCTTCATAAACCTCTCCGGCTCTCTACCTCTCTTTCCTCCTTTAAGACGCCCCTTAAAACCTGCCTCTTTGACCAAGCTTTTGGTCACCTGCTGTAATTTCTTCTTATGTAGCTCAGTGGCAAATTTATCTGCTTTAACTTATAACACTGCTGTGAAGCGCCTTGGGATGTTTTACTACGGTAAAGACGCTATATCGATAAAAGTTGTTGTTGTTATGCCCCCTTGTTTTGAACTCTCCCACCAGAGGAAATAGTTTCTCTCTAGTTACCTTATTGAAGCCTTCAATCATCTTAAGCACCTCAATTAGATCACCTCTCAATCTTCTACACTTGAGGAATGGCAGGAGGTTCTTCACTTGAGCTATTTTTACACACCTTCCAGCAGCAGTTCGGAGCAGCAGCGGAACACACCTCCCAGCCACAATTGGCAAATGGCATGTTGGCCTTCATAGCAAGGGGATTTGAGTACAGAGGCAGGGAGGTGTTATTACAGTTGTACAGGGTCTTGGTGAGGCCACACCTGGATTATTGTGTACAGTTTTGGTCTCCTAACTTGAGGAAGGACATTCTTGCTATTGAGGGAGTGCAGCGAAGGTTCACCAGACTGATTCCCAGGATGGCGGGACTGACATATCAAGAAAGACTGGATCAACTGGGCTTGTATTCACTGGAGTTCAGAAGAATGAGAGGGGATCTCATAGAAACGTTTAAAATTCTGACGGGTTCAGACAGGTTAGATGCAGGAAGAATGTTCCCAATGTTGGGGAAATCCAGAACCAGGGGTCACAGTCTAAGGATAAGGGGTAAGCCATTTAGGACCGAGATGAGGAGAAACTTCTTCACCCAGAGAGTGGTGAACCTGTGGAATTCTCTACCACAGAAAGTTGTTGAGGCCAATTCAATAAATATATTCAAAAAGAAGTTAGATGTAGTCCTTACTACTAGGGTGATGAAGGGGTATGGCGAGAAAGCAGGAATGGGGTACTAAAGTTGCATGTTCAGCCATGAACTCATTGAATGGTGGTGCAGGCTCGAAGGGCCGAATGGCCTACTCCTGCACCTATTTTCTATATTTCTATGTTTCTATGACATGGGGGAGGATGAGCTTAGGCAAGGGGTGAAAATACAATGAAAAAGATGGCTTCATACCTCACAGAAAGGTGTCCTCGAGTAATATATGCAGAGCCCCCTGTGTGCGGCATATTTATTTTCTAAACGTTGACCACAGATAATTATGTTGCGCATTATTATCGGCTTTCAAATGAACTCCCAATGCAGAGGCCATGCTTCTTGATGCAGAGCGGAATGAGTGATTCAAAGCCTCCGTGTGCTGCCCGTCTGTTTATCGGGCACTGCTGCTCCAGTCACTCTTCACTGGAAGCTAGAGTCTTACCATTCCCGTGGCCAGAGGAAATCTGTTACCACAGTCGCACTGGCAAGTGCCGGGGTCTGACGGGACCCGCGGAACTGCGGCTCTCTGATTCCGTCGGGCCACCACTCGTTCTTACAGAGCGACAGCAACTGCAGGAGCACTACATGTCTGCTGGCCTTCACGCAGCAATGAGCGGTGGGCATTAAATGCAACCTTTCCTGTGCCACCCACTCCCTGGGGACAAATAAAGAAAAGGCACTCAGCTAATGTAAATGTACCTTTAGAGCGGCGAGCTCCCACGGAAGGCAAAGAAAACTACATTGATTCTCAATGTAAAAAATATTACAGCCGGAACATGAATCAGGTTTTTCCAATATTGAAAGGAATGTGGATTAACCTAAGACCATAGAATTAGGAGCAGGAGAAGGCCATAAGGCGCCTCAAGCCCACTCTGCCATTCAATAAGATCATGGCTGATCTTCGATCTCAACTGCACTTTCCCACCCGAGCCCCATATCTCTTGAATACACTCAAGGACTGAGCATCCACAGTTCTTTGGGCAGAGAATTCCAAAGATTCACAAGCCTCTGAGTGAAGAAATTCCTCCTCATCTCAGTCTTAAATGGCCGACCCATTATCCTGGGATTGTGCCCCCTAGTTCTAGCCTCTCCACCCAGGGGAAGCAACCTCTCAGCATCCACCCTGTCAATCCCCCTCAGAATCTTAAATGTTTCAATGAGATCACCTCCCATTCTTCTGAACTCCAGAGAGTATAGGCCCACTCAATGTTTCCTCATAGGACAACCCTCTCGTCCCAGGAATCAATCTAGTGAACCTTCGGTGCACTAGATGTGTCCTTTCTCAAATAAGGAGACCAAAACTGTGCACACTACTCCAGGTGTGGTCTCACCAAAGCCCTGTACAATTGTAGCAAGACTTTCTTACTCTTGTACTCCAACTCCCTTGCACTAAAAGCCAACATGCCATTTGCCTTCGTAATTGCTTGCTGTGCCTGCATGCTAATTTTGCATTTCCTGTACAAGGACACCTATATCTCGCTGAACACCAACATTTAATAGTTTTTCACCATTTAAAAAATATTCTGTTTTTCTATTCTTCTTACCAAAGTAATCATAGTTTGCCCAAGTGGGATTTGAACTCACAGTCTGTGGAACTCTAACTGACGTCCATATCTTCTCTGACAAATTCCTCACCTCAACTTGAAAGAAGCTGCTTGTAAAAAATCAGTCTGAAAAAAGTGGTCAGTTAATCTTACCCTAAAGGTGCAGTACAGTCCATTGAATCATTCCCTAATCGAACGTGTTACTGAGAGGAACCATGGGCTCAATTTTCCCCAAAGGTGTTTTTGGCGTACTTGAAGAGTTAGGCCCATTTTTTTGGGGCCTCCCGGTCCACTCCTCTGGCCCGAGTGGCCTCCTGGTCCGCTCCCCCGCCCCTATCCCAGGCCGAGTGACCTCCTCCCTCCCAGTCCCTGCACCTAACTACACCGAAAGGCTTCCCCCCACTCTCTCCTCCTCTCTCTTACCTCTCTTGCTGCTTTCCGGGTTGCACTTACCTGCGCCAATTTTCTTACCTGCGCTGATTTCCTTAACTCTCCAGAAGGTTTTACTGCAGAGGCCGCATATGCTGGCCTAAGAAGAACTGGAGTAATTCTCAGCTGGCCAAACTTGCCTAAATGGCCAGAATTGGCACGATTGGCAGGTTCCGCCCCCTTTGGCTGAAAAAAAAAGTACCTAAAAAAAATCAAAACTAACTGAGTTATGCCGGTGCAAATTGATCGGGGAAACTGTTATTTTAAACTTAGGTTAAAAAAAGCAGCCTGCTCAAAAAAAAACGCCGCAAATCACGGAGGAAAATTGAGCCCTTTAGCTGCTCCTGGCGTGGCTCAGTTCTCCCTTGCTGCAGAGTTCTATACTTGGCACTGCTGGTTCAAGGAAGCCTGGGAGCTGGAATATTGACTGTGCTACAGCCAGAGACCAGGGCCTAGGTTTTTTGCTCAAGTTACACCAGCACAGTGGACGATGTTGGAAGCTTCTTGGGGAGTCGCTCTATTACCTCTCCAATCAGTCTTGCCACTTGGGTATATAATACTTCTACACAAATATTATAATTACACATAGATGATAGGACTACATCATACCATCATTTCAGAATATAGGAACTGGAATAGACCATTCAACCGCTCAAGTCTGTTCCGCCATTCAATCAGATCATGACTGATCTGTACCTCATCTTCATTTAACCACCTTTGCTCCCTACCCCTTGATAGCCTTAGCCAACAAAAATCCATCTATCTCAATTTTTAACATTTCCCTTGACTCTGCAACAACAGCCTTTGGGGGAGAGAGTTACAAAATACCCTTTGTGTGAAAAAATGCTTCCTGATTCCACTCCTGAATGGCCTGGCTCGAATATTAGGATTGTGTCACTTTATTTTGGATTCCCCCTCCAGTGGAATTAGCTTCACTGAATCTACCCTATTGAATCATAAAGACCTTGATTTGATCATCCCTCAACTCAAGGGAGTACAAGTCAAGTTTATGCAATACAGCCTCATAATTTAACCCTTTAAGCCCTGTATTGTTCAGGGTGTCGGTGGGAGATTTAAATTGATTCAAATGCTCAGCTCCATGACGGAAAGTGAATCAGGCGGGATGTGACTCGGGGGAGTGGGACTCGAGGCGGGGGGGGGGGGGGGAGTGTGACTCGCGGAGGGGTGACTCGGGGGGTGGGACTTGTCGGATGGGACTCGGGGGGCGGGGGGGGGGAGTGGTGTCTCGGCGGGGGGGGAGAGGTTGAATCGGGGATGGGGTGGGGGTGTGACTCGTGGGATGGGACTCGGAGCAATGTGACTTGGGCGGGGGTGGGGGGGTGTTGTGAGACGGGGGATGGGAGTTGGTGGGGGGGGTTGACTCAGAGGATGGGACTCAGGGGTGTGACTCGGGGTGCGGGGGAGGTAGGGTGTGGCTCGGGCAGGGGGTGAGTGACTCAGGCGGGGAGGGGTGACTTGGGCGGGGAGGGGGGGGTGGGTGACTCGGGGGGACGATTCATTGTCGCTCATTTCACGTCACCGCCCAAGCCGAATTTCACCCTGATTTCTTTTTAGAATTGTTTTTATTTTTGTTCCTTTTGAAGCTTCTTCTAATCTGCTCAACTCTTCCCAGATCCAACTTCAGACCAGGAACCAGTTCCCGTGGAGAACAATGAAAACGTCAGCCTGGCAGAGCAGATAACGGACGTGGTGAAGCAGCCGGCATTCATCGCTGGCATCGGAGGGGCATGCTGGGTCATTCTGATGGGCTTTAGCGTGTGGCTCTACTGCCGAAGGAAGAAACGGAAGGAACTCAGTCATTTCACAGGTCAGGAGGGTAACCACCACAACAACCTGCATTTAAATAGTGTCTTTAACACAGTAACATGTCCCAAGGCACTTCACAGGAGCGTTATCAAACAAAATTTAACACCAAGCCACATAAGGCGATATTAAGACAGATAGTCAAGGAGGTACGCTTTAAGCAGTGTCTTAGAGGAGAGAGAGGGGGAGTTGTTTAAGGAGGGAATCCCAGAGCTTAAGGCCTAGGTAGCTGAAGGCATGGCCGCCAATGGTGGAGTGATGAAAATCCGGGATGTGCAAGAGGCCAGAATTGGAGGAGCGCAGATATCTCGGAGAGTTGTAGGGCTGGAGGAAGTCGCAGAAATAGGGAGAGGCGAGGTCATAGAGGGATTTAAAATCGAGGCATTGCTGGACCAGGTCCAACGTAGGTCAGTGAGCACAGGGGGAGATTTAATATCTTCTCCACACCCCAACTACATCTCGGCAAGGGGGCAGATGCACTATTCCCACCAACCCGTCTCTACCACAGGGAACAAGTGAGTACATCCACCCGGCTCCCTTTTATATTGGGGTTCCTTGGCCACTTTCAGCACCAGCAGGCCCTTCGTACAGTGCGTCGTTTGGTCTTGTGATTTCCTCAGATTTCTCAGTAGAGTCAGAGGGATAGATCCTGTTCTCTGCAGCTGCAACCAAGGGTTCCGAAGGTTGTGAGGCCTGTCCGGTGCCAGGAATAAAGACATCTCCACGTGACTGGAGAAGAACTTGGAGTGAGAAAGGGAGGATCCAGTTGTCGTGGTTCACGTAGGAACCAACGACAAAGGGAGAACTAGGAATGAGGTTCTGCTGAGAAAGTTTGAGAAGTTGGGGTCTAAATTAAAAAGCAGAACCTCAAAAGGTAATAATCTCTGGATTGTTACCTGAGCCATGCGCCAATTGGTACAGGGATAAGCAGAATATAGAATGTTAAATGCATGGCTCAAAGAGTGGTGTGGGAGGCAAGGGTTTTGCTTCATGGGGCACTGGCACCAGTACTGGGGAAAGAGGGAGCTGTTCTGTTGGGACAGGCTCTACTTGAACTGGGCTGGAACCAGTGACCTGGCGAATTCAATAACTAGGGCAGTAGACAGGGCTTTAAACTCATGAAGGATGGGTGATGGGAGGATTCAGGAATGAGTAAATTTAAAAGCAGCAAGAGAAATGTCAATGCTTTAGAGCAGAGCAGAGTTTTGGATACAAATAAGCAGAGTGGGTCAGGAAGGGACAGAGAGAGTAACAAATGGCATAGGGCATCAGTGACTAAGGTGACAACAGGGAAAAATCGACAAATACAGAGCTAAAGGCACTATATCTGAATGCACGAAGCATTCGTAACAAAATAGATGAATTAATAATGCAGATAGAAATTAATAGGTTTGATCTAATAACCATTACGGAGACGTGGGTGCAAAGTACCAATGGCAACTAAATATTCCAGGATACTTAAGTTTTAGAAGAGATAGGCATAATGGAAAAGGAGGAGGTGTAACCCTGATAATAAAGGTTTGTATCAAGGCAGCAGAGTAAAGGATCTTAGCTCAGAAAATCTACCACTGCTGGTTGGGCCTAGGGAGGGGGAAAACACCCCAAAAAATACCAATAAACAAAAAATAAAAATTCACAAAACATTCACAAAACCCTTACCTACTAAATCGCTGAAACAGAATTAAAAAATAAAAACTTTAACTTAGCTTTGTTGCAGGTCTTCAACGCCGGTTTTTCCCGGCCGCCAACCCCTGACCCAGAACCCCTGACCCCTGACCCGCAGCCAATGCTGCCGAACCCGGAACCATCACCACCCCCATTCCGCCGTCAGACTCCCCAGGCAACCCCCAAGATTCCCCAGGCCCCTTCCCCCGGACTCCCCAGGCCCCCTCCCTCGGACTCCCCAGGCTCCCTCCCCCAGACTCCCCAGGCCCCCTCCCCCAGGACCCCTCCCTCAGACTCCCCAGGCTCCCTCCCCCGGACTCCCCAGGCTCCCTCCCCCAGACTCCCCAGGCCCCCTCCCCAGGCCCCCTCCCCCAGGCTCCCCAGGCCCCCTCCCCCAGACTCCCCAGGCCCCCTTCCCCAGACTCGCCAGGCCCCCTCCCCTGGACTTCCCACGTCCCCTCCCCTGGAGCAGCATTCATCTAACACCAGTAACACTTGCACAATATCTGTTCTTTCAACTCCATTACAGCACTAACTAAACTCATCACCTTGCAGGTAGATGGCCCTGTCCTTAAGACACTGACTGTGTGGGCTGTTCAGCTGATCTTTGCTCCGAGATAGTGAAGCACTGCAGTGATTTACTCAAGGTCACCGAGTAACTCGGGTCGTGAAGTCACATGACGGTGCCATGTGCCTGTTAACATTCAGCCGCCCCTTCCTAGGGTTTAAAAAAAAATTGTTAATGTCTCCCTCTGTATGAGGCCTCCTACAGCACTCAATGTGTGGGGAATCTCCGGTAGTGACCCATGCACAAGTCGTCTGCAGTACAGTGTGCTGCACAGCTAGAGATCTGATTTCTTTCTTAAGTTTAAAAAAAAAATTGGATGTCAGCAATTTTGTTGTTCCAATTTCCTCTCTCCTTTAGTCCTACCTTTGCTCAAACAACATAAATAAATTTTTTTTCAAATTGACATTCGCATGTCTTCCCTCAATCTACGGCACAATAGTTTTGTAACGATTCGGACCTTATCCTGTCACTATAGAGGTCAGAGGTCATTTTTGAGGACGACTATGATGCCCCCTTGTCAATATGGCCAATTAGCGGTATGGCCTGGGTTACACGGAGACCCTCTGCAGTGTCGATTCCATCTGCTGACCATCCTCTATCTTTCTTTTCTTTGCAGCTTCATTTGCGTACACTCCAGCAGGTATGTTATGCAGCCATTTTATATTCTCCCAATATTTTGAACCATTGCCTTGTCATCTAATATACAAAGTTACAACTTCTACAATTGTGAAGGATTAAGCTATAAAGTTCCAAAGCTCATAGCTACTCCCTGGAGTAATAAGTGCATTCTGCAACCCAGCTTTTACACAGCATCCAGATGAGTTTTTTTTTCACAAGGACAAGAAAATTACCTCCACTATTGAGGTTCAGTGCACTCCTATTAAAAGAACTACGAACTAATTCCTGTCTGTCTTTTCAAATTAAATGATTTCTCTGGAATGGTAGCCCTCAGTCCGATCAATTTTATTCAGTGTACGGTGAACCCTTGTGATGCTGCTTTAAGTGCATGCTGGGAGAGCAGAGTTGTTTGGAAACCTGATGACAAAATGGCCGCCTGTCAATGCTGAGGATAGAACTGGTCAATAAAATTGATTTTCTTTTCAAAGAACCACTGTAAGCAAAAAAAAGAGAGAAATAAATTAATGTAGATCAATCAGGCTGGGTCTAGACACCAAAAGGATGGCAATGTAGTGATTTTCATTATGTAAGATAATTCTTCTAAAAGACAGGGGAGTCCGAAATATGGGCTACATCCAACTCACAAGCCCTGACAATTCGGCCCTCAAAGCACATTTTTCTAGTCAGTTATAACTACTGAATACACAATAGAAATGAAACGCAAATGATGCTACAATATGGAAACAGTGGTCCATGTAGTGCGTCAACACAAAACCCAAGCTGCCAGCTTTTTGAGGTGCCCCACAGTTGCACAGAGAGAAAGCCGAGGTGAGAGGTCATTCTAATCCCTAGCTTGTCCTGCTGCAGGGGCCAGTGTTATGGGAGCTCGGACCCAACGTCACAGGTCTCCAGCCCGTTCCTTTTTGCTGCTCCTGAGAATTGGGCAACCCCGGCGATAATGAAGAGGAACATCTATCAGAATAAGTGCAGAAACAAATACAAAACGTTTCCCGAGATTAGTGCTCAACCCTTGTGCTCCCGGTGCGGAGCCACACCCAGCAAGAGCACATACCGGAAGATTGGGAGGGCACTGAGCCCAATTTTCCAACCAACATAGTTGGTGAGCATTGCGTGGCGTGCTCCCAAATATCTGACACGTGCTCGGAATGACCCTTTGACTTCTCTTTCCAATTTGGAAATGTCCGGTTTGCCCAAGAGCTGAACTGGGTCTGTTGCAACCTTCGCCCGCGAGCAGGACACCCGGCAACTGTAGCTGATGATAGTGCCTGGCGCCATGAGACTCAAGAAGGCAGAAGGGGCGAACAAGAATCTCTTTACCATTGTAATGTTTTATGGACGTTCCATGAAATATGAAATATAGACGCATTTATATAGCACCTTTCACAACCTCAGGATGTCCCAAAGCAGTTCACAGCCAATGATGTGCTTTTGGAGTGTAGCCACTGTTGTAATTTAGGGAATACAGCAGCCAATTTGCGCACAGCAAGATCCCGCAAACAGCGCTGTGATAATGACCACAAAATCTGTCTTATTATTATTGGTTGAGGGATAAATATTGGCCGGGACACCGGGCGAACTCTTCTGTGCTTATTCAAATAGTTTACTGGAATCTTTTATGTCCACCTGAGAGGACAGGCTGGGTCTCGCTTTAAAGTCTCATCTGAAAGTCGGCACCTCCGACAGTGCTGCATTCCCTCAATACTGCACATAGTGTCAACCTAGATTTTGTGCTCAAGTCTCTAGAGTGGGACTTGAACCCATAACTTTCTGACCAGAAGCGAGTGTGCTACCACTCCTTATTAATATGAATTAGTTTAAGTTTTGGTGCAACAACGGCCTCCCTGACTTTCTTTGTGTTATGTCTCGAATAAAGCAATGTGACTGAGTACTATAGACGTGAGTAAGTGTGACCTTAGTCTCTTTATTCTAACTGGTACAGCATGGGAGGCCTGCTTATATACAGTGCTCCCAAGGGATGCTGGGATCCCTTGGAACTCCAACAGATGTGCCCTCTGGTGGCGGTAGAATGCTGGTTACATAGTGTTGCATACACAACACTTTGATTACTCTAGGGAGTCGGACAGAAAATTCCCAGAGTTTTTCCTGAATTGGCCATTGGTTTTTCTTTCTCCCTCTTTTTGCCTCTCCCAGAAAACAGCGCCACTAGGGGTCGGGAGGTCAGTGTATAAGGTTGCATTCTGCACTCGAATGGGGCGAGCTTGATATACTCGATGGTCACTTTTCCTCCTCTCTTGTCATATGTGTTCATTATGGTTTAACTGGTATTTGCTTTCATGCAGTGGCTTTTCCACACGCGGAGGGCTCAGGCATCACCAGCAGCAGGCAAGTTACAATCCGCTGAATTTTAAAAAAATTCCACGTACTGTAATTTTCAAGTAGTCACACTGAGCTGTGGTAGTCACCTCCTAATGTCTCCTCCCAGGCCAGGAATCCTGAACGCAAACGTCACCAACTACCCTTGGCTGGCGGACTCGTGGCCAGCCTCCAACCTGATGCGGAACAGCAACGGAAAGGAAACCACTGCCAGCTCCTGCATGGCAAAGCACGATGCCACGGAGCGGTTCTACAACGGTGAGCGTAATGGAGTTGCTTCATGGGTTATTTGTTTAAGAATTCATAGCAGCACATTGCTATTAAGAACTAGTTGGTTTATTAGCAAAAGGTTTAACAATCACACTACACATTACCAGTTCATCCACCAGGCTCACAACCACCTGCCTCATCGTGGATCCCCTGAACTCAACTGGCTGGGGTTTTATTGAGTCTTGTGAACATCATCATATCATCATAGGCAGTCCCTCGGAATCGAGGAAGACTTGCTTCCATTTCTAACATGAGTCCTTAGGTGGCTGAACAATCCAATACGAGAGCCACAGACTCTGTCACAGGTGGAACAGATAGTCGTTGAGGGAAAGGGCGGGTGGGACAGATTTGCCGCATGTTCTTTCTGCTGCTTGTGCTTGATTTCTGCATGCTCTTGCGATGAGACTCGAGGTGCTCAGCGCCCTCTCAGATGCACTTCCTCCACTTAGGGTGGTCTTTGGCCAGGGACTCCCAGGTGTCAGTGTGGATGTTGCACTTTATCAGGGAAGCTTTGAGGGTGTCCCTGTAACATGTCCTCTGCCCAGCTTTGGCTCAATTGCCGGGAAGGAGTTCCAAGCAGAGCGCTTGCTTTGGGAGTCTCGTGTCTGGCATGCGGACAATGTAGCTCTACCAACCCGAGAGCACATTCATCGGTGCTTACATTACAGTGAGTGAGATGCCAGGTTTGTACAGAGTGGTCCCTTCTTCTTCTTTCGTTGGTCGTAGCAAAGCAAATGAAATGTCATTACCCAAGTCAGAGTGCCCACGCTGACAGGCGAGTCATCTCTCGCCATCCGGCGTGTTTGTGCACTTGTGCTGCTTTAGAATATGATATCCCACAGGCACTGGTTTTGTTGTCGTGCTACTGATCCCGCACAGAGAGTGGGAGAAGCCGATTTCACAGGGACCGCTGGCTGCACCCAAGCTGACAGCTTTTTGCTTTACCGACCTGCGCTCCCCACGGGCACGGCTCCCCGCTGGGAGCACTGCTTCGTGCAATCATGTCTCTATGTTTCTCCCGCCTTATTTTCGGTGCCATGTTTCTCAAGCCTTGGGAAACCCGGCTGGCAACTGTTCAATTTAAATCAGGCTCCCGATTGCACTGTTTTACACTTATATAGAATCTTAGTTGGGCCACACTTAGAGCACTGGGCACAGTTCTGGTCTCCATCTTATATAGAGACACTGGAGAACATGCAAACATGATTTACAAGGAAGATACCAGAAGTAAGGTTATATCTACCAGGAAAGACGGAACAGGCTGGGGCCCTTTTCTCCAGAAAAGAGAAGACTGAGAGGTGACTGAGGGCTTTAAGATTATGAAAGGGTTTGACATGGTAGGTGTAGAGCATGTTTCATGTTCGAGTTTTACAGCAAGGCCTCATTTAAATAAAACTTCCTGGACTGCCGTCCGACACACGGCCAGATTTGTTACCTGCCTAACGGGTGGGAGGCAGGGTTTCCCATTTCAAGATATTAACCCCTTGATGACCCTTTCCTGCCCGTCAGGGTGGTGGAGCTGGGATGGGTGGGGCAGGGTTAAAACCGAGGCCGCGATGTGGGGAATGGTGAGCATTAGCCTGCATCGCCACTCTACGACGCTTGGCCTTAATCTTCTCACGTACCCTCCCTCTTTGTCACGTTCCCATTGGGTTTTCCACAAATAACTCACGAGGCCCCGCCTGAAGACATCAGCCCTGCATGAAATGCTGCACCGTCAGTTGACCTGGCATATCGATCTCTACTAATCTGGTGGGTCCCACTAATAGTCTCAAACAGTTTTAGGTCATTCACATCAGGAACAGCTGAGTGAATTATTGATGAGCACTTTCCGCTCTATTAATCCGCGCTCCCTTTGTGCTTTATTGACAAACATCATTGCGTTTGAAATGTTTTATATCCTTTTATGCCTCGATGCAGATGCCGGCATTTCCAACTACATTGCTCAGACGGAGAAGTTTGGAACGATGGTATCGGACGGGCCCATCTACAGCACCATTGATTCTGCCAGCGACGAGATGCATACGTTCAACGGGGCCTTCCCACCTCAGCAGACCACACTATACGCCAGCACGCCCGTGGTGCCGATTGGAGTCCAGAACCAGTACACGGTGGACCCAGTCAACGGGCACTGGGCTGCCCAGCCTGGACCCTCCAACACTCAGTACTCACAGCCCGAGCGCGGCAGGCCAGAAGCTGGTAAGATGTTTGAAAGCTGGCATCATTTTATCAAACCGATTGTTAACCATAATAAAATCTCTTTGGAGCTAGACAGCAGGTCCGTCAACATCTGAGAGAGAAAAGGCGTTAATGTTTTGGGTTAGAGATCCTGGGGTTTTCTGCTGCTGCCTTGGTCTGCCCATGATTTGCTGCCAGTTCATGTTAATGGACAAGAAAATAAGGCCTGGCATGTGCTGAAGCTGTTCAGGATGTTTTACTATTTATCTTCCCTCAAATCATTTCTCTTTCACAGTGCCAGCTATGGCTCAGTGGGTAGCACATTCGCCTATGAGTCAGAAGCTTGTGTGTTCAAGACCCACTCTAGGGAGTTGAGCACAAAAAAATCTAGACTGACACTACAGTGCAGTAGTGAGGGAGTGCTGCACTGTTGGAGGTGCCATCTTTCGGATGAGACATTAAACCGAAGCCCTGTCTGCTCTCAATGGTGGATGTAAAAGATCTATTTCGAAGAAGAGCAGGGGAATTATCCCCAGTGTCCTGGCCAATATTTATCCTTCAACCAACATCACAAAAACAGATTATCTGGTCATTATCACATTGCTTGTGGGAGCTTGCTGTGTGCAAATTGGCTACTGCTTTACCCACATTACAAAAGTGATTACACTTCAAAAATACTTAATTGAGTGTAAAGCGCTTTGAGACTCCAATGGTTCTGAAAGGAGCTATATAAATCCTAGTCTTCCTTTTGCCCCTCCTGAGACTTCCCAAATCATACGCGCTGTAGGATCCTACCACTGGCTTCTGCCAATGCAGCTTCGTAGTCAGGCTGTAGAAACATAGGATCAGGAGGAGGCCATTCGGCCCCTCGAGCCCGTTCCTCCATTCAATGAGATCATAGCTGATCTGCACCTTAACTCCATCCACCCGCTCCACATCTTTTTATACCCTTGGCTAGCAACAATCTATCAATCTAACCAGGAAACTCGGAGAAACAATGGGAGGCAGGCAGAACTCCGGGAAATTTTACGGGGGCAATGTGTGTATATTAATTATGTATATGTTTGTGTGTGTATGCATGTGCGTTATGGGTGTTTGTATGTATGTTGTGTCTGTGAGTTGTGTGTGTGTTATGTGTGTCCATGTCTGTTGTGCGTATGCTCTTTGTGTTATGTGTACATATAGTGGGTGTGTCTGTGTTTGTCTGTGTGAGTGAGTGTGTGTAGACATTGGATGAGGACATCAGATGCTCGATAGTCAAATAATCTGTTGCCACATGAAGAGTGGTCACCTGGGCAGGGTGGTTGCCAGAGCCCAGGGTATTATACCCAAGTGTGAATATACACTCGCAGAAGAGCAAGGGAGAAAATTGGCCTTCATCTAGCTTGTAAATGATGACAAGGTCTTACTAAATAATATAGCTTTCATTTAGATAGTGTTTTGTTGTGTCACTGAAATATCTCAACATGATTAATACTTAATAATTGCAGTGATTGTAGGAGATGGACCTTTAAATGTCTCACCTGAAGGGCACGAAGGGGCTGAGGATTCATATATTTTTTTTGTTCATGGGATGTGGGCGTCGCTGGCAAGGCCAGATTTATTGCCCATCCCTAATTGTGGTGAAGCCGCCTTCTTGAACCGCTGCAGTCCGTGTGGTGAAGTTAATCCTACAGTGCTATTAGGGAGGGAGTTCCAGGATTTTGACCCAGTGACGATAAAGGAACGGCAATATATTTCCAAGTCAGGATGGTGTGTGACTTGGAGGAGAACGTGGAGGTGGTGGTGTTCCCATGCGCCTGCTGCCCTTGTCCTTCTAGGTAGTAGAGGTCACGGTTTTGGGAGGTAGCAACTAGTCCAATACAAGCCAGAAACAGATCGGGCAATGATTAGTGAAAGCAAGAGCCTGAATATACTAAGCAACGTTCTCCCTCCCACAGGTGGGAAAACTGGGAAGCAGAAATTAAATGCCAAACCAGTGAAAGCCACACCACTAAACTGGACGGATTTGCTGCCACCCCCTCCGCCCACTGTGGACATCGACTCCTACGAGGATGAAGAGGAACTGGAGTATGGGTATGTAACGCGACATGCGAGCATTCACTGTAAATGCACTCAAATGTAGGACCTGGAAACCTATAAACATGGGGGCCCTCACCCCTAGGCCCAGATCAAGGGTCTTGACCAAGTTTCCTGCGGGTTGCAGACCTAAAGCTAGCCAGAATTCGGCACCGATTGGCGCTACATTGGTAACCTTGATCAGAGAGGCCATGAGGGTGTGGGAAATCTGAAAAAGAAAGTAATTCCTAAAGGGAATGGGGTCAAATTTCCCTGGGCTGCGAATGTAGCACGAACACTGGAATCAGGAGGCATCTTTTCCATCTTAAATAGGCATTACAACAGTGACTACATTTCACAAAGTACTTCATTGGCTGTACAGCACTTTGGGACATCCTGAGGCCGTGAAAGGTGCTATATAAATGCAAGTCTTTCACTTTGTTTCTCGGACCCCCGCCTGCCTTTAGCCGGAATCTCAGCGATGACCTGTATTGTCGTTGTTAATATCACGACGGCGAGTTGGAGGTGGGATTTTGCTTTTCAAGATTTTAATCCCTCGGTCGACTCTTTCCTGCCTGTCCAGGATGGGGGGTGAGGGGGTGGTGGGTGTGTTTGAGTAATCCGGTATGGGCAAGGGTCTGCGACTCAATCCTTTGAAATCCCTGACATACTATTGCCCTTACCCCTGTAATTCAGCAATGGCAAGGCTCACATGATTCCAGTGTAATATTGAATGAGTGAGAATTGCTTCCCTTCTGGTTTTTTGCTGGAGAGTAAGTTTTGCTGCCATTGTTTTGAAGCCCCGGCCTTGACGAGTGGTGCCCCCCGCTCCCTGAGAGAACCTACTTAGTAGAAGGCGCCCGCGAGGAGGAAGGCCCGCCCCCACCGCCCCGCGGAGAGGCATCATCCCCTGCTACTTCATACGGGCAGCAATCCACAGCGACACTGACACCGTCACCTCGGGAAGAAGCGCGGTCAACGGGGCACGGGGCGACCGAGGACATTCCACGGCTGCATCAGTTCGAGATTCCACATTTACCCCGGTGAGCGTGCTTACAAGCTGGCCACTATACGCACAGTGTGCGATTTTGAAGGTCTTACTCTGTGACAATTGAGAGAACTAACTAAAGAATACGATTGAGAAACGAAGCTCTGATTATTGCACAAAGTGGTTTGCTAGATTAAATGCTGTTATTTTACTGTTATTTTACTCTTTCCTCCTTTAAGACGCTCCTTAAAACCTACTTCTTTGACTGCCAGCATTTCGTCTTGTGTAGCTCGATTTCAAATTTATTTGTTTTGTCTTAAAACACAGCTGTGAAGCGCCTTGGGATGTTTTAATACGTTAAAGGCGCTATATAAATACAAGTTGTTGTTGTTGTTGTTGTTCAAATCTCTTCATGGCCTTGTCCATTTATATCTCTGCACTCCTTCAACTCTGACCTTGTGTGCATCCCTGTTTTTCATTGTTCCATCATTGGTGGCTGTGCCTTCAGATGCCTAGACCCTAAAGTCTGGAATTCCCTCCCTAAACCTCTCTGCCTCTCTACCTCTTTCTCCTCCTTTAAGTTGCTCCTTAAAACCTAGCCAAACTTTTGGTCACCTGTTCTAATTTCTCTTTATGTGACTGTGTCAAATGTTGTCTGAAAATGCTCCTGTGAAGCACCTTGGGACATTTTACGATGTCTGTGGTCATCAGTTTTTGCCATCTCTACTTGTTCTGAGAAGGTGCTGGTGGGCCTTTTACTTATAACACTGCCATCCTTGTGGTCCCACAAAGAAAGTGTCTAAAATGTCAAAGTATAAAATGTAGAAAGCTGCTTTATGTCCCAGTGCTGATCACTCACCTTGATAGCTGCAAAACATCACAATAAACTTCAGAGCTGTCACTGACAAAGGACGGACATGAAAAGGATGCTGTGTAGCAGTGCTTCAGTGAGTGGTAAAGGCTGAGCTCACTATTGTGATTCATGACCTCAGCCATTATGGGAGAGCCTGTTCAGTTCAGCCACCTTCCTTATAGGAGGGACACTAAATGAGTGGTTCAGTCAGAAACTCATGCTTCTCTGCTCCAGAACCAAATGTTCATGTTACTACATGAATGAAATTCGAGTGCACGTCAAAGAATGCCCAGGATTCGGTTTTGTAACACTGGTAGGGAATGAAGATGCAGCATGGAGCACACTAAATGAAGCAGGATGAAGGACTACTTCAATCTGCCAGCAAACCTCTTTGATGCAGTTTTGAATATAAGCACAGGACCTAGTGGAGATCAAGAGGTATGGAGAGAAGTCAGGAGTGGGGTACTGAAGTTGCATGATCAGCCATGATCTTATTGAATGGTGGTGCAGGCTCGAAGGGCCGAATGGCCTATTCCTTCACCTATTTTCTTATGTTTCTATGATGGCTAGTCCTTTTAAGAACAGATACAGGTCCCTTTAAGAATTCCTGTACAGCTGCTTCAGATATTTGAATAGTGGTCTTCAACTCATTCCATTGGCTATTGGTACTCAATCATGAACCAATCAAATGGTTTTATTTGAATAAATTCTGCGCTGAAAGAGCAGAGAAGATTAAAGAGGAGAATTAATAGAGATGTTCTAAATCATGAGTAAATAAGGAGAAACTGAAACACAAAGGTCGGTAACCAGAGAACACAGATTTAAAATAATTGGAACAAGAACCAGGGGATGAGAAGATTTTATTTTTACACAGCGAGTTGTTATGATTTGGAATGCACTGCCAGAAAGGGTGGAGGAATCAGATCCAATTCTAACTTTCAGAAGCGAATTGGATGCATACTTGAGGGGGAAGAAGTGGTAGGTCTATGGGAATGAGCAGGGGAAGTAGGAGTAACTGGGTATCTCTTCCAAAGCCAACATAGGGATGTTGGGCTGAACGGATTCCTGTGCTGTATGATTGTATGATTCTATAGGCCTCAATAATCGTTGTGGGAGGGGGTGGTGGTATTGTGTCAGTCTCTTGCCATATCGCTGGCAGAGGACCACTGTAAAATGACAGGGGCCAGGGTGAGCCAGACCTGTTTGCACATCTGCTGCATTTACCCATTGAGCGGGGAGGGTGGGACCTCAGTGTTTGAAAGATTGCCTTTTCCTAATACAAGTTATGCTCCTGTTTCAGGCGACTCCCGGTGGGACCAGTCCCCCTGCCCAGGCCCCCGACCCCTCCACTGTCGCAGAGCAACCCAAACGTGAACGGGAACGAGGATGCTGCCGCGGAATCCGCTGGCCCACACCGGCACGGGCACAAACGCAACCTGAGCCAGACACCGGCAATTAGCACCGAGAACGTCAACGTACCTGGAGCAGGTGAGGCACGGCACTCAGCCATGGACAGGGGAAAGGGAGCAACTTTACCTCAGTAAAAGTCTGCAAAAATGGCCAAGTGCTTAAATGCAATGAAAGCATCTGTTTAACAGATGTTTCACAGATGTGCATTTAGCAGTAGTTCACCAGATGTTTGTGTAACAGATGTTTAACACTAGTTGTATTCTACTATATTAAGTTACACCGATTGAATGTAACCACTTTGAGCAATCAATGTTGGAGAATACCTGAAATCCTATTTTATATCAAAGCTTTAAAATGTAGTGTTCCACCGCACTCAATGTGACCACACATTCTAAGTATTGTATAGAGATGGTGGCTAATGCACAATGTGACCAGCTTTCTGCCAGCGGAAGTCATGAGTTCTATCAGTTTGAAAACTGAATCCCGCCCCCCTACTCCCCAGATGCTCAATTGCAGATCGGTACTTATGGACAAAGTTGAAATAAGTCTTTCTATTTTCCATTTCTGGTCCCCTCCTCTCCGGAAGATGATGTGCCTCGCCTTGGAGCATGTTTCCATGGTCAACAGCCTTGCTGCATGACATTACTCCAATGGTCATTGTGTGAGCCTAGATAGTGATAGTTGGCAAACTATTCTGCAATGGAAGGCACCACAGTTAAGCCAGATTCTATCCTCACCTAGCACCCACACTTTCCTATGGGCGCAATGGTGGGGGGGGGGAGGAGGGGGTGGGGGTGGCAGGGAGGTTTCGTTGATAGCAGGCATTCAGCTTGATATTTTTCTCCCTCCATAGTTTGGGATTCCTGAAACTAATTGAAGCACCTAACATCAAAGCAAGACCTTCCTGGCCTATTTGGCTCGGTACTGCATCACAGACTACATTTACTCACTGAGCAGCCGAGGGAGTCCACTAGGTCATGTGCTTACATTAAAAAACTGCATCAAAGAGGTTTAACGGCAGATTGAAATAGTCCTTCGTCCGGCTTCATGAACATTTATCATGCTCCATGCTGCATCTTCATTCCCTACCAGTGTTACAAAACCGAATCCTGGGCATTCTTTGACGCGCACTCGAATCTCATTCATAGAATCATAGAAACGTACAGTACAGCACAGAAGGGAGTTATTCGGCCCATCGTGCCTGTGCTAGCTCTTTGAAGGACCAAATGTCCATAATCTCACATTCCCTGCTCTTTACCCATATCCCTGTAAGTCCCGCATCCTCAAGTACCTGTCCAACTCCCTTTTAAAATAATTCTTGGATTCAGCTTCCACCACCATGTGAGGTAGAACGTTCCAGATTCCGACGTTATAACAGTATTCAGGATCCAGGTACTTTGCGTGTTATAACGAGGTGCGTGCAATTGGCAGTGTGTTGGAAACTAACGTGAAATATAACACAAGTTGAGATTTCAAGACATAGTGATGTTGCAGATCAGATTCAGCATCGCTGTTAGGATCGACAGCCTTGTGATCAGGGCGCCATGTGTAGCTCTTTCTCGATGTGCAAACAAGTTTCCAATTCAACATGCTGCAGTGAAATGTCTTCAACCCCCCCACCCCCCCTCCTCAAAAAGGAAACATAGAACTGAAAATGTGTAAAGGAATCCAGCGTGAGGATAGACTAGAAAGCTACACAATGACTTATTGATACATACTTCATTATTTTGGCATTAAGTGGCATTATTTAAATGCTACATCTGAAATAGGCATTTAATATACTTTAGGTAAGTGGAATTTTTTTTAAATTTGTTCATGGGATGTGGGCATCACTGGCAGGGCCAGCATTTATTGCCTGTCCCTAATTGTGCTTGAGTGGCATGCTCAGCCATTTACAGGTCAACCACATTGCTGTGGATCTGGAGTCACATATCGGCCAGTTCGGGTAAGGGCTGCAGATTTCCTTCCCTGAAGGACATTAGTGAACCAGATGGGTTTTTATGACAATCCAGTAGTTTCATGGTCACCATTACTGACATTAACCTTTATTCTGAATTTATCTGATTATATGAATTTAAATTCCCCAGCTGCCATGGTGGGATTTGAACTTCTGTCTTTGGATCATTAGTCCAGGCCTTTGGATTACAAGCCTAGTAACATTACCACTATGCTACCATTCCCCTGGGACATATGACAGTTATTGTGCGTAGAAAGGATATCTGGTCATTGCTAAGTTAGCTGACCTTAACCACAGCAGTAACTAGGGTGCTATAATTGGCCATAAGACTCCATGGCATCGGGAAGGGGGAAAATCAGCGAGGGATGCTGCTCCTGATTCAAATGCATTGTCTGTATCCATGTGGGCATTGGCCGGGGACAGGAACAAGCTTGACCACAATGCCCTCCATGGTTGAATGCCCCGCTGGCACTCAGCAGCATGAGTGGCAAGTGGGGAACAGCCGGTGATTGTACTACCAGAGGCTACAGCCCATGGAAGCGTAATGCGAGAGTCGGTGCCGTCGGGAGGAGAGGTGGCTGGACAGAAAGGGGAAAGGATCCTGACCGAACGGGGCTCCTGGGGTTATACTCAGTACGGCACAGTATGACTTAATGCCCTTTGGGGGATAAAATGCTTGCAGAATCCAGCCTGCAACTTCCAGGGAAGCAGTTTTAATCTGCAACGTTCGAGATATCCTGAAAATCTCACTCTCCATTCCAATTTTCCCTCCATTCCTGTGGTTGGACTTTTCCTGCCCATAATCGTTTCCTTTATCTGATTTGCAGGGAAGACGAGACACACCCCGGTGATGGGGACCAGCAGCGTGAACACCCCACCCAGCCAAAAAGCCCGGGCGAAAAAGAAAGCCAAGCCGACCCAGTACCGCCGTGACCTCTCTCAGGGGGGTGAGTTCCATGCCAAGCTTCGAGTTTGGAATGACAAAAATCCTCTCTGAACTAACTAAAATGAGGGCAAATTTTCTCCTTCCACATTCCAAATGGACTTTTATCCTCACACGCCGGAGTGACTTACTGGAATGAGGGAGCCCTCCCGCTTACTAACAACCATCTTTCATTACTCCCGATGCAACCTGGTTTAACATTTTAAAATCCCAGTCACGTTGCACATAGGAATCAAGACCAAGTAGAATGTTCAGATGGAGCGGGATTAGAGGGCAGGGGTCAACTGGACCAGGGCTCACAGATGTAGTTCAGCCTTCATTTTGAAGTCATAGGGTGGAACCTTCAGCTTCAGTGGGGTGTAAATCAGGCAACGATGGTCACCGCCCGTTTATACAGTAAATTTACCTTTCCATTTACTTTGGATGGGGTTTATAATGGGCAGCTGTCCAGCTACCATTCATTTTACACTCATGCCAAAGTTGAAAATTTCACCTGTAGATTCTGTCAGTATTTTTATATTACATAGAATTTAAAGCAGAGAAACAGGCCATTCGGCCCAACTGGTCCGTGCTGACGTTCCCACCCCTCTTCATCTACCTATCAGCATAACCTTCTATTCCTTTCTCTCTTTGTGCTTATCTAGCCTCCGCTTAAATGCATCAATGCTATTCGCCTCAACTACTCGCTGTGGTAGCAAGTTCCACATTCTAAACACTCTCTGGGTAAAGAAGACTCTCCTGAATTCCTTCTTGGATTTATTGGTGACTATCTTATATTCATGGCCCGGAGCTTGGGTCTCCTGCATAAGTGGAAACATCTTCTCTACATCATGCTAGAATCTGAAATAAAAACAGAAAATGCTGGAAATCTCAACGGGTTGGGCAGCATCTGTGGAGAGAAACAGAGTTAACGTTTCAGGTCTGTGACCCTTCATCAGTTCTAATGAAAGGTCACAGACCCAAAATGTTAACTCTGTTTTTCTCTACTTCGACCCTTTCAAACCCTTTCATTATTTTAAAGACCTCGATCAGGCCATCCCTCAGCTTTCTCTTTTCTGTAGAAAAAGAAGATAGCCTGCTCAGTCTTTCCTGAAAGTTGTAAACTCTCAGTTCTGGTATCATCCTTGTAAATCTTTTTTGCACCTTCTCCAGTGCCTCTATATCCTTCTTATCATCATAGGCAGCCCCTCGAAACGAGGATGACTTGCTTCCACGTCAAAAAGGAATGAGTTCACAGGTGTTTCAATGAAGGACCTAATATTCCAGATCCCGAACTACATCTTGGAGGGTGGAAGATGCCTGCGCGTGAATTTTTTTAACGTGTGGTGGCCGTTTCACACCAGCCACCACACGGGCTTGATAGAGCTAGGTCTTGGTCCAGTGGCAAGGATTACCCAAGACGACTGGAGACCTGCTCTGCTGCACGGACCGAGCGCGCATACATATAGCAGTGTGGGCGGGACCGTGCTGCCCCTGGGCCCTCGCCCCTTCTGGACCCCAGACTCACGCCTCTCCTGGGCCCTGGTCACTTCCTTCTGCAAACTCTTTCCGCTCCTTCGCCCCTTCTGCTGTGCCTGCCCGCACTGCAATCAGCGGCCTGGCTTGCAGCCGTCGCCCTCCTGCAGTGGTATACCACCGCACGTTGCTCCCTCTGATGGCCCTGGCCTGCTGATAGTCTTGCAGGCCGGGACCGCTCCGATTTCCGGGGGTAGGTCACAACTGTGCACAGTGCTCCAGGTGTGGTCTAAGCAAGGTTCTAGACAGCATTAACATAACTTTTTAATTCTAATCCTCTAAAATGAACTCTAATGCTTTGCTTGCTATTTTATGGCCTTATTAATCTGTGGCACTACTTTTAGTGATTTGTGTATCTGTACCCCCAGATCCCTCTGCTCCTCTTGTTTTCCAAAGAATATGTGGCCCCCTTATTCTTCCTTCCAAAATGCACTATCTCATACTTATCTATACTGAGATTCATTTGACAATTACATGCCCATTCTGCAAGTTTATTCATGTATTTATTGGTGTCATCGGCAAATTTTGAAACAGTACTTCTGATTTCCGAGTCCACATCTATTGTGTAAATAGTAAGCAACACTGGTCCCAGCAGCAATCTCAGTGGAACATCACTTTCCACCTATTGTCAGGTCTGTGCATCTACCCTTAACCTCCTACTCGCTGTTTTCTGTTTTGTTACCAGCTTGCTATCCATTCCATATCCCGACTCCGCATGCACTGACCGTAGTCATGATATTATTTAAAGATTAAATAGTAAATTTGGGAAGCAAAGATGTATTATTAGAAGGAGCATAGGACTTTCTCTGCAATATGGGCTAATGAGTTGGCAGATACAACGCAAGCACTCTAGTTCCACCGCTGGTGAGAGGGTGTAATTACAACATGACATGTTTACATAGGAAGTTTGCATTATAACTGTGGACATAGTAATGGAAAGCTTGACAGATTCTCCAGGTAGTTTAATCATTGCCATAGGGTAACAGAAATTCAGAAGCAGTAAATTTGTGTCCTGGAGCAGGGCACCTAACTAATATTTTGGGCCAATTTGGATTAAATGGTTCAGCCAGTTTTCTCTTTTGGCCCTTCTAGTTTCACCCCTCCTGGCTCCGTTGGGATTGTGGTTTCACAGACACTAGCAGAGGGGGTAGAAATTCGTCCTCATTGCATCTCTTTTCCCGCAGAAAAAGGGGGCCAAAAAGGACCAATGTTGGGGGGGGGGGGGGGTGAAAATCATCTCTGCCCGATGTGTACCTACATTATGGGTGCCGTCATGTTGGTAAAGGCAGGTTTGTTGGCATCGAGGCTGGCCGCCTAAAACAGGCAGTAGGCCCCTTGCATATCAGGGTCCCAGCAACTGTTTTGAGGCCCTGCTTGCTGAAACTGGTTTGGATTGAGCAGAGTAGAATCTGGGCCAGCACTGCTCAGGGTTCTGAAACTGTCGCTGTGGCACCAAAAAAATTTGTTTCTTCTTAAAAAACTGAGCCGGAAATTGCGGGCTCGCCGGGTGCATACGATGTGCACACGCACCCGAAGAGGCCTCGCAAATGCTGGTTCTCGGCGCGCAATGTGCATGCATCAAGAACCAGCTTTTGCAATCTGTCAAAATGTCTTTTGACCGATTGCATGCATCCCTGCAGGAAGGACATCCGCGGGGCAGAGATTCGGGCTATTTGCTTTTACCAGTGTAAGAGTTTAAGACATAGAAAAATTAAATGTTATGACTTATTTTTATATTAAGCTCAGAGCTCCCATTACTATGAATGAGACTACTACATAGTGATTGGTGGTGCAGGCCCAAGTGATTCCAGGATACGCATACGATCCTGGAAGACATGTTCCCGTACGCTGGACTGCGAAACTAGGCCTCTGAGTGCAATCCTACATTCCTCCGGGCCCACCAGGTATTTTCGGTCGGAGGCATTCGCCCACAGGATGCCTCTGACCGCAATTATCCTTCCACTGTTTTTAAAACGTTCCTGTGACACCAGAAGGAGCAAGCATGCTCCCTCAGCTCCACAATATACCGATCACCTCCTGCCCTGTTGCTGCTCCACCCACTGCCCACCCCAGGGATTTACCTGTGAGATGTTGCCAGCGGGGCAAGTGGCACAATTCTCATTTTCTACACACAGGGAGCTGCGTGACATGTAGAGGCAACTCGCCCCATTAACATTAGCAACTCGCCCTCAAAAGTAGTAATCTCAGGATTGCTACCAGTGCCACGTGCTAGTCAGAGTAGGAATCGCAGGATAGCTCAGGTGAATACGTGGCTTGAGCAGTGGTGCAGCAGGGAGGGATTCAAATTCCTGGGGCATTGGAACCGGTTCTGGGGAAGGTGGGACCAGTACAAACCGGAGGGTCTGCACCTGGGCAGGACCAGAACCAATGTTCTAGGGGGAGTGTTTGCTAGTGCTGTTTGGGAGGAGTTAAACTAATATGGCAGGGGGATGGGAACCTATGCAGGGAGACAGAGGGAAACAAAATGGAGACAGAAGCAAAAGATAGAAAGGAGAAAAGTAAAAGTGGAGGGCAGAGAAACCTAAGGCAAAAAACAAAAAGGGCCACTTTACAGCAAAATTCTAAAGGGTCAAAGTGTGTTAAAAAGACAAGCCTGAAGGCTCTGTGCCTCAATGCGAGGAGTATTCGGAACAAGGTGGACGAATTAACTGCGCAGATAGCAGTTAACGGATACGATGTGATTGGCATCACGGAGACATGGCTCCAGGGTGACCAAGGCTGGGAACTCAACATCCAAGGTTATTCAGCATTTAGGAAGGATAGACAGAAAGGAAAAGGAGGCGTGGTGGTGTTGCTGGTTAAAGAGGAAATTAATGCAATTGTAAGGAAGGACATTAGCTTGGATGATGTGGAATCGGTATGGGGGAGGAGCTACAGAATACCAAAGGGCAGAAAACGCTAGTGGGAGTTGTGTACAGGCCACCAAATAGTAGTAGTAAGGTTGAGGACAGCATCAAACAAGAAATCAGGGATGTATGCAATAGAGGTACAGCAGTAATCATGGGTGACTTTAATCTACATACTGATTGGGCTAATCTGACTGGTAGCAATGTAGTGGAGGATTTCCTGGAGTGTATTAGGGATGGTTTTCTAGACCAATATGTTGAGGAACCAACCTAGACTGGGTGATGTGTAATGAGAAGGGACTAATTAGCAAGCTTGTTGTGCGAGGCCCATTGGGGAAGAGTGACCATAATATGGTAGAATTCTTTATTAAGATGGAGAGTGACAAAGTTAAATCAGAAACTAGGGTCCTGAACTTAAGGAAAGGTAACTTTGACGGTATGAGGCGCGAATTGGCGAAATTAGACTGGCAAATGATACTTAAAGGGTTGACGGTGGATAGGCAATGGCAAACCTTTAAAGATCGTATGGACGAACTTCAACAATTGTACATCACTGTCTGGAGTAAAAATAAAATGGGGAAGATGGCTCAACCGTGGCTAATTAAGGGAAATTAAGGATAGCATTAAATCCAAGGAAGAGGCATACAAATTAGCCAGAAAAAGCAGCAAACCAGAGGATTGGGAAAAATTTAGGATTCAGCAGAGGAGGACAAAGGGTTTAATTAAGAGGGGGAAAATAGAGTACGAGAGGAAGCTTGCTGGAAACATAAAAAATGACTGCAAAAGCTTCTATAGATATGTGAAGAGAAAAAGATTAGTGAAGACAAACGTCGGTCCCTTGTAGTCGATTCAGATGCATTTATTAAGGGGAACAAAGAATTGGCAGAACAATTGAATAGATACTTTGGTTCTGTCTTCACAAAGGAAGACACAAATAACCTTCCGGATGTACTAGGGGACCGAGGGTCTAGTGAGCAGGAGGAACTGAAGAATATCCTTATTAGGCGGGAAATTGTGTTAGGGAAATTGACAGGATTGAAGGCTGATAAATTCCCAGGGCCTGATAGTCTACAATCCAGAGTACTTAAGGAAGTGGCCCTCGAAATAATGGATGCATTGGTGGTAATTTTTCAGCAGTCTATCGACTCTGGATCAGTTCCTATGGACTGGAGGGTTGCTAATGCAACATCACTTTTTAAAAAAGGAGGGAGAGAGAAAACAGGTAATTATAGACCGGTTAGCCTGACATCAGTAGTGGGGAAAATGTTGGAATTAATCATTAAGGATGAAATAGCGCATTTGGAAAGCAGTGATAGGATTTATGAAAGGGAATTATGAAATGGATTTATGAAAGGGAAATCATGCTTGACAAATCTTCTGGAATTTTTTTGAGGATGTAACTAGTAGAGTGGACAAGGGAGAACCAGTGGATGTGCTGTATTTGGACTTTCAGAAGGCTTTTGACAAGATCCCACACGAGAGTTTGGTGTGCAAAATCAAAGCACATGGTATTGGGGGTAATGTATTGATGTGGATAGAGAACTGGCTGGCAGACAGGAAGCAGAGAGTCGGGATAAACGGGTCCTTTTCAGAATGGCAGACAGTGACTAGTGGAGTGGCACAGGGCTCGGTGCTGGGACCCCAGCTCTTTACAATATACATTAATGATTTAGATGATGGAATTAAGTGTAATATCTCCAAGTTTGCAGATCACACTAAACTGGGTGGAGGTGTGAGCTGTGAGGAGGATGCTAAGAGGCTGCAGGGTGACTTGGACAGATTAGGCGAATGGTCAAATACTGGCAGATGCAGTATAATGTGGATAAATGTGAGGTTATCCACTTTGGGGGCAAAAACACGGAGGCAGAATATTATCTGAATGACGGCAGATTAGGAAAAGCGGAGGTGCAACGAGACCTGGGTGTCATGGTACATCAGTCATTGAAAGTTGGCATGCAGGTACAGCAGGTGGCGAAGAAGGCAAATGGCATGTTGGCCTTCATAGCAAGGGGATTTGAGTATAGGAGCAGGGAAGTCTTACTGCAGCTGTACAGGGTCTTGGTGAGGCCCCACCTGGAATATTGTGTTCAGTTTTGGTCTCCTAATCTGAGGAAGGACGTTCTTGCTATTGAGGGAGTGCAGCGAAGGTTCACCAGACTGATTCCAGGGATGGCAGTACTGACATATGAGGAGCGACTGGATCAACTGGGCCTTTATACTCTGGAGTTTAGAAGGATGAGAGGGGATCTCATAGAAACATATAAGATTCTGATGGGACTGGACAGGTTAGATGCGGGAAGAATGTTCCCGATGTTGGGGAAGTCCAGAACCAGGGGACACAGTCTTAGGATAAGGGGCAGGCCATTTAGGACTGAGATGAGGAGAAACTTCTTCACTCAGAGAGTTGTTAACCTGTGGAATTCCCTGCCGCAGAGAGTTGTTGATGCCAGTTCATTGGATATATTCAAGAGGGAGTTAGATATGGCCCTTACGGCTAAGGGGATCAAGAGGTATGGAGAGAAAGCAGGAAAGGGGTACTGAAGGAATGATCGGCTATGATCTTATTGAATGGTGGTGCAGGCTCGAGGGGCCGAATGGCCCACTCCTGCACCTATTTTCTATGTTTTTATGTTTGTATGTAACATTAATAAGGCTTAATTTTTGGCCGGCCTTGAGCCTCCCTGTTGGGGTGTGGCACACATTTCAGGCCCAAAAACAGACCTGAAAGAATTAAAAACCTCCAATTCTGGCACCTTGCCCAAGCACCATGCTTCACTCTATATGACCCTAGACAGTGAGTGCAAGCAAGCTATTCACCGATGAGGTGGCATCGAGCATGATCCTGATACTCACTCGATGTGTAATTTGGATGCCAGGCTGGTGAGTTAGACAACTGGAGGGATGGGGCGTCCATAGGCCGAATGACCTTTTTCTCATCCTGACTCTTCTTATGATGTTCACACATGCGCACTCTCCAGCAAGAGTCAGCGGTTAGCAATCAGGAGCAGAAACCCTGCCTGATCTATCGCCTCTCTCTAACCCAGGGGTGCTGCAAGGACGCTGACTTTACCAGCTTTTGTTGACTCACTCTATCTCTGCCTTGGACAGACCTGCCACCACCGCCCGAACCTCCCCCAGCTGATGGAGTTGTGGAGACACCTTACTTACAGCCCACTGGATTGGAGAGCAGCCTCACCTCGCTCGACCATGACGGAAGTGGTTCGTCCATAGAGAGGAGGCCATCAGCCGATCAGCGAACAGAGAGTGCGCATTCTCACAATAGAGCAGCATCATCACGACACAAAAATGGTGAGAGGAAGAGACACTTGGGACAGTGGAGGACCTCAATTTGACTTTACATTTAACAGAGCTCTATTCTAATCTGTAATTTTTTTGTCCGATTTGATAAAGTGCTCCAGAGCCGAAGTCCGCTTTTCTTCAAAAGTATCGAACAGGGAAAGACCATCTGGACTGTCCCATATGATTGCGATGCCTGCCTGACCCCTTGGTTCTCATGTCATAGAATAAAATCATAGAAAGAAGCCATTTGGCCCATCGTGTCCGTGCCAGTCGAAAAAGAGTTACCCACTCTACTCCCACCTTCCAGCACTAGGTCCGTAGCCCTGTAGGTTATGGCTCTTCAAGTGCACATCCAAGTACTTTTTAAATGTGATGAGGGTTTCTGCCTCTACCACCCTTTTAGGCAGTGAGTTCCAGACCCACACCACCCTCTTGGGAGAAGCACAAATCCCGATCAAAAACCCAAGGCCAATTGGGGGAGGGGGGGGTGGGAGGCGGTGGGGGATTTGGAAAATTCCTCTCTGATCCCTCTAGGCGATCGAAATTAGTCCAGGAGACCACACTGACCACTGTATTAGTTAGCACCTACCTCTTGTGTGCTGCGATCTTCAACCCAGCCAGGAACCGGTCCCGCTCTCTCTTAGCTGCAGTTTAGATAGTCACGGTCAAATAGTCTTGTGCTTTGGGAAACCCAAGCCCTGTGGTACCAATTCTCTGCCTGGCAACAGATCGAATCATCTGAGCAACCTATGGGATATCTCACCAACTACCCATTCTATCCAAAATTCCTCTTATTGTTATTTAAAGAAGTGTTCCGATCTCCCCTACAACTCGGCTAGTAAAGACACGGCCTGGGGGAGACAGCTTTCATCCAGATCTGAACTCGGGCAGCGGAATCTCAACTTGACCTCAGCAGCTCTGAGCTCAGCAGGGAAAAACTCAGCCAGACCTCCCACTCCTGATCATTATCCAGCGATCCCGGCTGGAGAGAGCACCTCTGGTGAGGATAGGACCAGGTTTGACTGTGACACCCTTTCCCGCCGTCCAGTCAAATAGCCCGCTGACACTCACTTAAAGAATGGCCACTTGGAGGAGACATCTGAGGGTGGCCAGTACCTGACGTACCTTAGGCCACCCATCAGCAGATCATTAGGTAGGGAAAAAATGTTTGTTCCTTTCAAGCCATGTGGCAGTGTGCATGCAAATCCGGACAACATGCCCCTCTGCCACTTTTTGGCACATCTGCTCTTGAACTAGAATAACAAAAGGTAGATTTAAAAAAAAATTATCATTGTTGTTTGTAGAAATGTTTCTGATTCCTCCCGCTATGTGGATTTCCAAGTCTGAGGTGAGGCCTGTAAGTTGTACCTATGGTCTGAGCATTGGGTAGTCACTTGTTGCATTGTGGGTGTGGATTAGGTGTCCCCATTAGGTGTCAGCTGTCGCTCAGTAGTTGCACACTTGCTTCTTAATTAGAAGGTTGTAGGTTCAAGTCCCACACTAGAGACTTGAGCACATAAGTTAGACTGATACTTTAGTGCAGTGCTGAGGGAGGGCTGCGCTGTTAGAGGTGCCATCTTTCAGATGAGACATTAAACCAAAGCCATTATACCCTCTATAAAAGATCCCACGGCACTATTTTCGAAGAAGATCTCCCCAGTGTCCTGGCCAATATGTATCCCTCAACCATCACAGAAAAATCTGATCATTATCTCAGTGCTGTTTGTGGGACCTTGTGTTTCCAACATTACAGCAGTGACCACACTTCAAAATCACTTCATTGGCTCTAAACTGCTTTGGGATGTACTGGGGTTGTGAAAGGTGCTATATAATTGCAAATGTTTCTTTATATTTTATATTCCTTGTTGATCTACTGAAATGGACTTCTTCAGGGTTAGGCTTTGTGTAGAGTTGAACATGAAGAACATGTATAAAAAAAACATGGAATGCCTATCGAGCCCATCCTTCCACTGCCCCTGTGTAATCCATCCTCTCATGGTCTCTACCTCACCTATTCAATCTCCTCAGGAAAATTGCTACATAAATACTCATGATCCCTGAAGATAAGTGAGTAAAACTTTACTCGTCCATCCCCACTATTCAATCCTGGCGTGCTGCTCTCCACAGACAGCATCCCCCAACCGCCGCAGTTGAACACCATCATGTTTTGGTGGAATGTTTTGATACCCAGAATGATGCTGGGGCTTAGAGGATTAAATTATTGAGTACAGGTTGCATAAACTTTGCTTGTATACCCTTGCATCCGTGCTCGCTGACCTATCTAAGCTTCCGGTTAAGCAACGTCTTGATTTCAAAATTCTCATCCTTATTTTTAAATCCCTCCATGGCATCACCTATCTCTGTAATCTTCAGCCCCACAACCCCCCAAGATGTCTGCGCTCCTCTAATTTTGCCGTCCTGAGCATCCCTGATTGTAATTGCTCAACCATTAATGGAACTCCGTGCCTAAACCTCTCCGCCTCGCTACCTCTCTTTCCTCCTTCAAGACGCTCCTTGAAACATACCTCTTTGACCAAGCTTTTGGTCACCTACCCTAATTTCTACTTATGCAGCTCGGTGTCAAATTTTTATCGCATAGTGCTCCTGTGACGTGCCTTGGGACGTTTCACTATGTTAAAGGCGCTATATAAATACAAGTTGTTGTTGCATCTTGAAGATCAGATGTTTAAAATGACTAAAATGAATCAATAGGGTAGACACAGAGAAACTATTTCCTCTGGTGGGGGAGGGGGGGCAGGGGTGGATCAAGAACGAAAGGACATAATCTTACAATTAGAGCCAGGCCATTTAGGAGAGAAATCAGGAAACATTTTCTTCACACAAAGGGGAATAAAAATCTGGAATTTTCTCCCCCAAAGAGTTGTGGGTGCTGGGACAATTGGAGCTTTCAAGATCAAAATCAATAGATTTCTGAATGGATGTGGAACTAAGGAGAGTAAGTGGAATTGAGGTGCAGATCAGTCACGATTTCATTGAATGGCGGAGCAGGCCTGAGAGGCTGAATGGCCTATTCCAGCTCCTATGTTCAGGGCCAGCCCCCTAATCCCTAGGTTGTTGGATTAAATTCTAGCCGTGATGATCTTTGACTCTGGAGTTCGGACTATATTGCCAGACTATTAAGGCTCATCCTAACCAGTTGGGCCCCTGTGGCAGCACTGGCCTCCTTGGAGTTGCTGAAACCTATCCTGCTATCTAGGACATGCCTGTCCCTTTAAAGTTATTTATGGTGGAAGAAAACCACCTGTTATAAAATTGCAGAATTCATAATTTTTTATCCATGATGGACGAATAAATCATAATGGAAATGGCAACAAAATTCTTTTAACAAGGTTGAGGACCAATTAGTTCCCTTCCAACAATTTCCCAATACTTGGCACAGTGGCTTTGCAGTATTATAGCAGATTGATTGGGTCAGCACTAAACTTCAACAGAAACCTTAAATTAGCTGCTACATGAAAAGTGCAGTAACCGTGGTATGACATTCCAATGGGGCTGGAGTTAATTGACTACATTAACTCTAACTCTGCGCTGATGGTTATTGAAGTGCTTTATGTAAATAAAAATTCTGCGGCATTATTAAGAGCGCTGAGACAGCAAAGCATTAGGATGTTCGGGACAGGCAATTCTGGTATTCAACTACTCACCTTGTTAATGAACCAGAGACAAACAGGCACAGCGAGTTTCCTGAATCCCATTTCACTCTTACCGGTGCATCAATGATTTGTGCTTTTGATCTGCGTCACTGACAGGACACCTACTGTTCCGCCCTCGAGGCAGTTTTCTGACATTCCAGCACACTACACATTCTTTTTAAACAGAAAAGTTTTAAATAGTAAGTGCTGACAGTAGCGTCATGGGAAGAGTTTCTGAGCCTGAGAGTGCGGGAGGCTTTATTAATATCAGTGGGGATGTACTCAGTAACACAATGTTGGTTGGGTGCAGGCCGTGATCCCTACCAATGGATCCATCACAGACCCAATCCGGACCGGGGTCAAACAGGCCTGCGTCATCGCCCCAATCCTCTTCTCAATCTTTCTCGCCACCATGCTCCACCTCACAGTCAACAAGCTCCCCGCTTGAGTGGAACTACACGACAGAATCAGTGGGAACCTGTCAACCTGCGCCGTCTCCAGGCCAGATCCAAGACCACCCCAACCTCTGTCGTCGAGCTACAGTACGCATCTGCATACATACAGAGGCCGCACTCCAGGACATAATCGACGTATTTACTGAGGCGTATGAAAGCATGGGCCTTACGCTAAACATCTGTAAGACAAAGGTCCTCCACCAGCCTGTCCTCGCCGTACAGCACTGCCCTCCAGTCATCAAGATCCAAGGCGTTGCCCTGGACATCGTGGACCACTTCCCCTATCTCGGGATCCTCCTATCAACAAGAGCAGGCATCGATGACGAGATCCAACACCGCCTCCAGTGCGCCGGTGCAGCCTTCGGTCGCCTGAGGAAAAGAGTGTTTGAAGACCAGGCCCTCGAAACTGCCACCAAACTCATGCTCTACAGGGCTGTAGTAATACCTGCCCTCCTGTATGGCTCAGAGACATGGATCATGTACAGTCGACACTTCAAGTTGCTGGAGAAATATCACCAACGATGTCTCCACAAGATCCTACAAATCCCCTGGGAGGACAGGTGCACCAACATCAACGTCCTCACTCAGGCTAACATCCCCAGCATTGAAGCACTGACCACACTCAATCAGCTCTGTTGGGCAGGCCACATAATCCGCATGCCAGACACGAGACTCCCAAAGCAAATGCTCTACTCGGAGCTCCTTCATGGCAAACGAGCCAAAGGTGGGCAGCGGAAACGCTACAAGGACTCCCTCAAAGCCTCCCTGATAAAGTGCAACATCCCCACTGACACCTGGGAGTACCTGGCCCAAGACTGCCCTAAGTGGAGGAAGTGGATCCGAGAAGTCACTGAGCACCTCGAGTCTCAATGCCGAGAGCAAGCAGAAATCAAGCGCAGACAGCGGAAAGAGCGTGCGGCAAACCAGTCCCACTCACCCCTTCGCTCAACGACTATCTGTCCCGCCTGTGACAGAGTCTGTGGCTCTCGTATTGGACTGTTCAGCCACCAAAGAACTCACTTCAGGAGTAAAAGCAAGTCTTCCTCGATTCCGAGGTACTGCCTATTGGATGCTCAGTTGGTTGGGTGCAATGACTGAGTGAGAGTTAAGAACATAAGAAATAGGAGCAGAAATAGGCCATCTGATCCCTCGAGCCTCCACCATTCAATAGGATCATGGCTGAGCTGATCTTGGCCTCAGCTCTACTTCCCTGCCCTCCCCCCATTATCCTTGACTCCCTCATCATTCAAGAATCTGTCTATCTCCACCTTAAATATATGCAACGACTCAGCCGCCATAGCTCTCTGGGGTAGAGAATTCCAAAGATTCGCAACCCTTAGAGAAGAAAGTCTTCCTCATTTCCATTTTAAATGGGCAAGCCCTTATTCTGAGACTATACCCTCTCGTTCTAGATTACCCCATGAGGGGAACCATCCTCTCTGAATCTACCCTGTCAAGGCCCCTCAGAAACTTATAAGTTTCAATAAGATTACCTTTCAGTCTTCTCAACTCCAATGAGTATCGGCCTAAACTGCTCAACTTTTCTTCATATGACAACCCCTTCATCTCAGGAATCAACCTTGCGACCGTTTTCTGAACTGCCTCCAATGCAAGTATATCCCTCCTTAAATAGGGAGACCAATACTGTACGCATTACCCCAGGTGTCGTCTCACCAATGCCCAGTACAGTTGTAGCAGGACTTCCTTACTTTTATACTCCATCCCCCTTGCAATAAAGGCCAAAATTTCATTTTCCTTCCTAATTACTTGCTGTACCTGCATACTAACTTTTTGAGTTTCATGTACAAGGACCACCAAATCCCTCTATACTGTAGCATTTTGTAGTCTCTCTCCATTTAAAAAATAATTTTCTTTTTTTATTCTTCCTACCAAAGTGGATAACCTCACATTTTCCCTTATTATACTCCATTATCGGCCAAATATTTGCCCTCTCACTTAATCTATCTATATCGCTGTGCAGATTCGTTGTGTCCTCCTCACAACTTGCTTTCCCACCCATCTTTGTAGCAGCAAATTTGGCTACAGTACACTTGGTCCCTTCATCCAAATCATTAATATAGATTGTGAATAGTTGAGGCCCTAGTACTGATCTCTGTGGCTCCCCACTAGTTACAGTTTGCCAACCTGAAAATGACCCATTTATCCCGACTCTCTTTTTTCTGTTAGTTAGCCAATCCTCTCTACATGCTAATATATTACCCCCAACCCCATGAGCTCTTATCTTGTGCAGTAACCTTTTATGTGGCACCTTATTGAATGCCTTCTGGAAATCCAAATACATGATATCTACTGGTTCCCCTTTATCCACCCTACTCATTATATCCTCAAAGATCTCTAGTAAATTTGTCAAACACGATTTCCTTTTCATAAAACCATGTTGACTCTACTTGATTTTATTATGATTTTCTAAATGTCCTACTGCTACTTCCTTAATAATCCAGTATTTTCCCAATGACAGATGTTAGGCTAACTGGTCTATAGTTTTCTGCTTTCTGTCTCCCTCCTTTCTTGAATAGGGATGTTACATTTGCGGTTATCCAATCTGCTGGAACCTCTCCAGAATCCAAGGAATTTTGGTAGATTATATCCAATACATCTCTGCAGCCACTTCTGTTAAGACCCTAGGATGCAGGCCCAGGTCCAGGAAACATGTCCGCCTTTAATCCCATTAGTTTGCAGTGTACTTTTTTTGTAGTGATGGTGATTGTTTTAAGTTCCTCCCTCGCTATAACCCCTTGACTATTATTATTGGAATGCTTTTAGTGTCTTCTTTTGTGTAGACCGATAAAAAATATTTGTTCAAGTTCTCTGCCATTTCCCCGTTTCCCATTATTAATTCCCCAGTCTCATCCTCTAAGGGACCAACATTTACTTTAGCTACTCTCTTCCAATTTATATACCTGTAGAAGCTCTTACTGTCTTTTTTATTTCTTGCTAGTTTACTCTCATAATCTATCTTCTCCCTCTTTGTTTTTTTTTAGTCATCCTTTGCTGGTTTCTAAAAATTTCCCAATCTTCTGGCCTACCACTTATCGTCGCAACATTGTTTGCCTTTTCTTTCAATTTGATACCATTCTTAACTTCCTTAGCTAGCCACGGATGGCTCATCCTTCTTGTAGGATCTTTCTTTCTCACTGGAATATATCTTTGCTGAGAGTTATGAAATATCTCCTTAAATGTCTGCCATTGCTTGTCTACCATCTTACCCTTTAATTTATTTTCCCAGTCCACTTCTGCCTTCATATCTTTATAATTGCCTTTATTTAAGTTTCAGACACAAGTTTCTCACCCTCAAACTGAATTTGAAATTCTAACATGCTATGATCACTCTTCCCGAGAGGATCCTTTACAATGAGATCATTACTTAATCCTATCTCATTACACATTGTGGATGATACTCAATGGAGCTCAGTTCCAGCTTGGCTCAGCTGGTCGCACTCTTGTCTCTGAGTCAAAAAGTTGTGGGTTAAAGCCTTGCTCCAAAATTTGAGCCTTTAAACTAGGCTGGAATTTCAATTCACTAACAGGGAGTGCTGAATTGATGGAGTTGCTGACTTTCAGATATGGCATTAAACCTAGACATTCTCTGCTTGCTCAGGTAGACATGAAAGATCCCATGGCATTATTTGAAGATCAGGACATTTTTCTAGTACTCCCCCTTCAGCCATTACACCCAAAATTAAATGAAGTGATCATTTGATTCATTTTCTGTTTGTGGGATCTTGCTTTCCGCAAATTGGTTACATTTGCTTACATAGCAAAGTGACTGCACATTCATTATTTGATCTTCAGAGGTCGGTAACATTGACAAATCACTATCCCTAAGTGTCTCGAGGGCAGCAAGAGTCAAATTCATAACCTGGAACTGGATCCATATGTAGGCCCCACCATGTAAGGATGTCAGATTTTTTTAAAATGTATTCGTTCTTGGGATGTGAGCGTCGCTGGAAAGGCCGACATTTATTGCCCATCCCTATTTGCCCTTCAACAACTGAGTGGCTTGCTTGGCCATTGCAGAGGGCAGTAAAGAGTTAAGCACATTAATGTGGGTCTGAGGTCACATATAGACCAGACCAGGTTAGGACGGGAGATTTCCTTCCCTAAAGGACATTAATTACCTTTTTTTGTTTTTACAACAAGCCAGCAGTTTTCATGGCCATTTTTTTGGTGTTAGCAACCCACAACCAAATGTTTTAAAATTCAGTTTTACAACATGCCATAGTGGGATTTGAACTCATGGCCTCAGGTACCAGGATCAACAAAGTGCTGGAGGCTGTGGAGTGTTTTGAGGTTTGAAAGGTGCTGTACAAATGAAAGTTCTTTCTAATTGATAGTTTTAGGCTATTAGATTAACTCTTCATTTTTTTTTAATCGCCCTTGCAGAAGATGACTTGATACCGTACAGTAAACCCACCTTCCTGCAACGGGGTCAAATGTCAAGTAATTGCTCCACAACAGGAAGTTCATCATCCAGAGGTTCAACAGGGTCACGGGGTCATGCAGCAGGGCGAAGCAGAGGAGTTGGAGTAGACCGCAGTGAGGTAAGAGGCAGTGCGCGCGACTTCCACTGTAGGCAAAGTAACACTCGGGGTACTGAAGGAGATCTGTTTCCATGTGAAACACACATTGTTGAGCCTGTTAAATCTCCTGAAGAAATGTGTCTGTAGCAAACCTTCCTGCCCCGCATGATTTGTCATCCAAGGGCAGGGAGGTTACATAGAAACATAGAAAATAGGTGCAGGAGTAGGCCATTCGGCCTTTCGAGCCTGCACCACCATTCAAATATGATCATGGATGATTATGCAATTTCAGTACCCCATTCCCGCTTTCTCTCCATACCCCTTGATCATTCGTTACCTGCTTGTCAGAATTTATTCTTACCCCATTTAACCAGTCACCAAAAGATGTGCAACGGGGATCTTGAGTGACTGGGTGCCCCATGGCATGGGCAATACCGGCCATATGACGATTTGCAGACTTGATTCAGCAGTTTACTGACCAGTAGTGCATTCAGTGAACATTCAGTAGAGCATTCAGTAGTGTATTCAGTGAACACCTCCTCAGAATATTCCCACCAGTATTATCTTCAGCCCATGTAAACAGCAAAGTTGGTGCTAAGGATACAACACCGTGATCCTTGATGTCCCATCCTATATTTACATAGCACCAACATTCCACAGGACTATCGCAGTGTCTCTCTGTAACTCTGGAAGAAATCCATAGAAACGGCATAAACAGCTGTTGTCAGAATTACATAGAATGTACAGCACTGAAACAGACCATTCAGCCCAACTCGTCCATGCTGGTATTTATGCTCCACAGGAGCCTCTCTCCATCTCACCCTATCGGCATATCCCTCTATTCCTTTCTCCCTCATGCTTATCGAGCTTCCCTTTAAATGCATCTATACTATTCGCCTGAACTACTCCCTGTGGTAGTGAGTTCCGCATTCTCACCACTCACTGGGTGAAGAAGTTTCTCCTGAATTCCTTCTTGGATTTATTAGTGACTATCTTATATTTATATTTATAGAAGAACCCCTATACAATTTCAGGGCAATGTATCCTATATATCTACATATACCTCGAGGAGGCGGGAGCTCGGAGCAGCGCGAGTCCGGGGTCGGCGAGAGGCCTATAAAGGCCAGCGGGAGCTCGGAGCAGTCAGTCGAGGAGGCGGGAGCTCGGAGCAGCGCGAGTCCGGGGTCGGCGAGAGGCCTATAAAGGCCAGCGGGAGCTCGGAGCAGTCAGTCGAGGAGGCGGGAGCTCGGAGCAGCGCGAGTCCGGGGTCGGCGAGAGGCCTATAAAGGCCAGCGGGAGCTCGGAGCAGTCAGTCGAGGAGGCGGGAGCTCGGAGCAGCGCGAGTCCGGGGTCGGCGAGAGGCCTATAAAGGCCAGCGGGAGCTCGGAGCAGTCAGTCGAGGAGGCGGGAGCTCGGAGCAGCGCAAGTCCGGGGTCGGCGAGAGGCCTATAAAGGCCAGCGGGAGCTCGGAGCAGTCAGTCGAGGAGGCGGGAGCTCGGAGCAGCGCGAGTCCGGGGTCGGCGAGAGGCGTACCGGTGCAGCTACAGGGAGAAGGCAAAAAAACAAAGGTGACGTCACAGCCTAGGGGGTAAGTGATTGGCTGGTGATTGGTGAGTAGTTTTTCTTTTTCTTATATTGGTCAGTAACTTTTAACATTGTTATTACCAGTTTAAGTGTATCTAAGGGTTAAGTCATGGCAGGAGAGCTCGGTCGGGTGTTATGCTCCTCCTGTACCATGTGGGAACTCAGGGACGCTTCCGGTGTCCCTGACGACTATGTGTGCGGGAAGTGTATCCGCCTCCAGCTCCTGACGGTCCGCGTTACGGAATTGGAGCTGAGGGTGGATTCACTCTGGAGCATCCACGATGCTGAGAATGACGTGAGTATCACGTGTAGTGAGTTGGTCTTACCGCAGGGAAAGGGTCCACAGCCAGATAGGGAATGGAAGACCAGCAGGAAGAGTAGAGCAAGGAAGGTAGTGCAGGGGTCCCCTGCGGTCATCCCCCTGCAAAACAGATACACCGCTTTGGGTACTGTTGAGGGGAATGACTCATCAGGGGAGGGCAGCAGCAGCCAAGTTCATGGCACCGTGGCTGGCTCTGCTGCACAGGAGGGCAAGAAAAAGAGTGGGAGAGCGATAGTGATAGGGGATTCAATTGTGAGGGGAATAGATAGGCGTTTCTGCGGCCGCAACCGAGACTCCAGGATGGTATGTTGCCTCCCTGGTGCAAGGGTCAAGGATGTCTCGGAGCGGGTGCAGGACATTCTGAAATGGGAGGGAGAACAGCCAGTTGTCGTGGTGCACATTGGTACCAACGACATAGGCAAAAAAAGGGATGAGGTCCTACGAAACGAATTTAAGGAGCTAGGAGCTAAATTAAAAAGTAGGACCTCAAAAGTAGTAATCTCGGGATTGCTACCAGTGCCACGTGATAGTCAGAGTAGGAATCGCAGGATAGCGCAGATGAATACGTGGCTTGAGCAGTGGTGCAGCAGGGAGGGATTCAAATTCCTGGGGCATTGGGACCGGTTCTGGGGGAGGTGGGACCAGTACAAACCGGACGGTCTGCACCTGGGCAGGACTGGAACCAATGTCCTCGGGGGAGTGTTTGCTAGTGCTGTTGGGGAGGATTTAAACTAATATGGCAGGGGGATGGGAACCAATGCAGGGAGACAGAGGGAAACAAAAAGGAGCCAAAAGCAAAAGACAGAAAGGAGATGAGGAAAAGTGTAGGGCAGAGAAACCCAAGGCAAAGAACAAAAAGGGCCACTGTACAGCAAAATTCTAAAAGGACAAAGGGTGTTAATAAAACAAGCCTGAAGGCTTTGTGTCTTAATGCAAGGAGTATCCGCAATAAGGTGGATGAATTAATTGTGCAAATAGATGTTAACAAATATGATGTGATTGGGATTACGGAGACGTGGCTCCAGGATGATCAGGGCTGGGAACTCAACATTCAGGGGTATTCAACATTCAGGAAGGATAGAATAAAAGGAAAAGGAGGTGGGGTAGCATTGCTGGTTAAAGAGGAGATTAATGCAATAGTTAGGAAAGACATTAGCTTGGATGATGTGGAATCTATATGGGTAGAGCTGCAGAACACCAAAGGGCAAAAAACGTTAGTAGGAGTTGTGTACAGACCTCCAAACAGTAATAGGGATGTTGGGGAGGGCATCAAACAGGAAATTAGGGGTGCATGCAATAAAGGTGTAGCAGTTATAATGGGTGACTTTAATATGCACATAGATTGGGCTAGCCAAACTGGAAGCAATACGGTGGAGGAGGATTTCCTGGAGTGCATAAGGGATGGTTTTCTAGACCAATATGTTGAGGAACCAACTAGGGGGGAGGCCATCTTAGACTGGGTGTTGTGTAATGAGAGAGGATTAATTAGCAATCTCATTGTGCGAGGCCCCTTGGGGAAGAGTGACCATAATATGGTGGAATTCTGCATTAGGATGGAGAATGAAACAGTAAATTCAGAGACCATGGTCCAGAACTTAAAGAAGGGTAACTTTGAAGGTATGAGGCGAGAATTGGCTAGGATAGATTGGCGAATGATACTTAGGGGGTTGACTGTGGATGGGCAATGGCAGACATTTAGAGACCGCATGGATGAAGTACAACAATTGTACATTCCTGTCTGGCGTAAAAATAAAAAGGGGAAGGTGGCTCAACCGTGGCTATCTAGGGAAATCAGGGATAGTATTAAAGCCAAGGAAGTGGCATACAAATTGGCCAGAAATAGCAGCGAACCTGGGGACTGGGAGAAATTTAGAACTCAGCAGAGGAGGACAAAGGGTTTGATTAGGACAGGGAAAATGGAGTACGAGAAGAAGCTTGCAGGGAACATTAAGGCGGATTGCAAAAGTTTCTATAGGTATGTAAAGAGAAAAAGGTTGGTGAAGACAAACGTAGGTCCCCTGCAGTCAGAATCAGGGGAAGTCATAACGGGGAACAAAGAAATGGCGGATCAATTGAACAAGTACTTTGGTTCGGTATTCACTAAGGAGGATACAAACAACCTTCCGGATATAAAAGGGGTCAGAGGGTCTAGTAAGGAAGAGGAACTGAGGGAAATCTTTATTAGTCGGGAAATTGTGTTGGGGAAATTGATGGGATTGAAGGCAGATAAATCCCCAGGGCCTGATGGCCTGCATCCTAGAGTACTTAAGGAGGTGGCCTTGGAAATAGCGGATGCATTGACAGTCATTTTCCAACATTCCATTGACTCTGGATCAGTTCCTATGGAGTGGAGGGTAGCCAATGTAACCCCACTTTTTAAAAAAGGAGGGAGAGAGAAAACAGGGAATTATAGACCGGTCAGCCTGACCTCAGTAGTGGGTAAAATGATGGAATCAATTATTAAGGATGTCATAGCAGTGCATCTGGAAAATGGTGACATGATAGGTCCAAGTCAGCATGGATTTGTGAAAGGGAAATCATGCTTGACAAATCTTCTGGAATTTTTTGAGGATGTTTCCAGTAAAGTGGACAAAGGAGAACCAGTTGATGTGGTATATTTGGACTTTCAGAAGGCTTTCGACAAGGTCCCACACAAGAGATTAATGTGCAAAGTTAAAGCACATGGGATTGGGGGTAGTGTGCTGACGTGGATTGAGAACTGGTTGTCAGACAGGAAGCAAAGAGTAGGAGTAAACGGGTACTTTTCAGAATGGCAGGCAGTGACTAGTGGAGTGCCGCAAGGTTCTGTGCTGGGGCCCCAGCTGTTTACATTGTACATTAATGATTTAGACGAGGGGATTAAATGCAGTATCTCCAAATTTGCGGATGATACTAAGTTGGGTGGCAGTGTGAGCTGCGAGGAGGATGCTATTAGGCTGCAGAGTGACTTGGATAGGTTAGGTGAGTGGGCAAATGCATGGCAGATGAAGTATAATGTGGATAAATGTGAGGTTATCCACTTTGGTGGTAAAAACAGAGAGACAGACTATTATCTGAATGGTGACAGATTAGGAAAAGGGAAGGTGCAACGAGACCTGGGTGTCATGGTACATCAGTCATTGAAGGTTGGCATGCAGGTACAGCAGGCGGTTAAGAAAGCAAATGGCATGTTGGCCTTCATAGCGAGGGGATTTGAATACAGGGGCAGGGAGGTGTTGCTACAGTTGTACAGGGCCTTGGTGAGGCCACACCTGGAGTATTGTGTACAGTTTTGGTCTCCTAACTTGAGGAAGGACATTCTTGCTATTGAGGGAGTGCAGCGAAGGTTCACCAGACTGATTCCCGGGATGGCGGGACTGACCTATCAAGAAAGATTGGATCAATTGGGCTTGTATTCACTGGAGTTCAGAAGAATGAGAGGGGACCTCATAGAAACGTTTAAAATTCTGACGGGTTTAGACAGGTTAGATGCAGAAAGAATGTTCCCAATGTTGGGGAAGTCCAGAACCAGGGGTCACAGTCTGAGGATAAGGGGTAAGCCATTTAGGACCGAGATGAGGAGAAACTTCTTCACCCAGAGAGTGGTGAACCTGTGGAATTCTCTACCACAGAAAGTAGTTGAGGCCAATTCACTAAATATATTCAAAAGGGAGTTAGATGAAGTCCTTACTACTCGGGGGATCAAGGATTATGGCGAGAAAGCAGGAAGGGGGTACTGAAGTTTCATGTTCAGCCATGAACTCATTGAATGGCGGTGCAGGCTAGAAGGGCTGAATGGCCTGCTCCTGCACCTATTTTCTATGTTTCTATGTTTCATAGTGACGATGGTTCAAAAGTGACTCATTGCCTGTAAAGTGCTTTGAGACATCCTATGGATGTGAAAGGTGCCATATAAATGCAAGTTCTTTCCTTACCTTTACTGGCTACACTTTCAATCTGCTGAACGAACTTTACATGCCTCCTTGGGAGGATAGAGACAGCAGGAGGATTGTCCAATCGCATGTTGCAAACCAATTAAAATAAGTTTAACATAAGTGAATTATAGGTGCTTGCTTCCTTCTTAAGATGAGGCAGTTTTTTGTGCTGATCGAGATGAGGGATGTTTGTTGGAGAATGCTACACAAGGGTCAGCATCAATCACTCCCAGCTCGGGTAAAGCACAGCCAGATGCAGAGTAAAGCTCCTTCTACTGGGTGTACTGCATGTCCTGTATCAGTATAGGTATAAGTACTGCATATATCAGTGCATCAGTACAGGTACTGTACTTACTGACTGATTATGTACCAATGCAGGATCAGTATTACTATGAACGGCAGCTTACCTGTAGCAATACAGATTGGGATTAGCATCTGTACCTATACAGGAGTGGGTCAGTACAGCAATACCTGTATGTGTTCGGGACTGAGTAGGCTCAGCACTTACTGTACCTGTACAACTCTGATAGTAGCATTAATCTATCGAGAAGTTCTGTACATGTCTGCAGAAAAATATTGGAAAATAAAAACTTTGGGGTGTATTTTTATTTGGATGGCGCCTCTGTTAGCCTCCCGGAGGAGCGGTAATGGGTCGCGATATGCTTAGCGCCCGAGGGGCCAGCTTCCAGCGCTCTGCCGGGAAATTTGGTGCCGGTTTTATGGCGGTGCTGAGCAGTGTTGTCAGGAGCATCGCGCCGGTGTGCAAGGCCCCCGGTTTCAACAGCGATACGATATTTACTTGGAGCCGCACCAGTGGCACCCCCTAGTGAGACCGTCAGGGAAAGCTGTTCCGGGGGGGGGGGCTAAGGAAAGGAATGATTGAAAAAGGTAAGTAAAATTTATATTTCTTTTTTTTTTGCGATTCACCTTTATTTGGGGACAGTACTTTATCGGGAATGTTTTCTGTGTTTTTTCTCCCTTTTTTTTGCAGGGCACTCTGAAGCCGGCTCTTTAGCAACGGATTTTCAGTTGTTCACCCGGCCGAGCGCCCTAAGAGAGTTGTGAAACGTCTCCCTTAGCGCTCCGCCCCATACTCGAAGCGCAGCAACCACATCTTTTGGCTGCCGTCGCAAATCATTTCCCAGCGCAAAATTTACTGCCCCGCCGCCATTAGCGCCCTAATAAGGCGCCCCCCAACCGAAAACCCGGTCCCCGACCTTTAGATTCGCAAATCTTCCAATCCACGGCAACAACAGTACATAGGCAGTGCATCTCTGAAGGAGGTGTTGAAAAATAGCTTTACAAGCCATTGTATTTTAGGAGTTAAATTATCATTTGTTGCAGAGGCGATGAAAATTCCCTCCAGAGAGCTCGGTGTGCTCCCGCTGGAGGGCAAGGATTTACAGATAACCGTGTCAAGAGTCCTTTAAAGGTCTATTATGTGTCTTAGATTACAAAGCTAATCACTGTATTAACATCCACTGAGCCCTCCTGCACTTTATCTACCTGATACTCCCTTAATGTGACTGTCAGGGCGATGAAAAGAGCAGCTTGTCAGATGGCTCTTGGCTCTGCGGCCTGCACAGACCTGTCAAGCCTTACCTTGTGCAAAGGCCCAGCTTTAGCCTCAATTCCTTTCAATAATTTTTTTCTTTTGTTGTGTCTTTTGCTTTCTCCACAAAGGCGCTTTCATCTCGTCTGAAGATTCCAGTGGTGTATCTGTCACAGGAATGCTGTCAGTCGAGATGTGAAGGGACTGCGCTTTGTTCAAGTGGGAACCCTCCAGAATGCTTCCACATGCCGTGATGGGGAAAATATAATGAAAAGTCTTCAGTTGAGATTTAATCTATGGGCCTGTCTCAATCAGATCTACAATTAGTCTGAAGTATCACTCGTTGATTGATACTCCTCATCAACACAACTTGCTCTCACAGTCAACCTATTGGCTTGCAAGGTCATCTGGTCGAGTTTCTGCTCATTTTTGAATGACTTTTTTGTAGATGGGGTACAACAGCTGCTGTGCATAATGATCCCTATCCTGCGCTGGTACCGATGGCAAGTTATTCCTAAATCAAATATAGCACAACCAATTCGAAGTTTCTTCTGCTTTATGTGTCATAAAAACATAAGAACATCAGAAATAGGACCAGGAGTAGACCATACGGCCCCTCAAGCCTGCTCCGCCATTTAATACGATCATGGCTGATCTGATCATGGACTCAGATCCACTTCCCTGCCTGCTCTTCATAACCCCTTATTCCCTTATTGTTTAAGAAACTGTCTATTTCTGTCTTAAATTTATTCAATGTCCCAGCTCCCACAGCTCTCTAAGGCAGTGAATTCCACAGTTCCACAACCCTCTGAGAGAAGAAATTTCTCCTCATCTCAGTTTTAAATGGGCGGCCCCTATTCTAAGATTGTGCCCTCTAGTTCTCGTCTCCCTATCAGCTGAAACATCCTCTCTGCATCCACCTTGTCAAGCTCCCTCATAATCTTATATGTTTCGATAACATCACCTCTCATTCTTCTGAATTCCAATGAGTAGAGGCCCAACCTACTCAACCTTTCCTCATAAGTCAACCCCCTCATCTCTGGAATCAACCTAGTGAACCTTCTCTGAACAGCCTCCAAAGTAAGCATATCCTTTTGTAAATATGGAAACCAAAACTGCACGCAGTACTCCAAGTATGGCCTCACCAATACTCTCTATAGCTGTAGCAAGACTTCCCTGCTTTTATACTCCATCCCCTATGCACTAAAGGCCAAGGTTCCATTGTCCTTCCTGATCACTTGCTGTAAATGCATACTAACCTTTTGTGTTTCATGCACAAGTACCCTCAGGTCCTGCTGTACTGCAGCACTTTGCAATCTTTCTCCATTTAAATAACTTGCTCTTTGATTTTTTTCTGCCAAACCTCACACTTTCCAACATTGTATTCCATCTGCCAAATTTTTGCCCATTCACTTAGCCTGTCTATGTCCTTTGCAGATTTTGTGTGTCCTTCTCACACATTGCTTTTCCTCCCCTCTTTGTATCATTGGAAAACGTAGCTACGTTACGCTCAGTCCCTTCCTCCAAGTCGTTAATATAGATTGTAAATAGTTGGGGACCCAGCACTGATCCCTGCAGCACCCAACTAGTTACTGGTTGCCAACCAGAGAATGAACCATTTATCCCGACTCTCTGTTCTCTGTTAATTAGCCAATCCTCTATCCATGCTAATATATTACCCCCAACCTCGTGAACTTTTATCTTGTGCAGTAACCTTTTATGTGACACCTTGTCAAATGCCTTCTGGCAGTCCAAATACACCACATCCACTGGTTCTCCTCCATCCACCCTGTTCGTTACATCCTCAAAGAATTCTAGCAAATTTGTCAAACATGACTTCCCGTTCAAAATCCATGCTGACTCTGCTTGACCAAATTTTGCTTTTCCAAATGTCCTGCTACTGCTTCTTTAATAATGGACTCCAACATTTTCCCAACTACAGATGTTGGCTAACTGGTCTATAGTTTCCTGCTTTTTGTCTGCCTCCTTTTTTAAATAGGGACGTTACATTTGCAGTTTTACAATCTGTTGGCACCTCCCCCGAATCCAGGGATTTTTGGTAAATTGCAACCAATGCATCCACTATCCCTGCTGCTACTTCTCTTAAGACTCTAGGATGCAAGCCATCAGGTCCAGGGGATTTATCCGCTTTAGTCCCATTATTTTACTGAGCACTGCCTCCTTAGTGATTGTGATTGTGTCAGTCTTGGTTCATTGGTAGGAGCAGCATCAAGAATGTGGAACCCTCGGGAACGAGGCCGTTTCGGATTCTGGGCTTTTCCAGACTTTCGATCGTCTTTCTGACGTCATGAATCTGGTTTGGGTATTTCCGGATTTCGTAATGTCAGAAAATGGCGGGGGAGGGGGTCCCCGGCGAGGAGCTATTCGGGCCATTACACCCCGTCGATGAGGTCGTCGGGGGAGGCCCCGCCGCCAATGAAGTGTTCTGGCGGGCGGGCACCATCGCAGAGGAGGTGTTGGGGCGGGCCGATGAGGAGGCCCCGAGATAAGGGCAGCAGCGGCGAGCGGGGTGGGGCGAGGCAAAGCCCAAGGTTGGGCAGCAGCGGAGCCCCGAGGTCAGCGGGTCCGGATTCCGAACATTTTACGGAATCCGGACAAACCTGCCACCGATTGGTCCGGATTCCGGAACTCCGAATTTTCGACGCTGCACCTGTAGCATTGTCATCTCTGAGTTAGATGCTCATGATCTCAGTCCCCAATCTAGGCTAACACTTCAGTGCAGTACTGGGGGAGCGCTGCACTGTCGGAGGTGGCCGTCTCTCAAATGAGACGTTAACCTGAGGCCCACTCAGGTGGAGGTAAAAGATCCCATAAAAGAAAGAAAGACATGGATTTATATAGCGCCTTTCATGACCACCGGACGTCTCAAAGCGCTATTCGAAGAGCAGGGGAGTTCTCCTGGTGTCCTGGCCAATGTTTTACCCCTCAACTAATATCGCTAAAACAGATTAAATTATAATTTATTTCATTTCTATTTGAGACCTTTCTATGAGCAGATTGGCTGCGTTTCCCTACATTACATGAGTGACTAAATTTCAAGTCTTTCATTGGCTGTAAAACGCTTTGGGACATCCTGAAGTCATGAATGCCGCTATATAAATGCAAGTTCTTTTTCCACATTACCCTTGGCCTGGCTCAGAATAAGACTCCCTGCTTTACAACTGTGACATTTCCATTTTACAGTCCAGCTGTCCTTGCAGCCGCTCTGAGTGAGAGTGCCCACTAGCCACTCGAAACTGGATCAGGCCTGACCAAACATATGCCCCCTGCAGCCAGCAGAAGGAGGAGACATGCATCCCAACAGTCCTGGCTGGATTCGATCCCAAGCTCCAAAGCGTTGTAACCCATTGCATTGGATTTGCATAACTCTTCAGGGGCATTGCTGAATGTGACTCCCTCTGTACTTTGCAACAAATCCTTTCCGCTCATTGCTCAACCTCCAGCAATAGTGAACATGAATGCAACTGGCAGGCTCAATAAATCGCATGATCTAATGAGATGCACTACTTCATTTGCCTGGGAGCATCCCTGTGTGTATGATCAACAAAATAAATAAAGGTACTTAAAAAAAAAAATTAAGAACTCTAATGCAATTTCATCAAATGATCTGTGGAATAATAACTCTCTCTCCAAGCAACTTCAATTCTTTCGAAAGAGTGCTGAGGGTACATAGAAACATAGAAAATAGGTGCAGGAGTAGGCCATTTGGCCCATTCAGTACGATCATGGCTGTACGATCAAATACTACATAGTACGTGCAGCACAGAAGCAGGCCATTCGGCCCAATAGGTCCTTGCTGTTTATGCTCCACACGAGCCTCCTCCCTCCCAATGTGATGTCACTCGCTAACAGAAACTATCCAGGCTTTTCCAGGCATTGTACACTGACCCAGGATGACTTTGGGCCAGATATCTGGCTGAGACGCTAAGCTGCGATAGACTGGGCTTCAGATGTGAGGCTTTATCTCTGTAATCTGAAATGGTTCTTGCTTTCCATCAGAGCAAAGTATGGGACTTTGTTGCCTGTGGCTGTCGTTTCATGTTACACATTTCCTGTCGTTGTTTCAAGCTGCATCTGTCACACTCGGCCTCCACTGGCATGATAAATCTGTCAGTTTGGCTCAGCTGGTGGCAGTCTGAGTCAGGCGATGGTGAACTCCATGACCTGTGCACGTAATCTAGGCTAACGTTTCAGTTGCAGTACTACGGGAGTGCTGCATTGTCAGAGCACTCCTCCAGGCGAGGCATTAAATCAAATCCACCCTCCCCCCCCCCCCCCGCCCGCCCACCCACCTCCATCTCTATGTTCAGGTAGTTGGTGCTTGCTAGGATCAGATCGATTGATGTTGCACCTTCAGGCAGGCTGAACCCGCCCCCCCGCCGCCCCCCCCCCCACCCTCTTCCTGCAGTTTGTCATGCAGAGTGTATATGATGAGCTAACAGTAAGAAGGTTGAAAGAGGATGGGATGTGCAGAAGCCCTGTGCGACGTCTCCTCCAGCGTTGGCACTCACTACGACCATGACACCTCCCCTGCCTCTGATGGCCAGCACATTTTCTTCCTTGGGGGTGGGGAGGTGCAGGCAGGCTCATCCTGCTCCGGTAGAAGCGTCCTGTCTCAAGGTATGTGCAACCTTTTCCTGCAAGAAAGCAGGGAATTTACCAGTGACGGTCCTGTGAGGAGTTTAGAGAATGTGCTTGTTACGGTTGACTAGTTGGTATACAGTGTGTAAGATGTGGGATGTGGGGAAGTGAGGGTTGCAGTAGTGGTGTGTATGCAATTATGAGGAGAAGGAGATGTAGTGAGGTGTGGTGCAGTGATTGCAGAGAGTGAAGGGAAGTAGGGGAGGGGTGTATTATGAATAGTGAGGCTGGAGGTGGTGGAGGTGCAAACAGAGAATAAGAGAGCAATATTCTTACCTTGTCAACTCTGGTGAGGTCATTAAACTTTTCGTGGCATTACAGCAACATTCTGGGAACTAAGCTCTTGGCATTGGCCTCCTCTGCGACCTCATCCCACTAGAGGGGTGGGATGAGTGGGTGGGGAACAGGATCTCCTTCCTCCTATCTACCACCTAGCTCCGGGCCTCCAGCGTGACATCGAAGAATCTGATTGCCCTATCTGGAGCTCTTGCGGCCATTTTAGCCCTTTGAAAAGGTTTCCTCCTATCTGCTGCCAGCCAGATTCCAACTCCCCTTTAAGGCTGTCCGTTGCATCAGAGACACCCGATTTCTGTCCCACCTAACACGAGTGCAACCAGTGAATAGCGCAGGTAGTGTTGGCTGCACTCCTGACTCGTTATACTGAGGTCCCTGCACCATTAGCGTGTGCAGCCTGGGATCCCGTGAAGAGGAGCTTGTAGTGTGCACTCCGCCCCTTGAGAGACTATTTTCAGGCTCAATGGAATTTCTAAGCCACGATGTATCCACAGCTAGTTAATGTTTAGACCTCTAACGTTACGTCACCCTCTGATGTTGGGCTACCATGAAGTCTGCACTACAGAGGCTGAACTACAAGTCATAGTCAACATCTTCACTGAGGCATACGAAAATATGGGCCTTACATTAAACATCCGTAAGACAAAGGTCCTCCACCAGTCTGTCCTCGCCGCACAGCACTGCCCCCCAGTCATCAAGATCCATGGCGCGGCCCTGAACAATGTGGACCATTTTCCATATCTCGGGAGCCTCTTATCAAAGGCAGATATTGACGACGAGATCCAACACCGCCTCCAGTGCGCCAGTGCAGCCTTCGGCCACCTGAGGAAGAGAGTGTTCGAAGATCAGGCCCTCAAATCTGTAGTAATACCCGCTGTAGTAATACCCACCCTCCTGTATGGCTCAGAGACATGGACCATATACAGTAGTCACCTCAAATTGCTGGAGAAATACCACCAACGATGTCTCCGCAAGATCCTGCAAATCCCCTAGGAGGACAGACGCACTAACATTAGCGTCCTCGACCAGGCCAACATCCCCAGTATTGAAGCACTGACCACACTCGATCAGCTCTGCTGGGCAGGCCACATTGTTCCCATGCCTGACACAAGACTCCCAAAGCAAGCGCTCTACTCGGAACTCCTTCACGGCAAACGAGCCAAAGTTGGGCAGAGGAAACGTTTCAAAGCCTCCTTGATAAAATGCAACATCCCCGCCGACACCTGGGAGTCCCTGGCCAAAGACTGCCCTAAGTGGAGGAAGTGCATCCGGGAGGGCACTGAGCACCTCGAGTCTCATCGCCGAGAGCATGCAGAAAACAAGCGCAGGCAGCGGAGAGAGCGTGCGGGAAAACCTGTCCCACCCACCCTTTCCCTCAACGACTATCTGTTCCACCTGTGACAGGGACTGTGGTTCTCATATTGGACTGTTCAGTCACCTAAGAACTCATTTTTAGAGTGGAAGCAAGTCTCCTCGATTCCAAGGAACTGCCTATATGATGATGATGTCACCTCATCCACAATTTTCAAAATATGCCTTGTTCTTAGAAAGACATGGGGATCATCAAAGTGGGATCTGTCTTATCCCAGGCAGAATCAGGGAAGGGGTCGATTGTCACATCAGGTCTGAGTATCACATCAATATCTGAGTCTGTGTGGCTCAGAGACAATGGAGTAGACCTGAAGCCTCAGGCATCGGCCAGACGGAATGCGCCAGACTGCCCTCCGATCATGCCGACGGAAGGCACCAACGTTACCCGACAAACTTCAAATCCCACAGTGCGCAGGCTTGCTTGTTTTTTTGAGGCAACGTGCATTGTTGGATCCTTGAAACTCAAAGGAATTGTAGTTTACTGTTTCACCAAAAAGGTGAACACAAATTGAGGAGCTCTCAACATTGGGCAGCAGGGGTTGTCCCGGCTGTCCAGAGAATTTCTGGACCTTTGAGTTGTACTCGCAGCATAAATGGAAATTTGGCTAAAAATAGGCAAACTCCATCTCTCACACAGACCAGTAAAGTGGACTAAAAATGAAATTTATATCGCACCCCTTAGCACATCCTTAGAATGTCACAAGACTCTCTACAGTCAACGAATGGCCTGATGAACGGTTTAATAGAGAGCTGCCACTAGAGAAAGAAAGACTTACATTTATATAGCCCCTTTCATGACCCCAGGACACCCCTAAGCGCTTTAGAGCCAATTAAGTACTTTTGAAGTGTAGTCACTGTTGTAATGTAGGAAACACCGCAGCCAATTTTAACACAACACGGTCCCTAAATAGCAATGTGATAATGACCAGATTATTTATTTTAGCGATGTATGTTGAGGGATAAATTTTGGCCATGAAACTGGGGAGAACTCCCTGCTCTTCTTCAAACTAGTGCCATGGTATCTTTTACATCCACCTAAGAGAGTAGACAGGGCCTCGGTTTAACATCTCATCCAATAGAAGAAGTAAGAAAGACACTGGGAATCACAGGCTCAACAGTAATCAGCTCGATCACCAGCGCATTGTGGCTGCAGTATGTTTGATCTACAGGATGCACTGCAGAGACTCACCAAGATGAGTTTGACAGCATATCCCTCCCCTGCGGCCTCTACAGCTGAGAAGGACAAGAGCCTCAAGAAAACCATCGCCCCCAAGTTCCCCTCCAAGTCACACATCATCCCAACTTAGACATATATCTCTGTTCTTCATCGTCACGAGGTCAATATGTTGAAATTTCCTACCTAACACTATCATGAAAGCACCATTACCACAAGGACCTGTAGCGTTTCAAGAAGAAGACCCAGCTCCACCTTGTCAGGGCAATAAATGTGACCTTTCTAACACTGCCCACATCCTGAGAACAATTTTATAAATCTCATAGTAGATCCCATATCTTGAAGAGAGAGGGTGACCGATCATAATCGCATGCAGATTGTAGGAGCATTGATAGCATGATCACAAGCAAGGGAGTTTAGTCCGTTTTTCCCCTGGGCTAAGTAACTAATCCTAATCCTGCTGTCTGTGCATCTACTAGAATGTTCTCACAGGCTTTCTAAAGACTTCACGTTCATTAGGAGTTTCTTGGTTACAAGCAAGAAATTCATCGTTAAATTTTTGCGAGGTGCTGACAGAAACTAGCCTTTGCAGGAACATAAAATGCTGCAGGAAACAGACCAAATCTGCCACAATTCTTGAATTTATATAGCGCCTTTCACGACCACCGGATGTCTCAAAGCGCTTTACAGCTAATAAAGTACTTTTGGAGTGTAGTCATTGTTGTAATGGTTGCTTAGCATTGCTGGGGTCACTGTGAGGGCGTGTGTAGACACTGTTGCAGGAGCTGTTCACTGAGATAAATTTAATGCATATTGCTCACTTATAAGGTTCCTGAAACCCCTGGCAGTGCCTTTATGTTCAAATTCTGCTCTAATGTTAATGATTTCCGTCATTGTTAGTAGTTAGGCTTTTGTGGCCTTCTGGGCCTCAGTTATAAATAGCAGGAATTAATCTGTCAAAATATTATTTTTGTGCAGCTAAAAGCTTGCCAAAACCAACAGTCAATCATAATTATTTGAGAAATGATTTTATATTAATTTATTCAATTTCCCTAAAAAACATTCAGTCTGTTATACTGCGTTCAGTCTGTACCCTGCAGCATCTGCAAATGATAAATGTCTCCCATTTCTTTACAGACAGATCATACCCTAAAGGGGAAGAGATTGTATTAAGCTATCTTGAAGTCTAATGAATTGAACATGCTTTTAATATATAAATTACATACATAAGGATAGACTTCAAATAGTGTGCTATGGCTGCATTTTTTTCTCCGCTGCCTAAGGTCAGAATATTAGAAAAATGTGAAACGGAATCAAATATCAGAGATGGTGCAACTTGATCACCTAATGAGCCTAAGGAAACCTGTTCTTATTTTTTGGGTCTCCCGTGGGAAACTGTTGCTTTAACAAAATTTTATTTTTTCAATGCATAACAGACATCTTTAAAGCATTTATTTAAGCCTGTAATCACACCCCCTACCACCAGCCCTCCCCCCCTCCCACACTGAGAACTAGGGTTCCTGCTTTGTGGGCAGGTGTCATGGGGATCCAGTAACAGTGGCCACCTCCCAGTAGCTGTATGTCAAGCCTTGTGTGTTTGGAAGTGGGTGGGGTGGGGAAGGGGCCACGAAGGAGGGACCGTGTTGCGAGTTTAAGAGCACTGGGCCGCAAATCCCCCTGACGAATTGCCGTTCTGTTTTACTCAGTGTAATAAACGTTCAGTGGGGGAGTGACAGCCAGAGAATTGATTGACTCGAAAGTTCAGAAGTTGAAGCCCGTTCTCTCACAGCCAGACAGATGTTCAAACCAACTGTTACACTTCAAATAAGAAAACCCTCTGATATTATACACTTCGCCATGACCCCGTAGATCACCTGAACAAAGTCTCTCCTACTGAGTACGAATGGAGAAGATTCGGGAATCTTTAAGGGCTGGATTTTAGGCTTTTCTGTTTCCGGGCCAAAATGGAGGCGGAGCGGGAAAGTTAGCGGCCGGGAATAGTTTGCGCCTCAGTAGGTAAGTTTGGGCAGCTGGGCCCTGAGTCAGGGGGCGCAGCGCGAAGGGAGGCGTTGTACACTTCGCTTGGTGCAAGAATGGGAAACTCCCGAGCTAAAGAGCCGGGCCGGGAGCGCCCCGAGAGAGGCCTGGGGGGTGGGGGGGAGGAGGGGGGGAGAGAAGGAGGGATCTAAAAAAACCAACAAAATATTCCTAAAACATTGCCCATACCACCGCAACACAAATCACACAAACATTTAAAACAAGAAATACTCGCACTGAACTTTACAGCACGTTGCCACCTTCTGCGCGTTGTTCCCAGGCGGCCATTGTGGGCGCAAATCCGGGTGGACGGATCAGGCAAAACTCGCGGCGGTGTCGCAACCAGGGGCATTGTTCTTCCCGGCGGTCCTGCTCAGCACCGCCGCAGAACCCGAACTGAGGATCGCGACGGGGGGCTGGAACCTCACCGCCACTGTTCGCGCCGCTCCGAGGCGAAACCCGGAGCCCAAAGAAAATCCAGCCCCAGAAATATGGGGCCCAAGTTTCCACGCGATAAAAAACAGGCGCCCCTCCGAGCTGAGTGTCCGTTTTTCGCGCCTAAAACGGCGCCGGAAAAAAAACCTCACAATTCTGGAGCGCCCTGCAGCTCCTTGTCTGTTTGGCGTGGCGCCCAGGGGGGGCGGAGCCTACACTCGTGCCGATTTTGTAAGTGGGAGGGGGCGGGTACTATTTAAATTAGTTTTTTTCCTGCCGGCAACCCTGCGCGTGCGCGTTGGAGCGTTCGCGCACGCGCAGCGTGAAGGAAACATTGGCACACGGCCATTTTTGTAGTTCTTTGTAGTTGTTTAATTTTTGAACATTTTTTAATAAAAGCACATTGCCATCAGCACATCAGCACTGTCTCCTCCCCCCCCCCCCCCCGCGGGAAGAACAGGCGCCTCCTCCCCCCCTCCACCCCCCACAGGAAGAACGGGCGCCTCCTCCCCCCCCCCCCCCCCCCCGGTGGGAAGAACGGGCGCCTCAGGCTGACTGCAGCATTCTCCGTGCCTGAAGCACTTTCAGACAGGTAGGAAGATGGTTTATTTAATCTTTTCTTATAAATGTTTATTCAGGTTGGATTTATTTGTATAATATTTGTAGAAGTATAAATAAGGATTTATTGTAGAATTTAATGAGTTCCCTTCCCCCCCCCCTCCCCCCCAACCTCGTTCTGGACGCCTAATTTGTAACCTGCGCCTGATTTTTTAATGTGTAGAACAGGTTTTTTTCAGTTCTACAAAAATCTTCACTTGCTCCATTCTAAGTTAGTTTGGAGTACGTTTTCACTGTGAAACTTTGAAGAAAAGTTTCTGTTCCAAAGTAGAACTGTTCTACCTGACTAGAACTGCAGAAAAAAAAATGTGGAGAATTGCGATTTCTAAGATAGTCCGTTCTCCACCAGTTGCTCCTAAAAATCAGGCGCAAATCATGTGGAAACTTGGGCCAATGGTTTCTAAACAAATACACATTATCATAAAACGTGCCATCTGTAACTGCCAACCTCTCTCGCTGTCGCAGCCTTCCCTCACTCTATCTCAGTGACACTGTGGTCACTTGACCTCTGACCTCTCCTAGCTTTGTTGCTCCAAAGCTCCACACACAACATGCTGCATGTTTTCATCCTGCGTTCTCACTGTGTTGAAATCAAGGGTCTGCTGTTGTGATTCATTCTCTGCCAGGACCGCAACACTCCTTACCTCCCTTAGTTATTCTTGCTTCCACTAACCTACAAAGATTCTAAAAGCCAAGCTCGCTGTCACCTGCTCACTGGGTCTTGATTTAGCTCCTCATCTCTCCAATACTTTTCAACCTTGCTGGGGTTCTCCATCTGGTTTTTCAATTTAACAAAAAAGTAGACTGGCCACGTTACATAAATGGTTACATTATTATATAATTGTGCTCTCTTTTTCTCTCTCCCTCCTCTCTCTCTCTCTTTATACTCCCACAAAATGGCAGGGTGGTGGGAAACATCAGAATGCATCCCTGAACAGCATTCCATCTCTGCCCAACCCAGATTTGCCGGAAAAATCAGTGAGGATAAGGGAAGCCGAGGTGTCTGGCTGTTGACAGGTTATGCAGACAGTGGTAACATCACACCTCAACCTAATCCTTTCTTCATCTTACATCCACACATGAGCACCCTCATTAGACAGCACTCAGAGGCAGGAATTCCGACCCATTTTACGTTCCCTTCCCTATTCAGGAACACTGAGGACCAACTGCAAGAAAGAACTTGCATTTATATAATCCCCGGGGCATCCCAAAAAGCAATCAATTACTGTTGAATTGTAGTCATTGTTGTTATGTAGGCCAGCATGGCAACAACTTTGCGCACAGTAAGGTTCCACAAACAGCAATTGAGATAATAACCAATGTATCTGTTTTTGGTGGTGTTGGTTGAGGGATACCTGAGGAGATCACCCTTGCTCTTCCTCAATGCTACCATAGGATCTTTTACACCCACCAGAACAGGCAGATGGGTCCTCAGTTTAACATCTCATTCAAAAGATGGCCCCTCTGACAACACAGCTCTCCTTCAGTAATATACTGAAATGTGAGCCTAGACTGTGTGTTCAAGTTCCTGGAATAGGGCTTGAGCCCACAACCAAGAGGTCAGAATGCTTTCCGTTGGCCAGTATAGTGCCTATGCTGTTGTCCTGATTCAAATGATGGTGGTCTTTCTTTAAATATTGCACATCAATTCGTTCACTGTCACAACCCCACATATGCTCAAAAGTTTATTTCAAACTTGTAAAACTCATCAAATGCCAGATCTAGAGATTTCTATATAAATTCTTCCCCTGAGGTTTATTGGGAGTCTGGTCATATGATAGGACAGTGTTGCTCTGTGTAATTGCTAAGAAGTACTATAGGCAAAGCCAAAAAGAGAAGTTGCAGATCTACCCTTCCATCATTCCCATCCTTCATTCTCACCATCCTCCATTCTCACCATCCTTCCATCATTCCCATCCTTCCACATGGACCCATGCTTCGGTCCACACTACTTACTATGCCACCTACATTTTGTCATTGGCAACAATATATATATACAGTAAATGGGGGGATCAGGGGAGGGGCATCAGTAAATGGGGGGATAGGGGAGGAGCACCAGTATATGGGGGGGGAGTATAGGGGGAGGGGCACCAGTAAATGGGGGGGATAGGGGGAGGGGCATCAGTAAATGGGGATGGGGAGGGGCATCGGTAAATTGGGGAAAGGAGAGGGGCACCAGTAAATGGGGGATTGGGGAGGGACACCAGTAAATGGGGGATAGGGGAGGGGCTCTCTCTTGTGTTATCTTAGTAATTACTAAAAACAGTGACTAGTTGAGGCCCCAGCACAGATCCTTGTGGGACACCACAAGTCCCAACCTTCCAATTCAAGTACATACTCCTTATCCGCACTCTCTGTCTTCTACCATCTAACCAATCTCCTAACCGGGTCAATAATTTGCTTTCAGTTCAATGAGCTTTAATTTTAGTTAACAATCTCTTATGTGGAACCTTCTGGAAGTCCATATAAACTACATCCACAGACATTCCCTCATCTAGTTACTTCCTCAAAAGGTTCAGTTAGGTTTGTAAGTCATGACCTATCTGTTACAAATCCATGTTGGCTCTCTCTAATCAGCTCATATTTCTCTTAAGTGCTCAGTCACTTTGTCCTTAATATACAACCCATGATGGATTGCAACACAGGTAAGTGTAAAATCCATTTTGAACCAAAAATGGATAGATCTGAGTATTTTTTTTAAATAGTAAAATGCTGGGCACAGCGGTGGTCCAAATAGATATAGGGGTGCATGTTCACAGACCAATACAATACAGTGATACAAAAAATAATCCAAAAGGCTAATGGAATGTTAGCCTTTATGTCTCGAGCTCTAGAATATGGAGGGGGGACGTTTTCCTATAGCAATACAAAGCCCTGGTTAGAACACATCTGGAGTACTGTGTACAGTTCTGGGCACCACTCCTTAGAAAGGATATATTGGCCTTGGAAGGAGTGCAGTGCAGATTCACCAGAACATTACCAGGGCACCAAGACTTAAACTTATGAGAGAATACATAAGCCAGGCTTGTATTCCCTGGAAAATAGATGGTTAAGGGGTGATTAGATTGAGGTTTTTAGGATTTTGAAAGGAATGGAAAGGGTGGATAGCGAGAAACGTTTTCTGCTGGAGAGGGAGTCTAGAACATTAAAATCAGAGCCAGGTCATTCAGGAGAGAAGTTAGGAAATACTTCTTTTCACAAAGGGTGGTAGAAGTGTGGAACTCTTTCCCACAAAAAGCAGTAGAAGCTAGCTAATCATTTTAAATCTGAGATTGATAGATTTTTACCAACCAAGGGTATTAAGGGATATGGAGCCACGATGCATAAATGGAGTTAGGATACAGATCAGCCATGATCTCACTGAGTAGCGGAACAGGCTCAAGGCATTGAATGACTTACTCCTGTTCTGATGTTCTTATGTTCATTCACACTCACTCTGCAATTAACGTCCACCTTCCAACCACTCCCATCCTTCCAACCACTCCCACCCTTCCAACCACTCCCATCCTTCCATTCACTCCCATCCTTACATTTGCTCCCAATCCTTCCAATCACATCCATCCCTTCACTCAGCCACATACTTCCACTCAGCCTGGAGCACACAAACAAAAATGATCTTTGTGTGATAATTGTGGTTAGCAGACAGACGCACTCAGCCCCAAGGCACAAACATAAGTCTGTTGGATAAAATTCACAACAACAACAACAACAACTACTTGTATTTATGTAGCGCCTTTAATGTAATGAAATGTCCCAAGGCACTTCACAGGAGTATTCCGAGACCAAAAATTTGACACATAAGGAGAAATTAGGGCAGGTGAGCAAAAGCTTGTTCAAACAGGTAGGTTTTAAGGAGCGTCTTGAAGGAGGAAAGCGAGGTAGTGAGGCAGAGAGGTTTAGGGAGGGAGTTCCAGAGCTTAGGGCCTAGGCAACAGAAGACACGTCCGCCAATGGTTGAGCGATTATAACCAGAGATGCTCAGGAGGGCAGAATTAGAGGAGCGCAGACATCTCGGGGGGCGGTGGGGAGGTTGTGGGGCCGGAGGAGGTTACAGAGATATGAAGGGGCGAGGCCATGGAGGGATTTGAAAACAAGGATGAGAATTTTGAAATCGAGGCACAGCTTAACCAAGAGCAAATGTAGGTCAGCGAGCACAGGGGTGATGGATGAGCAAGACTTAATATGAGTTAGGACATGGGCAGCCAAGTTTTGGATCTCCTCTAGTTTAGGTAGGGTAGAATGTGGGAGGCCAACCAGGAGTGCGTTGGAGTAGTCAAGTCTAGAGGTAATGGCATGGATGAGGGCTTCAGCAGCGGATGAGCTGAGGCAAGGGCGGAGACGGGCGAAGTTACAGAGGTGGAAATAGGCGGTCTTAATTATGCTACGGATATGTGGTCGAAAGTTTATTTTGGGGTCAAATATGACACCAAGGTCGCGCTGAGAACCGGTATTTGCAAGGCCACTTCGAGTGAGTGCTCACATCGTATGCACCCGGAGAGGCCGTCATTTTAGGCCCATTATCTTTTCTTCTACCCTTTTCAATCTTGGTGCATTACTGGCCTAGACCCGCAGAAAGGACATCCGTGGGACAGAGATGGGCTATCTGCTCAACTCTTGTCCAGCAAAAATGTCCTTCAAACTCTTACGCCTGGTAAAAGCAGATGGATAGCCTACATTTGGCAGTGTAAGAGTTTTAAAAGCCTGTCCATTAAGGTAAGTTTATGTTTAACCCTATTAAAACACATCGAGAAAAAAATTAAAATATTTTTTTCTATATTAATTACATTCAATTTCAAATTATTTTAAATATGTGAGGTGGTTTTTTTTATTTGTTGTGCTGTGTTTCTTATTTTTGGGGTATTCTCATTCAGACAGCGCTCCCATTATTATCAATGAGAATACTAGATAATGATTGGTGGTCCAAGACCACGTGATCCCAGGTTATGAAAACATATCTGGAAGACATGTTCCCGTACACTGCAGAGTAAATGGAGGCCTCCGACCGCAATCCTACGTTCCTTCGGGACCACCAGGATTTTTGGGTAAAAAAATATTCTGGTCGGAGGCATTCGTCTGAAGGAAGCCTCCGACCGCAATTTCCCCCCCAATATAAATCAGGAAGATGCGAATAGGTGACCCCTAGCATGGGATTCAGGAGCCTGTAGTTTGTTGGAGAAAGGGAAAAATGAGGGAGGTGAGGAGTTCAACAAATTAGAGGTCCTGAGAAAGAATGAGTCAGAATAGGAAACAGTGCAACATTATGATTTCAACACATTGAGGATGCAGGGGAGAGGAAGAAGGCTTTAGGATAGCATATTGGAAACTTAGGTAGAACAGGAGATGAGCGTCCAGAGGACCATTGACCATAGGGTTATTGAAGGGTACTGACTACAGGGCTATTGAGGACCACTGACCATAGAGCCTCTACTCATTGGAATTCAGAAGAATGAGAGGTGATCTTATCGAAACGTATAAGATTATGAGGGGGCTTGACAAGGGTGGATGCAGAGAGGATGTTTCCACTGATAGGGGAGACTAGAACTAGAGGGCATAATCTTAGAATAAGTGGCCGCCCATTTAAAACTGAGATGAGGAGAAATTTCTTCTCTCAGAGGGTTGCAAATCTGTGGAATTCGCTGCTTCAGAGAGCCCCGGAAGTTGGGACATTGAATAAATTTAAGACAGAAATAGACAGTTCCTTGAGCGATAAGAGGATAAGGGGTTATGGGGCGCGGGCGGGGAAGTGGAGCTGAGTCCATGATCAGATCAGCCATTATCTTATTGAATGACGGCGGAGCAGGCTTGAAGGGCCGTGTGGCCTACTCCTGTTCCTATTTCTTATGTTCTTATGTTCTTATGAAGAGTACTGACCATAGGGGTATTGAAGAAATGAAAACTTTTGAGCAGCTGAGCCACATGGGATCATTGAATCTGCTATACATAGGAACAGGAGGAGGCCATTCAGCTCCTCGAGGCTATTCCGCCATTCTTTTAGATCATGGTGATCTGTATCTTAACTCAATTTATCCACCTTGGTCCCATATCCCTTAATACTCTTACCTAACAAAAATCTATCAATCTCAGTTTTAAAATTTTCAATTGACCCATCACCTCAACAGGTTTTTTGGGAGAGAGTTCCAGATTCCCATTACCCTTGGTGTGAAGAAGTGGTTTGTGACATCCTAGCTCTAATTGTAAGGTTATGCCCCCTCGTTCTGGACTCTCCCATGAGAGGAAATTATTTCTCACTATCTACCCTATCAAATCCTTTAATCATTACAAACACCTCAAGATCACCCCTTAATCTTTTATATCCAAGGGAATTCTAACCTCGTCTATGCAACCTGTCCTCATAATTTAAGCCTTTTAGCCTTGGTATCATTCTGCAGTGCGAGATTCTGTTGGTGTTTAATGCTAATAATGTGTTGTTTTGGGGTTTGCAGGACAAGAGATGAACTGAAGACAGGGATGTACAGAAGAACCAGGCAGTAGGTGAGGTCTCTGGCAGAGGCATCTCCCACTCTCCTCTCCCTCGACCCTGTACAGAATGATTTGCCTTGTATGGAAAAATTCAAATTTCAAAATTTGAGGAAAAAAAAATTACATTTAATTTATGACATGTCGCTGGATATCAGGAGAATCCATGTTAACTTTGTAAATAATTGGGGATTTTTTTTTGTTTTTGTTTGTTTCTAAGCATTTCCTGGCCTTCTGGTGAACGTATTTATAAATGAAAAAAAAAAGATAATGTTGGATATTATAAGGTTATTGTCTGAATGTGCCAATCTTTTTCAATAGCAAGTATGCGTCTAACAAACTGAACTAAAAAAATATATATATTTGCACTCTGTAAACTAAGAGCACGACGCGTTCTGGATCCGCCCATCGAATCCCGTAGGTCGCAGGCAGCCATGTTGGAAAACAGTGCTGCACATCCACTGATTGGCTAGGGTAACCGGTGCCTACAAGCCCTACGAATGTTCCCGTCTGTGCGCCGAGATGATGCTTCGATAGCGGACTGCAACACTGAAGTGAATATGCATTGGAACAAGCTGTTAGTTAGTGCCCGCTTTGTGAGACCATCCTGTTTGAAGAGAAGTCGTGTTGGAGGTGGAAGGGCAATGGCTGCTGGTACAAAGTTTTAATGAGAATGAATGTAGCCTGATATTTTGTTGTATTAAAAACATTTCGTACCAATGTTCATTAGATAAAAAATGAGTGGTTATTTATCTAGAGATATATAGATACACATAAAGGTCTGATGCTCAAGGAAGGAAACTGACTGTTACCTGAATATAAAATAAAAAGGAGCCATCTCTCAGTTGGAGGTTTGTCCATTCTACATTGCATTTTCTCACATATTGAATGAAAGGTGGCGAAGGCTGAATTACAGAGGTAGGTTTTGCAGTTTAACACTGATGGGAGCATTCATCGGAATACCCGACACAGAGGTAAAGGCCGCCATTTTGTGGCCAACCCAACCTTTGCCCATTATTGAGCAGGAAGCTGGCTGGGCCGTGGATTGGGTGCAGAAACTGCCAGGCATGATATTCCAATCGGAGCTTCTGGTGCCAGGATCTCGACGTTGAGTTCACCAACTTGTAAAGCTAGTTTGAGTTATTACTCAAGAGTATTAAAGCACCTCGTCCCCTCCAGCAAGTTTTTTCACACCTCTGAATTGGCTCCTGGCCTCCTCCGTCAGGTCCTTCTGGTTTTCTGACTCTTGGTTAAGAATGGCCGGCATTATGTCAACGTACGTGGGTGCACATTTGTGGAGGAGGAGAGATGTAACTGTAAGTGAGCTCTCGGGTTCCCCCTATGGCTCAACTAGTTAATGGGAGGTCCAGTGTTGAACTGAGCCATACAGAACACAGAGGTGCCAGGACTGATTCCTGGTCTGTCCTAGATAGGTAGGTTGCAGCCTGCATGGCCATGATGGTGCTACAGCTGACCCCATCACTCAAGGGGTGAGAAAAATCTGCCACTCCTAAATGCTGTTAGCTAACTCTTGCTCTAAAAAGTGTGTGGATGTCAGATAAGGAAAGGATTGGGTTTAGCTTGGCTTGGTGCCTTGCCCCTCCCCTCCCCTCCCGCAATGTTTGAATACCCTCCTTCTGCCTGTGGAACAATATTCCGGCACATCAAAGCTTCAGGCGAGGAAGGGAGAAAATTTGAGGAAAAAAGGCCCTCACATGGTGGACTTTGAATCACATATCTGGAGAGAGCTACAAAGTATTAGAAAATAAGCTGCAACTTCAGACATAAAAGGCTAACAGATTGCAAAGTCCACACACCCAGCAGGGAGTCACACTCACATTGGGACTATAACGTTGTCGCTCAGGCTCTGGCCCATGCTCTTTGCAAACATGGATTCCCTGATGGAAGCGCAGGATTTCAGAATCATACAGCCCTCCATAGAATACAGGGAAAAGGCCCCTGATATAGAGGGCAACAATTTTAATAGAGCGCCTTCGCTACTGCTAGGAATGCTGGGATAGCCCCTCCTCCATTGTGCCTGTCGCTTTTACTCAGTCTCCATGAGAGAAAGTAGTCGGAATCCCATGACACGTACAGGTGTGTGATTATAATGCTGACATAGCACGAGTAATGGTCGGCCTGCATACGCCTCAACAGCTCCTGAATTGTCTCTGCTCCAACGCAACTGTTAATATAAAGTAGCTATGCAAGATTTTTGTAGGGACAAGGTTGCATTATCTACCCACCAAGGTGATATTTTGATCATGTTACAGGAAGAGGGAATAATGTCACAAAGACCTGAGGTGCTTTGCAAACACACGGTGAGGATGGCTCGAATATTGGTTTGCTCGGCACCTACAGCCGCTATGCCACGTGCTACCAGCTTTAGAGAGGTCAAACACAACGAATGGGCCTGGGAAATGACCTCCCATGGAGCCTTGGGCCTGACTGAGCCACGAATAAAATAGCTCAAAATCCCGATAGGATTGGCCAATACACAAGTATTTCTTAAGCAATCACACAGTCAGCAGCAGTTGTTGCACTCCCTCTGAAACAATTGAAAGCATTGTCGTGTTTTCTGTTATTCATTTACGGTGTAAAGTCAAATTGTACCAAAAATAATGTTATTGTTAGACCTGACCAAAAATATTCTGGTTTTCTCTAACCCGAAGACTATAATTTTTTTAAAGAATTAAACATTTTAAAGAAGCAAAACAAAAATGCCTTTTTTTTCTTTTCAGTGTCTCCGCTCTGTGTCAGTCTAAGTGTGAACGTGTGTGTCAGTGTGAGTCAGTGTGAAGGTGTCAGAATAAGCACATGTGTCCGTCTATGTTTATGGGTGAGTATGATTGTGTGTTACCACAAGTCCCGCTCACCCATCAGCCCTGTGCTCATTGACCGACATTGGCTCCCAGTTAAGCAACACCTCAATTTTAAAATTCTCATCTTTGTTTTCAAATCCCTCTATGGCTGTAATCTCCTGCAGGCATACAACACTCCAAGATCGCTGCACTCTGCCAATTCTACCTCTTGAGCATTCCTGATTTTAATCACTCCATCATTGGTGGCCATGCCTTCAGCTGCCAAGGCACTATGTGCTAGAATTCCTTCCCTAAACCTCTCTGTCTCTCTACCTATCTTTGCTCATTTAAGACGCTCCTTAAAACCTACCCCTCTGACCAAACATCTTCCCTAATATGTGGCTCGATGTCAAATTTTGTAACACTCCTGTGAAATGCCTTGGGATGTTTTACTACGTTAAAGGCGCTATATAAATACAAGTTTTTTGTTGTTACTGTGAATGCATTTGCATCAGTGTATATATGTATGTTCCATCTCGTTGAATGTGTTGGTATCTATGCATGTCAGTGTGAATGTGCCAGAATGAGTGCAGCACTATGTCAGTGTGAGTGTTCCTGTTTGTGTATCAGTGTAAGTCTGCATGTGTGTGTGAATGTGTTCATGTGAGACTGCATGGATGTCAGTCAGTGTACGTCAGATTGATATGCATCAATGTGAAAATGTTTGTGTCAATGTGAATGTGTGCATCGGTGTGACTGCATCACTGTGAGTGAGTGCTGCTAAGTGTGTGCAAAAGTATGAGGTTGCACCAGTTTGTGTATCAGTGTGAGTGTGTGTATGTCAATGGGAAAGTGCATCTGTGCGTGTGTGTGTGTATGTCAATGGGAAAGTGTATCTATGTGTGAGTGTGTGCATTGATGCAAATATATGCATCAGCATATGTGTGTACCAGCAGGATAGTGTACACCAGTACGAGTGTATTAGTGTTCATTTCCTATGTGTATGAGTGTGAAAATGTCTGTGTGTGTGTCAGTGCAAGGTGTAAATGTGCATGCATGTCAGTGTGAGTGAGCATGCAGCACTGTATATGTATGTATATGCAGTGTGCAAATGCACACAGTTGTGTCAGTAAAATTTGTACATGTTATAACTGAGATTAGACTGGCCAGTAATTCCACAGTAACTTATGGGTACAGTAGCATACTGGTTATATTACTAGACTAATGATCCAGAGGCGTGAGTTCAAATTCCACCACGGCAGCTGGGAAATTTAAATTCAGTTATTTAAATAAATTGTAATAAAAAGCTTGTAAAAGTAATGGTGACCATGAAACTACCGGATTGTTGTAAAAACCCATCTGCTTCACTATATCCTTCAGGAAAGGATATCTGCCGCCCTTACCCAGACTGGCCTATATGTGACTCCAGACCCACAGCAATGTGGTTGACTCTTAACTACCCTCTGTTGTATCAAAGGGCAATTAGAGATGGGCAATAAATGCCCATAAATTGCCAATGACGTCCACACCCATGAATTGATTTTAAAAAATAACCTTCACCTTGGCACTGTTGAGCAAAGTATGACAAAGCAGGATGTTCTGCAGACTCCTACATCTGGATACCCACCCTTTAAATACTAGATACTACTAAAGATTATCATTATACCCTCTCCCAATCTGCAACATTTATACTGAATTTCCCATACTGCGTACAGTATTGTAAGGGATATGGGAACTGTGCAGGAAGGTGGAACTGAGGTAAAAGATTATCCATGGTATTATTAAATGGTGGAGTAGGCTCGAAGGGCCGAATGGCCTACTCCTGCTCTTATTTCTTATGCCCATATGTCCCAAAGAGCTTTACAGGCAATGAAGTACTTTTGAAATGTAGTCACTATTGTAATGTATGAACCACGGCAGCTAATTTGTGCACAGCAAGGCTCCACACACAGCAATGGGATACATGAACAGACATTGGTGGTGAAATTGGTCTTTACCGGTAGTGCAAAATAGCCAATAGCGAATCGACTGCACGTTTTGCACCCCCCCAATGTTTCTTTACATGGAAGAATAAATGGAATTTGTGTAAAATAGGTTGCTGATTCATTACCGCCTGTTTAGCGACACTGCTGAAGACCAGTTTCACCCCCAATCTGTTTCAGTGATGTTGATCGAGCGATGAATGTTGGCCAGGGCACTGAGAGAACTCTTTTAGTACATTAAGACTGATAATAAATGACTTCTATTGAGTTACATATTTGAGTTACTGATACGGAACTACTTACACTTAGAGTTATTACACTAAAACAGATTATCTTGTCATTATCACATTGCTGTTTGTGGGAGCTTGCTGTGCACAAATTGGCTGCCGTGTTTCCTACGTTACAACCGTGACTACACTTCAAAAGTACTTAATTGACTGTAAAGCACTTTGGAAGGTCCTGAGGTTGTGAAAGGCGCTATATAAATGCAAGTCTTTCTTTTTACAGTAGATTATTTATATTGACTGGTGACATTGAGTTATTTGTATTAAGTAACTGACACTAAGTTCCATTTACCATGTTATTGACACCGAGTTAGTGATAGCGAGTTTCGTTTGCTAAGTATCGATGCTGAGTTATATTACTGACACCGAGCTGCTGATAACAAGTTACTTATACCGGGTGAAATATACCAAGTATTGACTTGTACTGATTTACCTATGCTGATTTATTTATAGGGAGTAACTTGTACTGTGGTTTAATTGACCAGGTTATTCATTGCACCCAGATATGCTAACCAACAGCAAGCAGTACAGTCACTGGGCAATGACAATACTGAATTCACACACTTGGGGCTAGATTTTCGTTTTTCACCGAGAAAGATAGTTTTACGCCAATATTACCGTTTTCGCTGCGCTACCGCTAACTTCTGGCCTTTGCATCTGCGCCGGTAAAGTCGGGGTTGTACGAGGATTTGCGGCGCAAACCGCGAGTTTCGGCAACTCTAGTCCAGGGCCGGTAGCGCTGCGAGAGAGTCCTTGGGAGGGGGAAAAACAAAAAGAAAATTGTAAAAAAACATTCACAAAACCCTTACCTACTAAATCGCTGGAAAATAATTAAAAAATAAAAACTTTAACTTACCTTTTTTGCAGGTCTTCATACTTACCGCTGCTGACAGGGCTGCACCGACAGGTTTGACCTGTCAGTAGTCTGGGCACGGTGTATGGATCAGGAGAGTGCCAAAAGTATGACGCAAACACAATCTGTGTCGTTGCACATCGGCGCACCTCTTCCCGGTGGTACGTGGAAGTGCTGCCGCAAACAGATATCCGAGGATGCTGCCGACCGGGTTTTTTGCCGTGAAGGGTCAAATTGTGGCGAAAACCCGGTCGCACCTGCCAAAAACCCGGCTTTTTAACACTGCAAAATGAAATACCCGTGGGCAGTGAATGTTGGTAATTTAATCTGTTCAGTTCCACAAAAAGCAATGCTCCGCTGAGTTGCTGAAGGAGCCCAATGTGTCGGCTTGAGCCAATTGCTCTCAGATTGGGTCCCCAGCATCCACTGGATGAATCCCCAGGAAAATCAAAAGGTGGTACTGCAGTCCGCAGGACCATCCTAACTGGTGACTTTAGAGGGGGAACCACTTGCATTTTGTCAAACAGGAAGAGCCCACAAGTATGTATAACACGAAGAGAGGGAAGAAAAGCTGAGAGGTTAGTTCCGAATTGGTCAGAACATGTCGCTGGCGTTAAGGTTGGTATATTGGGCCTGAATTTGTGGTGGGTAATAACAGCGAACAACAGTGTTCGCTGTTATTGCCTCTTTGAAACTGGCCGCAACTTCAAGATGTAGCGCTTGCTCACCTAAACGTGGAAATCCTGAAGTTGCTCAGTCATTCACTGCTCCGACACAGGCTGCGCTGTGGACAACCCCTGGCCCCGCCACCCTCCCCCGATAACCCCCAACCCCCACCCCCGCCATAGCCGGCAATCCGTATGATCAGTGAAATTAATTAAACTGATGAACACTTGAGCTTTTCTGTGCTAACATCGCTGTTAAATACCACATTAAGTGTTGAGTCTTGTTGGATTAGGTGTAACTGGGGTTTTAACAGCATATTGACTACTAAACAAATATTATGGCCCTGAAAATCTAAATTTAAGTTTGTGGAGTGTCAAATGTCTCCATTATGATAAAAATTGCAATTTTTTAGAAACTTTAAACAATTTTTTAAACGTTTGTTCATGCTATTTCATGTTCTACCTCATCCCCATTAAGAGACCCAATCTTTGTGTTGCTCTCTGTAACATTTTTAAAAAGCCCGGATAAACACAGGTTCTCATTTCCCGGTTCCCTGACTGGGAGAATTCTGTAATATGATTGGCTGCTTAGACAGCTTGTTGACATCGTAGCAGATCGCATTAGGGATTCCCCGTTATACTGTACTGAAATCATTTGAACGTCGAAAAAGGCAAACTTCTCACCACTGAGATCATAAGAACATGAGAACATAAATAACAGGAGCAGGAATAGGCCATTTGGCCCCTCAAGCCAGCTCCACCATTCAATAAGATCATGGCCGATCTGATTTTGGCCTCAACTCCACTTCCCTGCCCATGACTCACTTATCTCTCAAAAATCTATCTATCTCCACCTTAAATATATTCAATGACCCAGCCTCCACAGCTCTCTGGGGTAGAGAATTCCAAAGATACACGACCCTCTGAGAGAAAAAATTCCTCCTCATTTCCGTTTTAAATGGGCAACCCCTTATTCTGAGTCTAATGCCCCTGGTTCTAGATACCGCCACGAGGGGAAACAGTCTCTCTGTATGTACCCTGTCAAGCCCCCTCAAAATCTTACATGTTTCAATAAGATCACCTCTCGGTCTTCTAAATTTCAATGAGTATAGACCCAACCTGCTGAACCTTTCTTCATAAGACAACCCCTTCATCTCAGGAATGAACTTAGTGAACCTTCTCTGAACTGCCTCCAATGCAAGTATATCCTTCCTTAAGTAAGGAGACCAAAACTGTACGCGTGATCTCTACAGGCAGCTTATTTCAGGGCCAGCGACGAATGCCTTTGGTTTGCTGCTGATCGCTAATTGTGGACCAGTGTATTTATCCGTACAAGTGAGATGAACCCAGTCCATAGCAGCTTCAGTTTAGACTGTTGCAGCAGTGTTACAGGGATTATTTTTGAGAAAGACAACAACCAGAACGACAACTTTTATTTATATAGCACCTTTAATGTAGTAAAACATCCCAAGATGCTTCACAGCAGTGTTATAAGATAAAACAGATCAATTTGACACCAAGCCACATAAGAAGAAATTACGTCCGATAAACAAAGGCTTGGTCAAAAAGGTAGGTTTTAAGGACTGTCCTGAAGGAGGAAAGAGAGGTAGAGAAGCGGAGAGGTTTAGGGAGGGAGTTCCAGAGCTTAGGGCCCAGGCAGCTGAAGGCACGGCCACCAATGGTTGAGCGATTATAATCAGGGATGCTCAAAGGGCAGAATTTGAGGAGCGCACATATCTCAGGTGGTTGTGAGGCTGAAAGAGATTAAAGAGATAGGGAGAGGCGAGGCCATGGAGGGATTTGTAAACCAGGATGAGAATTTTTAAACAGACACAGTAACAAGGACTTCTTTTAGGTATCAGGTGTCGCAATAACTCGGAAAGAACCAATCTAATTGAACTAGGGAAGCTCAGAAAGTTCAGATCTACAGATGAAGAGTGTCTGATTGTTGAGAGGCTGAGTAAATCTGGAATGAGACTTCTTGCTGGAGCAGATTTAGATTCACAGTTTCAGTTTCATGCGATGATTCTTTTTCACACGAGAATAAGTTTGGCTGCGCCTGACTGGGATCAGATTTCCTGCATCTTCAGGAAAGTTCCGGACACCCTTAAGCCCTGGAAGCCGCGGAACCGATTCAAGCACAGGCTGTTATTTAAGTGAAGTGAAGCTCTGATGGAGTTTGATGCCGACTGTCTGTGAATGGGATCATGTCATTCCATAACTGCAACCTCGGAGCATGGAGAATAAAGCCTTCACGCCCCATGGCAAGATGGCGTCATCAGTACAGTAGGAACCATTTCTCTGACCTCTGCCGCCAGAAACACCCATCCACCAGGCACAAAGATCCGATAAAATGGGGCAGAGACCTGTTGCCTCGGGACCTCCAGGCTTCCCAGGAGGAGAGGGCAGAGAGCTAGGCATACAGAAGAGGTAGGAGGGAGATTCCCAGCCCTCCCTGAGTGTCAGCTGTGGCTCAGTGGGCAGCACACTCTCCTCTATGTCAGAAGGTTGTAGGTTCAACTTCCACTCCAGAGACTTAAGCAGGCTGACCCTCCAGTTCAGTACTGAGGGAATGCTTCACTGCCGGAGGTGCCGTCTTTCAGATGAGACATTAAACTGAGGCCCCATCTGCTCTCTCAGATGGACATAAAAGACCCCCTGGCACTATTTCGAAGAAGAGCAGGGGAATTATTCCCGGTGTCCTGGCTAATATTTATCCCTCAATTAACATCACTAAAATAGTTCATCTGGTCATTATCATATCATTGTTTGTGGGAGCTTGTAGTGTTCAAATTGGCTGCTGCATTTCGAACATTACAACAGTGATTACGCTCCACAAAGTACTTCATTGGCTGTAAAGCGCTTTGAGATGTCCAGTGGTCGTGAAAGGCGCTAAATAAATGCAAGACTTTCTTTCCCTTCTCAGTTCCCTTTTCTCTTGTTAGTTAAGCAGCCATATTCAAGGAGGCCTTTCCCCAGTGACCCCTCAAATGGGGGATGGTACAGGTTCTGAGGCTGTTCAACAACAAGACTGGAAGGCTGTGGGCAACGTTATTTTTTTGCAGACCACTGTCATTTCCAGGCCTGGGGGCCACTGGCTGTTGCTCTCCCACAGGCTGGCAGTGGGGGCAAGTGGTGGGCCTACACTAGGGTAGCTTACACTGGACTAGTTACACTGAGTCTTGATACTGAATTATTTACATTGATGGCTAACATTGCGTTACTAATTCTGAGCTGCTTACACAGTTACTTACACTGAATTATTTGTGATGAGTTAATGAGACTCAGTTGCATTTACCATATTATTGACACAGTGTTAGTTGTCATGAATTTTGATGCTGAGTTATACTATGGGACTGACACTGAGCTACTGATACCGAGTGACTTACACTGATCTACCTAAACTGAGTTATTTCCACTGATCGACTGGAATGTGCCACCAACTCTCCAGGATTGTACTGGAGTCGTCAAGAATTTAAGATATTACCCAGACAATGCCCAGGAGACCAATTAAAGGGAATTTTCACTCTTCATTAAATTCCTCGCACATCAAAGCAAAGATCGAACACAATGGATGACATTTAAGAACATAAGAAATAGGAGCAGGAGTAGGCTATTTGGCCCCTCGAGCATATCCTTCCTTAGGTAAGGAGACCAAAACTGTACACAATACTCTAGGTGTGGTCTCACCAGGGCCCTATATAATTGCAGTAAGACGTCATAACACTCATACTCAAAACCTCTTGTAATAAAGGCCAACATTCCATTTGCTTTCTTAATTGCTTGCTGTACCCACATGTGCCTGTCTATATCCCCTTGAAGTCTCTTTGCATCCTCCTCACAACTTACATTCCCACCTAGCTTTGTATCATCAGCAAACTTGGATAGAATTACATTTGGTCCCTTCGTCCAAATTATTGACATAGATTGTGAATAGCTGGGGCCCAAGCACCGATCTTTGCCGTACCCCTAGTTTCAGCCTTCCAACCCGAAAATGACCCATTTATTCCTACTCTCTGTTTTCTATCCGTTAACCAATCCTCAATCAATGCTAGTACATAACCCCCAATCCCATGAGCCCTAATTTTGCCACCTCTTGTGTGGCACCTTATCGACTGCCTTCTGGAAATCAAAATACACCACATCCACTGGTCCCCCCTTATCTATTCTGCTAATAACAACCTCAAAAAACTCTAATAGATTTGTCAATCATGATTTCGCTTTCATAAGTCCGTTTTGACTCTGCCCAATTCTATTATTATTTTCTAAGTGCTCTGTTACCAAATAGATTCTAGCATTTTCTCTACTACTGATGTCAGGCTAACTGGTCTGTAGTTCCCCGTTTTCTCCCTCCCTCCTTTATAAATAGTGAGGTTACATTAGCTACCGTCCAATCTGTGGGTACCGTTCTAGAATCTATGGAATTTTGGAAGATGACAACCAATGCAATCTCTATAGCCACCGCTTTCAAAACCCTAGGATGTAGGCCATCAGGTCCAGGGGATTTATCAGCTTTCAGTCCCATTAATTTTCCCAGTACTATTTTTTTACTGATACTAATTTCTTTCAGTTCCTCATTCTCGCTAGACTCTTGGTACTCCATTATTTCCGGGAGGTTATTCGTGTCTTCTTCTGTGAATACAGACACCGGGTCAAGTTTCGGCCTGAGTTGCTCCTATTTTTTTGGAGCAACTAGTTTAGAATGGGGCATCTTAGAAATTGCAATTCTTGGCATTTAGTTTGCTCCAGTTCTAGTGAGTTAAAACAGTTTCATTTTAGAACAGATTTTTTTTTCAAAAGGGGGCGTGTCCAGCCACTTACACCTGTTTTGCAAGTTTACGCAGTGAAAACTTACTCCAAACTAACTTAGAATGGAGTAAGTGTAGATTTTTGTATGCTCTGAACAACCTTGCCTACACTTAGAAATCAGGCGTAGGTTACAAATCAAGTGTAGGGAACGAGGTCGGGGGTGGGGGGGGGGGGGGCGGGGGTGTGAGGGAGGGGGAGGGGAAGGGAAGTAATTCAATTTTACAAGCATTCAACAGTCTTACTTATACAAATAAAGAGCAATCTTGAATAATAAATGATAAATAAAACAAATAATAAAAACATTGAATTTTCCTACCTGTCTGAAGCGGTTACAGCACAGCAGCCCCCCGAGCTGCGTTGTGACTTCGGCCGTTCGGCCAGGAGACAGGGGAGGCGTACAAAGCACCGGGAGGGAGAGCCAGCCAGCCAGCCAGCCAGTTTAAAAGTTAAATTTGTAATTTAAGTATGGGTGCTGCATTATCAACACCACGGATTATGCAATGGTTCACCATCAATTCACTGCATAGGAGAGAATTGATTAGGGCTCACCGTACCAGGAACGTCATAGCCCGTAGGCTGATGGGCAGGAGACCTTAACCTCATTGGCAATATCGAGCCAGGCGTTCATACCTGGATATGAGCGAGGCTGATTGTGTCAAAAGGCTGCGTTTAGGCAGATAAGTTGTCGTTGAGATCTGTGATATGCTGAGAGCAGATTTGCAGCCCAGAAGCAGAACGCCAACTGCCTTGTCTGTTGAAGTGAAGGTAACAGCTACACTTGCCTTCTATGTCTCGGGATCGTTTCAAGCTACAACTGGAGATGTTTGCGCCATCTCTCAACGTGCAATACATGCCTGCGTTTACCAGGTCACGGCTGCACTGTATGCACGGAGGAATGACTTCATCAAGTTCCCAATGACCGCACAAGCAATGCATGACAGGGCTGTGGGCTTCTCCAGGATTGCTGGCTTCTCAAAGGTACAGGGCTGCATTGATTGTACCCACATCGCCTTGCGAGCACCTGTGGAGGATTCCGAGCAGTACAGGAATAGAAAAGGTTTCCACTCAATTAATGTTCAGCTCATGTGTGACGACAAGCAGCGCAACATGTCAGTCGATGCGAGATAACCTGGCAGAACCCGTGATGCGTTCATCCCATGCGACAGCGTTATATCTGGCATGTTTGAGCAGCAGCCAGAAGGGCAGAGCTGGCTACTGGGAGACAAAATGTTCAGCCTCGCCACCTGGCTCATGATGCCCCTACGCGTAACACGGACAGAAGCTGACCATCAATACAACATGGCGCAGCATCATTGAGAGGACCATTGGCATCTTGAAACAGCGTTTCCGATGCCTGGATCATTTCGGAGGCCACTTGCAATACTCTCCTCAGATTGTCGGTCAGTTCACTGTTGTGTGCTGCATGCTGCATGACTTAGCCATCGTGCTCCTTTAACGATTGCTCGAGCCCTACGCCGCAGCTCATTCGTGAACGCTTCAATTACTGATGCCTAAGCGCTCTGCGACATGGACATGTTTATTTTTTGGAGTTATTCCTATGTTGTGTTGTGTTAATGGAACATGATTCAGTTTTAATGAAAACATATTGAATGAAAAGTTAACAGTGTAATAAAATATTTGTTGTAACAAACTTTATTTTTTGATATGACTCTTTAAGATCACTTAAAAACTTTAAGATCACTTGTAAAGTTACAAAAGTTACAAAACAATTTAAATGTGAAAAATCTTACACTCTTAAGATCACTTAAACTTCAAGATCACTTTTTAGATGCAAAATTAAATAAGTTACGTGAGAGCAGTTACACGATAAGATCACGTAAAACCCTAAGATCACTTATAAGTTGTAAAGTTACAAAACAACTTCAATGTGAAAAATCTTACATTCTTAAGATCACTTAACCTTCAAGATCACTTTTTAGGTGCAAAATTAAATAAGTTACGTGAGAGCAGTTACACTATAGGATCACTTAAAAACCCTAAGATCACTTATAAGTTGTAAAGTTACAAAACTTACAAAACAATTTCAATTTGAAAAACTTTACTACAGTTACATCAAGAACAAGAACAAAAGCAGCAAAGAAAGGCTGCAACCATCTCTCATCCACATCTCGCTGAATGTTTACTTCTTCATGGGGGTGTAATTTGATTGGCTGGGCTGTGTGCCCTTATTGCAGCAGCTATCTCCATGACGGCCTGTGCCGTCACTTGCATGCCCTCCCTGATGGCCTGTGCCATCGATTGCACTCCCTCAGACATTCCCTCCCTCATTTCCTATGTCATGACTGCTATTTCTCCCGTCAGTACCATCACCTCTTCACCCACTGCACTAACGCTGCCCACGAGTGATCGGGTAAGCTCATTGGTCTCCATACCCAATGCCACAACCTGAGCCGCATCTGTTGCATGCTGCATCTCAGGAGAGCTTGTCTCCAATCTCCTTCTCCTTTGCCTGGGTTTGCCTCGCAGCACCACTACACTGGGAGCCGCGGGCAGGGACGGTGGGATGCTCGGTGTTTCAAATGGCAGCACTAGAGTGGGAGCCGCGGGCTGGGACGGTGGGACGCTCAGTGTTCCAGACGGCACCACTACACAGGGAGGCGCGGGCTAGGACGGTGGGACGCTCGGTGTTCCAGATGGCAGCACTAGAGTGGAGGCTCGGGCTGGGACGGTGGGACGCTCGGTGTTCCAGACGGCAGCACTAGAGTGGAGGCTCGGGCTGGGACGGTGGGACGCTCGGTGTTCCAGACGGCAGCACTAGAGTGGAGGCGCGGGCTGGGACGGTGGGACGCTCGGTGTTCCAGACGGCAGCACTAGAGTGGAGGCTCGGGCTGGGACGGTGGGACGCTCGGTGTTCCAGACGGCAGCACTAGAGTGGAGGTGCGGGCTGGGACGGTGGGACGCTCGGTGTTCTAGACGGCAGCACTAGAGTGGAGGCTCGGGCTGGGACGGTGGGACGTTCGGTGTTCCAGACGGCAGCACTAGAGTGGAGACGCGGGCTGGAACGGTGGGACGCTCGGTGCTCCAGACGGCAGCACTAGAGTGGAGGCGCGGGCTGGGACGGTGAGACGCTCGGTGTTCCAGACGGCAGCACTAGAGTGGAGGCTCGGGCTAGGACGGTGGGACACTCGGTGTTCCAGACGGCAGCACTTGAGTGGAGGCTCGGGCTGGGACGGTGGGACGCTCGGTGTTCCAGACGGCAGCACTGGAGTGGAGGCTCGGGCTGGGACGGTGGGACGCTAGGTGTTCCAGATGGCAGCACCAGAGTGGAGGCTCGGGCTGGGACGGTGGGACGCTCGGTGTTCCAGACGGCAGCACTAGAGTGGAGACGTGGGCTAGGACGGTGGGACGCTAGGTGTTCCAGATGGCAGCACCAGAGTGGAGGCTCGGGCTGGGACGGTGGGACGCTCGGTGTTCCAGACGGCAGCACTAGAGTGGAGGCTCGGGCTGGGACGGTGGGACGCTCGGTGTTCTAGACGGCAGCACTAGAGTGGAGGCTCGGGCTGGGACGGTGGGACGCTCGGTGTTCCAGACGGCAGCACTAGAGTGGAGGCTCGGGCTGGGACGGTGGGACGCTCGGTGTTCTAGACGGCAGCACTAGAGTGGAGGCTCGGGCTGGGACGGTGGGACGTTCGGTGTTCTAGACGGCAGCACTAGAGTGGAGGCGCGGGCTGGGACGGTGGGACGCGAGGTGTTCCAGACGGCAGCACTAGAGTGGAGGCTCGGGCTGGGACGGTGGGACGCTCGGTGTTCCAGACGGCAGCACTAGAGTGGAGGCGTGGGCTGGGACGGTGGGACGCTCGGTGTTCCAGACTGCAGCACACGAGTGGAGGCTCGGGCTGGGACAGTGGGACGCGATGTGTTCCAGACAGCAGCACTAGAGTGGAGGCTCGGGCTGGGACGGTGGGACGCTCGGTGTTCCAGACGGCAGCACTAGAGTGGAGGCGCGGGCTGGGACGGTGGGACGCTCGGTGTTCCAGACGGCAGCACTAGAGTGGAGGCTCGGGCTGGGACGGTGGGACGCGAGGTGTTCCAGACGGCAGCACTAGAGTGGAGGCGCGGGCTGGGACGGTGGGACGCTCGGTGTTCCAGACGGCAGCACTAGAGTGGAGGCTCGGGCTGGGACGGTGGGACGCTCGGTGTTCCAGACGGCAGCACTAGAGTGGAGGCGTGGGCTGGGACGGTGGGACGCTCGGTGTTCTAGACGGCAGCACTAGAGTGGAGGCTCGGGCTGGGACGGTGGGACGCTCGGTGTTCCAGACGGCAGCACTAGAGTGGAGGCTCGGGCTGGGACGGTGGGACGCTCGGTGTTCCAGACGGCAGCACTAGAGTGGAGGCTCGGGCTGGGACGGTGGGACGCTCGGTGTTCCAGACGGCAGCACTAGAGTGGAGACGCGGGCTGGGACGGTGGGACGCTCGGTGTTCCAGACGGCAGCACTAGGGTGGAGGCTAGGGCTGGGATGGTGCGGCCCTGGGTCTTGCATCTGGCATCACTCGAGTGCAAGCCGTGAGCTTGGATGGTGGGGCAGTGGCTGTAAACTGCTGGATTACACCAGCAGCACCACTGGGACCCGCAACACCAGAATCCAAACCATGGAAGATGGAACCTGAAGCTATGCAAGGCGTTGAAACTCTGATGCCCGCTAATGTGGGCTCATAAATATTAATTTGGAAGGTCTCCCCTGAAGACATTTCAGTCATCGCCACCTGCAGCCAGTCTAGATTGTCCGTATCTGGTTCTACTAGTTCTTGTTCTGGATCTTCAGGATCTTCAGGATTTGGCATCATCATCCTCATCTTCTGCAAAATATATCAAAACAGTCAAATGTTTACCAGCAGAGGAGGGGCAGGATGGGTGGCATGAGAACTCTCACACATAGCAGGCCAGGCAGTAGGTTGATTTGAAGGGCCATGACGCATTTTCAGGACTTACCCTCTCCCTCACATGCGGTCCCAAGGGTGTCAATGGATGCAGATTTGGCACACCTCCTCCTGTTCGAGTTCTTTCCCTTTTGTTGTGGGCCAATTTCTCCTGCAAAGATTAAAATATAACTTTTTACAGAGTGCATCTTTCTGCAGGGTGGGACATATACAAATAGTCACATTTACAATTATGATTCCATTAAAAAATGAAAATATTACTTACACTAACTACTTGACCAAGGTCGTGCTATTTCTTTTTACACTGGCTTCCAGATCTCATGGTATGCACGACTGCGCAGTAATCTTCTGGAACTTGGTTCTTTATTTCTTTGGGTGGCATTTTTATGCAACCTCTGTCGCTGGTATCCAGCTCCTGCCATCTCTACTCAATTACGTTAACTAATATCTCCACTTCCTCATGCAAGAAATTCTTTGTTCTTGGTGGACGTTGTTCCATTGCTGGATTGAATTGACACACTGATTTTTCAAAACACACAATCTTTATTTTGCATGCACCTATGCAGCACTTGTTCTGGAAGTTTAGCTGCAAAAAGCAGCACTCACTGATTTCAGCAGGTGATTTCTTCATCAGTGCTGCTAAAAGCACTCCTTCAGGCACAAAACAAATCACCAAAATTCACTCACAAGCCTTTCCACAGCTCTACAAAACAAATCAGCACTTTTCCTCATTTACCTTTAAAAATGGCCGAGTGCCAATGTTTGTATCACATTGCGCATGCGCGCATGCTCCAGAGCTCATGCGCAGGGCTGCCGGCACGACATCTTCTTCTCTGACCTAACCCCACCCCCCTGCAGTCTCAGAATCAGCGCGACGCTTTGACCCCACCCCCCTCTGCACATCACGCCGAGCTGGAAGGGAGTTGCTGCGAGTCCGAGAATTGCTCCATGAGCTTTTGATGCGCTTTTGAGCGCGGAAAACAGGTGTGGCTCTCGGGGCTGCACCATTCTAGGCATGCCCCGAAACTTGAGCCGAATGTATTTGTCTAATTTCTCTGCCATTTCCTTATTCCCAATTATAATTTCTCCTGTCTCAGCCTGTAGGGGACCCACATTTACTTTTGCTAAGCTTATCCTTTTTATATACCAATAGAAGCTTTTGCAGTCTGTTTTTATGTTTCTCGCTAGTTTACTCTCATATTCTATTTTCCCTTTCTTTATCCTCGCTGCATGCTCTGATTTCCTGGACCAGCGCTTCCAGGGAGGCATCAGGGAGTCTTTGCGCAGTCTTCTGTCTGTGTGTCTCCATGACCCACAGAACTCTTAGTATTATGCAACAATTTGTAGCTCTTCCAAACTCCTTGATCTCTCCTGCACCAACTTTGAAATGAGATGTGTGCAAGGCTGCTTTAAATATCCAGGCTGAGAATGAGTCATCGGTCATTTCATCAGACTCGCTCCATTTAATTGGGTCCGTAAACCCGCCTGACTCGTTCAATTGGTGCGATTGAGTTAAACGTGCAGTGAATTAAACTTGCAGTGCAGAACTCGCTTTTGAAAAGTTCGGGATGGTGTCCCGGCACACAGCCCGCACTCCGACGCTCAGGTAAAGATTCTGGCCCAAGAGTCTAAATGGGGTTGAGGAGCAGAGGGACCTTGAGGTACAGATACACAAATCATTAAAGTTGCCACACAGATTAATAAGGCCATAAAATAGCAAAGAAAGCACTGGGTCCATTTCTCGAGGGATAGAATTGAAAAGCAGAGAGATTATGTTAATCCTGCATAGAACCTTGGTTAGACTACACTAGGAGTACTGGGAACAGTTCTGGTCTCAATATAATAAAAAGGATAGAGAGGCACTGGAAAAAGTGCAAAACAGATTTACTGAATGATACCAGAACTGAGAGGTTATACCTAGCTGGAATGATTGAATAGTCGTGGGCTCTTTTCTCTAGAAAATGTGACTTAATAGATATCTTTAAGATTGTGAAATGGTTTGATAGGTTAGAAGCAAAGACGATGGGATGGAAATTCGGACGCACCTCAGTTGGGGCAGTGTCCAGGGCGGAGGTGCAACTTTTATGCCGGCAAATGCTTTGCATCTGCTGCCGCAAAATTCATCAGCGGGGCCCATAGTTTGTAGCGGGGAGGCTTTGCACACCTCTGTTAGGGCGCTAGGCCAGCTGAGCAAGGGAAAATCCCGAGCGAAACAACCGACCTGGGGGCGAAAAAAAAACCTGAAAAAAAAACACCCAAAACATGCCCAATACATACCACAACATAAATAGCAAAAGAAAATTAAAAAAAACAATCGCACTTACCTGAGGTCGGCATTACTTACCTCACTGAGGCCACTACAACTTGGACCGCCTGCTTTCACATGCGTTCCTCCAGGGGGCGCTATGGAGCGCTAAGGTCGAGCGGGAGCCAAAAATCGAGCCGGTGTCGCAACCCGGGGAGTTGCACACCTGTTCGCCTCTCCCGGATGGTAATGCTCCGGCACCGGCATCGAATATCCCGGCGGGGTGCTGTAAGCTGGCTGCTCGGGTACAAGTGCTTTCTGCCGCCATTACCGTCCCTACGGATGGCAGAAGACCGAATTTCCACCCTGAGGTTTCTACTTACGGGTGACACCAGAACCAGCCTATAAAATATCCACGCTGTTACACCGGAAGCTTTGGCCTGGATATCCAACTTGGATATTGACATTTGATTTGCTTTGCTACTGCCATACGACAGAAGAAGAAGAAGAAGAAGAAGGAGAGACCATAAATATAAGATAGTCACCAATAAATCCAATTGGGAATTCAAGAGAAACTTTTTTACCCAGGGAGTGGTAAGAGTGTGGAACTCGCTACCACAAGCAGTAGTTGAGGTGAATAGCATTGATACATTTAAGGGGAAGCTAGACAAACACATGAAGGAGAAAGGAATAGGTTGATGGGGTTAGATGAAGAAGGGTGGGAGGAGAAACATATGGAGCATAAACACCGGCACGGACCTTTTGAGAGGGATGGCCTGTTTCTGTGCTGTAAGACTATGGAGGTGCCGTCTATCAGACTGAGGCCTAGTCTGCCCTCTCAGGTGGACATAAAAGATCCTATGGCATTATTCGAAGAAGAACAAGAGAGTTCTCTCTGGCCATGGCCAATATTTACCCTTCAACCAACATCACTATAAAACAGATTATCTGGTCATTATCACTGTGGGACCTTGCCGTGCGCAAATTGGCTGCTGCATTTCCCTACCTTAACTACAATTCAAAAGTACTTCAGTGGCTGTAAAGCACTTTGGGACATCCTGAGGTCATAAAAGGAGCTTTATAAATACAAACCTTTCTTTGGTGTCTGGAAAGCACATCCCTGAAACCCCTGAATGCCCTCCCTGTACCAACATTGATCCACTTGCCCTGAAGGAGACCACTGCGGATCAAGGTCAAAAAGCGCTCCCCGTAAATGACAAACTACGTACGTAAAGGAATTTATTAGACATTCAAGGGGACTGGAATTTGTGAGAACTGGAAAGATAAGATTGGCAGCTGCTCTGTACCATTTCCTATTGGCACAGGAATGGATCCAGTGACTGAGCAGGAATTTGCTCAATTTCCTCTTTTTTGGGGGGGTGGGGGGGGGGGCAGGAAACCGGCTTCTGCTTTTGAAGTCAGAAGAATAATTTTACAGAAAGCGCTTCTGGACTGATCAGGACCCTGCCACTGGGAACTGAGAACAGCAAAGGGCCCCTCCTCCTTTTGTTAATCTACTGTCTCTTTGTTCTCTGGGCGGTGACGAATCTCCACTCCCTTCACAATTACTCCCAGGCCTTCCAGTCACAGTCACACTGGCAAGCAAGGCTGTTCAAATGAAAAGGAGTTACAATACAAGGCCCGACTGTCCCTCTGTGGGTTTACACAGTTTCTATTTGTCTTTGTTAGAAGCAGTGACAGATGACGTCTCCGGGGGGGGGCTGATACCGGCAACATGTTGGGTCCATTCTATGGTATCTGCTTGACGCAGGCATTGCCCCATGGCATCGTGTACAATGGAGTGGCACATTTCAGTTATACCTAATGCTTTGAGAGCTTTATTGTTGTCTTGGGCTGACTGACCTTCTAATATCTGAATTGAATGCCATTCCTAATTTAGTTTAAAATTAACTGGGGATTTCCCCATGCAGTGCATGTCATAGCGTCCTCGGGATCTTTGGCAAAGCTTGTGCCATATTCACAGATTGCTGCATGCCAGGGTTTGCCAACACTAGTGAATGAGTGTGTGTGAATGCGGCACCAGCAATCCACCAGTACTTTAACCCTCTGGCAATTTTTCACCTATTAGTCGAGAAAGTGAGCATCAGCGGGTCGTTTGACTACGTTGCCAACCTTGGCTCAGCATTTGCATTCTTGTCTCTGAGTCTAATGATTGTGGCTTGAAGCCTTGCTCCAGAGACTCGAGCACCGAACCTAAGCTTATGCTTTGCTGCAGTACTGAGAGAGTGCTGTGTTGTCAGAGGTGCCATCTTTCAGATGAAATATTAAACTGAAATTCCACCTACCCTCTCCAGTGGATGTAAAAGATCCCATGGCATTTTTGAAGAAGAGCAGGAGAGTTCTTCTGGATGACATTTATCCCTCAACTAAAGCTATCATAAAGCAGATTGGGCTTGAACCTCCACTTTTTTACATGCTTAACGTCAACTTAACACCCATTTTACCGCTGAAATGACGTATAATGCCCATATATCTCTCATTTTGGCACAAAATGGAAACTGACGGGCATTTTTGGGAAACTTATCGCCGAGCGTTACTTTCCCCATGTGCATAACGCTGGGAAAAAATATTACCTCCTGCCCACTTTTTTGGGATGGAATCATCAGAATGGGCGAAATCAACGGCCATAATATCGCCCAGCGTTACTTTCCGCACGGAATTAACGCTGAGATTCAATAATACCACCCGCCCACTTTTTTTTGTCGTAAAGAGCACATCTTGCGAAACTAACGCCCAGGAGATCGCCCACTTTCACTTTCACCACCTCGCACACATATCGCTCACAATATCTCTCGCCCAAAAAACTGGCCAGAAAAAGTGGAACTGTTCTGAACGAACGCCAGTGGTGTGGCTGGCATTTTTTAAATCGTACTCTTACGTGAGGAGCCGATATCTGAACGATTTGCCTGAAAGAGCTTGATGTGAGTGACAACGCTGACACACTGCTGTGTCTGTGCAGCTCAGACATCAATGGTGCCCAGACTCTCCGGATGATCCAACATCTGGTGCTGAGGAGCTCCGATTCTCGCCCATCAATTAAAGTGTAAATTAAAAATTAAAATGGTGCCAGTTGAAGTTTACATTGATTGATGTTAAGTTGTATTTAACCCTTTAATGTTAAGGAATCACCAGTGTTTAACAGTGCAGCTATCTGAGAAAATGCGCAATAAGGTTATGTTCAAGAACAAAAATTTTATACCAACAATGGTCTGAAATCATAAGTATCACAGCCAATAACACCCAACCCCCGCCCACACCCCACTTTTTCCACCATTGACATCAATTATATGTTCAACATGTCCAGCAACACAGAATACAAAAGCAAAGCAAATTTCATACACCCAGATGGAGATATAACACTGCCATGCAACTCACTTTCCTTCCCCCCTCTCCTTCTCCCCACCTCTACCCCTTCCCCTCCTCGCTCCATGGCGCCTGGCCGAGGAGCTCCTCAGGTGGTGCCTCATTGGGGGGGGATGAAGATAGATGCAGTCATTGCACGGGTACGGGAGCGGGGGCAACATTCTCTGATGCAGAAGCAGGATCTTGGTCCTTGATCTCATCTGTCATTCGCAGTGATGGTGCGGAACCTAGGGATGGAGTGCCACACTCGGGGACTACTGGGAGGCCTGTGGCAGCAGTCCTCCTAGCTATTGCATCCAGGGCCTCCGCCATCCGCGGAATGTACTCGGTCATGGTGGCCAGCTGTCGGGATATGCCCCCCAATGCTTCGATGAGCTGGTCACCAATGTCTACAGTCTTCCTGGACAACTGTACCATCCCTCTGCTGTCATGTGGCGCTTGTGGAACAGATCTGCCATGTCTACGAGACCTCTGGGGGTTGGCGCTGTCCTGGGGACATATGGAGTGCCCTGTGGCAAGGTGCTTGGGGCCGGTACCTCCAGCATGGAAGCGGGAATGACCGGAAGACCACTAGCTGGCCTTGGGGTGGAATGGCTTCTGGAGCGTGGTGATGCAGGTTCCTCGAAGTCCAAGCTCTTATCCGTGGAAAACAAACCCAGTGGATTGACGGGCGAGAATCGGAGCTCCTCAGCACCAGATGTTGGATCAACCGGAGAGTCGGGCCCCGCGCCCCAACTTTTTGGCCTCTGTGGTCTTACCTTGGGATGTGCTGCTGGCTGAGCTGCAAAACACAAATGAGGTTATTAGTGGAGAAGGGGGTGCTAGGGTGACAAGGTGAGTCTAGCGCTACACACAGCATATGCAAGACAAAAGCACCACCGCTCTCAAAATCATCGCAGACATCAGATTTCATGACCATCAGCACATTTGAATTCCAATTATTTTCATTAGGCCATCATTATTTCTATAACAATTTTAGAAATCATCTATCATATATGATTGTTCGGATATGAGTGAGTGTGGCATCTATTGACGTTACATCACGCAATGGTGTAAGCTTTACTCACGTGGCATCACTTCAGGGACTGCAGATGCATCCGTAGCTGTCCGGGGGTGCTTCCCCACGAGTGCGAGCACCCGCTCCTCCATGTCAGTGATGTCGCTGGAGACTGGTGGCCCCCCACCCGTTCGCCTCTGCATGGACCTCATCGTCGATAGCTTCTTCTATAAAAGGTGACAGGGCGACATGGCATGAGATCATTGCGTGATATCATTGCTAGGTACTGTCAGAGACTGGTACAACACATCACCAAGAGATGTAATCGTGATTATTATGAAAATTATCATTCTTTACCTAAAGACGTACACCGTGACCCCAGGCTTTGAATAAAACATTCCCGGTAAAAGTGAAAGACCTCACATCTGGTGATAGTCAGTCATGACTGTTACAAGTCAAATTCTATAAATACATAAGTCCATGTAAATCAATGTAATACTTACTCTTGCGGATCCCACAAGGTCATTCCATCGTTTGCGACATTGATTTCCCTCACGAACCTCGTTGGTCACCGACGAGACCACCTCTGCTATCTTGGTCCATATCCTCTGGTATGCCTTTGGGGTGGAGTTCCCATGCCCTCCCTGTGTCAAATCACCCCAGCGTGACTTGACCTCCTGCAGGAGGGAGGTATTTGCCTTGTCTGAGAACCTCCTCGCTCTTTTGCGCCCTCCAATGTGCTCCTCTTCCTCCTCACTGCTCTCTCCAGCATCAGCCTCCACAGTACTGTGATACCTCCTCCTCTCTCTCCATTATTGGCCAAATTCGGGCAAATATGTGGCTGGTAACAGCTACTTTTTGTTTGCCTACTTGCTGTGAAGCTCTAAAGTCTCCCTCCTTCCTCCCAAAGCAGCCAAATCGCACCCACACATGTTTTCAGTCCCTCTGAGCTCCTTCTCTCTGTCTCCTCTTCTGCGCATGTCATGATGACCCTTGACCTCCTGAATCGCAGGAATTGAGTGTTGCCATGCTGTTGCTAAGGACGGCCACATTTTACGGCAGAAGGTCAAAAAAAATAAACGCTACCGCCCATTTTATATCGCTCACGGTAACGCCCATTTTCAAAAATGGAGACTAGGTGCTTTGAGAATGGGCGAGAAGCCAGCAATCTGAAAACTCTTTTTTAATGCCCACGCCGGAAAATATGCCCATTTTTGGGCGATAAACACAAAAGTGGAGGCTGTAGCCCATTAAGTGGTCAACAACTTGTTGTTGTTTGTGGGGTTTTGCTGTCTACAGATTGACTGCAGTGACAGCCTACAAACCAACAGTGACTACACTTCAAAAGTAATTCATTGGTGTTAAAGCACTTTGGGATGTTCTGTGTATGTGAAAGGTATTATTTTAATTGAGCAGGGCCATCAAAGTTTATCGTGAGCTAGTCCTAAGTATGGCCTTTTCTTATTCAGTCTGGTTCACTCTTTAGACATGAGTTTCACTCATCTACCTCGGGGCCATAGATGCTTGTCAGGAGAATTCCAATTCTCAGTGCATCAGGTTCAATGTTACTTTAATTAAGTCTCACGGAAACCATTACTTTTTGAGGCTGTAGAAATCTAATTCTTTCTTTTCCTCTTCTCCAGATGTGGGAAGACAGGATGGGTCAGCAAGTAGCTAACTTTCTCTTGGGCCTCTGCCAATGATACGCTGAAACCAGCCCTTAAGAGTTGTACAAGACTGAACCCAACAATATGAAAACAGAAAGTGCTGGAAATCTCAGCGGGTCAGGCAGCATCTGTGAAGAGAGACAGAGTTAACGGTTCAGATCGATGACCCTTCGTCAGAACTGGCACAAATTCAAAAAGTAACAGATTCGTAAGGGGAACTGAAAGGGGGAGGGGAGGAAAGAGCAAAAAGAAAGATCTGTGATAGGGTGGAAGGCAGGAGAGATTTGAGAGACAAAAGGGATGATGGGCCAAATTGAGATGGTAATGACACAAGTTAGGAAACAAAAGATATTTAGATGGGGTGTAAATGGCAGAATAATTACCATTGTCATGGGCAACAGAGTAAAAAATAAAAATGAAAAGAGGAGGTGGGGTTTGTAAAAAAAAAGAGAGGAAAGGGACCAAAATATGGGCAGAGGTTAAGGTCTGAAATTGTTTACCTCGATGTTGAGTCCAAAAGGCTGTAAAGTGCCTAAATGAAAGATGAGGTTCTGTTCCTCGAGCTTGCGTTGAGCTTCATTGGAACAGTGTAGGAGGCCGAGGACGGAGGGGTCAGGGTGGAGAATTAAAGTGACAGGCGACCGGAAGCTCGGGGTCACGCTTACGGACTGAACGGAGGTGTTCCGCAAAGCAATCATCCACTGAACCCAACAGGCTGAATGAATGAGTGAACATACACACAGATGAAATGAAAGCATCCTGGGTTATAAACGATGGGTTACTTTAACACCCTTCTGCTGTCAGAATCAATAAATCCAGTCTTCCCACTGCTGGCATCAGAATTCATTAATAACATTCAAAAGAGCATTGCTTAATGGTTTAAAAGGTAAATGGAGCTCATGGAAATGGTGCTGAATTGAATAATGCAGATCAGGAAAGCTGCAGATTTAATCCCTGTTCTTTACTGAGCTGTAGAGACGAAAGACATGTATTTATATACCACATTTTATGACCTTGGGACGTCTCAATGCGCTTAACAGCCAATTATGTACTTTTGAAATGTTGTCACTGTTGGACTGTAGGATACGCGGCAGCGAATTTGCATATAGCAAGGTGCCACAAACAGCAATGTGATAATGACCAGATAATGGGCCAAACTTTCTCGTCATAATAATAGTGAGGCTGATAGCGCTCAATGTTATTTAAGCGCAAATGCTACTGCAACTTCCAACGAGGGCAGATGCGCAGTTAAATGCAGGAATCCAAACGTTGCTGTCCGAGTTGCAATGAGTTTCATGAAAACAGCATCTCGCTGTCTGCCTCACCATTGACTCGCATTGAATGGTATGAAGTTGCTGTATTGGCGAAGCCGACACAAACTAAACTCGCCCCAGAAAGTTACGTTTTGTCCATTTCAGTCTAAGTACCCTTTTAACTGCCAATCAATCTCTCTGGTGCTAAAACTAATTATTACAAGTGTGGAGTATTACAAGTGTCATTCCTTCAGGTTTTAATTGTTAGAGATTTTATAAAATGTAAAATATATATTTTTTAAATAACTTTTCCTGCTTGTCTCTTTTCTCTCTCTCTCTTAATCTAATCTTTCTTTCCCTCTTTATTTCTCTTACTGTACCTGATTTGACACTGAATTCACCCACCCTAATGTACACATCCCTCTCAGTTTTAATTTCACATTCCTTCAATCTGATTGGTTAAAGAGATACCGTGTTGCTAGTTCAGCTCACTCAGGTCCAGATATCCTGTTTCCCTCGCTGCAACGTTATCAACTCGCACTTTCTGTAACTTGCCAAGCAAAAATGCTTAAAACCTAATTGTACAATGGCACTTCCATCCAATGGCAGGCTCTGCCACAGCAAATTATGGCCCAATCTATGTTAAGTGTTTCTTGAAAGATAACTATTGGCCAGGACACCAGGGAGACTTCCCATGGGATCTTCTACATTCTCCTGAGAGGTTTAACATCTCATTTGAATGACGGCATCTTGGATAGTGCAGTGCTCCCTCACTGGAGTGTCAGTCCAGATTTTGAGATCAAGTCACTGGAGTGGGATTTGAACCCACAGCTTTACTGATTCAGAGGTGAGAGTGCCACACACTGAGCCACAGCTGACGCTTAATACTAGGGGGTGGGAGAGCATCACCCAGGTAAGGGAGGGAGCAATACAAAATCCTTCCAGTGGTCGTAGGTGTTGAACGAGAACATTATTGGACTTGGCAGTGATTCCTTTCTGGTCTAATAGGTGTTGGCACTAAGCTAGTCTCTAGGCTCACACTTGGGCAGTCAGCACCCATGGAATCCTCCTCCAGCATGAATCACCACTTTTAAAAAGAGAAGCATATGAGAATTTTATAAGAAAAAACAGAAAAATAAGTAAGTTTGGGGGAGTTCCGCTGATAAAAGTTTCCGTTTAACATGCAGCTGTGTGTCTGGGGCAGAGGGCACCCACATTACTACGCTCAGATGTTACTCAATAGCAAGTCATCAAATATGAAATGTAACCACCGTGAGCTATGTAAGCCCCCTCCCCAGTGTGATATATCCTGTAACCAGCAATGACTTCACCACTCAGCACAGAAACCCACTGCTCACTGCAGACTTCCACAACGCCAATGAGCGGCCGAGTTTGAAACTTAATCGGCACTGACTCCAAGAAAATGTGCAACAACTGAGGCAGTCCAGGGGTCTAGTGGAACGCGAGAGAATATTTCGCAAACACCAAAATAAATTGTGAAAAGGCATGACTATAGCGCAAACATGGGTGGAACTGTCTTTGTTCTGCAGGCGGTTATAAACCTCTCTGTAATCCCCCCACAAGGGATTTGTTAGAACAAGCTCAGGAATAACTGGCCTATCATAAATGTACATATGTTTTCTATCAAACGAGAGCTTCAGACACAACTGGTTAAAGCTATTGTTCCGCGAGAATTATATTTCACGCTTTTCGGTTTAATTGTTGCATGCTGCACTAAACTTGATGAAAAATATTCCTCAGGAGTTACGTTTCAGGATTTGATTTCATCAATTAAATCACCAAAGCTAACATTTCATGAAAATAAAGTGTTATGTGTTGGCACTTCAAAGGTTTGAGGTCCCCGGCGTGCTGATTTTAGTGCACTGGTTAAGGTGTTTGCTTAAGAAGATTGGTTTAAGAAATGGGCTAAAATAGCACTGACAGGAATGTAATGCGAATGTGTTAACAGATGTGCTGAAAACTGTATACTCCGGAGATTAAACCATTACATTGTAAAGTAGAATTGGAGAAACATGAACTTGGAAATCATTTTACGATATTAGCATATGAAATTCAACTTAGAAAATTGCTTTTAATGGAGGGGTTAATCAATGGGCTAATGTTTCCTTTGATATAGTGAAAGAGGATTGAGTGAACACACTAACCATTCATACTAGTAATATCACAGACTAATTTCTAAGCCATACTGAATTAAATAAATATATTTAGGCTTAACATTTTAACATTTTAAATAAAGGATGATCTTGCAATTATATAGCACCTTTCATGACCTCAGATCATCCCAAAGTACTTCACAGCCTAATAAAGTTCTTAGCAAATGTAGTTAATTGTAAGGTAGGCAAATGCGGCAATTGATTTGTACACAGCAAGGTCCCACAGAAAATAATGAAATGGATGACCAGGTAATCTGTTTTGGTAATGTTGGTTGAGGAATACATTTTGATCAGGACACTGTGGAGAACTTCCCTGCTCTTCCTCAAATAGTCCAATGAGATCTTTAAATCTACCTAAGCGAGACAGCCAGGCCTCGGTCTAACGTCCCATCCGAAAGTCGGCACCTCCAATGGTGCAGCACTCCCTCAGTACTGCACGCAAGTGTCAAGCTAGACTATGTGCTCAGCTCCTGGAGTCAGACTTGAACCCACAACCATCTGGCTCTGGAGGTAAGTGAATCAATCTGTGAATGTACAGTCTTGAGAATTGAATCATAATTTTACAAAAGGATATCCTGCGAATGCAGTCACTGCCGCTCCACTGGGTCTGGTAATTCTCTGTTGCTTTCGGATTAAGCCCTGAACTTCCTCCTCAATCATTCTTCGGAAGTGACTGAGATGGTTTGGTGAGTAAATAGCATGGTATTGAATCATACAGACCACAAGCTCCTACATTTATTTCCCAATCAAAGCCCAATTAACTCATCTCAGGAGCACTGCCCAATATTTCCTGGGTGCAGTGCCCATCAATTCTGATAATATTGTAAATCATCAACCTTTGTTTCAAATATAAATATATGTCTTACAGCGCAGTTGGACCAACTAAGTGATGGGTGAGTCCAGTTGCCTAGAGTTCTGGATCCATTTGGTTGCCCTGGTGATGTCAGGGAGAGAGCGGCTTAATAGAGTATGTGGTAGAGAAGGCAATTTATTTCCATGACTGAGGCAGTGCCAGGCTCACAAGGGGAATTGAATGTCTAATCCTGTTGCCTCCTGTCATTTGTTATTTTTTTTTTATCTCTGTGCATATGTGCTATTTTGCATAGTTTTTTTTAACATTTCATCTGTATTGATCAACAACAAGAACAACTTCTATTTATATAGCGCCTTTAACATAGTAAAACATCCCAAGGTGCTTCACAGATTGATAAGACAAAACAAATACATTTGACACCGAGCCACATAAGAAGAAATTATGGCAGATTTGATCAAAGAAGTAGGTTTTAAGGAGCGTGTAAAGGAGGTAAGAGAGGTAGAGAGACGGCGAGGTTTAGGGAGGGAGTTCCAAAGCTTGGGGCCCAGGTAGCTGAAGGCACGGCCACCGATGGTTGAGCGATTATAATCATGGATCCTCAAGAGGGCTGAATTTCAGGAGCACAGACATCTCGTCAGGTTGTGAGGCTGAAGGAGATTACAGAAATAGGGAGGGGCGAGGCCATGGAGGGATTTGTAAACAAGGATGAGAATTTTGAAATTAAGGCGTTGCTTAATGCAGGTCATCGAGCACAGGGGTGATGGGTGATTGGGATTTGGTGCGAGTTAGGACGCGGGCAGCCGAGTTTTGGATGACCTCAAGTTTACGTAGGGTAGAATGTGGGAGTATCAGCCAGGAGTGCGTTGGAATAGTCAAGTCTACAAGTCTAGAGGTAACAAAGGCATGGATGAGGGTTTCAGCAACGGATGAGCTGAGGCAGGGGCGGAGGTGGGAAAAGTTATGGAAGTGGAAATAGGCGGTTTTAGTTACGCCGCGGATATGTAGCTGGAAACTCATTTCAGGGTCAAATATGACACCAAGATTGCGAACAGTTTGCTTCCGCCTCAGACAGATGTTGGGGAGAAGGATGGAGTCAATGGCTAGGAAACCCAGTTTGTGGCAGGGACCAAAGAAAATTGCTTCAGTCTTCCCAATATTTAACTGAAAAAATTTCTGCTCATCGAGTATTAGATGTCGGACAAGCAGTCTGACAATTTCGAGACCATGGAGGGGTCAACAGAAGTGGTGGAGAGGCAGAGCTGGGTGTCGTCAACGTACATGTGGAAACTGACTCCGTGTTTTCGGATGATATCGCTAAGGGGCAGCACATAGATGAGAAATAAGAGAGGACCGAGGACAGATCTTTGGGGGATACTCAAGTGAACGATGCGAGAGTAGGAAGAGAAGCCATTGCAGGAGATTTTCTGGTGACAATTAGATTCAGTTCAGAGTAAGATTTTTTAACACAGATTTGTGACTAAATACTGAGTCTTGATGAGTTACAGCATTTCTAACGTTACATTGACTTGTGAGGAACATGTGGCTACGTTGCCCATGCAGTGCCACAGAGTTATTAACACGCTCCCTGATATTTTTTTCCCCATTGAATCCCTGGTTACATTTCAAGCAGGTTAGAAGATTAACTTGAGGATTGACTCCAGTAACTGCTTAGCTTCATGACAGTGAACATGAGGTAGAACTATGTGTTGCCTGAGTTAACGCTATCTTAATGACAATACTATAAGCCTCCAAGAGCTGTATTTTTACTGGTAAACCTGTGAACTTCTCCCTCTGATGGCTTGCCGAGTTTATGTACCACACGACATGACATGACAAACCAGAAGGTCCTAATTTGACTTTCAGTCAGTGCTGAGTTACCTGATCTCAGCCGGGTCTCAATTGAGGGGGTTACAATTGATCTCAGTAAAGCTGGAGTATGAGGGCAGGGTTGAAAGGTCAGCCATGGTCCCTACTTCTCATCAATATTCAGTGACCCGTGCAAAAACAAAAAGTGCATGTATGTGGACATCGGGTGAGGGCATCGGAACAGAGGAACAGGAGTAGCCCATTTAGCCCCTCAAACCTGTTCCGCCATTCACTGAGATCATGGCTGATCTGTGACCTAGCTTCATATGCCCGCTATTACCCCATATCCCTTAATACTTTTGGTTAACAAAAATCTATCAATCTCAGATTTAAAATTAACAACTGACCTAGCACCAATTGTCGTTTGCGGAAGAGAGTTCCTTTGCATGGAGAAATGTTTTCTAACTTCACTTGTGGAAGGCCTGGCTCTAATTTTTAGACTATCCCCCCTATTCTGAGACTCCACAACCAGCAGAAATAGTTTCTCTCTATCTACCCTATCAGTTTCCCTTAATATCTTGCAAACTTCGATCAAATCTCTCCTTAGTCTTCTAAATTCCAGGAAATACAACCCTAGTTTGTGTATCTCTCTTCGCAATTTAAACCTTAGAGTCCACATATCATTCTGGTAAATCTACGCTGCACTCGCTCCAAGGCCAATGTATCCTTCCTAAGCTCTGATGCCCAGAACTGCTCACAGTGCTCCAGGAGTGGTCTAATCAGGGATTTGTACAGCTGTAGCATAACTTCTACTCCCTTGTATTCTGGTCCTCTAGATATAAAGGCCAGCATTCCATTAGCCTTTTTCATTATTTTCTGTACCTGCCCATGACATTTTAATGATCTATGTACTCTTTGGCCCTCACTGTTCCAGCTTTTCACCATTTAGAAAGTACACTGTTCTAGCCTTTTTAGGTCCAAAGTGGGTGTCCTCACATTTGCCTGTATTGAAATTCATTTTCCACAGTTTTGCCCATTCGCTGAATTTATTGATATCTCTCCGGCCAGCGTCGGGTTCGGCTATGATGCTCTCCACAGTTGACTAGCTTACTGAATAGCTCTTCAATACTTACTGCTTAAGTTGACACTTGCAATCACCAGGCTACCCATGCACACTGACATGAAGACAGAAGACAATCAGGCATTAGATAAAGCAGGAATTATGTGTACATCAGATCTTGATCCTTTGAAAGTTGGAGGCTTATGCGAGGATCTGAGTTGTTGTCTTTTCTAGTCTGTGAGGCATCTGGTTTGTCCTCCTTTGGAGGGAGGGTGGCCACGGCTTAGAAATTTATAATATTAAATACTTGCCTCCTGCACCTTGAACAACCTCCACACAGATGTTAGAATTTCTTCGGTCTGTGCTATAGCTCCCCGTGGGAAGGACATAAACACTCTGCCATCTTCCGTCACTGCCGGAGCCTGATTGAGGAACAAGTGAAGGATTTAACCCTGAGGAAACAGAAATTTTCCAAACCCACTAGAACCGCAGTGCCTGCATTCTCAAGATTCCTTTTTTAAAATGATTATTTAGCTGTCAAAAATGAAGCTTCACATTTATATTCTATGAGGCCATTGTACATTTTGATGGCACAATGTTTGCGGGAGGAGTGAACTCAATTAGGGGTGACTTAATAGAGGTCTTTAAAGTTATGAAAAGGTTTGATAGGGTAGACGTAGAGATGATATTTCCACTTGTGGGGAAATCCAAAATTAGAGGTCATGAATATAAGATAGTCACCAATAAATCCAATAGGGAATTCAGGAGAAACGTCTTTACCCTAAGAGTTAGAATGTGGAATGCGCTACCATATACAGTAGTTGAAGTGAATTGTATCGATGTATTTAAGAGGAAGCTAGATAAGCACGTGAGGGAGAAAGGAATCGAAGGTTATGCTGATAGGGTGAGATAAAGAGAGGTGGGAGGAGGCTCATGGGGAGCATAAACACCAACATAGACCAATTGTGTCAAATGGCCTGTTTCTGCGCTGTGACTCTATGCAATATGTACTAAACAGGAATCGTAGCATGACTGTGCTTGTGCTAAGAGCAGTGTGGGTCAGGGTGTTGAGGCACCTTGTATGGTCTGGGTCTCTGGTTATTAATTAGGCTGGAGATGAGGGAAGAGTAATCCCCTGGCTGCTAGTGACCATGGGCTCAATTTTCCCCAATGCTGCTTATTGGCATATTGCCAGAGTTACGCCTGTTTTTCTTGACCCCAACTACTCCCCAAAAAAATACCAAATTTCACCATTCTATTTTTTGAAATTGGCGCTGCGCAGCCTGTCCTGTAGCCTCGTGGGGTGGAGCCTAATGTCTGTGCCATTAAAATGATGTCTCCCCTTCTGCGTATACGTAAAAATTAAAATGCCGTTTTTGACATGATTCCAATGGGTGCGCATGCCCAGTACAGCTCCCGGTCTGCATTCGGTCATTTTTAAAGAGTCAGTTGTGTGTGAGAACCTTAATTCTCATTGGAAAAATCAGAGCTGCAATATAAGATGCAACGCAGTGCAAGGACCAAGAATTTTTTACAGGATGAAGTGGAGGCACTAGTTACTGTGATTTGGGCAGATGGCATGAGCGGGACACCAGCAGAGGTCACATAAAAGTTTCACCAAAAGAAATGAAGAAACGCTGGAACCAACTTGCAAAAGATTACTGTGCAATGGGGACCACCCCGAGGTCTGGAGGCCAGTGCAAACATAAATGGCAGGACCTTGGTCAAGTAGTTAGTGTAAGTAATACTTTCATTTATTCAATGGAATTGCAATTGGAAATGTGACCAACTGTATATGTCCCACCCAGCAGAAAGACACACTCTCCAAAAAGTTATATTTTCATCTTTGCAGAGGAAAATGGCACACAATAAACGAGAACAGGAGGAGGCCCGGCAAATCTGCACCCACTGACACCCTTGGAAGACAGGGTCACTGCTTTGATGGGCCTTCCTGGAGAAAAGCAACCACCACTACACAAGCTGGGCCCACACTCGAGGGAGAGGGTTAGTCCTGCAAATTCCACAGTCTGGCTTTGGTAAATGTTAAGTACTGCACGGGCTAGCCATGCTTCAGTTCATGGGGATGTCTCCATCAGCTATGCTTCAGTTGATGCAATGTGCTATCATTCATCGTGGTCCTTCAAATCAGCCTGCTGCCTGCGCTGTGTGAGCCTACTCATGTCACCCACCCTGCCCCCTTCTCTGCTGCTAACCATTTGTCTGGTCTGTTATATTTTGCAGAACTTGAGGCCAACCCTGATGATGCAGAAGAAGATTCAGACGCGGACAAACCTGAAGAGGAGAACACCTTCCAATCCCACCTTCCAGACCAAGAACATGGGTGTGAGGGGGAGGGGGAAGTGATGGATGAATCGCCCACTCTGGAGGAGGTGCAGGTGCTGCCCATTGAGGTACCAGCCCCTTCCCTGAGTGCTACGAGGGTTGGTGGGACATTTCATGGTTTCCCACCATCCTAAGCTGGGGATTCCAGTGGGGTGCAGCGAGACACACCCAGGGCCCTACTGTCCGAGGCTGCGGGTCCCAATGGGGTGCAGCGAGGCACACCCAGGGCCCCACCGTCCAAGGCTGCAGGTCCCAGTGGGGTGCAGCGAGCCACATCCAGGGTGAGGAGGGGAAGGAGAGCTCGATAGCACTCTCCTGAAGTGCAGCATCTAACAGATGTGGTTCAGATAATGGCAATTAGTGCGGAGTGCATTGACCTTACCCGATCACTCCTGGACACCATCAGTGGGGTGGGTGATGAGGTATCGGGATTGTCGGGAGAAGTAACAACATTCTCACTAGAAATGGGAACATTGTCCGGGAACATGAGGGAGAGAATATCTCAGTCAACTGAAACAATGTCGGTGCACATGAGGAAGGGAACGTCGAAGGTAGCTGAAGCAATGTCAGTGAACATGAGGGAGGGCATGTTGCAGGTATTTGACACACTGTCAGGGCACATGAGGGAGGAAATGTCAGAGTTAGCTGCTGCAATAAAGGAGCACGCCCAGACCCTGCGCCCATTAACAGAATCAACTGCCACTCCCACTCCAATCCCCAGATCAGCCTCTGGAGAGGACAAGCCGGACCTTCCACATTACCGCCTGCCCCCTCCCCGCCCCCCACCCCACCCAATCAAGAAGTGCACATTACCCGAGATGTTCGAAAGAATAAGCATGGTACTAACCCGAGAAACGCTACCCTACTGCCTGCGAGCAGAGGTGGAGTCAACAAGACGAAGAGCAGCGGGCAGTCTTAGAATAAGGTGGAGGAGAGATGGGGGCAGCCTTTCTTTGCTGCTGCTGCTGTTGTTGTTGTTGTTGTTGTTGTTTTTGTTGGACCTGTTCTCAAATTAAAAGTGTTTTGTAAGTTATGTAAATTTGCAAGTTTAGAAGTTTGTAAGTGAACATAAAGTTTTTAAATGATCTAAAGTGATCTAAAGTTTGTAAGTGATCTTAACTGAAAACTTTAAAGTTTGATGCAAGTATATTTTTATTAAAGTTAAGTTAAGTACAAATAAATGTTTGTTAAACTTTTGAATAAAATATATTTTATATTATAACTGAATCATTTATATTATTTGTTGCATTATTAACAACTTTTTGAAGTAAACAAGAAGCATTTCCATTATTTGTTCCATTAACACAACAGTCCAAACAGTAAACATGATCCATGTGAAAATTTACCGCTGAGCCTTCAGGCAGTAAAGTGTTCACGGCCCTGGGTGGCGCAAGACTTGAGCAATCATTAAAGGGGCACGACGGCCCGCCCTCCTCCGCCGTCATGCTCTGGGTTCAGGTAGTTGCATGGCTTCCTCGTCTCGTCCTCCTCCTCCTCGTCATCTGCATCATCATCAGCCACTCTCACTTCAGGTGGGTCTTCCACTACCAGCTGCTGGTGCCTCATGATTGCTAAGTTATACAGCATGCAGCACATAACAGTGAACTGACCAACAATCTCAGGGGAGTATTGCAAGGAGCCTCGGAAACTCTGTTTCAAGATGCCAATGGTTCTCTCTATTATGCTGCATGTCACAATGTGCGACATGTGGAAGAAGGGCCTGAATGTAACGTAGCCAAGTTTGCTGACGATGGGAGGAAAAGCAATGTGTGAGGAGGACACAAAAAATCTGCAAAAGGACATAGACAGGTTAAGTGAGTGGGCAAAAATTATTATTTAAATGGAGAAAGATTGCAAAGTGCCACAGTACAGTGGGACCTGGGGGTATTTGTTCATGAAATGCAACAGGACAGTATGCAGGTACAGCAAGTGATCAGGAAGGCAAATGGAATCTTGGCTTTTATTGCAAAGGGGATGGAGCATAAAAGCAGGGAAGTCTTGCTACAGCTCTTTACAGGGTATTGGTGAGGCCACACCTGGAATACTGCGTGCAGTTTTGGTTTCCATATTTACGAAAGGATATACTTGCTTTGGAGGCAGTTCAGAGACGGTTCACTAGGTAGATTCCGGGATAAGGGGTTGACTTATGATGAAAGGTTGAGTAGGTTGGGCCTCTGGAATTCAGAAGAATGAGAGGTGATCTTATCGAAACATATAAGATTATGAGGGGGCTTGACAAGGTGGATGTAGAGAAGATATTTCCACTGATGGGGGAGACTAGAACTAGAGGGCATGACCTTCGAATAAGGGGCTGCCCATTTAAAACAGAAAATGAGGAGAAATTTCTTCTCTCAGAGGGTTGTAAATCTGTGGAATTCGCTGACTCAGAGAGCTGTGGAAGCTGGGACATTGAATAAATTTAAGACAGAAATAGACAGTTTCTTAAACGATAAGGGGATAAAGGGTTACGGGGAGCGCGCAGGAAAGTGGACCAGAGTCCATGATCAGATCAGCCATGTTCGTATTAAATGGTGGAATAGGCTCAAGGGGCCGTATGGCCGACTCCTGTTCCTATTTCTTATGTTCTTTTATTCTTATGTTGTACTCCCGGTCAGCTTCCGTCTGGTTTATGCGTAGGGGTGTCATGAGCCAAGTGGTGAGGCCGTACCCTTTGTCTCCCAATAGCCAGCTCTGCCCTTCTTGTTGCTGCTGAAACATGGCAGATATAATGCTCTCGCGTAGGATGAACGCATCATGGGTACTCCCAGGGTATCTTGCATTAATTGACATGATGCGATGCATGTTGTCATACACAAGCTGTACATTAATGGACTTTCCACTCCTTTTCTGTACCTGTACATCTCGGAATCCTCCAAAGGTGCTCGCAAGGGTACAATCAATGCAGCCCTGTACCTTTGGGAAGTCAGCAATCCTGGAGAAGTCTACAGCCCTTTCACGCATTGCTTGGCCGGTCATTGGGAACTTTTATGTAGTCATTCCTCCGGGCATATAGTGCAGCAGTCACCTGCCGAATTCAGATATATGTTGCATGTTGGGAAGTGGCACACACATCCCCAGTTGTGGCCTGGAACAATCCAGATGCATAGAATAAAAGTGCAGCTGTAACCTTCACTTCAACTGACAAAGCAGTTCTCCTGACGCTTCTAGGGTGCAGGTCTGCTTTTACTAAATCACAGATCTCAGTTACAACTTCTTTGCAGAAACACAGCCTCTGACACAATCTGCATCACTCAGGTGCAGGTACTAATGCCTGTCTCAATATACTCGACATGGTTAAGGCCTCCTGCCAGTACCCTATGGGCTCTGAGGTTCCTCATGCGATGACATCGAATCAATTGCCTCCTCCGCAGCAACATCATGCAGAAGGCTTGCACAAGGATTGGTATTGTCAGTATTGCCCCCATGATTAAATTGTACCTTTGCAAGAAGCTCAAATCGGCAGGCAGGACAAGGTTCTTTGTTCTCTCGCTCCAAGGTCAACGCCCTAGCATGGACCACACCCAGGTCTGAGCAGGCGCAATGATCGGGAACCCCCCCACCGGGCTTCATTTGATGCGTTCTGTAGGCTTCTCATACCTTCCGTTCACCTTCCACAGCTCCCCACCCCTCCTGGGCTTCTTTTGAAACCGAGCCCCTGCGCGAGTCCGGGGTCGGCGAGAGGCCTATAAAGGCCAGCGGGAGTCGAGCAGTCAGTCGAGGAGGCGGGAGCTCGGAGCAGCGCGAGTCCGGGGTCGGCGAGAGGCGTACCGGTGCAGCTACAGGGAGAAGGCAAAGAAAGAAACAAAGGTGACGTCACAGCCTAGGGGGTAAGTGATTGGCTGGTGATTGGTGAGTAGTTTTTCTTTTTCTTTTTTATATCAGTCAGTAACTTTTAGCATTGTTGTTGCCAATTTAAGTGTATCTAAGGGTTCAGTCATGGCAGGAGAGCTCGGTCGGGTGTTATGCTCCTCCTGTACCATGTGGGAACTCAGGGACACTTCCGGTGTCCCTGACGACTACGTGTGCGGGAAGTGTGTCCACCTCAAGCTCCTGACTGTCCGCATTGCGGAGTTGGAGCTGAGGCTGGATTCGCTCTGGAGCATCCACGATGCTGAGAATGACGTGAGTATCACGTGTAGTGAGTTGGTCTTACCGCAGGGAAAGGGTCCACAGCCAGCTAGGGAATGGAAGACCAACAGGAAGAATAGTGCAAGAAAGGTAGTGCAGGGGTCCCCTGTGGTCACCCCCTGCAAAACAGATACACTGTTTTGAGTACTGTTGAGGGGGATGACTCATCAGGGGAGGGCAGCAGCAGCCAAGTTCATGGCACCGTGGCTGGCTCTGCTGCACAGGAGGGCAAGGAAAAGAGTGGGACAGCAATAGTGATAGGGGATTCAATGGTGAGGGGAATAGATAGGCGTTTCTGCGGCTGCGACCGAGACTCCAGGATGGTATGTTGCCTCCCTGGTGCAAGGGTCAAGGATGTCTCGGAGCGGGTGCAGGACATTCTGAAATGGGAGGGAGAACAGCCAGTTGTCGTGGTGCACATTGGTACCAACGACATAGGTAAAAAAAGGGATGAGGTCCTACGAAACGAATTTAAGGAGCTAGGAGCTAAATTAAAAAGTAGGACCTCAAAAGTAGTAATCTCGGGATTGCTACCAGTGCCACGTGATAGTCAGAGTAGGAATCGCAGGATAGCGCAGATGAATACGTGGCTTGAGCAGTGGTGCAGCAGGGAGGGATTCAAATTCCTGGGGCATTGGGACCGGTTCTGGGGGAGGTGGGACCAGTACAAACCGGACGGTCTGCACCTGGGCAGGACTGGAACCAATGTCCTAGGGGGAGTGTTTGCTAGTGCTGTTGGGGAGGATTTAAACTAATATGGCAGGGGGATGGGAACCAATGCAGGGAGACAGAGGGAAACAAAAAGGAGGCAAAAGCAAAAGACAGAAAGGAGGTGAGGAAAAGTGGAGGGCGGAGAAACCCAAGGCAAAGAACAAAAAGGGCCACTGTACAGCAAAATTCTAAAAGGACAAAGGGTGTTAAAAAAACAAGCCTGAAGGCTTTGTGTCTTAATGCAAGGAGTATCCGCAATAAGGTGGATGAATTAATTGTGCAAATAGATGTTAATAAATATGATGTGATTGGGATTACGGAGACGTGGCTCCAGGATGATCAGGGCTGGGAACTCAACATTCAGGGGTATTCAACATTCAGGAAGGATAGAATAAAAGGAAAAGGAGGTGGGGTAGCATTGTTGGTTAAAGAGGAGATTAATGCAATAGTTAGGAAAGACATTAGCTTGGATGATGTGGAATCTATATGGGTAGAGCTGCAGAACACCAAAGGGCAAATAACGTTAGTAGGAGTTGTGTACAGACCTCCAAACAGTAATAGGGATGTTGGGGAGGGCATCAAACAGGAAATTAGGGGTGCATGCAATAAAGGTGTAGCAGTTATAATGGGTGACTTTAATATGCACATAGATTGGGCTAGCCAAACTGGAAGCAATACGGTGGAGGAGGATTTCCTGGAGTGCATAAGGGATGGTTTTCTAGACCAATATGTTGAGGAACCAACTAGGGGGGAGGCCATCTTAGACTGGGTGTTGTGTAATGAGAGAGGATTAATTAGCAATCTCATTGTGCGAGGCCCCTTGGGGAAGAGTGACCATAATATGGTGGATTTCTGCATTATGATGGAGAATGAAACAGTAAATTCAGAGACCATGGTCCAGAACTTAAAGAAGGGTAACTTTGAAGGTATGAGGCGTGAATTGGCTAGGATAGATTGGCGAATGATACTTAGGAGGTTGACTGTGGATGGGCAATGGCAGACATTTAGAGACCGCATGGATGAATTACAACAATTGTACTTTCCTGTCTGGCGTAAAAATAAAAAAGGAAGGTGGCTCAACCGTGGCTATCTAGGGAAATCAGGGATAGTATTAAAGCCAAGGAAGAGGCATACAAATTGACCAGAAATAGCAGCGAACCCGGGGACTGGGAGAAATTTAGAACTCAGCAGAGGAGGACAAAGGGTTTGATTAGGGCAGGGAAAATAGAGTACGAGAAGAAACTTGCAGGGAACATTAAGAGGGACTGCAAAAGCTTCTGTAGATATGTAAAGAGAAAAAGGTTAGTAAAGACAAACGTAGGTCCCCTGCAGTCAGAATCGGGGGAAGTCATAACTGGGAACAAAGAAATGGCAGACCAATTGAACAAGTACTTTGGTTCGGTATTCACTAAGGAGGACACAAACAACCTTCCAGATATAAAAGGAGTCAGAGGGTCTAGTAAGAAGGAGGAACTGAGGAATTTGGAGATGTTCCGTGCTGGCGTGTCAGTTTCTAAAAAATGAAAATTTAAAGAATTCCATTAAACTTCCAAAACTGCATTTTAAGTTTTAAAAAATTAAGCTTGATTATGGATATTTATGTGTTCTTGACTCCCTCTTGAATTTTTAAATTTCGGCCAAAAAAAGCGGCATGCGCCAAAAAAACAGCGCCAACCACTGGGGAAAATTGAGCCCCATGTCACTTGGTGTTGTTGCCCATTGTGATCAGGTGCTGGGAGGGGAGCAGTTTGTCTTGACTGAGCCTCCAAGATCCAGCCCCAGACTGATTAGTGTCTCTCCAGTTCAATGCAGAGCCCGAACATCAATCCTTCTGATTGAGTTTTGTCTCACAAGTGTTTCAGCCACGTGTTTTTTATGGGTGAGGCAGCTCTTGTGAGAGGGGGAAGGGGAATGCTCCTTCTTGGTTTAATTGCTGCACGCCGCACTAAACCTAATGAGAAATATGCCTCAGGAGTTGTGTTCCAAAGTGTGATTTCATCAATAACCCACCAAAGCTAGCATTTCATGAAAATAAAGTGTTATGTGTTAGCACTTCAAAGATTTAAGGTCCCTGGCGTGCTGTTATTAGTGCCCTGGTTAAGCTGTTTGCATAACAAGTAGATTGTTTTAAGAAATGGGTTAAATAGCACTGACAGGAATGTAATGCGAATGTGTTAACAGATGTGTTAAAAACTCTACAGAGGAAATGAAAGCATTACATTGTAAAATAGAATTGGAGAAATATAAGCTTGGAAGTGACTTTAAAATATTAGCTTATGAAATTTAACTTATAAAATTACTTTTAATGGAAGGGAATGCGCCTTCTTGCAACTGGCAATAAGAGTTGCGCTAGCAAGATTCTGATGGTACAGTGGGCGCCAAATAAACCATCTTGTATCTCATCTTCATTATCGGCAGTCCCTCAAAATTGAGGAAGATTTCCTTCTACTCTAAAAGTGAGTTCTCAGGTGGCTGTACAGTCCAAAGCGGGAAGTACAGTCTCTGTCACAGGTGGGGCAGACAGAGGTTGAAGGAAAGGGTGGGTGGGGAGTCTGGTTTGCCGCACACTCCTTCCACTGTCTGCGCTTGATTTCTGCATGCTCTCGGCGATGAGATTTGAGGTGCTCAGCGCCCTCCCGGATGCGCTTCCTCCACTTTGGGCGGTCTTAGGCCAGGGATTCCCAGATACCGGTAGGGATGTTGCACTTTATCAAGGAGGCTTCGAGGGTGTCCTAGAAACATTTCCTCTGCCCACCTGGGGCTCACTTGACATGTAGGAGTTCTGAGTACAGCGCTGGCTTAGGGAATCTCGTGTCGGACATGTGGATGATGTGGCCCACCCAACGGAGCTGGTCGAGCGTGGTCAGTGTTTCGATGCTACGGATGTTGGCCTGAGCGAGAATACTGATGTTGGTGCGGCTATCCTCCCATTGGATTTGCAGGATCTTGCAGAGGCAGCACTTCTCCAGCGCTTTGAGGTGCCTACTGTATATGGTCCATGTCTCTGAGCCGTATAGGAGGGCGGGTTTCACTACTGCACTGTAAATCATAAGCTTGGTGCCAGATTTAAGGTCCCGGTCTTCAAACACTCTCTTCCTCAGGTGACTGAAGGCTGCACTGACACACTGGAGGCAGCGTTGGACCTCGTCATCGATATCTGCCCTTGCTGATAGTAGGGTCCTGAGGTATGAAGAATGGTCCACGTTGTCCAAGGCCACGCCATGGATTTTTATGAGCGGGGGGCAGTGCTGTGTGACGGGGTCGGGTTTGTGGAGGACCATTGTCTTACGGATATCTAGTGTAAGGCCCATGCTTTCATATGCCTCGGTGAAGGTGTTGACGATGGCTTGGAGTTCAGCCTCTGAGTGTGCGCAGACGCAAGCGTCGTCCGCGTACTGTAGTTCGATGACAGAGGATGGGACGATCTTGGATCTAGCCTGGAGGCGGTGAAGGTTGAACAGGTTCCCATTGGTTCTTTAGTTTAGTTCCGCTCCAGTGAGGAGCTTGTTGAGAGTGAGATGAAGCATTACAGCAAGGAAGATCGAGAAGAGCGTTGGTGTGATGACGCAGCCCTGTTTGACCCTGGTCCACACGTGGATTGGGTCTGTGATGGATCCATTGGTCAGAATCACAGCTTGCATGTCATCGTGAAGTGGTGTTAGCACCACCTCACAGAAATAGTCCCTCAATGGCAGCATGTTGAGGTGTCCTCATGTGGTCCTATTTTCACTATGTCTTCCACTCACTTTTATAATCACTCTCTTGAATTTCCATCCCCCCCGCAGTTTGGTTTCTCAGGTTCTCTCTTCTGCTCTTCTATCTCTGTCCCCATCACTGATTGAGGTAATCAGAGGCCTGTACTTGTTAGAGTACATCAAGATCAACCACAGCCGCGTCCTGTGCCACTCTGATTGATCTCGACCTTGCCAAGGGCCAAGGCACACTTCTCTTCTTAGGCAGTCCCTCGGATTCGAGAATGATTTGCTTCCACGTTAAAATGAGTTCTAAGGTGACTAATGAGAGATCTACAGTCTCTGTCACAGCTGGAGGGATGGGTGGGTGGGGTGCGTGATTTGTCGTAAGCTCCTTCTGCTGCTTGTACTTGGCTTCCGCGTGTTCCCGGTGAAGAGACTCGAATTGTTCAGAGCCTTCTCGGATGCTCCTCCTCCACTTTGGTAAGGATTCCCAAGAGTCAGTGGGGATATTAAATTTTTTCAAGGAGGCCTCGACAGTATCCTTGAAGTGTTTTCTCTGCCTCCTGGGGCTCGCCTGCTGTGACATAGCTCGGAGTAGACTGCTTGTTTCGGGAGTCAAGTATCAGGCATGCGGACAATGTGGCCCGTCCATCAGAGCTGATCGAGCGTGGTCAATGCCTCGATCCTGGGGATGTTGGCCTGAGAGGGAATGCTGACATTGGTGCGCCTACCCTGCCAATGAATTTGCAAGATTTTGCAGAGGCAGCGTTGGTGGTACTTCTCCAGTGCTTTGAAGTGCCTGCTGTACATAGTCCATGTCTCTGAAGCATATTGCTGCCCTTGGCACTTCAGCTCAGTTTCTCAATTTGAATAAGCACAGGACTCATTTGCTGAGTAATGACATGCCCAATGCCAGTCTCTATCGGCTGCAACTGATCAATGGCCATGCATCTCAGCCCATTTAATCATTCATTCTGCAACTTCAAAGGCCTTAACTTCTTGAAGAGGTCTTTGGAAAATTAGTTTTGTTTGGGTGCAAGCGCATGACCACAGGGGTAAATTATAAAAGTTAGCTCTGGAACCTACCTCGAAGAGCAGACAGATCGCACAGTCGGACACATAGGTCGGAGAGTCCGAGTTGTGCCCCAAGTGAGAGCTGTGAGTTGAGCATGCTCATTTGGATTGGTGTGTGATATTTGAATTGGACTGTGCATTCAGGAATGAACAGCGCCATTAAGATTGGAATGTTCCATTTTTATTGGCCTGTGTCCTTTGGATTGGAATATTCCATTAGGATTGGAATAGAAACATAGAAAGTAGGTGCAGGATTAAGCCATTCGGCCCTTCAAGTCTTCACCACCATTCAATATGATCATGGTTGATCATTTTTGCAACTTCAGTACCCCATTCCTGCTTTCTCTCCATACCCCTTGATCCCTTTAGCCGTAAGGGCCACATCTAACTCCCTTTTAAATATATCTAACGAACTGGCCTCAACAACTTTCTATGGTGGAGAATTCCACACGTTCACAATTCTCTGAGAGAAGAAGTTTCTCCTCATCTCGGTCCTAAATGACTTACCCCTTATCCTTAGACTGTGACCCCTGGTTCTGGACTTCCCCAACATCGGGAACATTCCTCCTGCATCTAACCTGTCCAATCCCATCAGAATTTTATATGTTTCTATGTGCCATTGAGATTGGAATGTGCCATTAGATTTGGAATGTACCATTGTGATTAGAATGTGCCATTAGGATCGGGATGTGCCATTAGGATCGGGATGTGCCATCAGGATTGGAATGTGACATTAGGGTCGGGATATGCCATTGTGATTGGAATGTGCCATTAGGATCGGAATGCACCATTAGGATTAGAATGTGACATTAGGATCAGAATGTGCCATTAGGTTTGGAATGCACCATTAGGATTGGAATGTGACATTAGGATCGGAATGTGCTATTGGGATTGGAATGTGCCATTAGGATTGGAATGTGACATTGGGATTGGAATGTGACATTAGGATCGGAATGTACCATTAGGATTGGAATGCACCATTCGGACCAGAATGTGACATTCGGATTGGAATGTGCCATTAGGATCGGAATGCACCATTAAGATTGGAATGTACCATTAGGATTGGAATGTGACATTAGGATTGGAATGTACCATTAGGATTGGAATGTGACATTAGGATCGGAATGTGACATTAGGATTGGAATGTGACATTATGATTGGAATGTGAAGAATTGGGGAAGTCCAGAACCAGGGGACACAGTCTTAGGATAAGGGGTAGGCCATTTAGGACTGAGATGAGGAGAAACTTCTTCACTCAGAGAGTTGTTAACCTGTGGAATTCCCTGCCGTAGAGAGTTGTTGATGCTAGTTCATTGGATATATTCAAGAGGGAGTTAGATATGGTCCTTACGGCTAAAGGGATCAAGGGATATGGAGAGAAAGCAGGAAAGGGGTACTGAGGGAATGATCAGCCATGATCTTATCGAATGGTGGTGCAGGCTCGAAGGGCCGAATGGCCTACTGCTGCACCTATTTTTTATGTTTCTATGTGACATTAGGATTGGAATGTGACATTAGGATTGGAATGCACCATTAGGATCGGAATGTGACATTAGGATCGGAATGTACCATTAGGATTGGAATGTGACATTGGGATTGGAATGTGACATTAGGATTGAAATGTGCCATTAGGATTGGAAAGTGGGATTGGGGTGTGCCAGTAACATGTCACTCAATGTATGAAACTTTCTGGAACTGTCTTGTATGTTTGTTGACACAGTGACTGACCTAACAAACTGTGATTACGTTCAGGAGGCACAGTAAATCTACAAAGCAAAGAGCCCCGAGCGCTACTCGTTCAAGAATCCCTGGAGATTAAATACAGTTTGGGTAAAATAATTACAAATAGCCTTCGGGTTGTCAGTATGACATTCGCAGTCAGTCACACAAATACCTGACGATTCAATGATAGCGCAATCACTGTATAGCATTAAACTGTCACTACTCCTGACATCTCAGTATAGTTAACCCTAAGATCTCATCAAAGATTGTAATGTTCTATGAGCTCCAAGGTGACTATACCTCCTGGGGCTTGCCCTGTTTTCTTACCAGACTTTGCTAGTGTTGTGGTAATTCCTTGCCACCTGCTATGGGCTTCCAGTAACCGGGAAAGGGCATAGGGAGAGGGGCAGGATGAAGAAAAATATTTGGACAATACCATGCAAAACTTATTTAGAGGATCAAGACTCTTTTCGTCTTGTTCTTTGAATAGTTAATTTCTCTGAAGTCAAGCATCAGAATAAATTCGCAATTACAATTTATCTTTCAACAAAATTTTTTTACTCTCTCAGACATCAATGGTGTCCATGCTATATTAGGAAGGAGGGTTTAAAGCTTGGGGGCAAGATGACCAAACTTAATTTGGTGACTTATGGTGAATCAAGAAAGACAATAAGGGGCAAGATTTTAGCTCGGAGGTGGGGAGGGAGCGGGGGCAGGGGGCGGGAGGGGGATGGTGTTTTGAGCTTGGGATACACCAATGTACGGGTTTCCCATCTTTCATTTTTTTTCTGTAGGTTTCCCGCCCGAGGTTGGTTGCTTATTGGTGGGAAACCCTGCAGCACAGGGAGTAAGGAGCAGAGACTCAGGGAGTTTAGGAACACAGATCGTCAAAGGTGCAAGTACAAAACTATAAACAATCACATGGGCTCCTCGGTTTTATAAATAATGGCATGAAGGACAAAGGCAACAAGATATTGAAAAATCTTTACAAATCATTGGTTAGATTGCAGTTAGAATAAAAATTAATAATAATAATAGCTTTTATTTATATAGCGCCTTTAATGTAGTAAAACATCCCAAGGCGCTTCACAACAGGGTTACAAGACAACGGATAAATTTGACACCGAGCCACAGAAGAAGAAATTAAGGCAGATGACCAAAGCTTGGTCAAAGAGGTAGGTTTTATGGAGTATCTTAAAGGAGGAAAGAGAGGTAGAGAGGCGGAGAGGTTTAGGGAGGGAGTTCCAGAGCTTAGGGCCCAGGCAGCTGAAGGCATGGCCACTGATGGTTAAGCAATTATAATCAGGGATGCTCAAGAGGGCAGAATTAGAGGAGTGCAGACTTGTGGGATTGTGAGGCTGAAAAAGATTACAGAGCTAGGGAGAGGCAAGTCCATGGAGTGATTTGTAAACAAGGATGAGAATTTTGAAATCAAAGTATTGTTTAACCGGAAGCCGATGAAGGCCAGAAAGGATATTGTGTCCCGTTTTGGGGATCTTGCATTGGGTAGCATGATAAAGCCATGCAGAAGGTGCAGGAAAGAGTCACAAAGTTAAGCCCAGGCATCAGAGACTTTGGTTATGAGACTAGAACAAGTGGCGCTCTTTTCATTAAAAGTTTAAAAGGAGATCTGAGAGATATGTCAAAATTAAGTGCGATTCTGATAAGAAAAAAACAATTTCCACGGGTCAGTGAGTTAGAAACTGGAGCATTTAAATTTAAGAATGTTATTTTTATGCACTGAAAATGCCTCACTAGAAACAGTGTGGAAGCAGAATACATAATAGTTTTTTAAAAGGGAGGTGGATCAATATTTGAAAAAGAAAGATTTAAAATGGTATGGGGAGAGAGAAGAAAAATGGGATTACATGGATAACTTTTTCAGAAGGCCGAATTAACTCCTTCAGTGCTGTAGGTTTTTACTACTCTGTGGCAACTGACCAAGGACTGGATGAATCAGAACTATTACAGTGAAGAAAGAACTTGGATTTATATATCACTCACAACCTCAGGATGCCACAAAGTGCTTCACATGCTAGTGAATTAAATTTGAGTGTCGTTGTTACATAGGCAAGCACACAACCAGTTTGCACACACCAAGGTCTCACCATGTCACAAGCGACCAGTTAATATGTTTTTGCTGGTGCTGGTTGAGGGAGGAATAGTGAGCAGGACAGCTCTCTGCTCTTCTTCAAACAGTCTCATGAGCTAGCCTCAGATTGATATCTCATGCAAAAGCACAGACGTTTGGCAATGCAGGGTTCCCCACGGACTGCACTGAAGTATCAGCCCAGGTTACTTGGCTGTAATGTATGCACCTGTGAGTATGCTCACAGGTTTCTAGACCTGTCGAGTTTGGAGTGGCTTAGCCAGTCACATGATGTTCATAAGGCCCAATAAAACCCCAGCCAGTTGGGTTCCGGGGATCCACGATGAGGCAGGTGGTTGTGAGCCTGGTGGATGAACTGGTAATGTGTAGTGTGATTGTCAAACCTTTGCTAATAAACCAACTGCTTCTTAATAACAATGTGTTGCTATGAATTCATAAGCAATGAACCCATGAAGCAAATACATTACAGTGGTCAAGTCTTGGAGTGGGACACAACTTTCAAACGTTTGGCTCAGAAGTGAGGATGGTACCTACTGAGCCAAACTGACTGCAGAATAGTGAGGGAGGGAAGGGCAGAGAACATTTAAAGTCATTTCAGAACTTGAAGTTAAGGAGTCTCGGAGTTGCTTCTGTGCTAGATTGAATGCACTGGAAAGAGAATTGCAGTTAGGAAGTAGGTTAGATGAATTCTGGCTGATAAGATGAAAGCCTCCACTATGATGGTTATTCAGGATCTTCATTTAATGAAGTGTGGATGTTTTTTATCCAATGACCGGCAGGCACACTATCGAACTGGTAAAATGCAGCACTGATCATCGTTTACAGTCATGCTCAGTGACACAGTACGGATGATGGTGTACAATGGAAATATCACACTAATGTAGTAAGGGATAAAATGGAGAGAAGGCTGGTTCATTGTAGCTGTGGAGGGAAACACTGCATTCCATCTGTTATGTTTAGAATAAATCCACAGGACTATATCGCAAGCTCAAACTGTTGTGACCTTGGTCTCTTTATTCAGACTCCAGAGTGGGGAAGCAGCATGGTGAATCACCTTTTATACCTGCTTGCCCCAGGGTGCACAGGTGACCCTTAGGTCTCCCACGGTGTGCCCCCTAGTGGCAAGTCTTACATTTTGGTAAGATTTATATGCACACATAACATCACTCCCCCCCAAAGTCTTATGTGTAAGTTATTTGTAAGTTGAGATGATCTGGCGCCCCGCGTCTCCAGGTCGATCGCCTGGGTTGAAGTCCGTGGTCAACGGCGAAGTTGATCGTGTTAGTGGGTCGCTGGGGGCCAGGTCCTTTCACAGTGGTTCCTGGTTATCTGTAGTTCGCAGTTTGGTCTTGTCCAAATGCTTTACTCATTAACTCAGTACGTAGTTTCACAATCAAATGCTTGGTTTTCATCACATACACTCCATTCCCCCACTTGGTTAATGCGGTGCCAGCGGCCCAACTGGGGTCCTGAACATGGTCTACATCAGTTGGTGTCGCGTGGAGAGGCTGTGCAATTATGGTGCGTTCTCTGCTGATGGCATATGGAAGGCTCGGTTCTGAGTGATTCTGTCTGGTGACTGCTTAGCACCCAGGATAGCCGGGTCTGTAGAGAGTCTACCGTGGTGCTAGGTTTGGTCACTTGAGCTGCCTGCGCCAGGCTATTGTCACTGACCCCGAGGTCTGGCAAGCCCAGGATGGCCGCAATGGCCTTGAGTCTTTCAGTAGTGGCGGGAGGCCGAGTGGTCCCCATGGACCTTGGACCTCAGTATGGGGGCCCCGGACCGCCGACTGTGTGTAGCCGCCCTGCCTTACTTTTCAACGTTGGGATGGTTCTTTCGTCTCTGCGACGGATAGGTTTCCACATCCCGTCTAGCAGTTCACCATTGACGGGCGGTAACATGGGATCCTGGCTGGTCCAGGTCCTAGGCTGGGAGGCCGTTACGATTGACCCCTCGCTTTCTAGCACTTCCACGACCGCGAATGAGTCTGCAGGCTGCACCCCTTCCACCCCGGTGGTGGGCAACGGTAGCTAACTTAGGGCATTAGTGCCGCTCTCAGTGCCTGGCCCGTGGCGGATCATGTTACAGTGCACAGACAGTGTTAGACATTCTCGAAACAACGCATCGATAATGATGCCTCTGCTCTCACAAGCTTGTGGAATGAGCAGCTTGTCTGACTCAAGCACACATTGGGAAACTCTTTGGTACGTCTCTTTAGTCCTGTGAACACAGGCTGTTGCTTTGTTTAACTTATTGGATACATGTTCAATTGTTTGGGGCTCGCCCGCTACTTTGCTTGTTGCATAACACTTCCGACCCCATGCGGTAACATCTCACTTGCTACGAATACCTTGTTACAACTGGTTGGGGTTCGCCCGCTACTTTGGCTTGCTGTACAACACCCCCGACCCCGTGTGATAACACATCACTTGTTACAAGTACTTTGTCAGATACATATACGACCAGTTGGTGTGCGCCCGCTACTTTGGCTTGTTGTAAGGTACCCCCAACCCCATATAATGGTACATCATTGGCCGCGAAAGATTGCTCACAAGGGTTACATGGTGCACACAATTTATTGGAGCAAAGTGGGTTCCTAGCCTTCACAGCGGCCGCCACTTCACCTTTGCCCCAAACTCAGTCGTCTACCTTTTTGAGTGACACATTCCTCTGTTCCGTTGCGGTGACCACCCGTGGTGTGGATGCGCTCTCGTCCCATGGTCTGGACGCTCTCTCCACCCGTGGTGTGGATGCTCTCTCGTCCCGTGGTGTGGACGCACTTTCGTCCCGTGGTCTGGATGCAACTTCGTCCCATGGTCTAGACACCTTCTCGTCCCGTGGTCTGGATGCACTCTCGTCTCATGGTCTGGATGCCCTCTCGTCCGTGTCCATGATGCTGACTGCCATGATCTTCCTCTTCGGGTATTTTGCCTCTGGCATCGGGAAGATTCATTCGGATCATTTCAGTCGGAGTCCACGCCGCTTGGTCAACCTGGAGCTCTTCCTTCGTCGCGAAGAGGTCATCGGCTTCTGGAGGTGGGTACCGTGCCTGTACTGCTGCTCGGTTGATCGTCACCTCCTTGTGGTCATGATGAGCGGCCTGTGCCTCGGGGATCTGCAATTCGATCTGCACTTCGATGCCTGGTTCAGCTGAAGGTGGGGGTTTGCTCAGCCTTTGAGAAGGGGAGACGTCATTCGCCGGAGAGGTCTTCCCAGTTCCATCGAATCTTCCCCATCCACCTCCTGCCAAGCAGTGTTGGCCCATCACCTGAAACAATCCACAGTGGTAAATCGTGCACTGCTCCCTCATGGGATACTCTTATGTCCGCACAACCAATAACTGGTATCAGTTCCTTGGTTTAGGTGCGTCAATCAGTTTGGGTCGTTGTGCTCTGTCGCCCCACAGCCTCTCAAATGCCTTCTGGCTCATAACTGATTGACTCGCCCCCGTGTCTAGTTTCATGGAGACTGGACTGCCGTTAAGTTCAACTTTTAACATTATCGGAGGGCTTTTGGTGGTGAAGGTGTGTATCCAATATACTTCCTCTTCATCCTCAGGTTGAGTTGCCTCTCTTGCTCGTTCATCGTGATCCTCGCTGGATTGGTCGTCCTCTCCTGACTCTGCCACGTGGTGAGTCAGAGATTATTTGCACATTCGCTGGAGATGCCCCATTGTTCCACAGCCCTTGCTCTCATAGGGCTTGAATCGACATTGATGGGCTCTATGGCTGCCCCCGCAGCGCCAACATGGTGCTAATGGATATGCATTCATGCCCCATGGCGGACTCTGAGTCACTCTAGGCCTAGGTCTGACCTCTGCAATCGTGTGGGCCCTGCCTTGTGCCGTTCTGCCTGCTGAAAATATTATTTTGTGCACGGTGCTTGCCGGTGAGCTTCGATTCTGTGAAGATATCTGTTTCGTGTTATTGCTCGTGGATATGAAGGCTTGGGCTATCGTGATGGCCTTGCTCAGATCTAGGGATTCGGCAGTTTGCGAAGAATGACCTTGTGGTCAATTCCAAGCATGAAAAAGTCCCGCAACATTTCCCCCAATGATCCTGCAAATTCGCACTGCCCCGCAAGGCATCTTAGGTCGGCGACAAAACTAGCCACGTTCTGGCCCTCGGAGCGACGGTGCGTGTAAAAGCGGTACCTGGTCATCAGGATGCCCTCCTTTGGCTTGAGGTGTTCCCTAGCCAGCATACACAGCTCTGCATAAGATTTGTCTGTTAGTTTGACCAGTGCCAGCAAATTTTTAAGGAGGCCATATACCAATGACCCACATATGGGCCCCAAGTTTCCACATGATTTGCTCCTGATTTTTAGGAGCAACTGGTGCAGAACGGAGTATCTTAGAAATCGGAATTCTCGTCATTTAGTTTGCTCCAGTTCTAGTCAGTTAGAACAGTTTCACTTTGGAACAGAATTTTTTTTTCAAAAGGGGGCGTGTCCGGCCACTTACGCCTGATTTCAAAGTTTCGTGAGTGAAAACTTACTCTAAACTAACTTAGAATGGAGTAAGTGAAAATTTTTGTACGCTCGAAAAAACCTTGTCTACACTTTAGAAAATCAGGCGTAGGTTACAAATCAGGCGTAGGGAATAGTGGTGGGGGGGGGGGGGGGGGTGTTTAAAGGGAGGTTTACAAACATTAAACACTTCAGTTTTAAATAAAGAGCCATCATCAATAATAAATGATAAATACATCAATAAATCAACCAATAAATCAATCAAAAAAAATTAATAAATATATATTTTTTTAAATCAATAAATAAAACATTTTCTACTTACCGACTGCATCACCGGGAGCCCTCCAACAGTGTGCTGGGATGCCCCCCTCAGTGTGTCTCTGTCAGTGTCTCTATCTCTCTGTCTGTCTGTGTGTCTCTCATTCTCTGTCTGTCAGTGTCTGTGTTTCTGACAGCGAGGGGAGGGGGAGGAGGGGGGTAGAGGGAGAGAGGGGGGGAGCAGAGGGAGGGAAGGGGGAGAAGGGGGAGGGATGGGGAGAAGGGGGAGGGGGGAGAAGGGGATAAAGGGGAGAAGGGGGAGAAAGGAGATGGGGGAGGAAAGGAGATGGGGGGAGAAGGAGATTGGGGGGAAGGAGATTGGGGGGGAGGAGATTGGGGGGGAAGAAGATTGGGGGAGAGGAGATTGGGGGGGGAAGGAAATGGGGGGGAGGTGATTGGGGGGGGAAGGAGATTGGGGGGCGAGGAAGGAGATTGGGGGGCGAGGAAGGAGATTGGGGGGGGGAAGGAGATTGGGGGGGAAGGAGATTGGGCGGGGGGTGGGGGGGAAGGAGAAGTGGGAGGGAGGCTGAACAGGCCGGGCCCGAGACTTCGGGCAGGACCCGTCCCCAGCACCAGATTTACAGGTAGGTGGCGTTGGGTCGGGTCGGTGGGGGTGGTGAGAGAGAGGTCGGTTCGGTTCGGGTCGCGGGGAGAGAGGGAGGGAGAGGGAGGTCAGGCCGGGGGGAGGTCAGGTCGGGGGGAGGGAGGTCAGGTCGGATCCAGTCCGGGGGCGGGGGGGTGGGGGGAGCGGGTGTCGGGTCCGGTCCGGAGGCGGGGCGCGGGTGTCGGGTCCGGTCCGGGGGCGGGAGGGGGTGTCGGGTCCGGTACGGGGCAGGGTGGGGGGGAGCAGGTGTCGGGTCCGGTCCGGGAGCGGGGGCCGGGAGCGGGTGTCGGGTCTGGTCCGGTCCGGGGGGGAGGGGGGCGGGTGTCGGGTCCGGTCCGGGGGCGGGGGGGAGCGGGTGTCGGGTCCGGTCCGGGAGCGGGGGCCGGGAGCGGGTGTCGGGTCTGGTCCGGTCCGGGGGGGAGGGGGGCGGGTGTCGGGTCCGGTCCGGGGGCGGGGGGGAGCGGGTGTCGGGTCCGGTCCGGGGTAGGGGGTGGAGCAGGTGTCGGGTCCGGTCCGGGTGCGGGGGCGGGGGGGGGGATGGGGGAGCGGGTGTCGGATCCGGTCCGGGGGCGGGAGGGAGTGTCGGATCCGGTCCAGAGGCGGGGGCGGGGGGGGGGAGCGGGCGTCGGGTCCGGTACGGGGCAGGGTGGGGGGGAGCGGGTGTCGGGTCTGGTCCGGTCCGGGGGGGGAGGGGGGCGGGTGTCGGGTCCGGTCCGGGGGGGGAGGGGGGCGGGTGTCGGGTCCGGTCCGGGGGGTGGGGGAGCGGGTGTCGGGTCCGGTCCGGGTGCGGGGGCGGGGGGGGGGGATGGGGGAGCGGGTGTCGGGTCCGGTCCGGGGGGTGGGGGAGCGGGTGTCGGGTCCGGTCCGGGTGCGGGGGCGGGGGGGGGGATGGGGGAGCGGGTGTCGGGTCCGGTCCGGGGGCGGGGGTGGAGCAGGTGTCGGGTCCGGTCCGGGGGAGGAGGGGGGCGGGTGTCGGGTCCGGTCCGGGGGCGGTGGGGAGCGGGTGTCGGGTCCGGTCCGGGGGCGGTGGGGAGCGGGTGTCGGGTCCGGTCCGGGGGAGGAGGGGGGCGGGTGTCGGGTCCGGTCCGGGGGAGGAGGGGGGCGGGTGTCGGGTCCGGTCCGGGGGCGGGGGGGGGAGCAGGTGTCGGGTCCGGTACGGGAGCGGGGGGCGTGGGGGGGGGGGGAGCGGGTGTCGGGTCCGGTCCGGTCCGGGGCGGGGGGGGTGGCGGGTGTCGGTCCGGTCCGGAGGCGGGAAGCGGGAAGCGGGTCAGGTCAGGAGGAAGCAGGAGCTGGCCGTGGGAGGAGCCTTATTCACGCAGCCCCAGTGAGGCCATTGGGCCAGGGCTAGGGGCTGCGTGCTTCGGGCCCCTCCCACACAGTTTCGGGCGCCTGGAGCTACTGCACTTGCGTGCCCACTGTAGCGCATGTGCAGAGGTCCCGGCACTGTTTTCGGAGCAGAGACCTGGCTCCGCCCCCTACAGCTCCTGCTGCGCTGTGCCGAGGACCAGAGGACCTGCAGGGAGGTGGAGAATCTGGAGGGTTTTTTTAAGTGCACTTTATGGCGCGCAAAACGGGCGTCCAGGTCGGGACTGCGCCGTTCTAGGCGTGGCTCGAAACTTGGGCCCATGGTGCGGAGAATCGGCCTGCGCTTGATCGCTGTCTCAGCCGTGTCCAATTCGTTGGCCACAAAGAACTGATTGAGACGCTCAATGAAGACTTCCCAATCATCACCCTCAACAAATCTCTCAAGAATACTAATGGCAGCCATTACCGTGTGAAAGCTCGTGATCCGTTACTCGTCGGCAATTTGTTATGGTTAGAATAAATCCACAGGACTATATCGCAAGCTCAAACTGTTGTGACCTTGGTCTCTTTATTCAGATTCCAGAGTGAGGAAGCAGCACGGTGAATCACCTTTTATACCTGCTTGCCCCAGGGTGCACAGGTGACCCTTAGGTCTCCCACGGTGTGCCCCCTAGTGTCAAGTCTTACATTTTGGTAAGGTTTATGTACATACATAACACCATCTTTCCCTTGGGAGGCCTTGGTGCTAGCACTGATATCCTTCACCATGATGAGCACAAAGAAACCAAGATATAAAATAATGGTGCGGTGGTGGGGGGGTAAGAATAATGACAGGGATCTTTAATCTTTCACAGTCAGTCATGGTCCGCATGCAATTTATAGAAGCTGGGGAGGAAGTTAGCCTCGCAGCTGCAAGTCATTTCTTGTGTCACAAGCAAGCGTCCCAGTTATGTATTTTTACAGAGAAATTAACTGTTACGCTATGTTACTGGAGCTGAGAGTTGAGGGGGGCGGGGAGGAAAATAGCCAAACATTTTTCATAAAAGATCAGACTCAGGAAGGGCTTCAAGGAGCTCCCATCGCACTTGCAACCGACAGATTGACCACCTAATAGGACCTTTTTTAATTATTTCATCCAACTTCTTGCAACCTCCAGGGGCTGTAAGCAGAGAAGAAGCGCGATCAATTTTTCACAGCGACGTGTAATTGCTGTGGTACTGAGTCTGAACCTATTTCTGCAGGTGCTGTTCTGGATCTTTGATTGACTGGCTGACTCAACAGGTCATTAACCCTTTGCCCTCGCCGGGATAAGATCTTTATTGGTGTTTGTGAGTCATGGCTACAGTGTCTCTTTTTGTAATACCCTCTACTGGTCAATCCTTAATGGAATCATCGCAACATTTGATGGTTGTTTGGGAATCTCGACTGGGTCTCCCTTTAATGGTTATCGCCGTCAGGCTCAGGGGCTTTGCAAGCAGCCTCAGAAGAATCTGATGTCACCTCTAGCCTAAATTCTGACCACTCACAGGAACAGAAGTAGGCCATTTTGCACCTCGAGTCTGTCCCGCCATTCAATAAGATCATGGCTGATGCCTGAACTAGCTATATATTGCCTTTGCTCCATATGTGATATATATCAATGATTTAGACTTGAATGTAGGGGGTATGATTACAAAGGTTTCAGATGATACTAAAATCAGGGTTGATAATGAAGAAGAAAGCTGTAGATTGCAGGAAGATATCAATGAATTGGTCAGGTTGGCAGAACAGCGACAAATGGAATTCAATCCGGAGATGTGTGAGGTAATGCATTTGGGTATTCCCTAACAAGGCAAGGGAATATATATTAAATATGTTGTGTTTGTAATCTTCACATAACTATAACCTTTATGTAACAACACTGTACACTGTACACTGTACACAACTGTGAAATGCACACCTTGACCACAGGGGGTGAACTTGTGGGAGACACTCCTCACCTGGTCATCCAGGTATATAAAGGGAGGTCCCACGCAGGGTCAGCATTTCTTGGTCCTGGGAATAAAGGTTCAGGTCACGTAGTGACCTTGTCTGCAGTACATGCCTCGTGTGATTCTATAGTAAGGTGTAAGGACACTACATTTGGCGACGAGAAACAGGAATCAACGACCCACGAGGATGGCCACCGGTAGCATAGAGGAATGGTACTGTGTTGGTGAGGACTGGCACGATTTCATTGAGAGGCTCCAGCAGAGCTTTGTCACGAAGGACTGGCTGTGAGAGGAAGCGGCTGACAAGCGGAGGGCACATCTACTGACCAGCTGCGGATCCAAGACGTATGCGCTGATGAAAGACCTGCTCGCACCCGAGAAGCCGGCGGACTAATCCTTTGAAGAGCTCAGCACACTGATCGGTGAGCACCTCAAACCGACGAGCAGTATACACATGGCCCGGCACCGGTTCTATACACACCGGCTTCGGGAGGGACAATGCATATCGGACTTCGTTGCGGACCTTCGGCGATTGGCCAGCCTCTGTAAGTTCACAGACGCCTGCAAGGGGGAGATGTTAAGGGATTTCTTCATTGAGGGCATTGGTCATGCTGGGATTTTCAGGAAGCTCATTAAGACCAAGGACTTGATTTTGGAAAGGGCAGCATTGATAGCTCAGACCTTCATGGCAGGGGAAGAGGAGACCAAGATAATTTGCGCGCGCAGTCCTGGTTCCAACGTGGCGATGGACCAGGGAGTTAACATTGTAAACGCGACTCAGAACCCCGCAGGCAGGCAAGGGCAATTCAACACCGCCCAGGCAGCAACAGATTCTAGGGTGGGCCAGCAACAAAGACAATGGCAGGGGGATCGGCAATTCACGCCATCACAAGGGACAATGCATCCCGGGATGGGACCATTGACACTCAGCAACAGAGTGCTCAGGAGTAATCAAAGAGACAATCAGAGAGGAATGCCTGTTAACAGTTGCTTTGTTCACAATAATCTCAGCTCATGCTGGAGGTGTGGTGGCAGACATGCTGCGAAAATCTGTAGGTTTCAACAATTTATCTGTAGAAACTGTAATTTCAATGGACATTTGGCCAGAATGTGCAGAATGCCCATAGCGAGGCTAGTTTACGAGACAAAGGAGCCAGACGAGGGGTCTGCAAGGCAGGTTGATGCTTGGGGCAAAACTAAGGACGCTAAAGTCCAGCGGGTTCATGTGGCAGACATCCACAGCTCATATACCAAAACGCCACCTATGATGATGAAAGTACTATTAAATGGCATCCCGGTATGCATGGAGCTGGACACAGGAGCCAGCCAGTCACTTATGAGTGCCCAACAATTTGAAAAACTATGGCCACTCAAAGCTAACAGGCCCAAACTGGAACGCATTAACACGCAGTTACGGATGTACACCAGAGAGATCATCCCAGTGCTCGGCAGTGCAAACTTGGTGGTCACACACAATGGATCAGAGAACCGGTTGCCACTCTGGATTGTCCCGGGGAATGGTCCCGCGCTCTTGGGGAGGAGCTGGTTGGCCGAGATGAACTGGAAATGGGAGGATGTGCAAGCCATTTCATCTGTGGAGCGAAGTTCATGCTCACAGGTCCTACAGAAATTCGAGTCACTTTTTCAACCAGGTGTCGAGATTTTTAAGGGCACCAAAGTAGTGATACGCATCACCCCGGACGCCAGACCAGTGCACCACAAAGCCAGAGCCGTGCCGTATGTGATGCGTGAGAGAATTGAGAGTGAGTTGGACACTCGGATGCTAAGAGAGGGCATAATTTCGCCAGTTGAATTCAGTGACTGGGCAAGCCCCATCGTTCCTGTCCTTAAAGCGGATGGCTCGGTCAGGATTTGTGGCGACTACAAGGCCACCATCAATCGAGTGTCACTACAGGACCAATACTCGCTTCCGAGAGCGGAGGATCTTTTTGCCATGCTGGCAGGTGGCAAGCTGTTCACCAAGTTGGACCTCACTTCAGCCTACATGACTCAGGAACTGGCTGAAGAATCCAAGCTTCTGACCACCATCACTACGCACAAGGGGTTATTTGTTTACAACAGGGGTCCGTTTGGCATTCGCTGAGTGGCCGCTATCTTCCAGAGGAACATGGAAAGCTTGCTTAAATCCATTCCTGGAACAATCGTATTCCAAGATGACATCATCCTAATCACAGGTCGAGACACCGAGGAACACATCCACAACCTGGAGGAGGTGCTACGCCGACTGGACTGGGTAGACCTGCGACTAAAGAAGTCCAAGTGCGTGTTTTTGGCCCCAGAGTTTGCGTTTTTGGGCAGGTGGGATCCAGAGTACCGAATCCAAAACGGAGGCGATCTGTCGTGCGCCCAGGCCCGGCAACACATCGGAGTTGCGGTCATTCCTGGGACTCTTGAACTACTTCGGGAACTTTCTGCCGAACTTAAGCACATTGTTAGAGCCGCTACACGTGCTCCTGCGTAAGGGTTGCGAATGGTTTTGGGGGGACTGTCAAGAACGGGCTTTCAATCGGGCGCGGAAACTGCTTTGTTCTAACATGCTTTACAACCCCTGTAAGAAACTAGTTTTAACGTGTGATGCATCATCCTATGGGGATGGGTGCGTGTTGCAGCAGAGTAATGATGAGGACCAACTCCAACCTGTGGCTTATGCCTCCAGGTCACTCTCCCAGGCAGAACGGGAATATGGCATGGTTGAAAAGGAAGCACTCACATGTAACTACGGGGTGAAAAAGATGCACCAATACCTTTTCGGCAGAAGGTTCGAGTTAGAAATGGACCACAAGCCGCTAACATCCCTGTTGTCTGACAGCAAGGCTGTGAATGTCAATGCATTAGCTCGCATACAGCAGTGGGCCCTCACGCTGGCTGCGTATGACTACACCATACGGCACCGGCCAGGCACCGAAAATTGCGCTGACGCGCTCAGCAGGCTTCCACTGGCGACTACTGAGGGGGCGTCGGAGCAAAGCGCGGAGATGGTCATGGCCGTTGAGGTTTTTGACACCACAGGCTCCCCCATCACAGCCTGCCAGATCAAAATCTGGACCAACAGAGATTCCCTCCTATCCCTGATAAAGAAATGTGTCCTGACTGGGGATTGGGTGCCTGCACACGGAGCGTGCCCCGAGGAGGTCAGACCATTTCACAGACAGATGGACAAGCTCTCCATCCAAGCCAACTGTCTGCTATGGGGCAGCCGGGTAGTCATGCCCCAGAAAGGAAGGGAAGCATTCATCAGGGAACTCCACAGCGAGCACCCAGGCATCGTGCTAATGAAGGCCATTGCCCGGTCACATGTATGGTGGCCGGGAATTGACTCAGACCTGGAACACTTGTTCGCAGGTGCACGACGTGTGCTCAGCTGGGAAATGCCCCCAGGGAGGCCCCACTCAGCCCGTGGCCCTGGCCCACCAGGCCATGGTCACGTATTCACGTAGACTACGCGGGCCCGTTCATGGGAAAAATTTTCCTGATTGTTGTCAGGAATGGATTGAGTGCATCATATTGAATTCGTGCACAACATCCACCACTGTGGAGAGTCTGCGTATGGTCTTTGCGACCCACGGCTTGCTGGACATCCTAGTTAGCGACAATGGCCCGCGTTTCACGCGCTATGAATTCCAGGAGTTTATGTCGGGTAATGGTATCAAACACGTCAGGACAGCACCATTGAAGCCGGCTTCTAATGGCCAGGCGGAACGTGTGGTTCAAATCATAAAACAGGGCATGCTCCGGATTCAAGGACTCTCCCTTCAGTACCGCCTATCGCACCTCCTGCTGGCTTATAGCTCCCGACCGCATTTGCTCACGGGAGTCCCACCCGCGGAACTACTCATGAAACGCATGCTTAAGACGCGGCTGTCCCTCATTCATCCAGTCCTGTCAGACATTGTTGAGGGCAAGCGCCAGCCAAATCGAGTGCCATGATCGCAACTCAGTGGGGAGATGCATAGAAATCGATGACCCTGTATTCATTCTTAATCATGCTTTGGGACTCAAGTGGCTTGAGGGTACTGTAATTGGCAAAGAGGGGAATAGGATCATAGTGGTCAGATTTAACAATGGGCAGATATGCCGCAAACATCTGGACCAAGTAAAGAAAAGGTTCCGCATGGACACTGAGGAACCTGAGGAAGATCATGAGATGGTACCCATACCACTGCCAGTGAATGAGCAACAAGGACATTCACCAGCATGTACAGTCCCAGACAGGCCGGAATCACCTCAGGCGACAGAGACGCAAGCCAAGGCTCAACCACCAGAGCCCCAACTGTGGCGCTCCATGAGAGAGCGTCGACCACCTGAAAGACTCAATCTTTGACCCAAAGATGTTGGGGAGAGGTGATGTCATGTTTGTAACCTTCACATAACTGTAACCTTTATGTAACAACACTGTACACGGTATACACCTGCGAAATGCACACCTTGACCACAGGGGGTGAACTTGTGAGAGACACTCCTCACCTGGTCATCCAGGTATATAAAGGGAAGTCCCACGCAGGGTCAGCACTTCTTGGTCCTGGGAATAAAGGTTCAGGTCACGTAGTGACCTTGTCTGCAGTACATGCCTCGTCTGATTCTATAGTAAGGTGTAAGGACATTACAAAATAGTAGGTCACTGAGAAGTGCAGAGGAACAAAGGGACCTTGGAGTGCATGTCCACAGATCCCTGAAGGTAGCAGGCCAGGTAGATAAGGTGGTTAGGAAGGCATACGGAACACTTGCCTTTATTTGCTGAGGCATAGAATACAAGAGCAGGGAGGTTATGCTTGAACTGTATAAAACACTAGTTAGGACACATAAGAACATAAGAACATAAGAACATAAGAAATAGGAGCAGGAGTAGGCTATACGGCACCTCGAGCCTGCTCCGCCATTCAATAAGATCATGGCTGATCTGATCATGGACTCAGCTCTACTTCCCCGCCCAGTCCTCATAACCCCTTATCCCCTTATCGTTTAAGAAACTGTCTATTTTTATCTTAAATCTATTTAATGTCCCAGCTTCCACAGCTCTCTGAGGCAGTGAAATCCACATATTTACAACCGTCTGAGAGAAGAAATTTCTCGTCATCCCTGTTTTAAATGGGCGGCCCCTTATTCTAAGATCATGCCCTCTAGTTCTAGTCTCCTCCATCAGTGGAAACATCCTCTCTGCATCCATCTTGTCAAGCCCCCTCATAATCTTATACGTTTCGATAAGATCACCTCTCATTCTTCTGAATTCCAATGAGTAGAGGCCCAACCTACTCAACCTTTCCTCATAAGTCAACCCCCTCATCCCCAGAATCAACCTAGTGAACCTTCTCAGAATTGCCTCCAAAGCAAGTATATCCTTTCATAAATATGAAAACCAAAACTGCACGCAGTATTCCAGGTGTGGCCTCACCAATACCTTATATAGCTGTAGCAAGACTTCCCCGCTTTTATACTCCATCCTCTTTGCAATAAAGGCCAAGATTCCATTGGCCTTCCTGATCACTTGCTGTACCTGCATAGTATCCTTTTGTGTTTCATGCACAAGTACCCCCAGGTCCCGCTGTACTGTGGCACTTTGCAATCTTTCTCCATTTAAATAATAACTTGATCTTTGATTTTTTTCTGCTAAAGTGCATGACATCACACTTTCCGACATTATACTCCATCTGCCAAATTTTTGCCCACTCACTTAGCCTGTCTATGCACTTTTGCAGGTTTTTTGTGTCCTCCTCACACATTGCTTTTCCTCCCATCTTTGTATCATCAGCTAACTTGGCTACGTTACACTCAGTCCCTTCTTCCAAGTCGTTAATGTAGATTGTAAATAGTTGGGGTCCCAGCACTGATCCCTGCGGCACCCAACTAGTTACTGGTTGCAAACCAGAGAATGAACCATTTATCCCGACTCTCTGTTCTCTGCTAATTAGCCAATCCTCTATCCATGCTAATATATTGCCCCCAACCCCTTGAACTTTTATCTTGTGCAGTAACGTTTATGTGGCACCTTGTCAAATGCCTTCTGGAAATCCAAATACACCACATCCACTGGTTCCCCTTTATCCACCCTGTTTGTTACATCCTCAAAGAACTCCAGCAAATTTGTCAAACATGACTTCTCCTTCATAAATCCATGCTGACTCTGCTTGACCGAATTTTGCTTTTCCAAATGTCCTGCTACTGCTTCTTTAATAATGGACTCCAACATTTTCCCAACCACAGATGTTAAACTAACTGGTCTATAGTTTCCTGGTTTTTGTCTGCCTCCTTTTTTAAATAGGGGCGTTACATTTGCAGTTTTCCAATCTGCTGGGACCTCCCCAGAATCCAAGGAATTTTGTTAAATTACAACCAATGCATCCACAATCCCTGCTGTTACTTCTCTTAAGACCTTAGGATGCATCTAGAGTACTGCGTGCAGTTCTGGTCACCGCATTACAGGAAAAATGTGATTTCACTAGAGAGGGTACAGAGGAGATTTACGAGGATGTTGCCTGGGCTGGAGAATATTAGCTATGAGAAAGATTGGATCGGCTGGGGTTGTTTTCTTAGAACAGTGGAGGATGAGGGGAGACCTGATTGAGGTGTATAAAATTATCACGGGCCTAGATAGAGTGGATAGGATGGACCTATTTCCCTTAGCAGAGGGGTCAACAACCAGGGGGCATAGATTTAAAGCAATTGGTAGGAGGTTTAGAGGAGATTTGACGGGAAATTTCTTCACCCAGAGGGTGGTAGGGGTTTGGAACTCACAGCCTGAAAGGGTGATAGAGGCAGAAACCCTCACCACATTTGAAAAGTACTTGGATGTGAACTTAAAGTGCCGTAACCTACAGGGCTACGGATCAAGAGCTGGAAAGTGGGATTAGGTTGGATAGCTCTTTGTCGGCTGGCGCGGACACGATGGGCCGAAATGGCCTCCTTCTGTGCTGTAAATTTGTACGATTCTATATCCACTCCAGCAGACACTCAATCTGCCGGCTGCACTACAAGTCTGTCCCATTTTCCCTACAGTGATTCATAAGACAAGCTAAAGGAGGAGAAAAGACCATGCTACCCACTGAAGCTCATCCTTCATGGAATTCTAGATTTGGTTTCGTATTTGGTGAATTTTCCATGTGAGGATTCAATTTACACTGAAGAGAATCAACACGTCTTTCTCTGTTGACTATGTTCTGATTTGTTGATACTCTATATCCCAGCCAGGAACGGACCAAATGAATTGACAGCATCACTTCCAGGGCCTGGTGCCCTCTGTTGGATGCAAATGTAATTGCATAATATACACTATACTCAGCAAGGTGAGGAATGTTGGTGCTGAGAAATCATAGAATCATAGAATGATTCAGCACAGAATGATACAGTGCATTCGGCCCATCGGGCTTGTGTCGGCTCTGAGGTAGAGCTATCCAATTAATCCCACTCTCCTCTTTCCCCACAGCCCTGCAAATTTGACACCTTCAAGTATATATCCAATTCCCTTTTGAAAGTTGCTATTGAATCTGCTTCCATCGCCCTTCTAGGCCGTGCATTCCAGATCATAACAACTCGCTGTGTAAAACATTTTTTCCATATGTCGCCTCTGGTTCTGTTGCCAATTATCTTAAATCTGTATTCTCTTCTACCATTGGAAAGAGTTTTCCCTTATTTACTCTATCCAAGCCATTCATGATTTTGAACACCTCAATCAAATCTCCCCTTAATCTTCTTTGCTGTAAGGAGCAGAATCCCAGTGTCTCTAGTGTCTCCACATAACTGAAGTCCTATATCCCTGAAACCATTCTGGTAATTCTCCTCTGCACCCTCTTCAAGGTCTTGATCAGGCCGAACAACTGTTTTATAAAAGTTTAGCAGAACATCCTTGCTCTTGTACTCGATGGGGCTGAAGTTCGGTACTGCCAGGTTTGAGGGTGGTAACTGAAGCGAGGTGGGACTTCCTGCGCCCAGCCCGGAAGTTCCGTCCCGGGCGCAATATTGGGGTTCCCGCCCCCGAGAGGAAGTGGAGCGCAATGTCGAGTGCTCCACTTCCTGTCGGGGTGGAACCGGGGCAGTAATTGCGGGAATTTGCGGGAGCTACACGGAGCCTGGCATACCGTTGCCAAGAGAACAGGACCTTCCCCTTCCGTTAAAGGGGAGGGCACGCTGTGAGCTCTGCAGTGGGGCGAGGGGACACCACTTCTCCACCGGGGAGCCGGGTGCCGTGGCCGCAGCCCGGCACAGAGGCGGAGTGCCGGGCTGCAACATGGCGGCACAGGCCCCACTAACTCTTCAACGGAAGGTAAGTCGGCGGTTTAAATAAAATGGCGCCGCGCACCTCCCCTTTATTTTCCATCCTGCGATCGGAGTGCGGCTCGGTTGGTGACCCGTGAGGCTAGCACTGACATCACTCACGGCGGCCTCACAGGGCGCTACCTGATTTCCACTCCGGGGCAAAAATGGGTCGCTATGCACAACGCTGATGTCATCATTACCGGTTCAGCAGCCCGGGGCGCTATCAGCGGGAGCGGGGCACTGCCGTATACGTCTCCACAAACCTCCACGTAATTTCACGGGAGGCGGTAGTAGCCACCCACCACGGGCAGGAAACCAGTTGCGCCCCTGGGGGCACTAACAGGAAGCGCAAACAATGCAAATTGCTCTCCCTATGCTTCTAGTTAAAAGGTCATGGATCCCGTATGCCTTTTGGCAGCCTTCTCAATAGAGCTTGTTCTGTCACCAATAGAACACTTTCCCATCCCAAGCACCCAGTGTAAGTGCAGTGCATGTCAAATGTAGAACAAAGCTTCCCTCCACCTGGCCCCAGTGATTTATTTTGGGGGTCGTTGAACGTTAATGACATTGTAAACATGGTAGCCATTGTTTCTTCTAGATTAGGTATGGCGAGTCTCATCACCAAGAGCATGCAAAAATCAAGCGCAGGCAGCGGAAAGAGCGTGCGGCAAACCTGTCCCACCCTCCCTTTCCCTCAACGATTATCTGTCCCACCTGTGATAGGGACTGTGGTTCTCGTATTAGACTGTTCAGCCACCTAAGGACTAATTTTTAGAATGAAAGCTCTATGGGACTGCCTATGATGATGGTGATGGAGAAGGGCAAGGTGAAACCTAATTTAATCTAGCTGGAGGAGGGCTAATTTCAGTGAATCGAGGAGGGATCTGGTTCATGTATATTCGAGTTAAAGACTGGCAGGCAGAAATGTAATGGGTCAATGGGCAGCCTTTAAAGAGGAGATGGTTTGGGTACAGTCTAGGTACATTCCCACAAGGGGGAAAGGGAGGGCAGCCAAAGCCAGAGCTTCCTGGATAATGAAGGAGTTAGAGAGTAGGATGAAGCAGAAAAAGATGTCAGCTTGATAATACCAGGCAGAATCTGACTGAATATAAAAAGAACAGAGGAGGTGAAAAAGGAAATAAGAGACAATACGAGAATAGATTGGCGGCTAACATAAAAGGGAATCAAAGGTTTTCTATTTGTAATGGCAAAAAGAGTGGTCAGAGGACTGGCGGGGCCAATTAGGGACCAAAATGGAGCTCTGTTGATGGAGGCCAAGGACATAGCTGAGGTACCAAATGAGAACCTTGCGTCGGTGTTTACCAAGGGAGAGGATTTTGCCAAAGCTACGGCAAGCGAGGAAGTTGTCAAAATGCTAGATAAGAAAAAAAATAAAGCGGAGGTACTAGAAAGGATGGCAATATTTAAGGTGGATGTAACCCAGTCCGGATGGGGTGCATTCTATGTTGCTGAGGGAAATAAGGGTAGAAATTATGGAGGGTTTGACCACAATCTTCCAATCCTCCTTAGATACAGGGCTGGTGCCAGAGGACTGGAGGAGTTCAAATGTGACATCCCTGTTCTAAAAAGGGGAGAAGGTTCAACCTGATAATTACAGGCCTGTCAGTTTAATGTCAGTGGTGGGAAAGCTTTTAGTAACAATAATCTCGGAGAAAATTAACAACAACTTGGACAAGCATAAACAAATATAGGACAGCCAGCACGGATTTGGGCAAATCATGTTTGACTAACTTGATTGAGTTTTTTGATGAGGTAACAGAAAGGATGGATGAGGGCAGTGTAGTTGATGTTGTATATATGGACTTTCAAAAGGCATTTGATAAAGCACATATTAGCCTTGTTAGCAAAATTGAACACCATGGAATAAAATGGGCAGTGGAAACATGGATACAAAATTGGCTAAGGGATAGAAAACAGAGAGTTGTGGTGAATGGCTGATTTCTTGGACTGGGGGGAGGTATTCAGTGGAGTTCTCCGAGGTTCAGTACTAGGAAACTTGGAAGTGTAGTAAACAGCGAGAAGGACAGTAATAGACTTCATAGAGGACATAGATAGGCAGGCAAGGAATGGGCGGTCACAGGGCAGATGAAATTCAATGCAGAAAACTGTGAGGTGATACATTTTGGTAGGTAGAGAGACAATACAGGCTAAATGGTAACATTTTAAAGAGGATTGTAGAACAGTGGGTGTTAGTACACAAATCTTTAAAGGCGGCAGGACAAGTTAACCAAGCAGTTAATAAAGTATATGTGATCCTGGGCTTTCTAAATAGAGTCATGGAGTACAAGAGTCAGGAAGGTATGCTAAACCTATATAAAACACTAGTTCAGACCCAGTTAGCCAGAAGGACGTGAAGGTTTTGGAGATGGTACACAGAGCTTTACTAGAATGGTTCCAGGGATGAGGGATTACAATTGCGTGGATAGATTCGGAAGCTGGGGTTGTTCCCCTAAGAGCAGAGAAGGCTAAGAGAAGATTTGATAGAGGTGTTTAAAATCATGAAGGGTTTAGATACGGTAAATAAGGATAAATGTTTCCTGTTATGTTTTGTATGTAAACTTTACCAAAATGTAAGACTTGCCACTAGGGGCGCACCTGTGGGAGACCTAAGGGTCACCTGTGCACTCCGGGGCAAGCAGGTATAAAAGGTGATTCACCGTGCTGCTTCCTCAATAAAGGTCACAACAGTTTGAGCTTGCGATATAGTCCTGTGGATTTATTCTGAACATAACAAACTGGCGACGAATAACACGGTACTTTCACACGGTAATGGCTGCCATTGGTATTCTTGAGAGATTTGTTGAGGGTGATGATTGGGCTCCTCGACTAGTACTTTGTGCCAACGAATTGAACATGGCTGAAACAGCGATCAAGCGCAGGGCAATTCTCCTCACCGTATGTGGGTCATCGATATATGGCCTCCTTAAAAATTTGCTGGCACCGGTCAAACCAACGGACAAATCTTACACAGAGCTGTGTACGCTGGCTATGGAACACCTCAAGCCAAAGGAGAGCGTCCTGATGGCCAAGTATCGCTTTTACACGCACCGTCGCTCCGAAGGCCAGAACGTGCAAGTTTTGTCGCCGACCTAAGACGCCTTGCGGGGCAGTGCGAATTTGCTGGATCCTTGGGGGAAATGTTTTCATGCTTGGAATTGGCCACGAGGTCATTCTTCGCAAACTGCTGTCTGCCGAATCCCTATATCTGAGCAAGACCATCACGATAGCTCAAGCCTTCATATCCATGAGCGATAACACGAAACAGATATCTTCACAGAATCGGAGCTCACCGGCAAGTACTGTGCATAAAATAATGTTTTCAGCAGGCAGATCTGTACAGAGCAGGGCCCACAGGACTGTAGACCTAGAGTGACTCAGAGTTACCATGGGGCGTGAATGCGTATCCATTAGCACCATGTTGGCACTGCGGGGGCAGCCATAGAGCTCATCAATGTCGATTCAAGCCCTATGGAACAATGGAGCACCTCCAGCGAATGTGCAAATGATCTCTGACTCACCACGTGGCAGAGTCAGGAAAGGACGACCGATCCAGCAAGGATCATGATGAACCAGCAGGGGAGACAACTGAGGATGAAGAGGAAGTATATGGGATACACACCTTCACCACCAAAAGCCCTCTGATAATGTTAAAAGTTGAACTTAATGGCACTCCAGTCTCCATGGAACTAGACACGGGGGCAAGTCAATCAGTTATGAGTCAGAAAGCATTCGAGAGGCTGTGGACGACAAAGCAGAGCGACACAAGCTGATCCTGATTCAGGCAAAGCTGCGCACCTACACCAAGGAACTGATACTAGTTATTGGTAGTGCGGACATAAGAGTATCCCATGAGGGAGCAGTGCACGATTTACCACTGTGGATTGTTTCAAGTGATGGGCTGCTTGGCAGGAGATGGATGGGGAAGAGTCGATGGAACTGGGAAGACCTCTGCATACCTTCTCCGCCGAACGACATCTCCCTTGCTCAAAGGCTGAGCAAACCCCCACCTTCAGCTGAACCAGGCATCGAAGTGCAGATCCATTTGCAGATCCCCGAGGCACAGGCTGCTCATCACGACCACGAGGAGGTAAAGATCAACCGAGCAGCGGTACAGGCGTGGTACCCACCACCCAAAGCCGACGACCTCTTTGCGGTGATGGACGAGGCTCCAGGTCGACCATGCGGAGTGGGACTCCGGCTGAAATGATCTGAATGTGTCTCCCTGACGGCAGAGGCCAAATCCCTGGGGAGGAAGATTGCGGCAGTCGGCACCATGCACACGGACGAAAGTGTGTCCAGACCACGGGACGAAGATGCGTCCAGACCACGAGACAAGAGAGTGTCCAGACCACGGGACGAAAGAACATCCAGACCACGGGATGAGAAGGCGTCCAGACCACGGGACGAAGGTGCGTCCAGACCACGGGACGAGAAGGCGTCCAGACCGCGGGAGATCATTGCAACGGAACGGAGCAATGTGTTGCCCAGCAAGGAAGACGACTAGGTTTGGGGCAAAGGTAAATGGACGGTCGCTGAGAAGGCCAGGAACCCACTACTCTCCAATAAATTGTGTGCACTATGTAACCCTTGTGAGCAGTCTTTCGCGACCATGAGATGGGGTTGGGGGTACCTTACAATAAGCTAAATTAGCGGGCGAACACCAACCGTTTATATATGTATCTAACAAAGTATTTGTAACAAGTGATGTGTTATCACACAGGGTCGAGAGTGTTGTGCAGCAAGCCAAAGTAGCGGGTGAACCCCAACTAGTTGTATATGTATCTAACACATTCGTAGCAAGTGAGATGTTACCGCACGAGGTCGGGAGTGTTGTGCAACAAGCAAAAGTAGCGGGCGAGCCCCAACCGATTGAACATTTTTCCAATAAGTTAAACAAAGCAGCAGCCTGTATTCACGGGACTAAAGAGTGTCCCAATATGTGCTCGAGTCAGACAAGCTGCTCATCCTACAAGCTTGGGAGAGCAGAGGCACCATTATCGATGCGTTGTTTGGAGAATGTCTAACACTGTCTGTGCACAGTAACATGATCCGCCACAGGCCAGGCACTGAGAACGGCGCTGATACCGTTGCCCACCACCGGGGTGGAAGGGGTGCAGCCTGCAGACTCACTCGTGGTCGTGGAAGTGCTAGAAAGCGAGGGGTCAACCGTAGAGTGACACAGTTAATTCAGAGACTAGAGTCCTGAACTTAAGGAAAGGTAACTTCGATGGTATGAGATGTAAATTGGCTATTACAGACTGGCGAATGATACTTAAAGGGTTGACGATGGATAGGCAATGGTAAACGTTTAAAGATCACATGGATGAACTTCAACAATTGTACATCCCTGTCTGAAGCAAAAATAAAATGGGGAAGGTGGCTCAACTGTGGCTAACAAGGAAAATTAGGGAGAGTGTTAAATCCAAGGAATTGGTCAGAAAAAGCAACAAACTTGAGGACTGGGAGAAATTTAGAATTCAGCAGAGGAGGACAAAGGATTTAATTAGGAGGGGGAAAATAGAACATGAGAGTAAGCTTGCTGGGAACATAAAAACTGACTGCAAAAGCTTCTATAGATATGTGAAGAGAAAAAGATTAGTAGGTCCCTTGTGTTATATATGTGGACTTGTATTTACTCTGTACAGCCATCAGAGGGCTCTTCTCCTGGAGTCCCAAGGGATTCCATAATCCCTTGGGAACACAGGTATTTAAGGAGGCTTCACAAGTTGGAGAGACACTCTGGAGACCTGCAATAATAGACAAAGGTCACACTTTAGTATGAGCTCATAGTGTCCAGTCTGACTCTTCCTCCATACACAACAACTAGCGAACCCAAAGATGCAGAGAACAGTGGGCACCCTGGAGAAATTTTCAGCGGGAGATGATTGGGAAACTTTTGTGGAGTGACTCGACCAATACTTCGTGGCCAACAAGCTAGATGGGGAAGAAAGTGCTGCCAAATGAACGGCGATCCTCCTCACCGTCTGTGGGACACCAACGTATGGCTTCATGAAGAATCTGCTCACTCCAGCGAAACCCACAGAGAAAGCGTACAACAATTTGTGCACACTGGTCCAAGAGCATTTGAACCCGAAGGAAAGCGTTCTGATAGCGAGGTATCGGTTCTCCACCACAAAAGGTCTGAAGGCCAGGAAGTGGCGAGTTACGTCGCCGAGCTAAGGCGCCTTGCAGGACATTGCGAATTTGAAGGACATTTGGAGCACATGCTCAGAGACTTTTTCGTACTTGCCATTGGCCACGTAAGCATACTTCACAAACTTTTGACTGTAGAGACCCCAACCTTGAGTAAGGCCATAATGATAGCTCAGGCATACATTGCCACCAGTGACAATACCAAGCAAATCTTTCAACACACAAGTACTGCTACAAGTACTGTGAACAAAGTGATGTTGTTTTCAAATTGTAACGTACAGGGCAGGTCACACATACCTGCAGCTACACATCCGCAGATGACTCAGAGTCCACCATCAAGGGTGATGAATGGAAGGCTATTAACACCTTGTTGGCGCTGCGGGGCTGATCATCGTTTCCATTCATGCCTATTCAAAGGGTACGTTTGTAAGGGCTGTGGAACAATGGGATTCCTCCAACGAGCGTGCAGGCGAGCTGCAAAGCCTGTTAAACCTGCAAACCACCATGTTGCAGAGGAGGACAGATCCCTGGAGGATCATGATGAATCAGAGCCTCAGATCGAGGAGGCAGAGGTACATGGGGTGCACACATTCACCACGAATTGTCCCCCAATAATGCTGAATATTAAACTAAATGGACTCCCAGTGTCAATGGAGCTGGACACGGGCACGAGCCAGTCCATCATGGGCAAAAAGACTTTCGAAAGTTTGTGGTTCAACAAGGCCTCAAGGCCAGTCTTAACTCCAGTTTGCACGAAACTAAGAACTTACACAAAAGAACTGATTCCCGTAATCGGCAGTGCTACCGTAAAGGTCTCCTACGATGGAGCGGTGCACAAGCTATCACTCTGGGTGGTACCGGGCAATGGTCCCACTCTGCTCAGCGGGAGCTGGCTGGGAAAGATACGCTGGAACTGGGACGACGTCTGAATGCTATTGCCCGCTGACGACACTTCGTGTGCCCAGGTCTCAAACAAATTACCTTCGCTGTTCGAACCAGGCATCGGGAAATTCCAAGAAGCAAAAGTGCAGATCCACCTAATTCTGGGGGCGTGACCCATCCATCACAAGGCGAGAGCAGTACCGTACATGATGAGAGAAAGGGTAGAGATCGAGCTAGACCAGCTGCAAAGAGAGGGCATCATTTCCCCGATCGAGTTCAATGAGTCCTATCGTCCCAGTCCTCAAGAGAGATGGCACCGTCAGAATCTGTGGCGATTACAAAGTAACTATCAATCGTTTCTCCCTGCAGGACCAATACCCACGACCAAAGGCCGATGACCTCTTTGCAATGCTGGCGGGAGGAAAGACGTTCACGAAGCTGGATCTGACTTCAGCCTACATGACGCAGGAACTGGAGGAATCATCAAAGGCCCTCACCTGCATCATCACGCACAAGGGTCTTTTTGTTTATAACAGGTGCCCGTTTGGAATCCGATCAACGGCGACGGTATTCCAGAAAAACATGGAAAGTTTATTGAAGTTGGTCCCGCACACCGTGGTCTTCCTGGACGAAATCTTGGTCACAGGTCGGAACACAGTCGAGCACTTGCAGAACCTGGAGGAGGTTCTTAGTTGACTCAACCACATGGGGCTCAGGTTAAAACACTTGAAGTGCGTTTTCCTGGCGCCTGAAGTGGAGTTCTTGGGAAGGAGGATTGCGACGGATGGCATCAGGCCCACCAACGCGAAGACGGAGGCAATCGAGAACGCACCGATACCACAGAACGTGATGGAGCTGCGGTCATTTCTGGGACTCCTGAACTACTTTGGTAACTTCTTACTGGGTCCCAGCACACTGTTAGAACCACTACATGTCTTACTACGAAAAGGGGGCGAATGGGTTTGGGGCAAAAGCCAAGAAAATGCCTTTGTAAAAGCGAGAAAATTGTTATGCTCAAACAAATTGCTTGTGTTGTATGATCCATGTAAGCGTTTGATGCGTCGTCATATGGCGTTGGGTGTGTATTGCAACAAGCTAATGATTTCGGGGAAACTGCAACCAGTTGCTTATACATCCAGGAGTCTGCCGAAGGCTGAGAGAGCCTACAGCATGATTGAAAAAGAAGCGTAGCGTGTGTCTATGGGGTAAAGAAAATGCATCAATACCTGTTTGGGCTAAAATTCGAATTGGAAACAGACCATAAGCCACTTAAATCCCTGTTTTCTGAGAGTAAAGGGATGAATACCAATGCATCGGCCCGCATCCAGAGTGGGTGTTCACGTTGTTCGCCTACAACTACGCTATCCGCCACAGGCCAGGCACAGAAAACTGCGGCAATGCTCTCAGTAGGCTGTCATTGCCCACCACGGGGGTGGAAATGGCGCAGCCCGCAGATCTAGCCATGGTTATGGAAGCATTTGAGAGTGAGCAATCACCTATCACTGCCGGGCAGATCAAAACCTGGACAAGCCAGGACCCCTTATTATCTCCAGTCAAAAGTTGTGTGCTTCACAACTGGAAATGTCCCAGTGGAAATGCAGGAAGAGATAAATCCGTTCCAGCGGCGCAAAGATGAAATATATATACAGGCAGACTGCCTTCTGTGGGGCAGTCAAGTAGGGGTCCCCAAGAAGGGCAGAGACACCTTCATCAATGACCTCCACAATTCCCACTCAGGCATGGCCATTGCCAGATCCCACGTGTCATGGCCCGGTATCGATGCGGACTTAGAGCCCTGCATTCACAGATGTAATACATGCTCGCAGTTAAGCAATGTACCCAGGGAGGCGCTGCTAAGTTTATGGTCTTGGCCCTCCAAACTGTGGTCTCGGGTAGACGTCGACTATGCAGGCCCATTCTTGGGTAAAATGTCCTTGTGGTTGTAGACGCGTACTCCAAGTGGATTGAATGTGAGATAATATCGGCTAGCACATCCGCTGCTACTACTGAAAGCCTGCGGGCCATGTTTACCACTCACAGCTTACCCGATGTCCTGGTGAGCGACAATGGGCCATGTTTTACCAGTGTTGAGTTCAAAGAATTCATGACCCGCAATGGGATCAAACATGTCACATCTGCTCCGTTTAAACCAGCATCCAATGGTCAGGCAGAGAGAGCAGTGCAAACCATCAAGCAAGGGTTGAAGAGGGTAACTGAAGGCTCACTGCAGACTCGCCTATCCCGAGTCCAGCTTAGCTACCACATGAGACCCTACTCACTCACTGGGATCCCACCAGCTGAACTGTTCATGGAAAGAGCACTTAAGACCAGGCTCTTGTTAGTTCACGCTGATCTGCATGAACAGGTAGAGAGCAGGCGGCTTCAACAAAGTGCATACCATGATAATGCAAATGGGTCACATGAGATTGAAATCAATGATCCTGTATTTGTATTAAATTATGGACAAGGTCCCAAGTGGCTTCCCGGCACTGCCGTGGCCAAAGAGGGGAGCAGGGTGTTTCGGGTCAATCTTTCAAATGGACTCATTCACCGGAAACACTTGGACCAAATCAAACTCAAACTATCCTAAACAACCCACCTTGGACCCTACCTTTTTTGATCCCCCAATATACACACCGGTGGCAACCGGTACCACGGTTGACCACGAAGCAGAACCCATCATCCACAGCAGCCCAGCAGGGCCCAACACACCAGGCAGCCCAGCAAGGCCAGCTGCACAACAGCCCAGGGAGGGCCAACAAATGATTCAACAACTCCAGCTTTCACACCGAGACGATCAACCAGGGAAGAATGGCCCCAGATCGACTCACGTTGTAAATAGTTACAGTATTGACTTTGGAGCGGGAGTGTTGTTATATATGTGGACTTGTGTTTACTCTGAACAGCCACCAGAGGACTCTTCCCTTGGAGTCCCAAGGGATTCCATAATACCTTGGGAGCACAGGAATTTAAGGAGGCTTCACAGGTTGGAGAGGCACTCTGGAGACCTGCAATAAAAGACTAAGGTCACATTTTACTTTGAGCTCACAGTGTTCAGTCTGACTTTTTCTCCATACACAATACCTTACAGTCAGATTCAGGTGAATTTATAATGGGGAACAAAGAAATTGCGGACCAGTTAAACAAATACTTTGGTTCTGTCTTCACGAAGGAAGACACAAATAACCTTCCGGAAATACTAGGGGATCGTGGGTCTAGTGAGGAGGAGGAACTGAAGGAAATCCTTATTAGGCGGGAAATTGTGTTAGGAAATTGATGACATTGAAGGCCGATAAATCCCCGGGACCTGATAGTCTGCATCCCAGAGTACTTAAGAAAGTGGCCCTAGAAATATTTGAAGCATTGGTGATCATTTTCCAACAATCTATTGACTTTGGATCAGTTCCTATGGACTGGAGGGTAACTAATGTAACACCACTTTTTAAGAAAGGAGGGAGAGAGAAAGTGGATAATTATAGACCGGTTAGCCTGACATCAGTAGTGGGGAAAATGTTGGAATCAATTATTAAAGATGAAATAGCAGCGCATTTGGAAAGCAGTGACAGGATCGGTCCAAGTCAGCATGGATTTATGAAAGGGAAATACTGCTTGACAAATCCTCGAGAATTTTTTGAGGATGTGACTAGTAGAGTGGACAAGGGAGAACCAGTGGATGTGGTGTGTTTGGACTTTCAAAAGGCTTTTGACAAGGTCACACTCAAGAGATTGGTGTGCAAAATTAAAGCACATGATATTGGGGATAATATTTACAATATGCATTAATGATTTGGATGAGGGAATTGAGTGCAATATCTCCAAGTTTGCAAATGGCACTAAGCTGGGTGGCAGTGTGAGCTGTGAGGAGGACACGAAAAGGCTGCAGGGTGACTTGGATAGGTTAGGTGAGTGGGCAAACGCATGGCAGATGCAGTATAATGTGGATAAATGTGAGGTTATCCACTTTGGTGGCAAAAACATGAAGGCAGAATATTATCTGAATGGTGGCAGATTAGGAAAATTGTGCAACGAGACCTGGGTTTAATGGTACATCAGTCATTGAAGGTTGGCATGCAGGTACAGCAGGCGGTGAAGAAGGCAATTGGCATGCTGGCCTTCATAGCGAGAGGATTTGAGTATAGGAGCAGGGAAGTCTTACTGCAGTTGTACAGGGCCTTAGTGAGGCCTCATCTGGAATATTGTGTTCAGTTTTGGTCTCCTAATCTGAGGAAGGATGTTCTTGCTATTGAGGGAGTGCAGCGAAGGTTCACCAGACTGATTCCCGGGATGGCAGGACTGACATATTAGGAGAGACTGGATCGACTGGGCCTGTATTCACTGGAGTTTAGAAGGATGAGAGGAGATTTCATAGAAACATATAAAATTCTGATGGGACTGGACAGGTTAGATGCAGGAAGAATGTTCCCGATGTTGGGGAAGTCCAGAACCAGATGACATAGTCTCAGGATAAGGGGTCAGCCATTTAGGACTGAGATGAGGAGAGGCTTCTTCACTCAGAGAGTTGTTAACCTGTGGAATTCCCGACCGCAGAGAGTTGTTGATGCCTGTTCATTGGATATATTCAAGAGAAAATTAGATATGGCCCTTACGGTTAAGGGGTATGGAGAGAAAGCAGGAAAAGGGTACTGAGGTGAATGATCAGCCATGATTTTATTGAATGGTGGTGCAGGCTCAAAGGACCGAATGGTCTACTCCTGCACCTATTTTCTATGTTTCTATGTAAGAGATTGTTGTGCAAAATTAAAGCACATGGTATTGGTTATAATGTACTGACATGGATAGAGAACTGGTTGGAAGACAGGAAGCAGAGAGTCGGGATAAACGGGTCCTTTTTAGAATGACAGGCAGTGACTAGTGGGGTGCCACAGGTCTCAGTGCTGGGACCCCAGCTATTTACTGTTGTGTATCAGTAAAGCATGCACTCCCATGTTCCGCCACCAGGGAGCGCATTCCCTGAAGTCCCAAGGGATCCCAGCATCCTTTGGGAGCACTGTATATAAACCGGCCCCTAAGGCCTGTTACTCACTCTGGAGTGACTTAATAAAGACTAAGGTCACTGTTACTTTAACCTCCGTGTGTGCAGTCTCATCTGTGTTAGGAACACAACAACTGGCGACAAGTAAACGAATCCAACGCAAAGATGCAGCAAATTGTGGGCATCCTGGAGAAGTTCTCGGAGGGTGAGGACTGGGAAGCCTATGTCGAACGGCTAGACCAGTACTTTGTAGCCAACGAGCTGGATGGAGAAGGAAGCGCTGTAAAAAGGAAAGCGGTCCTCCTCACGGTCTGCGGGGCACCGACCTATAGCCTCATGAAGAATCTTCTGGCTCCGGTGAAATCCACAGATAAGTCGTATGAGGAGCTGTGTACACTGATTCGGGAGTATCTTCACCCGAGGGAGAGCGTGCTGATGGCGAGGTGTCGGTTCTACACGTGCCAGCGATCTGAAGTCAGGAAGTGGCGAGCTACATCGCCGAGATAAGGCGACTTGCAGGACAATGTGAGTTTGATGGCTACCTGGAGCAACTGCTCAGAGACTTTTTTGTACTGGGCATTGGCCAGGAGACCATCCTACGAAAACTTTTGACTGTAGCGACACCAACCCTCAGTAAGGCCATTGCGATAGCACAGGCATTTATGTCCACCAGTGATAACACCAAACCATCTCTTAGCACACAAGTGCTAGCAATGTTCATAAATTAACTGGAACTGTGTTTGCGAACAGAAATGTACAGGTCAGAACCCACGAGTCTGCAACTGCCAGCAGGCCTCAGGTGACCCAGATGATTCAGAGTCCGCAACAAAGGATGAATGCAAGGCAATTCACACCTTGTTGGCGTTGTGGAGGCTTCCATTCAACCGACTCATGCCGCTTCAAAGGGTATGTTTGCAAGAGCTGTGAAACAATGGGGCACCTCCAACAAGCTGCAAGCTCTGCAAAACCTACTAACCACCACATGGCAGAAGAAGATCGATCCATGGTGGATTAACGCAATTTCGAGCCTCAGAGAGAGGAGACAGATGCTGAAGTACACGGGGTGCACACATTTCAACTAAATATCCACCTATAATGCTAAATGTAAAATTGAATGGCTTACCCGTAGCCATGGAACTGGACACTGGCGCTAGCCAATCCATCATAAGTAAAAAGATGTTTGAGAGACTGTGGTGCAACAAGGCACTCAGACCAGCCCTGAGCCCCATCCACACGAAACTGAGAATGTACATCAAAGAGCTTATCACGGTCCTGGGCAGCGCCATGGTCAAGGTCACCTACGAGTGCCTGCTGCACGAACTGCTACTCTGGATTGTTCCGGGCGATGGCCCCCACACTGCTTGCAAGGAGCTGGCTGGGCAAAATCCGCTGGAACTGAGATGACATCCGAGAGCTATCACATGTCGATAAGGCCTCATGTAACAAATTTCCTTCCCTTTTTGAGCCAGGCATTGGAAACTTTTACGGGCGAAGGTGCGGATCCACTTGATCCCAGAGGCACGACCCATTCACCACAAGGCACGAGCGGTACCTCACATGATGAGGAAGAGAGTGGAAATCGAGCTGGACAGGATGCAACGCGAGGACATCATCTCCCCAGTGGAATTCAGCAAGTGGGCCAGCCCGATTGTTTCAGTACTCAAAAGTGATGGCACGGTCAGGATTTGCGGCGATTATAAAGTAACTATTAATCGTTTCTCGCTACAGGACCAATACCCACTACCTAAGGCAGACGAACTATTTGCAACGCTGGCAGGAGGCAAGACGTTCACCAAGCTTGACCTGACTTTGGCCTACATGACGCAGGAGCTGGAGGAATCTTCGAAGGGCCTCACCTGCATCAACACGCACAAGGGACTGTTCATCTACAACAGATGCCCGTTTGGAATTCAGTTGGCTGCAGCGATCTTCCAGAGAAACATGGAGAGCTTACTCAAGTCGGTACCACGCACGGTGGTTTTTCAGGATGACATATTAGTCACTGGTCGGGACACCGCCGAGCACCTACAAAACTGGATCATGTAGGGCTGCGGATGAAGAGATCGAAATGCGTCTTCATGGCAACAGAAGTGGAGTTTTTGGAGAGAAAGATCGCGGCGGACGGCATTCGGCCCACAGACGCCAAGACAGAGGATATCAGGAACGCGCCCAGGCCACAGAACGTCATGGAGCTGCGGTCGTTCCTGGGACTCCTCAACTATTTTGGTAACATCCTACCAGGGTTAAGCACCCTCTTCGAGCCCCTACATGTGTTATTGCGTAAAGGTGAGAACTGGGTATGGGGGAAAAACCAAGTAATTGCTTTTGAGAAAGCCAGAAACATTTTATGCTCCAACAAGCTGCTTGTATTGTATAACCCGTGTAAAAGACTTGTGCTAGCATGTGATGCATCGTCGTACGGAGTCGGGTGTGTATTACAACAAGCTAACGTTGCGGGTAAGTTGCAACTTGTCGCCTATGCTTCCAGGAGCTTGTCTAAGACCGAGAGATCCTACAGCATGATTGAGAAAGAGGCATTAGCATGTATGTTCGGGGTAATGAAAATGCATCAGTACCTGTTTGGCCTCAAATTTGAGCTGGAAACCGATCACAAGCCCCTCATATCCCTGTTCACTGAAAACAAGGGGATAAGTACTAATGCCTCAGCCCGCATACAAAGGTGGGCACTCACACTATCAGCATCTAACTATACCATCCACCACAGGCCAGGCACTGAGAACTGTGTGAATGCTCTCAGTCGGCTACCATTGCCCACCATGGGGGTGGAAATGGCGCAGCCTGCAATCTTGTTGATGGTGGTGCAGCCCGCAGACTTGTTGATGGTCATGGAGCATTTGAAAATGATAAATCACCTGTCACGACCCGCCAGATTAGGACTTGGACCAGCCAAGATCCTCTGATGTCCCCAGTAAAAAACTATGTACTGCATGGCAGCTGGGCCAGCATCCCAGTTGAAATGCAAGAGCTAATCAAGCTGTTCCAGCGGCGAAAGGATGAGCTGTCCATTCAGGCAGACTGTCTGTTGTGGGGTAACCGCGTAGTGCTACCCAAAAAGGGCAGGGAGATGTTCATCTCGGATCTCCACATCACATACCCAAGTATAGTAATGATGAAACTGATAGCCAGATCCCATGTGTGGTGGCCCGGTATCGAGTCTGACTTCGAGTCCTGTGTACGGCAATGCAGCGTGTGTGCTCAGTTGAGCGACGCGTCCAGAGAGGCATCACTAAGTTTGTGGTCCTGGCCCTCCAGACCATGGTCGAGGATCCATGTCGACTATGAGGGCCCGTTTCTCGGTAAATTGTTCCTGGTGATGGTGGATGCTTTTTCAAAATGGATTGAATGTGAAATAATGTCAGGAAGCACCGCCATCGCCACCATTGAAAGCCTGAGGGCCATGTTTGCCACCCACGGCCTGCCTGACATACTGGTCAGTGACAACGGGCCATGTTTCACCAGTGCCGAATTTAAAGAATTCGTGACCCTCAATGGGATCAATCATGTCGCCTCGGCCCCGTTTAAACCAGCCTCCAATGTGCAGGCAGAACGGGCAGTACAAACAATCAAACAGAGCCTCAAACGAGTCACGGAAGGCTCACTCCAAATCCGCCTGTCCCGAGTACTGCTCAGCTACCGCACGAGACCCCACTCGCTCACAGAGGTGCCCCCGGCTGAGCTACTCATGAAAAGGACACTTAAAACCAGACTCTCGCTGGTTCACCACAACCTGCATGATCAGGTAGAGAGCAGGCGGCAGCAACAAAATGTAAACGATGGTCGCGCCACTGTGTCACGGGAAATTGATCTGAATGACCCTGTGTATGTGCTAAACTATGGACATGGTCCCAAGTGGATCGCGGGCACGGTGATAGGTAAAGAAGGGAGTAGGGTGTTTGTAGTCAAACTTGACAATGAACAAATTTGCAAAAAGCACCTGGACCAAATGAGGCTGCTGTTCACAGATTGCCCTGAACAACTCACAGCAGACATCACTTTTTTTGAGCCCACAACACACACCCAAAGGATCAACGACACCACCCCGGACCAGTGAAATCGAACCCATCACCCAGTAAGGCCAGGCTCACCCAGCAGCCCAGCGAGGGCACAGCCAACACACCAGAACAGACATTTGTACCGAGGCAGTCCACCAGGGAAAGAAAGGCTCCTGACCACCTCACCTTATAAATAGTTTTCACTTTGACTTTGTTGGGGGAGTGATGTTGTGTATCTGTAAAGCATGCTCTCCCATGTTCCACCACCAGGCAGCGCATCCCCCGAAGTCCCAAGGGATCCCAGCATCCTTTGGGAGTAATGTATATAAGCCGGCCCCTAAGGCCTGTTGCTCACTCTGGAGTGTCTTAATAAAGACTGAGGTAACTGTTATTTTAACCTCCCTGTGTGCAGTCTCATCTTTGTTAGGAACACATTTACAATATACCTTAATGATTTAGATGAAGGAATTGAGTGTAATATTTTATTGATTGTATATATAATAAAAGTTTGCAGATGACACTAAGCTGGGTGGCGGTGTGAGCTGTGAGGAGGACGCTAAGAGGCTGCAGGATGACTTGGACAGGTTAGGTGAGTGGGCAAATGCATGGCAGATGCAGTATAATGTGGATAAATGTGAGGTTATCCACTTTGGGGGCAAAAACATGGAGGCAGAATATTATCTGAATGGCGGCAGATTAGGAAAAGGGGAGGTGCAACGAGACCTGGGTGTCATGGTACATCAGTCATTGAAAGTTGGCATGTAGGTGCAGCAGGCAGTGAAGAAGGCAAATGGTATGTTGACCTTCATAGCTAGGGGATTTGAGTACAGGAGCAGAGAGGTCTTACTGCAGTTGTACAGGGCCTCACCTGGAATATTATGTTCAATTTTAGTCTTCTAATCTGAGGAAGGACGTTCTTGCTATTGAGGGAGTGCAGCAAAGGTTCACCAGACTGATTCCCAGGATTGCAGGACAAACTATGAGGGGAGACTGGATCGACTGGAGTTGGAGTTTAGACGGATGAGAGGGGATCTCATAGAAACATATAAAATTCTGACTGGACAGGTTAGATGCAGGAAGAATGTTCCCGATGTTGGGGAAGTCCAGAACCAGAGGACACAGTCTAAGGATAAGGGGTAAGTCATTTAGGACTGAGATGAGGAGAAACAGAGAGTTGGTAACCTGTGGAATTCTCTACCGCAGAGAGTTGTTGATGCCAGTTCATTGGATATATTAAGAGGGAGTTAGATATGGCCCTTAAGGCTAAAGGGATCAAAGGTGATGGAGAGAAAGCAGGGGTACTGAGGTGAATGATCAGCCATGATTTTATTGAATGGTGGTGCAGGCTCGAAGGGCCGAATGGCCTACTCCTGCACCTATTTTCGATGTTTCTATGTTTCTATGTATATAAACCTTACCAAATGTAAGACTTGCCACTAGGGGACATACCTGTGGGAGACCTAAGGGTCACCTGTGCACTCTGGGACAAGCAGGTATAAAAGGTGATTCACCATGCTACTTCCTCACTCTGGAGTGTGAATAAAGAGACCAAGGTCACAACAGTTTGAGCTTGCACTATAGTCCTGTGGATTTATTCTGAATATAACATTTTCAATAGCTGACGGGCATAGATTTAAGGTTATTAGGCAATAGAACCCAGGACCTCATGAGGAAAAATGTTTTAATTGGTTCGGATTTTGAATGCACTGCCTGATAGGGTGGCAGACGCAGATTCAATAGCAGCCTTCAACTGGGAATTGGATGAATACTTGAAGGATAAAATATTGCAGGGACATGGGGCAAGAGCGGGGGAGTGGGACTGACTGGATTGTTCTTCGACAGAGCCGTTGCAGACTCGATAAGCTGAATAGCCTCCTTCTGTGGCAGCAATTTGGCAACCGACACCGACCAGAAGAAATCTTTCCCCAGTGTGACTTACCCAACCGCAGAAGAATATTCACTACTGCACCAATATAATACTTACGTTCTACGCCATTAATTTTGTGGCCTTTCAGAGGCAGATTGTCAATTTAGCGCCAATATACATTTCTGCCAGTGTAACTCACAGCCAAGAACCGAAACAAAAAGCCAATCAGTTGTAAAAGAACTATCAATAATCTTAACATCATTTGTTTTTCTGTAACTTTGAAATTATGCTGTGAGACAGAAGTGTACAAATAAATTCCTCGTGACCTCATTAACTGACACGGTGACCCATTTATTTTAATGAGGTTAGTGTCTCTGTTAAAATATAGAGGAAATTCAGACATATTAAACATTCATCGCAGGGTGTCATTTCAAGACCTAGCCTACTGTTGTTGATTTCATTACATTTTTAAAGGGATGTGGCTGTCATTCGCAACCCTTTACTTTCTTTCATCTGCCAGACGCAGAATAATATAATCAACATCGAAACAGATTGCTGTGTTCCAACACATTATTTGGTTGTTTCCTCATGAAGTTGCTGTGACAGGAATGATGCATAGCTCTATTCTTTCCCCTAATTGCCCTTTAGATAGGGAGCAATGAAACCTGGGAGCTTCCTGGGATCTGGTTCAGCTTCACATGGACAGCAGCTGTCTTTACCAAGTGAGCCATCTGGGTGGTTACAGTTTTATGAATACAAAATGGTGATATTATCACAGGAAGGTGTGGTAAATACTTGATAAACTGCAGTCGCAATCAGCTTGCTGAATAAATGTTATGTATGCAATAAAGGTACAAACTGAGTACTGTTTAACTGAACAAGATACAGCCTTGGCTCTGCTTTATTACGGTCCAAAGTGCCTGACTCACCAAATGGCTGGCCTTTTATACCAGAGCAGCACCATGTGCGTGCTGCTCAGTGACCTCCAACAATGACACCATCTGGTGGCTACAAACAGCATGTACATACATGAAAATAAACAACAACAACTTACATTTATGCAGTGCATTTAACATAGTAAAATGCCTCAAAGTGCTTCACAGGAGCATTATAAAACAACATTTGACACCGAGCCACATAAGGAGATATTAGTGCAGGTGACCAAAAGCTTGGTCAAAGAGGTAGGTTTCAAAGAAAGAAAGACTTGGATTTATAACACTCCTTTCACGACCACTAGATATCTCAAAGCGCTTTACAGCCAATGAAGAACTTTTGGAGTGTAGTCACTGTTGTAATGTGGGAAAGGAGTGTCTTAAAGGAGGAGAGAGAGGTAGAGAGGTGGAGAAGTTTAGGGAGGGAATGTCAGAGCTTAGGATCGAGACAGCTGAAGGCACGACCACCAATGGTGGGGTGAAGAGGCCATAATTGGAGGAACTCAGATTTCGGAGGGTTGTAGTGCTGGAGAGATGGAAGGGGCGAGGCTATGGAGGGATTTGAACATGAGGGTGAGAATTTTAAAATTAAAGCATTGCTGGACCAGGATCCAGAGTAGGTCAGCGAGCACAGGGGTGATGGACGAACAGGGTTTGGTACGAGTTAGGATAAGGGCAACAGAGGTTTGCATGAGGGGGTGCATGATAGGGCAGTGTAGAAGGAACTTTAAGCTGCATCTAATGTGCTGTACCATACCTGGGGAGTGATGGTGGGGTTATGCAGAAGGTACTTCGCTATGCGTTTCAAGGAACCCCTCAAAGCCTCCCTGATAAAGTGCGACATCCCCACCGACACCTGGGAGTCCCTGGCCAAAGACTGACCTAAGTGGAGGAAGTGCATCCCAGAGGGCGCTGAGCAAGTCGAGTCTCATCGCCGACAGCATGCAGAAAGCAAGCACAGGCAATGGAAAGAGCGTGCGGCAAACCAGTCCCACCCACCCTTTCCATCAACGACTATCTGTCCCACCTGTGACAGAGACGGTAATTGGACTGTTCAGTCACCTAAGAACTCATTTTTTAGAGTGGTTGCAAGTCTTCCTCGATTCCGAGGGACTTCCTATGATGATGATGACTTTGCTATGCACTTGACCTGTCCTGTACCTGACCGCGAATGGTTGAGACGACGACGGTTGAAAGTTGCAACTCTCTCACCCAATGAGACTAAAAATGCAACAACATAATTAAAACATTTAAACAAAATTTTAAAAAAGCTACTAGGTTTCAGCAATTATCCAGCAAAAGACCTCCTCACTACCAGCTCGGTGTTTGTTATTTAGGAATAAACCCAATGAGCTAATTTTCACTTAAGACCATTAGCATTTCCAGAAGCGCAAAGCAGCAAATCACCCTCGCTGAGCCAGTGAAGTTGCAGCGGAGGGAGCCGTTTCCTCATTTCCATCTTGTGCACACATCATTAAACCAGTTCACTAAAAAAATAACAGCTCCTGTTATATGGGGTTTGGGTGGGTGCTGCTGCTGATGGCTCCTGACTGTCTTTAATCCAGCTCTTGCTAGTGGCCTGCCTCAGCAAATCCAGCAGGTTTACTTTGGAGTTGCTGCTGGTCATTGTGAGGCTAATGCATTAAGAGCCAACAGCACCCCCAAACCCTTCAAACCCAATTTAAGAGCGGCTCAGGCTACTTGAAAGAAATAACGGGACCATCCACAGGCAAGAAGGGTGGTAGCCAGAGCACACAGATTTCAGATCATTGGCAAAAGAACAAGTGGCGAAATGAGGAGAATTTTTATTAATGCAGCGAGCTGTTATGATCTGGCATGCGCTGCCTGAAAGGGTGGTGGAAGCAGTGAAGGGAATACTAAAGGGAATTGGATCTATACTTGAAAAAGGCTAAATTTGCAGTGCTACGTGGAAAGAACAGGGGAGTGGGACTAATTGGATCGCTCTTTCAAAGAGCCGGCCCAGACATGATGGGCCGAATGGCCTCCTTCTGTGCGGTGTGCAGAATAACGTGGATAAATGTGAAGTTATCCATTTTGTTAGGAAAACAAAGTGTGGTATGCAACTCTATGTAACCAGCATTCTACCGCCACCAGAGGGTGTATCTGTTGGAGTCCCAAGGGATCCCAGCATCCCTTGAAAGCACTGTATATAAGCAGGTTTCCCATGCAGTACCAGCACTCTGCAGTTAGAATAAAGAGACTTTATTCTCTTAAGTCACACTTACTCATGACTACAGTACTCAATCACATTACCTTATTCTGGACATAACAACTGGCGACAAGATAACGAATCATCACGCGAAAATGCAGAGAACTGTTGGTATCCTGGAGAAATTCTCAGAAGGGGACAATTTGGAGGCCTTCGTGGAGCGACTCGACCAATACTTCGTGGCCAACGAGCTGGAAGGAAGTATGAACGCTGCCAAACGAAGGGCGATCCTCCGTACCGTCTGCAGGGAAACAACCTATGGCCTCATGAAGAATCTTCTTGCTCCTGTGAAACCAACAACCAAATCATATGAAGAACTGTGTACTCTGGTCCGGGAGCACCTAAATCAGAAGGAGAGTGTTCTGATGTCAAGGTACCGATTTTACACATGACAATGGTCTGAAAGCCAGGAAGTGGCGAGTTACGTCACCGCACTAAGGTGCCTTGCAGGACATTGCGAATTTGATGGATTCCTTGAGCAAATGTTAAAAGACTTTTTTGTGCTTGGCATTGGCCATGAGGTTATCCTTCGCAAACTATTGACTATTGAAACACCGAACCTGGGCAAAGCCACAACGATAGCCCAGGCATTTCTGTCCACCAGCAATAAAACCAAACAAATTTTGCAGCATAAAAATGTTTTGGCAAGTACAGTACACAAAGTAACGTCATTTTCAGGTAGGAATGCATATGGCAGAACATACGCTGCACCTGCATGACCTCAGATGACTCAGAGTCTGCCATCAAGCGTTAATGTGAGACAGTGAACATCTTGTTGGCGCTGCGGAGGTGATCATCGAGCCCATCAATGCCGCTTCAAAAACTATGCTTGCAAAGGCTGTGGAACAATGGGACACCTCCAGCGAATGTGCAGACGAGCTGCAAATCCTGCAAACCACCAGGTTGCAGAGGAAGACTGATCTATGGCGGATCAAACTAAACTAGAGAGTCAAACTGAGGAAGTAGAAGTGTACGGGGTACACACCTTCACCACGAAATGTCCACCTTATTATGTTAAAATGTTAAAAGTTGAACTGAACGGAATTCCAGTATCCATGGAATTGGACACGGGTGCGAGTCAGTCTATCATGAGCAAAAAGGCCTTGGACAGGCTGTGGTGCAAAAAAACACACAGGCCCAAGCTGAGCCCCATTCACACCAAGCTGAGAACTTACACAAAAGAGCAGCACAGCAGTAAAAGTCTCCTATGATGGAGCAGTGCACGAACTATCACTATGGATAGTACCAGGAGATGGCCCCACACTGTCCGGCAGAAGCTGGCTGGGAAAAATTCGTTGGAACTGGGACGACATCCGAGCGCTTTTGTCCGTCGACGACGCCTCATGTGCCCAGGTTCTGAGCAAGTTCCTGTCGTTGTTTGAACCAGGCATCGGAAGTTCCTTGGGGGCGAAGGTATAGATCCACTTGATTCCCGGTACATGACCCATCTACCACAAGGCATGGGCGGTGCCATATATGATGCGAGAGAAAGTGAAGATCAAGCTAGACAGGCTGCAATGGGCAGACATCGTCGTGTCGGTGGAGTTCTACGAGTGGGCCAGTCTGATTGTTCCGGTTCTCAAGGGCGATGGCACGGACAGAATTTGCGGGACTATAAAGTAACGATTAACTGTTTTCGCTGCATAACCAACACCCGCTACCCAAGGCAGACGACCTACTTGCAATGCTGGCAGGAGGAAAGATGTTCACCAAGTTGGACCTGACCTCGGCCTACATGACGTAGGAGCTGGTGGAATCTTCGAAAGGCCTCACCTGCATCAACACGCACAAATGTCTGTTCATCTACAAAAGATGCCCGTTTGGGATTCGATCAGCCGCGGCTATTTTTCAAAGGAACATGGAGAGTCTGCTAAAATCAGTTCCGCACACCGTGATATTCCAGGCCGACATATTGGTCACAGGTCGGGACACCATCGAACACTTGCAGAACCTGGAAGAGGTTCTAAGTCGGCTAGATCGTATGGGACTCAGTTTGAAATGCTCGAAGTGTGCTTTCCTGGCGCCAGAGTTGAGGTCTTAGCGAGAAGAATCCACCGATGCCAAGGTGGAGGCCATCAAGATCACGCCGAGACTACAGAATGTGATGGAGCTGCGGTTGTTCCTGGGACTCCTCAATTATTTTGGTAATTTCCTACCCGGGTTAAGCACCTTGCTAGAACCTCTACACTTCCCCTGATTCGGACTGCAGAGGACCTACGTTTGTCTTTACTAACCTTTTTCTCTTTACATATCTATAGAAACTTTTGCAGTCCGTCTTAATGTTCCCTGCAAGCTTCCTCTCGTACTCTATTTTACCTGCCCTAATCAAATCCTTTGTCCTCCTCTGCTGAGTTCTAAATTTCTCCCAGTCTTTGCTATTCCTGGCCAATTTGTATGCCACTTCCTTGGCTTTAATACTATCCCTGATTTCCCTTGATATGCAAGGGAGATGACTGGGTATGGGGGAAATCACAAGAGACAGCTTTTGAGAAAGCCAGAAATCTGTTATGTTCCAACAAACTGCTTGTCCTGCATGATCCTTGTAAACATTTAGTGCTAGCTTGCGATGCGTCTTCGTACAGGGTTGGGTGTGTGTTACAACAAGCAAACGAATCGGGGACATTGCAATCGGTCGCTTATGCGTCCAGGAGCTTGTCCAAGGCCGAAAGGGCCTACAGCATGAGTGAAAAAGAAGCTCTGGCATGCATTTACGGGGTAAAAAAAATGCAGCAGTATTTGTTTGGGCTTAAGTTCGAGTTAGAAACTGACCATAAGCCGCTCATATCGTTGTTCTCAGAGAGCAAAGGTATCAATACCAATGCCTCTGCTCTCATCCAAAGATGGGCGCTCACGCTGTCTGCATATAACTATGTAGTTCGTCACAGGCCAGGCACAGAGAACTGCGCTGACGCCCTCAGTTGGCTACCATTGCCCATCATCGGAGTGGAAATGGCACAGCCTGCAGACTTGCTCTTGGTGATGGCTATCGAGGGAAATCAGGGATAGTATTAAAGCCAAGGAAGTGGCATATAAATTGGCCAGGAATAGCAAAGACTGGGAGAAATTTAGAACTCAGCAGAGGAGGACAAAGGATTTGTCCAAGGCCGAAAGGGCCTACAGCATGAGTGAAAAAGAAGCTCTGGCATGCATTTACGGGGTAAAAAAAATGCAGCAGTATTTGTTTGGGCTTAAGTTCGAGTTAGAAACTGACCATAAGCCGCTCATATCGCTGTTCTCAGAGAGCAAAGATGGGCAATGGTAGCCGACTGAGGGCGTCAGCGCAGTTCTCTGTGCCTGGCCTGTGACGAACTACATAGTTATATGCAGACAGCATGAGCGCCCATCTTTGGATGCGAGCAGAGGCATTGGTATTGATACCTTTGCTCTCTGAGAACAGCGATATGAGCGGCTTATCTAACTCGAACTTAAGCCCAAACAAATACTGCTGCATTTTTTTTACCCCGTAAATGCAGAGTAAAATAGAGTACGAGAGGAAGCTTGCAGGGAACATTAAGACGCACTGGAAAAGTTTCTATAGATATGTAAAGAGAAAAAGGTTAGTAAAGACAAACGTAGGTCCCCTGCAGTCCGAATCAGGGGAAGTCATAACGGGGAACAAAGAAATGGCGGACTAATTGAACAAGTACTTTGGTTCGGTATTCACTAAGGAGGACACGAACAACCTTCCGGATATGAGAGGGGTCAGAGGGTCTAGTAAGGAGGAGGAACTGAGGGAAATCCTTATTAGTCGGGAAATTGTGTTGGGGAAATTAATGGGATTGAAGGCAGATAAATCCCCAGGGTCTGATGGACTGCATCCCAGAGTACTTAAGGAAGTGGCCTTGGAAATGGCGGATGCATTGACAGTCATTTTCCAACATTCCATAGACTCTGGATCAGTTCCTATGGAGTGGAAGGTAGCCAATGTCACCCCACTTTTTAAAAAAGGAGGGAGAGAGAAAACAGGGAATTATAGACCGGTCAGCCTGACATCGGTAGTGGGTAAAATGATGGAATCAATTATTAAGGATGTCATAGCAGCGCATTTGGAAAGAGGTGACATGATAGGTCCAAGTCAGCATAGATTTGTGAAAGGGAAATCATGCTTGACAAATCTTCTGGAATTTTTTGAGGATGTTTCCAGTAGAGTTGACAAGGGAGAACCAGTTGATGATTTGGACTTTCAAAAGGCTTTCGACAAGGTCTCACACAAGACATTAATGTGCAAAGTTAAAGCACATGGAATTGGGGGTAGTGTGCTGACGTGGATTGAGAACTGGTTGGCAGACAGGAAGCAAAGAGTAGGTGTAAATGGATACTTTTCAGAATGGCAGGCAGTGACTAGTGGGGTACCACAAGGCTCTGTGCTGGGGCCCCAGCTGTTTACGTAGTACATTAATGATTTAGACGAGGGGATTAAATGTAGTATCTCCAAATTTGCGGGCGACACTAAGTTGGGTGGCAGTGTGAGCTGCAAGGAGGATGCTATGAGGCTGCAGAGTGACTTGGATAGGTTAGGTGAGTGGGCAAATGCATGGCAGATGAAGTATAATGTGGATAAATGTGAGGTTGTTGAGGGAGTGCAGCGAAGATTCACCAGACTGATTCCCGGGATGGTGGGACTGACCTATCAAGAAAGACTGGATCAACTGGGCTTGTATTCACTGGAGTTCAGAAGAATGAGAGGGGACCTCATGGAAACGTTTAAAATTCTGACGGGTTTAGACAGGTTAGATGCAGGAAGAATGTTCCCAATGTTGGGGAAGTCCAGAACCAGGGGTCACAGTCTGAGGATAAGGGGTAAGCCATTTAGGACCGAGATGAGGAGAAACTTCTTCACCCAGAGAGTGGTGAACCTGTGGAATTCTCTACCACAGAAAGTAGTTGAGGCCAATTCACTAAATATATTCAAAAGGGAGTTAGATGAAGTCCTTACTACTCGGGGGATCAAGGGTTATGGCGAGAAAGCAGGAAGGGGGTACTGAAGTTTCATGTTCAGCCATGAACTCATTGAATGGCGGTGCAGGCTATAAGGGCTGAATGGCCTGCTCCTGCACCTATTTTCTATGTTTCTATGTTTCTATGACAGTGAGAACTATAGTTTAGTTCTAAAGCTTCATTGGAACAGTGTAGAAGACCACTGACAGAGACGGTAGAGTCAGAGTGGGATGCAGAATGGAACTACCACGCATCAGGTGGTTCTGGTCACATTGTGGACAGAATGGAGGTCGGTGGCAAAGTTTTAAAAACATTTGTTAATGAGATGTGGCAAGGTCAGCATTTATTGCCCATCCCTAATTGCCCTGGAGAAGATGGTGGCGAGCAGCCTTCTTGAACCGCTGCAGTCCTTGTGGTGAAGGTTCTCCCACAGTGCTGAAAGGAAGGGAGTTCCAGGATTTTAACCCAACGATGATGAAGGAACAGCTTTATACTTCCAAGTTAGGGTGGTGTGTGACTTGGAGGGGAATGTGCTGCCCTTGTCCTTCTAGATGGTAGAGGTTGCATATTTGGGAAAGGCTTTATAAATAGGAGCTTGAAGTACAAGAGTAAAGACACAATAATAAATTATAACATCATTGTTTGGGCCACAGTTAAGTACTGTGTACAATATTGGGCACCCCATTATCGAAATGATATCAAAGCCATAGAGTACATACACTATAGATTCACTCGGAATTGCACAACGTTGAGGTCTTTGGAAACAATGAGATAGAGTAGGAGACAGTACAACGAGTCTTGATTGAAATACAGTGAGGATGGATGGAAGAGGAAAAGTATCTATGTAAGAAAGAAAGACTATGTCAAATGTCTCACAGCACTTCGCATACAACAAGCTACCTTGGCTGTTGTTATGTAGGCAAACACAAAAGCCATTTTACACACACAAGATCCCATGCACAGCAATGTAGGGAATACCTGGTTGGAATGAGGGAGGAACAGAAACTCCCTGTTCTTTTTCAAATAATGGCATCTTTTCCATTCACTTGAATAAGTTCTCAGTTTAATGTTTCAGCTAAAGGACAGTATGTGCGACAATGCAAGATTCTGTCTGTACTGCATTGGAGTACCAGCCTAGATTATATACTGGAGCACGACTTAAATCCAGAACCATCTAACTCACTATCAACTGAGCCACGTACTTGCAGGACTTTCTACTTCTAAGCATGTTTTGCATTTGGGTTGCAGAATTAGTAACTTCTCCCAGCCAATCCCATGTGTTGGAGACAGTATAGTTGAGGTAATAAAGACCCCTGTGATGGCTTTGAGCCACTTGGCTTCCTGGAGCAGCTTGATACAGAATCTGCTCCACACTTCACACGGTGAGAATGTCACATGCTCGCGTTGCTTTGTCTCCACCAGCAGACTCCTTACGCCATGCAGGAGGATGTTTTTAGTGAAACAGTGACCACTTGAGCACAAGGGGATGGTTCATCCTTTGGCATGTGTGTGCTGAACTTCGAAAACATTTGGCCAGTTTTTGCTGAAAATAATAATGGCTTCTGAACAATGACGCAGCACAATTTGCGTTGCTTCATGAAATAGCATCTCACGCTTAACCTCGCCGTGATTTTCGTGAACGTAAGAAATAGAAGCAGTCGACCATTTGGCCCTTCGAGCCTACTCAGCTTTTAAATAAGCTCATGGCTGATCTGATCTTCAACTCCACTTTCCTGCCCTCTCCCCATAACCCGTGACTCCTCTATCGAAATTGCCGCATTTGCACATGAATTGCCTGTTAAACTGGCCACAGAAAGTTATGTCTAGTAATTAACAGTGTAAGTACCCTTTTAACAATGTGATCATTGTTAATGACTGTCAGTCAACCTCTCTTGTCCAGAAAGTAAACAATTAAAAGTATGGTGTCTCATTCCTTCAGGTAGCGAATTGTTATTGGAGATTTAGAAAATGGCAAATATTCAATTTTTAAATTTTTTTCTTACTTTTCCTTTCTGCCTCTTTTTTTGGTCTCTCTTCATCCAATATTCCTTTCCCTCTCTTTGTTTCTCTCTCTGTACCTGACTTGACATTGAATTCACCCAGTTTAATTCACCCTCCTTTTCAGTCCTTCCTCTGTTTATTTCTCAATCCTTTAATCTGATTGGTTAGGGAGATACACTGTTCGCCCCATTATTCAGTTGGTGCCCTCAGTGCGCTGTTATCGGCTCGCACTTCCAGCAACTTTGTCGGCAAAAAATGTTAAAACCTAAATGTGCTCGAACAAGTCTAACTAACGGGGCACACTGCGAAATATCCCACTCCAGCAAATCTTGTCCATTAAAACTGCGATTACAGCATGTGTCGAGGGACAATTAGAAAGCTAGAACAAACTTGCGTTTCTTTAGCATCTTGACAGGCAGAGGGCCTTGGTTTAACAGCTCATCGGAGAGCTAGAACCTCTGACAGTGCAGCATTCCCTTAGTACTTGTACTGCACTGTGCTGGGGTGTCAAATTATATTCTGGAGCTGGGTTTGAACCCACAAACCTTTAACTTAGAGGCAAGCATGCTACAATCTGCACCAAGTACTTACCTTACTTTTGGTTTTTAAGTGATTTTACATTTCGCGTTTCTGTATTTTGGATCACAGGATCAGGGAATTGGTTTTAGCAATACCAACCTGGGGAACCAGCACATGAGATCTGAGCTTCTGAAGCATTAAATGTAAAAGCACTTTTTAGTTGTGATTTACACAGTTTATCTTTTAGGGATAATTATTAATGGCTTAATGCATCGCTCCAGTTGTTCACAACAAGCACTTAAATCCAGGCTTAATCTGAAAACATTCTTTAACTCAGTCTATCTAAACAACACCATTTCCTGTTCTCTCACAGTCTAGCAGTTGCCGGTGATTAACAACAACCTCTCAGATTACCTTTAATGATTGTCGTACATGACCAGTTAGCTGAAGACATATCCAGCGAATATACTTCACTGTTAGAGGTACTCTCTTTTGGGTGAGACATTAAACCGTCTGCCCTCTCAGGTGATGTAAAAGATGCCGTGCCATTATTTCAAAGAAGAGCAGGGGAGTTCTCCCCTGGGTGTCCTTTTCAATATTTATCCCTTAGTCAAAAAAGATTATTTGGTCATTATCACATTGCTGTCTGTGGGATCTTGCTGTGCACACATTAGTTCCCATGTTTCCTGCATTACAACACTTCAAAATTACTTCTGTAAAATGCTATGGGACATCCTGAAATCGTGAACGTCGCTACACAAATGCAAGACTTTCTTTCTTTTATTTATCTGTAGAACTAGATAAAATAGCTGATCCTGAAAGGACGAGATGGTAATTATATTCTGATAGTGGCAGATTAATCCCCGTTTGAATCACCGGGCTGGGTATATTTAACTCTACACCCTGCACAGAGGGAAGAAGTAGAAGAACGTGTAGTTATTTTGTGCGTTTCATGTTTTCAGGATGTCTCAAAAAACATCACAGTCAATAGATTACTTTTGAAGTATTCCACTTTAAATTTCAGATGCGTGTTCAATTTCAGCAGCTCATTAAGCTATGTCTTAATTGCATAGATAATGTAATAGACACCATCAACATTTGGCTCATTTCACCTGTACAAAAATAGCAGATTGAAAGAGTAAATATACCATTTAATGAGAGTGAGCATGATTTAGTGGGAATGATGCAAAATTCCAAGACATACTGGGGGGGGGGGGCGACAACATTTCAAAATGGTGGGGGGTGGGGGGAGGAGAGGGGACATTTCAGGAGTGTCGTTCAGAAGGAAGAGCGACATTCGGAACTATCTAATCGACAATCACAGAGATTAATTGAAGGACACCATAGCCCACAAGTCCAGAGGGATACATCAGCGCGATATAGCACACTCTTTGACAATGTTATTGTTGAGTTGGTTGCTTGGAGGTTTATAACTCACTCTGATTTTATACTTAGCCTGACAACCACAGTGAGATTAGTAGCTGGGCATCTGAAAACGGCAGTGTTAGTGGCTCAACACATCCACATATCACCATACTGCATCAAAGAAACACTCCACAGAGCATTTTTAATGGATATCCTTTCACCAGTGACTCATAAGTGTAATAAACCTCTGAAAATAAGCAAGTCCAGTAACTAGTTTGTAATATGTTTTTCCTTAGCTCTTAGATCAAGTTCCCGACACTGCTGTGCCCACCGACACACTTCTGCTCTCAGTCAGAAAGATAGTTTGGGCCTTAGAAACATAGAAACAGCAGTAGGCCATTCAGACCCTTGAGCCTGTTCTGCTATTCAATTGGATTGTGGCTGATCTGTACATCAACTCCATTCACCCGCCTACACTCCATATTTCTTACCCAACAATAATCTATTTATCTCGGCCTTGAAAGCTCCAATTGACCTCAGCATCTGCAGCCTTTTGGGAAAGAGAATTCCAGATTTCTACGACCCTTTGTGTGAGCCTTGGGATTTTCCATTGTCAACGATATTGCCGCTGGATCATTGCCGAATGATGAAGATGCCTTTTGATGGAATGAGGGTGGTTCTTTCCATTGGCACAGATTATTCCACTACCATTCTAAAATGGAAAGACTTGCACAATGAGTCCAAATGTAGTTGAGCACCTTGGAAGTGAGGTTTCAAAGCCTATGTTTCTGCAGGTGGGAAGCTGACACACTGCTTCTAAAGCTTTGGAGATACTGAATGGTGGTGAACAGAAGAACATACATAAGAAATAGGAGCAGGAGTAGGCCATCGGGCTCCTCGAGCCTGCTCTGCCATTTAATAAGATCATGGCTGATCTGATCTTGGCCTCAACTCCATTTCCCTGCCCGCTCCCCATAACCCTTGACTCCCTTATCGTTCAAAAATCTCCATCTTAAATATATTCAATGACCCAGCTTCCACAGCTCTCTGGGGTAGAGAATTCCACAGATTCACGACCCTCTGAGAGAAAAAATGCCTCCACATCTCCTTTTTAAATGGGCGACCCCTTATTCTGAAACTATACCCCCTAGTTCTAGATTCCCCCATGAGGGGTAAACATCCCCTTTGCATCTACCTTGTCAAGCCCCCTCAGAATTTTATATGTTTCAATAAGAGCACCTCTCATTCTTCTAAACTCCAATGAGTATAGGCCTGACCTGCTCAACCATTCTTCATAAGACAACCCCTTCATCTCAGGAATCAGCCTCGTGAACCTTCTCTGAACTGCTTCAAATGCAAGTATATCCCTCCTTAAATAAGGAGACCAAAACTGTATGCAGCACTCCAGGTGTGGTCTCACCAACGCCCTATGCAGGTGTAGCAGGACTTCCCTACTTTTATACACCATGATGTTAATAGTCTTTCATTTTCATGTTATTTCAATGTGGATTCAGTTGCAGAAGGAAAGGTTTAGCTTAAACATTTCAAATGGGTCATTTTTATTTACAGTCCACATTGCTGTCAAAATAAGCCTCAAATGTAGGTCACCTCAGTCAGATGATTCAGTACGCCGGCTATTTTAATGAAAATGAATGTGAACAGCTGCCCACCACAACTGGGTTTTAATGTTAACCATGGGTCATGTACATGATTTGTAGTTTTCTTTGGGTCTTTAGAGATTCAGGTGTAGTCATAACATTCATTGGAAGGGCAGCTCTGTGTTAATCAGGATTCAACTGCACTTGTTTATCATCGAGAATATCCAGGTCAGGAGAGGATTGCAGAGAAAAAATAACAGGACAAGTGTTTTCGATCCTCGGGGACATTCGTCATTGTTTTTCTCCTGACAAAATATAAAATAAAAAATGCAAGTGTCGAAAATTTGAAATAGAAACTGTAATGTATTTGCTTCAGGGGTTCTTTGCTTGAGAATTCATAGCAGCACGTTGCTATTAAGAACTAGTTGGTTTATTAGCAAAAGGTTTAACAATCACACTACATATTACCAGTTCATCCACCAGGCTCACAACCACCTGCCTCATCGTGGATCCCCCGAACCCAACCAGCTGGGGTTTTATTGAGTCTTGTGAACATCACATGACTGGCTAAGCCACTCCCAGCTCAACAGCTCTACAACTAAGTCGAACATTAAATTAAGTACCCCCTTTTGGCAAGGGCATTAGAACCCACAAATATCCAAATAAAACTTTAATGGAAACACAAATCAAATTAAAATTTGGTTGTCGAGGGTGTTGATGCACTCCATTCCCTCCGGCGCCCACCTCTCGCAGAAGGCCGCGAGCGTACCGGTGAACACCGTGTGCTCCATCTCCAGGGACAGCCTGGCGCAAATGTAACCGTGGAAGAGAGGCAGGCAGTCGGGCTGAACGACCCCCTCGACCACCCGCTGCCTAGACTGATTAATGGCCACCTCAACAACTCTTTCATTGCAAAAACAAAATCAATGAAATCAAGTGCCCCCTGATTAAATGGGGGGGTCTCTCCAAACAGTTTTCAAGTGCACTTTTTTGTTTTTTTTTGTTATTTTTTTGTTTTTTCAACATCTCTACAAACCTGTGAGCATACTCACAGGTGCATACATTGCAGAAACAAAAACCACTGGAAATGCACAGCACCCGAAAAGAGAAAGAGCCACTGTTTTGTCACAACTGGGAAGTGGAAGATAAAAGAGCTCCTTAATAGTATTGAACGTAACAAAGAGGGGAGGGGACGACAGCAGTTAATGGTTATGAGTTGAGGTACGGGAACTGCTACCACAGTTAATGGGTTAAGAGTTTAATAACCTGGGAACTGGCGTTTTTCAAAAGCTGGGAAGAGGTGGCAAAATGTTGATTGATGCACAAAGCTGGGAGGCCAGCTTGATTTGGTCATTTTAAGTGGCCAAGATAAAGTACAGGAAGTGAAAGTTATGGTACGCTTGGGATAAGATACCGACTACAGCATGATCAAGTTTTAACACAATGCCAAAGACAGGAATCAGGTAAATCATTTTACACATGCTAATATGAAGGAAATCTGAGAGGGGTTTAGGAAACTTGGAGGTACTTGTTCAACAACACTTCAATAGAGAACAAGAGGAACACCTTTAAAGGCATAGCGCTGAGCAGGCAGAATATGTACATACCTGGGATCAAAAAGCTTAATGAGTAACCCACAGTGGGCTAATAAATTAATCAGAAATGAAATAAAGAGGATAAAATAAATCTTACAGGGAGAAAGGTGAATGGCTTTGCTGAGATGAATTTAAGAACATGCAGAAACATGTTAAATGGGAGCTCAAACAGGCAAAGAGTAATGGAAAAGAGCACAGCATTAGACACAAAATCTAGCAGCATAACATTCTTTCAGTACTATAACAGCAAGAGGGTCATCAGGTAAAAAGGAAAAACCCGAAAAGAGGTTAACAAGAAAGAGTATAAACTATTAATATACTAAATTATACTTCCTCCAACTATTCACTAGGGAAGTACGAATGACATGTTCTCCATAAATCATGATAATCCCAGTAAAATTAATACCTTCTACATAAATGAGATGAAAGATAGATTAAAATGGTTGAAAACAAATAAATCTCCAGGGATGGATGATATTTATCCTCAGGTACTAAGAGAGACAAGGGATGAGATTTGCAAGGTATTGATAGTGATTATGGAGGAGTCAATGAACAATGGAGGAGTCCTCAGAAACCATCCATTTTCAAAAAAGTTATAAAAACAAACCCAGACAAGGGCCTGGATTTTCGGTTCTGGTCATTTCGGTCGGTAAAGTTTGCTCCTCGAACAGTTTGCGCCCCAGTCAGCGAAATTCATCAGTCTGGGGCGCAGAGCTAAGGGTCACCCTGTTACCAGTCCTTTTGGACTTGCTATCCCCATAAGGATCAGAGAAAGCACTTCATTCCACCTCTTGGGCTGCTCTTCTAATTCTTTCCGAAGGGCTAGCTTGAGAGTCCGGTTCATTCGCTCTACAATTCCGGACTATGGGCCACATAATATTTCCCCCTAATCCATAACATCTTGCTTGCATCAGCTGTCCCATAAAATGGCTTCCGTGATCTGACTCTACCACTTTGGGGAGCCCCCTCCTGGGGAACACTTCCCTAACTAGAACCGCAGCAGTCCCTAATGCGATTATGGATTTGCAGGGGAACGCCTCCAGCCACTTAGTGAAATTATCCATCAGGACCAGGCCAAACTTGTTACCTTTCCCAGAGATGGGCAATGATCCGATATAATCTATCTGGATACATTGCCAATGTCCTTCGGATCGGCGGGTCTGGCCTAAAGGCGTTTTCTTCCAATGGGGATCCGGATTATTAGCCGCGCAGATCAGACAGTTTTTATAATAATCTTCCCTGAAATGGGGCCATCACGCTAACTCCCCGATCCTGTAGCAAGTAAGTTCTTGTCCTGGATGACCAACCCCAGGCCCCCCGTGTGCCAATTGCATAAACTCCTCCTGATACCTTTCCGATACTATCCACAAGTCTCCCTTGAATAGCATTTCCTCTTTGATTTCAATATCATTAGCCCCGTATGATCCCTCTTGGCTTGCATGATTGCCCTTAACACCACATCCTCCTTCTGAACTGTTTTCAAATCTGGTCCGAGAGGGACCCTGACCAGGTCACCCTTCCTTGACGGGAGCCGTGTTCCCACTTGTCTTTACTGAGTCTCTGCCTAAGTTTCCCTGTGCACTCACCATCGACCCTGAATGGTTCATGGAGCGCAACTTCTGATAATTGACCAGGTCACCCTTCTCTGACTACTGCGGTCTGCTTGTCCGTGGTTTGTGAGATTTGTCCCTGCCTTTTCTCATGTGTTGTTTCCATGGCTACCTGCCACATCATTGAATCCTCCTTTCGATCCATCGATGATCTATATCTTCCTTGAGCATGCATTAACACTTCGGAAACTGGGGTTGGGGGTAATATATTAGCATGGATAGAGGATTGGCTAACAACATAAAACAGAGAGTCAGGATAAATGGTTCATTCTCGGGTTGGCAATCAATAACCAGTGGGGTGCTGCAGGGATCTGTGCTGGGACGCCAACTATTTACAATCTATATTAACGACTTGGATGCAGGGACCGAGTGTAACGTAGCCAAGTTTTCTGATGATACAAAGATGATAGGAAAAGCAATGTGTGAGGAGGACACAAAAAATCTGTAAAAAAGGACAGAGACAGGCTAAGTGAGTGGCCAAAAATTTGGCAGATGGAGTATAATGTTGGAAAGTGTGAGGTCATGCACTTTGGCAGAAAAGTCAAAGAGCAAGTTATTATTTAAATGGAGAAAGATTGCAAAGTGCTGCAGTACAGCAGGACCTGGGGGTACTTGTACATGAAACACAAAAGGATAGTATGCAGGTACAGCAAGTGATCAAGAAGGCCAATGGAATCTTGACCTTTATTGCAAAGGGGATGGAGTATAAAAGTAGGGAAGTCTTGCTACAGTTGTGCAGGGTATTGGTGAGGCCACACCTGGAATACTGTGTGCAGTTTTGGTTTCCATATTTACGAAAGGATATGCTTGCTTTGGAGGCAGTTCAGAGCAGGTTCAGAAGGTTGATTCCAGAGATGAGGGTTTTGACTTATGAGGAAAGGTTGAGTAGGTTGGGCCTCTACTCATTGGAATTCAGAAGAATGAGAGGTGATCTTATCGAAACGTATAAGATTATCAGGGGACTTGCAGAGAGGATGTTTCCATTGATAGGGAAGACTAGAACTAGGGGGCATAATCTTAGAATAAGGGGCTGCCCATTTAAAACTGAGATGAGGAAAAATTTCTTCTCTCAGAGGGTTGTAAATCTGTGGAATTCGCTGCCTCAGAGAGCTGTGGAAGCTGGGACATTGAATAAATTTAAGACAGAAATAGACAGTTTCTTAATCGATAAGGGGATAAGAGGTTATGGAGAGCGGGCAGCGAAGTGGACCTGAGTCCATGATTGGATCAGCCATGATCGTATTAAATGGGGAAACAGGCTCGAGGGGCCATATGGCCTACTCCTGCTCTTATTTCTTATGTTCTTATGTTCTTATCTACAGTCTAGCACTATCATGGACCTCACTGTGCCTCATTGATTATAGTCAGTATTGGTGTTTCTATTTCTACAAAGGTTTCTTACAGTCAGTATTGCATCTATTGTGTACTTCAACCATTATCTGCGCACCTGTGACAGAGACTGTAGATTGGACTCCTCAGTCACCTGAGAACTCACTTTTAGAGTGGAAGCAAGTCATCCTCGAGTCTGAGGGACTGCCTATGATGATGATGATAATGATGCTTCTATTGTGTTGGGGTTTCTCTACAGGGGTTTCTCATCTTTAGCACAGATTCACAGTAAGCATTTTAAACAGAAGTCTCCAGAAATTCTTACAGAGCACAGAAAGTCAGTATTTACAGCTTCGTGTTTTACATGTGCATTTATTCAGAATGTTTAAATAGGTTAATCACAGAGTTTGGTATCCTGGGCCTTATACTGGGTGATTTATACAGAAGTTCCTTTTAAAAGTCATTCCTGATTTTCAAAAGTGAGATTTTCAAGCCCTACAGACGCCAATCCCTGGATCCCCATATTCTGCCTCTCTGTCATGCAAGGGGTCATATAATATCTCGTCTACTTCCTCTTCATCTTCCTGACTGTGCCCTACCTTCTGCTGTTTGGGCCCCGGTCTCATGGCACAAACCATGGCCCGTTGTATCTTCAACTGTACTTTCAGTTCCTTAATTACTAATCTACACTGAGCATGATCACGGTCTTGCCCTGTCTTTCATTAATTATTCCTGAGCCACTCTATAGGCTGTCTTTTCTGCAAAATCAGCGTATCCCCTTTGATCAGCTTCACGACCCACACATTGCACCTGTTTGGTTATTAACTCACTGGCTTTCTAAGAACTGCGTTCTACTGCACCACCTTTCCTGTTCTCATTCACAGTCCTCGACTAACCATTTCTTTGCTTCTCTTTCCTCCTCCAACTCCTTCATAAGCCGACTGACTACTGCTTCGCGATCGCTAGCCTTGTTTCTTAACTCCTCGAACTCCATTTGTGATTCAGCGTTCGTACACTGATTTCTTCTGTTCTGTCCCTGTAAGGCCATCAGCTTAACCGCCTTTTCTATTCTCATCCACTCGTCCACCACTTTAACTGGGTCATCCCCTTCAAGAATACACCTAGCCCACCCCTCCTGACGAGGTACCTTCCCTGCCACATATTTGGTCACAATTTCTCCCATGGTTTTGCCTTTCATTATTTTGCCAGGGTCGCTGTTCATGCGCCAAATCTGTAGGATGATAATTTCGTCCCAGATTAATTTGTAGCGGGCAAGAACAATTAGTTAACACTTCTTAGAGTTCGACTCTGGAAAATAAGCATATGTTCCTACTTTGCGTGGCAGTCCTTACTGAGTCTGATCAACCTGTTATCAATATTACACCTATCAGTCTGTCCCTTGAGCTGCTAAGCTACGTTATAGTTGCCAGTTCCTCAGTTCCTTGCGTGCTCACAATCATCCCAGTGGTCTGCTGATGTGTCGTGATGCACGTCTTCTGATGACTGATCGGGTCACCCTTTCTTGATGGCACCCATGTTCCCACTCGTCTTTACTGAGTCACTGCCTCAGTTTCTCTGCACATTAACGATCGACCCGGTAGTCTGACAGGTTTGTGGAGACCGACTTTTGATGACTGACCAGGTCACCCTTCTCTGACTACTACCGTCTGCTTGCCCCGTCATCTGTGAGATTTGTCCCTACCTTTCTAATATGTTGTTTCCATGGCTACCAGCCACACCTTGAGCACACACTAGCACTTTGGAAACTTGCCATTATTGTCAATATTCTAGCACTATCCTGGACCTCACTGTATCTCATTGATTATAGTTCTCACATTTTACATAATCAGTATTTGTGTTAACATTGTTACAGTCAGTATTGCTTCTATTGTGTTAGGGTTTCTCTTAATGTTTGTGCTGATTAAAGTTTATGTTTTTTTACATTTCTACATAAAAAGGTTTCTTACAGTCTATTGTGTTGGGGTATCTCCACAGGGGTTTCTCATCATTAGCACAGATTCACATTAAACATTTTAAACAGAAGTCTCCAGTAGTTTTTACAGATAGCCAGTATTTACAGCTTTCATGTTTTACATGTGCATTTATACAGAATGTTTAAAAAGGTTAATCAAGGAGTTTGGTTTCCTGGGCCTTACATTGTGTGCTTTATACAGAAGTTCCTTTTAAAAGTTATTACTGATTTTCAAAAGTGAGGTCTTCAAGCCGTACACTACGGACTTACAAACGTCATTCGATATAATAACATAACAGACTTATTTGTAAAATAGAAGCACATGGCATTAAAGGAACGGTGATAACTTGGATACATAATTGGCCAAGGGACAGGAGGCAGAGAGTAGCGTTGAACAGATGTTTTTTTGACTGGAGAGAAGTATGCAGTCAGTTCCCCCAGGGCCAGTATTAGGACCATTGCTTTTCTAGTTATATATAAATGACCTAAACTTGGATGTCGCGATTATAATTTTAAGTTTGCAGATGATACAAAACTTAGCAATGTAATAAATAATGAACAGGATAGTAGCAGACCTCAGGAAGTTGTAGATTTTTACCAATAAGGGAATTAAGGGTTACGGGGAGCGGGCGGGTAAGTGGAGCTGAGTCCACGGCCAGATCAGCCATGATCTTATTGAATGGCGGAGCAGGCTCAAGAGGCTAGATGGCCTATTCCTGTTCCTAATTCTTATGTTCTTATGTAGATAGGCTGGTGAAATGGGCAGACACATGGCAGAGGCAATTTAATCCAGATAATTGGGAAGCAATGCACTTTGGAAGGAATAACATGGAGAGGCAGTATAATCTAAATGGTACTAATTTGCGGGGGTGCATATTCACAAATCTATGAAGGTGGCAGGGCACGTTGATAAGGTGGTTAAGAAACTATGTGGGATACTTGGCTTTGTAAATAGGGGCATTGAATACAAAAATAAGGAAAGAATGCTAAACCTTAAGAAATAACTGCTTAGGCCACAGCTAGAGAATTGCATACAATTCTGGGCACTGCTCCTTCGGAAGGATGTCAAGGCCTTAGCGAAGGTACAGTGGAAATTTACCAGGATGATACCGGAGATGAAGGAATTCTGTTATGTGGAGAGATTGGAGAAGCTGGGATTGTTCTCCTTAGAGCAGAGAAGTTTAAGGGGAGACCCAATAGAGATTATCAAAATAATTTGGGGTTTTGATAGAGCAAGTTGAGAGAAACTATTTCCTCTGGAAAATGAGTCGGTAACTAGAGGTCACAGATTTAAAATAATTAGCAAAAACACTGGAGCGAAATGAGGATTTATTTCACACAGAGAGTTGTGAAGATCTGTAGCACACTATCTGAAAGAGTGGAGGGATTAGATTCCATAGGAACTTACAAAAGGCAATTGGACATGTATTTGAAAAGAACTCATTTATAGGATTATGGGGAGAAAGCTGGGTTGTGGGACTAACTTGGACAGCTCTTTCAAAGTAAGTAAGTAATCAAGAAGGCAAATGGAATGTTTGCCTTTAATGCAAGGGGGATGAAGTATAAAAGCAGAGAAGTCCTGCTACAGCTGTACAGGGTACAGGGTGAGGCCACACCTGGAGTACTGCATAAAGTTTGACCTCTGTATTTAAGGAAGGATATACATGCATTGGAGGCTGTACAGAGAAGGTTCACTAGGTTGATTCCGGAGATGAGGGGTTGACTTATGAAGATAGGTTGAGTAGGTTTGGCCTCTACTCATTGGAGTTCAGAAGAATGAGTGGTTATCTTATTGAAACATATAAGATAATGAGGGGGCTCGACAAGGTGGATGCAGGGAGGATATTTCCACTCATAGAGGAAACTAAAACTAGGGGGCATAGTCTCGGAATAAGGGGCCACCCATTTAAAACTGAGATGAGGAGGAATTTCTTCTCTCAGAGGGTTGTAAGTCTGTGGAATTCTCTGCCCCAGATTGCTCTGCAGGCTGGGTCATTGAATAAATTTAAGGTGGAGATAGACAGATTTTTGAGCGATGAGGGGATAAAGGGATATGGGGAGCGGGCAGGGAAGTGGAGTTGAGTCCATGATCAGATCAACCATGATCTTATTAAATGGCTGAGCAGGCTCGAGGGGCCAAATGGCCTCCTATTTCTTATATTCTTCTTAAAGAGCCGTCACAGGCACGATGGCCGAAATAGCATCCTTCTGTGCAGTAAGATTCTGTCATTTTCAGTCATGACCGATATAACTGAGACCTTCCGCTGCTCCAAAAACTTAAAAGCAAAAAAGACGATCTCGCTGATATCTCAGTGAATTTATCCAGTGTTTATCTGAGCCATACAGCTCTCAAATTCTAAGTTCCATCCTCAGTATGTGCTGGGTTATGGAATCTCAGCTGGAGCAGCAGTTGAGGGCGTTCCTGTTGGCTTCCAATTTTCTGGGCTGTTGGCCAGGGTTCCTGCTCCTCATCACCTTCCAGTGACTCCTGCTGGAAGGTCGCCATGCGTGGACATTGGGTAAGGACTGGATCGCCTTGGCTTTGATGGATGAGAAGAGAAAGCGAGGAAAATAAAGAGGTGGGAATGTGTTAATCACTGAGTGAAGAAATTTCTCCTCATCGCCGTCTTGAATGGCCTACCTCTTATCCTGAGACTGTGCCCCCTAGTTCTAGACACTCCAGCCAGGGGGAAAAAAACCTCTCAGCATCTACCCTGTCAATCCCCTTCAGAATCTTGCATGTTTCTATTAGATCACTCTCAATCTTCTAAACTCCAGAGGGTATAGGCCCATTGTACACAATCTCTCATCATACGACAGCCCTCTCATCCCAGAAATCAATCTACTGAACCTCCATTGCACCGCCTCCAAGGCAAGTATATCCTTCTTTAGATAGTCAGATTTCTGGGCCGTCAGCCAGGGTTCCTGCTCCCCATCACTATCCAATGACTCCT